>NC_067406.1:10211886-11471886 GCF_009764475.1 Pristis pectinata | reverse complement strand
AAAGATGTTTTTTCACCTATTTTGCATAGCTCTTGAAATATTTACTATTTGAGCCTTACTTTCGCCAAATTCAAATTTATGTTTTTGAAAATTTATGGAATTGCTCAATATTCTTAGAAATGTTTGTGGGTTGCATGAGAATTCTGGATGATAAATACCAGATAAATTAATGTTTACTGTATTAGAAAGACAAATGCCATTAACTTCTGTTTTGTCGCACACCTAGTTCCCATACCACTGATACCACTTCCACTCTGGCAACTGAAACTGAGATAAGTTTTGGATACTTCCATGTCATAACTAATGCAACCATTTGTTTTGGTGTTCAACTCCACCACTGCCTCAACTTTATGTATTTTTGGTCAAACTGTAGAATTGATTTGTCAAAATTTCTATCCTTATCTCTAACTTTCACTAGTTCCTGATTCCTCCATCACTAGTCATCTGCGTTTTTGCTGAGTCTTTGCTGGCTCCTTACCTTCTCGCCTTTTGTTTTTCACTTTTTTCTCAACCCTTTCATGATCTTGCCATTACCTATCTCCATAATCTCCTTTGAACAAACCACAGAAGGTAAATCCAGTGCTCTAATTCAGGCTTCATTATCCATGAATTTAATTACTCCACCATTGGTGATTGTGCATTCATTTGCTGAGGCCCTAAACTCTGGAATTCTCTTTCAGCCTTACTGCCTCTTTAAGCCTGCTTTTGCTCTGTAGCTCTATAAGTGAGTGTCAGTTTTTGTTGGGTAAATGTTTCATTGAAACATTTTGGGAAATACTAATATGGTAAAGACAATATATATTGAAAATTTTTGGTGATTAAATTTTGTGTAGGACAACTATAGCTTCAATTTGCACAGCATTTCAGCACTGAAAAACAGACCAAAGCTCTTTATAGGACATTGTAATTGAACATTTTACCATGTATGATATAAGGAAGCTTTGGACAAGAAGTGTTGTGTTGTAATATAGGAAAGAGGATTTTTTCTTTCTTTCCATTCTGGAAGTGTGAGCAACTTTTTAAAAACTAAAACCTATGTAGCTTTTTTTCAAGTGATGAACTGGCCAAAAGCTGAAAATGAACGAATTCTATTTCTTGTGTTTCATTGTGCTGAATGGAAAGACATCTTTGGATGAACAAGTAAATTCAGCAACACTCCAGATTTTCCAGGACAATTAACATGAACGGTAGGAAGTATAAGGGAATCCCCATCAAAGGGAGACCAGCTAAATATCTAGAGATGAGAAATATAATGAGTAATTGGTTCATGGATTTCAAAAGATCATCATCATAAGACATGGAATTCAAAAGATACTTCACCCAAAGAATGTTGAGAATGTGAACTTGCTTATCATAAGGAATGGTTGAAGCAAACAGTTAAAGTTTGGTAAGCATATGAAGGGAGAAGAAGTTGAGAGATACGCCTATAGATTTAGATGAGGAAAAATGGAAGAAGGCTCCAGAGAAACATTAATGCTTGGATTGACTAGTTCGACCGAAAGGCCTATTTTGTACTATTTTTGTAAAGTAAATTTAACTGCCCTGTGTTGAAGTTCAAGCATGCAAGATTGTATGTTGGTCTATAAGCAGTACTTAGTTGTTTTTGTCTGAGTCACAAATGAATACATCCTATTTCTTTTTAGGCCAAAGAAACTGCTGAAGATGTTTTTCTTTCAACATTGGATTGTTATGGTCTTGGTCACTATAAAGCCATCCTAAGGTATGGTGTACAAATTTTATTTTATAACTCTAATTATGCTCTTTAACTTTGTAAATAAGAATGACAATAAGATTACAGGATGTCTCCTCAATGAGGAGCTGACAGGAAACACATTTAAAATCGAGGCATTTTTTTTGTTTTTTAGTATTTTCTTCATGGAATCATAGAATGTGCAGCAATTAACCAGATAATTAGAACATATGTTAATGTTATCTTTCCAGCTGAAACTATAATCATTCTTTCCTTGTATTTTCCCATAAATTTTACATTTTTAAAATATTCATGTAATCATTAATAAATAATTGAAGCAGATGAGGATAGAAGAATCTGGACAGAAAGCAAGGTACTCTTGCAAAAAAGCATTGACAGGCATAACATGTCAAATGGGAACAGAGGTAGACCATTCAGCCTCTTGAATCTGTTCCTCTATGTAGAAGTTTATAAAGATTTTCCGGTTTAACTGAAGATTTTAACTGACCAAATTTACTTATGACACAGGAGGCTATTCAGCCCATCATGTCCATACTGGCACCCAGCAGAGCAATTCTATCAGCTTCATTCCTTCTCTTATTTCCCTATTACAACTTGTTTTCTCTTACAGCAATTCCCTTTTGATTCTTTTGTCACTTACCTATTAACCTAAAAGCATACTTTTGGGATGTGGAAGGAAGCTAGAGCACCTGTTGTCACAAGGAGAATGTGCAAATTCCATACAGATAGCACCCAAGCTCATGATTGAACCCAGGGTATTGGAGCCATGAGGCAGCAGCATTAGTTACTGTGCCACTTTTTAAATTTCATTGGATAAACCTTCCATATACTCATTTCTGAATATTCTTTCAATTCTACAAAGTTTTCACAAATTGAAGCTTGAGTGATGATCACTTATTTATTACACTATAACCTCTTAAAACCTTCTTGAATGTTGGTTGTTGCTTGTAGGTGTTACGAACCAGCAACAAAAGAAACACACAGAGTCATGTATAAGTATTTAAAAACTACTTTATTAATAACAAGGTTCCACATGGTAGGCTTCTTCAGAAAGTCAGAGGCCAAGGGATTCAGGGAGGCTTGGCCGTGTGGATTCAGACTTGGCTTGCCTGTAGAAAGCAGAGGGTTGTGGTGGAGGGAGTGCATTCGGATTGGAGGGCTGTGACTAGTGGTGTCCCATAGGGATCGGTTCTGGGACTTCTACTTTTTGTGATATTTATTAATGACTTAGATGAGGGGGTGGAAGGGTGGGTTAGCAAGTTTGCAGATGACACAAAGATTGGTGGTGTTGTGGATAATGTGGAGGGCAGTCGAAGCTTATAGAGGGATATTGATAGGATGCAGAGCTGGGCTGACAAATGGCAGATGGAATTCAATCTGGAGAAGTGTGAGGTGGTACGCTTTGGAAGGACAAACTCCAAGGTGGAATACAAGGTAAATGGCAGGATTCTGGGCAGTGTAGAGGGATCTGGGGGTTCAAATCCACAGATCACTGAAAGTTGCCACACAGGTGGATAGGGTAGTTAAGAAAGCTTATGGGATGTTAGCTTTCATAAGTCATGGGATCGAGTTTAAGAGCCGCGAAGTAATGATGCAGCTTTACAAAACTCTGGTTAGACCACACTTAGAGTACTGTGTCCAGTTCTGGTCGCCTCATCATAGGAAGGATGTGGAGGCATTGGAAAGGGTGCAGAGGAGATTTACCAGGATGCTGCCTGGATTAGGGAGTATGGATTATGAGGAGAGACTAAAGGAGCTAGGGCTTTACTCATTGGAGAGAAGGAGGATGAGGGGAGACATGATAGAGGTATACAAAATATTAAGAGGAATAGATAGAGTGGAATGCCAGCTCCTCTTTCCCAGGGCATCAATGCTCAATACAAGAGGGCATGGCTTTAAGGTAATGGGTGGGAAGTTAAAGGGAGATGTCAGAGTGAGGTTTTTCACCCAGAGAGTGGTTGGTGCATGGAACGCGCTGCCTGGGGTGGTGGTGGAGGCTGATACATTGGTCAAGTTCAAGAGATTGTTAGATAAGCATATGGAGGAATTTAAGATAGAGGGATATGTGGGAGGAAGGTTAGATAGTCTTAGGAGTCGTTTGAAGGTTGGCACAACGTGGTGGGCCGAAGGGCCTGTATTGTTCTGTGGTTCTAACTACTTATGATAATAAGAAAAATAAAAGTAAAAATGTTAGAATTTTAGAAGTAAAAATGTTAGATCTTAAACATTAACCCCAAAAACTAAACTCGAAGTGTGGGTGTGGCAAGTTCCCAAACTCCCAAGTCCAGGAATAGTTTTCAAAGTTCATTTCAGCAAGCCATAAGGTGAAACGTGAGCAAAGCCTTCTTCAACAACCACCGTTGACTGAAGACAAAATGTAGAGAGTAATTACGAAATCCAGATGTTCCACTTTGGAACTCGTACGACATCTCAGTGTCTACTCAGCAGTGACCACTCCATCGCATCTGTGTCACCCTGAAAGGCACTCAAATCGTGGCTGCCCACACAAATACCTGTTGCCCTCTACAGGTTAATGACAAAGTGGACTCCACCGGATTACTCCAAAAATCCATACGTGGATTGTAGTGACAGACACAGTTACTGTTTTTCATCCATCGATAGAGACTAGCAGGCTGGTGTCTCTCGCTCTTGCTCTTCCTCTGACTCTGACTGATTGCTCCAAAAACGTCATTATGTCCTTTATCTTCTGTTGTCATAACCACGCCACACACACACACACACACACACACACACACACACACACACACACACACACACACACACACACACACACACCACTGTGCTCTATCTTAAAGGGACATTCACCAATAGTAACCTAGTTCGTAACATAGGTTAGCCCATAATGCAACAAGTTGGAAAAGCATGGGCAGAGCTGCAGTGAAATTTTGAGATCCTTTGTGGTCAATCTGATGTGCCACCAATGCTATTTGTCTTTTAAAACTGAGCTCTTTTATTAAAGCATTTTTGGTAACTCTTATTTTTCCAATAGATCAAAATTGTCCTTTCTGATTGAAGCTGTGAATAGCCAGGGGAGGTGAGTGTTGATTTTATGCTTAGCATTGTTTTCAAAAACCCTTTGATGGCTTTATGCATACAGGAATTTGGCCTGCATGTTTTCACTCATGATCTTTGTGTGGAAAAACGAAGTTTTGTCCTGCAATTGCTCTCTTGATTTGAGCTGTACAGTGGTTACCATTATTTTCGTGTGATTGAGTTTTGCACTGAAGTTGCATAGCAGAAGTTGTATTTTAATGGTTGTCATTACAGGCTGAGAACAGCAATTTAGTCCATACTTGCAAGTTAAGTTTGTGTGAAAATTTAAGTGCTTAAGATAGCATTTGCATCTCTGGTGAAACAGCTGAGGCAGAGAATTGCAAACATGCAGCCATGTGGTATCAGTTCAGGACCCTAGGTGGTGCCTTATTCTAAAGTTTAATTTGTTGCTGCATACATCTGCAGGGGGGAGTTGTAAAAATAGTTGACAATTAATCATATTAAATTTCATGATGGTTAATTCTGTTGTTGATGTAGAATGGGTTACGGCAAAACTTAAAGCCAATATTACATTCTAACTTAAATTTGCTTTGCTCAGTGAAACTTTGGGAGCAGTTTACTGTAAGGAAATATGACTGGATTCTAATAATAAATTAAAATAGGTGCCAACTACACATTAATTATAGCTTTTAGTATCTAAATTATTTCTTATAGCTTTTTATGTCACTTTTTTCTAGAATCATCCCATTGGATAGCCATTCAAGCAAATTCCTCGCTAAAACTGTAAGTTAAACATGAAGTCAAACATTTTCCGGACATTTCTTGAGAAGAGTAGTTTGTATGTTTAAAAAATTTCCAAGATGAAAGGTTCAGAAATAAATTGGAAAAATGGCATTATAAAGACAACAGATTCTCAAAATGTCAACAACTTTAGTCATGTAATGATGTCCAGAATTTATTTCAAACCTGATTCAAATACTGAATTGCATGCTTCAGTCTTCTTACTGTCATTGTAGAAGGTTGTACAGTTACACATCTTTGATATTGGATGGATTGAGGTTCTAACTTCAAGGCCTCGAAGATATAATGAAATAGCAAGTGATGAAATCCCAAATATTTATTCATGATACTCAGATGGGACTGATTATACTTAATCCAGCCCACTGGCATCTGACCTCTGGCTGATTCTTGACTTTAACCTTGAAATTGACAGGGTGTGGAAGTCAGGAATGAGCTGACCTTCTCACTGCAGCAAGGTTTCAATTTTCTAAGTAAATAGCTACAGCAATAGGATTAGTAGGATTGATCTGAGAGCCAGTATGGACTGGATGGGTGGAAGGGCATCCAACTATGTTGAAATATAAATCTAATATGCAACTGTTGGCTAAAGAGCAGCACAATTTACCCAGTAACTTGCCATGAAAATAGAGGTAATCCCACTGGTTTAGAAACAACCAGGATGCTATTTATTAGCAAGAAAAAGATTTGGAATCTTTGATCACTTAATCATGTAAGTGGCAGTTTTTCAGAGATGGCAGATCTTCTCTGACCAACCTTTTGTATTATTGTTAGGCATTGATTTTATGTGGAAGTTGTAAATCCCTGTCCTACATCAAGTCCAACAAACTTTTGAACTTACAAATACAAAATTAAGCCAATTTAAGACAATGGATGATTAATGTAGAACCTGATTTAACAGGTTGAAAAGAGGACATGTTTCTGAGCACAGAAAACTGTGTGATGCTTCCTGTGAATCCCTCAGTTTGTATGCTTTTCGTTCTTGGAGGGAAACACAATGCATCTAAACCTTATGATGGAATCATTAATGGCAGAGCTTTAATAAATCTGTTTTTAAAATGATCAGTCAACCTTGTTGTCATTTTTTTCTGCTTCTGCCTAATTTTATTTCGCTGAGCTTCAGAACATGACCTCTAGTTTGAAAGTGACCATGACCATGACCACTAGATTCCTGTATCCCGATTGACGTTTTTACCACTTAGTGTATGTTTCACGTTTTTCCTGATTTTATATGTTTATGTTTGCTGTGCATTCATGCACATTTGACTTTCTTTATTTCTTAATCTGGAAGTCTGTATGTTATCTTTTTCTTCGGAATGTACCTATGCTTCCTGTTTTTGTTGAATATCTTTTAACCAGTTGCAAGCATCTTAGAGAATTTTATAAGGGTTATTTCTGATGAAATTTATAAACAATATTTCCAGATTTTGCTTCACTTTTCTGCTCTTCTACGCTTCAAATCATCCATGGGAATTAATCCATGTTT
Organism: Pristis pectinata; assembly: GCF_009764475.1. Lineage (NCBI taxonomy): Eukaryota > Metazoa > Chordata > Chondrichthyes > Rhinopristiformes > Pristidae > Pristis > Pristis pectinata. The sequence continues at coordinate 11,464,876 of NC_067406.1, read as the reverse complement.
TTTATTACCTCCCTTCATGGGCTACTTCCCCGAAGGGCTACTTTCATATGCTATTGCGGATGTGGGTTTTGCAGAATATATTGGTACAGGTAGATTGCTGTGGTCTCTCTATGTCTCCATACATAGCAAATAAGAGTTTTAAGCTCTGTCAGTTTACTTACTAAATTGTGCCCCACTGTAACCTTGATTTGAGATTGCTTAATTGAATGCTTTCCATTTCAAATTGTGTTGCAGGCATCAATGACTGTTTATGACATTCCAGATTTAACAGGAACCAAAGGGACTCTAGGATCCATAGTTTTCTCTGAATCATTCCTAGAATCTAAAGTATTTCTGAAAGAAAAGGGTAAGCATCTTCAATTCATATAACTGGATTTCTCAACCTACATTATGAAAGAATAGTGATGGTGTTGCAGCCAACTCAAAACCTGCCATGATAGCTGTGAAATTTAAATTCAATCTGGAATTTAAAAGAAACAATCATTAATTATGATGATCACAAAACTACCAGAGGTAGAAGTCTGCTATCCTTGTGTGACTCTGGGCCCAGCAGTGTATTTAATGTTTCAAGGCTTCCTGAAATGGCTTGGGCTACTTTGTTCAAGGGCCTTGAGATGGACAAAGGGAATATTGGTAATAGGGTGGATACCAAGAGAAGATGCATTATATAGATTGCTGTTGACCAGGAGACTGTGCTGAAGGCTTGTTAAGGGGAGCTAATCTTTCTGGTGGAGGTGAAAATTGAAGATAGTGGAGACATTAAATTCTCATGGAACTGAAACATTTGCTGGCAATTTGAAATAAAGTAGAATTCTGGGAAAGCCCAGCATTTCATGGAGAGAGATAATAAAAGTTTTACATAAGAAATGATAGGAGAATAATTATATAATACTGCAAGAGCATAAATTAATATTGATTAAAAAGTAAATTAGTCCATCATATTTAGCATGGATTTGTTGAGTAAAAGTTGTATCTGACATAATGATTGATTATTTTGAGGCGAGAATGAAGAGTGACCTGGGAAGTGCATTTGATTTGTGTGCATCAGTTTTAGGAAGGTGTTTGCTAAATCCCACAGGATCCAGGGGAAAGTGGGATTGCAACCAAATTTGGCTGAGTGGTCTGAAACAAAGCGTTTCTGTCAATAGATATTTTTGAGAGGGAAGTTGTTTTTATAGCTTTGAAGGACTAACTACAAGGTTCCTTGATTTTTGTGGTGTATATTAATGATTTAGCCACTGGAGGAGCCGTGCTTAAAAGGTTTAAAGGTGATAAAATAAGTGATAGGATCAATGGGCTGTCGGGTAGGCAGAGAAGTGACAAATTAAATTTAATCCAGGGAGTTGCAAGGTGATTTGGGGATGGCAAACAAGGCAAGGGTATATTCAATAACTGGTGGTAAACTGAAAATTCTAGAAGGACTTTAGGCTGTATGTCGACAAATCTCTCATGGGAGTTAACAAATAACGCAATTTAGAAAGTTTGTGGGATATTTGTCTTTTTTGATCAAAACATAAACTGCAAGAGCTTGAAGTCATGCTGGAATTGCATGAAGCATTAGTTGGCTTCAGCTTGAGGACTGTGAATAGTCCTGGTCACTGCATTATTGGAAAGATATTGGAGTTCAGACGAGAGTAACAAAAAATATTGCTAGGATTGGCACAGTGGTGTAGCAGGTAGTGCTGTCCCCTCATGACTCCAGTGACCTTTGGTACTTTTTATGTGGAATCTCCCTTTGATTGGATGGGATTCCCTGGGTGCATCAGTTTTCTCCTCGAGTGTAGTTGGAGATCAGAGACTCAGAGTTGATGGGCAGGTGAGAAAAAAATAGGTTATGTGGAAATAATTAGTGGGGTGGGATTACTGGGATTGCTCTGAGACACAGCAAAGACAATGGGCCAAATGGCCTCATCCTATGTCATAAGAAAATATGAGAGTTTCCATTACAAGGAGATAGTAGCTAAGCATTGCTTTTATTTTGATTAGAGGAGGCTGAAGGAATATATATCTGAAACAATGAGAGGCCTTAGTTAGGTTACCAGGAAGGAGATTTCCTTTGAGAAAATGGTCAATAACCAGGGAGAGATTATTTTAAGGAAGTTGAATTAGAGTGAAGAAGGATCTTTTCACTCAAAGTGTAGTTTAGATCTGAGAAAAGCAGTGCTTACCACATTCAAGAACGTTTGTGCTGTTGCCTGTAATGCTACATAGGGGGAGTCACAAAACTGGCTTGGTTTAAATAGCTCTCTTTTGTGCATACTGGTTTCAATGTTAAACTTTGTGTTACATTAATTCTGCTTTATGGCTGCCCATTTTACTAGTTTTTCTGTCCTTGAGGTCTGTTATTATCTTCCTAATGGTTGCTACATTTCTGAGTTTCATGTCATCTGTAAAGTTTAAAATTTTCTCATGAATATCCAGGTCTCAGTTATAAATTCTGTTCAGAAGGAAAAATGGTTCCCACCTTTACTGACGTCTATGCTGTTCACTTTGCTTTTCTATGGTTTCTGGCCTTAAGCCAATTGTGTATCCAAGCTGTCACCTGTTCCTTTAATTCTGTAGGCTGTACCTTTGCTGGTGTGGACAATTTGAGAAAATAACAAGCTGTTGTTCCACTTTGTTCCCTGTAGATGGCACTGTGTCTACAGACAGCAGCTACATGATTCTGTCAGCGACCGTGCCTCGATATGTTTCTTGGATGGTAAGTGACTGTAGGGTACACCAATAGCTCCCATCCTTTTTGAGAGAAAATCCCATGTTAAAACCTCCTTAAAGGTATGAAGATGAATGAAAGTCTGTGACCAGTAGTGTACTTTGGGGATTGTTGCTGGGAATTTTGCTGTTTGTTATGTACTTTAATAATCTGGATAATGAATGTAGGAGGAGTGATTAGTAAGTTTTTGCAGATGACACAAAAAATTGGTGATGTTACTGATAATGAGGAACGTAGTCTTCGGCTACAGAATGACATTGATGAGCTGGTAAGATGAGTAGAACAATGGCAGATAGAATTTCATCCCGGAAAATGTGAAGAGTATTTTGGGAGTAGAGTGGTAGAGCTATGCAGCACAGAAACAGGCACTTTGGATCAATTTGTCTGTTCTGACCTAGATGCTGATCTAAGCTAGTCCCATTTACCTGTGTTTGACTCAGATCCCTTAAACTTTTCCTATCCGTGCTCCAATGGGGATGTCTCTTAAATGTTGTCATTGTACCTGCCTCAACCACTTCCTCTGGCAGCTTGTTCCACTTTCGTACCATCCTCTATTTGGGAAAAAGTTGCCCCTTGGGTTCCTATTAAATCTTTCCCCTCTCACCTTAAACCAATGCCCTCTAATTCTTGATTCCCCATCCCTTAGAAAAAGACTTGAGTGCATTCACCCTACCTATACCCTTCATGATCTTATACACCTCTATAAGATCACTCCTCAGTCTCCTATACGCCAAGGATTGAAGTCCTAGCCTGCCCAAAGTCTTCCTATAACCCAGTCCCTCGAGTCCCGGCAACATCTTCGTACATCTTTTCTGCACTCTTTCCAGTTTAATGGTGTCTTTCCTTTGGTAGGGTGACCAAAACTGAATGCAGTATTCCAACTTTCAGGGAACTATGTACTTGTAGAACAGAGGGACCAAGGAGTATAACACTCCCCAGGGCCCGACCATTCACTGTGGAAGTCCTACCCTGGCTTGACTTCCCAAAATGCAACACCTTGCACCTATCAGAATTAAACTCCATTTACCATTTCTCAGCCTACAGCTAAGAACATAGAACACTACAGCACAGTGCAGGCCCTTCGGCCCACGATGTTGTGCCGACATTTTATCCCACTCTAAGATATATCTAGCCCTTCCCTCCCACATAGCCCCCCATTTCTCTATCATTCATGTCTGTCTTAAGAGTCTCTTAAATGTCCCTAATGTAGCTGCCCCACAGCCTCTGCTGGCAGTGCGTTCCACGCACCCACCACTCTGTGTAAAAAAAAAACTTACCCCTGACATCCCCCTTATATCTTCCTCCAATTATCTTAAAATTATGTCCCCTCGTGTTTGCTATTGTCGCCCTGGGAAAAAGTCTCTGACTGTCCACTTGATCTCTGCCTCTTATCTTCTTGTACACCTCTATCAAGTCACCTCTCATCCTCCTCCTCTCCAAAGAGAAAAGCCCTAGCTCACTCAAACTATCCTCATATGACATGCTCTCCAATCCAGGCAGCATCCTGTAAATTTTCTCTGCACCCTCTTCAAAGCTTCCACATCCTTCCTATAATGAGGCAACCAGAACTGAACACAATACTCCAAGTGTGGTCTAACCAGAGTTTTATAGAGCTGCAACATTACCTTGTGGCTCTTGAACTCAATACACCGACTAATGAAGGCCAACACACCATATACCTTCTTAACAACTCTTATCGACCTGCGTGGCAACCTTGAGGGATCTATGGATGTGGACCTCAAGATCCCTCTTTTCCTCCACACTGCTAAGAGTCCTGCCATTAACCTTGTATTCTGCCTTCAAATTCGATCTCCTGAAGTGCATCACTTCACACTTTTCCGGATTGAACCATGGAATCTCTCTGATGTTTCTTTTAATTTATTTGTTTTCAGTGTTCTGTCGTCATTTTACGTCAAGAGCCAATCTTCCTAAGGGAAACCGTAACAGAATACTTTGCATTTGTACTCTGTTACCTTTTATAATATTTAGCTTTTGAAGTAAAAAAAATGCAGTCTTAAATGCCACTTTGATAGAAACTAAGACTGATCTTAGTGGGTGCATGGTGTTGGAAGTTTGGACATTCCTATCATAGTCAAATTTGTTTTAATTTTGATAAAATAGGATTTCTGAGAAGTTATTCATAACCAAAATTGTCTTTCTTTGTAAGGTTGAAGATGCTGAGGTGAAACTTTCAGAAGAAGCGCAGCAGATACTAAAGGTATATCTTTTGCCTTTGTTTTCTTTTGCTTAGTTATAAACTAAATCTTTTTTTAAAATAGAAAATTAGATTTGCTACAATGACATAGATGTTGCAGATTTTAATTGGGAATAGTGCCAGGAATAATCGAAAGATTTCTTTGCAATGTGTTATCCTTATTTTGTGGTCAATTTTTCAGATCTATTTTTGATATTGGATTCTTGGATATGTTCCACTACAGCACATTCCATTTTCATAAATTTGAATCTGCATGGCCAGTACGGGTTAAGCAAGGTCACAATTGATCTAAATTTAAGAAAAATAAGAAAAGAGTAATTGTCCAATTTTATACTTATGATTTCAGAATCTTAATGTATTCAAGCTAGATAGCTGTTTCTTTTTTCTCATGGCTTTGATGATACAATGATAACCAAGTTGTTTGTTCATCAATGTCCAGATTTTGCTGAAATTTGAGTTTTTCATTTTATTGATTGATTATTTTCTATTTTTGTTGTTCGTCAGTTGAATTGGGCAAACTCTTTATCCCAAATTTGGTGTTTACCTAAAAACATTCAGTCAGCAGTTCCATAAACTACATTCTGTTATAAATAAGTTCATCCCATCACATTCCCTGAAAAATAGTTACTTTGGTAGATCTTTGAGAGCATTATGAACCACTGAAAAGCATGTTTGCGCGTAAACAGAAAGCTCTGGAAATTCTGTTGCTTCATGTATGTTTAACAAAACATAATTAAGTACTACTTTAAAATCAGTCATGAAATGCAGTCTCTTTTTGTGTAATAGAACTTTTAATTGTGCTACCTGAATTATGAGAAGCATGATTATAAGTGGAGCATCTCTTCTAACACCTCTTATACTGATACAAGAAACTGCACAAATAATAAATCATCTCTGACTTTATTTGTCCCTTTTACCAATTACACTATGCTTATTATTTCTCAAAACATTTTAGGTTCGAGTTCTTGTTTTTTTTCAAGTCCATATTTTTGTGTTAGCTGCTTCACCCTTGCTGAAATCAAAATTTATTGTACAATGGAGACATAAAGAGATTCACTTACCTAGATGTCAGGGGTAATTTACAGCAGTTAATATACCAACCCACATGATTTAGGAAGTGGGAGGAAACCAGACAAAACCCATGTGGTCTCAGAAAGAATGTGCAAACTCCACGCAGACAGTGATGGAGGTCATGATTGAACTCTGATCACTGGAGATGTGAGACAACAGCTCTAATGGCTCTACTGTTATGCCACCCTATGTTCAGCTTAAATTTGTTCTTTTTATCCCAGTACTATCAAACGAGGTTCTTGTCCCTTCTGTTTAGAATTACTTAAGTGACTCGATCACAATTTGTTTTCTCTTTCATTCCATTTTACATTGATTATATTTAATCATGGTTTTGTAAATTAATAAAAAGGTTTGCTGTAAATTGTTGCATGTCAAAATGACAAATTGCAGTGGACCACTTTCCTTTGTGAAGTGATTTTCATATTTACAATTTGTAAGGCATTGGTATTGATTTATTATTGTCACTACTGAAGTACAGTGAAAAACTTGTCTTGGATACCATTCCTACAGATCAATTCATTACACAGTGCATTGAGGTAGTACAGGGTAAAAACAATAACAGAATACAGAGTAAAGTATCGTAGCTGCAGGGAAATGCATTGCAGGTCGGCAAGGTCGTAAGAAGGTAGATTGTGAGGTCAAGAGTCCATCTCATCATTATAAGGAAACCGTTCAATAGTGTTATCACAGTGGGATAGAAGCTGTCCTTGAGCCTGGTGGTGTGTGCCCTCAGGCTCCTGTATCTTCTGCCTGATGGGAGAGGGGAGAAGAGAGAATGACCTGGGTGGGTGGGGTCTTTTATTATGCTGGCTGCTTCACCAAGGCAGTGAGAGATATAGACAGAGTCCATGGAGGGGAGGCTTGGTTTCTGTGATGTGCTGGGCTGTGTCCACAACTCTCTGCAGTTTCTTGCGGTCCTGGGCAGAGCAGTTGCCATACCAAGCCGTGATGCATCCAGATAGGATGCTTTCTATGGTGCATTGATAAAAGTTGGTGAGTGTCAAAGTGGACATGCCAAATTTCTTTAGCCTCCTGAGGAAATAGAGGCGCTGATGAGCTTTCTTGGCCGTGGCGTCTAAATGGTTGGACCAGGACAGGCTATTGGTGATGTTCACTCCTAGGAACCTGAAGCTCTCAATGCTCTTGACCTCAGCACCATTGATGTAGACAGGTGCATGTACACCACCCCCTTTCCTGAAGTCAATGACCAGCTCTTTTGTTTTGCTGACATTGAGGGAAAGGTTCTTGTCATGCCATCATGTCACTAAGCTCTCTATCTCCTTCCTGAACTCCGACTCATCGTTATTTGAGATAAGGCCTACTATGGTGGTATCATCTGCAAACTTGTAGATGGAGTTAGAGCAGAATCTGGCCATAAAGTCATGAGTATATAGGGAGTAGAGTAGAGGGCTGAGGACGCAGCCATGTGGGCACCAGTGTTGAGAATAATCGTAGTGGAGGTGTTGCTCCCTATCCTCACTGATTGTGGTCTGTTGGTCAGAAAGTCCAGTTCCAGAGAGAGGTGTTGAGTCCCAGGTCTCAGAGTTTGGTGATGAGTTTGCTTGGAGTTATAGTATTGAAGGCGGAGCTGTAGTCAATAAACAATAGTCTAACGTAGGTGTCTTGACTGTCCAGATGCTCCAGAGATGAGTGTAGGGCCAGGGAGATGTTGTCCACTGTAGACCTGTTTCAGCAGTAGGTGAATTGCATTGGGTCAAGGTTTCCTGGGAGGCTGGAGTTAATGTGTGCCATGATCAGTCTCGAAGCACTTCGTAATGGTGGATGTCAGAGTCACCGGTTGGTATTCATTAAGGCATGTTACCTTGTTTTTCTTAGGTACCGGGATGATAGTGGTCTTCTTAAAACAAGTGGGAACCTCAGATTGAAGCAGGGAGTGGTTAAATATGTCTGCAAATAGCCCTGCCAGCTGATCAGCACAATATCTGAGGACACTGCCAGGGACACCATCCGGGCCAGATACTTTCCTCTGATTCACTCTCTGGAAGACTGATCTTACGTCCTTGACAGTGACCACAGGTTCAGTTGTATTGGAGGCTGTCAGGGTGGGTGGTGACAAACCACTGCCCTTGTGTTCAAAACATGCATAGAATGTCTTAAGCTCATTAGGAAGGGATGCACTGTTGTTGAGTATGTTGCCTGACTTCGTTTTGTAGCCTGTTTATAGCATGTAAGCCTTGCCATAACTGACTGCTGGTCTGGGACTCTTATTTTGAACCGGTATTGTCTCTTGGCATTCCTGATAGCTTTATGGATATAAATCGTATCTCGATTTCTTGGAAAGGTCAGGGTCACCTGATTGGAATGCAGCAGTCCTCGACTTCAGTAAGGAGTGGATCTCCTGGTTCATCCATGGTTTCTGGCTTGGGAACACCTGTATTGTCCTCTTTGGTACACAGTCCTCGCCACACTTGCTGATGAAGTCTGTGATAGTGGTGACATATTCATCAAGGCTGGCAGCTGAGTCTTTGAACATGGACGAGTCCACTAACTCAAAGCAATCACAAAGAAGCTCATTCTGCTTATCGCACACATGAGGAGAATGATTCTTTGGCCTTTAGTGCAAATATGTGCCGTAAGCATGGATAATCTGCAGTGTCCTGCCATGGTGGGAGTTCATTCAAAAGGAATTATTACTGTAAATGGCTCTTGAATACTTTGCAGTAGGGGAGTCAGGATGAACATAGGAGTAGGCATCTTGCATTTTTGGAATTCAATTAAATATGACAGCCATGGCGAGAATCAGGTTAGGATTTGTCCACAGTGATATCATAGTAGCAAGAGTAAACCTTTCAACTCCACTTAGGTGGAAGGGCATGTTCTGATGATGATATTGTGACTCTACAATGGGATATAGATTGAGTCATAGAATCAGACAGCACAGAAGCAGGCCCTTTGGCCCAACTCGTCCATACTGACCAAGGTGCCTTCCTGAGCCGGTCCCATTTACATTCACTTGGCCCATATCTCTCTCAATCTTTCCTCTCCATGAACTTGTCCAGATGTCTTTTAAATGTAATTGTACCCGCCTCTGCCATTTCCTCTGGCAGCTCGTTCCAGAAACCCACCATCCTCTTGCCCCTCAGGATCCCTTTAAATCTTTCCCCTCTTACCTTTAACCTATGCCCTCTAATTTTCAAATTCCCCTACCCTGGCAAATACAACACTTCCCAGAGCCCTGTCATCCAATGTGTATTTCCTACCCTGGTTTAAATTCCCAAAGTGTATGACTTCACACTTGTCTGAGTCGAATTCCACCCGCAATTCGTTTGCACACTTTCCCAGTTGATCTAGATCCTGTTGTAACCTTACAAAACCTTCTTTACTGTCCACCTCACTGCCAATGTTCATGTCATCCTCAAACTTACTAATCATGCTACCTACATTCTCATGCAAATCGTTGATATATATGACAAACATGATTGGATGAAAATTTGGCAAATGGAATTTAATGTGAGTTCATGCACTTCATTCAGAGGAATCAAAAATCAGATCATTATTTAGAGAGAAAGAGACTGAGAATGAGTGAAGTACTGAGGGACCTCACTGCATGAATCACAAAAAGTTAGCGTGCAGGTGCAACAGGTGGTTAAGAAACCAAATGACATAATGGCCTTTATTGCAAAGGGGTTGGAATTTAGAAATAGGGGAGTGCTGTTACAGTTATAGGGTGAGGCCAAACCTGGAGTATAGCGCACAGTTTTTGTCCCCAAGCCTAAGAAAGCATATAGTACAATTAGAGACAGTTCAAAGGAGATTCACAAGGCTAATTCCTGAGAGAGAAAGTGTCTTAGTCATTTGCAGAATGTAAACTTGAAACCAGTCAGCCAGGCAATATAGTTACAATCTTCCAGTCCAGGTGTGATGTGTGCCTTACAAAATTATTTGAATAATCACCATGTAATTTGTATTTGCTTGGAGCATAAAATCAAATTGGGCATTAGAAAAGAGCAATTTTTTATCACTGATGTGATACCTTGGATGAAAGTATAATTTGAAAAGTGTTATGGAATTTACTTTTCTTTATTTTCAGGTGGAAGAAAATTTTTTAGGCACCTTGCTCATAGGAGGAGACTCTGCTTATCTTTATTCTGGCAGTCCAGTTGCTAGACCAGAAGAAGGTAACATAATTTGTCCAAAAGCAAAATACTAAAGATGCTAGAAGGTAATGGGATTGCTCCTCTGTGTGCAAACATGGACCCAATTGGCCAAATGGCATTTTATATTGTTATGTAACAAAATTAAGAACAAAAGTTATAAACTGTGAACTATAACATGTGGTTTTCCTAGAATATTATGTTATTCAGTCACTTTTCCTGAAAAACATGAATATTTGGAGATTGAATGTGAACAGATTGAACCACATAGACATGTGAAGAGGATACTTTTGATCTTAACCCCACATTCCCCATTCCTAACTAAGAATACCTATCTGAAAATTTAGCTGTATAAGATTGTGTCTGTCTCTGAGCCCACTCCTAATAGTGGAGATGATAATTAATAGATAATCTTCTTGTCTCCGGTCTTGACTGTTGTAATATTCACCCATCCATCCTCCTTGCTTCCATAATCTTCAGTTTGTAAAAGATTCTGCTACCCTCACCTTAACTCAACATTGATTCACCTGTTGGCCTTGTCCACGGTGATGTATATTGGCTTCCATTCCAGCTATACCCTATTCCCATTATTGCCTCACCCTCTTCACATGTCAGTCTTCTCCAGTCCTTCAATTTTAGCTTTTTGTGGATGCATGGTTTTCCTCTCCCTGCCATTGATGAGTGTGTCTTTGGATGCTAAAGCCCTAAATCCTAGATTTTGGTCCCAAAGCCTCTTCGCCCATTCTACCTCTTCCCCTCTAAGTCATTATTGTAAACCTGTCTTTGAACATCTTGACAAATATTCCCCTAGGTGGTTTGATGTAATATGTCTGATAATACTTGCGGACAAGTAACTGAGCGGCTAAAGGCTTCTATGATCAATGTGAATCTATTTCTGAGCAGTAATTAGAAGAAAATAATAGTCATGGAATTGTAAGACCCTTTCAATGATTTGCATGTTTCTTGATTTTAGGTAAACTCTATATCTTATCTGAAGGCATCTTATTTATTCATCCTCGCTCTGGGAGCATGACAATTTCAAAGAATCATATGGCTGCACTTAAGTATTACGATGGGGTAAGTACCATCATTAATCCTTGCTTGGGAAAAGTGTGGGTTGAGCATGGGTTATGAACACAACTTAGCCCCAGTGGCTGTTTACAAGAATGATTCCTGGTCTCCAAGGGTTAATATTAGGAAGAGAGATTGCATAAACTACATTTGTATTCCTTGCGATTTGTACACATAAGGAATGATTTAATTGGTTTTCCAGATATTGAGGGGACCTAATAGGGTGGATAGAGAGAAACCATTTCCACAAGTTGAGTGATGTCAAGGATTAAGAGTTGTAGTCTATAATGTTACGGACTCAGTGAAAGTCCCTTTAAGATAGAGAGTGTGTGTGTATTTGTGTGTGTGGCGTGCTTACGTCAATAGAAGATAAAGGACGTAATGACGTTGTTGAAGAAGTTAGAAGAAGAAGGAGAGAGAGAGAGAAGGGAGAGAGACACCAGCCTGCTAGTTTTCTCTATCGATGGATGAGAAACTATAACTGTCTGCCACTGAAATCCATGTATGGAAGTTGGAAGTAATCCGGTGGAGTTCACTTTGTTGCTGACCTGTAGAAGGAAACAGGTATTTGTGTGTGTGCACGACCACGATTCGGATGCTTTTCGGGGTGAGGAAGTCACTACCGAGTAAACACTGAAGTGTCGTTTGGCTTCCATCGTGGAACATTTGGATTTCGTATTTACTCTCTCTATGTTTCTCTACGTCTACGTCTTATCTTCAGACAACGGTGGTTGTTGAAGAAGCCCTTGCTCATGTTTCACCTTATGGCTTGCGGAACTGAACTTTAAGAACCATTCCGGAACTGGGAGTTTTGGACTTTGCCACACACACACACACGAAGAGTTTAGTTTTTGGGGTTAACGTTCGAGGTTTAACATTTTTGAATTCTAACATACTAACATTTTTACTTTTATTTTACATATTATCATAAGTAGTGATTAATAAAATAGTTTTTAACACTGAATCATGCTCAGTGTGTTTCTTTTGTTGCTGGTTCGTGACAATAATTAAAGCCAGGCCTCTCAAGAGTGAAACTAGGAAACTATGCCAGAAGCAAGTTTGGAACACTTTTCTATAAGCAGCATTTGTTCAGTTGTTAATTTTAAATCTGAGATTGCTAGATTTTTTTTCCCAAATCAGAAATTAAACTGAATACTGAACAAAGATGTAAGTCGAGTTGGGTCACTTAAGCAACTGTGATCCTAATGAATGGCAGCCATGTGCAAGAGGACAGATTGATACACACACACACACACACACACACACACACACACACACACACACAGTGGCATGCAAAAGTTTGGGCACCTCTGGTCAAAATTTCTGTAACTGTGAATAGTTAAGTGATTAGAAGATGAACTGATCTCCAAAAGTCATAAAGTTAAAGATGAAACATTCATTTCAACATTTTAAGCAAGATTAGTGTATTATTTTTGTTTTGTAGAATTTTAGAGTGAAAAAAAGGAAAGGAGCACCATGCAAAAGTGTGGGCATCCCAAGAGATTTGAGCTCTCAGATAACTTTTACCAAGGTCTCAGACCTTCATTAGCTTGTTAGGGCTATGGCTTGTTCACAATCATCATTAGGAAAGGCCAGGTGATGCAAATTTCAAAGTTTTATAAATACCCTGATTCCTCAAACCTTGTCCCAACAATCAGCAGCCATGGGCTTCTCTAAGCAGCTGCCTAGCACTCTGAAAATTTAAATAAATGATGCCCACAAAGCAGGAGAAGGCTATAAGAAGATAGCAAAGCGTTTTCAGGCAGCCGTTTCCTCAGTTCGTAATGTAATTAAGAAATGGCAGTTAACAGGAACGATGGAGGTCAAGTGAGATCTGGAAGACCAAGAAAACTTTCCGAGAGAACTGCTCGTAGGATTGCTGGAAAGGCAAATCAAAACCCCCGTTTGACTGCAAAAGACCTTCAGGAAGATTCAGCAGACTGTGGAGTAGTGGTGCACTGTTCTACTGTGCAGCGACTCCTGCACAAGTATGACCTTCATGGAAGAGTGATCAGAAGAAAACCTTTTCTGCGTCCTCACCACAAAATTCAGCGTCAGAAGTCTGCAAAGGAACATCTAAACAAGCCTGATGCATTTTGGAAACAAGTCCTGTGGACTGATGAAGTTTAAAATAGAACTTTTTGGTCGCAATGAGCAAAGGTATGTTTGGAGAAAAAAAGGTGCAGAATTTCATGAAAAGAACACCTCTCCAACTGTTAAGCACAGGGGTGGATCGATCATGCTTTGGGCTTGTGTTGCAGCCAGTGGCATGGGGAACATTTCACTGGTAGAGGGAAGATTGAATTCAATTAAATACCAGCAAATTCTGGAAGCAAACATCACAGCCTCTGTAAAAAAAAACTGAAGATGAAAAGAGGATGGCTTCTACAACAGGATAACAATCCTAAACACACCTCAAAATCCACAATGGACTTACCTCGAGGCACAAGTTTTGCCATGGCCCTCACAGTCCCCCGACCTAAAAATCATCGAAAATCTGTGGATCGACCTCAAAAGAGCAGTGCATGCAAGACGGCCCAAGACTCTCACAGAACTTGAAGCCTTTTGCAAGGAAGAATGGTCGAAAATCCCCCAAACAAGAATTGAAAGACTCTTAGCTGGCTACAGAAAGCATTTACAAGCTGTGATACTTGCCAAAGGGGGTGTTACTAAGTACTGACCATGCAGGGTGCCCAAACTTTTGCTTCAAGCTCTTTTCCTTTTTTGTTATTTTGAAACTGTAAAAATGGAAATAAAAAAAGTAATCTTGCTTAAAATATTAAAGAAATGTGTCATCTTTAACTTTATGCCTTTTTGAAATCATGTCATCTCTTACTTGCTTAGCTATTCACAGTAACAGAAATTTTGACCAGGGGTGCCCAAATGTTTGCAACACACACACACACACACACACACACACACACACACACACACACACACACACACACACACACACACACACACACAACTCCTGTTATTATATCCTTCTTCTAATTATTCTAATTAACTACACATATTCCTGCTATGTAGGCTAGATTAATAGCATATGATGACCAAAATTTTCTGTCAACTGATTTCAGGCTAAGGTTTTTTATTTTCTATTTTCTCCTTCCCACTTTCTTTGAATAGGAGTGTTATATTTACTACTTTCTCATTTGATAATAGCTCTCAAAACCATGACCTCTAAAACCAGGGCAAGTGGCACCTGGGAATGTCAGCATCTGTAAAATGACACGGAAGGATATAGCTATTCCATTATTGATGATGAGCCTAAATCTGGAACTTTCTACCCAACAACTTTTTGGAATGCTTTTTTTTAAACAGTAAGTCTATAGTAGACTACAGTACAAATGCAGGTGTACAGTAAGCTGAATGACTGCCACCTTCTCAGGTTCATTTAGGAAGGCAATAAATGGCCTGCCAGTGATGCCACAACCAATGAATGGAAAAAAAAAGGGCCATTTCAAAACCTAGTGAATTTTGCATGATATTCAGTCATACATACAGTATATTCACTTCTCAGTTGCATGTTTTGAATGCATGATTTGGGAATGTGCATGTGTTGTATTTCTCTTCTGGAATTCAGTTGGTGTAGAATCCCAAAACACTTAAGGGTTTACTAAATGAATATTATTTTCTCACTTCTGTCATTAACAAAACAAACTGGTCAACAAGTAGTACTCTCTAACTTTTAATAAGTTGTAAATGTAACCTATTAAAAGGAATAAAAGGACTAGGAAAATGCTGTAACACACGTTTCTTGCTTGATTTTTATTTTAATACTTCCATTGTGTTATATATTTCATTCTTAATTACATTATTTACTTGATAAACTCAATGAAACAGAAATCAAAGTTTTGTCTTAAAACAGTTCTTTTTAAGTGAGCTTAATTTGAATTTCTTTTGTGCCTCAGAATTCCCCAGGTGTTGTTGCTGTCCTTATCATTGAATACAAGAAATCATTGCTTCCCCATCTGCCCATTCATTTACACTCAGCCTCGAATTGCTTGATGTTTGCACTTATGCCAGGCTCGAAACTTTATAAATCCTTTTACTCCCAGGTAAGAGCATGCTCTTGAAAGTAAATCATTTCCTATGCTAAAGTCATTGTGTTTTGATGAACATTTGGTATCATTTTCTTATATTGCACCTACAAACTTCGAAATTGCATTGCATTTCTATCAGACAAAAACATAAGGAGCTGCTGGGGCAGATGACAAAAGACTTGGTGATAGATAATTAATAAGATCTCTTTACTGAGAAGTGAAAGAATTAGGGAGGGATTTATAAAGATTTTAGGACTTTGGTAGCTGAGCGCATGGTTGCCATTGTTGGAGTGATTAAATTTGGAAATGTACAAGAAGCCAGATTTGTTTGAGTGCAGATATTTAAGTGTTTTTTCAGTTCTAAAGGAAACTGCAGAGATAGGAATGGACAAGACTGAATAGAATGACTTGAAGCACAGATGATTTTAAATATTGAGGCCTTGCTCAAAATAGGATCCAGTGTTGGTTGGAAAGTGCATTGGTGATGGATGAACAAGATTTGGTGCATGTTGGGATTTGGGAATCAGAGTTTTGAACAACTTCAGGTTTACTGAGAGTGGAGTCAGAATGGCCATCCAGGAGCTTTTTGGAAAAATTGAATCAAGAATTAACTAAAACATTCATGAGTGTTTCAGTGGTAGATGAGCTGAGTCAAGGATGGAGTCAAGCAATGCCTTTGTGGGGGAAATAGGTGGTTTTAGTGATGGTTTAGATATGACATTTAAGATGGTGAACGAATCTGGTTTAGATTCAGGGATTTTCCTGGGAAAGGAGTTGGAAATGTGTTTGTGATAATCTGGTGATAATGTTTCCATTTTTTTTAATTGGAGGAAATTTATGCTCTAATGCTGAGATTAGTTAAGAATTCTTATAATTTAGAGATGGTAAGGGATTGTAATGAGAAAAATCTGGGTATTAGGGTATCTGTGGAAACATGCTGTGTTTTAGGTTTCATTGGCAAGGGGCAGCACATAGGGGATATATTGATAGAATCTTGGAAGAATACTAGTGATAAAGGTGAGAGCACACTGCAGTTTATCATTGTACATGACTCCCTCGTTGTATCTGGATAGATAACAATGGAGCAAGGCAAGTGTGGCCCTTTTGAGCTGATGGCAGTCAGTTGGGGGGAGGGTTCAACCATGTCAAAAACTGAATTTGGGTCAAAAAAGACAAAGAGGGGTATACTGAAAATCAAACTAAAAATTGCAGATGTTGGAAATCTGTAAGGAAAGTGGAAGATGCTTGTGGGTCAAAGACACTTCATCAGACAGGGATAGTTTACTTTGAGATTTAGACAGAGTTCCCAGTTACACTAATGTGCTCAGGTACAATGGGAAAGAAAGGAAGGTTGGAGTAAGGATGGTAGTTAGTAAGGATTAATGTTCAAAGATTTTTTTTTGATGAAAGGGAGGAAGAGAGAGAACTGTAAACAAGACAAGATAGACAAGATATCTTTATTAGTCACATGTACATGGAAACACATAGTGAAATGCATCTTTTGCGTAGAGTGTTCTGGGGGCAGCCCACAAGTGTCGCCACTCTTCCAGCACCAACATAGCATGCCCACAACTTCCTAACCTGTATGTCTTTGGAATGTGGGAAGAAACCGGAGCACCCGGAGGAAACCCAAGCAGACACGGGGAGAATGTACAAACTCCTTACTGACAGTGGCCGGAACTGAACCCGGGTTTCTGGCGCTGTAATAACGTTACACTAACCGCTACACTACTGTGCCTGCCAATATAAGTCTACATGGAGGGCCACCGCAGGAATTGATGCTGGGGCCTTTGTTGTTTGTAAATGGCTTGGTTGAGGATGTAGGTGGTCCATTTAGTGAGTTTGGAGAAAATTGGTAGAATTGTAGATAGCGAAGAAGGATACAGTGGGACATTGATCAGCTGGAAAGTTAGGCAGAGTGGTGGCAGTGGAATTTAATTTAGGTAAGTGTGAGATAATGTACTTGGGAGGTCAAATTCTGGTAGGGTAAATTGCAGGGACATTATGAGCATTGGGGTACAATTCCATAGCTCACTGAAAGTGGCGACATGGGTGGATAGGGTAGTGAAAAAGACATTTGGTCTCATAGACAGGATTGAGTTTGTACCATCTGTAGACTTTATCACAGCCCCAACATTTCACTCTTGATCACTAATATACACAATAAAAAGAAAGGAACTGGGTACTAATCTTTGTAGAACCCCACTGGTAACAGCCTTCCAACCTCAAAAACACCTTTTGATCATTACCCTTTAATTCCTGTCACTGAGCTGATTTTGATCCAGTTTCACACTCTGCATTGGAACTCGTGTGGCTTTGTCTTTTTATGAATAACCTGTCACGTAGAAGTTCTTAGGCAGTCCCTCAGAATTGAGGATAACTTCCTTCTACTCTGATTTTATGGGTTTTGAGATAGCTGATGCCAATGTGGGAATTGCAGAGTAACACAGATGGGGAAGGAGGTACATGCAGCAGGTAAGTGGTTTGTGAAGTGATTGTCTCCTTCCACTTCTGGTTTCTGATGCATGGATTCAAGATTCTCAATAAAATCCTGAATACTACTTCTCCATATTGAGCAGACATGGACCAGAGGTTTCCATGAGATAATAGGGATGGTTCACTTCCTCAAGGAAAATTTGAGTACATCTTTGAATCTTTTACTGACTCCTCCTGTGATTTGGAATATATTAGGAATGTGTTTTTGGACGTGGGAATGACATGGCCTGCAGTACAGAGCTGACAAAATATAATTGGGCTTCAGTGCTAAGGATGTTGGCCTGGCTAATTTGCCTATCTGCCCTGTGAATTTGGAAGAGTTGCAGCTGCACCAAATGCATTGCTTCACTGACCTCCTTGTTATGTGGTCAAGTTGAGGTGGTGTACTACAATTAGTGATAAAGGGACCTGGACTAAGACTCCAGGGACCCAGTTTCAAATTTCCATTACATTGGCAGCTGTGGAACTTAAATTCAGGTTAAGAATCTGTAATTTAAAGTGAATAAATAAACTAATCTTCAGTAATGAAGACAGCACAAAAAAAGGCACTGGTGTGTCGTAGTTATACAGCACAGAAAAAGACCCTTCAGGCAACATTTCTCTCCATAGATGCTGCCTGACCCATTGAGTTCCTTCAGCATTTTGTGTTTTGCAACTATGTTCATGCTGGCCTTTCTGCTCATCTACCCTAATCCCATTTGTCCGCATTAAATTTGCATCCTTGTGTGCCTTGGCTATTTAAATGCCTGTCTAAATGTCTTTTAAACATCATGATTGCATCTGACTCCACCACCTCCTTTGGCAGTGAATTCCAAATATCAACCACTCTCTGTATAAAGAAAGCTTCCCCTTAAATCCCCTTAAACTCCTTTCTCTCACCCTTAAACCTATGCTGTTTTGTTTCAGATACACCTATCATGGGAAAAAGATTTTGACTATTTCATCTATATATGCTTCTTATGATTTTATATACCTCTATCAGGTCACCTCTCAGCCTCTTTCGCTCAAGGGAAAACAAGCTCAGCCGATCCAATCTCTCCCCATAATTAAAGTCCTCTATCCAGGCAACATCCTAGTGAATCTCCTCAGTACTGCCTCCAGCACAACCATATCCTTCAGTGTGACCCAGAACTACACATAATAAAGAGAGTCATACAGCACAGAAACAGGCCCTTTGGCCCACCACAACCTTGCTGACCATTTTGCCCTAACCAGTGTTTTGTAAGGTTGCGACATAACATCCCAATTTTTATATTCTTTATCCTGACCTATGGAGGCAAGCATGCCCTATATTTCACCACCCTGTTGACCTGCGTTGTCACTTTCAAGGAATTGTGGACATGAACCCCAAGATCCCTCTGTTCATCCACATTCCTTAGTGCCCGACCATCTACTGTGCATGTCCTATCCCTAGTTGATTTCCCAAAATGCTTCATCTCTCACTTCATAGAACCATATACCATGGGAACAGGCCATTTGGCCCAAATTGTCTATACTAACCAGTGGGCACCCTTCTGTATTAACATAGAACATTACATTACAGCACAGGACAGGCCCTTCAGCCCACGATGTTGTACCGACATTTTAACCTGCTCTAAGATCTATCTAACCCTTCCCTCCCACATAGCTCTCCATTTTTCTATCATTCATGTGCCTACCTAAGTGTCTCTTAAATGTCCCTAATGTATCTGCCTCCACCACCTCTGCCGGCAGTGGGTTCCACGCACCCACCATTCTCTGTGTAAAAAAAAACTTACCCCTGACATTCCCCCCCTATATCTTCCTCCAGTCACCTTAAAATTATGCCCCCTTGTGTTAGCCACTTTTGCCCTGGGAAAAAGTCTCTGACTTTCACTTGATCTACACCTCATCATCTTGTACACCTCATCACGTCACCTCTCAACCTTCTTTGCTCCAAAGAGAAAAGCCCTAGCTCACTCAACCTATCCTCATAAGACATTCCCTCCAATCCAGGCAGCATCCTGGTAAATCTCCTCTGCACCTCCTCTAAAGCTTCCACATCTTTCCTATAATGAGGTGACCAGAACTGATCATAATACTCCGTGTGGTCTATCCAGAGCTCTATAGAGCTGCAACATCACCTCACAGCTCTTCAACTCAGTATCTGGACTAATGAAGGCCAACACATTATATGCCGCCTTAATGACCCTATCAACCTGCACGGCAACCTTGAGGGATCTATGGACGTGTACCCCAAGATCCCTCTGTTCCTCTATGCTGCTAAGAGTCCTGCCATTAATCTTGTATTCTGCCTTCAAATTCGATCTTCCAAGGTGTATTACTTCACACTTTTCCAGGTTGAACTCCATCTGCCACTTCTCAGCCCAGCTCTGCATCCTATCAATGTCCTGTTGCAACCTACAGCAACCTTCTACATTATCCACACCACCAACAACCTTCATGTCATCCGCAAACTTAGTAATCCACCCTTCCACATCCTCATCCAAATCACTTATAAAAATCACAAAGTGCAGGGGTCCCAGAACAGATCCCTGCAGAACACCGCTGGTCACCGAACTCCAGGCAGAATACACTCCACGACCTACCCCTCACAAAGCCATGCTGCCTGACCCTAATCAGCTTATGGTTCTCCAAAGGCCCATAAGTCCTGTCTCTAAGAATTTTCTCTAGTAATTTGCCCACCACTGAAGTAAGTCTCACTGGCCTCTAATTCCCAGGGTTATCCTTACTCCCTTTCTTGAACAAAGGAACCACATTTGCCACCCTCCACTCATCTGGCACTACTCCTGCAGCCATCTGCAATCTCCCCCTTGATGTTTTTAACAGCATAGGATATGTTTTTCTGGGCTTAGCAATTTTACAATGCTTCTCCCACAATATTTCCCATGATTCAGCCCTAACTAAAACATCAGCATCAATCACTTTCTGAGTAAAGGCGGCTGCAAAATATTCATTAAGAAGATTACCCACATCCACTGTCTCCACATATGGATTACCTGTTTGGTTGTTAGGTTTCCTGTTGTTCAGGGTCCCTGGGTGGACAGGCTGTCCCATAATCTTGAAGGGTGTATTCTGTTAGCCACTCTCCTCTCTGACCTGTCTTGTGTGGTTTACTAAACCTCATCATTCCCTGAGGATCTGTTTTAGAACAATGCCCACTTCCCTGAAAACTTCTAACTCTTACCCACCCACAGCAACATCCTTTTGTTTTGAAAGCATTTTATTTCAAATAATATTAAGATCAACATAACAAAAACAGATTTTGTTGCGGAATACTTCACCATGCACCAATAAGTGTGCAAGAACTTGTCTGAAATACATTGCTCTCAGCCCCCACCACATAGAACATAGAATATGGAACAGTATGGGCCCTTCGGCCCATGATGTTGTGCCGACTTATATAAACCTTATTCCCATTCAATCTATCCCCCTCTCCACTTCACCTTCCATAACCCTCTATTTTTCTTTTGTCCATGTGCCTATCGAATAGTCTCTTAAATGACCCTATTGTATTGGCCTACACCATCACCCCTGGCAGTGCATTCCAGGCACCCACCACTTTTTGTGTAAAAAAAAAACCTCCCTCTGACATCTCCCCTGAACTTCCCTCTGTGCACCTTAAACAGGTGATCTCTAATATTGGCCATTGCCACCCTGGGGAAAAGATGCTGGCTGTCCACTCTGTCTATGCCTCTCGTAATCTTATATACTTCTGTCAAGTCTCCTCTCATCCTCTGTCGCTCCAAAGAAAAAAGCCCTAATTCGCTCAACCTCTCCTCATAAGAACCAGGTAGCATCCTTGTAAATCTCCTCTGCACCCTCTCCAAAGCTTCCACATCCTTCCTATAATGTGGTGACCAGAACTGAACACAATATTCCAAGTGTGGTCTAAGCAGAGTCTTGTAGAGCTGCAACACTACCTGTCATATCTTGAAGTCAATACCCCAGCTAATGAAGGCCAGCACACCATATGCTTCCTTAACTGCCCTATCCACATGCGGCAACTTTGTGGGATCTATGTACTTGGACCCCAAGATCTCCCTGTTCCTCTACACTGCTAAGAAACCTGCCATTAACCATGTACTCTGCCTTCAAGTTCGTTCTTCCAAAGTGTATCACTTCACACTTCTCCGGAAGGAACTCCATCTGCCACTTCTCTGCCCAACTCTGCATCCTGTTTAAATTCTGTTGCCACCTACGACAACCTTCTTCACTGTCAACTACGCCACCAACCTTCGTGTCATCTGCAAACTTACCAACCCATCCTTCCACTTCCTCCTCTAAATCATTTATAAAAATCACAAAGAGCAGGGGTCCCAGAACAGATCCCTATGGAACACACTCATCACCGACCTCCAGGTTGAATACTCCCCTTCTACAGCCACTCTCTGCTTTCTGTGGGCAAGACAATTTCAAATTCACACTGCCAATTTTCCATTGATCCCATATCTTATGACTTTCTGAATGAACCTACCATAGGGAACATTGTCAAACGCCTTGCTAAAATCCATAGATACCACATCCACTGCACTACCTTCATCAATTTGTCTTGTCACATCCTCAAAAAAACTATTGGGCTCGTGATGCACGACCTGCCCTTCACAAAGCCATGTTGACTATCCCTAATCAGACTATGCTGCTTCAAATGCTCATAAATCCTATCCCTAAGAATCCTGTCCAATAGTTTGCTCACCACTGATGTAAGACTCACTGGTCTATAATTCCCAGGATTATCCCTTTTACCTTTCTTGAACAATGGAACAACATTTGCCATCCTCCAATCCTTCGGTAGCACTCCTGTGGCCAGGGAGGACTGAAAGATCATTGTTAATGCTCCAGCAATCTCTTCCCTCGCCTCCCATGGTAACCTGGGGTATATCCTCTCTAACCCCAGGGGAATGCTTTTTAGTAACTCTAAGACTGCTTCTTTCTTAACCTCAACGTGGTCCAACACATTTGACTGTCCTACGCTAACCTCACATTCGTTTAAGTCCCTCTCCCTGGGAGGTGACTTCAACTAGAGCAAAATATTCATTTAGGACCTCTCCTACATTCTTCGCCTCCAGACACATTTTTCCCCCCTTATCCCTGAGTGGTCCTACCCTCACCTTCTCATGTACCCTTCTAGCTCTCCTAAGTCCCTTCTTAAGCTTCTTCCTGGCTACCTTAAAACTCTCAAGAGAGCCCTGTCTGATTTTTGCTTCCTAAACCTTAAATATGCTTCCTTCTTCCTCTCGACTAAACCTTCCACCTCTCTTGCTAAATGGTTCCTTCACCCTACCATCCTTGCCTTGTGGGACAAACCTGTCTAGAACCCCATGTAAGTGGTCCCTAATCAACCTTCACATTTCTGTGGTGCATTTACCAGAGAACATCTGTTCCCAGTTTATGCTCCTAAATTCTTACCTAATACCATCACAATTTGCCCTCCCCCCAATTAAATTCTTTCCCATAATGTCTGCTCCTATCTTTGTCCATGGCTGTGCTAAACATCAGGGAGTTGTAGTCACTATCCCTGAAATGCTCACCCACCAAGTGGTCTTTTACCTGACCAAGTTTATTGCCTAATACCAGATCCAGCATGGCCTCTCCTCTAGTCGGCCTGTATACGTACTGTGTCAGGAGTCCTTCCTGTACACACCTAACAAATTCTGCCCCATCTAAACCTTTTGCACTAAGGAGGTGCCAATCTATATTAGGGAAGTTGAAGTCACCTATGACAACGACCCTGTTATTTTTGCACCTTTCCAAAATCTGCCTACTTATTTTCTCGTCAGTGTCCCGATGGCTATTTGGGGCCTATAGAATACTCCCAATAGAGAGCTCGCTCCCTTCCTGTTTTTGACTTCCATCCACACTGACTCAATAGACGATCCTTCTGTGATGTTCTCCCTTCCTACAGCTGTGATGTTATCCCTGATTAGCAATGCCACCCCCCACACCCCTTCTACTCCCTTCCCTATCCCTTTTGAAACATTTAAACCCCGGAACCTCAAGTGTTTAGAACATAGAACAGCACAGCACAGAAACAGTCCTTCGGCCCACAATGATGTGCTGAACTAATGAAGTTAGTAAGTAAATGCCTAACTATATTAATCCCTTCTGCCTACAAAGGTCCATATCTCTCCATTCCCTGCATTCCTGTGCCGATATAAGAGCCTCTTAAATGCCTCTTTTATATTTGCCTCCACTACCACTCCTGCCAGTGCATTACAGGCACCTACCACTCTCTTTAAAACAAAACACCCCACACATCTCCATTGAACTTGCCACCTTAAGTGCATGCCCTGCAGTATTAGACACTTTGACCTTGGGAAAAAGATACCAGATGTCTATCTATGCCTCTCATCATCTTTTCAACTTCATTCAGGTCTCCCTCAGCCTCTGTCTCTCCAGAGAAAATAATCCAAGTTTGTCCAACCTCTTATAGCACATGCACTCTAGTTCAGGCAGCATCCTGGTAAACCTCTTTGCGCTCTCTCCAAAGCCTCCACATCTTTCCTTTAATAGGGTGACCAGAACTGAATGCAATACTCCAGATATGGCCTAACTCGAGTTTTATAAAGCTGTAACGTAAATTGCTGACTCTTGAACTCAATGCCTCAATAAAGGCAAGCATGCCATATGCCTTCTTCACCACCCTATCAATCTGTGAACCCTATCCAGTCCAGATGAAGAATCAAATTTATTCACTGATGTATATGATGTGAAATTTATTGTTTTGTGGTAGCAGTACAGTGCAAACACATAAAGATCTATAAATTACAAAAACAGTGCAAAAAAAGAAATAATAAGTTAGTGTTCATAGGTTCATGGATCGTTCAGGAATCTGATGGCAGAGGGAAAGAAGCTGTTCCTGAATTGCTGAGTTTGGGTCTTCAGGCTCCTGTACCTCCTCCTGATGGTTGTAATGAGAAGAGGCATGTCCTGGATGGTGAGGGTCCTTAATGATAGATGCCACCTTCTTGAGGCACTGCCTATTAAAGATATCTTCAATGGTGAGGAAGGTTGTGTCCGTGATGGAGCTGGCTGAATCTATAACCCTCTGCAGCTTCTTGCGATCTTGTTCATTGGAGGCACTATACCAGGTTGTGATGCAACCAGTCAGGATGCTCTCCAACGTGCATCTATAGAAATTTGTAAGAGTTGTTGAATGGCATACCAAATCTCCTCAAACTCCTAATGAAGTTGAGCTGCTGGCTGATGTCTGGACCCGAAACGTCGACTGTCCATATTCCTCCATGGATGCTGCCTGAACCGCTTTTTATATTCTGCAGTCTCTTGTGTCTTTATCAACCTGTGCAGCCACTTTCAGGGAGCTATGGACTTTGACCCCGTGCATCAATGCTGTTAAGGGTCTTGCCATTAGCTGTGTACTTTCCCTTTATATTTGATCCCCAAAGATATTGGGACCACTGTTGGGGGATAGTCAGGTAAGAGTCACGAGTTTAGTTGGAGAGTTGATTGAATTCTGGGCCGAAAACACAGCTGTCAAGTACATAACTTAATGGGGGACCTACCAGAGTTGGTTTCTCAGAGTAAGGCAAGGTCTTGCTCAAGGAGGTCCATTTTAAATCACAGGTGAGATTTGAAAGTTGATCTGCAAGTGTGCTTTTGAACAGTGTTATCTAATCTAATTTTGACTTGAGTTATGTCCACAATCAGCTCAGAAAATTGTCTACCTGTATGGATGAATTGTCCAGTCAAATTTCTGCTGTAGCTTGATTCGACTCTGAATCGTCATTAACTTGTTCTATCGAGTCTATCAAGAGGAAACTTGGGGTCCAAGCCCACAGCTCCCTGAAAGTGGCAACACAAGTAGATAGAGTGGTAAAGGTGGTGTGTATGGTATGCTTGCCTTTATTGGTCAGGACATTGAGAATAAGAGTCAGGAAGTCATGTTGCAGTTGTATAAAACTTTGGTTAGGCCGCACCTGGAATAACTTGTGCAGTTCTGGTTGCCCCATTACAGCAAGGATGTGGAGGGTGCAGAAGAGGTTTACTAGGATGCTGCCTGGGTTAGAGGGTATTAGCTACAAGGAGGGGTTGGACAGACTTGGTTTGTTTTCTCTGGAGCTTCAGAGGCTAAGGGGAGACCTGATAGAGAGGCATAGATAGGGTAGATAGAATTTTTTTTCCTGAGTAGAAATGTCAAATATTAGACAGCATAGGTTTAAGGTGAGAAGGGGAGAGCTTAAAGCAGATGTGTGGGGCAAATGTTTTACACGGAGTGGTATGTGCTTGGAATGCACTGCCAGGGGTAATCGTCGAAGCAGACACAAAAGTGGAGTTTAAGAGGTTTTTGGATAGGCACATGAATGTGCAGGGAATGAAGGAATATGGATCATGTGCAGGCAGAAGGGATTTTTTAAAATTTGGTAACATGTTCAGCACACATATCGTGGGCCAAAGTGCCTGTTCCTTTGCTGTACTGTTCTATTTTCTGTGTACTCTATGAGAAAGATAACAGTGCCACAACCAATTTTCCAGGTTTAAATTATATTTTCCAAATGACTGATATATTGAATATATAAAGTCATACAGATGTAATGGAAGATATGATGAATATAAGCTTAGGGGTGATGATCTCAGAAATTTAACTTAACTGTAGTATGTTAAACATTTTTAAGATCTGATACTTTTGATTTTCATGCCTGGTTAAAAGAAAGCTGAAATAAATCAGAACATTTTTATATGTAGTGATGGATGAAGAATTGTCATAGTGTGTGTACATTCTGTTTCTGTTCATATTTGACTCTGATTTTAGCAATGTACATTGTCACTCAGTGCAACAGTTTTTTGAAGCAAGGCACCAGGACCAGCTCTTTCTGAGCTTCAGATGCTTAGTTATTCTGGACCCAGCTGCAAATAAATTGGCAGGAGTTGCAAAGGTTCAAGAAACATTTTTTATGTATTAATACTGTACCAGCTGATTCTCTTTGACATTCTCTGAAGGGTATGATTGAGCTGAAATGTGTACTTTTTCTTCATTAGATTAGGGTTAAAATTGTTCTTTATTTCACATTTGCAGGTGATGTCTACATGGCAAAAGATGGGAAAATCTGGAATTGCACTGAAGGTCTGTCAGAGTGATCAATTATCGGAGGAACAGAAAAAATTGTAAGATTTAAATAAAAGATAATAAATTTGAATAAAACTGAATGTGTAATCCAAATTTACATTTTTGCTTATATTTCCATTTGCATCTTTCCTTTATTTAATGATGTTTTCTAAACTGATTATTAGTATTTTCATGGACTTTTAATTTGGTTAACAAGAGGTGCGCATTAAAGGAATCATGAGTTTGGATGATACTGAACAACAGCCAGTGGTTTAACTACAGCAAAAAGCATTGTGTAGATCAGTAATTTTCTGATGCCAATGCCTGCACATTGCAATGCAGAAGTTGGTGTACCTTATTGCTTTGTCTGCTGCTTGACTCAGCACGAAGTTCAAGGATGATGTTTGGTCATGTTGAGTTGAGGAATTAAATACACTTCATATCTGCCTCCCCAACTTTAATTGGCAGATGTACTATTTCCTAATTCATTTGATTAGGGTCCCTGAACAGGATTGAAAAGATAAGTGGTACTTAATATTGTTCAAATTAATTTCTGGTACTTAAATATGTTTTAAAATAATTTAATTTCATTTTTAACTTGTTTTAGTTATTTTGATCCTTTCAAACTGTTTTAAAATATCTCTGATAATAGACATCTAAAAGAGTTCAATGGGCTTTGACTGCTGCAGTCTATCAAAAGGCCATCATGACAATCTGGATGGGTCCTCAGAATCCACTGCCTGGTTACATTTGCACACAGCTGTCTCTGCTTTGATGCCTGTGGCAGGAAGGACTGGACTGTGATTTGTCCCAAGGACAAATTCAGGAAATTGCTGTGTAGAAGCCAGGGCCAGCTGTTAGATCGTGGATTGTTGCATGGAAATGTTTGTGATAAAGGTAAATCTTTGCCTATTTACTGAACTGGTAAGTATTGTTGCATGTGTGTTCTTGGATTGTATTAGTTGGATCTTGATTTTATTGCCAAAGGGAGAAGCTGCTGAAAAAAACAGTAACCACACTGTAATGCTATCCTGTAGAATGGACTTCTTAATCCTGAACATACACTATCACATATTTTGCTATTTATCACCAGTCAGTTCTTTGCCTTTGGCCTTTACACTACAGGAAATGAATAACTAACTGTTGACACTTCTGGAAAAATTCACTATAAAATATACATATTTTGGATCTGGAAGCATCAAAGTAGTAACTTTCTATTTCTGGCTTGCACGGTAGTGAATAAAACAATGAAATTAAAACAGAAAATATGGGGAATATGACTCAAGATCACAGGTATTAAATATAGGAAAAGAGAAGAGTGATGTGAGGAAAAACTTCTTTACATGGTGTGTATTTGGAATCTGGAGTGCTTTTCCTGCAGGTGTAGTGAAGGCAGATTCTGTTGCCTCATTGAAGAGGGAATTGGATAAATATATGATAGAGAAACATTTGCAAGGCTACAAAGACAAAGATGAATAGCTCCTGTGCTGTAACCATTCTTTGATTGTGACATTTAATGTCATTGAGTCCAATAGAGTTGGACATACTCAAATCCACTGTTGTTGATAGCTGGAAATGGTTGAGATAACATCACACTTATTAGTGAATGTGGCATTTATTTATTTTCTTGTTTAACAGAGCCCTCTTTCTTTGGACTGCAAAATGTCAGTATTGACAATCTTCTTTGTGAGAAATTTTTCTGATGCCTATCGCTGATCTTCCTCCCTGACACTATGATAGGGTCCTGTGTCATCATGTAAAATATCAGAATGTGTTTGTGAAGAAAACAACCACTAACATTCTCTAAAATCTATGGATGTGAACCCCAGTTAAATCCCATGGGGAATTTCTGACAGGGTGGTTAAGTGTTACAGCAGTGTGAGGCCTATTTATTTATTGTGGTTTTCTTTGTTGTGGCACATCATTTAGTGAATGGCAGTGTTTGAAGTGTTTATTATTCTGGTACATGTTCTGTCCTTTTTAGAAAAAATTTCAGTAGTTCATGTATTTATATGTCAAAGTAACCTGACTTATGGCAAAGGGTAGTTGTGATAGCTTTTGGGTTTTTTTCCTGGATAAACAATGAACTGTTACTTTCTGGTTCATTGGATCCTTAGTAGTATTAACTCATTAAAAAAAATTACTGGTTTTAGCGACTACATAATTTGCATGTTCATACAGGGATCAAATGGTGCATCATCATCACCTGATCAAAACCCACTGATAGACTGATTGGCATTGATCAATCTATTTGAACTCTCAGCTGTGATATAGTAGCTCTCTGCGAAATCTGTAAGATTTTGCAACTTTAGCTTCAATTGTTTTGCAATCTATTATATAGACCACTGTTATATGGATAATACTCTGTGATAGATATAAATGATCCTTCCTCTTTCTGCTTAACTTCTCTGGTTGGTAATGATGTAGATTATTTTTCTCTTCATATGGCTATTTGCAAAGTGTATTGGTGTTGGTCTATTATTGTCACTTGTACCGAGGTACAGTGAAAAGCTTGTATTACAAACCAATCGTACAGGTCAATTCATTACACAGTGCAGTTACATTGAGTTAATACAGAGTGCATTGATGTAGTACAGGTAAAAACTGTAACAGTACAGAGCAAAGTGTCACAGCTACAGAGAAAGTGCAGTGCAATAAGGTGCAAGGTCAAAACAAGGTAGATCATGAGGTCAGAGTCCATCTCATTGTATAAGGGAACCGTTCAATAGTCTTATCACAGTGTGCTAGAAGCTGTCCTTAAGTCTGGTGGTACGTGCCCTCAGGCTCCTGTATCTTCTACCCGATGGAAGAGGAGAGAAGAGAGAATGTCGTGGGTGGGTGGGGCCTTTGATTATGCTGGCTGCTACACCAAGACAATGAGAGGTAAAGACAGAGTCCAAGGAGAGGAGGCTGGTGTCCGTGATGCACTGGGCTATATCCACAACTCTCTGCAGCTTCTTGCGGTCTTGGGCAGAGCAGTTGCCATACCAAGCCGTGATACATCCAGATAAGATGCTTTCTATGGTGCATCGGTAAAAGTTGGTGAGAGTCAAAGGGGACAAACCAAATTTCTTTAGCCTCCTGAGGAAGTAGAGGCGCTGGTGAGCTTTCTTGGCCGTAGCATCTACGTGATTTGACCAGGACAGGCTGTTGGTGATGTTCACTCCCAAGAACTTGAAGCTGTCAACCCCCTTGACCTCAGCACCATTGATGTAGACAGGTGCATGTACACCGCCCCCTTTCCTGAAGTCAATGACCAGCTCTTTTGTTGAAATTGAGGGCAAGGTTGTTGTCATGACACCAACAAGTGTACAATCAACTGTTGATCTTATCGGTATGATGGGAGTAGCACTATTGATGGACCGTGCTGTTTGATGGATTCCCACATATTGCTTGAATATGAAATATTTTATTCTAATATAAAACTTTATGAAAAAACAAAACTATGAATTTTGAAAGTCTGAAATAGAAACAAAATGCTGGAATCAGTTAGCCAGTCAGGCATCATCTGTGGAAAGATAAATAGAGTTAATACTTCAGGTTGGAATTGGTTTATTATTGTCACTTGTACCGAGGTACAGTGACAAACTTGTCTTGCATACTGTTTATACAGATCAATTCATTACACAGTGCATTAAAGAGGTACAAGATAAAACAATACAGAATGCAGAATAAAATGTCACAGCTACAGAGAAAGTGTAGTGCAGATAGACAATAAAGTGCAAGGTCATAATGAGGTGGATTGTGATGTCAAGAGTCCATCTTAGCGTACCAGGAAACCATTCAGTAGTCTTATAACAGCGGGATAGAAGCTGTCCTTGAGCCTGGTTGTATGTGCTTTCAGACTGCTGTATCTTCTGCCTGATGGGAGAGGGGAGGAGAGAGAATGACCCGGGTGGGTGGGGTCTTTGATTATGCTGGCTGCTTTACTGAGGAAGCAAGAAGTATAGACAGAGTCCATGGAGGGGAGTCTGGTTTCCATGATGTGCTGAGCTATGTCCATGACTCTGCAGTTTCTTCTGGTCCTGGGCAGAGCAGTTGCCGTACCAAGCCGTGATACATCCGCATAGGATGCTTTCCATGGTGCATTGATAAAAATTGCTGAGTGTCAAAGGGGACATGCCAAATTTCTTTAGCCTCCTGAGGAAGTAGAGGCGCTGGTGAGCTTTCTTGGCTGTGGCATCTACGTAGTTGGACCAGGACAGGCTATTGGTGATATTCACTCTTGACCTCAGCACTGTTGATGTACACAGGAGCATGTGCACTAACCCTTGTTGAAAACCGTTAATCACTTATCCCCCACCATCCCCTGTGCTTTCCCTACAACAGTTATATTTTGTGGCCCAAAAATTCCTGATACTTCAAGGGTCAAATTCCCTAACGATTCTGTAAGGCGGAGTGGGTCTCAAATGTTGGATGCTGAAATCCTATGCTAGAAATGCCTTTTGATTGTTTGCTTCTGTCAGAGGCCTTTGAGTGAACAGTGATTAAATGTTTTTTGAAAATAAATATTAAAATATGGTAAATTTACTTAAAACATCGTAAAGTACTTAAAATTAATTAAAACACTCAGAAGAAATGAAATAACTTTTTGTTTAAAAACTGCTCTCGCACACTGACCCTTTCCATCAAGGTTGGCAATCCATATTTATGGGGTAGCTCTATATAAGCCGGCTGTTCCTGGCATAAAATTGATGGTGTGGATGCAAAGTTCAACATGTATATACTCCACCCCGGACTCATTTGGGTGCCAAGTTGCGGAGCAGGAAGTCAGATGCATTGGCATCTGAGCTGTAGTTCATCTCTGACTTTCGCTCTGGCACACTTCTGGAGTGCCATGCTGGAACAGAAATTTAGAGATGAACTGGCCCAAATGACTGCCTGAAATTTTATAATTTCATTATATTTTAGTGTAGTGTTAAATTTACCATTGTGATCCATTAATATTGAAAGTACTATTCTTGCTGAAGTCATTATACTTCAATTGCAAAATGAAACTTTGTCAGTATGGCCTACGTTCATTAGGGTGTTGTACTTTCTTCTCTATCAGACATTGCAATCTGGAAAAGGTTTATGAAGTCCAGTCTAGAGCAAGAGATGAAGAATGGAGCCATTTAAAAAGAATCAGTGCTGATCTACTGGGACTTGATGTGTAAGTATTCTTTTCAGGGTCACTAAATAGCATATAGTGACAGTTTGATGTTTTTCTTTTCACCTTGTGATTAACTCATTTCCTTTTACTAAGATATTAAATCTCATTTATTTGATTAAAAAACGTCCTTGCCTATCATATTGATATGCAACTAAGGAACATCCTTTTTTGTTTTTCCATTGTGGAAAATGATACTTAGAAACAGGAGGAAGGCCATTTGGCCTTTCAGACCTGCTTTGCAATTCAATCCAATCAGGGTTGATCATCTATCTTAATACCATATTCCTGCTGTCCTTGGTACTTTTTATAACCAGAAATGTATTTATCTCCTTTTGTAGTAAAACACAAATATAATAATTGAACACAAACTTATTAATGATATTTTTAAGTCATTTCTATTTTTGAAGTTTTACCAACATTAAGCTGTAGAATTTACAGAAAGAGTTTGTGAATTTATTTGGAATATATTCCATAAAGATTTCTGTTAATCGTGGATGATAGTCAGATGGTTCAGTTTTAAGAAGACTCATTGGACCAACATTGGAAACTAGATGTGTCTTAAAATTCTCTTGTTTACAGGTTTTTGCAGCATTTTGCTGTGAGTAGTGTGAGCCATGAGCCAGTCAGAAGATCTGATCTGCCCATATTACTGCAGCAGCCAAGTTTGTTCTCCTCAGTAGGCGATGATCAGAATAAGGTAATGAAGCACTCCCTTGGTCCTTCAGTACGAATAAAAATGTTACTTATTTGGTCTTCATTATTACTCAGAAACTGTAGGCAGATTGTTAAAACTTGAATGCTTATGCTCACTATGCATTAGGCCTGGAAAGGTACAGCATTCAATTAAAGAAATGGAATAGTATGTATTTTATTGGATGTCTTTTCATTTAATCTTCTTTGTTACATGGTTATTTTGATTTAGGTGAAAAAACTGCTGATGCTGAAAAATGCAGAATAGAAAGTAATATGCAATGTAAACCATTCTCTCCACAGGTTCTAATTGATCTGCTGATTATCTCCGGCATTTCTGTTTTTATTACGCTGAAAGATGTATTGAATGTTGCTGTCAAAATATTATTAGAATGTAAGCAAATATGAGTATAATTATCCCTTGAAAATCAAACGAACAGCAGATGCTGGAAGTATTAAGCAGATGTGGCATCATTCTGTGGAAAGAGAAAAAGAGTTAAATTTTCTGGCCGGTGACTCTTCATCAGAACTGATCATTGAGCTAAAATGTTAACTCTTCTTCCCTGACCACATAATGACCTGCTAGATATTTTCTGCACTCTCTGTTTTCATAGTTTTTATCTTGTTTTTGCTGTAAGGATTGTATTTTTTGTATTTATGGCTGGGCTAGAATGAATTATTTTGTTGATGCATGTGTCTATGCCAGAAATAGAAACTTACAACTGATGTATTCACAGTTTCATGGAATCAGAAACATTTATTATTATAAATGTTCTTGCTTCTTTGATGCATTGATATTGTTGCAGTCATTCTGGTGAAGATCGTCTCCAGTCATAGAGTCATTGATTTGTACAGCATAGAAATGGGCTCTTTGGCTCACTACGTCCATACTGAACTTCTTGCCCATCTACACTAATTCCATTTGCGTGCATTAGGATCATACCCTTCTACGCTTTGCTATTTTAGTGTCTGTCTAAATGCCTCTTAAACATAGTAGTGGTATCTGATTTCACCGCCACCTGTGGCAGTACATTTCCAAATGTCAATCACTCTCTTTGTAAAAAAAAGACTTGCTTCTCTGCCCCTTTAATAGTACTACCTCTCACATTAAACCTATACCCTCTTGTTTTTGATATCCCTACTATGGGAAAAAAATTGACAATTTACCCTATTTATGTGTCTCATAATCTTATATACTTCTGTCGGTCATCCCTCAGCCTCCTTTGCTCCAGGGAAAACAAGCCCAACCTATCCAGAACTCTCCCCATAACTAAAGTCCTCCAATCCAGAACTCTCCCCAGTTCAAAAGTGTGGCAATCAGAACTCCACACAATTCTCTAAGTGCAGCCTGATCAGTACTTTGTACAGTTGCAACATAATGTCCCAACTCTTATCTTCTGTGCCCTGACCTATGAAGGTAAACATGCCATATGTCTTGTTCACCACCCTATTGACCTGTGTTGCCACTTTCAGGAAACTAAGGACTTGTTTCTCCTCATCAACATTCCATAGTGCACTGCTGTTTACTGTGTCTGTCCTACCCTTTTTTGACTTTCTAAAATGTATCACTTGTTAGGAGTAAATTCCATATGCCATTGTACCACCCAGCTATCCAACTTGTATGTATCTTTACTATTCACAATACTACCAAATTTCCTGTCATCTACAAACTTACTAATCATACCTCCTACATTCACATTCAAGTCATTTATATACATATTGTATATCAAGAACAGCAAAGGTCCCAGCACCGATCCCTGTGTTACACCACTAGTCATAGACTTGCAATCAGAAAAACATCCTTCCAGCACTACTCTCTGCGTTCTGTTACCAAGCCAATTTTGAATCCAATTGGCCAACTCGCCTTGTATCCTTTGTGCCTTAACCTTCTGGAAGAGCTTACCATGCAGGACTTTGTCGAATGCCTTACAAAAGCCCATATAGACAGCATCTACTACCCTGCCTTCATCACTCTCCTTTGTTACCTCCTCAAAAAATGTAAACAAATTAGTGAGACATGCTGACTATCCTGATCGGTCCTGGTTTTTCCAAATGAATTAAGTCCTGTCACTTAGAATTTTCTCCAATAATTTCCTACCACTAATGTAATGTTCAATGGCCTATAGTTACCTGGCTTATACCTGCTGCCCTTAAAGTGTTGGATAAGGAGTTCCAGAACTTAGACTCAGCATATTGAAAGAATATATTTCCAAGACAGGGTGGTGCATGACTCGGAGTTGCCATGAGACTACTGATGATGTACTTAATGCGTATGGGAGATATTGTTAGATTAGTCTAGGCAGGTAATTGTAGTGAATTTTATAGATGGTGCACCCTGCTGCCACTGTGTGTCAATGGTGGAGGCAATGGATATTTAGGATGAGGAGTAGTGTGACAGACAAGTGAGCTGCATTGTTCCAGATGGTTCTGAGCTCCTTGAGATGCTGTTAGAACTGTGCTTGTCTGAGTAACTGGAGCATTTCCATCACTTGTGCCTTTTAGATGATGGCAAAGCTGTGAGATGTCAGAGAGCTTGTAATTAGCCATAGGGTTCCCAGGCTGTCCTGCTGCAGTATTTACGTGACTGGTTTGGCTAAATTTCTGGATAATGGTAACCTCTAGAGTGTTGACAGTGAGGTAATGTGTGTTGATAATACCATTGAATGTCAGGTAGGTGGTTAGATTTTTCATTGTAGGTGGTTGAAGCCTGGCCCTTATGTACATGAATGTTAATTGCCATTTATCTGTTTATGCTGGAATGTTATCCGGGCCTTGTTGCATGCAGGTGTATCATAGGGTCAGAGAACCAGATGACATGGAATCAGGCTATTCAGCTCACCATATTCACACTGAACAATGGAGACCCATCTTTATTAATCCCATCTTCTAGCATTTGGCCCATAGCCTTCTAGGTGATTCGTTCTTTTCTGCTTAAATGCTGTCACAACTCTCCTTCCATCACTCTCCCAAGCAGTATATTCCAGGTACTCACCACTCGAGGTGAAAAAGGTCCCCTCAGATCTCAAATCTGAATTTGATTTTCATCAAATCAAAAGAGGGCAGGCACAGTAGTGTAGCGGTTAGCGTAACACTTTACAGCGCCAGTGACCTGGGTTCAATTCCGGCTGCTGTCTGTAAGGAGTTTGTACGCTCTCCCTGTGTCTGCATGGGTTTCCTCCAGGTGCTCCAGTTTCCTCCCACATTCCAAAGACGTACAGGTTAGGAAGTTGTGAGCATGCTATGTTGGCGCTGGAAGAGTGGCGACACTTGTGGGCTGCCCCCAGAACACTCTACGCAAAAGGTGCATTTCACTGTGTGTTTTGATGTGTATGTGACTAATAAAGATATCTTAAATGGACTGGCTCATTTTCTGATGAGTTAAATACCATGCAATCATTAGCAGATATTTTGTACTTTTGACCTCAGGATGTAGGGAAGATTTTTGATAAAGCGATTGATAAAGTTATTGCTGTTGCCCTGAGGAACTTCCAAAACTATGTCCTGGGGTTTGACAACCATTGTAGTCTTGTACATGGTGTGTCTCCAACTATTTGGGACTTTTACCCCAGCTTCTGTTTTATTAGGTTCCTTGATAACCCCACTGACGGAGTCAAGCTGTGAGTTGCAGATCTATTCTGAGTCTTGTTTTATTTAGCCTAATAGTATTGTCATACAATGTGAGGAAAGGTGTATCTGATGTGAAGAGGAGATTATGTCTCTACCAGGATTGTGCAGTGATCACTCTGCCCAGTTATGTCATTGATGCATTTGTAGCAGGGCATTCGGTGAGGATAATGCTAAAACCCTCATAATGCTTTGCTACCACCTGCTTGGCAGCTGCATCATTCAGCATTGAGTCAGGTTGATCAGTGGTGCTGCTGAGCTACACCACCAAGAGTGCATTTTGTGTCCTTACTGCCCTCAAAGCTTCTTCCAATTATTATTCAACAATACTTATTCACCAACTGCCAGTAATCATGAAATATTTTCTTTGAAGCCATGAGAAGTCATGGGGTCTGGAGTCAATGTTGAGGACTCCTAATTCCCCTCCCACCCTTCAGTATACTACTGTGCCTCCACTTCTGATGAGTCTGTTCTGCCGGTGGGGCAGAGCCTATGAGGGAATTGTGATGGAGGAGTATGGGGTGTTGGCTGGAAGGTATGAATGGACACGTACAACGTTTAAGGCTGTTGTATGACTAGACACCGGGACGGCATTCCCAATTGTTAATGAGGAAAGCTCTGCAAAGTCAAAGTGACTGAACAACTTTGTGTCCACATTCAGTGCCTACATCAATGTCAGATAAGCTGCCCAATTTTCATTCATATTCTGTTTTAACATAATGTTGTTTTAAAACTAAATGCCATGCTAAGCCATTTCAATGGACACAAGAGTCATTTGGCTGTGGTTCTGCAGCTACAGTTGTGCCAAATTGGTTCAGAGTGGCACATTTCTTTCCTTGGAGGATTGCAAACCAGGTAGGATTTGTGACAATTCAGTAGTTTCAAGTGTGATATGAGAGATTAGCATTTGTTTTTATAATTTCAAAATTTAACAATTGTGAACTAC
Source organism: Pristis pectinata (assembly GCF_009764475.1). Classification (NCBI taxonomy): domain Eukaryota; kingdom Metazoa; phylum Chordata; class Chondrichthyes; order Rhinopristiformes; family Pristidae; genus Pristis; species Pristis pectinata. The sequence goes on along the minus strand of NC_067406.1, from coordinate 11,427,694 downwards.
AGATTTTGCTTTAATGCTGTAAATTCAAATTTCTCTGCTCCAGAATAGCATTTGAATTCAGATATCTAGATTATTAGTTTAGACTGCATTGACTTATCTGGTTACTTTATCACTGTTTTCCATAATGCAATCCCTTTTTTCCTCATTGAATTCCATGTTATAAGAGGGGATGCATTCCTATGTGAACTTTTTCTCTCAAAATTAATGCCCCTGCAGCTGCACGGTCTACAGGCAATGGAATTCTGATTGTATTGAAGGCAGAATTGTCAATTGATTGGATCGCCCTGTCAGTTTCCAAAGCAAGTCGCTCACTGTGAACCTGCGATCTTTTTCTGGTTTATTAAGAGACAGTAACTTCCATTTGGTATTGGTTTATTATTGTCACTTGTACTGAGATACAGTGAAAAGCTCATCTTACAAACTGATGATATAGGTCAATTCATTACACAGTGCAGTTACACTGAGTTAGTACAGAGTGCATTGATGTAGTACAGGTAAAAACTATAACAGTACAGAGTAAAGTGTCACAGCTACAGAGAAAGTGCAGTGCAATAAGGTGCAAGGTCACAACAAGGTAGATTGTGAGGTCATAGTCCATCTCATTATATAAGGGAACCGTTCAATAGTCTTACCACAGTGGGTTAGAAGCTGTCCTTAAGTCTGGTGGTATGTGCCCTCAAGCTCCTGTATCTTCTACCCGATGGAAGAGGAGACGAGAGAGAATGTCCCGGGTGGGTGGGGTCTTTGATTATGCTGGCTGCTTCACCAAGACAACGAGAGGTAAAGACAGAGTCCAAGGAGCGGAGGCTGGTGTCCGTGATGCGCTGGGCTGTATCCACAACTCTCTGCAGCTTCTTGCGGTCCTGGGCAGAGCAGTTGCTGTACCAAGCTGTGATGCATCCAGATATGATGCTTTCTATGGTGCATCAGTAAAAGTTGGTGAGAGTCAAAGGGGACAAACCAAATTTCTTTAGCCTCTTGAGGAATTAGAGGCGCTGGTGAGCTTTCTTGGCCGTAGCACCTACGTGATTTGACCAGGACAGGCTGTCGGTGATGTTCATTCCTGGGAACTTGAAGCTCTCAACCCTCTCGACCTCAGCATCAATGATATAGACAGGTGCATGTACACCGCCCCCTTTCCTGAAGTCAATGACCAGCTCTTTTGTTTTGTTGACATTGAGGGAAAGGTTGTTGTCATGACACCATTCCACTAAACTCTCTGTCTCCTTTCTGTACTCCATCTCATCACTGTTTGAGATACAGCCTACAACGGTGGTATCACTGCAAACTTGTAGATGGAGTTAGAGCAGAATTTGGCCACACAGTCATGAGCGTATAGGGAGTGGAGGGCTGAGGACGCAGCCTTGTGGGGCACCAGTGTTGAGAATAATTGTGCCAGAGGTATTGCTGCCTATCCTCACTGATTGCGGTCTGTTTGTTAGAAAGTCAAGGATCCAGTTACAAAGGGAGGTGTTGAGTCCTAGGTCTTGGAGTTTGGTCACAAGCTTGCTTGGGATTATTGTATTGAAAGCAGAGCTGTAGTCAACAAACAATAGTCTAATGTATGTGTCTTTACTGTCCAGATGCTTTCTACATCTGCGTTCTGCATTTCCATTCTGCATTCTGAATGACATTATATAGAATATTACAGCACAGTGCAGGCCCTTCAACTCACGATGTTATGCCGACCTTTTAACCTATTCTAACGTCAGTCTAACCATTCCCTCCCACATAGCCACTTTTCTATCATTCATGTGCCTATCAAAGAGTTTCATAAATGTCCCTAATGTATCTGCCTCTACCAGCACCCGGCAGTGCATTCCACGCACCCACCACTCTCTGTGCAAAAAAAAACTTTACCTCTGATATCCCCCCTTGTACATTCCTCCCATCACCTTAAAATTATGCCCCTTGTATTAGCCATTTCTGCCCTGGGAAAAAGTACCTGGCTGTCCACTTGCTCTATGCCTCTTATCATCTTGTACACCTCAATCGGGTCTCCTCTCATCCTCCTTTGCTTCAAAGAGAAAAGCCCTAGCTTGCTCAACCTATCCTCATAAGACATGCTCTCCAATCCAGATAGTATCCTGGTAAATCTCCTCTGCACCCTCTCTAAAGCTTCCACATCCTTCCTATAGTGAGGGGACCAGAACTGAACGCAATATTCAAGTTTGGTCTAACCAGAGTTTTATAGAGCTGCAATGTTGCCTCGTGGTTCTTGAACTCAATACCCCGAGTAATGAAGGCCAACACACTATATGCCTTCTTAACAACCCTATCAACTTGCACGGCAACTTTGAGGGACCCATGGACTTCAACCCCAAGATCCCTCTGTTCCTCCACACTGCAAAGAATCCTGCCATTAACCCTGTATTCTGCCTTCAAATTCAACCTTCCAAAGTGAATCACTTCACACTTTTCAGGGTTGAACTCCATCTACCACTTCTCAGCCCAGCTTTGCATCCTATCAATGTCCCATTGTAACCCTCGATAACCTTCTATGCCATCCACAACACCACCAACCTTCATGTCATCTGCAAACTTACTAACCCACCCTTCCACTTCCTCAACTAAGTCATTTATAGAAATCAGAAAGAGCAGGGGTCCCAGAATAGATCCCTGTGGAATACCACTGGTCACTGACCTCCAGGCAGAATACACTCCATCGACAACCACCCTCTGCCTTCTATGGGCAAGCCAATTCTGAATCCACACAGCCAAGTTTCCCTGGATCCCATGCCTTCTGACCTTCTGAATGAGCCTATCATGGGGAACCTTATCAAATGCCTTACTAAAGTCCATATACATCACATCCACTACTCTACCCTCATTAATGTGTATTGTCACATCCTCAAAGAATTCAATCAGGCTTGTGAGGCACGACCTGCCCCTCACAAAGCCATGCTGACTGTCCCTAATCAGACTATGCTTCTCCAAATGCTCATAAATCCAGTCCCTAAGAATCTTTTCCAATAATTTTCCCACCGCTGAAGTAAGACTCACTGGTCTATAATTCCCAGGGTTATCCCTACTGCCTTTCTTGAACAAAGGAATAACATTTGCCACCCTCCAATCATCTGATATTACTCCTGTGACCAGTGAGGACTCAAAAGATCATTGCCAATGGCTCAGAAATCTCTTCCCTCGCTTCCCATTGCATCCTGGGAAATATCCCATCCGGCCCCGGGGACTTAGCTATCCTAATGTTTTTCAAAAGTTCCAGCACATCCTCCTCCTTATCATCGATATGTTCTAGCTTATCAGCCTGTTTTACGCTGTCCTCACAAACATCAAGGTCTCTCTCACAGGTGAATACTGAAGCAAAGTATTCATTAAGAACCTCCCCTACCTCCTCCAGGCACGTTTCCTCCTCTATCCCTAATCAGTCCTACTTCACTAGAGTCATCCTACTGTTCTTCACATACAAGTAGAATGCCTTGGGGTTTTCCTTAATCCTACTCACCAAGGCTTTTTCATGCCCCCTTCTAGTTCTCCTAAGTCCATTCTTAAGCTCCTTCCCTGCTACCTTGTAATCCTCTGGAGCCCTGTCTGATACCTGCTTCCTGATCCTTGCTTCCTGAATCTTAAGTGAGCTTCTTTCTTCCTCTTCACTAGATATTCCACATCTCTTGTCAGCCATAGTTTTTTCACCCTACCATCCTTTTCCTGTCTCAATAGGGCAAACCTATCCAGAATGCCATGCAAGTGATCTCTAAACAACCTCTAAATTTCTATTGTGCATTTCCGAGTACATCTCCCAATTTGCACTCCCCAGTTCCTGCCTAATAGTGTCATAATTCCCCCTCCCCCAAATAAATACTTTCCCATACTGTCTGCTCCTATCCCTCTCCAAAGCAAGGGTAAAGGTCAGGGAGTTGTGGTCACTGTCTCCAAAATGCTCACTCACCAAGAGATCTGACACCCGACCAGGTTCATTGCCTAGTACCAGATCCAGAATGGCCCCTCTAGTTGGCCTGTCTACATACTGTGTCAGGAATCCTTCCTGGACACACCTAACAAACTCTGCCCCATCTATCCCCTTTACACTAAGGAGGTGCCAATCAATATTAGGAAAGTTGAAATCATCCATGACAACAACCCTGTTATTTTAGCACATTTCCAAAACCTGCCTCCCGATCGTTTCTGTTGCTATTGGTGGGGGGGGGGCGGTCTATAGAATACTCCCAATAGAGTGATTGCTCCCTTCCTGTTTCTGACCTCCACCCACACTGACTCAGTAGACAATCCCTCCAGGACATCTTACCTTTCTGCAGCTGTGATACTATCCCTCATTAGCAATGGCACTCTCCCACCTCTTTTACCTCCCTCCCTGTCCCTTTTGAAACATCTAAACCTTGGAACATGTAGCAGCCATTCCTGCCCTTGTGACAGCCAAGTCTTTGAAATGGCCACAACATCGTAGTTCTATGTACTGACCCATGCTCTAAGTTCATTATCCTTGTTCCTGATACTACTTGCATTAAAATAGACACACTTCAACCCATCCAACTGACTGCAATTTTGCCCAATCAAATGCCTATCCTTCCTCTCAGTCTTTCTACACGCTCCATCAACCTGTACACCAACTGCCCCATCCTCTGACCTATCACTCAGGTTCCCATCCCCCTGCCAAACAAGTTTAAACCCTCTGCAACAGCTCTAGCAAACCTGCCCGCAAGGATATTGGTGGTCCTCCAGTTCAGGTGTAACCCGTCCCTTTTGTACAGGTCATACCTTCCCCAGAAGAGATCCCAATGTTCCACAAATCTGAAACCCTGCACCTATTTCTCAGCCACACATTCATCTGCCAGATCAACCTATTCTTACCTTCACTGGCACATGGCACAGGCAGCAATCCAGAGATTACTACCCTTGAGGTCCTGCTTTTCAGCTTCCTACCTAGTTCCCCATATTCACTTCTCAGGACCTCATCCATTTTCCTACCTACGTTGTTGGTACCAATGTGTACTACGACCTCTGGCTGTTCACCCTCCCCCTTAAGCATGCTGTGGACCTGATCTGAGATGTCCCTGACCCTGGCACCTCGGAGGCAGTATACCATCCGGGAGTTTCTTTCACATCCACAGAATCTCCTGTCTGCTCCCCTAATTATAGAGTTCCCTATCACTATTGCTTTCCTTTTCTTTCCCCTTCTTTTCTGAGCCACAGAGCCAGACTCAGTGCCAGTGACCTGACTGCTGCGGCTTTCCCCTGGTAGGTCATCTCCCCCAACAGTATCCAAAGTGGTATACCTGTTATTGAGGGGAACAACCACAGGTGTGCTCTGCACTATCTGCCTATTCTCTTCCCCTCTCCTGACAGTCACCCAGCTACTTGCCTCCTGCAACTTGGGTCTGGCTACCTCCCTGTAGCTTTTATCTATCGCCTCCTCATACTCCCATATGAGCTGAAGGTCATCCAGCTGCAGCTCCAGTTCCCTAACACGGTCTGTAAGGAGCTGCAGCTGGATGCACCTACCGCAGATGTAGCTATGAGGGAAACCTGAGATCTCCCAGATCTCCCACATCTGGCAGGACGAACACACCACTGACCCTGGATCCATTGTCACTTTAAGTCATTCCTTTTATTTACATGCCTAAAATACAACATATAATTTAATTAATGCCAATGCCATAATTTTCTGAACCTATCCAATATCCATAGCAAAGTTATGAACAGGAAGTAAATAGACTCAAATGCTATTTTGTCTGGGGAAAATGAAAGATGCTTTCCCATTTCTTTTACTCTTTCAATCTTTTAAGAATGAAATTGACTCTTTTAAGTATCAATACAAGAGATTGCTTTGTCAGTTTGCAAAGCATCCATGAACACCACCTCATTTTTCCTTTTTTTTGCACTGTTTACTTTCTAATTTATAGTAATTTTATGTCTTTGCACTGTCCTGCTGCCACAAAACAACAAATTTCATGACATGTAAGTCAGTGATAATAATCCTGATTCTGCTGCTGTGAATCATCAGCCTGTGATCCCTGTCCTTGGTAAATGAGCTCAGTTGTTTGCACACATTTTGTGTTTGTTTTTTTTCCACATATTCCGTAAGAGCGTATTTTTATTCCATTAATAAAATTTTCTGGTAGTGACATGAACTCCCTAAGGGCAAATGTCAGTTACCTGAGCTGTCGTAATGTGAGGGTACTCTATCTTATTTCCTTTGAAATAATATTTCAGTTTCCTTATAGAAGTTAACATTTGTTCACACCAGTTCACTTGAGTGGATTTCTTCCTTCTGCATTTGTTCCAGATGGTGATCACTATTATTGCGGGTTTACCTGGCAGTTGCAAAGAAGAACTTTGTACTTACATTGTTAATATGAGTCAAGAGCATGGAAGGTCAGTAATTTTTTTTAAAGTTTATAATTTAATGTAACTTTCATAATTTTTTAACAAAAATGCATGATAAGTAAGGTTCATGTTCCTAATCATTCTGCAGGTGTTGCTTTGCTGTAGCAACAGTCATCAAGGTATGCACAATGTCATACCATTATTTCACATATGTTGAATTAATATTTGAAATAAAGAGTTTTCATGTGTAGAAGGAAACTGATTTATTGTGTAGAAAACAGGAGTGTTGCTACTTCTGGTTAAGTTACCTTATGAAACCAAGTACAAAACAAAAAAATGCAGATAAATATAAACAGAAAATTCAGGAATACTCAGCAGGTCAGGCAGCATCTATGGAGAGAGAAATAATTGATATTTAAGTTCAATGATTTTCTGTTTTTATTTCATTCATGTTCTAGTTGTCTTCCTGGTTGTATTAGCTGAGCAATTTTTCTATTTCAGTGTACATGGCATCAAAGTGAAATGTGTATTCATGTTACAAGGTAAAATTTGTTGGAAGGATTTTAAAAGTTAAAATACATGTCTATCGGTATTTGTTTTCAAATTAACTTTTAAGCACTAGTAACACAGTATAACTCTTGAATACACGCAATAATCATCTAACATCTCTGATCAGAACTATTATGTTCACTCCCCTCACAGTTAATTGTCTTCTTTTATTATAGGTGGTCAGTTTACAGGCAGATGCCAGATAACTGTGAGCCATTCAATTACAGTCAAATCCACCGTTTTCTTTCAAGTGTTCTAGAAGCACAGAGAAATAGAACTGTTCGCCAGTCTGTATACTCACGAAGGAAAGTGAGATTATTAATTGTCACACCAGGGTAAGTGTAATTCACGGTAGTTAAAATGCAAGCACGTTCCATTGGAATGTAGATGTGGATTTTTCATAATGGACAAAATAGTGTAAGTTAAACCTTTTTTTTCCCTAAGATATTGATAACCAATGGTGCATGTGTCATTTATATGCAATCGAAGATGAGTTTTTCATAGGCTGTAGAACCCCAAAGGAGGATTGCAACTCACTCAGTCATAGAGCAATACAGCACCAAAACAAGCCCTTCAGCCCAACTCATTCATGCCGTCCAAGGTACTCACCTAAACTAGTCCCTTGTGCTCTCTTTCAGTCCATATCACACTAAAACTTTCCTGTCCAAGTACTTATCCAAATGTATTTTAAATGTCATTATTGTACCTGCCTCAACTACTTCGTCTGGCAGCTTGTTCCATTATATGCACCCCCTGGTAAATTTTTCCCTTCTCATCTTAGAACATAGAAAAACTACAGCACAATTCAGGCCCTTCGGCCCACAAAGCTATGCCGAAAATCTTAAATCTATGCCCTCTAGTTTTTAGTTTCCTTTCCCTGGAAAAAAGACTGCATTCACCCTACCTCATCTCCAGACATAGGTTCAACAGAGCCCATGTGCACTTTATAGAACGTAGAACAGTACAGCACAGAACAGGCCCTTCGGCCCACAATGTTGTGCCGACATAGCTAATCCCTTCTATTTGCAGAATGCCCATATCCCTCCATTTTCCTCTCATTTATGTGCCATATGGTCATTATTCGACAACTATTAATAGCGTAACAGGTAATATCCTGAATAAATGTCAGTTGACTTAACAAACAGAGCATATGTTTTGCTTGTTGCAGTCATGTGCTAGAAAAATAATTTTCAATTCACATGCATACAATTAATCTTGTAGGTACACAGATGTGATTGATGTTGTGCAAGCTATCCAGATCCATCCAGACCCTGAGGTTCAGTCTGCATTTGTCATTGGTGCTGTCACCACCTGCATTGACCCACAGTGCTCAACTATGGAACACAGGTACCATTAGAACAGGCAGTTTAAATGATGTATTAATATTTCAAAGAACACCTCCAGTTTTTGTTGTCTTTCTCAGCTTGTCGTAAATTCATAACATAAGGAATAGGAGTTGGCAATGCTGCTTCTTGCCTACATCTCCATTCAGTAGTATCATGGATAATCGTCCACATCAACGTGTTTTCCCTTCTTTTATTGTTATCATTTGACTTTACTTTGAATCCATAAATCTCTCCACCTTTGGCTTCTAAACAAAAATCTCCAAATTTTCAGACGTGCACCTCTACTTGGCAACATTATCAGCCTCTCCTTTTTATCTAATGCCATCCTTAATCCCTTAATTAGCCACAGGACTCACTTTACCCACTGAATCAATCAAATTTATATTCATTGACAATTAGGAAATATTTCTTTAAATATGTGTTTATCTTTGGTCATACCTTTCATTCTATTTTGGGCATAAGATCCATCAGACCAATTTAAATGTATTTATTTTTCAGAACCCTGGTTTCTGCCTAAAACTGATCCATGTGCGATTCACCAAAATGTGGTCATTCTCCCCTGAGGCATTTCTTGATACGATAATACAAACTAACACGTCATTATGTGTTTGCCATTGATCACATGACACATTACTCTCAGAAAGAAACTGTCGAACTTTTCTCAGCTACTGTTGTCAGTTTGATTTCCCCGTCTGTGAAAGTTGGTCCATAATTGTAGCAATATTTTTGTTACATATTCCTCTAATTTTTACAATTAATCATTCAAAGTTAGTACGTAGGTATAGCAAATAATTAGCAAGGCTGATGCTATGTTGGCCTTTCTTGCAAAGAGTATGGAGTAAAAATAGTAGGGAAGTTTTGGTGCAACTTAACAGAGTGTTGGTGAGACTGCATCTGGAGTACTGTGTATCGTTTTGTTCTTATATAAGGAAGGGTGTGCTTGCATTTGAAGCAGTGCAGAGAAGGCTCTCGAGGTTGATTCCTTGGATAAAGCATTGACATACACATCAGGTGTAGGCCTATACCTATTGGAGTATAAAAGAATGAGAAGTGATCTTAGTTGAAACATGTAAGATTCAGATGGATGTGAATGAGGACAGTAAATGCAGAGAAGGAAAAATGCAATGCTGGAATTGAGTGCAGAACTCTAGTTGCTGGATATTTGAAACAAAAGAGAAAGCTGGAAATACTAATCAGATTATGAGGAATCTGCAGAGAGAAAAAAATGGGTTAATATTACAAGTGGGGGGCACGGTAGTGTTGTGGTTAGTATAATGCTATTACAGCGCCAGTGACCCTGGTTCAATTCCCGCTGCTGTCTGTAAGGAGTTTGTACGTTCTCGCCGTGTGTCTGCGTGGGTTTCCTCCGGGTGCTCCGGTTTCCTCCCACATTCCAAAGACGTATGGGTTTGGAAGTTGTGGGCATGCTATGTTGGTGCCGGAAGAGTGGCGACACTTGCGGGCTGCCCCCAGCACATTCTCAGTAACGCAAAAAGATGCATTTCATTGTGTTTCAATGTACGTGTGACTAATAAATAAATATATCAATCAAACAATGTGCAGCACGACCATATGGGTAGAACTTAGAAAAAAGAAATGGATAATCACTCTGGTGGGATTATAGGTTCCCCCAATAGTCTACAGCAATTAGAGAAGCAAATATGTAGGGAAATCACAGAAAGGGGTAGGAAAAATAAAGTTGTAATGGTAGGTGATTTTAACTTCCCTAATATTGACTGGGACTGCCATAGTGCTAAGGGATTAGATGAGGCAGAATTTGTTAACTGTGTCCAGAAAAGTTTTGTGAAGCAACATGTAAGCAGCCCTACTAGACAAAGGGCTACACTCTACCTCCTCTTAGGAAATGAGACTGGGCAAGTAGCTGATGTGTCATTGGGGTAGCATTTTGGGACCAGTGACCTTAATTCTATTATTTTCAAGATACTTATGAATAAAGATAGGACTGGTCTACATGTTAAAGTTCTAAATTGGGGCAAGACTTGCAAAGGTTGATTGGGAGAGGCTGTTTGCAGGTAAAGGGATGTCTGGCAAGTGGGAGGCTTTTAAAAGTGAGATATGAAGATATTAGTGTAAGCATGTTCCTGTTCGAGTAACAGGCAAGGCTGGCAGCATTAGGGAACCCTTGTTGATGAAGGATATTGAGGTTCTGGTCAGGAAAAAGAAGGAAGCATATGTTAGGTACAAGCAGCTAGGATCATGTCCCTTTAGGAGTACAAGGGATGTCGGAGTAAACTAAGGAAGGAAATTAGGAGGGCAAGAAGCAGACATGAGGTATCCCTGGCAGATAAGGTAAAGGAGAATCCTAACTGATTCTACAAGTATATTAAGAGCAAAAGGCTAGCTAGAGAAAGAATGGTGTCCCCTCAAGGATCAACGTGATCATCTGTGTGTGGAGCCATAGGAGATGGACATGGTGTTCAATGAATATTTCTTAACTGTGTCACGAACCAGCAACAAAAGAAACACACTGAGCATGATTCAGTGTTAAAAACTATTTTAGTAATCACTACTTATGATAATACGTAAAATAAAAGTAAAAATGTTAGTATGTTAGAATTCAAAAATGTTAAACCTTGAACGTTAACCCCAAAACTAAACTCGTTGTGTGTGTGTGTGTGTGTGTGACAAAGTCCAAAACTCCCAGTTCAGGAATGGTTCTTAAAGTTCAGTTCCGCAAGCCATAAGGTGAAACATGAGCAAGGGTTTCTTCAACAACTACTGTTGTCAGAAGATAAGACGTAGATGTAGAGAAACAGAGAGAGAGTACATACGAAATCCAAATGTTCCACGATGGAACCCAAACGACACTTCAGTGTTTACTCGGTAGTGACTTCCTCACCCCGAAAAGCATCCGAATCGTGGTCGTCCACACACAAATACCTGTTTCCTTCTACAGGTCAGCAATAAAGTGAACTCCACCGGATTACTTCCAACTTCCATACATGGATTTCAGTGGCAGACACAGTTATTGTTTCTCATCCATCGATAGAGAAAACAAGCAGGCTGGTGTCTCTCTCCCTTCTCTCTCTCTCTCCTTCTTCTAACTTCTTCCACAATGTCATTACGTCCTTTATCTTCTATTAACGTAAGCACGCCCCACACACACACATACACACACACTCTCTATCTTAAAGGGACTTTCACTGAGTCTGTAACAACTGTAATTGCTGTGGAGAAGGTCATGGATGCTAAGGTATTAAAGGAAATGAACAGTGATATATAATACAACATATCCACATTACAAAAGGTCTTGATGCAGATAAAGGTGGATGAATCCCTAGGGCCTGACCGGGTGTTATCCTTGTGAGAAATAAAGGAGGAGATTGCTGTGGCCCTGGCAGGGATTTATTTGCATTTGGAAAGGCAAGGACTGATTAGCAATAGTCAACCTGGTTTTGTTTGTGGAAGATCATGTCTTAATAAATTTGATTACATTTTTTTTTGAGGAGGTGACAAGGGCAGGGTGGTGGATGTTGTCTAGGTGGATTTAGCAAGGCCTTTGACAAGGTCCAGCACGGTAGGCTGGTCCAGAAGGTTAGAATGCTTGGGAACCAGGATGAGATAGGTAATTGGATACAAAAGTGGTTTGGTGGTCAGAGGCAGAGAGTGGTGATGGTGGGTTGTTTTTCAGATTAGAGACCTGTAACCAGTGGTGAGATGAAGGGATCGGTGCTGGGCCCTTCATTGTTCGCCATATATTAATTATTTGGAAGAGAACGTAGGTGGCATGATTAGTAAGTTTGCAGATGACATCGAAATTGGTGATATTGTGGACAGTGAAGAAAGTTGTTAAAGGTTACAACAAGATAGAGATCAACTAGGAAAATGGGCAAGGGAATGGCTGATGGAATCTAACTTAAAGTGCGGTGATGCATTTTAGGAAGTTAAACCAGGGCAGGACATGCACAATGAATGGCAGGGTCCTGGGGAGTGCTATTGAATAGCAAGACCTTGGCTTACAAATATATAGTTCTCTGAAAGTGGTGACACAGGTAAAAACGGTGGTGAAGAAGGCATATGATATGCTTGCCTTCATTGGTTGAAGCATTGAGTATGGGAATTGGGATGTCATTACAATTGTACAAATCGTTTGTTAGGCAGCACTTGGAGTACTGTGTGCAATTTGGGTTGAAATGCTATGGCTAGGATATGCTTAAGCTCGAGAGGGTGCAGAAAATATTCACAGGAATGTTGCCTGGCCTGGGGAGCTTGAATTATAAGGAGAGGTTGGATAGGCTGGGACTGTTTTCCCTGGAGCAAAGAAGCCTGAGAGGTTTATAAAATGATGAAGGGTATAGACAGGGTAGATAGCCATTACCAGTTTCCCATGGTAAGGGTGTGTAAAACTGGAAGGCACAGGTTTAAAGGTGTGGGGCAGGAGATTTAAAAGGAATCTGAGGGGCAAGTTTTTCACACAGAGGGTGTTGGGTTTATGGAACGAGCTGCCAAAGGACGGTAGAGGCAGGTACAATTACAATGTTTAAAAGACATTTGGACAGGTACATGGATAGGAAAGGTTTAGAGGAATATGGGCCAAAGACAGGCAAATGGAATTAGTGTAGATGGGCATCTTGGTCAGCATGGATGAGTTGGGTTGAGGGGCCTGTTTCTGTACTGTATAACTCTATGAATCTATAGATGACCTTGCTTCAGAACCTGGAAGTTATGACACAAATATGAAAGGTTAGTTGTTCAATGTCTAGTCCTGAAGGGCGGGCTGAAATGTGCATAGGCAAAAGGTGAGGTGCTGTACCTTGAGTCTGCATGTCTGTTGGGGCTTGTTGGGAGAGTCTGGGAGGTCAGAAGCAGAGCACTGAGAGTGGGAATTGGATTGAGAATTAGTGACAGGCAGCAGGAAGCTCAGGGTCACCCTTGCAGATTGAGCAGAGGTATTCTGGAAAGTGGTCACTTGATCTGTGCTTTGTTTCTCGAGTGTAGAGGAGACCATGTCATAAGCATCAAATACAATATACTAAATTGGAGGAAATACACGTTAATTGTTGTTTCACTCTTTTGGTCCTTAGATGGTGGAGAAGGAAGAAGTTAAAGGCAGAGCAACACACAAAGGAGCTGGAGGAGTTCAGTGGGTCAGGCAACATCAATAGACGGAAATGGACAGTTGGCGTTTCGAGTTGGGATCCTCCAACACTCCTGATGAAGGGTCCCAACCTGAAACGTCGACTGTTCTTTTTGCTCCATAAATGCTGCCTGACCCACTGAGTTGCTCCAGCTCCTTTTGTGTGTTGCTCCAGATTTCCAGCATCTGCAGTCTCTCGTGTCTCCAAGTTAAAGGCAGATGTTGCATCTCTAATAGGTCACAATAACACAGCATGGAAGCAGGTCCTTTGGCCCAACTCGTCCATGCCAACCATGGTGGCCACCAAACTAGCGGTTAGCGTAACGCTATTACAGTGCCAGCGACCCGGGTTCAATTCCTGCCACTGTCTTTAGGGAATTTGTACATTCTCCCCGTGACTGTGTGGGTTTCCTCCAGGTGCTCCAGTTTCCTCCCACATTCCAAAAACATACAGGCTAGGAGCTGTGGGCATGCTATGTTGGTGTCGGAAGACTGGCGACACTTGCGGGCTGCCCCCAGCATATTCTCAGTAACACAAAAAGACGCATTTCACTGGGTGTTTCAATGTATATGTGTCTGTTACGTACCAGCAACAATAGAAACACACCAAGTCATGTTAGAAACTATTTTACTAATAACTAGTTGTAATAATAAGAAAAACAAAAATGTTAGATATCAAACGTAATCCCCAAAACTAAACTCGTAGTGTGTGTGTGGCAAATTCCCAAACTCCAAGTCTAGGAGTAGTTCTCAAAGTTCAGTTCAGCAAGTCATCAGGTAAAACGTGAGCAAAGGCTTTTGCAAAACCACCATTGACTGAAGAGAGAATGTAGAGAGAAACTACGAATTCCACATGTTCCATGATGGAACCCAGACGACACCTCAATCTCAGATGATCTCCAATGCTTTGTTCCAAAGTATCTGCCACGCTGAAGGCATTCGATACGTGGCCGCCCACAGAAATACCTGCTTCTCACTACAGGTTAACGACAAAGTGAACTCCACTTGTTTGCTCCAAAAATCCATACATGGATTATAGTGACAGACACAGCTATTGTTCTTCATCCATTGTTATGGAGACCAGCAGTCATTCTCTCCCCCCTCCCCTCTCCCCCCCCCTCCCCCTCTCCCCCCCTCCCCCTCTCCCCCCCTCCCCCTCTCCCCCCCCCTCCCCCCCTCCCCCCCCTCTCCCCCCCTCTCCCCCCCTCTCCCCCCTCTCCCCCCCTCCCCCCCTCTCCCCCCCTCTCCCCCCCTCTCCCCCCCTCTCCCCCCCTCCCCCCCCCTCCCCCCCTCTCCCCCCCCTCTCCCCCCCCTCTCCCCCCCCTCTCCCCCCCCTCTCCCCCCCCTCTCCCCCCCCTCTCCCCCCCCTCCCCCCCTCCCCCCCCTCTCCCCCCCTCTCCCCCCCTCCTCTCCCCCCCTCTCCCCCCTCCCCTCCCCCCCTCCCCCCCTCCCCTCCCCCCCTCCCCCCCTCCCCCCCTCCCCCCCCTCCCCCCCTCCCCCCCCTCCCCCCCTCCCCCCCTCCTCCCCCCCTCCCCCCCTCCTCCCCCCCTCCCCCCCTCCCCCCCTCCTCCCCCCCTCCCCCCCCTCCTCCCCCCCCCCTCCCCCCCTCCCCCCCTCCCCCCCCCTCCCCCCCTCCTCCCCCCCCCTCCCCCCTCTCTCTCCCCCCCCTCTCCCCCCTCTCTCTCCCCCTCTCTCTCCCCCCCTCCCACCCCCCCCTCTCTCCCACCCCCCCCTCTCTCCCACCCCCCCCTCTCTCCCACCCCCCCCTCTCTCCCACCCCCCCCTCTCTCCCACCCCCCTTCCTCTCTCTCTCCCCCCCTTCCTCTCTCTCTCCCCCCCCCTTCCTCTCTCTCTCCCCCCCCTTCCTCTCTCTCTCCCCCCCCTTCCTCTCTCTCTCCCCCCCCTTCCTCTCTCTCTCCCCCCCCTTCCTCTCTCTCTCCCCCCCCCCTTCCTCTCTCTCTCCCCCCCCTTCCTCTCTCTCTCCCCCCCCTTCCTCTCTCTCTCTCCCCCTTCCTCTCTCTCTCCCCCCCCCTTCCTCTCTCTCTCCCCCCCCCCCTTCCTCTCTCTCTCCCCCCCCCTTCCTCTCTCTCTCCCCCCCTCCCCGACTCACTTAGCAAAACAGCCAGCACGTTGTTATAAACTTGTTGTCTTGATGACACCACACACGCTACTACTCTACTGTGCAGGTGTCTTAAAGGGACATTCACCAAATCGCAACCTGACTCCTAACATGTCTAATAAATAAATATCTTACCTTATCTTATATCCCTCTAAACCCCTCCTATCCATGTAGTTACCCAAACATCTTTTGAATGTTGTTAATGTACCTGCCTCAACCACTTTTTCTGTTTTATTCCCCCTCCCCTCTGCCTGTTACTTCATTGATTTTTTTATGACATTAAAGCTGCTACATAAATTTTGCTGTTCAGCCAAGGCCCACAAGAGAAATGTACTGCCTTGTAATTGTACCTTTAACAATTATATTTTAGCTGTGGTTGTGAAATAGATTGATTTTGCTTGTGATATCCAATGAAGATGATGACAGGGATTTATGCACATCAATAATTGACTACATTGACTGAAAACTGCCATTAGTTATTGCAAGCTTTTTGAATTTATTTTATTCAGGGTATTTAACATTAGGCTGATAGGTTAGAGGCCATTTGCCTATTATGTTTTCATGGAATAAGTTATTAGTTGATCATTGGGAAAATTTATACTTGAATTTTATAGTAGTGCGGTACATTCTAGGACAAATAATTCACAAATCAATAATTTCCTTTTGAAGTGCACAATCATAATTGGAGCCTGTCTACCATATTCCCTTTTTGCCCCACCTAGTTATATCTGAGGATACCTTTCCCCTCCCAGGAATTTATTCTGGGATGTCTTATCTTGTTGATCTATATAATGGGCCTGTGACAACTTCTGAAGATTTTTGATTGTATTCCATGTGTATTCTATTGATGTGATGCTCCACCTCCATTCCTTTCTTGACTCCTTTGCTGCATGATGGGATGAGGCTGGAAGCTCCCTTGTTGAGCTTCCAGCCTCATCCCATCGAAGGCGTGCTTCATTTCACATCAATAACATAGCCAGAGCTTATTGGCTGAAAATGATAGACTGAGTCTATTTGCTGTTAAACTCTGCATCCATGGCTTCACCACCTACTGATTCATTTATCTCATTAGTCCTGTTCTAAATCTCATGCTCCATTAACTTTACACCCAAGGTTCTAATACTAACTTTGTCATGTCATCCTATGTTTGCTAACCTATACTGGCTTCTAATCTTAAAAATCTTAATTTAAAATTCTTTTCCTATTCGGGCTTCACAGACATCAGGCTATTGCATCAACTTACTGATGGCTGTGTTGTTTCAAATCAGACCGTCCATCCTAAAACATATTTTCCTCACAGGTCGAGGCCTTTACCTTAAAATGTAATTCCCCAAACACTGTGCTGTAATTCCCTCTCATGTTAAGAGGTTTCTAAAAATTCAATTCTACAGCTTTTTCTCCTTTGACCCAGTGTTGATTTTTGCCATTTGGTATGTTATTCTCTGTTAAGAACATTACACATTGTTGTGTCAGCCATTTATGCAAAGTTTGATCACAGCAATCAATTTAAACAAAATTAAAAAACAGGTTGTTTTGTATCACTTGGGAAATTTGACCTGTGTCCCTTGTTAAGTTTCTGTGTTGGTGCAAGGAATGATTTTATTACCTGTGTAACATTCCTACAATTGGACCATGTTATCCCAATACAGCTAATTGTTCCCAGCACTGTGCTGGATTGGGAGTCCTGTCATTTTTGTTCTATGTAAAAAGCAAGACTTAGAGCTATTAACTGCAACGATTGGAAGGTTCCATTGCTTCTACTGAAGATATATATTTACCAGTTCCTAATAATAATTTCTTGTCGTGTAGTAAGCCATGATTGTGATAGCAGTAAACAGTTTAAGCTTGATCAAAACAATAATCTTCAGTTCTGTGGATTGTAAAGATAGCAGGCATCTTCATATCCCTTAGCAGATTATGTTTTGAGACTCTTCAGCAAGTGAGTCATATACATATTTTATATATATCAATTGACTTATTATGTGTTGTTTTCATAATACGTTTGTTTTTTCAGGTTACTTTTCCCAAAACTTCTGGATCAATGCGCTCAAGGTATTTAGAATTGCAGTAAATACTGTGTACTGTTGAAAATAATTGCTCTTTTGCTATTCTGCTTACCTGGCATCTATTGCTGATGTAGCTGAAATGTTTTAGGATTGTGTCCAGATAATGTTTGTACTTGCAATCCAGTTTACATTTAGATATTGTAATGGTATTTTTTTGACAAACTTTATAGCTTTGTCTGAGCTATATTTTTATTGATGCACTGCTACTTTCATGAGCCACCAGTACACTAAGATAGTTTAGAACAATTTAACTATTCATAGAATCATTTAAAATCACAGACAGATGGGGCCCATTTGGCCCATCCTGTTTGTGCAAGCCAAAAATGAAGCGATTCCAGTTATTCCCATTCCATTGCTCTGTCTATTACCTTGTGAATTACAATTCTACCGCTGAATTTTAAATGCGGGGAGGGTTTCGTCCACCATCCTTCCAGACACCCACTACTGCTTTTACTAAGATCTTATCACCAAGTAAACCTGAGCTCCTCTGGATGTAATAGGTTTATTCTGCACAGTGTTTACCAAGAACGTGACTGGTGGGATGGAGTGGAAGAAAGCTAAGTTTATCTTTCAGTGATTTATTGAATTAGAACTATAAGATATTGTGAAAAAGACTTTTGAAACTGCGGGACATTGTGGAAAGATTAAAACATTAATTTTTATTTAATATTTAGTCTCAATTTTTTTTTGCAGGAGTGGTTAGTAATGTTGTTTTCACAAGCTTGACCTCTGAGCAAAGACATCCACTCCTGGTACATCTGCAGAAGTTAATTCGTACAGCAAACCCCAGCATTGCATTCATTCTAGCAGAAAAGGGAGCAGTGACAAGGTATTGAAGTCAGGATTCATTTTGCTAATTTCAACATTATTTAAAAGACACACCCAATGAATTACAGTAAATACTTGATAAATTTCTATAAATCTATAAAGTTAACAGTAAACAAAAATCTAGCTTCCCATTTGCTGTCTGTAACCGGAATTTATCTCTAATCTCTTTAGTCCATTCGAAGAAAGTTATCAAAGCTATTTGACATAGATGAAAGAGATTATATATCTCATTTACATTTCTTGTTAATTATATAAAATGGAAACAAACATGGCTTGTTCAGATGCTTTACATCCTGTGAAAAACGAACTACAGCATGAATTTGTCATCTCTCAAACTAATAAAGCAGCATGCATTATCACCTTTACCAAATTGTTTCTTGTCCTTTTTCCCCACAAAATTTAGGAATGCTGATATTGAAATGATTCTGTCTGGAAGCAGTTTCTCGGAACCCTTTATGTTGAGAACACGTTATTTGATGTTTCCTGGCTGGTAAGATTTTCCAGTGTACAACATTATTTTTGTGCTGCTGTTCACAAGCAAACAACAGACAAAGGTGTAATCAATTCAAGATGTGAAGTTGTGCAGATATTCTGGTATCTTTGTTAATAGTTTAGTTACTATATACATTGATTCATTCAAATTATTAGTTATTTAGTGCTGAAGCAACTGGCAATGTCGCGAAAAGATTTCAGCGCAGATATTGTGGGCCGAAGAGCCTATTCCTGTGCTGCACCGTTCTATGTCATGTAACCTGGATGAGGAGATTAACAAAATGGAGTAGCCTGTAGTGAAACATATTTTCACAAATTCTAACGTGCTTCATGCAATGTTAATATGGAGGAAGTTTTACTTAGCAAAAGAAAAGCATTTTTAAGAAAATTTAATTTTCATGAACATTTTGGAAAGAAATGTATCCTTGGATTTTATGTTTTGCCTAGGTGGAATGGCAGATTCAGATCAGGACCAGTTTTCCCACAAATGACTCAGATCTGCATTCGGTTCAACCGTCCACTTGATAAAGCCCGATTTGTGACAAAGTGTAAAGGTACATTTAAGTTTTATAGTGAGGTATAAATTAACTTTTACTTATTTTACCAGGCTTGTACTTGATACTTTAAGATGGTGCAGTCTAGAGATGGAAATAAATAAATAAAATGAAAATAAGGAACTTGGTAGATAATTACAAATATAATTCTATGGGAAATGAAGAAGTTCCGAGGTTTAAAGATGTGAGTAATAATTTCGTTTCATGCCTGGAAGATGTGTATACTTATGTGGCGGTGCATTAATCTGGCTGACATAACTAACAGGATTTGAGACTAACTGAACAACTTCTTTCTCTCCCTTCCAATCCATTCAACACTTGCTAATCCTGCTTTTGCTCATTTAATATAAGAGCAAAATCATTGAGTAAATATATGAATGGATTAAGCAAACTGATTTGTAGATTTCAAACTGGCATCGTACACGCCATGACTTTGATGAAAGGACACAAGAATAAGAACATTATTGTCAGAGTTGAAATGAGATTGATATATCAGCTAAAAATCCTCAACGTGATCTATTGCTCTATCCTTAATTATGGGCCTTAGTAAAGTTCTGATAGCAGATGTTTTACTGCTGATCCAAAGAAACAGAAGAAAGTGGCAAATTGTAAACTTGAAAAATGTCATTCCCTTGGCCTTTCCTTGATCCTCCTATACAACTGATTCTTAGGAAATAATTCCCTTTCATACCTGGTATTGATTCATTTGCCATTGTATATAAACCAAATCAATTGATTCAGGAAGCAAGTAAGGCAGTCGTACAAGTTTGTGATTGGAACTGATAAGTTTTGATGAAAGGTCATCAATCTGTAACACTCTCATCTTTCTCTGTTCACAGATGTATTCCCAGCACTCTCTTTTATTTCAAGTGTTCAACAGCTGCAGTATTTTCTGTTCCAAAGTTCCAGCAATTTTTTTGTCTTTCTATTGGTGCCTGCTCTCATTTATCTCCCATTTACATCTCCAGACAGATCAACTATGATTAATTATAATAAGCCTTCACCACCTGAATGAGTTGTCTGTTATGTTGACACAGTGAGTGGAGTTATTTTATAGTTAGATGCTATAATAAGAAAATGGTTGCTATTTGGAAGGATAGGTAAATATTGACTGCCGTTACCACCTTAAATCTTGAAACTATTGTATGAAAACAAAACCAAAGCATACTTTCAGTATTATTTCTTAGTGACCTTGATCTGCATTTTGTGTCCATCTAGCACTGAGAAACATATTGAAATCAAGTCCTTTCTGTGGAAATATTTATCACATTCGAGCTCAGCTGAAATTTTCAGGTACACAATTTCCTGAATTTTATTTTCATTGCTATCTTGTATAAAATGTTCATTCTTCTGTGTGAGGTGGTCCATTTGCTGGGGCTACTCAGATACTTCTGTCCATAGAATCATACAGCATGGAAACAGGTCATTCAGCCCAACTCATCCACGCCAACCAGTGAGTACCCTTCCATGTTTATGCCTCTATGCTTAGGTGACACTAGTGCTCATCTAGACTCTTCTTAAATGTTGTTAGTGACCTCGCTTTAGGCAGTGCATTCTAGATAGTTGCCACTCTCTGGGTGAAGAAGAGCCCCCTCGTGTACCCCCAACTTCTCCAAAGAATTCATTCATTCAGATTGGTCAGACAAGATCTCCCCTTGACAAAGCCATTTTGTCTGTCTCTGATTAATCCCTGCTTTTCCAGATGATCATTAATTCTCTCTCTCAGAAGACTGGTGGGTACCTGGAATGCGCTGTCAGGGGTGGTGGTGGAGGCAGATACGATAGAGGCTTTTAAGAGGCTCTTAGTTAGGCACTAGAATATGCAGAGAATGGAGGGATGTGGACCATATGCAGGTATCAGGGATTAGGTACAGAACTTAATTAGTTCTGTACAACATTGTGGGCCAAAAGGCCTGTTCCTGTACTGTAGTGTTTTACATTCTAATATGAAACATTGACTCTGATTCTGTGCTCACAGTTACTGGACATGCTGAGTACTTGCAGTATTTTCTACTTTTATTTAGGATTTCCACAGTATTTTGTTTTTGTGTTTTTTGCTAGATTTTCTGCTAGACTGGAACAACTAATAATGATATCTTCCTTCTACCTGCATTCACCACTGTTAACCCCATTACTGCGCATTTACTTTTTGTAAGGCTAAAAGTTTTGGTCACTGCAATTCAACAGAAGTTCTGTTGCTGTTTCAACTTGCCAACAAATGCATATGTGAATACTTGACCTAAAAAGGGAAGTGAAAATGCAAAATACAAAAGTGATAGTTAAGTGAAGCCCAATGTTGTACATCATTTATTTCTTACCTAAGCATATTCTGGTCTGCTTTTTTCAATGCTCTTATGGGATTTAATATAGTTGCCAAGGCTGTTAATTGTTGCCATTCCAAGTTCACCCAGTGAAGGTGGTGGTGAGATATGTGCTTAGCTAGTGCATTACTTCTGGTGGAGGTACTTCCATAATCCTGTTGGGGAGGGAGTTTCAAGATTTAGACCTCGCAAGAATGAAGGGACAGTGATCTATTTCCTAGTGAGGATTGTGAGTAACTTACAGTGCCAGCGACCCGGGTTCAATTCCCGCCTCTGTCTGTAAGGAGTTTGTACGTTCTCCTTGTGACTGCGTGGGATTCCTCCGGGTGCTCCGGTTTTCTCCCACATTCCATAGAACCATACAGCACAAAACAGGCCCTTCAGCCCACCATGTCGTGCCGTCCATCAAACCACCCTCACACTATCTAACCCTTTCCTCCCGCATATCCCTCTATCTCACATTCCTCCATATGCCTATCCAACAAACTCCTGAACCTGTCCAATGTATCTGCCTCCACCACCACCCCAGGCAGTGCATTCCATGCACCAACCACTCTCTGGGTGAAAAACCTCCCCCTGACATCTCCCCTGAACTTCCCACCCATAACCTTAAAGCCATGCCCTCTTGTCTTGAGCATTGGTGCCCTGGGAAGGAGGCGCTGACTGTCTATCTATTCCTCTCAATATTTTATATACCTCTATCATGTCTCCTCTCATCCTCCTCCTTTCCAGTGAATAAAGCCCTAGCACCTTAAGCCTCTCCTCATATTCCATAGGCTCTAATCCAGGCAGCATCCTGGTAAATCTCCTCTGCACCCTCTCCAATGCGTCCACATCCTTCCTATAATGCGGCGACCAGAACTGAACACAGTACTCTAAGTGTGGTCTAACTAGAGTTTTGTAAAGCTGCATCATCACTTCGTGGCTCTTTAACTCAATCCCACGACTTATGAAAGCTAACATCCCATAGGCCGCCTTAACTGCTCTATCCACCTGTGAGGCAACTTTCAGTGAACTGTGAATATGAACCCCCAGATCCCTCTGCTCCTCTACACTGCCAAGTACCTTGCCATTTACCCTGTACTCTGCCCTGGAGTTTGTCCTTCCAAAGTGTACCACCTCACACTTCTCCGGATTGAACTCCATCTGCCACTTGTCAGCCCAGCTCTGCATCCTATCAATATCCCTCTGTAAGCTCCGACAGCCCTCCACACTATCCACAACACCGCTGATCCTAGTGTCATCCGCAAACTTACTAACCCAGCCTTCCACCCCCTCATCTAAGTCATCTATAAATATCACAAAAAGTAGAGGTTCCAGAACCGATCCCTGCGGGACACCACTAGTCACTGCCCTCCAATCCGAGGGCAATCCCTCCACCACAACCCTCTGCTTTCTACAGGCAAGCCAATTCCTAATCCACACAGCCAAGCTTCCTTGGATCCCTTGGCCTCTGACCTTCTGAAGAAGCCTACCATGAGGAACCTTATCAAACGCCTTACTAAAATCCATATAGACTACATCCACCGCACTACCCTCATCAATCTTCCTGGTCACCTCCTCAAAGAACTCTATCAGGCTTGTGAGGCAAGATCTGCCCTTCACAAAGCCATGCTGGCTGTCCCTAATCAGTCCATGATTCTCTAGGTGTTCATAGATCCTATCCCTTAGAATCCTTTCTAACAGCTTACCCACCACAGACGTGAGACTCACCGGTCTGTAATTCCCTGGACTATCCCTACTACCTTTTTTGAACAAGGGGACAACATTCGCCACCCTCCAATCCTCCGGCACCATCCCTGTGGACAACGAGGATTCAAAGATCCTTACCAGCGGTTCAACAATCTCCTCCCTCGCCTCTCAAAGCAGCCTGGGGAAAATCCCGTCGGGCCTCGGAGATTTATCTGTCTTGATATTATTTAACAACTTCAACACATCCTCTCTCTTGATATCTACAACCTCAAGGACATTACCCTTACCAGCACTCCCTTCCGCGTCATCAAGACCCCTCTCCTTGGTGAATACTGAAGAGAAGTATTCATTGAGAACTTCTCCCACTTCCGTTGCCTCCAGGCACATTCTCCCACCTTTGTCTTTAATCGGACCTACCTTTACCCTAGCCATCCTCCTACCCTTCACGTACGTGAAAAAGGCCTTGGGATTTTCCTTAACCCTACTAGCCAATGCCTTTTCATGTCCCCTTCTAGCTCTCCTCAGCCCTTTCTTAAGTTCCTTCCTTGCTACTGTATATTCTTCACGGGCCCTGTCTGAACCTTGCTGCTTATACCTTATGTATGCTACCTTCTCCCTAACTAGTTGTTCCACCTCTCTCGTCACCCACGGTTCCTTCACCCTGCCATTCCTTCTCTGCCTCACCGGGACATATTTATCCCTAACATCCTGCATAAGATCCCTGAACATCAACCACATCTCCATGGTACATTTCCCTTCAAAAAGGACATCCCAATTTACACTCCCAAGTTCTCTCCTTTATAGCCTCATAGTTCGCCCTTCCCCAATTAAATATCTTCTTGTCCTCTCTGCACCTGTCCCTGTCCATGACAATTTTAAAGGTTATGGAGCAATGGTCACTGTCCCCCAAATGCTCACCCACCAGTAGATCCTTCACCTGTCCCGGTTCATTTCCTAAAACTAGATCCAGCATGGCATTCCCTCTAGTCGGCCTGTCAACATACTGTGTCAGGAATCCCTCCTGGACACATTTAACAAATTCCGTCCCATCTAAACCTTTGGCACTAAGCAGGTTCCAGTCTATATTTGGGAAGTTGAAGTCTCCCATTATAACAACCCTGTTATTTTTGCTTCTCTCCAAACACTGCCTGCCAATCTGCTCCTCTATATCTCTACTGCTACCGGGGGGCCTATAGAATACTCCTAGTAGAGTAACTGCTCCTTTCTTATTCCTTACTTCCACCCATACGGACTCTAGAGATGATCCTTCTACAACATCCATCCTTTCCACAGCCGTAACAGTGTCGCTGACCAGTATTGCCACCCCTCCTCCTCCTCCTCTTCCCCCTTCCCTATCCCTCTTAAAACACCGAAAACCAGGAATATTCAATATCCACTCCTGCCCTGACGTCAGCCACGTCTCAGTAATAGCCACAATATCATAGTTCCCCATACTTATCCAAGCCCTCACTTAATACATACGGTAGGTTAACATGGGTGTAATTGGACAGTGTAGGCTTGTTGGGCCAGAAGGGCATTGTTACCGTGTTGTATAAATAAAGTTTTAAGGTTTTTTTAAGTTTTAATATGGTAGCATTCCAATATGCTTACTGGTACAGTGGTCCTGCTAGACAGACAGTAGGAAGCTTATTAGTACACTGCCTTACTTTACTTATACCACTAAGATGTGAACATTGACTCTGATATTCCATTTGTAACTTCATTAGACCGAAGCTAATGTGGTGTGTTTCATTAGGGGAAAGTGCATAGCAATTTATTTAATTATCGGACTAGTGTACTGAGGGCTGTACATGCGTTGGGATCCCAACATGGTAGCTGATAGATTCAGATTTAAATAATTAGGTCTGGGATAACCTAGTATCTGTAATTATGATCTTGAAACCTTTGGATATTCTGAAATTCCATCTGGTTTATTAATTTTCTTTTGGTAAGAAAATCTAAAATTTTTACCAAGTCTGGCAACTCCAGACCAACACCAATGTAATTGAAATTTAGCTGCCATCTAAAATGGCCTGGTAAACTACTTAGCTAAGGGGGAATTAGGAATGGGCTGTAAACGTTTGCCTCTTCTGCGACACACATCCTGTGGGGGGAAGAAAGCTCTGTTTAGGAATCCAAAATCCTATTTGTTTAATGTGCAATAGTTTAGTTTGGAAATGGCCAAGTGATGGGTTTCTGCAAATGTCAAGTGTATATGAAGCACTTTTTCCCAGAAAGGAAGAATAGATTGACCAAAGTCATTCATGTTGTCCTTCCTGGCAATGCTTGATCACATCATTGCCTCTTATTACAGTGCTGCATTTGCAGAGGCATGTATAGTGGTCTAGTGATCTAGGAAGCAAAAAACAAGAAAGAAGATAATTAACCTGTTAGAGTAAAATCTTTTCTGTATGCTCATTTTCTTTAAGTAGAAAGCATTATGTATCTTTACGACCTCAAGAATATCATGTTCTCAAAAGGACATGTTCCACTAACTGGAATTGTCTTTGCAAATCTTTGTCTTGTTGTTAACTTGCTGTTTTATTTTAGATTCTGAGAAAACATTTGAGATTTGCCACAACACCCAGACTAATATGTTCTCTGCACAACCCTTGGAAGATGGCCCTTCACCACCACCTTTGCAGGGTGATGGGAGGACTAATGGGAAAACTCTTGACAATTTTGTTGTATTCATTGGCTGTATGCTGAAAGAGGAGACAATGAAAGACTGGCTGCGACAGTGCACAAGACAGGTAGAGACTTGTAAATGTAAAAGCATGTGTCGGATGTCTTGTTAATTATAAATCGATCATTAATAAATTTCATTCATATGGCTTTAAAATGTATTTGATATAAGCTACTTCACACTAGTTGTATTTTCCAAGGAAAATGTGAATATTGACATTATTTTTCTGCTGTAGAAACTACTGAAGAAGCCCCTCAAGACATTTGAAACCCTCACCAAGCAAGAAATTAAAAATATCCATGTAAGTACTGACTACTAAAGTTTTCTATTTTAGAATCAGAACTGTAACTGGTTGAACTTGTAGGTCTTAAGAGTGATGGAAGACCTGAATGGGTCGACATGTTGATACATAGTTCCCACGCATTTATTCTTAGTTGAGCGACATGAAGAGATTGAATGATTCATAACTTGTAGAGAGGGAGAGAGATGAAATTGTTAAGCACATCATCACAGTTATTGTATGCTGATTGGTTGTAGAACACTACAGTGATCAGGGGAGTATTTCCTCTCATGAATCCTAATATCACAACAGAGAGGAATGTTACTTGGTCCATGGTGCCTTTGTTGTGTCTTTGAAAGTGCTGTTTAATTTAATCCCATAATCCAGCCTTTTCCTCATTAATGTGTCTATTAGTCCTTTGCAAGTACTTGTCCAGTTAATGAACGAATTTGGTTCCACTGCACTTCTAATCTTTGATTCTCCATGTGAAGATGCATCTCCTCATGATCCCTTTAATTCTAATAATTACGTTTAAGCAATCACATCTGGAGACTGATCCACTTAACACTCTCATTCTTCTAAACTCCAGAGAGCATAGGCTTAATCTGTTTAATCGTCTGATAAATTTGCCATCCCAGGAATTAATCCTCTGAATCTTCTCTGTACTCCAAGTGCAAATATATTTTTCCATGGGTAGGGAGACAAGATCTCTACATAATATTCCAGGGGTGATGTCAGAAGGATTCTATACAATTGGAGCAAGATGTGTTTTCTCTTGCACTTAATTCCTTTTCCAATAAAACCCATGTATCAGTGGCTATCTTAGTTACTTGCTGAATCTACACATTATCAAAGGCTTCTCGAAGTCCAAGTACAGCATATCAAACTGGTTCACCCTCATCCTGCTACTTACATACTCAAAAACCCTGACAGATTTGTCAAATGTGATTTCTCTTTCATAAATCCACATTGTCTCTGCCCAATCCTATTGTTATTTTCTAAGTGTTCAATTATACTTCCTTCATAATAGATTCCAGCATTTCCCAACTACTGATATCAGCTAAGTGGTCTGTTTTTCTGTTTTTGGTCTTCCTCCTTTCTGAAATAATGGGCTTGTATTTGGTATTTTCCAAGCTGTGGGAACTCTTGCAAAGTGCATGGAACTTTAGATAATTCCTCTGGGGATCTATCAGCTTTAAATCCCATTAATTTTTCTAGTTTTTTTTTACTAATGCTGACTTCTTTAAGCATCTTCCCTACTCTATTAAAAGAACATTACATGAGAAAATCTGAATGGGAAACAAAATATATGAATTAGCACAGAGGATATGTATTCACAGTTTCTAATTAACTTAGCTATAGAAATGGTAAACTTTGAAGAGCAGCAGAAAGTATAAACAGAGTGAAAATATAAAGACAGTGCAGTTCCTTGCTGGAGCTTGGAAAGGACAGATTTAGAGAGAGCCCAACTCTTCAGTGGAATGTTCCCAAGTTAATGGAACATAGTCAGAATTGCCCCACGACTTAAGACTTGGGATATACAAAGCATTCTGATAAATATACAGAGACTGCTAGGATCCCTGGAGTGAATGTGGATGTCATAATTTAGACAGGCTGCTGCTGGTGCCATTATTCTCTTAGTGAGGATCACCAGGCCCAGGTGAAGCTGGGATTTGCAAGTCACAGGGTGAACAAAAAATGAGATGATGTCAGAAGCAGCTGATCACGTTCATACTTAAAAAGTGTACAGTTATTGTGCTTACTAATGTCTAGATTGCCAAATTTTTTTTATTAATGATAACAGAAAAGATGATGAAAAGGATACTCTAGATGTTTCTGTATAGATTTTCAGAAAGCATTTGATGAAGTCACACAAGCTGGTTAGCAGAATTGAAGTCTACAGAATAAAGTGGACAGTGGCAGCATGGATGAAAAATTGGCTCAAGGACAGAAGGCAGCCAGTTGTGGTGCATTGTTACTTTCAGATGGACAACAGTGTTTCCTGGTGGTTAATTCTAGGATTAATCTTTTTGATTTTTGCACTGAGCTTAATTGTACTTAAAATTATTGATCTTTTAACTCTTCAGGTGAAACGTCATTTAGAGCTACCTCCACCTGGTTGGTTTTATAATGGGAACCAATTTGTAAACTTCTTTGGTGAGAAGAGTGACTATCATCCATGTATCCTTTCAATGGAAATGCTTTAAGATTAATGATCTGGGTTTGTGATCTATAAATAGAATGATTAAATTTTATTTATTAAGTTGGATATGAAATCTGCTTCAAGGTAAGGATTGTTCAAACAGCAACACAAAATGCTGGAGGAACTCAGCAGGTCAGGCAGCTTCTATGGAAGGAAATAAACGATCAACGTTTTGGGTCAGGACCCTTCAGTTGTTCAGAGTTCTATTTTCTGTTTGTGGCTTGGCTCTTCAGGACAGCCAAATTACAAGAATAATTTGCCTTTTGACTTCATAATTTGGTCTAAATTGCTAATGAAAAGCTTTGTTCTGTTTGTCTTAACTTTTAGTTTTGCATTTGGCTCCTTTACTGCTGAAAAGATTAGCTTTTTACATGGAACAGAAGTTTATAACAATTAACTATTTACTGAAATAGACTAACTATTAATAATAGTAAATGGATTGGTTGGTAGGATATTCTTCCTTTTGTTACTCTGTCAGGAAAGTTCAAGTCTATTCTGCATGTGCATTCAAATATTTTGTGCTGTCTAACACCTGTCTAAGTGATTATTCCTGGCAATGCCTATCAGATAGTTAACAGCAAGTTTTACAGTGCAAGATTCTGAGAAGGCCTGTCCTGCATGTTTTTCATCGTAGAAAGGGTTAAGTAGGCATTTTTATATTAACTTGCATCCAAAACTGTGCTTATAACTTTAAGGAGAATTAGAAATCGATGGATAGGTAAGATTAATTGGATTGCAATTTGTAGAAAGAACACAGTATGGTTAATTTCCTTTATGTCTCTAAATAATCAGTGATGGACACATTCATAGAAGAATATCTGTCAGAGGTCAACAAAGACATTGAGAAATACAATGCAGAAATTGAAAAACAAGAGAGTCAAGATCTCTTTGAGCCATAAATATTGATATAGTCTGATATTGCATTATACTCAACTGGACAACAAATCACAGATAATGAACAAGTTGTCTAGTGCTGAATTAGAGCTGGTAAAATACCAAATCCTTTCCTTGTGCATTGATGTATCTCAAAATGTTACCTAAAAGTTTCAAGTCAGAAGCCTGTAGGAATTTACAAATGTTTATACCTACAATCAAATGTGCAGATGGAATTTTCCACTGTTAACTGTTGAGGGTAAGCTGCAAAGGGAATTGGAATCAATGAAGTTCCCGGTTCAGTTTTACGCAATGGGTCACATTTAACCCAACAAAATATAAAACTCGACACTTTATTAATTTTCAAGCTGCTTAAAGTGAACACAGCTTGACCCAGAAGAAATTGAAGTTACATTATTTGCTGTTTTTTAAAAAAAAGTGCAGTACACGTGACTTCAAGATGGAATGTTACAGGTATAAATGCTTGAATTCACCTGAAAAGAACACTAATAACAACACAATTGTTGGAATTAACACACATCTTTATACCTTTTTTTTAAAATATGGTAATTCCACCTAACCAATGGCACTCTAGTTTACTTATTTTTCATCTAACCATTTCCATTGGTCTGGAATTTTTTTTTACCACCCCCCCCGAAGTGTTTTATTTCTGCAATTAGAATTGTGGTTAATCTACTTGGGTTTGTAGTAGGTGAAAAATGAGATTAGCACAATTACTCCACATAATTGGTCCATGTAATTTGGTATAAAAATCCTCTCTAAATTCTTTAGTTCATAAGAGGATTAACAAAGTAGGAGTTTGGCTATGGTGTCTAGCTCATGAGCTTGACTAACAATAAGCCATGTTTCACTTCTGCTGTTGTCTATAGCTTTAACACCACATTCATGTACGTGTGTGTTATGCAGGGAAACTTATTGAAATGGCATGTTAAATTTAAAGTTCTATGTGAATTTATTTTTAAGAAGTTCCACCTTGCATATAATACTGCAAATTTGTCTGCATCTGTCATTTTACTACCATCTCACTTTACCCAACCCTCAGTAGTTGTGGCTAAAAGTTATTAGCTTATGCTGAAGAAGTAAATGAATGAGAGATGGGGGAAACTGGATTGTCTTTGTGTGAAGGTAATAATTGTCAGAATGTTGTTGTTCGATAGGATACAAGTTATTCTGTTGAGTAAAATTTAGGATACATTCATGACAACTAATAGCTGTGTTTCTATTCACAGCTCAAAACTTTCCCTAACTATTGAAACACAAGTATTGTAATTTGTAAAATTCTTTAAAAGATAATTTTCCTATATATAACATATTATTTACGAAGCATTAAATAACAGTGGAGCAGAATAAGTGCTAGATTTCATGAACTTTTCATATAAAGAGAAAGAAATAAGAAAAGCAAGTAGAGAAACCAGGTACAGCTAAGCAGTTGGATTGGTGGAATAACAAGTTTTGCAAAGTCATCTTAAAGTTATGCTTCTGCCCTATTCTTTGCAAATAATATGAATAATATTGTGGAGAGTGGCCTTATCAGCTACGAATGAGAAGTGATGTATTCAGGTTAATTTGTTCACATTTGTTCTACATTTACACAATTCCTTTTGAAAAATGTGAAGAAGAAATATGTTTTGGCTGCACTTTGTATTTTGTAGCTTGCATAAGTCAGCTACACTAATCTAGTTAGCATTTTGTTTCCCCACAGTTTGAAGTTTACAAAATCTGTTACTTGTTCTGAAAAATAAGCCCTAGTCTGTTCTAGATGAAGCTTGTAAAACTGCTATGCATCTTGTCAGATAATGCACTTAAGTACTGATGGTACTCAGCAGGTGAATAACGTGACCATATTATGTAACCTGCTTCTCTGTCTGCAACAGTGGTTTTATTCATTTACTTGGCTCAGTAGTACTCAGCTAAGTTTTGATTAGAACTATACAAGTACACAGAACATTACCTTTGTTTTTGTTTAATCCCAAATCAAACAGCTGTCATTTATTACTGGAAATTTTGATAAATTAATGGGATTTTTAAAGCTTTGCCAGTTCAGTAAAGTAATTATGGATAGATTTTGAAGTTATACAGGAAAAAAGTTGTGTCTCATTTAGCCAACACAAGAGTCCAAGAATTAAAAGTAAGTTGATCCATTTGAACTGCAAATTTCCCTTACTATAAACTATTTACTGTGCAGGGAATAAATATCATTGCATTTTATCAATCCATTTAAGTGCTTAAATGGAAAAATAGTCTTCCTGAATTCAGATATGCATCTGTCTCTGGGTGTTCTTGGGCTCTTGATTATGCATGTAAATCACCTTTATGCATGAAAGAGTGTAGATTACGTCTATCTTAATTAAAAAGTAAATGCATTCAAGGGGAATGGCTGTCAGTGTAGGATAATGCTGCCATTTACTTTAATGTACTAGATGAGAGTACCTAAAATGCACAGAGACTTGGTTACCGATCATCATTGATTTTCCTCAAGTTTGAACACTTTAAGCAAAGCAAGTGCTGTTACAACATAAGAGACTCCTTCAGTATTTTGTTAATTTAAGTGAAATGCCATCTGAGTAACTTCTGCATAAAATTCATTTGCGATGATTTAGAATGTGTTTAGGATGTGCAATTTTAAATTAGGTACCAGTTGACTCCCAATTACTCTAGAAATTTCAAGCATTAAATCACTTTAAATAGAAAATATTCTCTCATCTGTTAAGTTGGAACATTGCATTACATTCTAGAAAAGGCTGGGTTACTCTGAGGCGTAGCCTTCCATATTTTAACACAAAAAATAAATTTGCTCCATTTATTTGAGGTTAACAGTAAATTTTAATGAGGATGGTAGCATGCTGATCACCAATATGTATAGTCAACACTTTTAGGTACTCTTCATATTTTGCTGCATCAATATGATGAAGAATGCTTTCAACTTTGTTTCTAAATATATATTGGCATAATGAAGGTTAATTAATGTCAATGGAAAACTAAGCAGAGGGTGTATTTTGTTAACTTAGTAAATGGCAGTTTATCAGTCCAAGCAGTTCATAGTTAGATTTAACAGTAGGCAACTGTAGAAATGTTTTGCAGCCTTCCTCAAAAAGTAGACTTTACAGCTATGCTGTGTTACTATCCTGATGGGTTTGAGTGTTTGTTTACCACTATAGCAACAATTATTATTAATTCCTGGGACAGCAAAAAGTTCTTGTGGGTCCCAATGTAGAGTTTTGATGGACGACTTCAGTTTTTATCTGAGATAATATGCATTGTAAAGAAATAGTACACAAAAATATTTTAAGCTTTACAATGTTTTCTAGGTTGAAGCTATAAAATGACCACGCCACTCTGAAGTAGACAGCTTCACCATGATTTGGGGAGGGGTGTGTATCATCATTAATTGGAGAAGTAAATCATCATGCAGGATAATTAAGTCTATTCAAAGGAGATCATTACCCTGCTTCAATAAATCAATTATTTGATTTAATCTGAATTCTGGGCTCATCAAAATAATGGCACGTGATCAGTCGTGTTCAGAGTTGAAAACAGATGTACAATTTTATAGGGTTTTGGAAAGGTCGTCCATCATAACCACATGAATAGTTAAGATGCTTACACTAAGATGGAGTCATGCATTGGGCTACATTAAAATGTTAGTTTAACATCAATGACTACTGTGATTATAGAGGCACAAAGATGGCCTGTGTATGATGTAGCCAGCAATTGTATTTTGTAGCACATTGAAAGAATAGATTCACTGTGAAATTTTTCACCACACTTAATCCTTTACCAATAGGAAGAACTACAATTGTACCAGATTTGGGCTGTTACTAATTTGGTTAGTTTTCTACAGCACAAGTCTGCATGAAATAAATATTATTACTTGCACTTACAGAAATGCAAGTTATTGTAAGCTATGTATGGCTTATCAATTGATTAATGGTAATTTAAAAGAAAACTAACGTGCATGATGTGTTATTGTCAAATCATGCTTGCATTATAGGAGACGGTAACCTTTTTACAATTCAGCCCAGAATACTAGAAGCCTAAATGACAAAACTATCAGCATGTCAGAACATCCATAGATATGGTATAATTTAAAGTGATGGATTTTTTTGAAATCTCATTTGATATCTAGAGGATTTTATTTCTTGGATATTTGAATGGGAAGTGAAAAAATATAAAAAGTTTTGGTAAGAGTGGGTGATTTTACTAAGCACAATTAAAACCAAAGTAAAATTTGTAGTCTGTAGATGTTTTGGACAACTGTAGTTTCCTAGAGGTTATTTGGCATTTCTGGCATTTGACAGGTCTAGTTTGTCAAGATATTTGAATTCAAAGACAGCTCTATTGAAGTAATTGGATCCTTCAATTACTTTCAGAAGCATTTTCTTTCCTTGAGATGCTTTGGTTCCTGGACCTCTTATTAATTTGAATTTTAAAGCTTGCCATTAAAAGCTGGTGTTGGTGAAAGGGATTTAATATGAAAGGAATTACGAAAACAAAACCTAAATGCCATGCAGGTGTTTTGATGTTAAACTATTAGCAGGCCTTAACAGTGTATTTGCAGTTTTATTGATAGGAGAGTGTCTTGTACTGGTCACTGAAGTTATGGGACGTGTATTTGTTGATAGGGACACTGCAGCTTAAATTAGCCTACATTCCCTGGTTTACTTGACCTGAGGGTTAATTTAAGTTATTGTTTAATTGTTCCTATTTGGAATTCTAACAGTATTTGCACATAATTAATTCAATTAAAGAATTGGTATTCAGATAAAAGGGAACACTTTTGATTACTGACTTTAGTGTAATTTGCTACAACTTGATGTAATTTTGAATACCAGATCGCTAGCAAAGTAACTTACCTCATAACATAAATTGAAATATACAATGGATTTTTTTGGACAATTATTGAATTTTTCAAACAAATTTCTTCATATAAATGAAGTCAATTCAGGAATTTATTTATCTGACTTGAAAGTGTGCCAAATTTATCATTTTCATACTAACTTTAACCACTTTAGTTTGTTTTTGGATGGGGGAGTAATATCTTTAAATTAAAAAGATTTGAATTGTATTTGCACAAAACTACTGTAACTTCAGTTAAACTGGTTTGCGTGTGACTGAAGCTTTTTTGCATATCTTGTATTTATTACACTGCAAAAAGTATAATTAATCCAATAAAGTGTATAGGATAATTATTAGTTTTTCCATTTATTTTTGTATTTGTTGATGCATTTTTACCTGTAGTTGTGTGACATTTTGCAATTTTACAAGTAATTTTCCAGCAATTGCGTTCCAATTCAACATTCAATAAAGTTTATATGTTTCACCAGATAAAATGGACTTTGAAAATTATTTCTGTATTCTGAAGTGTGGTACTTAAAAGATTAAGGGAAAAAATTGAATCCAATGTTGAGGTATTGCCTAGTGTAAATATGATGAGGTCCCTATCAAAGAAATAGGCCATTGACTCCAGGAGTTCTGTATTCCACAAAATCATCTTAACCCTTTGACATAACCTCAGTTCTTTGAACCAGATTAAGGTATAAATGGAGGTAAAGGATTTAGGAGTCAACAACTTTCTTTTTCTTCCAAGCCAGGATATACTGTTCAGCATTTACTCAAGCAACAGATTGCTATCTGTGATGGTGTCTAAAGTGCACATTCACATGGTATGTTTCTACACCAAGAGGCTTTACCACATTGAGCAATGTGTCAGATGTTCAGATCATTTGAATGTAGATCATGACTGCATAGACAAATGGTACTATTTCACTATTCTTATGGAAACCAAGTAGGTTTGGCTGTATGTTAATCAGAAACTCAACCAGACTGGCCACTTAAGTACTGTTCAGTCGGTTAGACTGAGCAGCCCTGCTATGACTAACTCACCTCAAGGCCTTTTTACCACCTAGAAGGTACAAATCAGGAAGTGATGGAATATTTTCCATTTTCCTGGAAGAGTGCAGCTATAACAGTCAGTATCATCCAGGACAAAGCCTCCACTTCAAGTGCTAATTCTCTCCACCACCTCCCCAACCTGCAACCCATACCATCAAGAAGGACATGAGTGGCAGGTGCATGGGACACTTCCCTCAAATGAATTTTTTTTTAAATGCTACTGGTGCTGGAAAATCTCAAATAACAATGCTGCAAAACCCACCCTGCTGAGTGTTTCCTGCTTCTCGTAACTCAAAGTTCCCTTCTCAGATTTGGAAATGTATTGCTATTCCTACATTGTTGGCTAGTCAAATAATGGCACTGCACACAATGACACCTTATAACAGCACAGTACAGGCCCTTTGGCCCACAGTGTTGTGCTGATGTTCTATCCTGTTCCAAGATCTAACCCCGCCTATGTAACCTTCCATTTCTCTATCATTCAAGTGTCTCTTAATGTCCCTGATGTATCTGCCCCCACCAACCTCTGCCAGCAGTGTGTTCCACACACCCACCATTGTGTAAGAAAAAAAAAGCTTACCTGACACCACCACCCCCCCCCCCCATACCCTCCTCTAATTACCTTAAAATTATGTCCCCTCATGTTAGCCATTGTTGCACTGGGAAAAAGTCTGTCTACTCGATCTATGCCTCTTATCATCTTGTACACCTCTATCAAGTCACCTCTCATCCTCTCCAAAGAGAAAACCCTAGCTCACTCAACCTATTCTCATAAGACATTCTCCAATCCAGGTAGCATTCTGGAAAATCTCCTCTGCATTCTCTCTGAAGCTTGCACATCCCTCCTAGCAACTGGAACTGAACACAATACTCCAAGTGTGGTCTAATCAGAGTTCTATGGAGCTGCAATATTACCTTGCAGCTCTTGAACTCAATACCCCGACTAATGAAGGCCAACACACCATACACCTTCTTAACAACCCTATCAACCTGTGTGGCAACCTTGAGGGGTCTATAGATATGGACCCCAAGATCCTTCTGTTCCTCCACACTGCTAAGAGTCCTGCCATTAACCTTGTATTCTGCCTTCAAATTTGATCTCCTGAAGTGTATCACTTCATACTTATCCAGGCTGAATTCCATCTGCCACTTCTCAGCCCAGGTCTGAATTCTATCAATCTTGTTGTAATCTACAGCAACCTTCTAAACTATCCACAACTCCAGCCTTTTATCATTAGCAAACTTACGATCTTATTGTGACCTTGCATCTTACTGCACTCTATAGCTGTGACACTACTCTGTATTATTGTTTTTACCTGTACTGCATCAATGCACTCTAATGAATTGACCTGTACAATTGGTACAGGTTTTTGGTACAAGCTTTTCACTGTACCTCAGTACAAGTGACAATAATAAACCAATACTAACCCACCTCATCCAAGTCATTTATAAAAATCACAAAGAGTAGGGGTTCCAAAACATCCCTGCAGAACACCACTGGTCACCGACCTTCAGGCAGAATATGCTCCATCTACCACCACTGTCTTCTATGGGCGAGCCAATTCTGAATCCACACAATCAAGCTTCCCTAGATCCCATGCCTCCTGACTTTCTGAATTAGCCTTCTATGAGAACCTTATAAAACACCTTACCAAAATCCATGTATATCATATGCACTGCTCTACCTTCATCAATATGCATCCTCAAAGAATTCAATCAGGCTCGTGAATCACGACCTGCCCCTCGCAAAGTCATGCTGACTGTCCCTAATCAGCCTATGCTTCTCTAAATGCCCATAAATCCTGTCTTTAAGAATCCTCTCCAGTAATTTGCCCACCACTGAAGTAAGACTCACTGGTCTGTAATTCCCAGGGTTATCCCTATTCCCTTTCTTAAACAAAGGAACAACATTTGCCACCCTCCAATCATCTGGCCCTACTACTGTAGCCAGCGAGGACACAAAGATCATCGCCAAAGGTGCAGCAATCTTCCCTCACTTCCCATAAGAACCTTGGATATATCCTGTCCGGCCCCGGTGACTTATCTATCCTCATGTTTTTCCAAAAGTTCCAGCACATCCTCTTTCCTCATGTCGATATGCCCTAGCGTATCAGCCTGTTGTACACTATCCTCATAAATATCATAGTCCCTCTCTCTCGTGAATACTGAAGCAAAGTATTCATTAAGGACCTCCTCTACCTCTTCCAACTCCAGGCACATGTTGCCTCTTATCCCCGGTCAGTCCTACCCTCACTCTAATCATCCTCCTATTCTTCACATACTGGTAGAATGCCTTGGTTTTCCTTGATCCTACTTGCCAAGGACTTCTCATGTCCCCTTCTAGCTCTCCTAAATCCATTCTTAAGCTCCCTCCTGGCTACCTTGTAACTCTCTAGAGCCCTGTCTGATCCATGCTTTCTAAACCACAGGTAAGCTTTTTTTCTTCCTCTTGACAAGATATTCTACATCTCGTCAACCACGGTTTCTTCATTCTACCATCCTTACCCTGCCTTAATGGGACAAACGTCCAGAACACCATGCAAGTACTCCCTAGACAACCTCCACATTTCCACTGTGCACTTCTGAGAACATCTGTTCCGAATTTACACTCCCAAGTTCCTGTCTAATAGCATCATAATTCCCCCTCCCCCAGTTAAATACTTTCCCATATTGTCTGCTCCTATCCCTCTTCAATGCTATGGTAAAAGTCAAGGAGTTATGGTCACCATCTCCAAAATGTTCTCCCACCAAGAGATCTGAAACCTGCTCAGACTAATTGCCTAGTATCAGGTCCAGAATGGCCTCTCCACATACTGTGTCAGGAATCCTTCCTGGACACACCCAACAAACTCTGTTCCATCTATCCCCTTTACACTAAGGAGGTGCCAATCAATATTAGAGAGGTTGAAATCACCCATGACAAACAACCTTGTTGTTTTTGCACCTCTCCAAAATCTGCCTGCCGATCTGCTCCTCAGCATTTCTGCTGCTATTTGGTGGGGGTGGGGGTGGGTCTGGGTCTGGGTCTGTAGAATACTCCCAATAGAATGATCGCTCCCTTCCTGTTTCTGACTTCCACCCACACTGACTCAGTTGGCGATCCCTCCAGTATATCCTCCCTTTCTACAGCTGTGACACTGTCTCTGATCAGCAAAGCCACACCCCCACTTTTAGCTCCATCCCTGTCCGGAAAAACCCCAGAATATCCAGCAGCCATTCCTGCCCTTGTGACAGTCAAGTCTCTGTAATGGCCACCACATCATAGTTCCACATACTTACCCATGCTCTAAGTTCATCAGCCTTGTTCCTGATACTTTTCACATTAAAGTAGACAGTTCAGCCATCCAACTGATGGAAATTTTACCCTTTCAAGTGCTTATCCTTCCAGTCTTTCTGCACTCTGCATCTACTTGTACACTAAATGCACTAATCTCTGACCTATCACTCTGGTTCCCATCCCCCTGCTAAACTAATTTAAACCCACCCCAACAGTTCTGACAAACCTGCCCACAAGAATATTGGTCCCCCTCCAGTTCAGGTGTAACCTATCCCTTTTATACAGGTCGTACCTTCCCCAGAAGAGATCCCAATGATCAACAAATCTGAAACCCTGTCCCCTGCACCAATTTCTCAGCCACGCATTCATCTGGCAAATCATCCTAGTCTTACCCTCACTGGCACATGGCATAGGCAGCAATCCTGCTTTTCAGCTTCCTACCTAACTCCCTATATTCCTTCTTCAGGACCTCATCTGTTTTCCCACCTAT
Organism: Pristis pectinata; assembly: GCF_009764475.1. Classification (NCBI taxonomy): domain Eukaryota; kingdom Metazoa; phylum Chordata; class Chondrichthyes; order Rhinopristiformes; family Pristidae; genus Pristis; species Pristis pectinata. The sequence goes on along the minus strand of NC_067406.1, from coordinate 11,388,604 downwards.
ATCATTGATACCAATATGTACCATGACCTCTGGCTGTCAACCCTCCCCCTTCAGAATGCTGTGGGCCTGATCCAAGATATCCCTGACTCTGGTACCCAGTAGGCAACATACCATCCAGGAGTCTGTCACATCCACAATTTCCTGTCTGCCCCTCTTTTTATGGAATCCCCTATCACTACCACCCTCCTCTTCTCCCGCCTTCCTTTCTGCACCACACAACCAGGCTCAGTGCCAGAGAACTGGTCACTGTGGCTTTCCCCTGGTAGGTCATCCCCCCAACAGTATCCAAAGTGGTATATCTGTGATTGAAGGGAACAGCCACAGGGGTACTCTGCAGTACCTGCCTGTTCTCAGTTCTGCTTCTGACAGTCACCCAGCTACTTGCATCCTGCAGCTTAGGAGCGACTGCCTCCTTGTAGCTCCTATCTATGTACTCCTCATTATCCTGTAGGAGCCAAGGGTTATCCAGCTGCAGCTCCAGTTCCCTAATATGGTCTGTAAGGAACTGCAGCTGGATGCACCTCATGCAGATGTAATCATCAGGGAGACTGGAGGTCTCACAAACTGAACACACCACTGACCCTTGAGCCATTCTCACTACTCTGGCCTGGCACTAAAGGAAACACCAAAGCAAAGAAAGAAAGGAATTTACCTTCACCTCTTCTCACTGAAGCCTCTTGAGCCAAAGCCTCAATACCCCACTCTAACACTGGCCCACTGACACAATGGCCACTCCTAAAATGGGCATTCTGCTTATAAGATATCTTTATTAGTCACATGTACATCAAAACACACAGTAAATGCATCTTTTGTGTAGAGTGTTCTGGGGGCAGCCCACAAGTGTTGCCATGCTTCCAGTACCAACATAGCATGCCCACAACTTCCTAACCTGTATATCTTTGGAATGTATACCTGGCTTCCCTTTATTTGCTGCTGTTAATAAGCCAATCAACTGGTAACAATTTGCAAATGTGCCTCATTTAGACTCTTGTAAGGTGAAACTCACAAGTTCAGGCACAGAGACTCATCTCTTTTCAAAGTCCTGCTCCAACTCCCAACTCTGCAAGGTGAAACTCACAAGCACAGGCACAGAGACCTCCTTTAGAACAACTGCAGCCATTCAAAAAGGTTACTTGACACCATTTTCTCAAGGGCAATTAAGAGTGGGCAATAAAAACGTTGAGTTTGCCAGCAATACTCTTCAGAAATAGAATCTAAAAAAGAGTGAATTGGGATTACCTTGAATGGCAATTTAAATCCTTGAATTGATGCCCTGAACACGTCAAAAGATCTAACCTGGCCATATGCCAAGTAGATCTTTCTTCAGACTGTTCTGTTCTTTAGCTTTGTTGACATTGAGGGAAAGGTTGTTGTCATGATAGGGTATTGTATGTTGTATTGATAGGGTAGGTAGTCAGAGGCTTTTCCTCAGGGCTGAATTGGTGGCCACAAGAGGACATAGGTTTAAGGTGCTGGGGAGTAGATATAGAGGAGATGTCGGGAGTAAGTTTTTTACTCAGAGAGTGGTGAGTGCGGGGAATGGGCTGCCAGAAATGGTGGTGGAGACTGATACGATAGGGTCTGTCAAGAGACTGTTAGATCGGTATATGGAGCTGAGTAAAATAGAGGGCTATGGGTAAGCCTAGTAATTTCTAGGGTAGGGACATGTTCGGCACAGCTTTGTGGGCCGAAGGGCCTGAATTGTGCTGTAATTGTTCTATGTTCTATGACACCATGTTGCTAGGCTGTCTACCTCTTTTAACTCATCATTATTTGAGGTACGGCCCATATTAGAATATTATAGATAATATGTTATTAGTTAAGGGAATGTTACGTACCAGCAACAATAGAAACACACCGAGGCATGTACAAGTGTTAGAAACTATTTTATTAATAACTACTTGTGATAATAAGAAAAGTAAAAATGTTAGATATTAAACATTAACCCCAATTAACCCCAAAACTAATAAACTCAAAGTGTGTGTGTGGCAAATTCCCAAACCCCAAGTCTAGGAATAGTTCTCAAAGTTCAGTCCAGCAAGTCATAAGGTAGAATGTGAGCAAAGGCTTTTTCAGAACCACCGTTGACTGAAGAGAAAATGTAGAGAGAATGTAGAGAGAAATTAAGAAATCCACATGTTCCATGATGGAACCCAGATGACACCTCAATCTCCGATGACCTCCATTGCTTTGTTCCAAAGTATCTGCCACGCTGAAGGCATTCGATACGTGGCCGCCCACAGAAATACCTGCTTCTCACTACAGGTTAACGACAAAGTGGACTCCACTTGTTTGCTCCAAAAATCCATACATGGATTATAGTGACAGACACAGCTATTGTTCTTCATCCATTGTTATGGAGACCAGCAGTCAGTGTCTCTCTCTCTCTCTCCTCGACTCACTTCGACTCACTGAGCAAAACAGCCAGCACGTTGTATTAGTCTTGCTGTCTTGGTGGCACCACATACACACACACACACACACACACACACACACACACACACACACACACACACACACACACACACACACACACACACACACACACACACTACTCTATTGTCCAGGTGCCTTAAAGGGACATTCACCAAATAGCAACCTGACTCATAACAGGAAATAAATGATGTCAGAATCTGGGAACATGCCCTGGACTTATTTCTTCCCCAACCCTTATTCTTGGTCCAACCAGAAAGAAGGCATTGCTGGGACTAGTGTTGGGCCAAGTGGACCGAATATCAGTTGGCGAACATTTGGTTGGCAGTGACCATCCTTTCACAAGGTTAATGAAGAAGGAAAAAGAACAATTTGGAAGAAGGCCATATTCAATGGGATGAGAAGGGATTTGGCCAGGGTAAAGTGGAACCAAAGACTGGTAAGAAAAACTGTAATAGAACATTGGGTGATCCTGAAGGAGGAGAGATATATCCTGATGAAAACCTAGAACAGAGGAGGGTTTTTCAGGGATAGAATGACAGTGCCTCTCACCCCTCAGTCACCGGAAGGAGAACTTTGAAGAAATCCTCAACTAAGACTCTGTCCCTTATGTAAAAGTCCTTGACTCTGTTTTTCAGCCCCCTAACTGCTGCAGTCTCACTGATGCTCTAGCCCCAATGGGAATCTGAAAAGGCCCCACGCCAGCTGAATAAACGAGCGGTCTCCAGGGTAATTAATTCAGGAGAACCAGCAGAGATTTTCAAAAGGCAGATCACAGTTGACTAAATAGAATAAAGAAGATTAATGGAGCAAATGTAGGGGATGTTGTCTATATGGAGTCGTAGTACAGCACAGGAACAGGCCCTTTATCCCACTACATCCATGCCAAACATTTTGCCCATCTATGCTGATCTCATTTGCCTACATTAGATCTGTATCCTTTCATGCATTGCCTATTCAAGTGGTATTGGTGTTGGTTTATTATTATTAGACACAGTGAAAAGCTTTTGCTTGCTTGCCATCCAGACAGATCATTCCATACAAATGTACATTGAGGTAGTAAAAGGAAAACAGAATGCAAAATAGAGTGTTACAGTTACAGAGAAAGTGCAGTGCAGGTAGAAAAAATAAAGTTAAAGGGCCACCACGAGGTAGATTGAGAGATGAAGAGTTCATCTTTTAGCTTCTGAGAGGTCCGTTCAAGAGTCTGATAAGAGGCCTGTCTAAATGCCTCTTAAATGTAGTGATTTTATCTGATTCGACCACCTCCTCTGGCTGTGTTCCAGATATCAACCACTCTCTGCGTAAAAAACCTTCTCCATTAAAGCTCCTTCCTCTCATGGTAAACATACCCACTTGTTTTTGATACCCCTACCATTGGAAACAGATTCTATTTCCTCTCATAATTTTATATACATCGGTCAGGTCTCTCATCAACCTCTTTCACTGCAGGGAAAACAAGCCCAGCCTATCCAGTCTCTTCCCATAACTAATATTCTCCAATACACTCAACATTGTGGTGAATCTCCTCTCCATTGTCTCCATTGCCAGATATAGATCATAAAAAAGTGTTTATACTGTAAAAAACTAGTCAACAAAATTGAGATGCATAGAATAGGAAAGTTGGTGTCAGCTTGGATAAATATTGGCTTAAGAACTGAAGATGGCAATCTTTGGGAAATAGAGACACAGGAGACTGCAGATGCTGGAATATGGAACAACAGACAAAAAGCTGGAGGAACTCAGTGGGTCAGGCAGTGTCTGTGGAGGGAAATGAACAGTCGACGTTTTGGGTCCAGACCCTTCATCTGAACTGAAAGATAGAGGGGAGATAGCCAGTATAAAATGGTGGAGGGAAGGGGTGGAGCAAGAGCTGGCAGGTGGATCCAGGTGAGAGGGGGTTGGTAGGCAGGTGAGGGAGGGGGGAGAGCGGGAATGATGTCAGAAGCTGGGAGGAGATATGTGGAGGTGATAAAGGGCTGAAGATGATGGAATCTGATAGGAGAGGAAGGTGGAGCCTGGAATAAAGGGAGGGAGGTGGGGAGGGGAACCAGTGGGAGGAGTGTGTGGGTGACGGGCAGATGGAGAAGTAGAGGGAGGGGAAAGAGATGACATGATGGGGGCCAAGTGGATCAGAAGGAGAGAGGAAAGGGACAGGGGGAGCAGTTAGTGGAAGTTGTTCAGTGTTCATGCCACCAGGGTGTAGACTACCCGGGTGGGATATGAGGTGCTGTTCCTCCAGTTTGTGTTTAGCCTTAACTTGGCAGTGGAGGAGGCCGAAGACAGATGTGTCGGTGTGGGAATGGGAAACAGAATTAAAATGGCTGGCAACCAGGAGAATGAAGGTGTGAAATCTTGGATAATTGGTTGTTTATCAGACTGAAAGTTTGGTATTGGTAATCAGTTTATTATTGTCACAATGTGTTGAGATACAGTTAAAAACTTAGCTCTGCAAGCCATCCATACATATCATTTCAAAACATTAAGTACTTTGAGGTAATACAAAGGGAAAAGTAATAACAGAATACAGAATAAATTGTTACAGTCACAGAGAAGGTGCAGTGCAGGCAGACAATAAGGTGCAAGGGCTACAACAAAGTAGATTGTGAGGTCAAGAGTTCATCTTTAATGTACAAGACGTCTGTTCAAGAGTCAGGACAGTGGGGTTAGAAGGGTTAGTGCTGCACCATGCTTGTTGTTTTGATTTGTGAATATTGGAATAGAAAGTAAGAGTTCAAAATTTACCAGTAGTGGATCAACAGTGGGGATGACATCGATCAACTGCAGCAGGACGTAGCTAAACGTAGAATGGGAGGGCAAGTGGGAGATGGAATTTAATATTGAGGAATGTGACAGATGCATTTTGGCAGAAGTGAAGGGGGGGGGGTTAATACAGACTTAATGGCACAGTCCTAAAGGGTGTGCAAAAATAGAGGGACCCGGGTCTACATGTGTACAGATCTTTGAAGATGGCAGAGCAGACTGAGAGATTGGTTAACAAAGCATATGGGATCTTGGACTTCATCAATGAAAGTACTGAGAAACAAAATGGGAATGTTATGCTAAATTTTTATGAAGTTCTGGTTAGGCCACGACTAATATTTTAGGATGTGAATGTACTTGAAAGGGTGCAGAGGATTTTACCAAATAGTTCCAGGAATGAGAGATTTGGGTTACAAGGTTGCTTTGAAAAAGTGGTGTTCTCCTTAGAGCAGAGGTTGAGGGGAGAGTTGTGAAAGAATATCATGAAGCAAAACAATGCAAATGTTGAAAACCTGAAATAAAAGCTGAAGATACTGGAAATACTCTGATCTGACGAAATGTTAACTCTGTTTCTCTCTCACAGACATGGGTTGACCCACAAACTATTTCCAGCATTTTCTGTGTACAAAATTATGACAGATTTTGGTAAGGTAGACAAGGCAAAGCCATTTCCATAAGCTTTGGGCTGCGAGATACGGATTTAAGGGTTTGGGAAAGAAATAGAGGGAGATGTAAAGGTCGCTTTTTTTGCAGTGGTACTGACATGGGATGTACTGCCTATGAGGACAGTGGAAGCTGAGATGATCAATGATTTTAAAAGGCACTTAGATTGGCACTTGAGGACAATAAACCTGCAGGACTATGGTGATGTGGAGAGGCAATATAGACTTAACAACACAGTTTTAAAAGAGTCTGCAGGAACAGAGAGCCCTGGCCATTCATGGGCATAGATTGAAGGAATCAGAGAACATTGAGAGACTAGTTAGTAAATCATGTGGGGTCTTGGGTTTCATAAATAGAGCTATTGACTCAGAAGCAGGGGACTGACTGGATTACACTGCAGAGAGTCAACATAGACTCTGTGGGTTGAATGGCCCAGCTCTGTGTTGTTATAACTTACCTGCATCTGAATGCATCACTGAAACTGTAAAAGAAATGATCGACACCAAGATTGCTTATATAACACCTTTTTGGAATTGGTTTATTATTGTCACATGTACCGAGGTACAGTGAAAAACTTATCTTGCATAATGTTCACACAGATCAATTCATTACACAGTGCATTGATGTAGTACAAGGTAAAACAATAACATAATGCAGATAAAAGTGTTACAGTTACAGAGAAAGTGCAGTGCAGGCAGACAATAAGGTGCAAGGTCATAATGAGGGAGATCGTGAGCTTTTTTTCTCATGCTTTGTTGGTTTCTGAGATTGGAAATTAATTCGGAGATTATTATTTTACATTAAGTAATTCCTCACATTAAAATTCAAGCCTCATCACTCTCTCTCAGGACTCCTAACGTCTCTTCCACCACCTCCTTCCTTCAGCGTCAGGTTTATCCAGAAGCAGTCATGGCTTGGTATAGCAACTGCTCCGCCCAAGACAGCAAGAAATTACAGAGAGTTATGAACACAGCCCAGTCCATCACACAAACGAGCCTCCCCTCCATTGACACTGTCTACATTTCCTGCTGCCTCGGGAAAGCAGCCAACATAAGAATCCCTCCCACCCCGGTCATTCTCTCTTCTCCTACCTCCTGTCGGGCAGAAGATACAAAAGCTTAAAAGTACGTAACACCAGGCTCAAGGACAGCTTCTATCCTTTGTTATCAGATTCTGGAACGGACCTCTCATGTGGTAAAGATGAATTTTTGATCTCCCAATCTACCTCATCGTGGCCTTTGCACCTCCACTGCCCTTTCTCTAGCTGCTACACTATATGCTGCATTTTGTTTTCTTTCTACTATCTCAATGTACTTATGTACGGCATGATCTGTCTGGATGGAAAGCAAACAAGGAATTTTCACTGTATCTTGGTACATGTGACAATAACAAACCTAATCAATAGTCTTGTTCAGTCTAAGTTGTCCATGCAAAGTGTCTCTCATGTACTAAGAATTACTTCATTCCGTGTTACTAAGTTACCCCAGTACCACCATGTCACCAGACTGTTCTCCAAAGTCAAAGTGGGAAGATAGAGAAACAGAAAGTGGCACAGTGAGAATTGCCTTCAGCTCGACCCCATGGCTCAAAGGTTCCAAGTAACTGCAGCTGCTTAAATATCTCTGTTGACAGTTGCCAGGGCTTGCTTTCGAACAACTGTCACTGAACCACGTACAAATTCAGTTAAATGCAACACTCAGTAACTGAATCACAGTCTGCAATCTTTGAAAATTAGCTTGGCATCTCCCTCAGAAGACCTGGCATGGGGTTGTGACAAAAACCTTTCCCTCAATGTCAGCAAAAGAAAAGAGGTGGTCATTGACTTCAGGAAGGGGGGAGGTGCACATGCTCCTGTTTACATCAATGGTACTGAGGTCAAGAGGGTTGAGAGCTTCAAGTTCCTAGGAGTGAATATCACCAATAGCCTGTCCTGGTCCAACCACATTGATTACACGGCCAAGAAAGCTCATCAGCGTCTCTACTTCCTCAGAAATTTGGCATGTCCCCCTTGACACTCACCGATTTTTATCGAAGTACCACAGAAAGCATCCTATCTGGATGCATCACGGCTTGGTATGGCAACTGCTCTGCCCGGAACCACAAGAAATTGCAGAGAGTTGTGGACACAGAGCATATCACGGAAACCAGCCTCCCCTTCATGGACTCTGTCTATACTTCTCGCTGCCTTGGTGAAGCAGTCAGCATAATCAAAGACCCCACCCACCCAGGACATCCTCTCTTCTCCCCTTCCCATCAGGCAGAAGATACAAAAGCCTGAAAGCACATAGCACTGGGCTCAGGGACAGCTTCTATGCCACTGTTATAAGACTATTGAACGGTTCCCTAGTACAATAAGATGGACTCTTGACCTCACAATCTACCTCATTATGACCTTGCATCTCATTGTCTACCATCTGCACTGCACTTTCTCTGTAGCTATTATACTACATTCTGCATTCTGCATTGTTTTACCTTGTACTACCTCAATGCACTGTGTAATGAATTGATCTGTATGAACAGTATGCAAGACAAGTTTTTCACTGTACCTCGGTACAAGTGACAATAATAAACCAATCCCAATGTGAGAGGAGGTGGTGGAATCAGATATAATCACTACATTTTTCACTGTACATTGGTACGTGACAATAAATAACCAATTTCAATACCAAGGACAGCGTCTATCCCACTGGATCCCTAGTATGATAAGATGAACTCTTGTTCTCACAATCCACTTGGCAAAGGATACAGCGGGACATAGATCAGTTGCAGATATGGGCGGAGAAATGGCAGATGGATTTCAACCCGGCCAATTGTGAAGTGTTGCACTTGGGAGATCAAATATAAAGAGACAGTACACAGTTAATGGCAAGACCCTTAACAGTGTTGATGAGCAGAGGGATCTTGGGGTCCAAGTTCATAGCTCCCTGAAAGTGGCTACACAGGTTGATATGGTGGTAAAGAAGGCATATGGCATGCTTGTGTTCATTAGTTGAGGCACTGAGTTCAAGAGTCAGGAAGTTATGCTGCAACTTTATAAAATTTTAGTTAGGCCACATCTGGAGTATTGCATTCAGTTCTGGTCACCCCATTATAGGAAGGATGTCGAGGCTTTGGAGAGGGTGCAGAAGAGGTTTACCAGGATGCTGCCTGGATTAAAGGGCATGTGCTCTGAGGATAGGTTGGACAAACTTGGGTTGTTCTCTCTGGAGCGGCAGAGGCTAAGGGGAGATAGAGGTTTATAAAATTATGAGGGCATAGACACAGCCAGTATCTTTTCCCCAGGGTTGAAATGTCTGATACCAGAGGGCATGCATTTAAGGTGAGAGGGAGGAAAGTTCAAAGGAGATGTGCAGGGCAAGTTTTTTACACAGTGTGGTGGGTGCCTGGAATGTGCTGCCAGGGGTGGTGGTGGAGGAAGATACGATAGGGGTGTTCAAGAAGCTCTTAGATAGGCACATGAATGTGAGGGAAATGGTAGGATATGGACATTGTGTAGGCTGAAGGGATTAGTTTAGTTGGGCATTTTATTGCTAATTGAACTGGTTTGGCACAACATTGTGGGCTGAAGGGCCTGTTCCTGTGCTGTACTGTTCTATGTTCTACAGCCTTGCACCTATTGTCTACCTGCACTGCACTTCCTCTGTAACTGTAACACTTTATTCTGCACTCTGTTTTTTTTTTCCCTTGTACTACCTCAATGCACTGTGTAATGAATTGATCCGTATGGATGGCATGCAAAACAAAAGTTCTTCACTACACTCATCATGTGACAATAATAAACCAATTTTTCAATTTACCGATTGTTTGTATTGAGCAAACCCTCCCAACTCAAGCCATGGGTTTTTACTAATCCCTTAGCAAGGTTCTGAATTGAAGGTTGCCCTGTCAGCATGAAGCTAGGCAGAACTGCTCCAGTGATGGGTGAATTGACAGGTTGGGGGATTGGAATGAGGATGAAAGACATAAGAGTGATGCCTGATGGAGTTCAATAGAGAATGTCAGGAAGGACTAAGGTTAGGTAGTAACCACACTGGCAGGAGCTGCCAGTCAGCAGCAGGAGGTTAATCCTGGAGGTGATTCAGAGAGGAAAAGGAAGGCTTTCATCTATATTACACTTCTCCTGAACTTAGAAAGCCACAAAACAATCGACAACCAATGAAATTCTTTTGAAATATAGTCACTCTTGTAATATTCTAACACTGAAACTAATTTGCACACAGGAATATTATAATGGCCAGATAAGCTGTTTTGGTGAATTAGGCAGATGGCTAAGTATCGGTGAAGTGTGTCAGAAATAAGCTTCAGAATAGTGCTGTGGGATCTGCTGTGTCCACCTAAGAGTCCTGTTGAAGCCTCAGTTCAACATTAGCACCTCTAACAGTGCTGCTCTCCCTCAGCACCACATTGAAATATCAGCACAGGTTATGTGAAAAAAAGCTTGAACCCACAGTGTTAGGCCTGGAGTCAAGATTACGAGCCACAAATGATGTCTCAAAGAAAGTGTGGAACAGTTATACATCGACAATCAGGAAGGAGAGTTGAGCAGCTCAAATTTGACTTAAAAATAATTATTTCACTGCTAATTTCTATTGGGGACAAATCTCATTTATGTATGATTGTGATTGGACATTGCAAACAATCTTGCACATGAAAGATTACACGGTGCTGTTACATTTGGAAATCTTTGTGCACAGCAAGGTTTCATCACTTTGATGGGCCGAGTGCCCAAAAGATCAGTTTATGGTGATACAGAACAAAATGCAAACTATTGGAGGTACTCAATGGGTCAGGCAGCATCTGTGGAGGGAAAGGGGATTTGATGTTACAAGTGGAAACCCTTCAATGTACAGAGGGATGGTCTGTTTTTTTGGGGAGACAGCCTGCATCGTCATGATGTTGGTAGCGGAGGTCATGAGGCAAGGAGAATTCTCTGCTCTACTTTAAATGGTGTGGGGTGCAGGGAGCACAACTGATGGGGAGGAGGAAAGGGCAGCGGTGGGGAGGGGGAGACTTATGATCTCTGATTTTAGAGTCATAGTTCATCGAGCATAGAAAAATGCCCCTCAGCTCACTATGGGAATGTTTCTGTACTGTATGACTACATGACTCCATGTGCAATCACATCTTTCCTGTACTCTGCTGACCAGAACCGTACACAGTACTCTAGATGTGTCCTCACTTCACTGCTCTTATATATTATGGTCTGGCTAATGAAGGCAAGTATCCCACATGCCTTTTTTACCACCTTATCCAAGTGCAACCTTCAGGGATCCTTGGACCTGTACACCAAGATCCTTCTGTTCCTCAGTACTTGGAATTGGAATTGGTTCATTATGGTCACTTGTACCGAGGTACAGTGAAAAGCTTGTCTTGCAAACTGTTTGTACAGATCAATTCATTACACAGTGCATTGAGGTAATACAAGGCAAAACAATACAGAATGCAGAGTAAAGTGTCACATGTCACGAACCACCAACAAAAGAAACACACTGAGCATGATTCAGTGTTAAAAACTATTTTATTAATCACTACTTATGATAATACGTAAAATAAAAGTAAAAATGTTAGTATGTTAGAATTCAAAAATGTTAAACCTCGAATGTTAACCCCAAAACTAAACTCGTCGTGTGTGTGTGACAAAGTCCCAAACTCCAAGTTCCGGAATGGTTCTTAAAGTTCAGTTCCGCAAGCCATAAGGTGAAACATGAGTAAGGGTTTCTTCAACAACCACCGTTGTCTGAAGATAAGATGTAGATGTAGAAAAACAGAGAGAGAGTACATACGAAATCCAAATGTTCCACGATGGAACCCAAACGACACTTCAGTGTTTACTCGGTAGTGACTTCCTCACCCCGAAAAGCATCCGAATTGTGGTCGTCCACACACAAATACCTGTTTCCTTCTACAGGTCAGCAACAAAGTGAACTCCACTGGATTACTTCCAACTTCCATACATGGATTTCAGTGGCAGACACAGTTATTGTTTCTCATCCATCGATAGAGAAAACAAGCAGGCTGGTGTCTCTCTCCCTTCTCTCTCTCTCTCTCTCCTTTTTCTTCTTCTTCTAACTTCTTCAACAACGTCATTACGTCCTTTATCTTCTATTGACGTAAGCACGCCCCACACACACGTACACACACACTCTCTATCTTAAAGGGACTTTCACTGAGTCCGTAACACACAGCTACAGAGAAAGTGCAGTGCAGGTAGACAATAAAGTGCAAGGTCATAATGAGGTAGATTGTGAGGTCTAGTGTCCATCTTATTGTACTAGTGAACCATTCAATAGTCTTATAACAGCAACATAGAAGCTGTCCTTGAGCCCGGTGGTATGTGCTTTCAGGTTTTTGTATCTTCTGCCTGATCAGAGAGGGGAGAAGAGAGAACATCCCACTGGGGTCTTTGATTATGCTGGGTGTTTTACTGAGACAGAAAGAAGTGTAGACTGAGTCCATAGAGGGGAGGCTGGTTTCCGTGATGCACTGGGCTGTGTCCACAACTCTCTGCAGTTTCTTGTGGTCCTGGGCAGAGCTGTTGCCTCTCAAAGCACTTCATGATGGTAGATGACAGAGCCACCGGGCAGCAGTCATTAAGGCAAATTGCCTTATTTTTCTTAGGTTCCGGGATGATAGTTGTCTTCTTAAAACAGGTGGGAACCCAGAGTGTATGTCCTATGTAAAATGTATCACCTTGCACCAATCAGGATTAAACTCCATTTGCAATTACCCTGCCATCTTACCAACTGATTAATATTGTCTCATAGCTTAAGACAATCCTTTTCACTGTTATCAACACCACCAATTTTCATGTCATCTGCAGACATGTTAATCATATGTCCTACATTTCTATTCAAATCATTACTGTATATAACAAACAGTAAGGGTCCCAGCACTAATTCCTGTGGTACGTCACAGGCTTCCAATCACAAAAGCAACCCTCCTCTATCACCCTCTGCCTCCTATTACCAAGCACGGTAGTGTAGTGGTTAGCGTAACTCTATTACAGCACCAGCGACCTGGGTTCAATTCCGGCCGCTGTCTGTAAGGAATTTGTATGTTCTCCGCGTGTCTGCGTGGGTTTCCTCCAGGTGCTTCGGTTTCCTCCCACATTCCAAAGACGTACGGGTTAGGAAGTTGTGGGCATGCTATGTTAGTGCCAGAAGCATGGCGACACTTGTAACTATGGCAACATAGTACATGTGACTAATAAAGATCTGATCTGATCTGATCTGATCTTATCTTATCTTATCCATGTTCCTGTCCAAGCACTTTTTAAATGTTGTTAATGTACCTGCCTCAACCACTTCCTCTGGCAGTTCATTCCATATACACACCACCCTCTGAATTACGAACTTGCCCCTCAGGTCCCTTTTAAATCTTAAACCTATGCCTTCGAGTTTTTGGTTTCCTTTCCCTGGGAAAAAGACTGTGTGCATTCACCCTATCTATGCCCCTCATGATTTATACACCTCCATAATGTCACCCCTCAGTCTCCTACATTCCAAGGAATAAAGTCCTATCCTGCCCAACCTTTCCCTCTAACTCATCGCCTGAGTCCTGGCAACATTCTCGTAAATCTTCTTTGCACTTTTTCCAGCTTAATGATATCTCTTCTATAACATGGTGACCAAAACTGTACACAGTTGTCAAGTGCGGCCTCACCAATGTCTTGTACACTGCAACGTAATGTACTGACTCCTATACTCAGTGTCCTGACTGATGAAGTCCAGCATGCCAATACCTCCTTCACCACTGTCTACCTATGATGTCACCTTCAGCGAACTGTGTACCTGAACTTCTAGGTCTCTCTGAACCAACACTCCCCGAAGCCTGACCATTCACTGTGTAAGTCCTACCTTGGTTTGACTTCCCAAAATGCAACATCTTATGCTTATCTGAATTGAAAGTCATTTGCCATTCCTCAGCCCACTTACCTAGCTGATCAAGATCTCCCTATAGTTTTTGATAACTTCCTTCACTGTCTACAATACTAGGTATTTTAGCATCATCCACAAACTTACTAACCGTGCCTTGTATGTGAACAGGGCTTTAAATTGCATGCAGATATTTACAGGTTACACTATAAATTCAACCAAGGACACAATGACTTTGATTACACCAGATTAAGCTAGTTTAGAATTCCTTCTTGAAATTAGCTTGAGGGGAAAAATGTTGTACTCATTCCTATTTTATTAGTAACAACCAAAGTGCATGTCAGAATGCAACTGTTCCGATAACATCCTGTTCATTCTGATACAGAATCAGAATCAGATTTATTATCACTGACTTATATGACTTAACCTTGTTTTGTGGCAGCTGTACAGTGCAAAGATGTAAAATTACCACAAATTACAAAAATAAATAAATAGTACAAAAATAAGGAACAATGAGGTAGTGTTCATGGGTTCATGGACCATTCAGAAAACTGATGGCAGAGGGGAAGAAACTGTTCCTGAATTGTGTGGGTCTTCAGGCTCCTGTACCTCTTCCCCGATGGTAGTAATGAGAAGAGGGCATGTCCCAGACGGTGAAGGTCCTTAGTGATGGATGCCGCCTTCTTGAGGCACCGCCTCTTGAAGATGTCCTCGATGGTGGCGAGGGTTGTGCCCGTGATGGGGCTGACTGAGTCTATAACCCTCTGCAGCTTCTTGCACTCCTGTGCACTGGAGCCTCCGTACCAGGCTGTGAGGCAACTAGTCAGAATGCTATCCACCATACATCTGTAGAAATTTATAAGAGTCTTTGGTGATGTACTGGATCTCCTCAAACTCCTAAATGAAGTAGAAGGTATGCCTTCTTCATGATTGCATCAGTGTGTTGGGCCCAGGATAAATCCTTCAAGATGACACCCGGGAACTTGAAGCTGCTCACCCTTTCCACTGCTGACCCCTCAATGAGGAAGTTTTCCCAATTTCCCCTTCCTGAAGTCCACAATCAACTCCTTGGTCTTGTTGACGTTGAGTGCGAGGTTGTTGTTGTGACACCACTCAACCAGCCGATCTACCTCACTCCTATAGCCTCCTCATTGCCATCTGAGATTCTGCCAACAACTGTGGTGGAATCGGCGAATTTATAGATAGCGTTTGTGCTGTGTTTAGTCACGCAGCCATGAGTGTAGAGAGAGTAGAGCAGTGGGCTAAGCACACATCCTTGAGGTGCGCCTGTGTTGATTGTGAGTGAGAAGGAGATGTTGTTACCGACCTGCACTGACTGTGGTCTCCCGGTGAGGAAGTCAAGGATCCAGCTGCAGAGGGAGGTTCAGAGGGCCAGGTTTTGAAGCTTGGTGATTAGTACTGAGGGGATGATGGTGTTGAACACTGAGCTGTAATCGATAAACAGCAGCCTGACTTATGTATTGCTGTTGTCTATGTGCTCCAAAGCAGAGTAGAGAGCCAGTGGGATTGCATCCACTGTAGACCTGTTGTGGTGGTAGGCAAATTGCAGCGGGTCCAGGTCCTTGCTCAGGTAGGAGTTAATTGTTGCCATAACCAACCTCTCAAAGCACTTCATCACAGTAGATGTGAGTGTTACCGAGTGATAGTCATTGAGGCAGCTCACCCTGCTCTTCTTGGGCACCAGTATGATTGATGACCTTCTAAAGCAGGTGGGAACCTCAGATCATAGCAGTGAGAGGTTGAAGATGTCCTTGAACACCAGCCAATTGGTCGGTACAGAATTTCAGTACCCGGCCAGGTACACTGTTGGGACCTAATACCTTGTGAGGGTTCACCCTCTTGAAGGATGTTCTGACCTCGGCCTCCAAGACAGAGATCACAGGGTTGCCAGATGCTGTCAAGATTCACACAGGTGTAGTGTTATTCTCCCTTTCAAAACATACATAAAAGGCTTTGAGCTCATCAGGAAGTGAAGCATCACTGCCATTTATGCTGTTAGGTTTCACCTTATACTGTAGGAAGCAATGGCATGCAAACCCTGCCACAGCTGTCGTGCTTCCGACTGTATCTCTAACTTCACTTGGAATTGCCTTTTCGCTCTCACGACAGCCTTCCATGGATTGTACCTGGACCTCTTGTAAGATTCTGGATCGCCAGTCTTGAATGCTACAGACCTAGCCCTCAGCAGACTGTGAATCTCCTGGTTCATCCAGGGCTTCTGGTTTGGGAAAACTCAGTATGTTCTCGAAAGCACACGCTCATCCACGCAGATCTTGATGGCCATGGCACGTTCATTCAGATCCGAAGATGACTTCCTGAATATGGTCCAGTCCACTGATTCAAAGCCTATATGCTGGGAGTAGAAGTACAGCCAGTTGATAATATATTTTGCAGGGCTCTTTTACTCATTTTTTGCTTCTGTAAGTTAAGGTAAAGGGGCTGAGATTCACTCAACCACACACATGCAGTCTGCCTGCATGTGATTCTAGTCCAACATAATGTGAATGGCTCAGTCTTTTCAATACAGATGTTTGGGAATTTCTGTGCCGATTTTCCTAGTCATAGATTCATACAGCATGGATATAGGCCCTTCGGCCCAACTCGTCCATGTCGACGATGGTGCCCACCCATCTAGTCCCAATTTGCCACGTTTGGCCCATATCCCTCCAGGCCCCACCCCTCCATGTACTATTGTGTTTGCCTCAACCACTTCCTCTGGCAGCTTGTTCCATATACTCACCATCCCCCTGTGAAAAAGTTGCCCCTCAAGTCCCTTTTAAATCTTTCCCCTCTCATCCTAAATCTATGCCCCTTAGTTTTGGACTCCCCTAACCTGGAGTAAAAGAACTGTTACCATCCACTTTATTAATGCCCCTCATGAATTTATAAATGTCTATAAGATCACCCCTCATTCTCCTACACTCCAAGGAATAGAGACACAGCCCGGCCAACCTCTCCCTGTAAATCAGGCCCTCTAGTCCCGGAAACATCCTCTGCCTTCAGACACCATTCCAATGGGGATTTTTGGATTGTATGGGAGAAGGGGTTTGTGGGGAACAGGCAGGTAAGTGGGGTTGAAGGTAAGAGCAGTTGATGCATGTGGAGAAGCTTGTGATGATTGGGGTTATAACCTGGCTCCCTTTGCAAGAGAGGCAGGAGTAGGCCATTCGGCCCATGAGACCTTCCCACTTGTGACATGGAGAAGGTCTCATGGGCTGACTGGCCTACTCCCACTTCTACTATTTTATGTTTGGCTGGATCAACTCCAGTGTGGGCGGCACTAGTTCTGTACTGGTGTACCCAGTCCCTCAGCTCAGTACAATCCAGAGCCACACCTGCGCCCAATGGTGAGTACCGCACTGGAGCAAGGAGCTCAGGTGTAACACCATCCAATGTGGCTCCAGATTGTACTGAGCTGAGGAGCTGGATACACTTCGCACCTGGCCCCTCAACTTTATGTAAGGAACGTTTGTGTAAAAATCATGACACCACTTAAGTATATTATTAATATTCTTGTGAAATTTTCCCTTATTTTCCTTTATATTTATACTTTTAAAGTAGTTTTATATTTTAATGACATGTATATTTTCTTTTTATTTATACTTTCAAGTATTTAAATCAATTTAAACATTTTTTAGATGTCAATGAATATCAGAGATACTTAAAACAACAAAAATACCTTTGTAAGTGGTGAGCTGTCAAAAGCCATCAGGCAGGGTGCTGGGCAGGGCCTCAAGAGGCCTGTTGGTCACTTGTGGTCCACTCCACTGTGCACAAGTCATACAGTCGTACGGCACGGAAACAGGCCTTTCGGCCCACCATGTCCATGCTGACCTTGTTGCCCATGTACACCAATCCCAATAGAAGAACTTATCCTTCTACACCTTGCCTATTCAAGTGCCTGTCTAAATGCCTCTCAAACGTAGTGATTTATATCTGATTCTACCACCTCTTCTCACATTAGTAAATTGGTTTATTGTTGTCACATGTACTGAGGTACAGTGAAAAACTTTGTTTTGCATGCCATCCATACAGATCATTTCATTTACGACATTGCATTGAGGTAGTACAAGGGAAAACAACAACTGAATGCAGAATATAGTGTCACAGTTACAGAGGAAGTGCAGTGCAGGCAGACAATAAGGTGCAAGGCCATGATGAGGTTGTAGCGGCTAGCTACACACTATGAAATGAAGACACAGAGTCGCTGGTTTCAAAATCAGAGGTCGAATGCAGACCCGGGGCGCAGTGCGCCTTTAATAGCTGAAAACTTCCCGTGCTACAGTTCCCGCGCTGACGTCACTCGCGGGTCACCTGACCTTCCCGCACGCGGGCTTTCCCAGCCCAAAGCTGGGGAAGAAGGAGGACCCCGTGCCATCTTGGATCGGAGCCTCCGACGATGTCGCGATGTCGGGAGTCGGTTCGAATGCTGGTGCGGTGAGTCGCTACAAGGTATTGGTACTGGTATTGGTTTATTATTGTCACTTGTACCGAGTACAGTGAAAAGCTTGTCTTACAAACCAATCAAACAGTACAATAAGGTAGACTGTGACCTCAAGAGTCCATCTTATCGGACTAAGGGTCCATTTTAACAGCAGGATAGAAGCTGTCTTTGAGCCTGGGTAGTATGTGCTTTAGGCTTTTGTATCTTCTGCCCAATGGGAGGTGGGAGAATAGAGAATGTCTGGGGTGGGAAGGGTCTGTGATTATGTTGGCTGCTTTACCAAGGCAGCGAGAGGTGTAGACAAGAGTCCATGGAAGGGAGGCTGGTTTCCATGATGTGCTGCCCTCTGGAAGCACAGTCCAGCTATCAACCATTCTCTGTCTAAAAAAACTTATCTCTCAGATCCCCTTCCTCTCACCTTAAACCCATAAGATAAGATATCTTTATTAGTCACATGTACATCGAAACACACAGTGAAATGCATCCTTTGCGCAGAGTGTTCTGGGGCAGCCCGCAAAGTGTCGCCATGCTTCTGGCGACAACATAGCATGCCCACAACTTCCTAACCCATACGTATTTGGAATGTGGGAGGAAACCGGAGCACCCAGAGGAATCCCACGCAGACACAGGGAGAACGTACAAACTCCTTACAGATGGAATTGAACCCTGGTCGCTGGCCCTGTAATAGTGTTACGCTAACCGCTACACTACCATGCCTGCCCTGCCCTCCTGTGTTTGATACCCCTAACATGGGAAAAAGATTTTGACTATCTATCCTGCCTAAGCCTCTCATAATCTCATATACTTCTATCAGGTTTTGTTCCTCTTGGGTAGCAGTGGAAGGATGCTATCCTGAAGAGAATGGAGGCCAACGCCTCAAAGACAAGACAAGATATCTTTATTAGTCACATGTACATCAAGACACACAGTGAAATGCGTCTTTTTGTGTAGAGTGTTCTGGGGGCAGCCCGCAAGTGTCACCATGCTTCTGGCGCCTGAAGGTTGGTGCAGAGGTGGTGTTGGTGTGTAGGGGTCGAGTTTGGGTGGCGGTCTGATAGCGATCTATCTGTTTCTTCTGTGGAATCTCAGGGCTATCATCACCTGTGCAATATCCACAACATTATTCTTATTAGTATAATATATCTTCAAGAGACTACAGGACCCCACTTGTTTTTGGCTGTTTTACATTTGTTTATAAAACACATGTGGAATCTGAGTCTTCTCAGCACAACCTCACAATAACGGGACATCCCTTTAGAACTGAGATGAGGAGGAATTTCTTCAGCCAGACGGTGGTGAATCTGTGGAATTCATTGCATGGAGGGCTGTGGAGGCCAAGTCACTGGGTGTATTTAAGGCAGAGATTGATAGGTTAGGGATTCATAAGGGGGCGTGAGGACTACGAGGAGAAGGTGGGAGAATGGGGTTGAGAAAAGAAAAAGAAAATCAATCAGCCATGATTGAATGGCGAAGCAGACTTGATGGGTCGAATGGACTAATTCCGCTCCCATGTCTTATGGTCTTATGGTCTAATATTAGAGGATCTTTGTGGTTACTGTACTAGTAATCCAGATACCTGGACCAGTGAAAAAACAGACATAAGTTCAAGCCTCACCAAGGCAGATGACAAATTGACTAATTAATTTAACTAATTAATTAACTAATCACCTATCCTGAGCCCAGCATCTTTACTTTCTTAGGAGGTTAAGGAGGTTCAGCTTGTCACTGAACACTGTTACGGACTCAGTGAAAGTCCCTTTAAGATAGAGAGTGTGTGTGTATGTGTGTGTGGGGCGTGCTTACGTCAATAGAAGATAAAGGACGTAATGACGTTGAAGAAGAAGAAGAAGAAGGAGAGAGAGAGAGAGAAGGGAGAGAGACACCAGCCTGCTTGTTTTCTCTATCGATGGATGAGAAACAATAACTGTGTTTACCACTGAAATCCATGTATGGAAGTTGGAAGTAATCCGGTGGAGTTCACTTTGTTGCTGACCTGTAGAAGGAAACAGGTATTTGTGTGTGGACGACCACGGTTCGGATGCTTTTCGGGGTGAGGAAGTCACTACCGAGTAAACACTGAAGTGTCGTTTGGGTTCCATCGTGGAACATTTGGATTTCGTATGTACTCTCTCTATGTTTTTCTACATCTACATCTTATCTTCAGACAACGGTGGTTGTTGAAGAAGCCCTTGCTCATGTTTCACCTTATGGCTTGCGGAACTGAACTTTAAGAACCATTCCGGAACTGGGAGTTTTGGACTTTGTCACACACACACACGAAGAGTTTAGTTTTGGGGTTAACGTTCGAGGTTTAACATTTTTGAATTCTAACATACTAACATTTTTACTTTTATTTTACGTATTATCATAAGTAGTGATTAATAAAATAGTTTTTAACACTGAATCATGCACAGTGTGTTTCTTTTGTTGCTGGTTCATGACAAAATTGGGGGCTCGTCCGGGATAGTTCCCAAGGTTAACGAGTGTCGTCTGGGATTGTACCCCAGATTGACGAAATTTGTTCGAGATTCAATCCAAAGATTTTTGAGGGAGGTCTGATAAATTCTTTTTAATTGGCTTGTGTGTGTGGAAACCAGCAGCAATGGATATTAAGGCATTTTTGGAGTCACCAACCCAAAAGGGATTGGAGGTGGCGACTCCACCTTATTGTTTCTCATCCATCGATAGAGAAAACAAGCAGGCTGGTGTCTCTCTCCCTTCTCTCTCTCTCTCTCCTTCTTCTTCTTCTTCTTCAACGTCATTACGTCCTTTATCTTCTATTGACGTAAGCACGCCCCACACACACATACACACACACTCTCTATCTTAAAGGGACTTTCACTGAGTCCGTAACAACACTCTAACAAACTTCTACAGACGTATTGAAAGTATCCTGACTGGTTGCATCATGGTCTGGTACGGCAATTCGAACAATAGGAACGTAAGAAGCTGCAGAGAGCAGTGGACTCTGCTCCATACATCACGGGCCATCCCTCCCCACCATCGGTAGTATCTACAGAAGGTGCTGCCTCAAGCAGGCAACATCCAGCAGCAAAGATCCCCACCCTCCGGGCCATGCCATCTTCTCACAGCTACCATCAGGCAGGAGGTGCAGAAGCCTGAAATCCCACACCACCAGGTTCAAGAACAGCTACTTCCTTTCAACCATCCGGTTCTTGAACCAACCGGCACAATCCTAGTTATTCGAGTTTTGCAACACTGACCACTTTGATCACTTTGCACTACAATGGACATTTCTTTTGTCCTAATTGTGTTCTTTCTTGTAAAAATTGTGTTTAATTCATGTTTTCTTGTGAATGCTGCTTATCTGATGCTATGTGCCTGTGGTGCTGCTGCAAGTAAGTTTTTCATTGAACCTGTGCAGACATGTACGTGTGCATATGACAATAAACTTGACTTTGACTTTGAATGTGGGGCGGCACGGTAGCTTAGCGGTTAGCGCAACACTATTACAGTGCCAGCGATCGGGGTTCGATTCCCGTCGCTGTCTGTAAGGGGTTTGTACGTTCTCCCGTGTCTGCGTGGGTTTCCTCCGGGAGCTCCAGTTTCCTCCCACATTCTAAAGACGTATGGGTGGGTTAATTTGGGGTTTACAATGGGCGGCGCGGACTCGTTGGGCCGAAAGCGCCTGTTACCACGCTGTAAATAAAATATAATTTAATTTAATTTAAAAATTTAATTTAAAATAGAAATGGGATTAGAGTAAGCGGCTGCTTGATGGTCGGTATGAACGGTGTTATGAAAGGCCTGTTTCTGTGCTGTACAGCTGCATGGCCTGTCACTTTAATTCTCAAACACACTGCCGCTCTGAACTGTCGTTGACTTCCTAAACTGTTTTAAGAAAGCTTGAGGAAACGCACCTTATCTTCTGAATTAGCACATTATGGTGTTCTGGACTCAATATTGAGTTCAACAATTTCAGACTATCAGTGACTTCAGTCTTGTATCTCTCGTTTTTCAGTATTTATTTTCTCGTCTGATGCAGGGTTTCGACCTGATAATTCCACAATTCCTCTTCCCCCACAGATTCCACTTGACCAGCTGAGTTCCTCCAGCACATTGTTTATTCTCTCTCTCTCTGTCTCTCTCCCTCTCCATCTCTCTCTCTCCTTCTCTCTCTCTCCCTCTCTCTCCATCTCTCTCTCTGTCTCTCTCTCTTCCTCTCTCCCTCTCTCACTCTTTCCCTCTCTCTCCATCTCTCTCTGTCTCCTCTCTCTGTCTCTCTGTCTCTGTCTCTCCTCTTCCAGTCTTTCAGATTTAATTTGTCTCCTTTAATATATCCCTCCCTCAGACTATTCATCGACCTTTCCCACCCTATTTCAGCCAGCACTACTACACTTTTTTCATTATCTCCTGGTCTTCACCCTCTCACAGACTCTCTGGCCCCTTCCCCACTTTCCTGCAAATTTAACCTGTTTCATTTCCCAGTCCTGGTCATGAATAGGGTGAACTGAGGCATAGATAAGGTGAATGCACTCAGTCTTTTTCCCAGGGTTGGGGAATCAAGAACTGGATGGCGTAGGTTTAAGGTGAGAGGGGAAAGATTCAGTAGGAATTTGAGGGACAACTTTTTTACACAGAGGGTGGTCAGTACATGGAACAAGCTGCCAGAGGAAATGGTTGAGGCAGATTTAATAACAACTTTTAAAAGACAGTTGGACAGGTACATGGATAGGAAAGGTTTAGAAGGATATGGGCCAAATACTGGCGAATGGGACTAGCTTGGATGGGCATCTCGGTTGGCATGGACCAGTTGGGCTGAAGGGCCTGTTTCCATGCTGTATGACTTTCTGACCTGAAACCTTGGCTCCATTTCTCTTCAGAGATGCTGCCTGACCTTCTGAACATTGCCAACAATTTTCCTGTTTTTTATTTCAGTAGGTAGGTATCAAGAGGATGTTTGTCGTCATGTGGGATGTACAGAGCACAGTTTCGGAATAAGGGACCACTCATTTAATTTGGAGATGAGGAAGAATCATGTGAACCTTTGGAATTGTCTACCCCAGAGAGTGTGAAGGCTGAATCATGGAATTTATTCAATGGTGAGATAGATTCTTGGCCGGTTGGGGCATCAAGTGTTGTGGAGAACAGGCAGGAGTACAAGGCTAAGATCAGATTGGTTATAATGTCGTTGAATGGTGGAGCAGACTCCAGGACCATCTGGCTGACCCCTGCTCCTGTTTCCGATGTGCTTCTGGGAAGGAAATTTTGTGATTCCTGATCCGTCATCAATGACTGTTAATCACAATCTGAAGTGGCCCAGCAAGGGTCCAGTTCATGGGCAACCCACGAAGAGAATTAATTCTGAGGCATCACCAATGATTCCCACATTCAGGAATGAGTAAATAAATGCATTTAAGGTGAGAGGGGGAATGTTCAAAGGACATGTGTGGGGTCAGTATTTTACACAGAGAGTGGTGGGTGCCTCGAATGTGCTGACAGGGGTGGTGGTGGAGGCAGATAGGATAGAGGGCTCTTTGACATGAATGTGCAGAGAATGGAGAGATGAGGACATTGTGTAGGCAGAAGGGATTGGTTCAGTTGGTGTTCAATTACTAGCTTAATTAGTTTGGCACAACATTGTGCGCCAAACAGCCAGTTCCTGTGCTTTACTGTTCGATGGTCTATGTTCCATGTTCACTTCCACTGAAGAGAAAGGTGTTGAGGTGATTATGTCCAGTGGCCAGTACCCTTGCACACATTTAACACCTGGTGACCAAATACAATTTTCTCCAGCTCAGTAGATGTACACAAGAACACAAGAATGTAGGAGCAAGAGTAGGCTATTCGGCCCCTCAAGCTGCCCTGTCAGTCAATATGACCATGGCTGTTCTGCCCCAAGCTGCACTATTCTTCTGTGCTGGTTCCCCATAGCCCTCAATTCTCTGATCTTCCAAGAACTCACCTTCTTCCTCTTTAAATGCCCCAGTGATCCAGTCTCCTCATCCCTCTAGGGTAGAGATTTCCAGCACTTCACCACCCTCTCTGAGAAGAAGTTCCAATGCACCTGAATTATAAATGACCAGACTTTAATCCCATAACCATGACTCATTGTTCGAAACTCTCCCGCTGGTGGAAACATCTCAAAACATCTCAACATCTACCGTGTCATGTCTCTTTTGAATCTTATGTGTTTCAACAAGATTACCCCTCATTGTTCTAAACTCCAAAGAATATAGATCAAATTTCTTTAGCCGCTCATGATTGGACAATCCTTTCTTCCCAGGAATTAGCACAGTGAATACAGAAGATGATATGGGAAGTTGTAAGTCAGCAGTTAAATAGTCAATGGCCCTTGAAAAATTACAATCTGTCAGATCCAGTTGGAATTCATCCAAGAATACTTCAGGAAATGAGGGCTTGAAGTACAGTACTATGCTTGAAATGTTTTGCAGTTCATTAAATACAATGGTGGAATGAGATGACTGGAAAATAACTGATGTTGCTGCAGCATTTTACAAAGGTCAGAGCCTTTGTAGAGCCAAGTTGTAGAGCTGCCACATTGACCTTAGTAGTGAGAAAGTTATTACAACCCATTATGAAACAAGTCACTTAAGTGCTGTTTAATGAGACTACAGGCAATATTACTGAGTCAACACCACTTTTTTATGGCCATGTAGTACCTAAGAACTTTATAGAGGTGTTGGTGAATGGGATTCTGGTTGCTTTTTAACAGTTAGAAGCTATAGAACTGTACAGCACAGAAACAGGCCATTCGGCCCATCGAGTCTTGAGTTGACCACCTCCACCCATTTACACTAATCCTACCCTTTAATCCTATTTCTTTCCTCTGTTTTTGAAGAACTGAAGGAAATTTATGGCAGAGAAGGCCACTTGGCTCACTGAATCTCTGCTGGTCAAAAAAAAAAGTCACAACCTGCTATCCCCCTTTCCACCTCTGGGACCAGAGCTCTTCAGATCACGTCTGAGTATTGTTTAAATGTGGTGAGGGTTTCTGCCTCTCCCACCCTATCAGGCAATGACGGCTTCTATCCACCTGTTATTAGACTCTTGAAGTTCTCCCTTCTCCTGTTGGGCAGAAGATCCAAAGGCCTCAGAGCACGAACCACCAGACTCAAGGACAGCTTCTATCCCGCTGTTATCAGACTCCTGAACGGACCCCTCATACGCTAAAAGATGAACTCCTAATCTCCCAATCTACCTCGTCATGACCCTTGCACTTAATTTGTCTGCCTGCACTGCACTTCCTCTGTAACTGTAACACTATACTCTGCATTCTGTCTTCTTTCTACTAACTCAGTGTCACTATGAATGGCATTATCTGTCAGCATGTCATGAAAAACAAAAGCCTTTCACTCTATCTCGGTACACGTGACAATATAAACTAATCCCAACCAATATCCATTCTTCCAGGTCCCACCAACCTCCAGATGAAATTACTTCCTCCTCATCTCTCCGCTAGTTACTTATGTTTACTAGTTATTGACCCTTTTAGAACATAGAACATAGAACACTAGATAAGATCTTTATTAGTCACATGTACATCGAAACACACAGTGAAATGCATCTTTTTGCGTAGTGACTTGGGGGGCAGCCCGCAAGTGTTGCCGCGTTTCCGGCGCCAACATAGCATGCCCACAACTTCCTAACCCATACGTCTTTGGAATGTGGGAGGGAACTGGAGCACCCGGAGGAAACCCACGCAGACACGGGGAGAACGTACAAACTCCTTATAGACAGTGGCCAGATTTGAACCAGGATCTCTGGCGCTGTAAAGCGTTACGTGAACCACTACACTACCGTGCCTGTCCACTACAGCACAATACAGGCCTTTTGGCCCATGATGTTATGCCGACATTTTATCCTGCTCTAAGATCTGTCTAACCCTTCCCTCCCACATGGCCGTCCACTTTTCTATCATTCATGTGGCTACCTAAGAGTGTCTTAGATGTCCCTAATGTATCTGCCCCACAACCTCTGCCGGCAGTGTGTTCCATGCACCCACCACTCTCTGTGTAAAAAACTTACCCCTGACATCCCCCCTATACCTTCTTCCAATCACCTTAAAATTATGCCCTCTCGTGTTAGCCATTGTCGCCCTGGGAAAAAGTCTCTGACTGTCCACTCGATCTATGCCTCTTTTCATCTTGTACACCTCTATCAAGTCATCTCTCATCCTCCTTCTCTCCAAAGAGAAAAGCCCGAACTCACTCAACCTGACCTATCCTCATAAGACAATATGGAAAATAGGTCCTTCTTATTTACACAATCCAGGCCCCTTGTTATTTCACATACCTCAATTAAATCTTCCCTCAGCCTCCTCTGTTCCAAACAAGCCAGCCCCAACCTCTCCAGTCTCCTGATCTACAGGAGGCGCTGCCTCAAGAAGGCAACGTGCATCATCAAAGATCCCTGCCATCTGGGCCATGCCATCTTCTTGCAGCTACCATCGGGCAGGAGGTACAGGAGCCTGAAGTCCCACACCACCAGGTTCAAGAACAGCTACTTCCCTTCAACCATTCGGTTCTGGAACCAACAGAACAACCCAAATCACTACCTCAGTGCAGCAACACTATGACCACTTTGACTACTTTGCACTACAATGGACTTTGTTTTTTTTTGTTCTATTTGTATTCTTTCTTGTAAAAATTGTATATAAAGTATGTTTAATATATGTTTTTCTTGCAAATGCTGCTTATCTGATGCTATGTGCCTGTGATGCTGCTGCAAGTAAGTTTATCATTGCACCTGAGCATACATGTACTTGTGCAGATGACAATAAACTTGTCTTTGACTTTTCTCATAGCTAGGATTTCCCAGTGCTGGCCACATTTTGATTGTGAGCCTTTTGTTTGATGCAGCAAATGTTATTGGGTCATAGAGTCATACTACAGGAAACAGGCCCTTCAGCCCACTGAGTCTGAACTGACCCTCAAGCTCCCATCTATACTGGTCCTATACTAATACGTATTTATTCTCCCCACATTCCCATCGACTATCCTCCTCCCCTAATTCGACCTCTCACCTACACCCTTGGGACAATTTACAATGGCCAATTGACCTATCAACCCACTCATCTTTGGGATGTGGGAGGAAACTGGAGCAACCAGAAAAAACCCAGGCAATCACAGGGAGGATGTGTAAGCTCCACACGGACAACACCAGAGATCGGGCTTGAACCCGGGATACTGGAGCAGCGAGCCTACCTCTGCTGGTTGTACCACTGTGCTGCCCTTCTGTTCACATGAAGAGGGATACAGACCATGTGTAGGCAGATGCGATTAGTTTAAATTAACATCATGGTCATTGCAGATATGGTGAGCTGAAGGGCCTGTCTCTGTGCAGTACTGTTCTATGTTCAAAATATCACAAATACTTGCAAATACAAATTTGCCCATTGCAGCAATTTCCATGGTTTATGGCATGAAGTGTAAGATTAAGCTTGTTGCTAATATTAAGGATTGTTCTACTTACCTCAGCTTCTGCAATCTCGGACGATACTCCTGACTGTGAATGTTGGGGTAGGAATTTATCATTGCCCTTGGTTGCCAGCTCTGATCAAACAACAGAGTGGGGACTGCATGTAGGGACTCTGCTTCCATTATTGGCAATGGAACTGAATTTATGTTGTCACGAACCAGCAACAAAAGAAAGACACTGAGCATGATTCAGTGTTAAAAACTATTTTATTAATCACTACTTATGATAATACATAAAATAAAAGTAAAAATGTTAGTATGTTAGAATACAAAAATGTTAAACCTTGAACGTTAACCCCAAAACTAAACTCTTCGTGTGTGTGTGTGTGACAAAGTCCCAAACTCCAAGTTCCGGAATGGTTCTTAAAGTTCAGTTCCGCAAGCCATAAGGTGAAACATGAGCAAGGGCTTCTTCAACAACCACCGTTGTCTGAAGATAAGACGTAGACGTAGAGAAACATAGAGAGAGTAATCCAAATGTTCCACGATGGAACCCCAGCCACACTTCAGTGTTTACTCGGTAGTGACTTCCTCACCCCGAAAAGCATCCGAATCGTGGTCGTCCACACACACAAATACCTATTTCCTTCTACAGGTCAGCAACAAAGTGAACTCCACTGGATTACTTCCAACTTCCATACATGGATTTCAGTGGCAAACACAGTTATTGTTTCTCATCCATCGATAGGGAAAACTAGCAGGCTGGTGTCTCTCTCCCTTCTCTCTCTCTCTCTCTCTCTCCTTCTTCTTCTAACTTCTTCAACCACGTCATTACGTCCTTTATCTTCTATTGACGTAAGCATGCCCCACACACACATACACACACACTCTCTATCTTAAAGGGACTTTCACTGAGTCCGTAACACCTCCCACCTAAAAAAAATTTTTCCCAAGAAAAATTTAACCGCGCATACAGTTAGTAATGTTAATAATTATCATGCTACACAACTACAGACTATCAGATTAGTACAGATACATGTTTCCCATTTAACATTGGGAAAGACAATCAGCAATCACATTATCTTTGCCTTTAATGTGAGTTATCATGAGATCAAACTCTTGCAAAATTAAACTCCAGTTTAACAGCCTTCTGTTCTTGTTTTTGACTTGGCTCAGAAACACCAATGGGTTATGATCTGTATATACAGTCAATGGTTTCTGAGCGGTGCAAGCATATACACTGAAATGTTGCAAGGCTAAAACAAGCGACAGTAATTCTTTCTCTATGGTGGAATAATTCTTTTGATGCTCAATATCATCAAGGTCACCCTTCTGCAACAACACAGCTCCTGCAGCTTCATCACTGGCATCTACTGCTAATGAAAATGGCTTTTCAAAGTCAGGTGTTTTGAGCACAGGATGGTAGCATAAAATGGCTTTCAGCTTCTCAAATGCTTCTTGACAAGAATCTGTCCAAACAAACTTTACTCCCTTCTTCAGAAGATTAGTTAGGGGAAGAGCAATATCAGCAAAATTTTTACAAAATTTTCGATAATAGCCAACCATTCCCAAAAATCTTCTAACAGTCCTCGTACCTGTGGGAATAGGGAACTCAGATATTGCTTGAACTTTTGCCTGAACAGGAGCTTGCTTGCCTTGACCTACAACATAGCCAAGATACGTCACAGTGGCATGGCCAAATTCACTTTTAGCCAAGTTAACTGTAAGGTTAGCCTTGGAAAGTCTTTCAAACAACCTTTCTAATGCAGAGATGTGATCTTCCCAAGTATCATTCCCAGTCACTAAGTTGTCAATGTAGGCATCTGTATGTTTTAACCCATGAATCACTGAATTAGTCATTCTTTGAAATGTTGCCGGAGCATTTTTCATTCCAAATAGTAAAACATTGTATTCATACAATCCAGAAGGGGTTACAAAGGCTGAAATCTCCCTTCCTCTATCTGTTAATGGAACACACCAGTACCCTTTTAATAGGTCAATCATTGTAAGAAATTTTGCCTTTCCCACTCTATCTATGCAATCATCCACCCTAGGAATAGGGTAAGCATCTGACTTTGTTACAGCATTCACTTTCCTGTAATCTGTGCAAAATCTAACAGTTCCATCAGGTTTAGGTACAATAACACAGGGCGAACTCCAATTTGAAGTAGAATATCTAATAATATCATTTTCCAACATGTATTTTATTTCCTGATCAACAAGTTTACTTTTTTCCACATTCATTCGATATGGGTGTTGTTTGATTGGTTTTGCATCCCCAACATCAACATCATGGGTAATTATCGATGTTCTGTTTGGAACATCTGGGAACAGATTTTTAAATTTTAAAATTAATTCTCTCATCTGTTGTTTTTGTGAAACTTGTAAATGGTCCAACTTCGTTTCAAGGTTCTCCATGATATTTTGGTTTTTGAGTTTCGATGGAACAATATTTGGTCTAAATTGGCCTTCCTCAACATCAACATCAGGCACTCTAGAAGCAACCTTTACATCATCCACCAAGGCCACAACTGAATCCCTCTCATAATAAGGTTTTAGCATGTTTACATGACAGAGTTGTGTTTTCTTGCGTCTATCTGGTGTTTTGATTATATATGTTAAATCAGTCACTCGGGATTCAATAACATAGGGTCCAGAAAAACGAGCTTGCAAGGGATTATTTTGGCTAGGGAAAAATACCAACACCTTTTGCCCCACTGCGAAAGTCCTAGGCCGAGCACGTCTATCAAAATATGTCTTCATTCTTATCTGGCTGGTTTTCAAATTCTCTCTCGCTAGCTGGCAGACTCTCTCCAACCGAGTTTTAAATTTTTGGATATAGTCCAACAGACTCAAGTGCACTTCTTCATTAACCCATTGCTCTCTCAACAACTCCAAAGGTCCTCTCACCCTATGTCCAAATACAAGCTCAAACAGACTAAATCTTATTGACTCCTGGATTGAATCTCTAACGGCAAACAAAAGTAAATGAATACCTTCGTCCCAATCCTTTGTGTTTTCAAAGCAATAAGTCTTCAGCATATTTTTGAGAGTAGAATGAAATCTCTCCAGAGCTCCTTGAGATTATGGCTGATATGCAGATGATACAATCTGCTTTGCTCCCAGCTCATAGACTAGTTGTTGAAAAATTTTTGACATAAAATTACTACCTTGATCAGATTGGATTTCTTTTGGCAAACCAAACAAGGTAAAAAAATTTTAAAAGAGCCTTTGACACCGTCTTGGCCTTAATATTTCTAAGGGGTATTGCCTCTGGAAATCTAGAAGTGGCACGCATGATGGTTAACAAATACTGATTTCCAGTCTTAGACTTTGGTAATGGGCCAACACAGTCCACAATCACCTTCGAAAAGGGCTCCCCAAAAGCAGGAATTGGTTTCAACGGAGCCACAGGGGGTTTTTGATTTGGTTTACCTACCATCTGACATGTGTGACAGGTTTGACAAAACATCATCACATCTTTTCTCAAACCAGGCCAATAGAATTGTTTCAAGATCTTCCCTACAGTTTTATTCACCCCAAAATGACCACCCAAAGGCATACTATGGGCCAGGTTTAAAATTTCATCCCTATAAACTTTTGGAACAACAACCTGATGAATAACTTCCCATTCCTCATTAACAGGAACATGAGGAGGTCTCCATTTCCTCATTAACACTCCATTTTTGACATAATATCCAATTGGCACTTTTTCAATCTCCTCACATGAGAGTGCTTTTTCTTTCAATTCTGTCAACTCAGGGTCCTTTGTCTGTTCCACCATAAAAACCTTCCTCGACAAAGACAAATCTTTAAATTCAGGCTCACTACAAGGATGTTGATCCTCCAGTGAAGACAGAAAAGTCTCAGATAAGGCATCATAATTTTCTTCCTGTTTAGGACTGTCACAAGGAACCACATCAGACTGCACCATACTGTCGGTCTTGGCTAATTCTCTAGCTCTAGCTCGAGTCACCGCACATGATGGGTAAACATCTGGATCATTCTCAGACTCATCAATCCTTGGTTTGGTCGTTAACCGTACCACAGGAACAATTTCTCCATCTGCAAAGTCATTTCCCAATAACAAAGAAACTCCTTCCACTGGCAAACTAGGTCTTATCCCTATCTCGACTGGTCCTTCTACAAACTTTGACTTTAAAATCACCCTGTGTGAAGGGACAGATATGGTGTCATCTGTAACGCCTCGTATTAGATTTACCTCACCAGTGTCAGTTTCTTCACCAAAATTTAAAACACTGTCCAGCAAGAGAGATTGGCAAGCCCCAGTATCTCTAAGAATTTTCACTGGCACCTGGGGTGACTCATCATTCAGTGAAACAAAACCCTCTGACACATAAGAACGGAATTCCTTTCTCACCTTCTCCAAATTTTCCGCTTTTCCCTCTTGCAAGGACTGATCTTTAACAGCATCTCCTAAACCTTTTTGATTTTTAATTGCCTGAAAGCAAGCATTGGGCACAGCTTCCTTCCTTTTCTTCAAAAGGGCACAATTAGATATCACATGGCCAGGTTTCCTACAGTAAATACAAGTACGCTCAACAAGTTTCTCCAGCACGGGCTTCTTTTCATCCTTTCCTTTTTGATTACCTCCCAATTTAATCTCCGGTTTACCTGGATTGTCCTTGTAACTCTTTTGAAAGGTTTTAGGTTGTCCCCATTTGGATTTATGGGTTAAAGCATAATCATCTGCCAACCTAGCAGTTTCTTGTAAAGTTTCCACTGCCTTTTCATTTAAATATGTTGTTAATTCAGCTGGAACACATCTTTTAAAGTCCTCCACTGATATCAATTCTTTCAATTTATCAAAATCCCCATCTACATTTTTAGCCATGTACCATCGTTCAAAACATATTCTCCTTCCATTGGCAAATTCCATATAAATCTGATCTGCAGAATTCCTCAAGTCTCTAAATTTTTGTCTATAAGCTTCAGGTACCAATTCATAGGCCTTCAATATAGTTTGTTTTACCTTGGTATAATCAGCTGCATCCTCAACAGACAAAGCAGAATAAGCTTTTTGAGCTTTACCTTTAATCACACTCTGTACCATAAGAGCCCATCCTTTCTTTGGCCAGTTTGAACTCACAGCAACCTTTTCAAAATGTTGGAAATACTGATCAACCTGATCTTCCTCAAAAGGAGGGACTAATCGAACCTCCCTGCTGGCTGAAAAACCATCATCAGAATCAGATTCTGAACTCTTTTGCTTCATTTGTAAATCATGCTGCCTCTGTTTCTCCTTCTCCTCACTATCCAGCTCCATCCTCTTCAATTCCATCTGCTTCATTGCTAGATCAGCCTCTATCTTCATCTGAGTTATCTCTCGTTCAGCCTCTATCTTTAACTGGGTTTGCTCTCGTTCAGCCTCTAATCTCTTTTGTCCCAACTCGAACTTCAGTCGTGTTTGTTCTAACTCCATCTTTGCTATCTGCACCTGTGCCTCAGAAATTGCTATTTCACTGCCAGGAAACTGTTTTAACACTTCCTTCTCAAACACCTTCTTTTCCACATAATGGCCAGCTATCAGTCTCTGAATATCTGCCTTTCTCATAGACTGCTTGACTTCTGTAAGGTTTAACCTTGTAACAATCTTTATCAGATCATCCTTTTTCACCACCCCCAATCCCTTTTGGGTTGGTGATTCCAAAAATGCCTTAATATCCATTGCTGCTGGTTTCCACACACACAAGCCAATTAAAAAGAAGTTATCAGACCTCCCTCAAAAATCTTTGGATTGAATCCCGAACAAATCTGGTCAATCTGGGGAATGATCCCAGACGACACTCGTTAATCTTTGGGTTGGATCCCAGACAAGCCCCCAATTTTGTCACGAACCAGCAACAAAAGAAACACACTGAGCATGATTCAGTGTTAAAAACTATTTTATTAATCACTACTTATGATAATACGTAAAATAAAAGTAAAAATGTTAGTATGTTAGAATTCAAAAATGTTAAACCTTGAACGTTAACCCCAAAACTAAACTCGTCGTGTGTGTGTGACAAAGTCCCAAACTCCAAGTTCCGGAATGGTTCTTAAAGTTCAGTTCCGCAAGCCATAAGGTGAAACATGAGCAAGGGCTTCTTCAACAACCACCGTTGTCTGAAGATAAGACGTAGACATAGAGAAACATAGAGAGAGTAAATACGAAATCCAAATGTTCCACGATGGAACCCCAGCGACACTTCCTCACCCCGAAAAGCATCCGAATCGTGGTCGTCCACACACATAAATACCTGTTTCCTTCTACAGGTCAGCAACAAAGTGAACTCCACTGGATTACTTCCAACTTCCATACATGGATTTCAGTGGCAGACACAGTTATTGTTTCTCATCCATCGATAGAGAAAACTAGCAGGCTGGTGTCTCTCTCCCTTCTCTCTCTCTCTCTCTCTCCTTCTTCTTCTTCTAACTTCTTCAACAACGTCATTACGTCCTTTATCTTCTATTGACGTAAGCACGCCCCACACACACATACACACACACTCTCTATCTTAAAGGGACTTTCACTGAGTCCGTAACAATGTAACAGGCAGCTGCCACTGTATCATAACAGTAAGTGGCAGAGAAGCAAAAATCAAACCCATCCCTATTAAAAGAGAGTGAAGCAGAGCAAAAAAGCTGATCATTGACTTCAGGAAGGGGGGCGGTGCACATGCTCCTGTCTGCATCAATGGTGCTGAAGTCGAGAGGGTTGACAGCTTCAAGTTCCTAGGAGTGAACATCACCAATAGTCTGTCCTGGTCCAACCATGTGGATGCCATGGCCAAGAAAGCTCACCAGCGCCTCTAGTTCCTCAGGAGGCTAAAAAAGTTTGGTTTGTCCCCTTTGACTCTCACCAACTTTTATCGATGCACCATAGAAAGCATCCTATCTGGATGGATCACGGCTTGGTACGGCAACTGCTCTGCTCCTGACTGCAAGAAAATGCAGAGAGTTGTGGACTCTGCTCAGCACATCATGGAAACCAGCCTCCCCTCCATGGACTCTGTCTACAATTCTCGCTGCCTCGGTAAAGCAGCCAGCATAATCAAAGACCCCACCCACCCGGTCAATCTCTCTTCTCCCCCCTCCCATCGGGCAGAAGATACAAAAGCCTGAAAGCATGTACCACAGGCTCAAGGACAGCTTCTATCCTATAAGATTATTCAACGGTTCCCTAGTACGATAAGATGGACTCTTGACCTCACAATCTATCTGGTTGTGACCTTGCACCTTATTGTCTGCCTGCATTGCACTTTCTCTGTAACTGTAACACTTTATTCTGCATTCTGTTATTGTTTTACCTTGGACAACCTCGATGCACTGTTGTAAATAAATTGATCTGTATGAACGGTATACAACACAGAGTTTTTCGCTGTATCTTGGTACATGTGACAATAATAAACCAATTTACCAATTCACCCACCCACTCTCCCCCATTGTTTCCAACACCGTGATGGACATTTTATTCCATACATTAGAAAAGATGTGTGGAGCTTATCTGAATAACAGTGATACAAGCTGTACGGCCTTGGCACCTGCTGTGAGTGATTCTCCTAAGGGCAGAGTGGAAGACATTAAGATCAATGAGAGATTCTGTTTTAAAGAGAGGCTTGAAATTAATGTTAAGAAGATGGATAGTTTTTACATGGTCTGTAAAAATAAGATATTTCTATTTAACTCTATTAAGAAATGGGAAATGAATAATGTTGAACTTGATTTTATTGGCCCGGGCTCCTTTGAGAAATATTTGGGTTCCTGGGTGGGCCCATGGATTGGTTTGCGTGAAGGACCAAGGATGATGTGTGTTCGTCTCTAGTGCCAGAGGCACAAGAATCATTCATATTAGAGCCATAGAGTCATAGAATCATACAGCACAGAAACAGGTCCTTTGGCCCAACTGGTCCATGCCGACCAAGGTGCCAACCTAGGCTAGTCCCATTTGCCCATGTTTGGCCCATCTCCCTCCAAACTTTTCCTATCCATGTACATGTCCAAATGTCTTTTAAATGTTGTTAATGTACCTGCCTCAACCACTTCCTCTGGCAGCTCGTTCCATAACCGCACCACCCTCCACGTGAAGAAGTTGCCCCTCAGATCCCTTTTAAATCTTTCCCCCCTCAATTAAACCTGTGCCCTCTACTTTTTGATTCCCTTTCCCTGGGAAAAAGACTGTGTGCATTCACACTATCTATGCCCCTCGTGATTTTATACACCTCAATAAGGTCACCCCTCATATTGGTGGTTACATTTGGACCAGACTGGGTTGGGAAGAATGATTCCCTTTCTTGAAGAGCAGTACTGAACCAGATTGGGATTTCACAACATTTGAGCAGTTTCACATCCCTGTAATTGAGACCAGCTTTTTTGTTCCAGATCTATTTCACTGCTTGAATTTGAATTCCTCAACTACCATCGCCTAACTCATCTCCAGGTGAAAAACCTCAGGATACAAAACCACCATCATGCTACTGTACCCCTTAACTTTAAGTCATGAAAGAAAATGGCCCAGCTTTGTGCAAGAGGTCACTAAATCTGTTGAGGGTGTCAGCAGTCGCGATCTTGGTCCTTCGCTGGGCCTTTGGGTCAAACAAATGACGAGACAGTCACTTGTTTATGCCAATATTATTATTATTTATTATAATTCCATATTTTCCATGTGACAGAGGTCCACCAGCCCACTGAGTCAATGCAGCTCACAGAGAAATCCAATTGCCCTATTAATTTTCCTTGCAACCTATCCCCCTCCCCAACATTCTCATCGTCAACACCCCCCGCACCCCCCAGCTTTTACCACTCACCTAAACACTTGGGCAATTCACATCGGCCAATTAATCTGGCAATCTTCATGTTTTTGGGACGTGGGATGAAACCGGAGCCCCTGTAGGAAACGCATGCTGTTACAGGGAGAATGTGCAAACTCCACACGGACAGCACCCGAGGTGAAGATTGAACCTGTGTCACCGGAGCTGTGAGGTAGTAGCTCTACTAGCTGTGTCACTGTGCCGCCTGTGTCCCACTCAGTCAGATCACCCGCTGTGGTGGCAGATGCTGTCCACAGACAGGCAGACTGTCGACTCTCTGGGTGGCTGGATCTCCTCAGTGCCAGCCATCTCCAACTGGGCAGCTACATGGCCAACAACAGTGGTTCCAGAGGACAGAGGTGACCAGGTGCAGGCCACATCTCATGAGGGTACCCCAGGATCCGGGAGCACACTGGACACCTGGATCCCAGTGTTTCCCAATTATGTGGGTGAGCTCAGTGGGACTGCAGGGGGACTGGTGGGGAGAGGATCAGAAACAGTAGGCTGCCCAGAGAGAGGTGGGGAGAAGGACAGAATGAAAGTAGGAGTGCTGAGCAGCAAGATGGAGAGCTGGTGAAAAGGGAGGTGGAGAACAGATGGATTCATGGAAAGATAAATAAAGAATGAAAAAGAGACAATATTCAGGGAGAGTGAGAGAGAGAGATGGAGAGAGAGAAAGAGGGAGAGGGTGAGAGAGGGAGAGAGAGAGGGAGAGATAGAGAGAAAGAGAGAGAGGGAGAAAGGGAGAGGGAAGAGAGGGAGAGAGGGAAAGAGAGAGGCAGAGGGAGAGAGAGATGGAGAGGGAGAAAAAGAGAGGAAGAGGGAGAGGTAGAGAGAGGGAGAGAGAGGGAGAGAGATGGAGAGAAAGGGAGAGGTGGAGAGGGAGAGAGGGAGAGAGAAGGAGAGAAGATGGAGAGGGAGAGGGAGAGAGGGAGAGAGAGAGAGGGAGCAAGAGGGAGAGAGGGAGAGAGGTAGAGAGAGATGGAGGGAGAGAGAGGGAGAGAAGGAGATGGAGAGAGGAGAGAGGTAGAGAGAGGGAGAGAGGAAGAGGGGAGAGAGAAAGGGAGAGATGGGGAGAGAGAGAGGAAGAGAGATGGGGAAAGAGAGAGAGAAAGAGAGATAGGGGAAAGAGGGAAAGGGAGTAGAAAGTGGAGAAAGAGGGGGAGAGAGAGAGGGAGGGTGAGAGAGGGAGGGCAGAGAGACAGAGGGAGAGAGGGAGAGGAGGGGGAGAGAGGGAGGGAGCGGGAGAGAAAGGGAGAAAAAAGAGTGAAAGGAGAAAGAGAGGGAGACGGAGAGAGAGAAAGGCAATTGGGTGGGGGGTGAAACTGAGGTCTCAGAAAGTTACATAAATGGAGAGTGACCAAGGCAGAGAAGGAGATCCTGAGCCAGTTGGATTTACCCGGACAATGCAGGGAAGAGGGTGGGTCAGGGAGCGTTAGTGCCTCCAGAACAGCAGGGGCTGACCAACCTCCAGCACTCTCCTGCTGCTTCTCATCTGCCAGGTATCCTCATGGCCCTCGTATTGTTCACAACACAAATCGTTTAATGACAACCTTTCCCTTCTTTTAAAGCACTCATGCAGGACGCCTACTCAGTGAGGAATATCTTTATTATTTTTCATTATATCATACTTTTCAATGTGCAGTACAGGAAAATTGTTGTACAGTGGCTTGTCACAGCCCCATATATCCTCAGCGCCTGATTACTGCCCTTGTCCATCACCACAATCTTGCTGGGAGTTCCTTTGATAGCAACACCTGAACCTTGACACTTCATCCAGCTGCATTGCTGTCGATCTTGCCAACTCTGTTTGGAGGTATGTCTGGAGCTTTTATTTCAACAATCCCAGTCTTTCCTGTACCGCGTAACCAGTACATAAAAGCATTCAGAAGAAATGATGCTTTCAGCACCTCTGTGATTTCCTTGCCCTGTGTTGCGGCTTGCAAAGGTTGTCCAGAAGATTAATCATTAATCCCAGACATACAGGAAAACCCTGGATGGTTAGCAACCCTCAACTACTGCTAGGAAAGTGCTGTGGAAAATCACCAATGCTACTTCCGATTTGTTAAGTGTGTCCAGGAGGGATTCCTGACGCAGTATGTTGACAGGCCGACTAGAGGGAATGCCATGTTAGATCTAGTTTTAGGAAATGAACCGGGACAGGTGAAGGATCTATTGGTGGGTGATCATTTGGGGGACAATGACCATTGCTCCATAACCTTTAAAATTGTCATGGACAGGGACAGGTGCAGAGAGGACAAGAGGTTTTTCAATTGGGGAAGGGCGAACTATGAGGCTATAAGGAGAGAACTTGGGAGTGTAAATTGGGATGTCCTTTTTGAAGGAAAATGTACCATGGGGATGTGGTCGATATTCAGGGATCTTATGCAGGATGTTAGGGATAAATATGTCCCGGTGAGGCAGAGAAGGAATGGCAGGGTGAAGGAACCGTGGGTGACGAGAGAGGTGGAACGACTTGTTAGGGAGAAGAAGGTAGCATACGTGAGGTATAAGCAGCAAGGTTCAGACAGGGCCCGTGAGGAATATAGAGTAGCGAGGAAGGAACTTAAGAAAGGGCTGAGGAGAGCTAGAAGGGGACATGAAAAGGCTTTGGCTAGTAGGGTTAAGGAAAATCCCAAGGCCTTTTTCAAGTACGTGAAGGGTAGGAGGATGGCTAGAGTGAAGGTAGGTCCGATTAAGGACAAAGGTGGGAGAATTTGCCTGGAGGCGGCGGAAGTGGGAGAAGTTCTCAATGAGTACTTCTCTTCGGTATTCACCAGGGAGAGGGGTCTTGATGATGCGGAAGGGAGTGCTGGTAGGGGTAATGTTCTCGAGGTTGTTGATATCAAGAGAGAGGATGCGTTGAAGTTGTTAAATAATATTAAGACAGATAAATCTCCGGGGCCTGACGGGATTTTCCCCAGGCTGCTTCGAGAGGCTAGGGAGGAGATTGCTGAACCGCTGGTAAGGATCTTTGAGTCCTCGTTGTCTACGGGGGTGGTGCCGGAGAATTGGAGGGTTGCGAATGTGGTCCCCTTGTTCAAAAAAGGTAATAGGGATAGGCCAGGGAATTATAGACTGGTGAGTCTCACGTCTGTGGTGGGTAAGCTGTTAGAAAGGATTCTAAGGGATAGGATTTATGAACACCTTGAGAATCATGAACTGATTAGGGACAGCCAGCATGGCTTTGTGAAGGGCAGATCTTGCCTCACAAGCCTGATAGAGTTCTTTGAGGAGGTGACCAGGAAGATTGATGAGGGCAGTGTGGTGGACGTGGTTTACATGGATTTTAGTAAGGCGTTTGATAAGGTTCCTCATGGTAGGCTTCTTCAGGAGGTCAGAGGCCGAGGGATCCAAGGAAGCTTGGCTGTGTGGATTAGGAATTGGCTTGCATGTAGAAAGCAGAGGGTCGTGGTGGAAGAAGTGCCCTCGGATTGGAAAGCAGTGACTAGTGGTGTCCCGCAGGGATCGGTTCTGGGACCTCTACTTTTTGTGATATTTATAGATGACTTAGATGAGGGGGTGGAGGGCTGGGTTAGTAAGTTTGCGGACGACACTAAGATAGGCGGTGTTGTGGATAGTGTGGAGGGCTGTCGGAGCTTATAGAGGGATATTGATAGGATGCAGAGCTGGGCTGACAAGTGGCAGATGGAGTTCAATCCGGAGAAGTGTGAGGTGGTACACTTTGGAAGGACAAACTCCAGGGCAGAGTACAGGGTAAACGGCAAGGTACTTGGCAGTGTGGAGGAGCAGAGGGATCTGGGGGTTCATATTCACAGTTCATTGAAAGTTGCCTCACAGGTGGAAAGAGCAGTTAAGAAGGCCAATGGGATGTTGGCTTTCATAAGTCGCGGGATTGAGTTTAAAAGCCGCGAGGTTATGATGCAGCTTTACAAAATTCTAGTTAGGCCACATTTAGAGTACTGTGTTCAGTTCTGGTCGCCTCATTATAGGAAGGATGTGGAGGCATTGGAGAGGGTGCAGAGGAGATTTACCAGGATGCTGCCTGGATTGGAGAGTACTGAATATGAGGAGAAGCTTAAGGTGCTAGGGCTTTATTCACTGGAAAGGAGGAGGATGAGAGGAGACATGATAGAGGTATATAAAATATTGAGAGGAATAGATAGAGTAGACAGTCAGCGCCTCCTTCCCAGGGCACCAATGCTCAAGACGAGAGGTCATGGCTTTAAGGTTATGGGTGGGAGGTTCAGGGGAGATGTCAGAGGGAGGTTTTTCACCCAAAGAGTGGTTGGTGCATGGAATGCACTGCCTGGGGTGGTGGTGGAGGCAGATACATTGAACAGGTTCAAGAGCTTGTTGGATAGGCATATGGAGGAACGTGAGATAGAGGGATATGTGGGAGGAAGGGGTTAGGTAGTGTGAGGGTGGTCTGATGGACGGCACGACACGGTGGGCCGAAGGGCCTGTTTTGTGCTGTATGGTTCTATGGTTCTATGGTTCTATGGAAAGCAATTCAACCTTCAGTTGCTTTTTTCCTGTGTACAGGTTTTTCAGCTGTTAGCATGTTTTCCTAAACACCTACAGACATTTTACTCCTGATGGGGGGTTTTAACCCAAAACTTCGATAATTCCTTTCCTCCCAACAGATGCTGCTCGACCTGCTGAGTTTTGTTGCTCCAGATTCCAGCATCTGCAGTCTGTTGTGTCTCTTTTACAGACATTTTACTCTGGTTCCGATATCCTGCTCATCACTTCTTTTGTTGTGGTCTTGTGGGGAGGGGGGGATTTCAAATCCTTGGCCTAGTAGCATCAGACTTCAGACCTAATTTGTTGGGTGGGTTTGGGGGAGAATTAATAAAGGTGGAAGTTTTGTTTCAATTCATTCATGGGCTGTGGGTGTTGATGGCAAGGCCGGCATTTAATGCCTGTCAATTCTTGCCCCTGAGAAAGTGGTGGTGAGCTGCTTTCTTGGATCACAGCTGTCTTTCTGGTGAAGGGACACCCACACTGCTGTTAGGGAGGGAATTTCAGGGTTTAAACCCAATGACCAGCGATATATTTCCAAGGCAGGATGGGGTGTGACTTGGATGGGAGCCTACAGACGATAGTGATCCCTTATACCAGGACCAATACAATGGGCAATAAATGCTTATTGTGTACACCCTGTGTGTGAATTAGAAAAAAAACAGAAGAAGAAATTCCATAGATCAGTTCCAGATTCTCCCTAAGTTTAATGATCTTCCCTGGAAGACTGTTGTAAATGACATGACCAGGTTTCATCTAACCCATTTTTTTTCTCCTGTTGTCCATACATTCTTCAGTTTTTGTTGGAGAGAGAGTCTCTGGAAATGACGGCACAGTATCCTGGCGGGTTGCACCTCAGCCTGGTATGGCAATGGCTCTGGAGCATTGGAACCTGCAGAGAGGGGTAAACACTGCCCCGTCCCTCACAGGCTCGTCACTTCCTTCCATCCACTCCACCTTCACTGTGTGTTGCATCAGGAAGGCCAACAGTATCGTCAAGGATGCCTGCCACCCTGGCCATTTCCTTTTCTCTCTTCTACCTTCTGGGAGAAGGCACAGGAACTTGAAGGCATGGACATCCAAACTTCTTCTCCACAGCTATCAAACTTCTGAACGAATCACCTTTCTCACACCTGTGGTGTCGCCACATTCTCGAACCCTTAATACTAGCTCTTGGTTATTCCACTATTACCACTTCAGTGTTTTTTTTTGCACTACTTCAGATTGCACTACAATCTTTGCACCATTCTGTTGTTTTGCGCTTGTCGTTGTATTTATTGTTGTACTTATTGTTGTATTTATTGTTGTATTTATTGTCGCCATGTATACTGTTTACTCTGTGAGCTTCATGTCAGCAAGAAATGTCGTTGCGCCCTGGTTTATACAATAATAAATTATCTATCTATCCAACACAAGGAATTCACTTCATTCAGCCTTTCGCTCTGGAAAATCAACTCAAAGTCATGGTTGGGCAATAAAAATGCAGTAAGCTCCCAGGAAATTCTGGAGCACCAAGGGAGTTTGGTTTCCATTCCTGCAGGTGTAGTGTTGTTGTCCTTGCAAGGACCTTATCTACAATTTCTGGATGAAGTGGTCTCCCACATTGAACAAAGCCATGACACTCACCAGAGAGGACATTCGATCGAATATGGCAGCTAGTTTCAGTTGAGATCCTGACTGTCCAGTGAACATGTTGCCCTCCCACACTTGGGAGCTGCTGAGCTGCAGCTGGGTACGAGACTCACCAATTAGCAGGACCCTGTGAGCCCCAGGAATACGGACCTGGAACTTAACCCAGTTCTCCGAAGGGAGCAGGCCAGACCGGGGTTCAATGAGGACACACCCTTTCCTCCACATGCTGTACACCAGAGGAAATGGAGGCTGCTGTGACTGTGCAGAGGAGCGGATAACATAGTCACAGACGTGCCCGAAGTCTTCCTCCCCTTCAGACCTGACAAATATCCTGAGCTTGTAAGCTCCGGCAGCAGGGAGACTAACCTCAATGCTCACTTTGTTTTGTATCTGGGTGCACAGGGTCTGCCTTTCCAGAGGAAAGTCTTCAGTACTTCCCCCATTCTTCGTTAACGTGGCAGTAACCTCAAAATCCTTGGTGGTGTGGAAGGTGATATTGCACGCGCCACGGTTTGTGTTTATTACAGGTTCAGGGTGACTAGCACGGAGAAAACCAACTTCTTTTGTCCTTGCCCCAGGCCCACAGTGGTTGCTTAAGTTTGCTGGAAATATCTCATTTTGGTTGACGGGATTTGAGCAGTAGATAAGACAATTGCAGAAGTTCTGGTAAGGACCTTCTTGGTTGTACTGCTTAACAAACGCAGAGAGCCTGTAGTAGCCTTTGGCCAAGAGCACGATGCTGCAGTTCAACTTTCCTTCCCCAATTTGGGACACAATGCATCTCTTGCTCACATTGCTGTCCAACTCTTCATGAGTCAATTCATACATAGCTGCTAAAGGTCTGGAGGTCTGGAAGTGCAATTGTGCGTGCCCGTCGGATGCATTGATGAAGCCTTCTGAGCAGTTGGAGCTGTCGATGCCAATGCTCTTGGCTGTCCAGTGCAGTCCCCAGTAAATGAATGGGTTGGCTGGGAGCCGATGGTGGGTCTTTGGCTCAGAGCAGTTGACCTGATAAGAACAGACCCAGGTGTACCTCTCCTTGGAATTCAGTGGCTTTGTAAAGATCTTAAGGTCGTACTCACCCTCTGTAGGTGGTATGATTCTGAGCTCCACCCCATCTGGTGTCACTGTCATTATCCCACAAGAGGTGTCTATGTTCCTTGAGAGGCCCTCTCCCAGCCGAGATATACGGTAACTAAATTCCACTGCGCAAGCAGCACCCAAGCGCACTGCGGCTTCTCCGTTTACTAGTGGGAGGGAAAAATGGGATAAAGAGGGAGATGAGATCAGACCCAAACGTTGATTAATTCTTCATCCTTACCTGCTTCAGAGTGTGGACCTGTTGTAATATAGAACTTGTAGTACACAATCAGCAGAACTTACTCATTTGACGTGTTTTTGAGCTGATGCTATGAACAGTTAAAGAGTAAAATATCTATTTTGTGGATATTTGGGGAGTTTAGGGAGCAGAGCAGGTGTTGGGAGGTCCCTGTAGTATGAGTAAATGAATGGCCATTGTGTTCTTAAGATAAAATAAGATAAGATATCTTTATTAGTCACATGTACATCAAAACACACAGTGAAATGCATCGTTTGCGTAGAGTGTTCTGGGGACAACCCGCAAGTGTCGCCGCGTCTCTGGTGCCAACATAGCATGCCCACGACTTCCTAACCCGTACGTCTTTGGAACGTGGGAGGAAACTGGAGCACCCGGAGGAAACCCAAGCAGACATGGGGAGAACGTACAAACTCCTTACAGACAGCGGCCGGAATTGAACCTGGGTCGCTGGCGCTGTGATAGTATTACACTAACCACTACACTACCGTGCCTGCCTGTAAATGTCTGGCCTGGTTAGATCTTGGAAGTTAGATCGACTCATGTCTGGTTAGTCCTTAGATGTGAGACTGCCTAAGAATTCACGGTGAGGTGGACAATTTTTAGGGAAGGTGAGTTAAAAGAATGTTAATCTAACACAGAGATAACAACAGGTTCCCCCCATCAATGTAATTATTGATCCCAGAGTATTTTTCGCTGGAACGTTGGAGGCTGAGGGGGACCTGATAGAAGTTTATAAAGTTATGAGAGGCCTAGATAGGGTAGACAGACAGAATCTTTATCTCAGGGTAGAAATGTCAAATACAAGAGGACCTGCATTTAAGGTGAGAAGGGGAAAGTTTAAAGGAGATGTGTGGGGCAAGTTTTTTTTTTACACAGAGTGTGGTGGGTGCCTGGAACAAGCTGCCAGGGGTGGTGGTGGAAGCAGATATGATA
Source organism: Pristis pectinata (assembly GCF_009764475.1). Lineage (NCBI taxonomy): Eukaryota > Metazoa > Chordata > Chondrichthyes > Rhinopristiformes > Pristidae > Pristis > Pristis pectinata. The sequence goes on along the minus strand of NC_067406.1, from coordinate 11,343,806 downwards.
GTGGTGGTTAAGAGGCTGTTAGATATACACATGAATATGCAGAGAATGGAGGGATGTGGATCATGTGCAGGCAGAAGAGAATTAGTTTAATTCGGCATCATGTTCAGTACACACATCGTGGGCCAAAGGGCCTGTTCCTGTTCTGTACTGTTCTATGTTCTATCCCAGAGTATATTCGGGAATGCTTTGTGAACATGAAGGGAATCGGGGAGCATGGTGATCCAGCAGTAAAAGATATTCCAGGATCCTACTGAATGAAGGAGCGGGGCTGTCTGGATCTACTTATGTTCTAGGAGCTACTGATGGATACTGCCTTTCTGGGTAGGTTACCACAAATGCAGCTGGCAAACCTGCTTCAGTTACAAAGAGAGACATTGAAGTTTACAACGGCACAAACACAAGCCAAAATAAAAATCATGAGAACTAGGGAGTTTGCAGCCAGTGTGACACAGAGCAGGTTCTTGTATTAGAGGCTCAGCCATTTTTTCAACATCTTCACTCTGGTTGGGAACAGCATATATGATATATAGCCATATGGCAAGCTGTCTATTACTCAGGAGTTTACTGCAGTGTGTTAAAGCTCTTAATGTAAATATGTTACCCTATTGGTATGGCAGGATTTGCATCTAAGAACAAACTAAGAGCAGGTGAGGGCGACTTGAGCCATTGACCCTCCTTCACCATTCAATGTGATCATGGCTGATCATTCACTTCATTACCCTGTTGCCACTTTAAGTGTAAGTGGAATGGTATACATAAGATAAGATATCTTTATTAGTCACATGTACATCCAAACACACAGTGAAGTGCATCTTTTGTGTAGAGTGTTCTGGGGGCAGCCCACAAGTGTGACCATGCTTCTGGCGCCAACATAGCACGCCCGCAACTTCCTAACCCGTACATCTTTGGAATGTGGGAGGAAACCAGAGCACCCAGAGGAAACCCATGCAGTCATGGGGAGAACGTACAAACTCCTTACAGACAGTGGCCGGAATTGAACCTGGGTCGCTGGTGCTGTAAAGCATTACACTAACCGCTACACTACCGTGCCTGCCTTTGGGCTATGTAGTGTATATATTTATTTAAATGCAACTGTTACTTTAAAGTTAATGAAGTCTCTTACCACATTGAGGAACTCTGCATGTAACTAACCACTGCAATGTTGTGTGCACTGTGCTTAAATTCAATTGAGAGGCAACTGCCAAAATAAACAGACATACTCCAAGTCTAAGTCAGAGTCACATGAGATACACACTGAAACAGGCTCTTTGGCCCATTGTGTGCACTGACCTTCAACCACCCATTTACACTAACATTAATCCTATCTTTTAAAATTTTCCCCACATTCTCATTAACTCCCCCAGATTCTACCACCCGCAGTGGGGACAATTTACAGTCACCAACTAACCTACCGACCCGCATGTCTTTGGGACGTGGGACGAAACTGGAACAGCCGGGTGAAACCCATGTGATTGCAGGGAGAATGTGCAAACTTCACACATGCAGAACCCGAGGTTGGGATTGAACCTGGGTTTCTGGTGCTCTGAAGCAGTGGCTCTACTAGCTATGCTACTGTGCAGCAACGTATAAGGAAACCAAACAGTCGGTAAGGATATCAAAGGTAAATTAAAATAGTTTATTAATTGAATGGTCTCAAAGGGTTGTTCAATGTTGCTGTTTCCTGCTGGATAAGGAGAGGTTCTGTGAGACTGGCCTGCACTGACAGGAATTTAGAAGATTGACAGGTAATCCTTACAAGATGTACAAGGTTGTGAGGGGGTAGGTGCTGTTAATTCCCATCGAGAGGAACTAGAAACAGGGCATACTTAGCAGGAGGGCAGTGTGCTGGGGATGGAGCCGTGAAACTTTGGAACTCTCTATCTCAGAGATGGGGAATGATTAGTCACTGGGTGTACATAAGGCTGAGATTAATAGATGTTGGATTAATAGATTTAGGGGAAACAGAGGACATGGTGATCAGATGGGAAAATTTACTGGGAACAAGATCGATCACAGTTGTACTGAATGGCAGGGCAGGCTCAGGAGGTTGTCTGGCCTCCTGCTTCTGTTTCTTATGTTTGTTCTCTGCCATCAGATTTCTGAATAGTCCATGAACTACCTCAGTATTCCTTCTTTTTGCACTATTTGTTTATTATGTAATTTATTAATTATTTATTTCGTAATTTATAGTAATTTTATGTCTTTGCACTGTACTGCTGCCACAAATCAACAAGGTTCATGTCACCCAGGTCAGTGATAATAAATCTGATTCTGAAATGCACACTCAAGCACGCTTGTGCAAACACACAGCGATGCAAACACACACACACACACACACGCACACACACACACACACACATGCTCGCAGGCATGCACTTGGCACACAAGGCACTTGGACAGGTACATGGATAGGAAAGCTTTAAAAGGATATGGGCCAAATGTGGGCAAGTGGGACTAGCTTAGGTGGGAATCTTGGTTGGCATGGACCAGGTGGGCTGAAGGGCCTGTTTCCATGCTACATGACTCTATGACTGTATCTTTCTCTGTCTCACACACACACACACACACACACACAGAATATTCTTTAATGGCTGACCATTTGCCGAACAGATTACTAAACTCCTCCCCCATACCTGACTATCACTTACCTGCATCTACCTATCACCACCCTGTGCCCACCCCGCCTCCCCTCGTTTGTCCACCTATCACTGCTCTGCTTTTCCCTCCTATATATTGGGCTCCCCTTTTCCTATCTTCATTCCTGAGGAAGGGTCCTGACCCAAAACATTAACCACCTGCTTTCTCCACGGATGCTGCCTGACCTGCTGAGTTCCTCCAGCGTCACTGTGTTTTTCAGTCCTTTTGGACTTCTGTTTATCTCATTAAAATAACAGATTACGTTATGCTTTTTTTAAGTTACAGGTGTTGGTGTCAAGGTTCACGTGAGACTTTTATGTTTAATTTAGTGGTTGAAGATAACCTCTGAAATATTCCTGATGCTACGTGTCCACTGTGTCCCTAAATAGATGATAACTTCAAAGGATATCGTTAACATAGACAGTTTCCTCAATATTTTTGCCATCTTTACCTGTCTGGAGCAAAAACACCTTTGGGAAGATGAGTGAAAGGCCAAATCTGTAGAATGCAGAGGTTTTAAAAACCCGTTGCTCAAAATCTTCCAATGAGATCACAGGATCCATCAGCTGCCACTTTGGATCATCAGGCCAATGAGAATCTATAAATTCTTCTGGGTCTGGTAGGAAATAGTAATCATCATATCTGGGCAAAAGGAAGATACACAGGTTGAGTAATATTTGAATATTATAGCTGACAACCAAATATTCTCATTTCATTTGCTCAGGTTTAAATCATTGGTGCATCATAGGAAAAGATCTCAGTTCTATTCACTGTTCACTCAGCATACAGCAGGGACATCAGGAAGCTTGTCAATCCTTCAAACCTGCTTCAAGCAGGAGTAGGCTATACAACCTCTTGATTCTGCTCTGCAATTCTATATAACCATGATTGATCTTGTGCCCAATCAATTTTCCTATTTGATCACCATGTCTTCTGTTTCACTTAATCTATTGATCCAAAATCTATTGGTCTCAGCCTCACTGACCACTTACACTCCCCAAGATAGAGAGTTCCAAAGTTTCACAATCCACAGTGTAGAAAAAAAAATTCCTTCACAGCTGCTCTGTCCCCTCTGAGATATCTATGCTCTTCCAGTTGTGGCCTCCCCTGACCATTGCTGAATTTAATGAATGAAAATGGGGTCTTCAATTACTGAGATGCTAAGTTCTGGAAATCCCTTCATAAATCTGTCTGTTTCATTTTCCTCCTTGTAGTTGGAACCTTGAAACCTTTTTGTCTTAATATCTGGCTCAGTATCATTTTTTTTTGCTTTGGGACATCTTGTTAGGTTGCGCTATTAACACAGACTGTCATTATTGTTGGTTCATTAACCTTTAATTCCCTTGTCTGACGAAACATGTGAATTGTGAAAAAATTGACATATTATTCATTGGTGTCCTAGTCATTTGTCTAGAAATAGTTGTTCATGATGTGAAAGACTGAATAATTAACCTGGGCTTAAGGTACAAACTGCTCAATTTAATGCTAGGATTGTACAGCCGGATAATGCAGGAACTCTGAGTAGAGTCTGTGTAAGATAGACAAACAGTAAAATGTCCTAGTAATCAAAGACAACCATCACATTGTTCCGTGGGATGTGTGGTTGGCCAAATGGCCTGTTTCCCTACTCAATGACTCTGACTCTATAGGAAGAAAATGCTAAATTGTGAAGACAGGGAGTATCAACTTAGCTTGTATTCCTTTGAATTTATATTGAGGAGCTTAGAATGAAAACATTGATAGGATAGAGGAACTATTTCCTCTGGTGAAGGGAATCTAAAACAAAGCAGTTGATTAGACTTAACTCGAAGACCTTCAGATCAGATTTGGAATGGTTATGAGGAAATCCTTCTCCAGCTAAGGATCAGTGGAAATTTGGAATTGGCCTCTCGGACTGGATACTGGGGTCACATGGAGGTATAAAGAGCAGGATATGTCCACTTCACTCTCTCATGCTTCTCCTCTACTCCTCTCCCCCACCTCCCAGGCCCCCACCCCTAATTTGCCCGACTGGCTTGTTTAACCACAAGATCAGATGAAACTGAGTAGAAGTTACGCCCAAGGCGAAAATGGCTAGCATGAGGGGACGTAATTTTAAGGTGATTGGAGGAAGGTATAAGGGGGATGTCAGAGGTAGGTTTTCTACACAGAGAGTGGTGGGTGCGTGGAACGCACTGCCGGCAGAGGTTGTGGGGGCAGATACATGAGGGACAATTAAGAGAGACTCTTAGATAGCCACATGAATGATAGAGAAATGGAGGGCTATGTGGGAGGGAAGGGTTAGATAGATAATAGAGCAGGATAAAATGTCCGCACAACATTTTGGGCTGAAGGGCCTGTACTGTGCTGTAATGTTCTGTGTTCTAGAAGTGGAAACTCCCAGTTCTATCTTTGTTATTTGATGGGTGACAGTAGCTACCTCTGAACAAAGACTTGACGCTCCACGTCCACTGTGCCTGCAGCCCAGCATGTATCCAGAAGGTACCAGTGATTGTCCACTTTCACAGCATTCCACATGTGGCTTGACTTCTTGTGTTGGTAGTTGTGGCCAAAACGATATCCAATTCCCTTTATCCACATTATCCCAGCTTCCCTGTAAAATGGGCAGAAAATACCTGTGGTGAGCATGTTTCACATGCAATGTTGCTTCAGTGAAATGGCCCTCATTCTTCATTAATAAGACTGCTGCGCTGCTCGGAACACAAGGTAGTGCCTCCCCATTCCCCATGGTGGGTGACAGAATGTTTGGGCATCACATTAGTGATGACCCCTCCAAAGTACTTCTGTTGTGTAAGTGCATTTGTATCTTCGCAAAGTCCTGAAAAGATCCAGAAGGTTTCGAGCCACAATTGCATGTTAAATCAGTGTTGTATGGTGGGCCAATATATCTTTTGTCTGTGGCTTCTATTGCGTGCAAGGTGGGACTCAACACCTCCCTCTGCAACTGGATCCTTGACTTTCTGACCAACAGACCGTAATCAGTGAGGATAGGCAGCAACACCTCCGGCATGATTATTCTCAACACTGGTGCCCCATGAGGCTGTGTCCTCAGCCCTCTACTCTACTCCCTATACACTCATGATTGTGTGGCCAGATTTTGCTTGAACTCCATCTACAAGTCTGCAGATGATACCACCATAGTGGGTCGTATTTCAAATAACAATGAGTCGGAGTCCAGGAAGGGGAAAGAGAGCTAAGAGACATGGTGTCATGACAACAACCTTTCCCTCAATGTCAACAAAACAAAAGAGCTGGTCATTGACTTCAGGAAAGGGAGCGGTGTCTGCATCAATGGAGCCGAGGTCAAGAGGGTTGAAAACTTCAAGTTCCTAGGAGTGAACATCACCAATAGCCTGTCCTGGCCCAACCATGTAGATGCCACAGCCAAGAAAGCTCACCAGTGCCTCTACTTCCTCAGAAGGCTAAAGAAATTTCGCTTGTCCCCTTTGACACTCATCAACTTTTATCAATGCACCATAGAAAGCATCCTATCTGGATGCATCACGGCTTGGTACAGCAACTGCTCTGCCCAGGACCACAACAAACTGCAGGGAGTTGTGGACACAGCCCAGCACATCATGGAAACCAGCCTCCCCTCCATGGACTCTGTCGATACCTCTCGCTGCCTTGGTGAAGCAGCCAGCATAATCAAAGACCCACTTGGTACATTCTCTCTTCTTCCCTCTCCTGTTAGGTAGAAGATACAGGACTCTGAGGGCACATACCACCAGGTTCAAGGACAGCTTCTATGCCAGGCAGTATGTGCCCTGTGGATCCATGTAGTTGCCCAGGAGTAAACCTCACATACTTAATGACAATGTACTCCAGTGTGACTTGCCACACCACTTTCAGGCCAGTTTGAAGCACATGATGTCCAAATCTATGTTGTACACCTCTGCAGATCTTTGGACACCTCTGTTTGTGAGTGCACCAAATGCAATTTACCATACAGAAGCTATTTACCATTCTACAAGACACCTTCAATAAATAACCTGGTCATGTTTAGCAATCATGTTCATGAGAGAGGCACAGAACAGTGGAGTGAGGGTTGACCAGAGCTTTCATAGATCGGGTTGGGCAAGTGCAGTGATTGTCATGTTTAGCAATCATGTCTATTTGGATATGGATCAGGGGTATTGCCAGAATTTATGGAGTCATAGAGAGATGCAGCGTGGAAACAGGCCCTTCAGCGCACTGCTGACCAGTGACACGACAATAATCCCATTTTTTATACTCTTCCCACATTTTTGGTGCAGGGCTGAGCTGTTGTCATACCAAGCCCTGACGCATCCAGATAGGATGCTTTCTATGGTGCATTGATAAAAGTTGGTGAGTGTCAAAGGGGACATACTGAATTTCTTTAGCCTCCTGAGGAAGTAGAGGTGCTGGTGAGATTTCTTGGCTGTGGCGTCTATGTGATTTGACCAGGACAGGCTATTTGTGACACCAATGCCACCAGGCTCAAGAATAGCTTCTATCCCACGGTGATAAGACTATTGAATGGTTTCCTTATATGATGAGATGGAGTCTGACCTCACAATCTACCTTGTTGTGCCCTTACACCTTATTCACAAGATCACAAGACAAGGGAGCAGAAGTAGGCCATTCGGCCCATCGAGTCTGCTCCAAAGAAAAGGGGAAAAAAAAGAAATGAGAAATGGGGGGGCTATGAGAAAAAAAAACTATTCTAGCCTCAATTTCCAGCCTTATCCCCATATCCCTTGACACCTTGACTAATTAGATATCTATCTATCTCCTCCTTAAATGCCTCCAATGATCTAGCCTCCAATGATCTACTGCTGTATGTGGCAAGGAATTCCATAAATTCACTACCCTCTGGCTAAAGAAATTTCTCCTCATCTCCGTTTTAAACCTGTACCCTCTAATTCTAAGATTGTGCCCTCTGGTCCTGGACTCACCCACCAAGGGAAACAGCTTGGCCACATCTACTGTGTCCAGTCCTTTCAACATTTTAAATGTTTCAGTGAGGTCCCCTCTCATTCTTCTGTACTCCGGTGAGTACAGTTCAAGAGCTGACAAACGCTCATCATATGTAAGCCCTTTCATTCTGGGAATCATCCTCGTAAATCTCCTCTGAACTGTCTCCAACATCAGCACATCCTTCCTAAGATATGGGGCCCAAAACTGTACACAGTATTCCAAATGAGTCCTCACTAGTGCCCCGTAGAGCCTCATCAACACTTCCTTACTTTTATACACTATACCTCTCAAAATGAGTGCCAACATAGCATTCGCTTTCTTTACCACCGATCCGACCTGGTGGTTAACCTTTAGGGTATCCTGCACGAGTACCCCCAAGTCCCTTTGTACCTCTGTACTTTGAATTTTCTCCCCTTCTAGATAATAATCTGCCCGTTTATTTCTGTTTCCAAAGTGTACAACTGCACATTTCTCAACATTGAATCTCATCTGCCATTTCCTTGCCCATTCTCCTAAACTATCTAGGTTTCTCTGCAACCTTCCTGTCTGCTCAATACTCCCTACTCCTCCACCTATCTTGGTGTCACCTGCAGACTTAGCCACAAAACCATTTACTCCATCATCCAAATCATTAATGTACAAGGTAAAAAGCTCCAACACCAACCCCTGCGGAACACCACTAGTAGCAGGTAGCCAACCAGAATAGGATCCTTTTATTCCCACCCTTTGCTTTCTGCCAACCAGCCAATGCTCCACCCATTCTGTTATCCTACTTGCAACTCCATGACCTCTCATCTTATTAATCAGTCTCTTGTGCGGCACCTTGTCGAAGGCCTATTGAAAGTCTAAATACACAACATCCACCGCCTCTCCCTTATCCACCCTTCAAAAAACTCCAATAGGTTGGTCAGGCAGGATCTTCCCTTCACAAAACCATGTTGGCTAGGACTTACCTTGCCTTGCGCCTCTAGGTATTCCATAACTTCATCGTTGAGGATTGATTCTAATAACTTTCCCACCACTGACGTCAGACTAGTAGGTCTGTAATTTCCTTTATGCTGCCTCCCATCTTTCTTATACAGCGATACTACATTTGTGACCCTCCAGTCCTCTGGAACCAGTCTATCGATTCCTGGAAAATTATCACCAATGCCTCCACTATCTCTAAAGCCACCTCCTTCAGAACCTGGGGATGCATCTCATCGGGTCCGGGAGACTTATCAATCTTTAGTACATTTAGTTTTCCTAGCACCTTCTCTCCAGTAATCTTAACTGAACTCAGTTCCATTCCTTGAGACTCCTGACTATCCGGTATACTGCTGATGTCCTCCACTGTGAAGACCGATGCAAAATACTCATTTAGTTCCTCTGCCATCTCTTTATCATCCATTATCTCTCCTGCACCATTATTGATTGGTCCTATATCAACCCTGCACTGCACTTCCTTTGTAGCTGTGACACTTTACTCTGTACTGTTATTGTTTTTACCTGTACTACCTCAATGCACTCTGTACTAACTCAATGTAACAACACTGTGTAATGAATTGACCTGTACTCATGACTGTGTGGCCAGATTCTGCTCTAGCTCCATCTACAAGCTTGCAGATGATACCACTGTTGTAGGCTGTATCTCAAACAGCGATGAGTTGAAGGAGATAGAGAGCTTAGTCGCATGGTGTCATGACAACAACCTTTCCCTCAATGTCAACAAAACAAAAGAGCTGGTCATTGACTTCAGGAAAGGGGGCGGTATACATACAGAGAGTTGTGGACACAGCTCAGTGTGTCACGGAAACCAGCCTCCCCTCCTTGGATTCTGTCTTTACCTCTTGCTGTCTTGGAGAAGCAGCCAGCATAATCAAAGACACCACCCACCCAGGACATTCTCTCTTCTCTCCTCTTCCATCAGGTAGAAGATGCAGGAGCCTGAGGGCACGTACCAGCAGACAAGGAGAGCTTCTACCCCACTGTGACAAGACTATTGAACGGTTCCCTTATACGATAAGATGGACTCTGACCTCACGATCTACCTTGTTGTGACTTTGACCTTATTGCACTGCACTTTCTCTGTAGCTGTGACACTTTACTCTGTACTGTTATTGTTTTTACCTGTACTACCTCAATGGACTCTGTACTAACTCAATGTAACTGCACTGTGTAATGAATTGACCTGTATGATCAGTATGCAAGACAAGTTTTTCACTGTACCTCGGTACAAGTGACAATAATAAACCAATACCAATACACCAATACCAATTTTCCTCAACTTCCCCCAAATTCTGCTACCGACGCCAATTAACCTACCAGCCTGCATATCTTTGGGATGTGGGAGGAAACCAGAGGAAATCCACGAGGAAGCACGGAGCAAACTCCACACCGACAGCGCTCAGGGTCAGGAGTGATCCTGGGTCTCTGGTGCTGCAAGGCAGCAGCTCTACTCTCTGTGCTACTGCGCCGCCCTTTTGTTCAATGTGTGTAACAGGAGAGTGGAGACACAAGGGAGACGGCAGATGCTGGAACTCTGGAGCAACACACAAAATGCTGGAGGAACTCAGTGGGTCAGGCAGCATCTGTGGAGGGAAATGGACAGTCGACGTTGTGGGTCAAGACCCTTCATCAGGACCGGATGGAAAGAGGGGAGGTAGCCAGTATAAAAGAGTGGGGGACGGAAGCTGGCAGGCGATAGGTGGATCAAGGTGAAGGTGGTGATAGGCAGGTGAGGGAGGGGGGAGGGGGAAGATGTAAGAAGCTGGGAGGTGATGGGTGGAAGTGACAAAGGGCTGAAGAAGATGGAATCTGATAGAAGAGGACAGTGGACCACGGAATAAAGGGGTGAGGAGGGAAACCGGAGGGAGGAATGTGTGGGTGATGGGCAGATTGAGAGACTGGGGGAGAGAAAAGAGATGGGGTGAAGGGATAGGTGAGATAAGGGGAAAAGAGGAGAGACAGAGGGGAGTGGTTACCAGAATCACAGCCCCAGAGGGGAGTGGTTACCAGAATCACAGCCCCAGAGGGAATCCATTCGGCCCACTGGGTCCCTGCCAATTCTTTGACAGTCATGTTGATTTAGTCCCACTCCATTGCTCTTTCCAAGAGTCCTTGGGAGTTTTTCCTTTCCAAGTACATAACACCTTCTTTAACAGTTGCTGTTGAATTTGTTTTCACCATCCTAAGAAGATTCAATTTCAGTTCTCACCATAATTTTTCTTTTAGATTGAGCCAATTGACACATCGTCAAAAGCTGTTGCTGCATGTCGGTGTTACCCGACAGGGAAGTGTAATAACTTCCAGGCTTGCTCGAGGCTTATTAATTTGGAACCAGTAAAATCCTTTGCCCACAACACTTCCAAATCCATTGCGAAGAGAGAGCATTATCACCTTTCTGCTATGTTTTTGCTATGCATTATCAACTTTTTGCTTTTGAGCTCAAATGGTTGCAATTTCACTTTATATATTTCTTATGGCTACATTGGAAAAAATAAAAGACTCATCCTACTTGGATTAATCAGCGCGTCAAGTCCCCTGAGAATAAAAACACACTACCTTGATGTTTGCACCATGCTGTATTGGAATGCCTTCTATTGTACTCTAGCCAAGGTTGACTTGGAACACATATTTTCGGTAACTTACCGACACATTTCTTTGAAAAGGCTGGAGTATCCAGAGCAGACAGCCCTCCTTGACTCTAGCACCTGTTGAGGAGTGTACATCTTCTCCGACAAGCCCAGGTATCCGCTGATGTCATATTCTGATGGAAAACCATGATTGGGCAGAGTTGGCAGAGATCCAACAACGGTATAAATCTACTACAATGTGTTGCTGGGGGCTATCCTGAGTGCTCTATGTGCGCTGGTGGAGAAAACCCAGGAAGGTCAATGTCCTTGCTAATCTTCCTTCAGTGAAGTTGTACCAGATAAGATGGAAGGCACCAGCATAATTTCACCCACTTTATGCCCACCCCAGATCTTCTGTGGACCACCAGCACTAGTAACCCTGCCCATGAAACACATGCCAAGCTCAGTTTCAACCTGCATATATTTTCTATTCCCTGATAAGAAACCAATTCAACAACTCAACACAGCAATTCAACAATTCGACACATGAATGATAGAGAAATGGAGGGCTACGTGGGAGGGAGGGGTTAGATAGATATTAGAGCAGGATAAAATGTCGGCACAACATTGTGGGCCAAAGGGCCTGTACTGTGCTGTAGTGTTCTGTGTTTTATGTTCCATGTTAACTCTGATTTTTGTTAGTCCTGTATCTTGTAATAACACAAGATGAACTTGAGCTTCGTACATGCCCTACACATTGAGTCATAGAGCTATACAGCACAAAAACAGACCCTTTGGCCCTACTCGTCTATGCTGACCAGCAAGTCTATCCAAGCTAGTCCCACTTGCCTGCATTTGGCGCATATCCCTTTAAACCTTTCCTATCCATGTACCTGTCTAGATGTCTTTTAAATCTTTTAAATCTTTCCCCTCTCACCTTAACTCTATGTCCTTGAGTTTTAGACTCCCCTACCCTTGAAAAAAGACTGTGGCCCTCATAATTTTATATAGCTCGATAAGGTCATCCCTCAGCCTCCTAGACTTCACAGAAAAAAGTCCCAGCCTATCCAGCCTCTCCTTATAACTCAAACCTTCCAGTCCCAGTACCTTTCCAGCTTAATGACATTTTCCCTGTAGCTGGACAACCAGAACTGCACACAATATTCCAGGTGTGGTCTCACCAATGACTTATATAGTTAGAATGACTTATACAGTCCCAATTCCTGTACTTAATGCGTGGTGCATGAGGAATAGGAGAAGACTACTCATCCCCTAAGCACTTCTTAGCCATTAGCTAATAGAGCTGCTACCTACAGTTGCAGTGACCCAGGTTCAATCCCGACCTTGGGTGCTGTCTGTGGATAGTTTGCACATTCCCTCTGTGACTGCACAATTTTGCCCCGTTTTCTGGTTTCCTCCCCTATTCTAAAGCTAGGTAATTGGCCGCTGTAAATTGCCCCTAGCGTACAGATGAGTGATAGAATCTGGGGGAGATTTTGAAAATGAGGGGAGAACATAAAAATATTGGAATTAGTGCAGGATTGGGGTAAAGGGTGCTTGATGGGCGCATGGACTCAATGGGCCCAAGGACCTGTTTGATTCAATGAAATGGACCCCCAGTCTGGCTCCGTCATTTAGTAAACATGGCTAATCCCGTAACTCATTCATTTTTGAGTCATAGAAACACTGAGTCCTACAGCACAGAAATCCTTCGGCCCAACTCATCCGTGCTGACCAGGATGTCTGTCTGAGCTTGTCCCATTTGCTGCTCCATTCCAATTTCCCAAGATTTCCTTGGTATCCAAACATCTAATGATCTCAATATTAAATGCATCTGATGACTGAACATGCACTGCCCTCTAGGATAAAGATTTCTGAAGATCTAAAACTCTCTCAGTGAAGAAAATTCCCATCTCAGCCCTAACTGGCTGACCTGTTAGCTTGAGACCATGGCATCTGATTCTTGATTCTCCATCCTGAGTAATGCCATAATTAATCTGTACCTTAGCTCCACTTCCCAACTTTTATTCCATATTCCCAGTAACCTTACCTGAGAGAAGTGTACCTCTTAGAGACAGAGTCAGAGAGTCATAGAGCACTACAGCACAGAAACAGGTCTTTCGGCCCATCTAGTCCATGCTGGCCTGGTTTTCTGCCTAGTCCCATCTACTTTCACCCAGACCATGTCCCTCCATACCTCTTTCATCCATGCACCTATCCAAACTTCTCTTAAATGTTACAATTGAACCTGCATCCACCATCCGCTGGCAGCTCGTTCCGCACTCGCAGCACGCTCTGAGTGAAGAAGTTCCCCCTCAGATTCCCCTTAAGTATTTCACCTTTCACCCTAAACCCATGACCCCTAGTTCTAGTCTCACCCAACCTGAGGGGAAAAAGCCTGCATGCATTCACCCTATCTGTACCCCTCATAATTTTGTATAACTCTATAAGATCTCACCTCATTCTAAGTCCTAACCTATTCAATCTTTCCCTATAACTCAGGTCATCAAGTCCCGGCAACATCCGTGTAAATTTTCTCTGCACTCTTTCAAGCTTATTGATATCTTTCCTGTAGGTAGGTGACCAGAATACTCTAAGTTTGACCTCACCAACATCTTGTACTACTTCAACATAACATCCCAACTCCTGTACTCAATGCCCTGACTTATGAAGGTCGATGTGCAAAGAGCTTTCTTTACAACCCTATCTACGTGCGATGCCACTTTCAAGGAATTATAGATCTGTATTCCCAGGTCCCTTTGTTCTACCGCACACCTCAGAGCCCTACCATTCACTGTGTAAGTCTTACCCTGGTTTGTCCTCCCAAAGTGCTTCACCTCACATTTGTTTGCATTAAATTCCATTTGCCATTTTTAAGGTCATTTTCCCAGCTGGTCCAGATCACTTTGTAAGTTTTGATAGACTTCCTCACTGTCCACTACAACCCCAATCTTGGTGTCATCCGCAAATTTGCTGATCCAGTTTACCACGTTATCATCTAAATCATTAATATCAATGATAAACAACAATGGACCCATCACCGATCCCTGCAGCACACCACTAGTCACAGGCCTCCAGTCAGAGAGACAACCATCTACTACCACTCTCTGCCTTCTCCCACTAAGCCGACGTTAAATCCAATTGACTACTTCATCCTGAATGCCAAGCGACTTAACCTTCTGGACCAGCCTCCTGTGCAGGACTTTGTCAAAGGCCTTGCTAAAGTCCATGTAGACAACGTCCATCACCTTTCCTTCATCAACCTTCCTGGTAACCTCCTATCTCTATTAGATTGGTTAGACATGACCTGCCATGCACAAAGCCACGTTGACTATCCCTAATCAGGCCCCGTCTATCCAAATACTTGAATATCCTGTCCCTCAGAATACCTTCCAATAATTTACCCACAACTGACATCAGGCTCACTGGCCTATAATTTCCCGACTTATTCTTAGAGCCTTTCTTAAACAATAGAACAATATTAGTTGTCCTCTAGTCCTCCAGCACCTCACCTGAGGCCAAGGACGTTCTAAATATCTCTGCCAGAGCCCCTGAAATTTCTGCACTAGCCTCCCACAAAGTCCGAGGGGACACCTCATCAGGCCCTGGGGATATATCCACCCTAATTCGCCTCAAGACAGCAAGCGCCTCCTCTTCCATAATCCGGACACGATCCATGACCTCACTGCCTTTTCCTCAGTTCTATAGACTATATGTCTGTCTCTCGAGTAAATACAGATGCAAAAAGTTCATTTAAGACGTCCCCCATCTCTTTCGGCTCCACATGTAGATGATCACACTGATCTTCGAGACGATCAATTTTGTCCCTTACTATCTTTTTGCTCTTAATATAGCTATAGAAACCCTTGGGATTCTCTCTCACCTTGTCTGCCAGAGCAACCTCATGTCCTCTTTTAGCCCTCCTGATTTCTCTCTTAAGTGTTCTCTTGCATTTCTTAAACTCCTCAAGGGCTTAATTTGATCCTAACTGTCTGCCTGATTTGCGCCTCCTCTTTCTTTACCAGGGCCTCAATATCCCTCGATAACAAGGATCCCTAGACCTGTTAGTCTTGCCTTTTATTCTAACAGGAACATACAGATTCTGTACTCTCAATATTTCACTTTTGAAGGCCTCCCACTTACCAACCATCTCTTTGCCAGAAAACAACCTATCCCAATGCACACCTGCCAGATCCCTTCTGATGTCATCAAAATTGACCTTCCTCCAGTTTAGAATCTTAACCCTAGAACCAGTTGTATCCTTCTCCATAATTATCTTAAAACTAATGGAATTATGATCACTAGATCCAAATTGTCCCCGACACTCACTTCCATCACCTGCCCTGTCTCGTTCCCTAAGAGGAGATCCAGTATTGCGTTCTCTCTGGTTGGGACTTCCACATATTGATTAAGGAAACTTCCCTGTACACATTTGACAAACTCCTATCCTATCCAGTCCTTTTACAGTTAAAATCACCTACTATCACAACTTTCCTACAACTGACTGCCATCTCTCTACAAATTTGCTCCTTTAAATCCTGCTGACAATTGGGAGGTCTATAATATAGTCTCATTAATGTGACCGGCCCTTTTTCATTCCTCAGTTCCACCCAAATTGCCTCGGTAGTCGAGCCCTCCAGCATATCCTCTCTGAGCACTGCCGTGACATTTTCCCTGATGAGTAATGCTACCCCTCCCCCTTTAATACCTCCCCCTCTATCGTGTCTAAAACATTGGAACTCCTGCCAACCTTGCCCCTCCTGCAACCAAGTCTCACTAATGGCAACAACATCATAATTCCACATATGGATCGAAGTTCACCTGCCTTACCTATGATACTCCTTACATTGAAATGGACTCAACTCAGAACATTTGTCCCACCAGGTTCAACCTTTTGGTTTCCACCTTTGCTTGTAGTCTTAACATCTACTTTCCCCGCAGCCTCTCCACTTACTGCCCTGCCATTCTGGTTCCCACCTCCCTGCAATTCTTCCAGACTTTAAAGCTCTAATCATTCTCAGTAGCTTTCAATGGTAGTAACCTTGCACACTCCAGACCTTACTTAGTGTGAGGTACATTCCAATTTATTTAAATTAGCCCAAGCTGAGAAGATTATTAAATACAGGATGCAATAAGTGTGAGTGAAAACCTACCGATATTGTTGCACAGCCAGATCCAAATGGCTCGAACTTTCTCCAACTCATTTTGAACTCTGCCCAAAATCTGGTAGACAATTTTCTGTGCTGACATCCTGCTGCATGATTTTATCTGACCGGCATGAATATGTGTCAATTAAGAGGCTGAGGCAATCCATTCAATGATATAACAGCGTGATGTACACTGGTTCCTGGGCAGTGGGACTGCTGTCTGAGGAGACCTTCTGTCGTCTACGTTTGTAATTACTGGATCCTTCGTCAGAACTGGGAAAAATAGAAAACAAGAGACACAAGAAACTGAAGATGCTGGAATGTGGAACAAATCAAAAGCTGCTGGAGGAACTCAGAGGGTCAGGCAGCATCTGTGAAGGCAAAGGGATGGTCAATCTTTTGGGTTGAGACGCTGCATCAAGACTGAGAGTGTAGAGGGGAGACAGCCTATATAAAGAGGTGAGAGGGAGGGGTGAGGCAGGGGCTGGGAGGTGATAGGTGGAACCAGATGAGGAGGGGGAGGGAGAAGGGGTGGAGTCAGGAGACAGCAGCTGGTGGGTGATTGGTAGAGATATGTAGTGGAAAAAAACGGCAGATGGAGTTAGGTGGAGAGGGGAAGATGGAGGGAGAGATAAAGGCTGGAAAGTGATATCATTACTATTGGTTTATTATTGTCACTTGTACCGAGGTACAGTGAAAAACCTGTCTTGCATACCGATCGTACAGGTCAATTCGTTACACAGTGCACTGTAGTGCAAGGTAAAACAATATCAAACAAGGTAAAACAATATCTAGTAAAGGTATCTGCCCAGCATCCCTCCCTTATTCCATTTAACAACCTTCCTTTCTTATCAGATTCCAGCATCTGCTGCGTCTTGTGTCTCCACTTATCCTTAGATTACTTCCTTAGTAAACTAGCACAAAATATAAAAACAGATAGTAAAAGATTTTATAATTATATAAAGCGGAAAAGGGTGGCTAAGGTGAACATAGGACCCTTGGAAGATGAGAAGAGGGAATTAATATTGGGTAATGTGGAAATGGCCGAGACCTTGAACAACTATTTTGTGTTGGGCTTCACAGTGGAGGACATGTCCAACATGCCAAAGAGAGATGTCATACGATGGGAGGTGAGGACCTCGATACAGTTGTTGTCACTGAAGGGGAAGTGATGAGCAAACTAGTGGGCCTAAAGGCAGACAAGTCCCCTGATCCTGATGGGATGCATCCCAGGGAAAGAAATGGCAGAAGTTACAGTAGAAGCGTTTGTGATATCTTACCAAAATTCTCTGGCAGGTACCGGCGGATTGGAAGACAGTGAATGTCACGCCATTGTTTAAAAAAAGATATAGCCAAAAGGCAGGTAACTATAGGCCAGCTAACAATGTCTGTATTCAGGAAAACGCTTGAAGCCATCATTAATGAAGAAATAGTGAGACATCTGGATAGAAATGGCTGTATCAGGCAGACACAGCATGGATTCAGGAAGGGCAGGTCCTGTTTGACAAACTTACTGGAGTTCTTTGAGGATATAATGAGCGCAATGGATAGTGGGGAACAGGTGGATGTTGCACACTTGGATTTCCAGAAGGCATTCAATAAGGTGCCACATAAAAGACTTATCCATACGATAAGGGTGCATGGAGTTGAGGGTAATGTATTAGCATTGATAGAGGATTGGTTAACCAATAGAAGGCAGAGAGTTGGGATAAATGGGTGTTTCTCTTGTTGGCAATCAGTGGTGAGCGGGGTGCCGCAGGGGTCGGTGCTGGGCCCACAACTGTTCACGATATACATTAACGATTTGGAAGAGGGGACTGAGTGTAGTGTATCTAAGTTTGCTGATGACATTAAATTGAGTGGAAAAGCAAATTGTGCAGAAGATGCGTAGAGTCTGCAGAGAGATATAGATAGGTTAAGTGAGTGGGCAAGGGTCTGGCAGACGGAGTACAATGTTGGTAAATGTGAGGTCAGCCACTTTGGAAGGATAAATAGAAGATCAGATTATCATTTAAATGGTGAAAGATTGCAGCATACTGTTGTGCAGAGGGACTTGGGAGTGCTTGTACATGAATTGCAAAAGATTGGTTTGTAGGTGAAACAGGTAACCAAGAAGACAAATGGAATGTTGGCCTTCATTGCTAGAGGGATTGAATTTAAGAGCAGGGAGGTTATGCTGCAACTGTACAGGGGACTGGTGAGGCCACACCTGGAGTACTTCGTGCAGTTCTGGTCTCTGTACTAGGGGAAGGATATACTGGCTTTGGAGGCGGTGTAGAGGAGGTTCACCAGGTTGATCCCAGAGATGAGGGCGTCAGCCTACGAGGAGAGATTGACTCGCCTGGGACTATACTCCTGGAATTCAGAAGAATGAGAGGGGATCTTATAGAAACATATAAAATTATGAAAGGGATAGATAAGATAGAGGCAGGAAGGTTGTTTCCACTGGTAGGTGAGACCAGAACTAGGGATCATAGCCTCAAGATTCAGGGAATAGATTTGGGACAGAGATGAGGAGAAACTGCTTTTCCCAGACAGTAGTGAATCTATGGAATTCTCTGCCCAGGGAAGCAGTAGAGGCTACCTCATTAAATATATTTAAGACACAGTTAGATAGATTTTTGCATAGTAGGGGAATTAAAGGTTATGGGGAAAAGGCAGGTAGGTGGATCTGAGTTCACGGCCAGATCAGCCATGATCTTATTGAATGGCAGAGCAGGCTCAACGGGCCTGGATGGCCGACTCCTGCTCCTACTTCTTATGTTCTAGCCTCTAGATTAGATACAACGTGATTGATGAATTAGGGAACACTATTTGTATTATGTGGGCCGAAATGGTTACAACACAATTTCTATCGGGAACTAGGCCCACAGTAATCAGACACCACTGTCCCTTACGAACACAGGGTGCCGGTCTCACTGCAGGAGGCCACTTAAAAGAGTTACTTTGGAAGTTGACAAACAATCGCTTCTATTGATACTATTAGACAACGTAACATATAGCCTTTTTGTAATTTTAGCTTGCAGTAATAAAATAAACATAGTTATGAAAAACACCATTATTTTTGAAAACTGTGGGAAAAATAACTGTTATTGTGTCTGAAACTCTCTAACCCCCTAACCCCCTTTTTCCCATTGACACAATTGTTTTTATTAAAGTGATTTTGTAATACACGATTTTCTATATTGCTTACATTTTAAAGTTAAATTTCTAGAAGAAAAGAGGACCACAGGTAAAAGGAGAGCCCATTCACTCAATGTCAGCTCAGAATAATCCCAGCAGTCCCAAATTATTTCCCTATAACTTATTATCTCTCATTCTCTCTATAACTTATTTTCTCTTTTCCAGGTAGCAAGAACCGTGACTTGGAGAGAGAAGCGGGACTCTCGGTCTCTCGTGCCCAGCTAAAGTAGTGACAATGGATCCAGGGTCAGTGGTGTGTTCTTCCTGCCAGATGTGGGAGATCTGGGAGATCTCAGGTTTCCCTCACAGCTACATCTGCGGTAGGTGCATCCAGCTGCAGCTCCTTACAGACCGTGTTAGGGAACTGGAGCTGCAGCTGGATGACCTTCAGCTCATACAGGAGTATGAGGCGGCGATAGATAACAGCTACAGGGAGGTAGCCAGACCCAAGTTGCAGGAGGCAGGTAGCTGGGTGACTGTCAGGAGAGGTTAAGGGAATAGGCAGGTAGTGCAGAGTACCCCTGTGGTCATTCCCCTCAGTAACAGGTATACCGCTTTGGATACTGTAGGGGCGGAATGACCTACCAGGGGAAAGCCGCAGCGGTCAGGTCACTGGCACTGAGTCTGGCTCTGTGGCTCAGAAGAGAAGGGGAAAGTAAAGGAAAGCAATAGTGATAGGGAACTCTATAAGTAGGGGAGCAGACAGGAGATTCTGTGGATGTGAAAGAAACTCCCGGATGGTATACTGCCTCCGAGGTGCCAGGGTCAGGGACATCTCAGATTGGGTCCACAGCATGCTTAAGGGGGAGGGTGAACAGCCAGAGGTCGTGGTACACGTTGGTACCAACAACGTAGGTAGACAAATAGATGAGGTCCTGAGAAGTGAATATGGGGAACTAGGTAGGAAGCTGAAAAGCAGGACCTCAAGGGTAGTAATCTCTGGATTGCTGCCTGTCCCATGCACCAGTGAAGGTAAGAATAGGTTGATCTGGCAGATGAATGTGTGGCTGAGAAATTGGTGCAGGGGGCAGGGTTTCAGATTTGTGGATCATTGGGATCTCTTCTGGGGACCTGTACAAAAGGGACGGGTTACACCTGAACTGGAGGAGGACGAATATCCTTGCGGGCAGGTTTGCTAGAGCTGTTGCAGAGGGTTTAGACTCGTTTGGCAGGGGGATGGGAACCTGAGTGATAGGTCAGAGGATGGGGCAGTTGGTGTACAGGTTGATGGAGCGTGTAGAAAGACTGAGAGGAAGGATAGGCATTTGATTGGGCAAAATTGCAGTCAGTTGGATGGGTTGAAGTGTGTCTATTTTAATGCAAGTAGTATCAGGAACAAGGATAATGAACTTAGAGCATGGGTCAGTACATGGAACTACGATGTTGTGGCCATTACAGAGACTTGGCTGTCACAAGGGCAGGAATGGCTGCTACATGTTCCAGGGTTTAGATGTTTCAAAAGGGACAGGGAGGGAGGTAAAAGAGGTGGGGGAGTGGCTTTGCTGATCAGGGACAGTGTCGCAGCTGAAGAAAGGGAAGATGCCCTGGAGGGATTGTCCACTGAGTCAGTGTGGGTGGAAATCAGAAACAAGAAGGGAGCAATCACTCTATTGGGAGTATTCTATAGACCCCCCAATGGCAACAGACACACTGAGAAACAGATCAGGAGGCAGGTTTTGGAAAGATGCAAAAACAACAGGGTTGTTGTCATGGGTGATTTCAACTTCCCTAATATTGATTTGCACCTCCTTAGTGTAAAGGGGATAGATGGGGCAGAGTTTGTTAGGTGTGTCCAGGAAGGATTCCTGACACAATATGTAGACAGGCCAACTAGAGGACAGGCCATTCTGGATCTGGTACTAGGCAATGAACCTGGTCAGGTGTCAGATCCCTTGGTGGGTGAGCATTTCGGAGACAATGACCACAACCCCCTGACCTTTGCTCTTGCCTTGGAGAGGGATATGAGCAGACGGTATGGGAAAAGTATATTATGGGGGAATTATGATGCAATTAGGCAGGAACTTGAGAGTGTAAACTGGGAGCAGGTGTATTCAGGGATGTGCACAATGGAAATGTGGAGGTTGTTTAGAGATCACTTGCAGGGGGTTCTGGATAGGTTTGTCCCATTGAGGCAGGATAAGGATGGTAGAGTGAAGGAACCATGGTTGACAAGAGATGTGGAACATTTACTGAAGAGGAAGACAGAAGCTCACTTAAGGTCCAGGAAGCAAGGATCAGACAAGGCTCTAGAGAATTACAAGGTCATCAGGAAGGACCTTAAGAATGGACTTAGGAGAGCTTGAAGGGGGCATGAGAAGGCCTTGTGAGTAGGATTAAGGAAAACCCCAAGGCATTCTACTCATATGTGAAGAACAGGAGGATGACCAGAGTGAGGATAGGACCGATTAGGGATAGAGGAGGAAACATGTGCCTGGAGGAGGTAGGGGAGGTCCTTAATGAATCCTTTGCTTCAGTATTCACCTGTGAGAGACACCTTGACATTTGCGAGGACAGCGTAAAACAGGCTGATAAGCTAGGACATGTTGATTTTAAGAAGGAGGATGTGCTGGAACTTTTGAAAAATATTAAGATTGATAAATCCCCAGGGCCAGACGAGATATATCCCAGGGTACTATGGGAAGCGAGCGAAAAGATTTCTGAGCCTATGGCGATGATCTTTGCATCCTCACTGGCCACAGGAGTAGTACCGGATGATTGGAGGGTGGCAAATGTTATTCCTTTGTTCAAGAAAGGCAGTAGGGTTAACCCTGGGAATTATAGACAAGTGAGTCTTACTTCAGTGGTGGGAAAATTATTGGAAAAGATTCTTAGGGACAGGATTTATGAGCATTTGGAGAAGCATAGTCTGATTAGGGATAGTCAGCATGGCTTTGTGAGGGGCAGGTCGTGCCTCATGAGCCTGATTGAATTCTTTGAGGATGTGACAAAACACGTTGATGAGGGTAGAGCAGTGGATGTGGTGTATATGGACTTTAGTAAGGAGTTTGATAAGGTTCCCCATGATAGGCTCATTCAGAAGGTCAGGAGACATGGGATCCAGGGAAACCTGGCTGTGTGGATTCGGAATTGGCTGGCCCATAGAAGGCAGAGGGTGGTTGTCGATGGAGCGTATTCTACCTGGAGGTTGTTAACCAGTGGTGTTCTGCAGGGGTCTGTTCTGGGACACCTGCTCTTTCTGATTTTTATAAATGACTTGGATGAGGAAGTGGAAGGGTGGATTAGTAAGTTTGCAGATGACACGAAGGTTGGTGGTGTTGTGGATGGTGTAGAAGTTTGTTGAGGGTTACAATGGGACATTGATAGGATGTAGAGCAGGGCTGAGAAGTGGCAGATGGAGTTCAACCCAGAAAAGTGTGAAGTGATTCATTTTGGAAGGTCAAATTTGAAGGCAGAATACAGGGTTAATGGCAGGATTCTTAGCAGTGTGGAGGAACAGAGGGATCGTGGGGTCTAAGTCCATAGATCCCTCAAAGTTGCCGCACCAGTTGATAGGCTTGTTAAGAAGACATATGGCGTGTTGGCCTTCATTAGTCGGGGTACTGAGTTTAAGAGCGTGAGGTAATATTGCAGCTCTATAGAACTCTGTTTAGACCACACTTGGACTATTGTGTTCAGTTCCAGTTGCTAGGAAGGATGTGGGAGTTTTAGAGAGGGTGCAGAGGAGATTTACCAGGATGCTATCTGGATTGGAGGGCATGTCTTATGAGGATAGATTGAGTGAGCTAGGGCTTTTCGCTTTGGAGTAAAGGAGGATGAGAGGAGACCTGATAGAGGTGTACAAGATGATAAGAGGCATAGATCGAGTGGACAGCCAGAGACTTTTACTCAGGCGAAAATGGCTAAAACGAGGGGGTATAATTTTAAGGTGATTGGAGGGAAGTACAGGGGGGATATCAGAGGTAAATTTTTTACCCAGAGAGCAGTGGGTGCGTGGAACGTGCTGCCAGGTGTGGTGGTAGAGGCAGATGGATTAGGGACATTTAAGAGACTCTTAGATAGGCATATGCATGATAGAAAAATGGAGGGTATGTGGGAGGGAAGGGTTAGATTGATCTTAGAGTTGGCTAAAATGTCGGCACAACATTGTGGGCCAAAGGGCCTGTACTCTGCTGTAATGTTCTATGTTCTATGTTCTTTGTCCACTGCTCACCGACTGTAAGGGTAATTTAGAGTAACCAATTAACCTACCAGCACATTTCCTGGGTTGTGGGCGGAAACCAGAGCACCGGAGGAAACCACGTGGTCACAGGGAGAATATGCAAAGACCACACAGGCAGCACTGGAGGTTGGGATCAAAGCCAGGTCACTGGGAGCTGTGATGCAGTAGCCTTACCAGCTGGATCACTGAACTATCTGGCTTAACCATGAGTTCTCCACATTATCCTCTTGCTATTCGGTAATAACCCACTTACATCTCTTTCTTCAGAATCACCTTCCATCTATAGCTTTGGGGCTATTCCTTCCTAACTCCTTTCTCGACTTTAGCTTCAGGTCCAAGACATTCCCTGTCATGAAAATAATGAATAAAGATTGAAACCTTGAGCCCTTACCATATTCATTGACTCTGGGCTTCTCCACTCTTGCCCTCTCTGTTCACAATTTCCCTTGCTCCGCCTATGCCAACTGAGGAAATGGGGATGGGGCAGGAATGTGGATCTGGGGTGGCAGATCTGACGAGATAGAGCAGGCTCAGGAAACAAGATAGCCCACCCCTGGTGCTGATTCTAATGTTCTTTCTTATTTGTCTACAGCTATCCAGGTTCTAAGCTCTAAAACCGTCTCCCTGCTCATTCCTCCTTAAAATCACTTCGTAAAACCTACTTGTTTGACATAGCTTTTGATTGTGAGTCCCATGGCAAATGCTAGGGCAGGACTTACACAGTGAACGGTAGGGACCTGGGGAGTGTCGGACAAATGTAGGAGGAACTCAGCCAGTCAAGCAGCATTTGTGGAAAGAGAAACCAGTTGATTCTTCCTCACAATTGGATGAGAGATTTCCTTCCCTGGATGACAATTGGCAAATTCCATGGATTTTTACAACAATCTGGTGGTCTTATGGTTACTGAGTCTGGCTTTTTGTTAATTCCAAATTTACGGAATTACTTGAATTTAAATTTGTTACCGACTCAGTGAAAGTCCCTTTAAGATAGAGAGTGTGTGTGTATGTGTGTGTGGGGCGTGCTTACGTCAATAGAAGATAAAGGACGTAATGACGTTGTTGAAGAAGTTAGAAGAAGAAAAGGAAAGAAAGAGAGAGAGAGAAGAAAGGGGAGAGAGAGAGAGAAGGGAGAGAGACACCAGCCTGCTAGTTTTCTCTATCAATGGATGAGAAACAATAACTGTGTCTACCAATGAAATCCATGTATGGAAGTTGGAAGTAATCCGGTGGAGTTCACTTTGTTGCTGACCTGTAGAAGGAAACAGGTATTTGTGTGTGGACGACCATGATTCGGATGCTTTTCGGGGTGAGGAAGTCACTACCGAGTAAACACTGGAGTGTCGTTTGGGTTCCATCGTGGAACATTTGGATTTCGTATTTACTCCCTCTCTGTTTTTCTACATCTACGTCTTATCTTCTGACAACGGTGGTTGTTGAAGAAGCCCTTACTCATGTTTCACCTTATGGCTTGCGGAACTGAACTTTAAGAACCATTCCTGAACTTGGAGTTTGGGACTTTGCCACACACACACGAAGAGTGTAGTTTTGGGGTTAACGTTCAAGGTTTAACATTTTTGAATTCTAACATACTAACATTTTTACTTTTATTTTACGTATTATCATAAGTAGTGATTAATAAAATAGTTTTTAACACTGAATCATGCTCAGTGTGTTTCTTTTGTTGCTGGTTCGTGACAAATTCCCCAGCTGACATGTTGGCATTTAAACTCTGTTCTCTAGTCCAGTAATTTAACCACTATTGGTTGCCGAACTACAGGAAGGATGTCAGTAAGATTGAAAGAGTGCAGAGGAGATTCACAAGAATGTTGCTGGGTCTTCAGGAGTTGAGTTACAGGGAAAGACTGAGCATGTTAGGACTTTATTCCTTGGAGCAGAGAAGAATGAGGGGAGATATGATAGAGGTTTACAAAATGATGAGAGGCATAGACAGAGTTAATACAAGTAGGCTCTTTCCACCTAGATTAGGAGAGATAAGTACGAGAGGACATGGTTTTAGGGTGAAAGGGGAAAGGTTTAGGCAAACATTAGAGGGAACTTCTTCACTCAAAGAGTGGTGGGAGTGTGGAATGGGCTGCCATCTGATGTGGTAAATGCAGGCTCGCTCTTAACTTTTAAGAGCAAATTGGATAGATACATGGACGAGAGGGGTCTGGAGGGGTATGGGCTGGGGGCAGGTAAATGGGACTAGCAGACTAATGTTTTCGGCACAGACTAGAAGGGCTGTTTTCTGTGCTGTAGTTTTCTATGCTTCTATGGTTCTAACTGACCTACCTGCTGGCTTACACGCAGGACATGCTCATCGATTTGAGAAAAGGTCATTGGATCTGAAGTCAGGTCTCTTTTACATCTCCTCTGTGTCGTGATGGCCTTTGTGTAGTTGTGATTTTCTTTGTCCGGCTCGATGTCACTGACTTGTGAGTGCAGGTCCTTCCCTCTCACATGATCCATGGACACCTCATTGTTTGACCTTGTGATCAACCGGCAAGTCTGCACCCTGTCAGAACAGCTGAGGTATTGGGATGCACTCCGACTGGCGTTGCCATTTGTTCTCTTAGGTTCTTTAAGCTCCCAAAACTCAAACAGTTCTCTGCCAGTATGCAGTCTTTTGAAACCAGAACCCTCCTGACTGGTTCCTCCTTCTTGGCAGCTTTTAATGATACTGCCATCCTCCCAGTGGTCTCTTTTCTGCATGATGATGTTACATCCATTACTTTCGGACTCTGAAGGATTGCCAGAGGACACCTCATGGAAGTTTTGGGGATTTGTATTGGCACTAAGAATTGCTCTGGAGGTTCTATTAGATGTTTTGAAATACTTCTGGTTGCTGTTCCACTGAGTGTTATTTTTTCTTGAGGTCCCCTGCTCTCTGGTGTCTGTGCCATTGACCTTCATGATGCTGCAAGTTCAAGTTCATTGCCATTGGCATACATACCCAGGGTATAAACGTCATGAAAATTAGCTTTTTGTAACAGCAGCACAGTACATTACGGACATGACAAGCAAAAATTACATAAGTTAACATATCATAAATTATACATAATTTATGCAGTTGGTATTTGTATGTGTGTTGCCATAAAGCTCTCTACCCATCTCCAAGGGTGACTATGTATAATGTGAGAATGAGGTAGCTTAAGGAAACATAAAACAAGAGCGCAAGTCCTGAATTGCACTACATACATCCCAGAGACACTTCAAACATCTCTTGTCTTGCCACCAACATATTGCACATTTTGTGTAATCCACTGACAAAGAATTGCAACCTAACAAAGCGTATATATCAAACTGCTAGTAACAAAATAATTCTCCTATACATTTTATGGTTGTTACGGACTAGGTTACTATTGGTGAATGTCCGTTTAAGATAGAGCATTGTGTGTGTGTGTGTGTGTGTGTGTGTGTGTGTGTGTGTGGGGGGGGGGGGGTGCGTGGTTACAACAACAGAAGATAAAGGACATAATGACGTTTTTGAAGTGGTCAGTCAGAATCAGTCGGAGAGAGAGAGAGAGAGAGACACCAGTCTGCTGGTCTCTATCAACTGACGAGAAACAATAACTGTGCCTGTTACTACAATCCACATATGGATTTTTGGAGTAATCCAGTGGAGTCCACTTTGTCGTTAACCTGTAGAGGGAAACAGGTATTTGTGTGGACGGCCACATCTCTGATGCTTTTCGGGGTGGCAGATACTTTGGAACAAAGCAGTGGAGTTCACCTTGTTGTTGACCTGTAGAAGGAAATGGGTATTTGTGTGGACGGCCACGATTTGAGTGCCTTTCAGGGTGAGGCAGATGCGGTGGAGTGGTCACTCCTGAGTAAACACTGAGGTGTCGTTTGGGTTCCAAGGTGGACCATTTGGATTTCGTAATTACTCTCTATTTTCTCTCTACATCTCTGTTTTGTCTTCAGTCAACGGTGGTTTTGCAGAAGCCTTTGCTCATGTTTCACCTTACGGCTTGCTGAACTGAACTTTAAGAACCATTCCTGGACTTGGAGTTTGGGAATTTGCCACACACACACTTCGAGTTTAGTTTTTGGAGTTAATGTTTAAGATTTAACATTTCTACTTCTAACATTCTAACATTTTTACTTTTATTTTTCTTATTGTCATAAGCAGTTATTAATAAAGTAGTTTTAAACACTGATACATGATTGGTGTGTTTCTTTTGTTGCTGGTTTGTAACAATGGTATAATGTGTAATAAGCGATCTGGGTTCAATTCCGGCCGCTGCCTGTAAGGAGTTTGTACGTTCTCCCTGTGTCTGCGTGGGTTTCCTCCAGGTGCTCTGGTTTCCTCCCACATCCCAAAGACGTACGGGTTAGGAAGTTGTGGGCATGCTATGTTGGCACCGGAAGCGTGGCGACACTTGCGGGCTGCCCCCAGAACATGCTACTCAAAAGACGCAATTTCACTGTGTGTTTCGATGTACATGTAACCAATAAATAAATATCTTATATCTTATCAATGCTACATGAGATCATGTAGCTAGCAAGATGTAGTTGCCTGTAATAACTTTCAGTGGATAGAAATTTTCCATCTGAGCCAATGGTTTCTAGGTTTGCCCCACTTCACAGGGTGTAACGTAAAAATGTATGCTCTCCCTCTTGTGTAGCACTGAGGGAGTCCTGCACTGTCAGAGGTACCCCATTATGGATGAGACAGTAAATTGTCTGCTCCCTTGGGTGACATCAAATAGTCCAGGGTATTATTTTGAAGCAGTGCCTGGGTGTTATCCCCAATCTCTGCAGCCAATACTTATTTCTTAGCTAATATTAACACAAGAACGCCAGAAAATAGGAGCAGGAGTTGGCCACCAGGACCCTCAAGCCTGCCCCGCCAGTCAATATGATTATGACTGATCTATGCTGGTCTCTTCTGTTCCAGTTCCCCATAGTATCTATCTCTACCTGAAGTATATCTAATGATCTGGCTCCACCACTCTTGGGGACAGAGAATTCCAGAGATTCACTACTCTCGGAGAGAAGAAATTTCTACGCACCTCAGTTTTAAACGACCAGCTGTTATTTTGTAGTTATGTTCTCTGTTTGTGACTCTCCCACTAGAGAAAATATCTCAACAATGACCCTGTCAAACCCCCTTGGAATCTTATATGTTTAAGTAAGGTCACCTCTCAATCTTCTAAGGAATACACACCCTAACTGTCTAGCCTCTCTTGATAGAACAACATTCTCATCCCAGGAATTCACCTGGTGAATCTTCTTTGGACTGCCTCAGTGCTACTATTAAACTGTACAGAGTAAGCACAGAACACAGGGCCACCAGACATTTTCACGTAGCTTTTAGTGGAAGCTTACAGAATACAAATTGGCCACCACCTCATATCTCACAATACATTTCAAAAGTACTTCCTCAGCTGTCAAGACCTCTGCGACGTACAAGCTCTGGAGAGACACAGTTTTATTCATCTTTTTTCCTTCAAGTCACTCGACACCTACCTTGAGGATGTTGCCTATGCAGTTGCAAGAAGCCCACAGACAAACTGAGATTTCCATTTGCCTCTGCGTCTGTCGCGAGGTTGGTCCTACAGTTACCCTCCTTTTATCCTCAAGCTCCCTGACTTGGGCCGTTGGAATTTGAGCAGGCACCCCTGATGCTTGTTGACAGGTCTTAAAATACACCAAAGGGCAAGATAAGGAAATGAGAACTTTCCACTGTGCTGAACACCCAAAGTGCGTGAACGGTTTCAGTGAACTTCTGTTGAACTCTACCATGCTGTGTCACTGAGGGGAAGCAACGATGGTGGTGAAAGAGGACCTTCTGGTGTCACTACCCTCTGGCATTGGTCAACCAATACTGTCTCCCGATCCTTTCAGTTAAAGACTAAAATAGCTAATGCAGCAGAGGGTCCAACGGAACACCACTGGTACCCTGCCAATGGGAGACTCGCACAGCATCATTTAAATGCAGAGCTGACATCTCTGGAATGAGAAAACATTAATTGCTAAATTATTAAACCTTAATTGCTTGCTCACCTCTCTATTTTTAGAGATCAGAATATCAAATTAGTTTTCTATTGGCTTTATGAGATTCAGAACACTTCATAATACATCATACCTTTCTTAGATGGATCTTGGTGGAGAGGTGTGTGAGATTATGAGGTGGGGAGGATGAAGAGAATGACAGAGGCAAGAATGAATTGGCCAGGTAGAAAGGGGTGTCAAGTCGAAGCATTTTCCTTCATGTCTAAGGAGACAGATGGAGTCATAGGGTCATAGAGTCATACAGTACCGAAACAGGCTACTTGGCAACTAAGTCTATTCCAACCTATTTGTCAATTTACACTAATCCCATTTGCTTGCACTATGACTGTTTCCTTCAATGTCTTGTGTTTAGTGGTTAGCGTGATGTTATTATAGTGCCAGTTACCTGGGTTCAATTCCGGCTGCTGTCTGTAAGGAGTTTGTACGTTCTCCCCATGTCACTGTGTGGGTTTCCTCCGGGTGCTCCGATTTCCTCCCACATTCCAAAGACATACGGGTTAGGAAGTTGTGGGCATGCTATGTTGGTACCGGAAGCATGGTGACACTTGCGGGCTGCCCACAGAACACTCAACACAAAAAGTGCATTTCACTGTGCATTTCGATGTACATGTGACTAATATAGATCTTATCTTATTATCTTAAATGCCTCTTAAACATTGTAATTTTATCATTCCTCCACTTCCTCTGGCAGCAAGTTCCAGCTGTGAACCACTCTCCGTGTAAGAAAACCACCCTTCCGATCCCCTTTAAGGCTCCTTCCTCTTCTGCTCTGGTTTCTTCCCACTTCCCAAAAGTGTGTGGATAGGTAGGTCAGTTGGCTACTGTAAATCGCTCTTAATGTCTGGTGGTAGAATCAGAGAGGGGTTGATGGGAATGTGGAGGGGATAAAATGGATTAGGGTACTAAGATTAAGATTAAGATTTCTTTATCAGTCATGTGTACAATGAAACACACAGTGAAATGCATCTTTTGTGTGGAGTGTTCTGGGGGCAGCCCACAAGTGTCGCCACACTTCCGGCACCTCACAACTTCCTAACCCGTACATCTTTGGAATGTGGGAGGAAACCGGAGCACCCAGAGGAAACCCACGCAGTCACGGGGAGAACAAACAAACTCCTTACAGACAGTGGCTGGAATTGAACCCGGGTTGCTGGCACTGTAATAGCGTTATGCTAACCACTACACTACCGTGCCTGCCCAATATGAAAACGGCCAAAACCCAGGAGTTTTGGTGTAAAAATGGGTGGCTGATGGTTGGCCTGGACTCAATGGGCTGAAGTGCAGTTTCCTTTCTGTATCTCTCCATGACTCCATGGGTATTATCCTATTTTTTTCCGGGTGAGTTCCTTGGCATCAAGTTGCCAATCTGGTCAGGTGACAGTTTCTCAGTCCGAGTGGGATGACGGGTCATGTGGTTCCTTATTATTATGCAAATAATACCTTGTAATAAAATTAACATTTGGATTCCTCCCAGTTTGCCTGGTTCAGAGTGCAATGCTCAGTGAAGTCTGGAACCAAACACAAAATGAAAGTCTAACTTTGATCTCTAGGTCTGTTAAGATGAATTTAAAAATCAGGTTGAAGATCTTTAATTTTAATATCCCAAGTCTGAATGTATTCCGGATTCCATGATTTGAACACTCTGCAGCTCTGAAATGTTCAGGCTGGGGAACTTCCACTGAGGTACAAATGGTCACCATGTTATTGCCGTTTGTCGTTTACTATTGTTAAAGCCATTTGCAGAGATTGACCACAAAAACCCTCAACGCAGGCCTGACAGAGCACTACACTTTTTTAATATTCATTCAAGGGATGTGCGGTTCACAGGCTGAGCCAACATTTAATTGTCCATCCCTAGCTGTCCTTGAGAAGATGGTGGTGAGCTGCCTTCCTGAAGCACTGCAGTCCTTGAGGTGTGGGTGTACCCACAGTGCTGTTAGGGAGGGAGTACCAGGACTTTGACCTAACGGTGGTGAAGGAACGGCGATATATTTCCAAGTCAGGATGGCGTGTGGCTCAGAGGGCAACTTCCAACTGGTGGTGTTTCCATGTTTTTGCTGCCCTTGTCCTTCTAGCTGGTAAAGGTCATGGGTTTGGAAGGTGCTGTCTAAGGAGTCCTGGTGAGTTGTTGCAGTGCATTCTGCGGATGGTACAAACTGCTGCTACTGTGTGTCAGTGCTGGAGTGAGTGAATGGTTGTGGATGGGGTGCCTATCACATGGGCTGTCATGTCATAGAGTCATCGAGTTATACAGCACCGAAACAGATGCCTCAGCCAGACTGGTCTATGTTGACCAAGATGCCCATCCAAGCTAGTCCCATTTGCCAATGTTTGGCCTATAACCTTCTGAACCTTTCCTATCCATGTACTTGTCCAACTGTCTTTTAAAAGTTGTTAAGATACCTGCCTCAATGCTTCCTCTGGCAGCTCATTCCACATATTTACCACCATTTGTGTAAAAAAAGTTGCCCCTCAAGTCCTTACTAAATCTTTCCCCTCTCAACTTAACCCTATGCCGTCTAGTTCTTGATTCCCCAACCCTGGGAAAAAGACTAAGTGCATTCACCCTTGCATTCAAGCTTTGAGTGCTGTTGAAGGTGCATTCATCCAGGTAAGTGGAGAGCGTTCCATCACACTCCCAACTTGAGCTTTGTAGATGGTGAGAGGCTTTGGGGAGTTAGGAGGTGAGTAACTCACCTCAGGATTCCTCGCCTCTGACCTGCTCTTGTAACAACATTATGTATATGGCTACTCCAGTTCAGTTTCTGGTCTATGGTAACCCCCAGAATATTGATAGTGGGGAGATTCAGTAATGGTAGTGCTATTGAATGTCAGGGGGTGATAACTGGACTTCCTCTTGTTGGATATTGTCATTGCCTGGCACTTGCATGGTGCAAATGTTACTAGCTATCAGCCCAGGCCTGGATATTCAGATGAGGTGGTAAACTACGAGTCTGTTCTCTTCGTTAAGTGTAAATAAAACCATCCTACTATTACAAAACAAAGCACAGGAGTCATCAGTGGGCCACAGCCGATATTTATACCTCAATCAAGATCACTGAAACAGATTATCTGGTCACTATCACATTGTAGTTTGTGGGAGCTTGCTGTGCGTTAATTGGCTGCAGGATTTCCCCCATTACAACACTCATCATACTTCAAAAGTATTTCACTGGATGTGAGCACTGGGTAATCCTGAGGTAGCAAAAGGTGCTATCAAAATGCAAGCTTTTTTTTCTTTTAATAGGCTCACCAGTACAATATACCAGAGGTGTATAAAATCATGAGGGCCATAGATCGGGTGAATGCACACAGTCTTTTTCCCAGGGTTGGGGAATCAAGAACTAGTGGGCACAGGTTTAGGGTGCGAGGGGAGAGATTTAATAGGAACCTGAGGGGAAACTTCTTCACCCAAGGGGTGGTCAGTATATGGAATGAGTTGCCAGAGAAAGTGGTTGAGGCAGGTACATTAACAACATTTAAAAGGTACTTGGACAGGTACATGGATAGGAAAGGTTTAGAGGGATATGGGCCAAATGCAAGCAAATGGGACTGGCTTAGATGGGAATCTTGGTCGGCATGGACCAGTTGGGTCAAAGAGCCTGTTTCCGTGCTCTATGACTCTATACTAGTCCATCAAAATTCAGGGTTGTAAAGTACAGTACCCAGGTGCAGTTCTGACATGGCAGCATTCTCTCAGCGCCATGCCAGGTGTTGGGCTGGAAGCCACGTTTGAGAGGTGCCACAACCCATCGACACAGAGTGAGAATCCTGCTCACTCAGCCACAGTTGGCACCGGTGGTCTGACCCACTCCAGTGTCCCAATCAGTGTCATAAATCACTATAGGGGCAGGGAGTAAAAGAACATAGGAAATAGAAGCAGGAGGAGGCCATTCTGCCCCTTGAGCCCTGCTCCTCCATTCAACAAGGTCACGGCCAACCATCTACCTCTGCACTCACACTTGATCTCCTTAATATCCAGAAATCTATGGATCTCTGCTTTGTATGGAGTCAACAGATGAGCCTTACAACCCCAGCGGTGCAGAATTCCAAAGATCCTCCACCCTTCAGTGAAGACATTTCAGCTGCAAAGTGTTCTACCCTTTATTTTGAGACTCTGGTCCCTGGTTCGCGACTTCTCAGCCAGGGAAAACATCCTCCCTGCTTCAGCCCTGCCAATCCCTCTGAGAATTAACCTACCACAACTTGATATGAAACTCTTGTTACTGACCCTTCCCCTACTGCTCTGCTTTGGAATGTATAATGATCCCCTGGCAGAAAAAGATCCTGAATTGGAAAAATACAGAGTACATTTTCATTGAAAGAGCATGAATTGCAGTGAGCCCTCAGGGGAAAAAGACAGGTGACGCCTCTAGAAGGTGACTATTAACATCTGACCCAACATCACCCGAAATTGCCACTCCAAAACTGGAGAATAAATATCTTGTTCCTATTGCCAGTGTCTCTCGTAATTATAGACCCATGAACATTATAAATAAGTTAATAATTAACTGTGCTTACTGGGGTCGTTGAACGCATCTAATAATCCACTGCGTAGGTCAATTGTGTTTTACCATGACAGTGTTGATGGGGAGCAGGGTTTTAACTCCAGGGCTGCCAGACAGAGGTACTTGAGTGCTTTGAGCTGGCTGGCAGTCTGATTCCAGATCCTTTGAGAAACCTGGTCCTCCTCAAGTGGTGGTTTCTGTGTCGTAATGAGTTAGCGGCTCTGAATATGACCCAGGTGGGGGAGATATTTATTCAAAGTCAAAGTTTATTGTCACATGCACAAGTACATGTGTGTACAGATGTAATGAAAAACTTACTTGCAGTAGCATCACAGGCACATAGCATCAGATAAGTGACATTCACAAGAAAAGCATAAATTACACATAAATTACACACAACTTTTACAAGGAAGAACACAATTAGAACAAAAAAACAAAGTCCATTTTAATGCAAAGTGACCAAAGTGTTTGATGTGGAGGCACGTGAGTGGAAAGAGGGTTGATTGTGAGAGGGTATTCACTGTGGGTGGGTGGTGTTGGAACCCACGCCTCCTTCCCCAAGAAAAATAATTTATCTATCTTTTCAGTGGCCTTATTTAGTTTGCTGCTTGCAGAAGGATGCAAATTCCACCCGGCTAACTCCTGATAGGGTTGAACATGCACCAGAGAAGACAGATCTATGTACCGAATCCAGGGTCCCATTGTACACTGTTGTAAACATTGCAAATATCACTACATCATTTGAGAAAGAGAGGGTAAAAAGACCGGTCAATTTAACATCAGAGAGGTGGTTATGGAATCAGTCACCAGACATTTGGATAGGAAAGGTTTGGAGGGATATAGGCCAATTGCACTCAAGTGGGATTAGCTTAGATGCATGACACAAGAGACTGCAGATGCTGAGATCCAGGGCAACAAGCAATCGCAATGGACTTCTTCCAGCAGATTGTTTGTAGCTTAGATGGGCATCTCGGTTGGCATGGGCCAGTTGGGCCAAAGGGCCTCTTTCCATGCTGTATGACTCTATGACTCAGGTTCTGAGCATTTCAAAGTGCATCAGTTGATCGCAAGAGTGAGCATTGTGTTCGAATTCTTTGAGGTTAGTATTGGGACACTGGTGCGTCTCAACGGAGGTTACTCCTGTGGATTTCCAGAGGGTGTTCGATAAGTCATAGAGTTATCATATCGTCAGCATATGTCCTGCTGACCAAGATGCCCTGCTAAGTTAGTCCCATTTGCTGCATTTGGCCCATATCCCTCTAAACCTTTCCTATCCATGTACCTGTCCAAACATCTTTTAAATGTTGTTATTGTACCTGCCTCTACCACTTCCTCTGGCAGCTCGTTCCAAATACGCACCATCCTCTGTGTGAAGAAGTCGCCTCTCAGGTCCCTTTTTAATCTTTCCCCTGATTCTGCAGAGTTTCTACAGGATCTAATTCTGAGATTCTAAGATTTCTTTATTAGTCACTTGTATGTTGAAACACACAGTGAAATACATTTTTTTTTGCATTGAGTGTTCTGGGGGCAGCCCGCAAGTGTCGCCACACTTTCGGCGCCAACATAACATGCCCACAACCTTCCAACCTGTACATCTTTGGAATGTGGGAGGAAACCGGAGCACCCGGAGGAAACCCACGCAGACACGGGGAGAACGTACAAACTCCTTACAGACTGCAGCCAGAATTGAACCTGGGTCGCTGGCGCTGTAATAGTGTTACACTAACCTACCGTTACTGCCGTGCCTGCTGATCAAACTGATGGACATAAAAAGTCAATCCCAGCCCTCCTGATGTGTCTCAGTCAGCTGTCAATCTCTTCCTTCCAGATCACTCCCCAACTTGGTCTTGACTTGCTTCAGTCTGTCATCTTCTTACCCTGCTCCTTCACTGGGCTTTCTAAAAATAATGGTTAATTAGATGTTATATACTCACTTTGGCATAGCTGAGCAGGTGCTGTCTCATGTCTGTGTTACCCTTGAGTAGTGACTGAGGTAACGAGGATGGATGTTAAATGCTTTTATTAATTACAGGCATCTGTGGCCAGACCCATTGAAATATTAGCTGCCGTTCCACTATCCAGGGCTGCAACTTCCTACAGCAAGCAGATGCTAATCTGATGTCTTTAGCAGCAGTTGGTAAGCTTAGCTCAGTTGGATGCACTTTCCCTCTGATTCAGGTGAACATGGTTCAAATCCCAACCTGGCCTAGTTACCCCAGTTCAGTGTTGAGGGAATGCTACTTTGTCCCTTGAAAGCCTTATAAAACTTCAGTTAGGCCACGTTTAGAGTATTGTGTGCATTTCTCGTCTCCGCGTTACAAGAAGGATGTGGAGGCTTTGGAAAGAGTGCAGAGGAGGTTCAGCAGGATGTTGCCTGGATTGGAGAGTATTAGCTATAAGGAGAGGTTGGACAAACTTGGGCTGTTTTCTCTGGGGCGTCAGAGGCTGAAGAGAGACCTGAGAGAGGTATGCAAAATTATGAGAGGCATGGGTAGGGTAGGGAGCCAGAGTGTTTTTCCCAGGGTAGAAATGTCAAATACCGGAGGGCATAGATTTAAGGTGAGAAGGGGAAAGTTTAAAGGAGATTTTTTTACACAGAGAGTGGTAGGTGCCTGGAACACACTGCCAGGGGAGGTGGTGGAAGCAGATACGACAGTGATGGTTAAGAGGCGTTTGGACAAATGGGCAGGGAATAGAGGGAGATGGAAAATGTGAAGGCAGATGGGATTAGTTGGGTTGGCTTCAGGGTTGATGCAGACATAGTGGGCAGGAGGTCCTATTCCTGTGCTGTACTGTTCGATGTTTTATGTTCCAAATGTTAAGATAAGATATCTTTATTAGTCACATGTACATCGAAACACACAGTGAAATGCATCTTTTGTGTGAGTGTTCTGGGGACAGCCCGCAAGTGTCGCCACGCTTCTGGCGCCGACATAGCATGCCCACAACTTCCTAATCCATTCGTCTGTGGAATGTGGGAGGAAACCGGAGCACCCGGAGGAAACCCACGCAGACGCGGGGAGAACGTACAAAGTCCTTACAGACAACAGCGGGAATAGCGTTACGCTAACCAGTACACTACCGTGCCTGCTCTTCTTCTAGGTGTTAAAGATCCTGTGGTACCATGTCAAAGAAGTAAGATGGAGTTAGCCTCAACAATACTTACTTCCCAACCAAGATCACTAAATCGGGTCTTTAGTCTCATTTGCAGTTTGCGTGAGATTGCCATATGTAAATTGGTTGTCAAATATTTTACATTGCAATTGTAGATCTACTATATAAGCAATAAAGACAGAAAGTGCTGGAAACACTCAGCAGATCGGGCAGCATCTGCAGAACGAGGAACAGAGTTAATGTTTCAGGTTAAAGGCTGCCAGAATTGGGAAGGAGAGAAAGGAAGTTAATATTGAGCTACAGGGAGGGTGGAGGAGGGTGGAGAGGACAAAGGTGAGGCTAGGATTGCCCTGGGGATAAACTGAGATTATCTTGTCAATCAGTTAAGGGTTGAAGGAGAACACGGACCATTGTTAACAATAGCTATTATTGATTACATACATTAACTTTCTCGATGTGAATGTGGGTGGTATGATTAATGAGCTTGCAGATGGCACAAAATTGGTGGTGTTGTTGATGGAGACGAAGATAGTCTTCAGCTACAGCACAATATTGATCAGCTGGTAAGATGGACAGAGAAATGGCAGACGCAATTCAATCCTGAAAAAAATGTGAAGTGATGCATTTCTGAAGGACTAATAAGGCTATAGCGTATACAATGAATAGCAGCATCCTAGGTAGTTCTGAGGAGTAGAGTAACTTTGGTGAATATGTTCAAGGATTCCCAAAGGCAGCAGCATTGTTAGGTAAGTTGGTTAAAAAGGTATATTGGATATTTGCCATTATTTTCCAGGGTAGTGAATACAAGAGTTTGGAGGTTATGGTAGTTAAAACATAGAAGGCCAGGAGTTGAATGCTGCAAGATATTATTAATATTTGTAGTATACTGGCCAGCACAGACAAGGTGGGCCGAAGGGCCTGTTTTCTATACTGTATGACTCTGGCTCACTAATGCTTGAATGTGAAGTCAGTGTGCACAGGGTTAAGAGAGACTGTATGGTTATTTCTGTGGATAGCCAACAGGTTGATAATAATCAAATGGTGATTGGCTGACTAGATTGTCCTCGTATTTAAGCCGAAAAGTGGCGATAACGTTCTCACTTTCACCTGTGCCTTCACCAGACCACCTTGAGAGTTCCCTCTGAGGTAAAGTTGTGCCCTTTTGGGGTTATTTCTTTTCTTCTTTAAATTTTACTCTTCCCATTTTGACAGGTTAGGAGTGTGCCTCCCCAGGAAAGAAAACAGTAACAGGAGCTGACAGCAGAGGTCTGGGGAGAAACACTACACAGGGTAAGGATTACAGTAATGATTTACAGTTCAGCTCCCTCCCAGTACAACGATAACCCAGGGCAAAATAGTGCTCCATAACGAGAGGCTAGATTGTTTGAAAAGCACATTTCAAATGTAGGTCTTGCAGATCTTAAGTTTATCAAGACTGGTTATTTTATTGAAAATTAGGTTGAGCAGATGTCATAAGAATTGTAGTTATGCTGAATCTATTTCATCAATGGGAGCTATACTGAATCTGTCTGGTCAGTGGTAGTTATGTTAACTTTGTATCGCCAGTGGTAGTTATGCTTGATCAGTATCATCATTGGTGGTTATGCTGAATTGTGTTGTCGGTGGTAGTTATTCTCAGTCTATATAATCAGTGCTGAATTAATATCATCGATGGTAGTTTGGCTGAATTTGTATTGTCAGTGGTAATTAGCCTGAATCTGTATCATTAGTAGTAGTTACATTTGATCTATATTGTCAGTGGTAGTTATTTGCAATCCGGATCACCAGTGGTAGTTATACTTGATCAATATCATCATTGGTGGTCATGCTGAATTTGTATCATCTGTGGTAGTTATGTATTATCTGTATCTTCAGTGGTAGTTATACTGAATCTATATCATGTGGTAGTTCTACTGAATTTGTATCGTCAGTGCTAGTTATGCTGAATTTGTATTGTCAGTGGTGGTTATGCCAAATCCATATCATCAACAATGACTACACATCCCAGCCCTTCAGTTTTTAACTTGTATTTCCAGGCATTGAAGACTATCTCCTCGACGATGAACAAAGCTTGGAGTAAAATCATTGCAGTGTCCTGGACAATTGTGGTTTATAAATTCAACCATGTAATGCATACTATTTTTGTGCTTTGTTGCTGAATTGTAGAGTAAAATTGACCAATAACTCCGATTGGGATTTGATAATGTTCAGGCCAAACCTGGAGAGTTTGTCTGAGTGCTTCTGCACATGGGACCAGCACAAACGTTAAGGATACTGGGCATGGAACAATGGCATCAGTGCTTGTGCAATGCATGTTTGGTATTGCTCCTGCTTTATTGTGCTGTGGACAGGTGGTGAGGTAATAGGGAGATCCATGAATGAAGCAGACTCTAACAAAGGATGCAGGCCCATCCGAGTTAGCGTTACACTATTACAGCGCCAGCGACCTGAGTTCAATTCCGGCCGCTGTCTGTAAGGAGTTTGTACGTTCTCCCCGTGTCTGCGTGGGTTTCCTCCAGGTGCTCCGGTTTCCTCCCACATTCCAAAGACGTACGGGTTAGGAAGTTGTGGCCATGCTATGTTGGCGCCAGAAGCGTGGCGACACTTGTGGGCTGCCCCCAGAACACGACGCAAAAAGATGCATTTCACTGTGTGTTTCAATGTACATGTGACTAATAAAGATATCTTAATCTTATCTTAAAACAACTCGTCTTCTTGGGGAGTCTGTCACAGGAGACACTGATAAATTGAACAAAGACAGCAGATTTCTAATCAGGTGAGATATTTAATTTGGGGAGCTCCAAGCAATCGAGGAAGGAAAGGAATTGTCGACGTTTCAGGTCGAAGTGCTGCCTGATACAGTCCTGATGCAGGGTTTTGACCTGAAACGTTGACAATTCCTTTCCTCCCACAGATGCTGTTTGACACGCTGAGTTCATCGAGCAGACTTTTTGTTGTTCCAGATTCCAGCATCTGCAGTCTCTTGTAGCTCCGAGCAATCCTTCCTCTTTCCAAATGTCCACCTCTGCGTCCACAATCTCAGCATCAGAGAAACTGGCTGCGACAAATGGCCTCTTTTAGTGCTTCCAGTTGAAAATAACTGCTTTAGGAGATCTGTTGAATCCCACTGCTTACAAGTGCAATGCAATATACCAGACACATGTACGAACATCTGTCCATACGTGTTCCTTTGTATGAACATGTGATACATATCTGGGCACAGATCAAGCAGGCTGGGCCCTTGCTACAGTGTCATATTAGCTTAAATCTCGGTAACATTTCCTTTTAAACATTTCTCGTTATAGGTTAGAGAAATATTCATGAGTAACTATTTGACTGTTAGTCAAGCATTTAAGGTGAGAGACGAAAGATTTAAAGCAGATCTGAGGAGCAAGTTTCTCACACGGAGGGTGGTGGGGAAGCTGCCAGAGGAAGTGGTAGAGGCGGGTACAATTATAACGTTTAAAAGACATTTGGATAGGTGCATGGGTAGGAAAGGTTTAAAGGGAAATGAGCCAAACACAGGCAAATGGAACTAGCTCAGGTAGTCAACTTGGTCAACATGGACCAGTTGGGCTGAAGGGCCTGTGTCCATGCTGTACAGCTCTCTGACTCTATGACTGCCATCGGGTTAATGGGGGCAGTTCGTCCAGATTCATAATGAGGATTTCCCTTTAATCTCCATTGCCATGGGAAGGCCATGGATCAGCTGTACGACTAATAGGGGGACCATGTGGCTAAGTCATTTGATGAAGGCTCCTGGAATGAGTTCATGTGGAACTACTATGTGGAGGAGCCTTTGAGACATTCTTTTATTCCGATATTGAAGATTAACCAGGAGGATTCCACAATGCGCACTTGAGCGTTACCAGAGGCATGATAGGATAAATGTCTCCTTGTGTACATACAGAGGTTGTCGTAGGTACTATCTACGATATTGCTGTGCATATTATAGATAGTACATATTGCAGCCACTGTATGCTGGTGGTAGAATGAGGGGGTGCAGTGAAGTGACTGCTTTGTCCTGGATGATGTTGAGCTTCCTGGGTGTTGTTGGTTTTGATGGAGTGTCAGGCATCGAGAGCTAAGATCTGATAACATGGGGATGGGTCACAGTGGATAGGGGCTGGTCAGCTTTCATTGAATGATGGGTGTGGGAACC
Organism: Pristis pectinata; assembly: GCF_009764475.1. Classification (NCBI taxonomy): domain Eukaryota; kingdom Metazoa; phylum Chordata; class Chondrichthyes; order Rhinopristiformes; family Pristidae; genus Pristis; species Pristis pectinata. The sequence continues at coordinate 11,302,359 of NC_067406.1, read as the reverse complement.
CTCAATCCCCCTCTATCTGACAATCAGCTTTTTATTTAAATACAGTAAAGTCAATGCCACTTTATGTGATTGACTGTAAAGTGCTTTGGCAAACCTGAGGTGGTCAAAGGTTCTCTCAAAGTGCGTTGCCCTTCCTTCGTCCCATCCCTTTCTCTCACTTTCTCTCTCTCCCCTTTCCTGCATTCTCTCTCCTTTCGATCCTTTCTCTCCACCCCCTTCTCATTTTGCTTTCTTTTTCTCTTTACCTTTCATGTCTGTCCCTTCTTTTTCCTCTATCGTACCTTCCCTCTTTATTTTCCTTCTTTCGCCTTCATTTCTCACCTTTTCTGTCTCTCCTTACTCACTTTCTTTCCTCTCTCACTCTTTCTCTCATTTTCTCCCCCTTTCTTCCCCCTTTTCTCTGTCCTCCTCTCTCACTTACTCTTTCTTTACTCTGCTTTCTCTTTTTCCTCACTTTCCCCTCTAATTCCTTCTCCTCCTCTTCTCCTCCGTCTCCTTGCATTTCCTCTCTCTCTCACCTCTTTCCTCTTCCTCTTCTTTACTTCTTCTCACTTTCTGTTTCCTCTTTCTTTTCCCCTCCTCTCTTTCCTCCTCCCCTCTCTCTCTTCCAATTGTAATCATGGCACAACGTAATGTCAGTCCCCTGGAAGGCCATAGTTACTCTACGTACAAAGGAAAACTGACTTGGATTAAACGACAAGACATTTCCCATTCTGAATGAATGCTCCAGAATGGGAGAGGAGCCAAGGTAGTGTATGAGTAACCAGTTGAGTCAGTGGATATCGATGAAGGTTATGAAAGGAACATCAGCAAAGAATGTAGTGACCAGCAGTTCACTGCATTGACCAGGTTCCAGAACCACCTACAGTCCCCCCCTCCCCTATCTGCCATTCACATCTCCCTTAATGGCTCCCATTATCACCTCCATTACTTGTCAGAGTCCAGCACTGGTAGTCCTTTGTGTTCCTGCTTATCTCCCTCCAGCAGCCGCCTCCACCTTTACCCTCTCCATCCCCTCTCATGCCTCTCATTTTTATTCCCTTTGCCTGCCTTCACCTATCATCCACCAGCCACAATCTCCCAACTCCACCCCACTCCCCTCCCGTACCCCGCTTGATCTGCCTGTCATCCTTCACCTCCCTTTAGTCCAACAATCACCTCTGGTCCTTATCTCACCAGTCCCCCTCTCCTCTCGCTACTGGCTATCTCCCTTCTCCACTCTCAGTCCTAATGCAGGGTTTCTACCCGAAACGTCAACAGTCCCTTCCCCTGCACAGATGCTGCTCAACCTGCTGAGTTCCTTCTGCAGATTGTTTGTTGCTCCTGCCTATAGTTACCTGGCTTATACCTGCTGCCCTTCTTAAATGCTTCTCCAGGGCTGTTGCTGCCTTTGATGAATGAACTAGTGGAGAGAGAGTGACTAGAGCTGACCACGTTTTTTTCATGACAACAAGACAATGTGAGCACACAAACTGGCCGAGAAAGGGTTTGGATGTGTTGGGAATTAGTCCTCAAATCTGGGAAAAATTAGGAGCTGATGTTAAATATGGAGAAATAGAAGATAGTGAGTTTGAGGGAAGGATACAAATAGAGAGAGAGCATTGTAAATGGGGACTGCCTGCAGGTGAGAATAGGAAAGGGTTAGCTACTGAAGTGAAGATATAGGATCTGCAAAATGGAACCATGTGTCCTAATATATCCCTAAGACCCCCAACCCCAATCATTCTGATTTGCTCTATCATACCTCCCATTGTAGTACCACTTGCTCCCTACTCCAAAGCTGACATTGGCATTATTGAAGAAATATCATTGTTCTGAAGATGCTTCGACCTGAAACATCGACAGTTGTATTCCCCCCACAGATGCTGCTCGACCCATGGAGGTCCTCCAGTAGGTTGTTCTCCAGGTTCCGTCATCTTCAGCCTCATGTATCTCCATTGTTCTGAAGAACTCTGAGATGGACCGGGGTTAAGTTATATGGTGCATCCATCTGAAGGGAATTGAGAGCAACTAGTATTCTTTTCTACCTCAAGGATTTTGCTCTCCTTTCCTTTCTGTGCCACCTCCTGTAGGTAGCAGGGGCAGTGAGAGATGTACCCCAAGTTATACCATTAGGAGAGGATTTGGAAGCAGTACCTTTGATCCGATATGAAGCAAGGATGTGCACCATGGATTGGTGGGGAGCAGGGGTAGGTGACATGCAGGGTGACAGGAATCCCACAATAATAATTCAGATTATAAATAAAGTTAAAATGAAGTTATAAATGAGTGCACGCATAGTCCTATAACATGAAGGAGAGGTGTATGTGGATCTCTAAAACCCATTAAGTTTCAATTCCTGTGCATACCCTGAAGAACAGGAATGTGTTGGACTACAATGCATGGGTTAGATTGAACACATGTGATGGTATTTTTTTGAAACCCAAAGTTTAATCTCTCCAGGACCTTTTTACAGCTGGCGACCTGCTCACTGACACTAAGCCCCAATCATCCAAACAGTCCAGCAACAACTTACATTTAGTATTGGAAGCAATGAAAGTCATTTATCATTGCAATTTCTGTCTCTTTGTGGCCATCCCGCATGTGCCTCCAAATCCATTCCCTTGACCCAGACCATTAGCCTGGCTGATAAGTCAGCCTGAGTCAGGGGGGCTGTGAACCTTGGCACTCAGCTCAGCACCAGGCTTCCTGTATCAGGTCCACCACCAAAACCTTTTTCCCCACCTTGAGTAACAGGGTCCATCTCTGTCCTAGTTCCTTCCCCCTTAATGCTGTAGCTTTAGACATCATCAGTAGAACCAAAGAGTCACACAGCATGGAAACAGGCCCTTTGGCCCAACTGGTCCGTGCTAATCAAGATGCCCACCCAAGCCAGTTCCATTTGTCCACGTTTTGACACATGTCCCTCTAAACCTCTCCTATTCATATACCTATCCAAGTGCCTTTTAACTGTTGTTAATGTACCTGCCTCATCCACTTCCTCTGACAGCTCATTCCATATACAGACCACCTTCTGGGTGAAAAAGTTGCCCCTCAGGTTCCTATTAAATCTTTCCCTTCTCACTTATGCCCTCTAGTTCTTGATTCCCCAACCCTAGGAAAAAGGCCATGTAAATTCACGCTATCTATGTTCCTCATGATTTTATACACCTCTATAAAGTCACCCCCCAATTTCCTGTGCTCCAATGAATAAAGTCCTAGCCTGCCCAACCTCTCCCTGTAACCCTGTCCCTTGTGTCCTGGCAACATCCTCATAAACCTTTTCTGCACTTTTTCCAGCTTAATGGCATCTTTCCAACAGCAGGGTGACCAAAACTGAACACAATACTCCAAGTGTGGCCTCACCGACGTCTTGTACAACTGCAACATAATGTCCCAACTTCTGCTGAAGTTAGCCACATTGTCCTTTCCTTGGTTTCAATGTGCACTATGCTCCAGGGAAGTTTCGACGCAGCTTCTGCACATTCTCCCTGTCATCGTGTGCATTTCCTCTGGGTGCTCCGCATCCCTCCCACATCCCAAGGATAAATTAGCTACTGTAACTTACCCAGTAGTGCAGATTAGTGGCAGAAGTGATCAAACGGGGATTGATGGTTATGTGTGCAAGAGAACAAGTTGCAGGAGTATGAGGAAGTAAGGAGAGAGAATGGGGCTAATGAGGTTGCTCCCTTTGGAGCTGGCATGTGTCCAATGGGTTGAATGTCCTCTTTCTGTGTCGTTAAGTAAAAGATGAATGCAATGCTACGATATCTAATGCTGCAAGGCCAGCTCATTAACACTGAAGCAATGTAAGCCCCGGGAACAGCACCTCCTCTTCTATCTAGGCACATTTCTGCCTTCCCAGGCTTAATATTGAATTCTACAACTTCAGATAACTCACTTACTTTATCTGTATTAGAAATGGACATTTCTGATGTAAGTCATTCACCTATGATATTGTCTCGGTATTTCTCTCTCTATTAGCACTGCCTGACCTGTTGGGCATGTCCTGCAGTCCCTGCATTGAACATTTTTTATGTTCATAAAACTTGATTATGTGGTTCCACCCCTGGCAGCACATTCCAGGCACCCACCACTCTGCGTAAAAAAAATTGCCCCACACATCCTCTTTGAACTTACCCTCCTCACTTTAAATCATGCCCTCTAGTATTAGACATTTCAACCCTCAGGAAACACCATATATGTACGTTCTCCCCATGTCTGCGTGGATTTCCTCCGGCTGCTCCGGTTTCCTCCCACATTCCAAAGACGTAGGGGTTAGGAAGTTGTGGGCAACTATGTTGGCGCCGGAAGCGTGGCAACACTTATGGGCTGCCCCCAGAACACTACACAAAAGATGTATTTCACTGTGTGTTTCTATGTATATGTGACTAATAAAGATATCTTATCTTATCTTATCTTATAATTTTATAAACTTCAATCAGGTCTCCCCTCAGCCTCTGCCACTCCAGAGAAAACAGCCCCTGTTTGTCCAACCTCTCCTTTTAGCACATCACCTCTAATCAAAATCAAAATCAGAATCAGATTTATCACTGACATTTGACATGAAGTTTGTTGTTTTGCAGCAGCAGGACAGTGCAAAGATATCTTATCTTTATTAGTCACAGGTACATTGAAACACTCAGTGAAATACATCTTTTTGCGCAGTGATCTGGGGGGCAGCCCGCAAGTGTTGCCACATTTCCGGTGCCAACATAGCATGCCCACAACTTCCTAACCTGTACATCTTTGGAATGTGGGAGGAAACCAGAGCACCCGGAGGAAACCCACGCAGACACGGGGAGAATGTACAAACTCCTTACAGACAGTGGCCAGAATTGAAACCGGGTCGCTGGCGCTGTAAAGTGTTACACTAACCGCTACACTACCGTGCCTGCCATAAAAATACATAAAAAGACATAAAAATCTATAAATTACAAAAATAAATAAATAGTGTTAAAAAAAAGAATAATGAGGTAGTGTTCATGGGTTCATGGACCATTCAGAAATCTGATGGTGGAGGGGAAGAAGCTGTTCCTAAATCGCTGAGTGTGGGTCTTCAGGCTCCTGTACCTCCTCCCCGATGGTAGTAACGAGAAGATGGAATGTGCCGGATGGTGTGGGTCCTCAATGAAGGATGCCGCCTTCTTGAGGTACCGCCTCTTGAAGATGTCTTCAATGGCGGGGAGGGTTGTGCCCGTGATGGAGCTGGCTGAGTCTACAACCCTCTGCAGCCTCTTGTGATCCTGTGGATTGGAGCCTCCATACCAGGCTGTGATGCAACCAGTCAGGATGTTCTCCAATGTAAATCTATAGAAATTTGTAAGAGACTTTGGTGACAAACCAAGTCTCCTCAAAATCCTAACAAAATAGAGCTGCTGGCATGGCTTTTTCGTGATTGCATCAATGTGTTGGGCCCAGGGTAGATCGTCTGAGATGTTGACACTCAGGAACTTGAAGCAGTTCACCCTTTCCACCACAGACCCCTTGGCAGCATCCTGGTAAATCTCTTCTGCACCGTCTCCAAAGCCTTGAATTTCTTAGCCTAATAAACCCACAATATAATCAAACCAAATCTGACATAAAACCACACGGAGAGAAATTGGCAAGACGTTCTAAAGCCTGGTGAATGTGGAAGATATAAGGAGGCAATAAAAGGAAGAAAGAGGGAGATGGAATGATTTGGGGATGGACTCCTAGACTGAGGTGGCACAAGGCACTGGTGGAGTGAAGGGAAAATAGGGAAAGTACAAGAGGCTGGCATTGGAGGCCTGATCACATGGAGAGGGTTTAGAGGAAATTCACCAGGATGTTGCCTGGGATGGAGTTTTTCAGTATTGAGCAGTGACTAGATTGGTTGGGTTTGTTTTTCCTTGGGGCAGAGGAGACAGTGGGGTGGGGGGGGGGGAAGCGGGTTGCTATGAGAGGTGTGCATATGGACATAGAAGGGGTATGTAGTAGGAAATTCTCTCCCATAACAGGGGTGACTAATACCAGGAGTGAGGGGTTTATAGGGGATCTGAAGAGGAATATTTTTCACCCAGCAGGTGGTTGGGATCTGGAACACACTGGCTGAAGGGATGGTGGAGGCAGGTACTCTCACAATATCTAGCTGAGCATGGGCATTGCCTTGTCAAGGCATAGAAGGCAATGGCCAGGTGCTGTTAAATGGGATTAGTGTGGATGGGTACTTGTTGGTCAATATGGGCATGGTGGCTGAGGGACCAGTTTCTGTGCAGTGTTGGTATTGGTTTATTATTGTCACTTGTACTGAAGTACAGTGAAAAACTTGTCTTGCATACCGATTGTACAGGTAATTGCAGTTACATTGGGTTAGTGCAGAGTGCATTGATGTAGTACAGGTAAAAACAGTAACAGTATAGAGTAAAGTGTCACAGCTACAGAGAAGGTGCAGTGCAATAAGGTGCAAGGTCACAACAAGGTAGATCGTGAGGTCATAGTCCATCTCATTGTATAAGGGAACCGTTCAATAGTCTTGTCACAGTGGGATAGAAGCTGTCCTTAAGCCAGGTGGTACGTGCCCTCAGGATCCTATATCTTCTACCTGATGGAAGAGGAGAGAGGAAAGAATGACCTGGGTGGGTGGGGTCTTTGATAATGCTGGCTGCTTCACCAAGACAGTGAGAGGTAAAGACAGAGTCCAAGGAGGGGAGGCTGGTTTCCGTGACTCGCTGGGCTGTGTCCACAACTCTCTGCAGTTTCTTGCAGTCCTGGTATGAGAGTACGAGAGGACATGGCTTTAGGGTGAAAGGGGAAAGGTTTAGGGGGAACATTAGAGGGAATTTCTTCACTCAAAGAGTGGTGGGAGTGTGGAATGGGCTGCCATCTGATGTGGTAAATGCGGGCTCACTCTTAACTTTTAAGAGTAAATTGGATAGATACATGGACGAGAGAGGTCTGGAGGGGTATGGGCTGGGGGCAGGTAAATGGGACTAGCAGAATAATGTTTTGGCACAGACTAGAAGGGCCAAATGGCCTGTTTTCCGTGCTATGGTTCTACGGTTCTATGGGCAGAGCAGTTGCCGTACCAAGTAACTCTGTGACTATGACCTTGAAGGGTTGCAGGTAAGGAAGGTATTGTGGAGTTAAGAAAGGGCTGAATCCATGGAAGGACCTCAGTAGTAAACAAGGAGTAAAATGAAAGAAAAACAATTGGTACTGTTGATGGTCGAGTTAAATTTTGGCTTGCAGCCTGGAAAAACTTGATTGTGTGATGCCAAGGACTGTTTTATGGTCACCTGAATGGGCAGCTAAGACCCCAGTTTAATATCTAATCCAAAAATAATGAGATTTTTGACAAATTCAGCACATAATATTTAACTGAAATATTAGGTGAAACAAGTGTTGGAGTAGAGATTGAATTCATTATAGAATTGTACTGTTATTTGAAACAGTTTCCTTTACAGGGTAACAGTTATAATCCTCTCTGCTTGGCTTGAGTCAGGGTCATAAAACTGATCAAACATACCTCAGGCAGGTTCTTTCAACGAAATTAGTTCTATTTGTGTCCACAGCCTTTGAAGAAACTGAATATTCCTGTCCTCACCTGCAGCTACTTAACTGCAGGTGAGGACAGGCTGTTGAATAAATATTGGGGATTAATCATCAGAAATCTAGGTACACCGACCTTGCCAGAAACTAATGAGAGTCTGTTTGCTTCAGGGTGTTTTGCCTGTTTATTGAGCCCACATTGAGACCTTTGTAAGATGCCATATCTGCTGTCACCTTGTTGAGGCTGGAATATTTTCTCCTTGTAACTCAGAGCTTTTTGTCAGAAGCCAGACATTCTTCATTTACTTACAGCACACAGACTACTTCCACCGATATGGAAAACACAAGATGTACTGAGTTAACTGGTGATAACTGCATCCTGTTTGGAAGTTTAGGTCATGATTAATTTTTTTTCTGAACAAGAGGTTGAGAAGCAAACAAACCTGTTGGAAGTGTATAGGTCTGTATTGGCATTCATTTCTCAACCCCTGACCGTGCTGACCCAGACAAGTAAATAAACCTTTCAATTCCTCTTTAGATAAAATATTTAGTTGAGATTTTTAACATGTTGGTTTGCTTTTTAGTACCAACAGGGATGAAATTGGGTCACATTCCCTAGCTTAATGGCTGTATAAACGAGGCATAATAATATCTGGTTATGGGAACCTGTGGTGGGTGCTTGGAGTCCTTGGTAGAGTGCTCAACTACATGGGAGCCTTCCAGAAAATGGTGACCCAAGGATGGGAGCAGACTCAACACAGATGTGGTTATGGAACCGTCCATCAACAAAAAGAAAAGTTCTGGGGCTAGAAATTCCTTCACTCAACTCCAAAAAAAAGTAGAAATGTGGGAACAGTCAACCTACAGCTCAAATAATTGTAGGGTTTTGCAGAAAAGAGAGAGGTTACTTGTACCATGGTGTCTGTGGTGCTACAATTCATTCCAAAGATTTCCTTCCTCCAATGCTGACACTGGCTTTGTTTTTCATGTGTATATCCTATTTCTTTTCAGTAGTTGCTGTTGATTCATCTTCCCCTGTTCTTTCAGGCAGGGTATTTGAGATCTTAACTCACGGTGTAAGAAATAAAATTACCTTGCCTTTTTCTTTAAGAACGGCTACTTCCCTTCAAACATTCGGTTCTTGAACCAACCAGCTCAACCCTAATCACTACAGTTTAGCAACACTATGACCACTCTGATCACTTTGCAATAAAATTGACTGTTTTAATTGTGTTCTTTCTAGCAAAAATGATGTATAATTTATGTTTAATTTATGTTTTTCTTTGTGAATGCTGCTTATATGATAGAACCATAGAACAATACAGCACAATACTGGCCCTTCGGCCCACCATGTTGTGCCGACTTTCAAACCACTCCTGAAGCTATCTAACCCCTTCCTCCCACATATTCCTCTATCTTAAATTCCTCCATATGATTATCTAACAATCTCTTGAACTTGACCAACGTATCAGCCTCTACCACCACCCCAGGCAGCGCATTCCATGCACCAACCACTCTCTGGGTGAAAAACCTGCCTCTGAGATGTCCCTTGAACTTTCCACCCAATACTTTAAAGCCATGCCCTCTTGTATTGAGCATTGGTGCCCTGGGAAAGAGGTGCGGGCTGTCCACTCTACCTATTCCTCTTAATATCTTGTATACCTCTATCATGTCTCCCCTCATCCTCCTTTTCTTCAATAAAGCCCTATCTCCTTTAGTCTCTCCTCATAATCCATACTCTCTAATCCAGGCAGTGTCCTGGTAAATATCCTCTGCACCCTCTCCAACGCCTCCACATCCTTCCTATAATGAGGTGAACAGAACTGGACACAGTACTCTAAGTGTGGTCTAACCAGAGTTTTGTAAAGCTGCATCATCACTTTGCGGCTCTTAAACTCAGTCCCATGACTTATGAAAGCTAACACCCCATAAGCTTTCTTAACTACCCTATCTACCTGTGTGGCAACTTTCAGTGATCTGTGGATATGAACCCCCAGATCCCTCTGTTCCTCCACACCACCCAGAATCCTGCCATTTACCTTGTACTCCACCTTGGAGTTTGTCCTTCCAAAGTGTACCACCTCACACTTCTCTGGATTGAACTCCATCTGCCACTTCTCAGCTCAGCTCTGCATCCTATCAATATCCCTCTAAGCTTTGACAGCCCTCCACACTATCCACAACACCACCGATCTTTGTGTCATCTGTAAACTTGCTAACCCAGCCCTCCACCCCCTCATCTAAGTCGTTAATAAATATCACAAAAAGTAGAGGTCCCAGAACCAATCCCTGTGGGACACCACTAGTCACAGCCCTCCAATCCAAATGCACTCCCTCCACCACAACCCTCTGCTTTCTACAGGCAAGCCAATTCTGAATCCACACAGCCAAGCGTCCCTGGATTCCTTGGCTTCTGACCTTCTGAAGAAGCCTACCATGCAGAACCTTGTCAAACACCTTACTAAGATCCATGTAGACCACATCCACTGCACTACCCTCATCAATCTTCCTGGTCACCTCCTCAAAGAACTCTATCAGGCTTGTGAGGCAAGATCTTCCCTTCACAAAGCCATGCTGGCTGTCCCGAATCAGTCCATGTTTCTCTTAGAATCCTTTCTAACAGCTTACCCACCACAGACGTAAGGCTCACCGGTCTGTAATTCCCTGGACTATCCCCACTACCTTTTTTGAATAAGGGGACAACATTTGCCACCCTCCAATCCTCCGGTACCATCCCCGTGGACAATGAGGACTCAAAGATCCTAGCCAACGGTTCAGCAATCTCCTCCCTCGCCTCATGAAGCAGCCTGGGGAATATTCCATCAGGCCCCGGGGACTTATCTATCCTAATATTTTCTAACAACTCCAACACATCTTCTCTCTTCATGTCTACATACTCTAGAACATTACTCCTACCAACACTGTCCTCAGCGTTGTCAAGACCCTTCTCCTTGGTGAATACTGAAGAGAAGCTATGTGCTATGTGCCTGTGATGCTGCTGCAAGTAAGTTTTTCATTGCACCTGTGCACACAGTAGATGTACTTGTGCACCTAACAATAAACTCAATTTGATTTTGAATTTGCTAATTGCCTTAAAATTGTGAAATATAACAGGAAGTGTTGGGAATACTCAGCAGGTCAGGCAGCAACTGTGGAACAATCTTGCAAAATGTTCTTGCTAACTTTAGCAATTACATTGAGACAGTGCAAACAAATAAAATATGCCGTTAAAGAAGAAAATATCCCTTGAACAATCAATAAGGTGGTCTGTCTTAGCGTATGTAATATCTTATATTTACAATAATGCAGAAGGAGGCTATTCAGCCCAAAGGGTCCATTCCAGCTCCCAGGGGAGCAATCCCATCAGTCCCATTCCCCTCCCATTTCCTTATACCACTACAGCTTATTCTCTCTCTCTCTCTCTCTCTCTCTCTCTTTCTCTCTCACATGCTCATCAACTCCCTTTTGATTCTTTTTATCATTAACTTACACCAGGGATAATTTACAGTGGCTTCTTAACCTACCAGCACATCTTTGGGGTGGTGGGGGAAATAAACTGGGACACATGGAGGAAATCTACATGGTCAAAGAGAGGACATGCAAACTCTACACAGATTGTACCCAGGGTTAGGATTGTACTCCAGCCCCTGGAAAATATAGAGATAACAAACAACCAAAATGTTATTGCATTCTTGTTTGTGAAACTTTGCTCTATGCTAACTAAATTTTGAAGAGGCACCACAGTTATTACACTTGATTGGTTGTGAAGTACTCTGGGACAACCTGTGGATCTGTATGAATGCAATATCTGTTTGAGCAATTTATCTGTTTTATCACTACAAGCCATTCCCTGCGTAATGAATCGGTTCCGTTTATATAGACATCTAAAAGTCAAGTTTGTCCACAAGTTGGAAAATACAAAAATCACTCGATACTGTAAACATTGTATTGCTGTGAATGGTGCTGATGAAGGCCAATTAACATGAATGTTTACTTATTGTCTTCCCCTGCCTAGTTACAATGGTACAAAATCAGGATGTCCCACGCTCAGCCACTGGCTTTGATAGCCTTGAAGTATTAGTGGATGTTACATTGTTTAAAAGAGAATGGTTGCAAAAGTGTCAATAGAAGCCATTGCTTGTCAATCTTCAAACCAACTCTCTTAAGTGGCCTTCCACAGTGAAACCGGCAACCTGTGTTCTTAAGGGACAATGGTGTCTGATTAGTGCAGAGTGGTTCTAGGTAAATAGTTTTTCTTTAAGGCTCATTCTTGTTTGACCCAAAAGACTAATAAGATATCTTTATTATATTTTTGTTACTGATAAGTATATTTTTGATAAGAATTATATTTTTATTATTGATAAGATTTATTATATCTTTATTATTGATAAGAAGGAACAATTACTAAAAGTGGAGAGAGGAAACTAATTCTGCCGGACTTTTGAATTTAATAATATTGATGGTAGCTCATTTGTATGTATGGGTGTCCAATAGTCAGGTGTTTCTAACCTGGGGAGGCCCTGTGTAGAGATTGTATCACTGTGCTCAAAATCAACTTGTATGATCAAATGCTGTGAATCTAGAGTTGCATAGAAACCAGACCAGGCAAGGATAGCAAATTTCCTTTTCTGAAAGACATCAGTGAAACAAATAGGTCTTTCTAACAAGTTTTGTTAGTTTCATCATTGCTGGAACTAGTTTTAATTCCAAATATATTAAATTAAACAGAATTTAAACTTCCCAGCTGCTATGGTGGAATTTGAAATCTTATGTCTTCAACATTAATCTATGAACCTTGAGATCTATGACATATCCACAGTGCTTTTGTTTCATAATTGCTTATTAACCATCTTTTAATGAGATGTCTATATCTTTCAAATGTGACAATACTCTTTTGTTGAAAAAAATTAACCACATTTTCAAAAGGTTTTGAAAATTGATCAAGAAGCAGGTCATTCTATAAGTTTTAGTCGGGAAGAGTGGGGGCTGGACTGCGCAGGCGCGGCGCGGCGCGGGCATTTTAAAAAGCGGGGAGAGAAAAAGAACTTCGGAAGCTTTGTGGGTTTCGCTTTGGAAGACCTTGGAGCAGATAAGATTTAAGTTTTACTTTTTTATCTATTTTTTAATAGGGCTTTAATTATAAGGGTTAGTTTTTAATAGGGTTGTGATTATTAGGGTTAGATTTTTATAAGGTTCTTTTCTAAGCATTTCTATAAGTTTTAGTCAGGAAGAGCGGGGGCAGGACTGCTCAGGCGCGGCGCGGGCAGTTTAAAAAGCCAACTGCCATATCCAGCGGGCAGCGTTGGAGCAGGCAGCGGAGTGAGGGGGAGCGGAGTGGTCCGGCTTTGGCTTAAGGGGCTTCGGTGTAAAGGGGCAAGGCAGGTGAGTAGCTGGTAGGTAGGTAAAGGTAAGGTTTACCTGTTATCTGTGATAAATACTTAAGTAGGAAACACTAGGGGGTAAAAAAAGGAATTGGTTCAGATGGAGGACGGGGTGGTGTGCTGCAGCTGCTTGATGTGGGAGCTCGTGGATCTTGCTGCGGTCCACGATGGCCACATCCGCAGTAAGTCCTTGAGGCTGGAGGAACTTCGGCTCAAAATCGATGAGCTGGAGTTACAGCTTCAAACACTGCGCAGCATCAGGGAGGGGGAGAGTTTTGTAGATACTGTACATCAGGAGACGGTCACCCCACTTAGAGCAGGTAATTCTGGAGTCCAGGAAGTAGATAGAAGGGTGACTGTCAGGGGAGGGAAAAGGAAAAAGAAAACGAACAGGCAGATAGAGCAGAGGACCCCGGAGGATGTTCCCCTCAGTAACAGGTTTTCCGCTTTGGAGGCTGTTGAGGGAGATGACCTGCTGGGGCCTAGCAGCAGTAGTCAGGTCTGTGGCACTGGGACCAGTCTTGCTGCTCAGAAGGGAAGGGAGGAGAAGAGGAAGGCTGTAGTGATAGGGGACTCGATAGTCAGGGAAACAGATAGGAGGTTCTGTGGTAGTGAGCACGAATCCCAGATGGTATGTTGCCTCCCAGGTGCCAGGGTCCGGGATGTCACTGATCAGGTCCACAGGATTCTAGAGCGGGAGGGAGAACAGCCAGAAGTCATGGTTCATGTTGGTACCAACGACATAGGTAGGAAGAGGGATGAGGTCCTGAAAAGTGAGTTTAGCGAGCTAGGCAGTAGGCTGAAGAACAAGACATCAAGGGTAGCGATCTTGGGATTGCTGCCAGTGCCATGCGATAGTGAAGACAGGAAGAGGTGGAGGTGGCAAATAAATGTGTGGCTGAGAAGTTGGTGCAGGAGGGAGGGTTTTAGATTTTTGTATCATTGGGATCATTGGGATCATTGGGATCTATTCTGGGGAAGGTGGGACCTGTACAGAGAGGACGGGTTACACCTGGTTGCAGCCAGGTTTGCTAGGGTGGTTCAGGAGGGTTTAAACTAGATTGCGAGATGGAAGGGAACCGTAGGACTAGGTCAGAGGAAGAAGGGGATGGGGAAAAGTCAGATCTGACAGGTAGAGAGGCTTTGGGGAAGGAGAAGCAGAGTACAGGCTATAAAAGTAGTAAGGTGGATGGGCTAAAGTGCATTTACTTGAATGCAAGAAGCATCAGGAATAAGGGAGATGAACTGAGAGCTTGGATAAGTACATGGGACTATGATATTGTGGCTATTACAGAGACATGGCTGACATCGGGGCAGGAATGGATATTGAATATTCCTGGTTTTCAGTGTTTTAAAAGGGATGGGGGGGCGGAGAAGAGGAGGCGGGGTGGCGATACTGGTCAGGGACACAGTTACAGCTGCAGAAAGGGTAGATAATGTAGAAGGATCCTCTCTAGAGTCAATATAGGTGGAAGTTAGGAATAAGAAAGGGGCAGTTACCCTCCTGGGAGTGTTCTATAGGCTGCCTGGTAGCAGTAGGGATACTGAGGAGCAGATTGGGAGGCAGTTTTTGGAGAGATGCGAAAATAACAGGGTTATTATAATGGGAGACTTCAACTATGATTGGCACCTACTTAGTGCCAAAGGTTTAGATGGGGCGCAGTTTGTTAAGTGTGTCCAGGATGGATTCCTGTCACAGTATGTTGACAGGCTGACTAGAGGGAATGCCATATTAGATCTAGTTTTAGGTAATGAACCGGGTCAGGTGACAGATCTATCGGTGGGTGAGCATTTGGGGGAACAGCGACCATTGCTCCATAACCTTTAGAATTGTCATGGACAGGGATAGGAGCAAAGAGGATGGGAAGATATTTAATTGGGGAAAGGTGAATTATGAGGCTATAAGGCGAGAACTTGGGAGTGTAAATTGGGGTGACATTTTTGAAGGGAAATGTACTATGGAGATGTTGTCGATGTTCAGGGATCTTTTGCAGGATGTTAGGGATAAATTTGTCCTGGTGAGGCAGAGAAGGAATGGCAGGGTGAAGGAACCGTGGGTGACGAGAGAGGTGGAACAACTAGTTAGGAAGAAGAGGACAGCATACATAAGGTGTAAGCAGCAAGGATCGGACAGGGCTCGTGAGAAATATAGAGTGGCAAGGAAGGAACTTAAGAAAGGGCTGAGGAGAGCGAGAAGGGGACATGAAAAGGCTTTGGCGAGTAGGGTTAAGGAAAATCCCAAGGCTTTTTTCTCGTACGTGAAGAGCAGAAGGATGGCTAGGGTAAAGGTAGGTCCGATTAAAGACAAAGGTGGGATGATGTGCCTGGAAGCTGTGGAAGTGGGTGAAGTTCTCAATGAATACTTCTCTTCAGTATTCAGCAAGGAGAGGGGTCTTGACGACGCTGAGGACAGTGTTAATAAGGGTAATGTTCTGGAGTATGTAGATATTAAGAGAGAGGATGTGTTGGAGTTGTTAGAAAATATTAGGACAGATAAGTCCCCGGGGCCTGATGGAATATTCCCCAGGCTGCTTCGTGTGGCGAGGGAGGAGATCGCTGAACTGTTGATTAGGATCTTTGAGTCCTAGTTGTCAACGGGGATGGTACCGGAGGATTGGAGGGTGGCAAATGTTGTCCCCTTATTCAAAAAAGGTAGTAGGGATAGTCCAGGGAATTACAGACAGGTGAGTCCTATGTCTGTGGTGGGTAAGCTGTTAGAAAGGATTCTAAGAGATAGGATCTGTGAGCATTTAGAAAATCATGGTCTGATTAGGGACAGCCAGCATGGCTTTGTGAAGGGAAGATCTTGCCTCACAAGCCTGATAGGGTTCTTTGAGGAGGTGTCCAGGAAGATTGATGAGGGTAGTGCAGTAGATGTGGTCTACATGGATTTTAGTAAGGCGTTTGTCAAGGTTCCGCATGGTAGGCTTCTTCAGAAGGTTGGAGGCCAAGGGATCCGGGGAAGCTTGGCCGTGTGGATTCAAAATTGGCTAGCCTGTAGAAAGCAAAGGGTTGTGGTGGAGGGAGTGCATTTGGATTGGAGGGCTGTGACTAGTGATGTCCCACAGGGATTGGTTCTGGGACCTCTACTTTTTGTGATATTTATTAACGACTTAGATGAGGGGGTGGAAGGCTGGGTTAGCAAGTTTGCAGATGACACAAAGATCGGTGATGTTGTGGATAGTGTGGAGGGCTGTCGAAGCTTAGAGGGATATTGACAGGATGCAGAGCTGGGCTGAGAAGTGGCAGATGGAGTTCAATCCGGAGAAGTGTGAGGTGGTACACTTTGGAAGGACAAACTCCAAGCCAGAGTACAAGGTAAATGGCAGGATTCAGGACAGTGTAGAGGAGCAGAGGGATCTGGGGGTTCATATCCACAGGTCATTGAAAGTTGCCTCGCAGGTGGATAGGGTAGTTAAGGAAGCTTATGGGATGTTAGCATTCATAAGTCAGGGGATCGAGTTTAAGAGCCGCAAAGTGATGATGCAGCTTTACAAAACTCTGGTTAGGCCACACTTAGAGTACTGTGTACAGTTCTGGTGGCCTCATTATAGGAAGGATGTGGAGGCGTTAGAAAGGGTGCAGAGGAGATTTACCAGGATGCTGCCTGTATTATGAGGAGAGACTGTTCTCATTGGAGAGAAGGAGGATGAGGGGAGACATGATAGAGGTGTACAAAATATTAAGAGGAATAGATAGAGTGGACAGCCAGCGCCTCTTTCCCAGGGCACCAGTGCTCAAAACAAGAGGACATGGCTTTAAGGTATTGGGTGGGAAGTTCAAGGGAGATGTCAGAGGGAGGTTTTTCACCCAGAGAGTAGTTGGTGCATGGAATGCGCTGCCTGGGGTGGTGGTGGAGGCTGATACATCGGACAAGTTCAAAAGATTGTCAGATAAGCATATGGAGGAAGTTAAGTTAGAGGGATATGCGGGAGAAAGGGGTTAGATAGTCTTAGGTGTGGTTTGAAGGGCGGCACAACATGGTGGGCCGAAGGGCCTGTATTGTGCCGTATTGTTCTATGATTCTATGGTTCTATTTCAGAAGTCCTGGAGGAGAAGGCTTCATCCTGAAAGCAGATGTGGCAGAGACGGAGGAATTCTGAAATGTCCCCCTTCTTTGAAATGTTGCTTCCCCTCTGCCCTGGTTGATGGATTTCCCCCATTTCCTCCATTTCCTGCACGTCTGACTTCATTCCCACCTTCCCAGATAGAATAATGATAGAATTTCCTTGGTCCTCACCTTTTGGCCCCACCAGCCTCTGCATCCTTCGCCATTTCTGACAGATCCAACATGAGCCCTTCACCTGTCACATCTTCCCTCCTCCTTCTCCCCACCCCTTTCTGTTTTCTACAGGGACCACTCCCTGTTCCATTCATCCTTCGCCACCCAACCCTCTCTGTTCCTGGGCACTTTCCACTGAAACCGAGGGAGGTGTAACACCTGTCCCTTCACATCCTCCCTCACCACCATTCAGGGACCTAAACAGCCCTTCCAAATGAGCAGAGAGGTTCACCTGCATCTCTTCCAAACCTGCTCATGATGTGGTCTGCCCTACATTGGAGAAGCCAAGTGCAGTCTAGGTGATGATTTTGGAGACCACCTGTGCTCTGTCTGCAATGGCCACCGGTTGCATATCATTTTAACTTTCCTTCCGACTCCCACACCGACCTCTCTGTCCTCGGCCTTCTACATTGCTACGGAGAGGCAAAATGCAAATTGGAAGAATAACATTTCATATTCTGCTTGGGTAGTTTATAACCCAATGGTATGAACATTAAATTTTCCATTTTCAGGTAACCCACACTCGCGATGTTCTCCCACACATACTCACATGTCTACCTCGGTTTCTTCTCCCTTTGTTCACCTTTCCCATCCCCTTCCACTCCCCACCTGCTTTAATCTGCCATCACCCCTCCTCCCCTATCATCTGGTTCCACCTATCACCTACCAGCCTTTGTCCAACCCCCACCCCTCCCTTGTACTGCTAAATATTGGCTCTCTTTCCTCTTCCCTCTCAGTCCTGGTGCAGGGTCTCGACCCTAAACGTCGACTTACACCTTTAGCATGCACAGATGCTGCTTGACCAGCTGAGTTCTTCCAGCGTTCTGCTTTTTTGTTCGAAATTCCAAAATCTGCAGCCTCTTTTGTCTTCATCTTGAAACATTAGCCTTGTGTGGTGTAATTGTTGTACATTCATGTCGGTTTTTCTGAGGTATAGTCAGTTTTGTGTGGGTAGGTATCACAGCAATCTCACCAACATCAACATGCTTGGTGTGATTTTGGTTCTAGGGGAAATGTGGAAAGGGGAATGTTGGAAAACTAAGGAAACAGCCCCAGAACTCTCTGTTCTTCCAAACAAGAGTACCACTAGGATAGTTGACAGGGGTTCTAGATTTGACTGGTCAATTTTCTTCAATTGCTTTACAGAGACGTTCTTTATTTCACTTTGCTCTTAAACCTGATTGAGTCATCTTGGCTGCGTGTGAAGATTGATTGATGTGTTTTATCAAAAGCATTATTGAGATGTCTGGCACTCTATGAAGGGTGCTGAAACAGCCAGATAAGGAAATAAGCTTTCATTATGCAGAAGTCTGACTGATTCACGCCCCTGCTTTGGAACAATGGTGGACAAGTTCCAGTCGCCACTATAGCACGCTGCCTTGCCCAGATACTGCCAGCGGTGCATGCACGCACGTGCGCAGTGAGATCCTTGCACTGTAAGTGAACTTACTGTTGTACTGATCTGCTCAAGGTCAGCATTCAATCAGAATTCTGCTCCCTCACACATCCCAGTCTCCCTTGCAGCCTTCAGTTAAATTCTGCAATTCCACTTCCAGGGCTTTTATCACCTCATTTCCTTCCTTTATGGCACTCACAGCTACCAGCTACTTTGACCAACTTTTTAGGACCCCATTCTAGGTCTGGAATTGAACAATGCCACAGCCCTTCAACTGCATCAGGTGATCTACCCATAATTTGACCCACAATTTGACTACATTTTCTTTGCACAAATTTCTAGTCAAGCTCATTTGCAAATCATCGACTATAAAATGGAATTTGAATCCACACAAATGAAAATCAAAAGACTACAGATGATGAAAATCTAAAGTAAGCATTTTCTGCTGTTATTACTTGAATCCATGCACAGCTTAGCAGTGTTCCAGAAGGTAATGCATTCTTTTAAGCAAAATATTCCTTTAATATTTAAGCAATAACTGAGCAGCAAGAGAGGAAAATGGACCTTAGAAAAATATAAGCACTTATAATGGAAATGTCTTGTCCATGTTCTTTTGTAAATTATTTTTCTTCATAATTTAAAGATTTTTAAACATGGCTTTTCTTGTCGAAACGCCTATTTCTATGTTATTTCTCTCTATGATTCTAAAAGATGGCTCTTGCCAGAGACACTGGCAATCTGAAAAATAAATAAAATTTAAACAATCACAATTCCATATAGATAGAGAGTTGAGAACTGAGATTAGTCTGCATAACCAAAATGAGTGAAATGTCCTTCTTTTGAACTATGAAATTTTTATGAATTCATAATTACTGCAAGATTTGTCAATAAATTAATATTTCTTTGTAAGCATTTAGGGAAGTGAAGGAAGAGATTGCTGGGACATTGATGATGATCTTTGCGTCCTCCCTGGCCACAAGAGTGGTACCAGAGGATTGGAGGATGGCAAATATTGTTCCCTTGTTCAAGAAAGGTAATAGGGATAATCTTGGAAATTATAGACCAGTGAGTCTTATGCCACTGGTGGGCAAGCTATTGAAGAGGATTCTTCGGGACAGGATTTACAAGCATTTGGAGAGGCATAGTCTTATTAGGGATAGTCAGCATGACTTTGTGAGGGGCAGGTCTTTCCTCACAAGCCTAATTGAATTTTTCAAGGAGGTGACAAAACAAATTGATGAAGGTAGAACAGTGGATGTGGTGTATATGGACTTTAGTCAGGTGTTTGACAAGGTTCCCCATGGTAGGCTTATCCAGAAAGTCATGAGGCATGGGATCCATGGAGACTTAGCTGCGTGGATTCGAAATTGGCTGCCCACAGAAGGCAAAGGGTGGTAGTAGATGGAGCGTATTCTGCCTGGAGGTTGGTGACTAGTGGTGTTCCACAGGGATCTGCTGTAGGACCCCTGCTCTTTGTGATTTTTATAAATGACTTGGATGAGGAAATGGAGGGATGGTTAGTAAGTTTGCAGATGACATGAAGGTTGGAGGTGTTGTGGATAGTGTAGAAGGTTGTCGTAGGTTACAACAGGATATGGACAGGATGCAGAGTTGGGTAGAGAAGTAGCAGATGGAGTTCAATCCAGAAAAGTGTGGAGTGATACATTCTGGAAGGTCGAACTTCAAGGCAGAGTACAAGGTTTATGGCAGGATTCTGAGCAGTGTGAAGGAAGAGAGAGATCTTGGGGTCCAAGTCCATAGATCTCTCAAAGTTGCTGTGCAAGTTTATAGGGTGGTTAAGAAGGCGTATGGTGAGCTGGCCTTCATTAGTCGGGGTATTGAGTTCAAGAGTCACGAGGTAATGTTGCAGCTCTATAAAACTCTGGTTAGATCACACTTAGAGTATTATGTTCAATTCAATTATAGGAAGGATGTGGAAGCTTTAGAGAGGGCACAGAGGAGTTTACCAGGATGCTGCCTGGGTTAGAGAACATATTATGAAGAAAGGTTGAATGAGCTGGGGTTTTTCTCTTTGGAGCGCTGGAGGATGAGAGGCGACTTGATAGAGGTGTATAAGATTATGAGGGGCATAGATAGAGTGAACAGCCAGCACCTTTTCCCCAGCGTGGAAATGGCCAATACCGGAGGACACCAGTTTAAGGTCAGAGGAGGAAAGTTTAGGGGAGATGTCAGAAGTAAGTTTTTTACACAGAGAGTGGTGGGTGCCTGGAACGCACTGCCGGGGGTGGTGGTAGAGGCTGATACAATAGACAGCGCCAGCAATCTGGGTTCAATTCCCGTTGCTGTCTGTAAGGAGCTTGTATGTTCTCTCCACATCTGCGTGGGCTTCCTCTGGGTGCTCCAGTTTCCTCCCACATTCCAAAGACGTACGGGTTAGGAAGTTGTGGGCATGCTATGTTGGCGCCGGAAGCATAGCGACACTTGCGGGCTGCCCCCAGAACACTCTACGCAAGAGATCCATTTCACTGTGTGCTTCGATGTACATGTGACTAATAAAGATATCTTATCTTACCTTATCTTCCAACCCAACTAATGTGACTGGTTCAACATAATCAACACACACAAAATGCTGGAGGAACTCATCAGGTCGGGCAGTATCTATGGAGGGAAATAAACAGTTGACATTTTGGGTAAAGACCTTTCATGAAGACTCAAGCATCTGAATCAGATTTCAGCATCTGCAGAATCTCTTATGTCTCCATTTTGGACTGTTCATTTCCCTCCATAGCTGCTGCCTGACCTGCTGAGTTCCTCCAGCATTTCGTGTGTGTTGCTCAAGATTCCAGCATCTGCAGAATCTCTTCTGTCCTGGTTCAACATATTGTTAAGATAGTGTTTGGAGGAATTCACAACATTTTCCAGAGGTGCTGTTCTCTGCTGCGTCAGTCCACAAGATACAGATGTGGTGTCATTAATGACTGTGAAGCTAACAAGGCATCATACACACCAACAAAGACTTGTAGTACCCATTATTGATCAGAAGGGACCCGGCTCTTTGGATTTCATCAATAGTGTTTACTTTCCTCAGAGGATTCTCCTTGATCCAAAGAAGAAATATTGGTCTCTTCTTCTCCGGTTCTGCTTCTCTAGTGACTTGGCTACAATCAGTTTAAATCTCTCTATCCTGGGATGATGGAATCATGAAGGTTTTGGCTCAATAAGTTCTCATTTGGTCCATTGGATCCATGCTGGTCAAAATGGACTGTTGGTTAATCCCACTGCTCAATAGTGACCCATAATCCTGCAGGTTATGTCTCCTCAAGTGTTCATCTATTGACTGTTTAAATGTGGTGAGGATTTCTGCCATTCAGGCCTGGTTGGAAGGTTGACTGGGCAATAGGATATGGAAAGTATAAGTAATGCTGTGGGCTTGGAGTTAGACTACACCTTGTGTATAGTTCTGGTCGCCACTCTACAGGAAGGATGTTGCTGCAATAGAAAGAGTGCAGAAGAGATTCACCAGGATGTTGCCTGGAATGGACAGCTACGGTTATAAGGAGAGATTGGATAGGCTGGAAATAAAGGGATATAGACAATGTGCAGGCAGTTGTGCAGTTTACATTGGCACCAGGGTCGGCACAGACAGATGGGGTTTATTCTCACTGGAGGGTAGGAAGCTTGACGTGAGGGTTTATGAGGGGCATAGCTAGATGATCAGAGTCTTTTTACCAGGGCAGAGAAGTCTAGGACTAGAGGGCAGCAAGATGAAGAGGGGAGAGATTTAAATGAGACCTGGAAGGTACGTTTTTCACCAGATGGTGGTAGCTTTCTGGAATGAGCTGCCAGAGGAGGTGGTAGAGGTAGGTGTAATTACATTTAGACAGACGCTCGCTTTGGAAAGGCATAGAGGGATATGGGTCTAATGCAGGCAAAGGGGACTAGCAGAGATAGGCATCATGGTCAGCATGGATAAGATGGGCTGAAGGTGCTCTTCCCTGTGCTGTATGATTCAATGATTCACTTGGATTGAAGGAAAGTAATTTTTGGTGTTAAAACATAGAACAGTGCAGTGGAGACACAAGAGACCGCAGATGCTGGAATCTGGAGCAGCACACAATGTGCTGCAGGAGCTCAGTGGGTTGAGCAGCGTCTGTGGGAGGAAAGAAATTATCAATGTTTCAGGTTGAAACCCTGCATCAGGACTGAGAGTGGAGAGGCGAGATGGCCGGTATTGAGAGGAGAAGGGGAGCGGCAAGGAAGGATTCTGAGGTGAGAACAGTACAGCACAAACAGGCCCTTCGGCCCACGATGTTGTGCCAAACTAATTAAACCAGTAATTAAATGCCTAACTAAACTAATCCCTTCTGCCTACACTAGGTCCATGTCCCTCCATTCTCTGCACATTCATGTAAGATAAGATAAGATATCTTTATTAGTCACATATACATTGAAACACACAGTGAAATGCATCTTTTGCGTAGAGTGTTCTGGGGGCAGCCCGCAAGTGTCACCACGCTTCCGGTGCCAACATAGCATGTCCACAACTGCCTAACCCATACATCTTTGGAATGTGGGAGGAAACCAGAGCACCCAGAGGAAACCCACGCAGTCATGGGGAGAATGTACAAACTCCTTACAGACAGTGGCCAGAATTGAACCCGAGTCACTGGAGCTGTAATAGCATTATGCTAACTGCTACACTGCCATGTGCCTATCTAAGAGTCTCTTAAATGCCTCTATCGTGTCTGCCTCCACCACCACCCTTGGCAGCGCATTCCAGGCACCCACCGCTCTCTGCGTAAAAAAAATTGCCCCTTACGTCTCTTTTGAACTTAACCCCTCTCACCTTAAATGCATGCCCTTTATTATTAGACATTTCAACCCTGAAAGAAAGATATCGGCTGTCTACTCTGTCTTTGCCTCTCATAATCTACTCTATGTGTTCCTCAAGGATTTGTACTAGGCATCAAATACTCACTGTAATCATGAATGAGTGATCACAAGTAGAGGCTCATAGGTAGGTGTTTGGAGGTTTGAGGTTTCTCCGAAGCTGTGGTGGCGGATGGTAGAGATCGCTCGTTAGTCAGTTACTTAAGGCTGATGCTGATAGCTGCGGTTACTTGACAGACCCCGGTACTCGTTCGACTGGAAATGATGCCGTCATTTGGCCTGAAAATAAACAAAATTATTAATGTTTGAAGAACAGCCAAACATCCCGAAGGGAGGACAAACATCAGACAACAACGTTGTAGTGGTAAAACCATTCATTTATTTCGACTGTAACCTCAGTAAACAGAACGTGGCAAGATAGAAGTTAAAACACACTAGATCAAAGAAATTAAAAGATGTGAATGCAAACTGAAAGACAATGCTCACCACAGTTGAGTGCATGAAACAGCGTCACAGACACATCTGGTGCTCTAGCATTACAATAACAAAGATCTGTGGTTAGATTACTGGACAAGTAATAAAAAGACCTTGACTAACAATTTACACATTGGAGTTCAAATCCCACCATGGCAGCTGTGGAGTTTAAGTTCAGTTAATAACCTGGAACTAACAAAAAGGAGCAGCTGGTCTGAGTAATGCTGACCATATACCTGCCAGTTTTTATGTAAAAACCCATCTAGTCCACTGGAGAGAACCTGCCACCCATGCCCATTCTGGTCTATTTTTGACCTCTATCCCATCAATGTGGTCAACTCTGAAATATTATTGCAAGTTCTTCCATTCTGTTCAGGTAATTAGGGGCAGCAATTAGTTTTTTTTTAGCAAGATCCAAGATGGCTATGGAAATGACTTGGAGAATAAATTGTGACCGCAAGTGCATTTGATAAGTTGGTAAATTGGTTTATTATTGTCATATGCGCCAAAGTACAGTGAAGATCTTTGTTTTGCATGCCATCCATACAGATCTTTTCATCACATCAATACATCGAGGTAGTACAAGGGAAAAGCAATAACAGAATGCAGAATAAAGTGTTACAATTACAGAGAAAGTGCAGTGCAGGCAGACAATAAGGTGCAAGGCCACGACGAGGTAGATTGTGAGGACAAGAGTCCATCTTATCGTATAAAAGGTCCGTTCAACAGTGGGATAGAAGCTGTTCCTGAACTTGCTGCTAATTGCCTTCAGGCTTTTGTATCTTTTGCCCAATGGGAGGGGGGAGAAGAGAAAATGTCCTGGGTGGGAGGGGTCTTTGATTATGTTGGCTGCTTTACTGAGGCAACAGGAAGTGTATACAGAGGAGTAATTGGAGATATTTTTAATGGCAAAGAACATAGTGGAAATTTCCAGATGATCCAGATGGAAACCAGTATAAAATGGAGACACAAGAGACGGCAGATGCTGAAATCTGGAGCAACAAACAAGATGTTGGAGGAACTCAGTGGGTCAGGCAGCATCTGTGGAGGGAAACCGATGGACAATCTGACCCGCCGATTTTCTCCAGCATCTAGTTTGTTGCTCTAGAATCCTATGATGTTGGAAGGAAAAGAAAGGCAAGTTTTTTTTTGAAGTAGTCCCTGAAGTTATGAGGCCGTTAAAAAGTTACTTGTCCAATCCTGCACTGAAAGGCATTTTGACAAAATTGAAACCGTTGCAATTCTGAGTAACTGGAGATTATGGTTTTGAGACAAGATATCAGTTGTAAATTGAGGACTTAAGTGATTTTGTAGTGGCTTACAAAAAGCTGTCAATGCATTACCATTTTGGAAATTCCAGGGGAGAACACCACCTGACCACTTTGCGTTTTGCTCCAAGAATGAATGTATTCAAAATAAATTGCTGACATTTCCAAATTTGGCATTTAATTTAGTGTGTAAAATAGTATTGTTAAAAGCAATAGCTGATAGAAATTCACGTGCATTTCATGCCCAAAAGAGTCG
This sequence comes from Pristis pectinata, assembly GCF_009764475.1. Taxonomy (NCBI): domain Eukaryota; kingdom Metazoa; phylum Chordata; class Chondrichthyes; order Rhinopristiformes; family Pristidae; genus Pristis; species Pristis pectinata. Next base: position 11,276,960 of record NC_067406.1, on the reverse strand, counting down.
ATAGGTAGTTGCAGTGTGAATAAGCTATAGACAAGAAGGCAACCAGGCATCTAGTAACCATGGTTCCCAGAGAATGGAGGTCTTGGTATTGTCACTTGTACCGAAGTACAATGAAAAACTTGTCTAGCATACCATTCGTACAGATCAGTTCATGACACAGTGCATTGAGGTAGTACAAGGTAAAAACAATAACAGAATATAGAGTAAAGTGTCACAGCTACAGGGAAGTGCATTGCAGGTAGACAATAAGGTGCAAGGTCATACAAGGTAGATTGTGAGGTCAAGAGTCCATCTCATCGTATAAGGGAACCATTCAATAGTCTTATCACCGTGGGCTAGAAGCTGTCCTTGAGCCTGGTGGTACGTGCCCTCAGGCTCCTGTATCTTCTGCCTGATGGGAGAGGAGAGAAGAGAGAATCACCTAGGTGGGTGAGGTCTTTGATTATGCTGGCTGCTTCACCAGGACAGTGAGAGGTAAAGACAGAGTCCATGGAAGGGAGGCTGGTTTCCGTGATGTGTGGGGCTGTGTTCACAACTCTCTGCAGTTTCTTGCGGACCTGGGCAGAGCAGCTGTTGTACCAAGCCGTGATACATGCCGATAGGATGCTTTCTATGGTGCATCGATATGGTGCATTGGTGACCATTGTGCCAATGTCACCAATGAAAGGAACAAGACAAAATCCTGCTTTGGGTGTTTTGGTCAGCATTTGGTGCAGAATTGTCCTTCCCTGAAGGCAGAAGAGTATATTTGCAAGAACGTGGTTCGTCTTACTAAAGCATGCCGTAAGAAGACCAGCTTGGAAGATGGACCTGCCAGTTACTGCACATTATTGAAAACCAATAACCATGGTGGATTCACTTGAGATTCACATTATCAGGAGCAGGAGGACATTCAACAGCAATTCTAAGGGCGTTATGTTCAATATAGCACTGAAAGGAACTCCAGTTACCATGGACATTGACACTTCAACATTGCTTTACTCTGAAAAGCTGAGTAATCACCAGCAGGAGAACATGCAAGTTGGAGTTACACTGCAATTGTGTGCAATTCTGCTCACCCCATTACAGGAAGGATGTGGAGGGTTTGGAAAGAGTGCAGAAGAGGTTTTCCAGGATGCTGCCTGGATTAGAAGGTACAAGATATAAGGAGAGGTTGGACAAACTTGGGTTGTTTTCTCTGGAGTGTCAGAGGCTGAGGGGAGACCTGATAGAGGCTTATAAGATTATGAGAGGCACAGATAGGGTAGACACTCAGAATCTTTCTCTCAGAGTAGAAATGTTAAATGCTAGAGGATATGCACTTAAGTTGAGAGGGGAAAAGTTTAAAAGAGATGTGTAGGGCAGGTTTTTTTGCACATAGATACCTGGAACAGGCTGCCAGGGGTGGTATTGGAAACAGATATGATTGTGGTAAGAATATTCAGGGAATGGAGGGATATAGATCACGTGCAGGCAGAAGAGATTTCGTCTAATTTGGCATCATGTTCGGCACAGACATCATGGGCTGAAGGGTCCGTTCCAGTGCTGTACTGTTCCATGTTCTAAAGGAGAGAGCATTTCCGTCATTGAAAGCTCAATTGTTGTGGACATGGAGTCCACGGACCTATCATTGTTGTGAAAGGAGATAAACCAGCCTTGTTAGCCGGAGACAGGGTAGTCTCAGTGAAGCTAGAATGGAATAGGTATTTCATGTTGAGGTAAATTTCACATTGCAGGATGTTATGGTGGTAAATTGTTCAAAGGTTTCAGCAAAACTGACCTCTAATTCAAGGATTCAAGGCTGGTGTGAGTGATGAACGGAATGTAAAACCATGCCCAGTACCCTGTGCTTCATGAGGAAAAGAGGAGAAAGAACTGAACAGAATTACTTCTAAGGTTGACAACCAAAAAAAAAACTTCTTCTATGGTGCTAGAAACCTGAAATAAAAAACAGAAAATTCAAGAAACACTCATCTGGTCAGACAACATCTGTGGAAAGAGAAACTGAGCTAACATTTCAGCTTATAGAACCCTTCATTCGAACCTTTGTCCCAAAACTTTATAAAATTTTAATTCTGTTTCTTTTTCCACAATGTTGCCTGAGCTGATGAGTGTTTCTAGCATTTTCTGTTTCCAAGGTTTCACCATCATTTGACTACACTCCTCGTTGTTCTTAAATTTGACGGTAGTGTAAGAGTATATGATCACTACAACATAGCTGCTAAAGAAATGTTTGACTGCAACCACGTGATACTTTAGCAAATGTGGAAAAATTATTTACAACCTTGAGGGGAAGCCAGATCTTTTCAGCCTAATCTGACAAACCCATATCTTCAATTTAAACATACTTGGATAATGCTCTCACCTCAGCCCCAAACAGACATACCCATGAAGAGAGGCTGAAATAAATACTAGTGTTTGAAAAGCAAGAAGTATGTGCTGAAGCAGACAAATGTGAGATATTTCAGAGGTCTATCGAATGTGACCTCGTACCTTATTGTCTACCTGCACTGCATTTTCTCTGTAGCTGTGACACTTTACTCTGTACTGTTATTGTTTTTACCTGTACTACATCAATGCACTCTGTACTAACCCAATGTAACTGCACTGCGTAATGAATTGACCTGTATGATCAGCATGCAAGACAAGATTTACAGTGTACCTCGGTACAAGTGACAACAATAAACCAATATCAATACCAATACCAAACTCCACAAAGATAGCACCAGATGTCAGGATTGAAACCAGCTCGCTGGAGCTGTATTGCAGCTGCACTACCCTGCTGCACAATTCAACCACCCCTGAGGTAAGATAACATAGAACGTAGAACATAGAACTATACAGCACAATGCAGGCCCTTCAGCCCACAATGTTGTGCCAACCTTTAAACCTCGCCTAAGACTATCTAACCCCTTCCTCCTACATGTCCCTCTGTTTTAAATTCCTCCATATGCTTATCTAGTAATGTCTTGAATTTGACCAATGTACCTGCCTCCACTGCCACCCCAGGCAGCGCATTCCATGCCCCAACCACACTCTGGGTAAAAAAACCTTCCTCCGATATCTCCCTTGAACTTCCCACCCATTACTTTAAAGCCATGCCCTCTTGTATTGAGCATTGGTGCCCTGGGAAAGAGGCGCTGGCTGTCCACTCTATCTATTCCTCTTAATATTTTGTACACCTCTATCATGTCTCCTCTCATCCTCCTTCTCTCCAAAGATAAGATATTTATTTATTAGTCACATGTATATCGAAACACACAGTGAAATGCGTCCTTTTGCGTTACTGAGAATGTGCTGGGGGGCCTCAATTACTAACTCAGTTTCTCTTTCCACTAACGATGCCTGACCAGCTAACTATTTCCAGCTTTCAGGATTTTTATTTCAGGTTTCCAGCATCTGCAGTGTTTTTGCTTTGTGAGCATTCAAGGAGATTCTCCTTGAAGGTTCTCTGCCTTCAGACCTTGAGAATCGACTTGGAAGATTGGAGATATCCCTGCATTGTCAGCCACCACAGCAGAGCCATCCACATAACCCGTGCCTTAAAAAACAGCCGCTGCCACATCTGTTGAAAAGCTGCAGATGCAAACAGTTTGCATTAGGATGCAGCTTGTTACTGGAACTGTGTCACCTGCAACAAACCATTAGCAAGTCTCATGGGTGCTGTCAACATTAATGTCACTTGCATGTTTTCAAAACAAAAAACAAAAAACAGCAGATGCTGGACGTCTGAAACAAGGACAGAAATGCTGGAATACTCAGCAGGCCAGGCAGCGTCTGTGGAGAGAAACAGAAGGAGATGGAAGGTTGATGACCTTCCATTAGATGGCCCGTGTGCAAACACAATGAACCAGTAACAAAAATGCCTTACATTACTTCTAATGAAAGGCTATCAACCTGAAACCTTAACTCCGTTTCTCTTTCCACGGATGCTGCCTGACCTGCTGAAGATTTCCAGCAATGTCTATGGTTATCAATCATCCATGACTGATGAGGAAACTGAAGACTTCCTTTATTAAAGAGCTTGCCTCTGTTTAAAAAATCATTGACCTGAAACATGGAGCCTATTCCTTTCTCCACAGATGCAGCCTGACATGCTGAGCATCCCCAGCATTTAATCAAGCTCTGGTTAGGCCGCATTTAGAGTACTGCATGCAGGTCTGGTCACCTCACTATAGGAAGGATGTCGGGACTTTAGAGAGGGTGCAGAGGAGGTTTACCAGGATGCTGCCTGGATTCGAGGGCATGTGCTATCAGGAGAGGCTGGACAAACTTGGGCTCTGATCTCTGGAGTGGCAGAGGCTGAGGGGTGATCTGTTGGAAGTATATAAAATTATGAGGGGCATAGATAGGGTGGATAAGCAATATCTTTTCCCCATTATTGAGCGATCCAGTACCAGAGGGCATGCATTTAAGGTGAGAGGGGGTAGGTTCAGAACAGACGTGAGGGGTACGTTTTTTACTGAGGGAGTGGTGGATGCCTGGAATGCGTTGCCTGATAGGGTGGTGGAGGCAAAGTCATTGGGGGCTTTTAAGAGGGGCTTGGATGGGCACATGAATGAGACGAAAATAGAGGGATATGGGCATTCTGTAGATAGGAGGGATTAGCTATGTTGGCACAACATTATGGGCTGAAGGGCCTGTTCCCTGCTGCACTGTTCTATGTTCTATGTTTAAAACAAGCCCATCACTTGTTGTCCAGTGACAACAAATTTTGACTCTTTCCATCCTGGAAGCCTAGAAGCAACAGGGAGGTGTGCTGATGGGCTGGATTTTCTAATGTCCATGGAGCTGGTCTGCAGCCGCATAGCCACAATTGTGCATTTCATCAATGTGGCTATTGTCTATGTCTATGACACATAGACACATTTCATAGAACATTACAGCACAGTACAGGCCCTTCGGCCCACAATATTGTGCCAACATTTTATCCTGCTCTAAGATCTATCTAACCCCTTCCCTCACACATAGCCCTCCATGTTTCTCTAGAGTGGCGGAGGCTGAGGGGAGATTTGATAGAAGTTTGTAAAATTATGCGAGGCATAGAGAGAGTAGACAGCCGGTACCTGTTTCCCAGGATTGAAATGTCTAAAACTAGGGGGCATGTTTTTAAGGTGCGAGGGGGAAAGTTCAAAGGAGATATGCGGGGCAAGTATTTTACACAGAAAATGGTGGGGGCCTGGAATGCACTGGTAGGGGTAGAGGCAGATAGCATAGGAGCGTTTAAGAGATTCTTAGATAGGCACATGAATATGTAGAGAAGGGAGGGATATGGTCAATGTGCAAGGAAGAGGGATTAGATTAATTAGGAATCAAAGGTTTAATTAGTTCGATACAACATCATGGGCTGAAGGGCCTGTCCTGTGCTGTACTGTTCTATGTTCTATGGTCCATGTTCTACACACTTCCATATGGCTCATGAAGTCACAGGCCTAATGACATGTGATTTGCTTGCTACCACCACCATGCCTTGGTGCCAGTGAATGCTCAGAAATCCAGGAAACATTTAAAACATTTATTTTAAAGAACCCCAATGTGCAAATATGGTAAAATAACAACAATAAGTGCCTTTTGTGCCACAAAACATCCCGAATAAAGTCACACAGTAGTTCAGTCAGTAGAACGACTACTTCTCAACTCTCCCACTCCTCCCAGACTCTACTACTTATCCATACACTAGGGACAATTTACAGCAGCCAATTAACCAACTAACACACTCATCTTTGGAATTGGAATTGGAATTAGTTTATTATTGTCACTTGTACCAAAGTATAGTGAAAAACTTGTCTTGCATACCATTCATACAGATCAATTCATTACACAGTGCAGTTACATTGAGTTAGTACAGAGTGCATTGAGGTAATACAGGTAAAAACAATAACAGTACAGAATAAAGTGTCACAGCCACAGGGAAGTGCATTGCAGGTAGACAATAAGGTGCAAGGTCATAACAAGATAGATTGTGAGGTCAAGAGTCCATCTCATCGTATATGGGAACCATTCAATAGTCTTATCACAGTGGGATAGAAGCTGTCCTTGAGCCTGGTGGTACGTGCCCTCAGGGTCCTGTATCTTCTACCTGTTGGGAGAAGAAGTTACTTGCAGATTTCACAATTTCATCAATAAACCACTTCTCTTTGTAATATTTGATCTTCGTTTAATCTCTGCAGGGGTTGTCGCTAACTGCTTGACAAATGGGACTTTCCGTCCTTTGCCAGACAGGGGTTTTCCCCATTAACCCTGCACTTAGGTGCTCTGGTTTATGGTCTTGGCCTTCTGTTGTGATTCAGCTTATCTCACGATCAGTTGCCCTGCATTTAAGCTGTATTCTAACCTCCATTCGTTTATCTCTGTTCCAGCCAGCTATGTCCTGTAATCTAACCACTTCCCTGCTCTTAGTAGTAGCATGTTTCTTCTCAGTGGCCTTTAAACCACCTCCACCATTGGCCGATTTTCCCATCCTCCCTTTCTAATTTACATGACACTTAAGTTGACCATATTACAAACTTTTCCAATTTTCTTACAATTCCTAAGATTCCTTCTTCAATTTCTCTGGGTCGTCCAATTCCCTCCCACACCCCAAAGAGGTGGCAGGTTAATTAGCCACTGTAAATTATCCAAAGTGTGGAAGAATCAAAGTGGCGATGATGCGCCTGTCAAAAAGAATGAGTGAAAGGAAAATTAATGAGGGAGTAGATTGATGGGTCGCTCTGAAAGCTGCTGACATTGACACGAGGGCTAAATGGCCTCCATCTAAGTTGCATTGGTCGTTGGTTACAGGCTGAGTAAAAATCTTACAATGAACATCAGTAAGACAGAAGATGGCAGAATTGGTTGCAAGAGGAAAGGCCCCCAAGATGGCAATGATGACAACAAGCTGCAGTTATCTGCTGTCTCAAACTAAGCAAATAGCATCTCAAACCCACTTCAGAGGAACATGATGAAAATAAAATTGATACCAAGCTACTTGTAGAACTAATAGGACAGATGGCAAGGAACTTGGTTTTCAAGGGCTTCTTGAAGGTGGCAGGAGAGGCAGAGAGGGATAGGAGCCAATCAGATGAGGCAGGTTTGTAAGTAGTGGGGCAAAGGAAGGGATGGGGCTGCAGGAGGTCAGAACTGGTGGAGTATGGAGACCTTGATGGTTTGAAGGGGATTGAAGAGTGTATAGAGACAGAGAGGGTGGGGTCATGGATGGATGTGTAATGATCATGGTGCTTTTACAGTTGGGAACTACTTGCGAGTGGTGGGTGAAAGGGACAGTACAAATTTTAACGAGGGGAGCAAGATTTTGGATGTTTTGTTATAGGGACGGTAGAAAGGGGGAGGTCAACCAGGAGAGCTCTGGAGTCGTCAAGTGGAGACACAGGAGACTGCAAATACTGGAAGCTGGAGCAAAAAACAAACTGCTGGAGGAACTCAGTGGGTCAGGCAGCATCTGTGGAGGGAAAGGGGCAGTCAACATTTCAGGCAGTCCACATGAAGGGTCCTGACCCAAAATGTTGATAAGATATCTTTATTAGTCACATGTACATCGAAACACACAGTGAAATGCACCTTTTGTGTAGAGTATTCTGGGGGCAGCCCACAAGTGTCGCCACGTTTCCGGCACCAACATAGCATGCCCACAACTACCTAACCCATATGTCTTTGGAATGTGGGAGGAAACCGGAGCACCCGGAGGAAACCCACGCAGACACGGGGAGAACGTACAAACTCTTTACAGACAGCGGCCGGAGTTGAACCCGGGTCACTGGCGCTGTAATAGCGTTACGCTAACCACTACACTACCATGCCTGCCCTTGTTGACTGTCCGTTTCCCTCTACAGATGCTGCCTGACCTGCTGAGTTCCTCCAGTAGTTTGCTTTTTGCTTTGGAACAGTTGAACCTGGAGATAAAAAAAGTTACGGAAGAGGGGTTCAGCAGTTTGGACAGGGCAGAGACGACAGCAGTGACTGTACAAACCTGTCCCTTTTAGATGTAATTCTATATTCAAGGTACAGCCTGGCAACCCTGATTCAAATTACACCCAGACTAAATACAATAGAAAATAATAGGGAATAAAAATGGAGCAATGCTTCTGCCATCTGAAAGAGCTTGATTGTGGATCATGTTATAACTGTGAAGGGAATCAGGCGTTAAAGATCTTTACTCTATTTGACCGATTAAAATGAGGTCAAAGGCAATGTGAGATTCAGGCTTCCATTTGCAGAATAACCAAATGGAGTATGAGTCTGATTCAACTTTAATTAATACCTGTAGACTATCTCAAAACATTTGTTTAATTGATGATTTATTTCTTTAATTTTGTGGGTAACATGTAACTGCTCCATGAAGCCAATAGTAAAGATGTAACAGTAGCAAATGCTGGAAACACTCCTCGATTCGAACAACTTCTGTACAGTGAGTAAGTGGCTGTTTTTTAAAGCTTTGGTGGAGTGAAGGATGCTGATGAGGATGTTCAGAGAACTCCTTATTCTTTAAATAATACCATGGAAATCTTTTCTACATCCAGCTGATAAGGAGGAGACTGTATTTGTTTTATATCATAGTAAACAAAAACATCCAGCAATGCAACAATCCCTCACTTGTGCACTTAAAACGATGAAACAAATCCAGGAGAGAGTAGGGTTGCAAAAACCTCAGGAGACACAAGAGACTGCAGATGCTGGAATCTGGAGCAACCAACTGGCAGGAGGTTGACCCACTGAGTTCCTCCAGCAGATTGTTTGTTGCAAAAACTTCAGTATTGCCTTGATATGTGGATTGTTTCCTTTGTACCTGTCTGGTAGCACACCAACGCAGAGCAAGTACCAAGGGTAGGTATCTTCTGGGACTGACTCAGGTGTCGCAGAGTATGAAAGCTCTGAGGAATTTATGTGGGATAGGAAACCAGAACATTCTGGTTGTAAGATGCGTCAGCTGTGACTCATCTGGCAGTGCGCTCACTCCTGAGTCAGGAGGTCATGGGTTCAAATCCCACTCTAAAAACATTCTGACGGATACTGATGCAGCACTGAGGGAGTGCTGTAGTATTGGAGTTGTAAACTTGCATTTGTTGGAAGTGCATCAAGAAACTGCAGTCTGCCTATCAGGAGCACACAGAAAGGCAGCATAAACAGTGAAGAAGGATACCACTGCACAAACTACCACCTGTGGAAAGTTCTGTAGCTCTTACCTTGGCCTCATCACTCGCCAGAGTGAAAGTAGGACATCCTTGGTCCAGAGGGACTGTCTCAGGAGAAGAGCCATCTGTTGGATGATATTTGAAGCTGAGGACCCACCTGCTCTCTCAGGACAAAGTTTCCATGGCACTATTCACAAGAAGAGCCGAGACATTAACCTCAGTGACCATTCACCCCTCAATCAATGTCACTACAAACAATTATCTGACGTGATCTCATTGGCGTTGATGGGATCATCCTGTGTACATATGGAATTTGCCTTCCCACAGTAAGATATGAAAAAAATCTGCATTGGTTCTACGGCTTGGGTTTAAAATGCAAGTCCTTCTTTCTTGAAACCTTTCCTATTACAGGAAGGCCCACTTACATGCAGAGGTAGCCTCATCTGACAAAAAATATTGTAACCTGTTTCAGTGCATGAAAGTAACTCCAACCATAATCATTTTGATAGGTTTCCAATCAATTCTCTATCTCAAAAAAGCAACACGTCTCTGTTTCTTTTATCCTGACCTTGGTAATACTGCAAGTGATAATGGTGTCTGGGGAGATAGAGTCACAGACAGCACAAGCAGTGTGTGTATATAAGACTCTGTTGGTATTGTTGCAGGCAATTGCAGTGGACTGATAGAGACTTTCCTGAAATCTTTGATAGTGAGCCAGCAATTCCAGAGGGAAATGCCAGCAAGCTGCCTTTTACCTTACTGTGGACTGGCCAGTCCATCAGTGGATTCCTCATTGAGCCCAGCGACAGAGCAGGACTGACGTGCTGAAGAGGGAGTCCAGAAACATCTTGCATCTGGCCCACAGCTTTATGTCAGAGATGGCTGGTGTAGGAATGACAACACAGTCATTTGAGTGGGGTTGTCGACCCTGTGCTGAAAGGTAAATTCAGGTTAAGTGCTTGAATCATTTTAATGGCTTTAAAGAAAATAAATTTTATTTACTTATTTTTAGTTATTCCAATCTACCTGTTTTTCAACCTGTTAAAAAGCCATTGTCATCCACACGGACCCCAGTCTCCTCAACTTTCTCCTGCCCAGACTTTGTTGAAAAATTCATGGATCTCTGTGTGACCACTGCAGACTGTGGCAATCAGCTGACTACAAGTGGAATGTCCACAAGTTGGTGCTTAGAGAGAAGGTTCATTCAGGATAAATACTCCCCCATGTAACCCCACCTCCACAGGAGCACATTAAAAAAACTCAAGGAAGAAGCCACATTAAGGAAATCCAAGCAGATGAATAGATATCAGCTGATAAATAACATGATATAAAATAGCCTCTGGCTACTGTTGGAGGGGTAACACAGTCAAACTAGTGGCCTACAACTATAGGCTCCATCTAAGTAATCTTTTAGTGGTTGTACAAATGCTCTACTCTGTCAAACCAGCAATCATTCAAGGCTACCGATTGCAGAGAGTTATCTTTTTCTTTATTTGCTTATTGCATTTCGATGTGATGACATTTATTGTCCATCCCTAATTACCCCTGAACTTCAAAATTAGTTAGGAATCATCAGCATGGGTGGGTCTGGAGTCATCTTTAGGACAGGTCAGATAAAGAAGTCAGACTTCCTTCCTTGCAGGACATATGAAGCAAATAGACTTATCCGATGAAGGGTCACAGATCCGAAACGTTGATTGTTTCTCTTTCCACAGATACTGACTGACTTGCTGAGTTCTTCCAGCGTTTTCTGTACTTTGTTTCAGATTTCCAACATCTGCAGTTCTTTGGATTTAGATTTCTCTTCCCAACTCTGCGCTAAAGGGGTGACCTTTGCAAGCAGAGTTCTCCGCTACCCCACCTGAATTCGATTACCCTTCTGTTGCATGGATCTTACTTGCGGCCTCAGTTGTGTCTTGGTAACGCTGAGGTCAGGCAGGCTCAAGGGCACCAACAGGTCCCACAACTCACAGATAATAAACCAAAGGAACTGGTGGACCAACTTCCATTGGTCCTTCTTTTGTATTCATTGTGCAGTGCCAACAGATATTGATAAATGTTATGAAAAGTAAAACCGGTACCAATAAATATGACCATGGCAATTTCATTTAAAAATCCAACCGGTATAGTTGGATTTAATACCATAAAATACCCATCACTTCCAGGTTGACTCCTAAGCCTTGATTGGATGACCTTGTCTTTGATTTGACCAAGCAAACCACCCAGTTTTATTGAATCATTAAATGTAATGGTTCAAACAGGTGGCTCACCACTGTTCTCTCATGGTTGGTAAATATTAAACTTGCCACTGTGTTCACTTCCCAAGAATACATTTTTTGAAAGGCAAGAAACAGTTGCATGTCATCCTCTTGAAAAGATCGTGGAGAGGAACTGGAGAAGCATCATGAAAATTAATTGGTAAATTGGTTTATTATTGTCACGTGAACCGAGCTACAGTGAAAAACCTTGTTTTGCATGCCGTCCATACAGATCATTCATCATATGTGCATTGAGGTAGGACAGGAAAACAATAACGGAACGCAGAATAAGATGCAAGGCCATAAGGAGGTAGATTGTAAGGCCAGGAGTCCATCTTATTGTACTAGGGGGCAATTCAATAGTTTTATAGCAGTGGGGTAGAAGCTGCTGGTACGGCAAAAAGGAGAACTGGATTACTCAAAATGTCCAAAACGTAACAAGTTGGTGAAATTAGACTATAAGATATAGGAAGAGAATTAGGCCATTTGGCCAATCGAGTCTATCTCGCCATTCGATCATGGCTGATTTTTTTCTCAATCCCATTCTCCTGCCTTCTCCCTGCAACCTTTAAGCCTCTTACCAACCAAGAACCTCTCAATTTCTGCCTTAAATGCACCCAATGACATGGCCTTCACAGTCCTCGGTAGCAATGAATTCCACAGATTCACCACCCTCTGGCTAAAGAAATTCCTTCTCATCTCTGTTCCTAATAAAGGCAGGCACGGTAGTGTAGCGGTTAGCGTAACGCTTTACAGCGCCAGCGACCCGGGTTCAATTCCTGCCGCTGTCTGTAAGGAGTTTGTACATTCTCCCCGTGTCTGCGTGGGTTTCCTCCGGGTGCTCCGGTTTCCTCCCACATTCCAAAGACGTATGGGTTAGGAAGTTGTGGGCATGCTATGTTGGTGCTGGAAGCGTGGCAACACTTGCGGGCTGCCCCCAGAACACTCTACGCAAAAAGATGTATTTCACTGTGTGTTTCAATGTACATGTGACTAATAAAGGTATCTTATCTTATCTCATCTTATCTCTATCTTCTGAAGGGACGTCCTTCCATTCTGAGGCTGTGCCCTCTGGTCCTAGACTCTTCCCACTACTGGAAACATCCTCTCCATGTCCGCTCTGTCCAGTGCTTTTAATATTTGGTAAGTTTCAATGAGATCCCCCCCCCTCATCCTTCTAGACTCAGTGAGTACAGGCCCAGAGCCATCAAATGCTCCTCATACATTAACCCTTTCATTCCCGGGATCATTCTCATAAACTCCTCTGGACCCTCTCCAACGCCAGCACATCCTTCCTCAGATATGGGGTCCAAAATTGCTCACGATACTCCAAATGTGGTCTGACCAATGCCTTATTAAACCCTCTGCATTACATCCTTGCTTTTATATTCCAGTCCTCTCAAAATGAATGCTAACATTGCATTTGCCTTCCTTACTACTGATTCAACCTGCAAGTCAACCTTTAGGGAATCCTGCACTAGGACTCCCAAGTCCCTTTGCAACTCTGATTTCTGAATTTGCTCCCCATTTAGAAAACATTCTGTGCCTTGGATGGACTCTGAACCTCACAATTTACCTTGTTATGATCTTGCGCCTTATTGTCGACCTGCACTGCACTTCCTCTGTTGCTGTGACAGGTTACTTTGAATTCTGTATTGTCTTATCTTGTGCTACCTCAATGCAATGTGTAATGAATTGATCTGTATGAATGGTATGCAAGACAAATTTTTCACTGTATCTCGGTACAAGTGACAATAATAAACCAATTCCAAATTCCACTGGTGCATGACCTACGCTGTGTTCCATCTGCCACTTCTATGCCCATTTTCCCAACCTGTTCAAGTCCTTCTGCAGACTTCCTGCTTCCTCAACACTACTTGCCCCTCCACCTATCTTTGTATCATCTACAAACTTGGCCACAAAGCCATCAATTCTGTCATCCAGATCATTAACATATAAGGTGAAAAGTAGCGGACCCAACACCGACCCTCACGGAACACCACTAGTCACTGGCAGCCAACCAGAAAAGGCTCCCTTTATTCCCACTCTTTGCCTTTGCCAGTCAGCCAATCTTCTATCCATGCTGGTACCTTTCCTGTAGTACCATGGGCTCCTATCTTGTTTAGCAGCCTCATGTGTGGCAACTTGTCAAAGGTCTTCTGAAAATCCAAGTAAACAACATCCACTGACTCTCCTTTGTCTATCCTGCCTGTTACCTCCTCAAAGAATTCCAACAGATTTGTTGGGCAAGATTTCCCCTTAAGGAACATGCTGACTTCAGCCTATTTTATCATGTGCTTCCAAGCACCCCAAAACCTCATCCTTAGTAATGGACTCTAACCTCTTACTGACCACTAAAGTCAGGCTAACTGGCCTAGACTTTCCTGTCTTTTGCCTACCTCCTTTCTTAAAGAGTGGAGTGACATGTGTGATTTTCCAGTCCTCCAGAATTATTCCTGACTCTGGTGATTCTTGAAAGATCGCTACTGATGCCTCCACAATCTCCTCAGCTACCTCTTTCCGAAACCTGGGGTGTAGTCCATCCGGTCCAGGTGACTTATCCACCTTCAGACCTTTCAGTCTCCCAAGCACCTTCTCCTCAGTAATAGCGACTACACTAACTTCTGCCCACTGACTCTCTTGAATTTCTGGCATGTTGCTGGTGTCTTCCACAGTGAAGACTGATGCAAAATACTTATTCAGTTTGTTCTCCATTTCATTGTTCCTCGTTACCACCTCTCCAGCGTCATTTCCAAAGGGTCCGATCTCCACTCTTGCCTCCCTTTCACTCTTTATATATCTGAAAAAACTTTTGGTATCCTCTTTTATATTATTGGCTAGCTTACCTTCATATTTCATCTTTTCTCCCCTTATTGTTTTTTCAGTTGCCTTCTGTTGGTTCTTAAAAGCTTCCCAATCCTCTTGCTTCCCACTAATTTTTACAATATTGTATGCCCTCTCTTTTGCTTTTATGCTGTCTTTGACTTCCACCACGGTTGTCTCATCTCTTTAAAATGCTTCTTCTTCGGTGGGATGAACTGATCCTGCATCTTCCTAATTACTCCCAGAAACTCCCGCCATTGCTGTTCTGCCATCATCCCTGCTAGGATCCCCTTCCAATCAACTTTGGCCGGCTTCTCTCTCGTGCCTCTGTAGTTACCTTTACTCCACTGTAATACCGATGCACCTGATTTTAGCTTCTCCCTCTCAAACCTCAGGGAGATCGCTGATCACTGCGTCCTAAGGGTTGCTTTACCTTCAGCTCCCTAGAAATGCTGTCAGTATTTGATAGTAATATTACAAAAATGAATACGTTTTTGTTAGCAAAGAAGCAAAAGAGATTTACAAAGAACTTTGAGGGTAAGCTTACAAAGATTTAATAGGTGGGGCTCCTTTCTTAATGAGAAGGTTAAGAAGTAACCTGAGGATTTTTACATTTTATTTGTCTACCTGCACTGCATGTTCTCTGTAGCTACAACACTACATTCTGCATTCGGTTTTTCTTTTAACTACCTTGATGTAAATTGGTAAATTGGTTTATTATTGTCACGTACAGAGAAAAACTTTGCCATCCAAACAGATTATTTCATTACAACAGTGCATTGAGGTAGTACAAGGGAAAACAATAACAGAATAAAGTGTTACAGTTATAGAGAAAGTGCTGTGCAGGCAGACAATAAGGCAGCAACAAGTATAGACATGGAGGGGGAGGCTCATTTCCGTGATGTGCTGAGCTGTGTCCATACCTCTTTACAGTTTCTTGCGGTCAGGGACAGAGTTGACATACCAAGCCGTGATGCATCCAGATAGGATCCATTCTGTGGTGGATCTATAAAAGTTGGTGACGGTCAAAGGGGAAGTGCCAAATTTCTTTAGCCTCCTGAGAAAGTAGAAGCACTGGTGAGCTTTCTCGGCCGTGGCTTCTTATGTATGACATAATCTATCTGGTTGGCATGCAAACAAATGCATTTCACTGTGTCTCGGAACGTGTGACAATAATATACAATACTAATACCAATTACAATCAAGCTGAAACACTGTCTGTGAATTTCAACCTTTAACAAATTCATCTACCTTAAGATATCCTGAAAATCATATCTTTAGTTACACAAGATCTTTGTGACTGTTTAAAGCTATGCTAAACCATATTCACTCACCAAAAAAAAACTCGATCTATTTATAGGAGAAACAAAGGACTGCAGATTCTGGAATCTAGATGATGCTGGAGGAACTCTGCAGGCCAGGCAGCATCCGTGGAGAAAAGCAGGCAGTCAATGTTTTGGGTCAGGACCTTTCTTCAGGACAGAAGATAGGAAAAGGGGAGCCCAACATATATATGAGGGAAAAGCAGAGCGGTGATAGGTGGACCAAAGGGGGGAGGCGGGGTGGACGTAGGGTGCTGATAGGCAGATACAGGTAAGAGGTAGTGACAGGCAAGTGCGGGGGAGGAGGGGAGAGCAGATCCACCAGGGGATGGGTTAAAGGTAAGGAAAGAGAGAAAAAAATGCTAGGAAAGGGAAGAAGAGAAGCTATGTGTATTGAAGTTTTCAAAATCTAAGAGTCATAGAGTCATAGAGTCATAGATTAATACAGCACGGATACAGGACCTTCGGCCCAACCAGTCCATGCCGACCACAGTACCCACCCAGCTAATCCCAATTTCCTGCATTCAGCCCATATCCCTCCAAGCCCCGCCCCTCTACATACCTGTCCAAGTGCTTCATAATTGATACTATTGTACCTACCTCAACCACTTCCACTGGCAGCTTGTTCCATATAATCACCACCCTCCGTGTAAAACAAGTTCCCCCTCAGGTCCCTTTTAAATCTTTCCCCTCTCACCCTAAATCTATGCCCCCTTGTTTTGGACTCCCCTACCCTGGGGAAAAGACTGTTACCTGCCACCTTATCTATGCCTCTCATAATTTTAAACATTTCTATAAGGTCGCCTCTCATTCCAATGAATAAAGACCTCGCCTGGCCAACCTCTCCCTGTCACTCAGGCCCTCCAGTCCTGGCAATATCCTTGTAAATCTTTTCTGCACTCTTTCCAGTTTAACCACATCTTTCCTATAATAGGGAGACCAAAACTGTACATAGTACTCCAAGTATGTCCTAACCAATGGCTTATACAACTGCAACAGAATGTCCCAACTCTTGTACTCAATGCCCTGACTGATGAAGGCCAGCATGCTGAACACCTTTTTAACCACCCTGTCTACCTGTGACGCCGCTTTCAACGAACTATGCACTTGTACTCCTAGGTCCCTCTGTTCCATTGCACTCCCTAGTGCCCTACATTCATGGTATAATTCCTATGCCGGTTTGACTGTCCAAAATGCCTCACCTACACTTACCTGTATTGAAACCCATTTGCCACTCCTCGGCCCACTTCCCTAACTGATCAAAGTCCCCCTGTAATCTACGATAACCTTCTTCACTATCAACAACACATGAGGAATTTTAATTTTTGATAAGTTTAGTTATGTTGTGCTGTGGTGGTTTGTCAAACTGACCTCTACTTCAGAATAATGAAATGTCCTCACAAAAAGTCACCTCACCTCCTCAGGCTTCCAGTTAGACCGTGACCCCACCATTGAATGTTAGACCATTCTCTCCTCGACAGTCACTAAGCTCATTTCTTTTAGAGAACTTCCCACTTCAGCTGCTATCCCCATGGATCCTCATAATTCCAATGTTATCTTTTAAGTGGGCAGGCACGGTAGTGTAGTGGTTAGCGTAATGCTTTACAGCACCAGCGACCCAGGTTCAATTCCGGCTGCTGTCTGTAAGGAGTTTGTACGTTCTCCCTGTGTCTGCGTGGGTTTCCTCCAGCTGCTCCGGTTTCCTCCCATATTCCAAAGGTGTACGGATTAGGAACTTGGGGGCATGCTATGTCGGTGCCAGAAGCGTGGCGACACTTGCGGGCTGCCCCTAGAACACTCTACGCAAAAGATGCATTTCACTGTGTGTTTCGATGTACATGTGACTAATAAAGAAATCTTATCTTATCTTATCTTAAGTGTTGGCACTTGATTCTTTTCCCCTAGGATTGGACTAGCTTCCACACATTCCTGTTTCAGAATAATTATAATGGAAGTTAAAAAGAACCTCTAGCCAGTTCTGCTTCAGTGCTTGCAGGTGACATCTCTAAATGTCTCCTTTGGCCCCTTGCTCTTAGACCTGGATACACAACCCCACGTGCCCGCAGGAGATGTGCAGGTAGAGTTCAAATTCCACCCAACTGGCTGTCTTCAGTCCTAGAAACAAACAGCTTTAGGCAGAAAATCTTATCAGGTGGAAGCAGAAGCTGCACTTTTGGAACCAAGTCAATGTAGCCAAAACAAAGCAAGCCGGGCTCTTTGGTTTCCTATCCATTCTACTGCAAGATACCGCACCTTCTGTTGCAAGCCCACTGATCAAGTTTGCATTCCCATGGGTCCTTAAGTCGACAGTGGCAAACTGATTTGACAAGGCACATTGTAGTTCTTACATTAAAAAACAATTTTTTAAATTATTTATTCACAGAATGTGAAAGGGCCAGTGTTTATTGCCCACTTCTGTTTGTCCTTGAGAAGGTGATAGTGAGCCATCTTCTCATCCAAGTGTTGAAGGTGCTCCCACAGGTCTTTTGGATTGAAAAAAGCCTGGATTTTTTCCTATGGTGATGAGGTCTGTGCACTTGTGATTGGGAAGGGAACCGACATTCCTATTTGCCTGCTGCCTTTCCAGGCAGTAGAGGGAAAGGGTTTGTTGAAGTCACTTTGACCAGTTGTGGCAGTGCAGAATGGCAGCACAGGGTATGCTGCACAGCCTCAGCGATACAGGTTCAATCCTAACCTCTGCTGCTGTCCATGTGGACTGGTGTTCCAATTTCCGCCTGCATCGTGTCGGTTAATCAGCGATTATAAATTGTCCTTCGTGTAGGTGTGTGGTAGGAGAATCAGGAGACGTGATGTGCAGGAGGGAGAGAAATAAGTGAGAGAGCGGCATTGATGGGATAGCTCTAAGAGCCAGCATTGATTTGATGGGCCAAATTCCATCCTTACATAGCATAAGAGAAATGAGCATAGTTTCAACAATACAAGGAATATACTTGGAACACCACCACTTGTAACATTGTGTTGTGTTTAAAGTACAGCATTAATTACATCGACTGATGAGCTTATAGATTCCTCTGTTTATATTGTTGCTCCTTGATGTCACTCTAAACTTTGACAGTTTTTCAGATATTATTTTCTTTAAATTATGTGATTGGGATTTCCTAAAATTGTGAAAAGATTTTGACATCTAAGTTTACATTTAGTTTTTTTTGCATTGAAGAATTGAAATTTTTTTGGGTGTTTAAATTTTGAATACACATAACTGATGAATCCATCCAGCAAGAGAATTAAGATTTCTTTACTAAACACATGTAGATTGAAACACACAGTGAAATGCATCTTCTGCATAGAGTGTTCTGGGGGCAGCCTGCAAGTGTCACCACGCTTCCGGTGCCAACATAGCATGCCCACAACTTCCTAACCCGTATGTCTTTGGAATGCGGGAGGAAACCGGAGCACCCGGAGGAAACCTACGCAGACACATGGAGAACTACAAACTCCTTACAGACAGTGACCGGAATTGAACACGGGTTACTGGCGCTGTAATAGTGTTAAACTAACCACTGCACTGCTGTGCCTGCCTAGCAAACATTATTTTTTAAACATTCTCTTTTTGCCATGGAAGAGAATGCAGAGAGAGCAGGAGCAAGGGACTAGCTGATCCATGTGAGATCCAACATCTGGAACACCTAATGGGCTGCTGTGATTTTTCTAAATGAAGTTGTAAATAATGCATCAATATAAACTAAGTGGTCTACATCAAGTTCAACACAAATGCCCTAAGGTTCCCGTGAGGCTGTGGATGCAGTGGGTATGGAGGTAACAGATGCAATGGTTGTCATCTTCCAAAATTTCGCTAATTCTCGCATGGTTCCCACAGATTGGGTGGTAGCAAATGTAACCCCACTATTTAAAACAGGTGAGAGAGAGAAAACTGGGAACTTTAGACCAATTAGCTTGATTTCAGAGCGAGGGAGAATGCTGGAATCTGTCATTAAGGACGTGATAGCAGGGCATTTATAAAATAAGAACAGGATTGGGCAGAGTCAACATGGATTTAATGAAGGGAAAATAATCTTCGACAAATATATTTGAGGTTTTTTTTGAGGTTAGCAGCATAAGGGGAAACCAGTAGATGTGGTCCATTTGCACTTTTGGATAAAGCCATACCAGAGATTATTGAAGGAAGTTAGGAGCGCATGGGATTCAGGATTGGTTAATGTGCAGAAAAGGAATAAACAGGTCATTAATGGGAGGCTGTGACCCGTGGGGTGCCACAGGAGCTGGGTTGGGTTGTCAGCTGTTCACAATTTATATCAAGTGTAAAATGTCCAATGTTGCTGATGACACAAAGCTGGATGGTAGAGTGGTTGTGAAGAGGACACAGAGGCTTCAAGAAGATATAGGCAGATTAAGTGGAGTCACAAGAGACTGCAGATGCTAGAATCTGGAATAACAATCTGCTGGAGGAACTCAGTGGGTCAAACAGCATCTGTGATGGGAAAGGAATTGTTGACGCGTCGGGGAAAAGCTTTGCATCAGGAATAATTGACAATTCCTTTCCCCTCAAAGACGTTGCTCAGCCCATTAAGTTCCTCCAGCAGGTTATTCTAAGCTTCAATAGCACATACTCAATTCTCTTTTCATACATCAAACTCTTCATTCCAGGAGTGAACCAGATGAATCTTTGTTGCATTTTCTCTGATGCAAGTGTACCTTTTATTTAAATATGGTGCACAAAACTGTACACAGTACTTCAGGAGTGGTCTCACTAATGTCCTGTAATGTTTACATTAAAACCTCCTACTTTTATACCCCTGTCAATAAAGGCCAGCATTCCATTAGCCATCTGTCAAGCTGGCTGTTGAGGAACTCTCTGTTTAGGCAGACACTAAAAATCAATGGCACAATTAAAAAGATATGCAGAGAACAGGTCTTCCATCCAACATTACTTCCAACATTACTTCCAAACCAATCATATTCATCCATCAAGATCAAGGGTATAAATGCCATGAAAATTAGCTTTTTGCAGCAGCAGCACAGTATATTACAAATATAAGCTAACATAAATTAACATAAATTATACGTAACTTACATGACAAAATAAACATAAGTTGAGAGAGAGAAAAAGAAATATAGTCCAAGGTAGTGTTAAAGTTTTTCAGGTCAGTTCAAGAACCTGATGGCAGTGGGGAAAAAGCTGTTGTTGAACCTTGAGGTGTGGGTCTTCAGGCTCCTGTACCTCCTGCCTGATGGCAGCAATGAGAAGAGGGCATGGCGCAGATGGTGGGGGTCCCTGATGGTGGATGTCGCCTTCCTGAGACATCACCTCTTGTAGACATCCTCCACGATGGGGAGAGCTGTACCTGTGATGGAACTGGCTGAGTCTACCACTCTCTGTAGCCTCTTGTGTTCCTGTGGAATGGAGTTTCCATTCTAGGCCATGATGCAAGCAGTCAGAATGTTTTCCACTTTACATCTGTAGAAGTTTGTCAGAGTATTTGATGACATGCCAAATCTCCTTAAACTTCTAAGAAAGTAGAGACACTGGCACACCTTCATCATGGTTGCTCTATGTGCAGAGCCCAGAATAGGTCCTCCGAGATATTGACACCCAGGAACTTGAAGCTTCATCTCCTTTGAGTTTATGGATTGGCTTCCGTTTTTGTCCTGATAACAATTAGAATTTTGCACAGTAATTAATTGCATAGGACTTGTGTTGGGATTGATAAGCTATGAGATACACAAGTACTTGGATATGACATTATTAGGATTGGAAACATACTAATGGCATTCAATTCTGGTCACCCATTACAGGAAGGATGTGGAGGCTATGGAGAGCATGCAGAAGAGATTTACCAGGATACTGCCTGGATTAGAGGGCATGTGCTCTAAGGAGAGGTTTGACAACTAGGCTTGTTTTCTCTGAACATTGGAAGCCAAGGGGTGACCTAATAGATTACGATTATGATTGAGTAGTAAGCCAGCAGCTTTTCCCTCCCAGTGTCAAAATATCTAATAGTAGAGGGCAGGCATTTAAGGTAAGAGGGGGAAGTTCAAAGGAGATGTGTAGGGCAAGTTGTCTTTTTTTTAAAATACACAGAGAATGGTGGGTGCCTGGAATGCCCTGCCAGGGGTGGTGGTGGAGGCAGGTACAATAGATACAATAGAGGCATTTAAGAGGCTCTTAGATGGGCACATGAACATGCAGAGAATGGAGGAATATGGACCAGAAGGGATGAGTATCATTAGGTATCATTAGTTTAGTTAGTCACAACATCGTGGGCCGAAGGGCCTGTTCCTGTCCTGAGCTATGACCAGTTTCTTTTAACTCTCAGGACTCAATAATAACTTGTAGTCCATTACTCAATAATCTCCTCCCCACTGCATGTCGAATTAGATGCATCAGCTGATCCCAAACCTTTACAACTCACTGACTGACATATCTATTATTTAATTGGTCACTTTCCTTTCTTGCTTCCTTCCTTGTTTAAGGTAACTAGCAAAAAGTGATGACAGGGAGTTGTTTTGTTTTAAATTTGACTTGAATTTATGAGATTTCAAATGAACTGCCTGAGAGATGCTGGATCCAGATTCAGCTGGAACTTTTAAAAGAAAATTGAATGAGTATTTGAGCGATAAAATTGCAGGACTCTGGGGAAGGAGGAGGGATGGTGGACCAATTGGATCATGATTTCAAAGTCCAGCCAATGGGCTGAATGTTTTGTGCTTTATCATTCTGTGGTTGTCATCTTGTTTGCATTCTTAGTCATAGAGCACTACAGCACAGAAACAGGCCCTTCGGCTCATCTAGTCCATGCTGGTCTGGTTTTCTGCCTAGTCCCATCTACCTGCACCCAGACCATAGCTCTCCATACCTCTCTCACCCATGCACCTATCCAAACTTCTCTTAAATGTTACAATTGAACCCACATCCACCACTTCCGCTGGCAGCTCATTCCACACTCGCACCACCCTCTGAGTGAAGAAGATCCCCCTCAGATTCCCCTCAAATATTTCACCTTTCACACTAAACCTATGACCTCTATTTCTAGTCTCACCCAACCTGAGGGGAAAAAGCCTGCATTCATTCACCCTATCTATACCCCTCATAATTTTGTATAACTGTATAAGATCTCCCCTCATTCTCCTGTGCTCCAGGGAATAAAGTCCTAACCTATTCAACCTTTCTCTATAACTCAGGTCCTCAAGTCCTGGCAACATCCATGTAAATTTTCTCTGCACTCTTTCAAGCTTATTGATGTCTTTCTTGTAGGTAGGTGACCAGAACTGCACATAATACTCTAACTTTGGCCTCACCAATGTCTTATACAACTTCAACATAACATCCCAACTCCTGTACGCAATGTGCTAAAGCTCTCTTTATGACCCTATCTACCTGTTGATGTCACTTTCAAGGAACTATGGATCTGTATTCCCAGGTCCCTTTGTTCTACTGCACACCTCAGTGCCTTATCATTCACCATGTAAGTCTTACCCGGTTTGTCCTCCCAAAATGCATCACCTCACACTTATCTGCATTAAATTCCATCACCAATACGAATAAACAACAACGGACCAAGCATCGATCTCTGAGGCACACCACTAGTCACAGGCCTCCGATAAGAGAGAAAACCATCTACTACCGCTCTCTGTCTTCTTCTGCTAAGCCAATGTTGAATCCAATTGACTACTTCATCCTGAATGCCAAGCAACTGAATCTTCTGGACCAGCCTCCCGTGTGGGACTTTGTCAAAGGCCTTACTGAAGTCCATGTGGACAATGTCCACCACCTTCCCTTGATCAACCTTCCTGGTAACCTCCTCAAAAATGTTGAGAGTGAGGAAACAGATTCGGGATCTCAAAGGCAAGGCCTCTGAACACAGTATGGCAGTAAATGATTTATTTACAAAAGACGAGAGAGGGAAAATGGTAATGGGAATAACACACACACGCACACACACACGCACGCACACACAATGAACTAGGCACACACAATCAAGGAACAACAATACGATACCCACCACCCCTTGACTCAGTGCAGGCACAGCTCTGCGCTACTAAGGACACTAACTAAAACGCTCCCAACCCTTAAACAGTGCACACCTCACCAATGATTTCTCCAGCGCCGTTCCACAGTCCTCAGCCTGGAGTGAAGCAGGGTGATCCCTCAAAGCTGGCAAAGAGAAAGAGCTGAGCACATGTGGTGCCCTTTATAGTGCTGGAGGGCTGAGAGGTCCAGCCCAGGTAATATACAAAGGCCAATGGTTCGGTGCCGGCAGGAACTAATCAATTACAAAGGCCAATGGCCCAAGGCCAAGTACAAAGGTACTTAAAGGGACCTATGGTCAGGTGTGTGCTGATGGGTGGGGCGGGGTCAAACCTTGATTGGCAGTGGTGTGTCTTCCGACCAGGTAGTGGGTAGTGCTATCATGTGACAGCCACGACCCTCCACAACACAGAAAAACTCAGATTGGTTAGACATGACCTGCCACGCACATGCCATGTTGACTATCCCTAATCAGGCCCTGTCTATCCAAATAATCAAATATCCTGTCCCTCAGAATACCTTCCAATAATTTACCCATGACTGACATCAGGCTCACTGGCCTATAATTTCCAGGCTTATTCTTAGAGCTTTTCTTAAACAACGGAACAACATTAGCTATCCTCCAGTCCTCCGGCACCTCACGTGTGGCTAACGACGTTCTAAATATCTCTGCCAGAGACCCTGCAGTTTCTGCACTAGCCTCCCAAAAGGTCTGAGGGGACACTTCGACAGGTCCTAGGGATTTATCCACTCTAATTCGGCTCAAGACAGGAAGCACCTCTTCTTCCGTAATCCAGATACGGTCTATGACCTCACTGATCTTTTTCCTCAGTTCTATAGACTATGTGTCTGTCTCTTAAGTAAATACAGATGCAAATAATTCATTTAAGACAGGATTCTGGGTAGTGTGGAGGAGCAGAGGGATCTGGGGTCCATATCCACAGATCCCTGAAAGTTGCCTCACAGGTGGATAGGGTAGTTAAGAAAGCTTATGGGATGTTAGCTTTCATAAGTCGAGGGATCGAGTTTAAGAGCTGCGAGGTAATGATGCAGCTCTATAAAACTCTGGTTAGACCACACTTAGAGTACTGTGTCCAGTTCTGGTCGCCTCATTATAGGAAGGATGTGGAAGCGTTGGAAAGGGTGCAGAGGAGATTTACCAGGTTGCTGCCTGGTTTGGAGAGTATGCATTATGAGGAGCGACTAAGGGAGCTAGGGCTTTACTCTCTGGAGAGAAGGAGGATGAGAGGAGACATGATAGAGGTGTACAAAATATTAAGAGGAATAGATAGAGTGTACAGCCAGCGCCTCTTTCCCAGGGCACCAATGCTCAATACAAGAGGGCATGGCTTTAAAGTAATGGGTGGGAAGTTCAAGGGAGATATCAGAGGAAGGTTTTTTACCCATAGAGTGGTTGGGGAATTGAATGCGCTGCCTGGGGCGGTGGTGGATGCAGGTATATTGGTCAAATTCAAGAAATTACTAGATAAGCATGTGGAGGAATTTAAAATAGAGCAATATGTGGGAGAAAGGGGTTAGATAGTCTTAGGCATGGTTTAAAGGTCGGCACAACATTGTGGGCCGAAGGGCCTGTATTATGCTGTACTGTTCTATGTTCTAAGACCTCCCCCATCTCTTTCGGCTCCATGCATAGATGATCATGCTGATCTTCAAGAGGACCAATTTTGTCCCTTACTATCCTTTTGCTCTTAATATACCTATAGAACCCCTTGGGATTCTCCTTCACCTTGTCTGCCAGAGCAACCTCATGTCCTCTTTGGTATTGGTATTGGTTTATTATTGTCATTTGTACCGAGGTACAGTGAAAAGCTTGTCTTACAAACCCATCGTACAGGTCAATTCATTGCACAGTGCAGTTACATTGAGTCAGTACAGAGTGCATTGATGTAGTACAGGTAAAAACAATAACAGTACAGAGTAAAGTGTCACAGCTATAGAGAAGGTGCGAGGTCACAACAAGGTAGATCGTGAGGTCATATTCCATCTCATTGTATAAGTGAACTGTTCAATAGTCTTATCACAGTGGGGTAGAAGCTGTCCTTAAGTCTGGTGGTACGTGCCCTCAGGCTCCTGTACCTTCTACCTGATGGAAGAGGAGAGAAGAGAGAATGTCCTGGGTGGGTGGGGTCTTTGAGTATGCTGGCTGCTACACCGAGACAATGAGAGGTAAAGACAGAGTCCAAGGAGGGGAGGTTGGTGTCCGTGATGCGCTGGGCTGTGTCCACAACTCTCTGCAGCTTCTTGCGGTCCTGGGCAGAGCAGTTGCTGTACCAAGCCATGAAAACATCCAGATAGGATGCTTTCTATGGTGCATCGGTAAATGCTGGTGAGAGTCAAAGGGGACAAACCAAATTTCTTTAGCCTCCTGAGGAAGTAGAGGTGCTGGTGAGCTTCCTTGGCCGTGGCTTCTATGACCAGGATAGGCTGTTGGTGATATTCACTCCCAGGGACTTGAAGCTCTCAACCCTCTTGACCTCAGCACCATTGATGTAGACAGGGGCATGTACACCGCCCCCTTTCCTGAAGACAATGACCAGCTCTTTTGTTTTGTTGACATTGAGGGAAAGGTTGTTGTCATGACACCATTCCACTAAGCTCTCTATCTCCTTCCTGTACTCCGACTCATCACTGTTTGAGATACGGCCTACAACGGTAGTAATCATCTGCAAACTTGTAGATGGAGTTAGAGCAGAATCTGGCCACACAGTCATGAGTGTATAGGGAGTAGAGCAGAGGGCTGAGGACACAGCCTTGTGGCGCACCAGTGTTGAGAATAATCGTGCCGGAGGTATTGCTGCCTATCCTCACTGATTGCAGTCTGTTTGTTAAAAAGTCAAGGATCCAGTTACAGAAGGAAACTCCTAGCTCTCGGAGTTTGGTGACAAGCTTACTTGGGATTATTGTTTTGAAGGCAGAGCTGTAGTCAATAAACAATAGTTTACAGTAGGTGTCTTTACTGTCCAGATGTTCCAGAGCTGAGTGTAGGGCCAGGGAGATGGCATCTGCTGTAGACCTGTTTCGGCGATTGGCGAATTGCAATGGGTCCAGGTTGTCTGGGAGGCTGGAGTTGATGTGTGCCATGACCAACCTCTCAAAGCACTTCATGGTGGTGGATGTCAGAGCCACTGGTTGGTAGTCATTGAGGCATGTTATCTTGCTTTTCTTCGGTCCCGGGTTGATGGTGGTCTTCCTAAAACAGGTGGGAACCTGAGCTTGAAGCAGGGAGAGGCTAAATATGTTCGCAAATACTTCTGCCAGCTGATCAGCACAAGATCTGAGCACACAGCCAGGGACACCATCTGGGCCAGGTGCTTTCCTCGTGTTCACTCTTCAGAAGACTGATCTTACGTCCTCCACTGTGATCACAGATTCAGCTTCATTGGTGGCTGTCAGGGTGGATGGTAACAATCCACTTCCCTCCTGATTTCTCTCTTGTGTTCTCTTACTTTTCTTATACTCCTTAAGCACCTCATTTGATCCTAACTGCCTATACTTGATTTGTGCCTTCTTCTTTTTCTTTACCAGGACCTCAATAACCAAGGTTCCCTAAACCTGTCAGCCTTGCCTTTTATTCTAACAGGAACTTACCGATTCGGTGCTCTCAATATTTCACTTTTGTAGGTCTCCCACTTACCAAGCATCTCTTTGCCAGAAAACAACCTATCCCAATCCATGCCTGCCAGATCTGACGCCCTCAAAATTGGCCTTCCTTCGGTTTAGAACCTTAACCCTCGGACCAGTCCTATTCTTTTCCATAATTATCTTGAAACTCATGGAATTATGATCACTAGATCCAAAGTGTTCCCCACTTCTGTCACCTGCCCTGTCTCATTCCCTAAGAGGAGATACAGTATCGCGCTCTCTCTAGTTGGGACCTCTACATATTGATTAAGGTGACTTTTCTGAACACATTTGACAAACTCTATCCCATCCTGTCCTTGACAGTATGGGAGTCCCAGTCAATATGTGGAGATTGATATCGATAAGATCCCCCTCATTCCTTTCTGAGGGGCCTGGTGTTGACTAAAAGCAAGCTCTGCTGCATCACAGTCAATAATTATCCCTCAATCAAATCATTTGGGGCACTTCCTTGATCATTATTTGTGGGTTCTTGCTGTGTACACCACTTGGAGTCAGAGCAAAACAGCACGGATACAGGCCCCTCGGCCCATCCTGTCCATGCTGACCATGGTGCCCACCCAGCTAGTCCCAATTTCTTGCGTTTGGCCCATTTCCCTCTCAGCCCCACTCCTCCATGTACCTATCTAAGTGCTTCTTAAAGGATACTGTTGTACCTGCCTCAACCACTTCCTCTGGCACCTTCACTTGTTTTGCTTTTGTCTTCATTTTAATATTTGCTGCACTTGTACAAACTTAAATGACAGTTAAATCATTGTCAGACAATCTGTGAATGTGAAATTTGTTCTACAAATTAACTGTCCCGGCCAGAAAAAAAGATTGAGCTGAAAAGTGGTATTGATCTGAAAAACACGAGAGGTTGGAAAGTTAGACAGCACCTGTGGATAAAGATACAAAGTTAGGTCGAAGACCCTTTGTCGGAACGCGTATGCGTCCTTTTGTTTTGGTTGGTCTGCACACAATGGGCTGAAGGGCCTTCTTCAGTACTGTAAATTTGTAAGACTCTTTAAAAATAAGTTCATTCTTTCATTCAACATCAAACACCCTTCACATAACATCCTGATATTATTTAAATGAATGAGCCAATGTCAATACCTTTGGATCCCTGGAGACACTCCTGAAAAGTATTTCTGCCAATGTCTTTCAGAGGAAGCATTAATCTTCCGAAAATGTAAACTTCCTGGCAGGAGACGAGGGGCAGACATTCTGAAGACACACGATACTGCAGATGCTGGAAGTTGGAGCAACAATAGGCTGGAGGAACTCAGCAGGTCCAGCAGCATCTGTGTGGGGAGGGGGAAAGGAATAGCCAATGTTTCAGGTCACGACCCTGAATGAGAACCTGACAATTCCTTCCCTCCCACAGATGCTGCTCGACCCGCTGAGTTCCTCCAGCAGATTGTTTGCAGACATTCTGAAGAATCATTTTCTGCTCTAATTGTACCTTGGGAGCGAAATACAGTAGCTGTTAAACACAATTGTGAAAGGTATGTTAGAAACAGCAGCTTATTTGGATGTTGTTGAAGAACATTGAAGAATACAAAATTTTACAGTTTTCACAGAACAGTTCACTGCCTGAAGACCCACACCTCAAGGTTCAGCAACAGCTTCCCCACTGCCATCAGGTTCTTGAACCGACCTGAAAGACCCTGATTCTACCTCGGACTATATTTCCCTCAACTTGCACTAATGTCATTACGTTATTTTCGTTTATTGTGTCATGCAAGTTATATATAATTTCTGTTAATTTAAGTTTATATAATTTATGTTTGTCATGTTTGTAATGTCTATACTTCTCGCTGCCTCGGTAAAGCAGTCAACATAATCAAAGACCCCACCCACTCTGGACATTCTCTCTTCTCCCCTCTCCTGTCAGGCAGAAGATACAAAAGCCTGAAAGCACGTACCACCAGGCTCCAGGACGGCTTCTACCCCACTGTTATAAGACTATTGAATGGTTCCCTAGTACAATAAGATGGACTCTTGACCTCACAATCTACCTCGTTATGGCCTTGCACCTTATTGTCTGCCTGCACTACATTTTCTCTGCAGCTGTTACTCTTTATTCTGCACTCTGTTATTGTTTTTACCCTGTACTACCTCAATGCCCTGTGTAATGAATTGATCTGTATGAACGGTATGTAAGACAAGTTTTTCACTGTACCTCGGTACAAGTGACAATAATAAACCAATTCCAATGTACTGTGCTCCTGCTGCGAGAAGCTAATTTTCATGGCATTTATACCTCGGGTATGTATGCCCATGACAACTGTCGTCGTCGTGGCGGCTATCCCTCGAGGTCGAGGATGATGATCTTCATTCCGTTGATCTATTTATGGGCTCACAAGTACCCATGACAATAAACTTGAACTTGTCACTGGAGCTGTTCCAGCATTCAATAGAACACTGATTTACTGCAATCTCTCCCCCACCTCTGTGGTTCTAGAAAGCAAAAGCAAAATACCATAAATCTGAAACTGCTGGAGATACTCAACATGTTAGGCAGCATCTGTGGAGAAGAAAACAGAGTTAAAACATCTGGCCAAACAAAGATCATCAACTTAAAACATTAGTTCTTTTTTTGTCCAAAGATTTAACTACCTCACTGACAAAATTTTTGATCAACTTTAAGCTGCAATAGTTTTGAGCAAGAAGTGAGTTTCACACTTCCGGCAGTAATGAAGGTCAAGGGTAACTGAAGTGTGAAGTGCCAGGCTATGAATAGAATTGGTAATCAAGGGTTCTGGCCACCAGTGACATAGTTTATATTTGATAGCGTTCCTAATTACTCCTTGAGAAAAAGTGATGGTTAGTCTCCTTGCATCACTCTACCCTCCTGCAGTGAATTCCAGGACTTAGACGCAGTGACGATATAGAAATGGTGATATAGGTAATTGGTTTATTATTGTCACATGCACCGATACAGTGAAAAGCTTTTGTTTGCATTCTATCCAGATAGATCATTCCAAACACAAGTACACTGAGATAGTACAAAAGAAAAATAAAACAGAACACAGAATATAGTGTAACACACAAAATGCTGGAGGAACTCAGTGGGTCAGGCAGCATCTATGGAGGGAAATGGACAGTCGACGTTTTGTAGTCGAGACACTTCTCTAATGCTGAGTTCCTCCAGCATTTTGTGTTTTGCTCCAGCACTTTCAGACTCTCTTGTGTCTGCAGAATATAATGTTACAGGTACAGAGACAGTACAGGTAGACAAATAAGGTGCAAGGGCCATGATAAGGTAGTTTGAGAAATCTTTATCATAAAAGAGGTCCCTTCAAGAGACTTATAGCAGCTAATTTAGGATTGTGTGTGTCCTGGAGAGAGAACATACAAGTGGTGGCTTTCTAGTGGCCCTGATGCTTCTAGCATTCCAGTATTAAAAGTCACCAGATTGGGAGATACTATTGATGAAGCCTTGCAAGTTACTCCAGTGCATTTAATGGATGAAACACAATGCAAACAGAGCACATCAGTGTAGTCTGTGGAATTGAACAAAAGTCACCCAGACTCATCCCAACCACAACCAGCAAGTGGATTTATATTATGTCAGTAACAACTGCATTGCATTCAAATTTGTGTCTTAAAGGTAACAATACTTTTCTGTCCATTAAAACCCCTGACCTGCAGATTCAATTGAATTTTAATTTTAGCTGCCTTAATGATTAACGTGGAAACATTGATAAGTGGATTATGCTAATTGAATAAATGTAAAATGAGGTCTCTATTTCAGTGAAAAAAGGCCCACAATTCAAAGAAAATCAAAAGTTTTTCCCCATTACAAAAAAACTTTTATTGCCCAGCAGACTTAATGAAAACCAGATTATCTGCCCTGTGATCTCATTGTGATTTCTGGGAGCTTTCGATGCACAAATTGGCTGGAGTTCAATAGTACACTTCAAAAGTACTTCATTGGCTGTGAAATGCCTTATGATGTTTTACTGTTAAGTGTGGGTTTGTGCTAATATATCACATATGTGTGTCCTTTTCTCCTCACTAAGTAATTTACTTGTTTCAATTCATCCCCCTTCTCAGATTACAGGCAAAACAATTTAATCTGTACCCATTAACCAATCTCATCAGAGTCTCAGGAACTTTACTGGTTGCAAACCGCTTTGGGACGTTCTGAGGTCACAACAGATAAATTCAAACCTTATCAACCTGCCTCACATTCTGTTAACATGAATCCCCACCTGTTCATCTTACTTCTGTATAGGTTTCCTGTCAATGTCATTTGTGGCATCTGGAGCAACCTGTCCTTTAGTAAACCATACAATCCTCCACTGCGAATCCTTGTCGAAGCAGAGCTCAAAGTCTTTCAAGTGGGATTTAGATGAATAAAAGCAAGGGATGAGTGAACAGGGGAGTGGTTTACAGGAAGAAAATTTCATATGCTCAACAGACTTTCATTCATGTAACATATAGTGATTGCATAATACAAAGGAAAAATGAGAAGAATAGGAAAGTCAAGGAGGGTTAGAGTTGGCCTAGTAATTTGGGAGGAATACACCAAGGAGGTGGTGAGGCCACGCAATATTGTGTTCAGTTTTGGTCGCCCTGCTATAGGAAAGATGTTATTAAACTGGAAAGGGTGCAGGAAAGATTTACAAGAATGTTGCCAGGACTTGAGGGACTGAATTATAGGGAGAGATTGGACAGGCTAGGACTTCATTCCCTGGAGCATAGGAGACTGAGAGATGATTTTAACAGAGGTGTATAAAATCATGAGGGGCATACGGTGAATGCACTCAGTCTTTTTCCCAGGGTTGGGGAAATCAAGAACTACAGGGCATAGGTAAGTTTAAGGTGAGAGAGGAAAGATTTAAAAGGGAATTGAGGAGCATCTTTTTTTAATATATTACACAAAGGGTAGCATCTATGTGGAATGAGCCACCAGAAGAAGTGGTTGAGGCAGATACAATAACAACCTTTAAAAGACCGTTGGACAAGTACATGGACTGGAAAGGTTTAGAAGGTTATGGGCCAAATGCTGGCAAATGGGACTAGCTTGGATGGGGCACCTTGTTTGGCATGGACCAGTTGGGCTGAAGGGCCTGTTTCCGTGCTATGATTCTATAAGAGATGGGCACAAAAGGTGAAGAAAAAGAGTAAGAATGGGTAGAAATTAAACTGATTATTTTGGGTCTGGAGCCCCAGGTGAAAGGAGTCTGAAAGTGACAACACAAATGGTTAAGGTGGTAAAGAAGGCACATGCCATATTTGCCTTCATCAAGGGGCATTGAGTATAAAAGCTGGGAAGTCATGTTGCAGCTGTATAAAACCTTGCTTAGGCTGCATTTTGAGTATTGTGTGCAGTTCTGGTCACCACATTACAGGAAGGATGTGGAGACTTTGGAGAGGGTGCAGAAGAGGTTCACCAGGATGTTGCCTGGATTAGAGAGTATTAGCTATAAGAAGAGGTTGTTCAAACTTGGATTGTTTTCTCTGGAGGCTGAAGGGGTGACCCGATAAGAAGTATATAACATTATGAGAGACAGTAAATAGTCAGAGTGAAATGTGGAAATGTCAAATACCAGAGGGCATTGCTTCAAGGTGAGGTGGGAATATTTAAATATTTGCAAGGCATACTTCTTTGTTTGTCTTGCAATGAATTAATCAATTTTTATAAGATATCTTTATTAGTCACATGTACATGAAAACACACAGTGAAATGCATCTTTTGAGTAGAGTGTTCTGGGGGCAGCCCGCAAGTGTCACCACGCTTCCGGCACCAACATAGCATGCCCACAACTTCCTAACCTGTACATCTTTCGAATGTGGGAGGAAACCGGAGCACCCAGAGGAAACCCATGCAGGTATGGGGAGAACGTACAAACTCCTTACAGACAGTTGCCAGAATTGAACCCGGGTCGCTGGCGCTGTAATAGCATTATGCTAATCACTACACTACCATGCCTGCCCAACATGGGGCATATACACAAAGAGATAGGCACCTGTAGTGCGCTGCCAGGGGAAGTGGTGGAGGTAGCTAGGATGGTAATGTTTAAGAGGCAGTTAGACGGGCACATGAACAGGCAGGGAATGGGGGTACATGTACCACCTACAGACAGATGGGCTTATTTCCATTGCCATAATGATGAACATGATGGACCATTGGGCCTGTTCTATACGAAACGTGTTCTATGAAACATGTAGGTGGCTGGACACAAGACAACATACTGGTAAACAGGAAAAAGAGACACTAACAGTTTGTATTAATATATTGCATAGGTATGGCCTCTTCTTCCCATTAACTAATTTACTTGTTTTAATGTACCCCTATTATCAGATTGCAGGTAAAATGATCTAAACTGTACCCACTAACCAGTCTCATCTGAGCTCAGGCACCTTGACTGTTCGCTAAACTCTTCTGAAATCAGAAGAGGGGCCCCGATAAATCCAAGCCTCATCAACCGACCTCTTCCTCTGTTCACATATATCCCCATCTCTTCACGCATATCTCTTAAATGGTTTCATCGGTGTATTTTTACCACAATTAATTGACAACCTCCTTGTTAACTCATTTTGTCTGCTCCCGATATTTCTTTAACTAATCTCAGCTGTGTCCTTGACTCATGAACCAGTGACACGCCTTCTCCAAAATCGTTTTTTATTTTATTTGAGGTTCCCATTATTGTGTGCGGTTTGCTCACTATCCAAAGCTCAGGGAAAGTGGGGTTTGTAACGCCAAAGATCAGCGCGGGGGTTTCTGTCAATCACAGGGATTATTGCACAGATTTCCACCTTAAAATGTCTGTCAATTGCCACTCAGTTCACACAAGTCCCCATCCTCCAAATAAAGTTTCACAATCATACGTGCATTAACCCTTCATAGTTAATATAAGGTCGACAGTTGCATTGTACTTGCCTGCTAGTATTTATAAAATTCTTCTTTGAGATTGACGCAGGATTTAGATTTCTAAACTTCAATTTAACATCCTGTCCTTGACTTCCAATTGTATAGAGGAAGAAGACACGTGTTTTATATACTTTCGTTTTACTGTGAGATGGGTTTTATTTCCTCCGGCCCATTTTGCAGATTAAGTTTGAAAGTTGTTATTTTGTTGTCAGGGGAGGGGGTAGTGTAATAGGCGGAGGTTAGACCCCCTTGGGCGTTGCTTGGACTTTGCTGACGGTCAGGACTTGGTTGCAGTGGGAGCTGCTTTTAAAGAGCGCCTGGTGAGAGGGATGAGATGTTGAAGGTGGGTCGCCCGTGCGGAACACAGCGCTCGCACACCTCGCCGGTATGGATCCCACGCGGGTTTTTCAACTGCAGCTTTGTGGTAGGGTGAATCATTCCATATTTTGTCAAACAAAACCAATGGAAGAGGGGAAGAAGTGAGATTGAAGTAATGTGCGGATGTTATTTCCACTGCGAAAGATCAATTTCATACTGGTGTTTATCAATGTGAGTCTATACAATGTGTCAGGTCATGAAAGTCAGCGGGAGAATCCTGTAAACACGGACGGCGGCTGAGTTTATTCCAGTTTACAAGGTGCAAAGAGATAATGTTTTTGTAAATACTTTCCTGCATGGTGTAAGCTTGTTAAGCATTTCCCTCCAAACTCGGAGCCATTCTGGAAATCTTAAAAGCACTTTTATTCATGTGGCGGTTCTTGCTGTTTAGTAGTGACGGGGGGTTTGAGGTGGTTCACCGTGCGGGAACCTTGCTGTGGCGTCTGGGGTTGGAAGGGCGGGTGGTCTGGGCTCACTGGCGGCTCCTGTAAACATTAAGGAATGGAGTTGAGAGGACAGCCTTGTTCTTTTGGGCTATGTCCGTACTGGGACAGTGTGTGTTAGCCCTCGACAAGGAAAATAGGAGAAGTCTCTTCATCTCGAGGGTTGTTCCGCCGTGGAGCTGACGGTCTATAGAGGTGCCCCCGGAGAAGCAGCTGCATAAACCTGTGGGCGAGAAGGGTATAGGATATGCTGACGGGGCCAGGTGGAGTAGAGACGGAGAAGGTGTCACTGTTGCAAAAAAAAAGTTCTCGTTCTGTTCGGCCTTGCCTTCTACATAAAATAGCAAATTGTGTGTCAAACTAGGTTTTTGTGGACATTTGTTTTAATAACGTGCAGTTTTCTTTTAATCTTCATTTTTTTTCAGTCTTTTCCCCAGGGTAGGGGCGTGTAAAACCAGAGGACATATGTTTAAAGTGGGAGGGGAAAGGTTTAAGAGGGACCTGAGGGGTGATTTTTTTTCGTATATGGAACGAGCTGCCAGAGGAATGGGTAGGAGGTGGATACAATTAGGACATTTAAAAGACACTTGGACAGGTACATGGATAGGAAAGGTTGAGAGGGATATGGCCCAAACACAGGCAAATGGAACTAGCTGAGTTAGGTAACTTGGTTGGCACAGACCAGTTGGGCTGAAGGGCCTGTTTCTGTGCTGTATATGACTCCGAGGCCGGTTTTGAAGTGTTGTTTTCTCTCATCCACAACAAAGAACATTTGAAGTATTTCGTTGGATGCTTGTGATCAAACAACACTCATTTAAAAAAACATAGCTTAATAAAGTGATCACTGACAGGTGAAGTGAGGGGGATTGTGAAGGAATGAATGGACTCCAATGCGCCAAGAAATAGCAGGGTTGGGGTGAGTCATTTAGTTTTGGGAGTTTTATTTTACTGATAGTATAATGGATCAACAATCCACCTTGAAAGTGATAAAGTATAGGACCTGTGCCGCTGGAGTAGGCTTTATTCCAGACCAGCTAGAGTGAGTGTGTGATAGGTTGGTACAAGGTCGTTGTGGTCCATCAGTAGTTGTGTGGGCAGGGGTGGGAGTGAGTGGATGTGGTGGTTTTGGTAAGTGGAGTGTACACATGGAATGAATCCAAAATTCTCTGCAAGTTCCTTCAATGCTACAGTTTGTATCAGCAGAGCATTTTCTTACCTCCTCTCCTCTGATAGAGGTGTATAAAATTATGAGAAGCACAGATAGGGTAAATAGTCAGAATCTTTCTCCCATGGTAGAGGGATCATAACAAGAGGGCATAGGTTTAAGGAGATTGAATGGGGAAGTTTTTTTTTACACACTGGTTGATATCTGGAATTCATTGCTGGAGGTGGTGGAGTCAGATGTAATCACTACATCCTAACAGAGATTTAAATAGGCAAGACATAGAAGGCGGCAACATGCACAGTGCTGGAGGAACTCAACAGGTCAGGCAGCATCTGTGGAGGGAAATGGACAGTCGACGTTTTTGGTTCAGACCCTTCAAGAAGGTTATGGGCCTGATGCAGGCAAATGGGATTAATGTAGAAAGGCAAAAAGATCGGCATAGATGTGGTGGGTTGGAGGGTCTGTTCCTGTGGTGCACAACTCCTGAGTCTATGCAGCTTTTTAGAGCTAGTTTTGAGTTGTGGTGGTAGCACCTCTGTCTCCACCTGCTACTTCCAGAGAGGAGGGGGGATAAAAAGCTGAGGATTTACGGACTCAGTGAAAGTCCCTTTAAGATAGAGGGTGTGTGTGTGGGGCGTGCTTACGTCAATAGAAGATAAAGGACGTAATGACGTTGTTGAAGAAGTTAGAAGAAGGAGAGAGAGAGAGAAGGGAGAGAGACACCAGCCTGCTAGTTTTCTCTATCGATGGATGAGAAACAATAACTGTGTCTGCCACTGAAATCCATGTATGGAAGTTGGAAGTAATCCGGTGGAGTTCACTTTATTGCTGACCTGTAGAAGGAAACCTGTGTGTGTGGACGACCACGATTCGGATGCTTTTCGGGGTGAGGAAGTCACTACCGAGTAAACACTGAAGTGTCGCTGGGGTTCCATCGTGGAACATTTGGATTTCGTATTTACTCTCCCTATGTTCTCTACATCTATGTCTTATTTTCAGACAACGGTGGTTGTTGAAGAAGCCCTTGCTCATGTTTCACCTTATGGCTTGCAGAAGTGAACTTTAAGAACCATTCCGGAACTGGGAGTTTTGGGCTTTGCCACACACACACACGAAGAGTTTAGTTTTGGGGTTAACGTTCAAGGTTTAACATTTTTGAATTCTAACATACTAACATTTTTACTTTTATTTTACGTATTATCATAAGTAGTGATTAATAAAATAGTTTTTAACACTGAATCATGCTCAGTGTGGTTCTTTTGTTGCTGGTTCGTGACAGGATGAACTGAAGGTTGGTGATGGCACCACTGCAAGACAGGCAACCTGCAGCACGGTCTGTTGGGTTTGGGTTTGAGCAGCATTCAGTTGGGTGTGAAACGAGAGATTCTGGTCTAGGTGCATTTGTCTCAGGGTAGAAGCTTAGCATCTTCACTGAAGAAACCTCTTCTCTCATGGTTGTGAAACTTTGGAATTCTCCATGCTCAGTGGTTGCTTTGTCATTTGAGGACATTGAAATCCAAGACTGGCAGATTTTCGGAAGCTAGGCAGATTTTCTGAAACGTGGGCCAGGCGGGGAGGTGGAGTTAATGTCAAGGTCATGATCAGCAATAACCTTATTGAACAGCCTGGTGTGCTACTATTTCCTGCTTTCTCAGAAAGAAGATGGTTGAAAATTGGTTTCTTATTGTCACTTGTACTGAGGTACAGTGAAAAACTTGTCTTACATACCATCCATACAGATCAATTCATTACACAGTGCATTGAGGTAATACAAGGTAAAACAATAAAAGAATGCAGAAAAGTGTTACAGTTACAGAGTGCAGACTGATAATAAGGTGCAAGGCCATAATGATGTGAAGTCGAGAGTCCATCTTCTTGTACTAGGGGACCTTCAATGGTCTTATCAAAGTGGGATAGAAGCTGTCCTTGAGCCTAGTGGTATGTGCTTTCAGGATTTTGTATCTTCTACCTGATGGAGGGGGCGAAGAGAGAATGCCCGGTGTGGGTGGGGTCTTTGATTTGGTTGTAAAAATCTAGTATTTAGTAGAGCAGCACAGTAGTGTAGTGGTTAGCGTAACGCTATTACGGCGCCAGCAACCCGGGTTCAATTCTGGCCGCTGTCTGTTTGTATGTTCTCCCTGTGTCTGCGTGGGTTTCGTCCCACATTCCAAAGGCATATGGGTTAGGAAGTTGTGGGCATGCTATGTTGGCGCCGGAAGCGTGGCGACACTTGCGAGCTGCCCCAGAACACGTTACGCAAAAGATGCATTTCACTGTGTGTTTTGATGGATATGTGACTAATAAAGAAATCTTAACTCTGAATCTGTGGCTTCACCACCCTCTGACTGAAGAAATTCCTCTTCGTCTCAGTTCTGAAGGGACATCCCTTTGTTCTGAAGCTGTGCCCTTGGATCCTAGACTCTCCTAATGGAAACATTCTCTCCACGTCCGCTCTGTCCAGGCCTTTTCAGTAGGTTTCAATGAGATTCCCCTGAACTCCATTGAGTACAGGCCCAAAGCCATCAAATGCTCCTTGTATGTTAAACCTTTAGTTAAGCCTGGGTAATGACTACATCACCCTGTTTCAGTGATATTAGTTGAGGGATACAGTCAGACCAAGGAAATGCAGTGATTTCCCATGTAAGATTTTTTTTTGCATTCATGAGGGCAAAAGTATTGGCCTTTTCAGTGGTCATGGAGGATTGGATGGATTTGGACTTAGGATATAGAAGAGAACATTTTTAGGAGATTCAATGCTGGTAGTCATGTTACCTTGACCATTATTGATATACCAGGCACAAACAATGGAGCAATTTCTTAATTTTTCACTTGGATTCACTCTGCTACTGCTAACTTGGGGGTGAAAAGATAGATTTTTGCAGCTGATTGTTGCGTGTATGTTATTTTTGCATTCTGGTGATAGGTTAACTTTCTTGCAGTGAAATAGATTGCAGCACATTTGAGTTCAGTGCAGGATGATTAGATAACAACCAATAGTCCAGAGCCGATAAGGATTGTTTCCAGTGGAAGGTTCAACAGTGGCACAGAAGATGGCCCACTTCTGTCTATGGTGCCTCTTGGGAAAAGTGTTCAAAATTGGTCCCATGCTCTCTACTTGCTTTGGAGTAGTTACTGAATTTTTCTTTTAAAGTTGCCCTTGAGTCTGCTTCCCATTTCAAACTGCATTCCAAACTGACTTGTTGCATAAAAGTATTCCTAATTTTCTTCCTTGGATTCCTTTAACTTTGAGCTGTTGAAAAATTTGCAGATTGACATGAAAAGCAGAAAATCAATTATAGAATTCGTGTGAGAATCAGCATAAGCGTATTGGGCAGTGTGGCTTGCACCTTCTCTGCCCTGGTTCCACAGTGCTCAAGGGTTAGTAATTTTTCTGCTTCAAATAACAAACTGCTGGAGAAACTCAGTGGGTCCATTTGCGGAGGTAGAGGGATGGTCAATATTCTGGGTCAAGAACCTGCATTAGGACTGAGTGTAGAGGCAAGAGGGCCAGTGTATTGGTTTATTATTGTCACTTGTGCCGAGGTACAGTGGAAAACTTGTCTTGCATACTGTTTATGCAGGTCAATTCATTGCACAGTGCAGTTACATTGAGTTAGGACAGAGTGCATTGATGTAGTACAGGTAAAAACAATAACAGTACAAAGTGTCTCAGCTACAGAGAAAGTGTAGTGCAATAAGGTGCAAGGTCACAACAAGGTAGATCATGAGGTCATAGTCCACCTCATTGTATAAGGGAACCGTTCAATAGTCTTATCACAGTGCGGTAGAAGCTGTCCTTAAGTCTGGTGGTACGTGCCCTCAGGCTCCTGTATCCTCTACCTGATGGAAGAGGAGAGAAGAGAGAATGACCTGGGTGGGTGGGGTCTTTGGTAATGCTGGCTGCCTCACCAAGGCAGCGAGAGGTAAAGACAAGAGTCCAAGGAGGGGAGGCTGGTTTCCATGACGCACTGGGCTGTGTCCACAACTCTCTGCAGTTTCTTGCGGTCTTGAGCAGAACAGTTGCCGTAGCAAGCCATGATGCATCCAGATAGATGCTTAAATGGGCTGGCAGGCAATAGGTGGAACCAGGTGAGGAGGGGGATGATGGGGGAGGTGTGGCGTTGGGAGATGGCAGCTGGTGGGTGATAGGTAGAAACAGTTAAGGAGAGGGGAAATAAAGGGGAGCAGATGGGCCCAGGTGAGAGGAGTGTAGAAGGGGAGGTTAGTGGACACGAGGCTGCAGATGCTGGAATCTGATAAGTAAAGTGATAAGTGGAACTTGATGGTCAAGGGATGATGGGCAGGTGGGGAGGGGAATGAAACTGGGTAATGGTGGGGGGGGGTGGTTGGGGGAGAAAAAAGAGATGAGAGAACTTGAATGAATCAGCAGGAGGGAGAAAAGAACACACAGGGTGGGGGTTACCTGAAACTGGAAAATTCAACTTGAACCATTGGATTGTAGCCTACCCAGGCAGGATGTTGGCTGTTATACTTTTCTGCTTTCCTGTTACCCTGTCCTCCTCCCATTTAGTGGGTTATGTGTTTTTATATTGAGAGATAACAAGATCCTATCCACTCTGAATATTTTTTCTTTAAAGAAAAACCCTTCTATTTATGTGCAACTTTATTCTTCGTGAAGCACAAAGCATCAGAATGTCCTTTTAGATGTTTGAGGGAAATAGATTCTGATTAAAGTATGGAATGACTAAAAATTTGGGTAGTGATAGATTTTAACCTTGGTGGCACTTTTGTCTCTGAATCAGGTTGTGGATTCAAGCTCCATTCTGTACACTGAAGTGTCAGCCTCAGTTATGTATGTTGGAGGAGTACTGCAGTATTACAGATTTTGACACATTAAACTGAGAGCATATTGTCCCTTCCCAGGAGATCCCTGGCCAAGATCTGATCCTAAGCTGATATCACCAATGGATTATTTGATTACTATTCTCAAAACTCCTCATGTCACAGCCAATAAAGTACATGTGTCGTCACTATTACAATGTTCTTGACACAGCAGCCAATTTGGAGATGGAGAGTTCAAATCTTCCTTTTTCCTGCCAGCTTGGCAGAGAGGGAGCAGTGAGTTCTGACTTTTTTTAAATAGACTCTAACTTTGCTAAGTTCTGAGGTCACTTACTGTGTAAGCGTTATGCTGGACAACAGTGATACTGTGTTCAGAACCTGTTGGAGGTGGGCTTGCTATTTAGATGCGAGTCTGACAAAGACTTTTGTGACCTCTCGATTTCTTAAAGCCAAGGAAGTACTTTTGGCAAAGAGGTCACTGTTGTAATGTAGGAACCACTGCTGCCAATTTGTGCACAGCAAATTCCCAGAAACTAGCAGGGTTCCAATGACCAGATGAGCTGTTTTGATAAATTGGTTTATTACTGTCACATGTACTGAGGTACAATGGAAAAACTTGGTTTTGCATGCTATCCATACAGATCATTTCATTACAACAGTGCATTGAGGTAGTGCAAGGGAAAAGGATAACAATGCAGAATATAGTGTTAGAGTTACT
The DNA here is from genome assembly GCF_009764475.1 of Pristis pectinata. NCBI lineage: Eukaryota > Metazoa > Chordata > Chondrichthyes > Rhinopristiformes > Pristidae > Pristis > Pristis pectinata. The sequence continues at coordinate 11,235,410 of NC_067406.1, read as the reverse complement.
GTCTGTCTGCACTGCACTTTTTCTGTAAGGTGAAAGGCCATAACGAGGCAGATTGTGAGGTCAAGAGGGGACTGTTCAATAGTCTTATAACAGTGGGGTAGAAGCTATTCTTGAGCCTGGTTGGTACGTGCTTTTAGGCTTTTGTATCTTCTGCCTGATGGGAAGGGGGGAGAAGAGAGAATGTCTGGGATGGGTGGGGTCTTTAATTATGCTGCTGCTTCACAGAGGCAGCGAAGTATAGACAGATTTCCTGGAGGGGAGGCTGGTGTTCATGATGTGCTGGGCTGTGTCCACAACTCGCTGCAGTTTTTTGCGGTCCTGGGCAGAGCAGTTGCCGTACCAAGCCGTGATACATCCAGATAGGATGCTTTCTATGGTGCATTGATAAAAATTGGTGAGGGTCAAAGGGGACATGCTGAATTTCTTTAGCCTCCTGAGGAAGTAGAGGCCCTACTGAGCTTTCTTGGCCATGGTGTCTACGTGGTTGGACCAGGACAGACAATTGGTGATGCTCCCTCCTTGGAACTTGGAACTCTCAACTCTGACCTCAGCACTGTTGATATAAACAGGAGCATGTGCGCCTCCCACCACCGCCCGCGCCGCCGCCCCCCCCCCCCCCAACCCTTCCTGAAGTCAATGACCAGCTCTTTTGTTTTGCTGACATTGAAGGAAAGGTTTTTTTCATGACACCATGTCACTAGGTTCTCTCTCCTTCCTGTACTCCAACTCATCATTACTTGAGATTGGGTCCACTATGGTGGTATCATCTGCAAACATGGAGTTAGAACAGATTTGGGATGGAGTTTGGTGATTATTGGCTGGGTCACAGGTGCAAACTGGTGCCAAGGGATCCTTTTATCAGACTGAGAGAGCAGATGGAGGCTCAGTTTAATGTCTCAGCCAAACGACAACACCTTCCAGCAATGTAGTGCCTCCTTGGCCTTCTGTCCTCAGACAAGGACTTTGCTCTTGTTTCTGGAGTAAAGCTCATCTGAGAGTGTTGGCAGCTGAAGCAGGTTTGCCACCTTGAAATCCCAGTTATATTGCTGTTTTTGCATCAAAGCTGCAATGTTTTTTTTATCTCTCTCCTCTTAATGTTTGTTTATACATCATTTGAAATGAATGGGGGCCTCTTAATTCTCAGCTTTTATTTTCCATTGCTCGTCAAATCTGTATCTTGGATTGAACTTGGAGAGCAGATGGTTGAATTTTAGCTTCTCTCAGTTCTGCCCTGTGAAACCAGCCAATGTGTATTTATGTTGGGTGTTGTGATTCATATGAAAACTGAGCGTACCTATTGCTGGTCAAACTTTGCTACACTTGAGTGTTTGCTGCAAGAATTGGATTGCAGGGTGCTTTTTTTTTATTTTAAAAAAAATCAATCCCAGGTTCTGCCCTAATTCTCCTTGCTCTACATAAAATTAACATTTAGCAATACAGTAGAACTTTTCCATTATTCAGAAATCCTAGTGGTTTGGCATCTGGTTGACTGGGTCCTGCTTCTTGCACCCCATTCCCACACTCAAACTCACCAGGTCTCATTTCTTGTTCTTGAACTCATGGGGTTCATTGAAAAATTTATTATATGGGTAATTCTGCTATAATGCAATAGTTACATTCCTAGGAAACCTCGTGTTGGAGCAGAATGTGCTTTCAAAGCACAGGTTTAAACAAGTTTTCCCTGTTGTGATTTTGCTATAACTAGTGTGGCCTCCGTAATGCAAATAAGTGTTGCCTAATCCATCGATTACATTATAACCAATTTGCGATATGGAAATGTGTTTTTATAGCAGAACTACCTTTACTACATTGTAAAATCATGAAAATGAGTTTGAATTATGTTGGGGCAGGAATAACATCCAATACTCTGGAAAATCTACTAGTCTAGCAACACCAAAGTTCCAAGCATGCTGGATTGACAGAGCTCTTCTGTAACTTGCTGCAATGTGTTGAGTGAGAGCAGAATACTCGACTACTCCTTTACATTGAGCCTGAAGAATTCCCACTTCTCTGCACCCTCCCCTTCTGGCTTGAGGTTATCTCCAGTGATGGTCTGGTTGTTGTTGCTGCCTCTTCTCTCACCCCCATAGTCCCCCCCACTTCAAATCTTGCCCACATACTACTTCAGCATTCTTTCCTATGTCTCTCTCAATAGAACAATTAGTCTCTGATGTCAGCCCTTAAGAGACTGTCTTGGCTGTAGCCAACTTTACAAAGACTTGATATGAGGGTTGTGTTTTGTCTGCTGCTTTGCTCTGGCAATAAAGCCCAGAGGTGCCAAAGTCATGTGGCCACTGGAACAATGGTTCCTACGCTGTGTAAAACACTATGCTGGAGGAACTCAGCAGGCCAGGACTGAAGAACGGTCCTGACCTGAAACATTGACTGCCTGCTTTTCTCCACAGATGCTGTCTGGCCTGCTGAGTTCCTCCAGCATCGTGTTTTTCATCTAGATTCCAGCATCTGTGGTCCTTTTTGTTTCTCTGGTTCCTGCGCTGTTGAGATGTCCAGTATTATTTTGTCTTCTCCTTTTGCCAAGGTAGAGAGGCATTGACCATGGGCTTGGCTGCACATGATACTGTAAGAACTAGGAGTGGGTCCCACTTGTTCCACCATTCAACAAGATCATGGTTGATCTTTTACCTTGGTGCTACTTTCTTGCTCTAACCACACCTCTTGATTCCTCTTTAATATTTAAAAATCTATCAAGTCCTTCCAGAAGTAGGGAGACAATTGATCTCTGGTGATGTAGCTCTATGGATAGAAAGGCCTCCCATGCCATCAAGGATGTTTTTTCAGTGAGCGACACAAGGACTGAATTATTATTGGAGAGGCTGTTAGAAGCAGCAAGCAATCTGCTGGAGGAACTCAGTGGGTTGAGCAGCATCTGTGTGTGGGGGGGGGGGGGGGGGGGGGTTTGGGGGAAGGAATTATTGATGTTTTAGGTCAAAACCCTGCATCTGGAATGTTGCTCCAGACTCTAGTATCTGCGGTCTCTTGTGTCACCTTTTGTTAGAAGCAGTTTGGATTCTTGATTTGCCAGCTGCCCCCTTTTTTCCCTCTGTTTTACCCTCAACCTGAAGTGTTGACTATTCCCTCTGCCTCCACAGATACTGTCAGACTTGCTGAGTTTCACCAGCAGTTTGTTTTTTGCTCTGGATTCCAGCATCTGCAGTCTCTTGTTGTCTCCTCTTGCCACTTGGTTTGGAGTAGTTCTCTGGGTATACCTCTCCCATTCTTGAATTACCTTTTTGGTAAGATCTTTTGAAGTGTGGCGTAGCTCATAGAGCTGCTGCTTCACGGCTCCTGACCTCCGGTGCTGTCTGTGTGGAGTTTGCACATTCTCCCTGTGACTGTATGGGTTTCCTCTCACTTTCCAAGGACTTGTGATAGATTAATTGGCCACTATAACTTGCCCCAAGGGTATAGGTGAGTGGTAGAATTTGGGGGTAGTTGATGGGAATGTGGGAACAATAAAATTGGTTGGGGAAGATTAGTGTAAAAATGGATATCTGATGGTTGACACAGACCTGGTGGGCTGAAGGGCCTAGTTCTGTGCTCAATCTCAATGACAACCTATAAACAACCCTGCTGTATCTCCTCTCCGTTGGAAAATCCCTAACAATTTCTAGACATCAACGATTGGCCTTGACAATATGGCTGTGACTGCCTTTGGAAAGTTGATACCTGTTTCAGCAGCTAGACTGAACACTTTTCAGGTTGTCTAGACCCCAAACTTGGGCATTCTTTCTGTGTTGCACATGCAACCCCTTTTATTTTGTTTCTACCTCTCTCTCTTGTTTTTAAGATGCTCCCTGGCATAAAATCAAAACAGCTGGATATTGAATTGAAATGTTGGTTACGCTTCTTTCTCCACAGTTGCTGCCTGACCTGCTGAGCATTTTGGTTTGTCATTGCTGCTCTAAAACCTGCCACTTCTCTGTCCTGAAATTGCCTTTTGTGGGCTAGTTACAATTTTGGTCTGTTTACACACCTCCCAGGTATCTTGGTATGGTTTGTCACCTGACAGGAATTGTCTGGTGACAAGTGTGGTCTGAGCATGGCAACCTGACCACAATTGAAATGAACTTGTCTCCTCCTATTCTGGTGTGTAGTTCAGGCTTTGACCACTGCCTACATCAGCTGCATGTGTTCTAAGCAGTCTCTGGCAATTTTAGCTGCTTCTGTACATTAAGTGTTTCTTGTTTTTGTTTTCATGTGTACTGTGCTTTTTAATGTTGCATTTAATTTCCCCACATGTATGCAAGCATTCAATACCGGTCCATTAATTGTTGTTGGGGCCCTAACTTCTGTTGCTTTGCAAGTCTGATTTCTGCTTGTAACTCGTACAAACTTGTGGTGGGCTATGTCGGCTGAAGTGGAGCTTGTTTTCCCCTTCCCTGTCCTTAGCTTTGAGATTTGTAAATGATGGTTAATGGGAATACTGAAAACAAATGAGTGCTTCTGGCTCCACCACTCCTTCAGAGAGTGAGGCCAGGATTATCTCCAGTCTCTTGGAACTCCTCTCATCCATTCTTCTACCAGATATCTACCTAGCTTATTGACCTCCACTGTTGGAAATTGGTGGTCCTCATCCATGCTCTTCAGATCCCTCTATCTTGAATAAATTGCCATCCTCTTTCCCCGATCAGTAATTGTTTCATCTATTTATTGAGTGAATTGATTCAAAGACCTGCAGAGTACTATCTGTGTTTAGCAAATTCTACTCCTACCTCATGACCTTCTGTTTTTTTTTACCTTGCATGGCTGTCCACAAAAAGCCTCCCCTCCATGGACTCTGTCTACACTTCTCGCTGCCTCAGTAAAGCGGCCAACATAATCAAAGACCCCACCCACCCCAGACATTCTCTCTTCTTCCCCTCTCCCATAAGGCAGAAGGTACAAAAGCCTGAAAGCACGTACCACCAGGGTCAAGGATAGGTTCTATCTCGCTGTAGTAAGACCATTGAATGGGACCCTAGTATGATGAGATGGATTCTTGACCTCACAATCTACCTTGTCGTGGCCTTGCACCTTATTGTCTACCTAGAACATAGGACACTACAGCACAGTACAGGACCTTCGGCCCACAATGTTGTGCTGACATTTCATCCTGATCTAAGATCTATCTAACCCTTCCCTCCCACATAGCCCTCCATTTTTCTATCATTCATGTAGCTATCTAAAAGTCTCTTAAATGTCCCTAATGTATCTGCCCCACAACCTTTGCAGGCAGTGCATTCCATGCACCCACCACTTTTTTTTTTAAAAAGAACTTACCCCTGACATCTGCCTTGTATCTTCCTCCAGTCACCTTAAAATTATGTCCTTTTGTGTTTGTGGGAAAAAGTCTCTGACTGTCCACTTGATCTATGCCTCTTATCTTATACACCTCTATCAAGTTACCTCTCATCCTCCTAATGCACTTTCTCTGTAACTGTGATGCTTTATGCTGCATTCTGTTACTGTTTTCCCTTCTACTACCTCAGTGCACCATTGTAATGAAATGATCTGTTTGGATGGCAAAGTTTTTCACTGTACCTCTGTGCATGTGACAATAATAAACCAACTTACTAATTTGTTTTCAGCTCCTGACCAGAGGAGAGAGTGTAGTAAATTCAGGAGTCAATGTGGACACAAACCCCTACAATGTGGGAATGGGCAATGCAGATCAAGGCACAACCATCCTTCAATTGTAAACTCCCTTGCTCCTCTTTAAAAACACTGCCAAGGATTAATTTGCGTACTTCTGATAGAACAGATCCTGATCTCCCAATCTACCTTGTTGCCCTTGCACTTTGTCTGCCTGGTCTGTACTTTCTCTGTAACTGTAACACTATATTCTGTTTTCCTTTTTACCACTCAATGTAACTATGTATGGCATTATCTGTCTGGATTGTTTGCAATGCTTTTCACTATCTTGGTACATGTGGCAATAATTGATGCCAATACAGATTGGGGCATTTCTTCATATAATAATAATAAAAAAAAATCCCTTAATAGTAACCTAGATTTTTTGTGCTGTTTTTGATTTGGGTGGGACTGCTACCCACTAAGCTCCAGTTGGAAGAGCTTGTTAACAGTAATTCTGGCTGTTCTCCACTGTTGGGGCACTTTTTTCAAATCATTAATTGCAATCTGTTTTGAAGGCATTTGGCTGCTTTCTAAAAAGGATGAAAGTGTGCTGGGAGAAAACTTGTTCCCGAGGTCAAATGGGAAGGTGAACTCATTCATTTTGTTTTTGAAAGTTTCCATGAAGCATTTGTATGATTGTGTGCTGGAAATATGACTTAAGTTTTGTTTGCTTGCTCATTGATGGCTCTGCCACTGTATGGCTGTGGGGTAGGGGATGACTGGTGGGGAAAGAATTGTTGATTTCTTGGCAATAGCAGCACTGGGGTGAACTCCTATGCAGTGTCAAGAAGTAATATTATTAATGATTTGGAAGAACCTTGCTGGTATGTGATCCTTTAAAAGGATATAAGCTAGCAATTAGAATCTGTACTGGTTGGGGGGAGTGGAAATTTTTGCTTTTTAATGGAAGGTACTTTCAATATTCGAACTGCTTTGTGTTGTGATCCCTATGGAAGTTGGAATTCCTATTTTTTTTTTTATTTTGTAACCTGTCTTTTTTCTTTTTTAATAATCAACACTGCAATGCAGGTAATTGGGAAGCGACCGACTTTTTTTAAACTGTTTTCCCTATCTACTGCATATTTCAGACTTGTACTATAATCCTTGCTTAAATTTTCCTGGAGTTAAAATACCAGCCCAAGAAAGTCTTGTTTCTAAATTAGAAGTTAACTCGACAAAGCAGAAAGGTGTTTCCTCCGCTGAGGAGGAGGTGTATTGAAGTACTTCCAGGGTAATGGTTTGGTGCTTTCCATTTGAGATTTCCCTGCCATCTATCTGTTCAAGTTTGACTGTGAACATGGTCCTTTTTGGTTAAACATTTAACTGCCCTATCCAGATTTCATGTCCATATGTCAGTGATAATAAATTTTTTTTGATGTAGTGATTAGTGACTTTGTCCACGGCAATGTAAGAAGTTGAGGAAGAAAAATGTGCACATCAATGTCCCATTATAAGAATGGAAATGGGTCAGTCTGCTCTTCATCTCCTTTGCCATCCAATGAGATTATGGCTGGTTCTGGAATCTTGGTTGAGGGGTAGATATTCTCTGGGACACTGGAGAGAATTCACCTTCCCTTTCAGAAAGTAGTGGGATTATCTTGCATTTGCCCAAGTGGGAAGATGATTTAACTTGTGTTAAAAGTGGTACTGCTGGGCCATTTAATGGCATTGGGAACTTCTGTAGACTCTTTGGGGGGGGGGGTGTGGAATGTAATGCTTTGTGTAATAGGGAACAGTGAAATAGTTTTGTAGCACTGCAGTAGAGAACTGGGAGATGATCTTGTGGCAGAGAGGGACTCTGGGGTTGGTACCAGGAAGAAAAAGTTTGGAACTGATTTAAACTGATCCAAACCATGAACTATAGCAAACTCGTGCCTGGTTACCAGCCTAATAACATCCCATAAACTCTAGGATGGAAGCTTGCCATTATACATGGAAGGTAAAGATGTAACTGTAGATGGCTCATGTAGCACACGTGCTAAAGCTTGGCACTGCAAAAGGCTTGCCTCTCTCTATGTATACACAGTGCATGTGGGGTAGAGATGGTGGGGGGGGGAATAGTAGGCACAAAATAGTACAAGTATAATGGAAACTTTGGACTGGGGAGCATTTGTTCCAGAATGAGTGAGTGACTCCCCTGTTGATGTCTGCTTGTAATAAAGTTTGTTCTGAAGGTAAACCCTGGACTTGGTGTGAGTTCTTTCCGTCTACACCTAGAGTATGACCTGAGCCCATGATTCAGAAGAGGTGACTGAGCCTTCCCATTTCCCAGTGTGGCTTTGCCTTTTGCAAGCTTATTTCAATATTATCCGTGTGCTGATTTTGGAGCATGACACTTCATGTCTGCCTCCTTTATAGCTAGCATGTCAACAGGCACTCTCCACTTGCATAAACAACAATGTTGACAATAACAGGTTGAATTAATGTCCCAAGGTGTTTGGCTGGAAGGGGAGGAGAAAAGAATTGAAATAGACTGAGTCAAGGCAGATAAGATTACGAGTGGTGATCAAAACATTGCTCGAGACAATGGCCTGGCTCATGACACTTGTTTTGAACTAGTATTTGGAGAGTTTTGAATTGGAAATTGGTGGATTAAGAGTCTGTAATTGTTGTTCTGATTATCACTTTTACCTTGGCTCAAGTGAATTGTTGACTGTGATTTAGGAAGATGTGAGTGGAGAATCTGAACGCTTTATTTTGAGATGGTGACATCATCATTATTTGCTCTGAATTAGCAGAGGGAGAGAACATGGGAAACTTGAATCGAGTCTTGAGCAGGAGATGCGTTATGCAAACTGGATTTTGGCAGTGATACATTAAGGAGTTAATGTTCATCGCCACTTTTAGATTGAAGTAACTTTTGATCTTTGGAAAGATTTTTGCCTTATTCTTCAGACTGCATTGTGGTTGGTCTCTGGAATAAATGATATCAAGTCTTTGTCTTTATTCTGTAAATTATCTATTTTTAGTTACTAAAATTGCACATTGTTTAAAGTTCTTCTAGCTATGTACATGTACTTGCATTGTTCATCTTTTGGATGAGATATTGAGATGTCATTGGCACTCTTTCAAAGAGCAAGAAGCTTTTTCCCTAGAGCGTTGGCCAAGAACTTCAGTCAGCCAACAGTACTAAAGATAGACTTTCTGATTGTTTGTTATTTTAGTGTAGCAAACAGGACTTTGCTCCATGCAAATTGGTTGTTCTGTTTCCTATCTTGTAGCATGTTTCTTTGACTGCAAAATGCCCTGAGAGGTCCTGAAGTTGTGTGGAAAGACTAGAGAACTTTGGGGATTAATATTCTTGGACAAGAGTTCTTGGGGTTGAGATTCTTGGACAAATGAGGTTTTCAGGGAGTGGAAAGTAACTTGTGGGAGTAAATTGTTTCAGTGATCAAAGGCTCAGTAACCAGAGAATGCAGACTTGGAAAAAATTTTGGGTAAAGAAGCAAAAGGGTCTTGCACTGCCAGTTGTGTAGAATGCATAGTCTAAAAGGATGGCAGGAGTAAACGTAATGGTAACTCTGAGGGAGATTAGTGCATACTTGTGAAGGGGGTGGGAAGAAAAGCTTTTTTTTGCAAGAAAAGCACTGGGCAGTATGACTAATTTGGATACTTTTTCAAAGAGCAGGTACAGGTGCAATGGGCCAAATTGTTTCCTTTGTGCTCTGACTTTTTGGAATCGGGTGGGATTTTTGTTTTGGTTGAATCATTGATCTCGTGATAGTTTTTGAACTCTTGTCTCTAGCTCAACAGTAGAATGTCTTGGAGTTCTGTAGCTCACTTTAGCATTTGGCAACCGTCTCCCTACCCTGAAGGTGGTTTACGGAGCCACAAATCAGATAAAAAGGGGATGTTGAGCCACACCAGGCTAATCCAAGTTTTTTTTAATCAAAATAGTTGGCTGGGGATGGGACCCTTAGCAGGAGGGAGGCAAATGAGAGGCTGGAAAGTGATACAGAAGTTGGTGAGAGCAAGTTGAATAGACAAAATGGGCAGAACCACAGCAGGGAGCGAGGAAAGCCTATTGTATTTAACTACATTTATTTCGACGTGAGAGGTCTGATGGGTAAGGTGGATGAACTCTGGGCATGGACAGCTACGTTAGACTGGGATATTATCGCCATTACAGAAACCTAGCTGAGGGAGGGACAGAACTGGCAGCTAAATGACCCAGGGTACGGGTGCTTTGGGTGAGATAGAGGAGGGGGAGTTGCATTTTTTTTATTAAGGAGAATGATAGAAAAATATGGGGCTATGTGGCGGGGAAGGGTTGGATAGATCTTAGAGCAGGATAAAATGTTGGCCCAACATCGTGGGCCAAAGGGCCTGTACTGTGCTGTAGTGTTCTATATTATGGCAGCAGTCAAAGATGAAATTACTGAAGGATCATCCAGTGAGGCTTTATGGGTGGAGCTTAAAAATAAGAAAGGGACCTCCGGCAAATGGGAGGCTTTTAAAGGTGAGAGAACTCAATGTCTGCATATTCCTGTTAGAGTGAAGGGCAAGGCTGGGAAGTAGGGAACTCTGGCTGACAAGAAATATTGAGGCCCTGGCCAGGACAAATGAGGCATGGGTCAGATACATGCAACTGGGATCAAGTGAATCTCTCATGGAGTGTACTTGAAGGAAATCAGAAGGACAAAAAGGGGGCATGAGATAGCTTTGGTGGAGCAGATTGAGGAGAATCCAAAGAGACTTTATAAATGTATTAAGGGGGGAAAAGGAGTAACTAGAGAGGGACTAGCTCCCCTCAAAGACCAAAGGAGACATCTTTGTGTGGAGCCACAGAAGATGAGTGAGGTCCTTAAAGAATATAAAGACTTTGGAACTAGGAAAGGTAAATGGGGAGATCTTGGGGACAGTCCATATTACAGTAGAGGAGGTGCTGGATGTCTTAAAAGGTATGAAGGTAGACAAATCTCCAGGGCCTGATCAGGTATATCCAAGAAAACTGGGAGGCTAGAGAAGAAATTGTGGGAGCCTTGGCTGAGATATTTGCATCATTGTTAGCCATGGGTGAGGTACTGGAAGACTGGAGGGTCACGAACGATGTGACTTTATTTAAGGAGGGCTGCAAAGAAAAACCTGGGAGCTATAGACCAGTAAGACTAACATCTGTGGTAGGTAAGTTACTGGAGAGGATTTTGAAGGATGAGATTAGTTGATTAGGGATAGTCAGTACGGCTTTGTGTATGGGAGATCATGTCTCATAAACGATTGAGCTTTTTTGATGTGACCAAGAAAGTTGAGGGCAGGGCAGTAGATGTAGTCTATATGGACTTCAGTAAGGCCTTTGCTAAGGTGCCACATGGTAGGCTGCTCTATAAGATCACATGGAATCCAGAGAGAGCTGGCTAATTGGATACACAATTGGCTTGATGGTAGGAAGCGGAGGGTGATGGTGGAAGGTTGTTTCTCAGACTGGAGGCCTGTGACTAGGGTGGAAGGTTGTTTCTCAGACTGGAGGCCTGTGACTAGTTGTGTGTGTAGGGCCGGTGCAGGGCCCATTGTTGTTTGTCATCTATATCAACTATTTGGATGAGAATGTATAGGGCATGGATAGTAAGTTTGCAGATGACACTAAAATAGATGATATTATCGATAGTGAAGAAGGTTATCAAAAATCATGGATCTTGCTCAGCTGGGTAAGTGGGCTGAGGAATGACAAATGGAGTTTTAATTCAGACAAGTGAGAGGTGTTGCATTTTGGAAAGTTAAATCAAGATAGGGCTTTAGGCCATAAGACAAGGCAGAATTAGGCTGTTTGGCCCATCAAGTCTGCTCTGCCATTCGTTCGTGGCTGATTTTTATTTTTCCCCCTCAACCCCCTTCTCCTGCCTTCTCCCTGTAACCTTTGACGCCCTTACTAATCAAGAACCTATCAACCTCCACTTTAAATATACCCAATGACTTAGCCTCCACAGCTGTCTGTGGCAATAAATTCCACAGATTCACCACCCTCTGGCTAAAGAAATTCCTCCTCAACCCTGTTCTAAAGGGACATCCTTCTTTTCTGAGGCTGTGCCCTCTCCCACAATAAATTCACAGCTTTCACAGTGAATAGGAGGACCTTGGAGTGTCGTAGATTATAGGAACCTTGGCGTTTGGGTACATAGTTCCCCGAAAGTGGTGTCACAGCTAGACAGGGTTGTGAAGAAGGCTTTTGGCGCACTGATTTTCACTGAGTATCGAAGTTGGGAGGCCATGGTGCAGATGTGTAAAATGCTGGTGAGGCCACACTTGGAGCATTGTGTTCAGTTTTGGTCGCCCTGCTATAGGAAAGATGTTATTGAACTGGAAAGAGTGCAGAAAAGATGTACAGGGATGTTGCTAGAACTTGAGGCCCTGAGTTGTAGGGACCGGTTGGAAATTTTTCCTTGGAGCATTGGTGACTGAGAGGTGATCTTAGAGGTGTATAAAATCATGAGGGGCATAAATAAGGTCAGTGCACTTGGTCTTTTTCCCAGGGTTGGGAATCGTGAACTAGAGTACATGGGTTTAAGGTGAGAGGAGAAAGATTTAATTGGAACTTGAGGGGCAACTTTCTGTTATGTACATGGAGTGAGCTGCCACAGGAAGTGGCAAGTACAATGACAACTTTTAAAAGACAGTTGGACACGTATATGGTAAGGAAAGGCTTAGAATGTTGTGGGAATAGCTTGGATGGGCATCTTGCTCAACATGGACCAATTGGGCTGAGGGACCCATTCCTGTGCTGTATGACTCTATAGTTGTTTATGCAGTGGCACTTGGAGAGTAGTAAAGAGGATTATATCCCCATGGAGGGGGATTCCAGAATGGGGACCTCTCTGGTTGTCAGTGATAGGACGAAGGGGTAGGGAAACAGGAGGAGAGGCTTGGATTTGCACACTAATTTGTGGCCTTGTAGTACTATGTAGGCAATGGAATGCAAGTTACTGTGGTAACATAGAAGGCGTGGCAGCCTGTTTGCAACAAAGTAAGCTCCCACAAGCAATAATGATGAGATCCATCTATTTGTGCTAATTAGTTTTGTCAACAGGGGTAACACTTGTGTCAAATGCCAACAGATGAAGCCTTGGCTTAATGTCTCATGTGTAGCAGGAAGGATTGCTAAACTTTTTGTGCTCGTCTCTCAAGTGTTTGGATAACAGATGCCAATATGGTTAAGAGCTCTGTCTTATTTCTCTGTAGAGTTAATACACACCAGTAATAAGTTGTAATTATTGGTACTAAACCAGGTATTGGACAATACTAAAGTGATGGAGGAGTCACTAGAAATGGTGACAACCATGTCACAATGGGTATGGAAATGTACAAGAATAGTGAGTCGGCTGGGTATCGGGGGTGTTGCAGATGGAGAGGGTGAAGGCCATTGCCGCCACCTCATGACTCTCCAAAATCAAGAGATCTTTCCATTGGTGGATACGAGGCAAAGCTTGCATGTTGGCCCTAGCCTGGGCCACCTCTAGCAGTAGGCAGACACAAAAGATGGTCCACCTTGCTGCACTGGTAGGTCTGGAGTATTGTAGCATGGGGCCCATTTCACCATCTGTTCTCAACTGTTCAACCTTGGGTAATGATGTGGTTTAGAGCCTTCATTTCATCTCCCCTCTCTGCAGGGTGCTCCTTGGGTGCCTGAATGTCCATGGTGACTTCACCATCAAGGTCCAGGTGTCTTAAGGGCAGTCTGGTGCAGCAATGGCAAGCTATGGTGTTGTGAGGAAGCTCCTTTGTGACCTTGTGTGCTTTATTTTCTGAAGCCCAAGACCGCAAGAAATTGCAGAGAGTTATGGACACAGCTCTGTTGGTCACAGAAACCAACCTCCCCTCCGTGGACTCTGTCTACACTTCTTGCTGCTTCAGAAAAGCAGCCAGCATAATTAAAGACCCCACTGACCCCAGACATACTCTCTTCTTACACCCCCCACCATCTCCCCCCCCCCCCCCGCCCAAAAATCAGGCAGGAGATACAAAAGCACACACCATCGGGTTCAAGGACTGCTTCTATCCCACTGCTATAAGATCATTAAAAGGGAGCTCTTGTACATTAAAGATGAAATCTTGGCCTCCATCTCCCTTGTCATATTATTAACTACCTGCACTGCACTTTCTATGTAACTGTAACATTATTTTGCATTCTGTTATTGCTTTTCCCTTGTTTTACCTCAATGTACTTAAGAGTTGTACAGCAAGGAAACAACAGGCCCTTTGGCCCAACTGGTCCATGCCAACCAAGATGCCCCATTCACGCTAGTTCCATTTACCAGTATTTGGCTCATAACCTTCCAATCCATGTATCTGTCCAACTGTCTTTTAAAAGGTTGTTATTGTACCTGCCTCAGCCACTCCCTCTGGCAGCTCATTCCACATAGATAACACCATTTGTGTGAAAACAAATAAAAAGCTTCCCCTCAAGTTCCTATTAAATCGTTCCTCTCTCACCTTAAACCTATGCCCTCTAGTTCTTGATTTCCCCACCCCTGGGGAAAAAGACCATGTGCATTCACCCTATCTTCCCCTCATGATTTTATACATTTCTGTAAGATCACCTTTCAATTTCCTACACTGAGGAATAAACTCCTAGCTTGTCCAACCTCTCCCTAAAACTCAGTCCCTCAAGTCCTGGCAACATCCTTGTAAATCTTTTCTGCTTTCCAACTTAATAACATCTTTCCTATGATAGGGAGACCAAAATTGAACACACAACTCCGAGTGCAGCCTCACCTGCGTCCTGTACCACCTGCATCATAACCTCCCAACTTTTATACTCTAAGCCCTGACTGAAGGCCAGTGTGCCAAACGCCACCTTCACCATCCTGTTTACCTGTGACTCTGCTTTCAGTGAAGCATGTACTGGTACTCCGAGGTCTCTCTGTTCTACAACACTGTCGAAGGCGCTGCTTTGCTTTTCACTGTGACAATCCTACCTGGATTTGACTTTATAAAATGTAACACCTCGCACATCCGAATTAAACTCCATTCAGCCTACTTAGCTGATCAAGATACCTCTAATTTTTGATGACCACCTTCATTGTCCACTGTACCACCTATTTTGGTGTTACGTTTTGAAATGATGGCTGTATCTTTGTACATGTGACAATCGTAAATGAATTCCAATATAGGCCCTTAGTTAATTGTGAGAACTTTAATATTGGCAGTGTTCTGAGAGCAAGTGGACAGTGTAGGATGATGAGCAGAATGGTGCAGAAGAAGATGAATGGTGTTTTTTGGATGGGATGCAAATTGTGGGGAATGGGAGAATGATCAAGAGCTTGAAAATAAAACTACGGCAGCCAGCTTTATTATGTGTGACTTCTAATTTGTGTCAACTATCTTTTTAATCCAGATACGTCAGCACCAACTGTGAACGGGTACTACCTGCAGGAGAGCGGTGAGTAGACTCCAGTTTCTTTTCCCCCATTTACAAATGTAGGCACATTGGTCGTGAGCTATCGCTTGAGGCCGTTGCAGCACTCTTGTTGTAGGGGCGCTGTGCTGTTGGAGAAGGAGTTCAAGGATTTGGACCCAGCACCATTGAAGGAATGGAAATGTATTCTCCAGTTGGGGTGGTGGGTGACGTGGAAGGGAGCGGATGGATGGTGTTATTAAGTGTCTGCTGCCCTGTCCTTGGTGGCAGAAGTTGTGGGTTTAGGATGTGCAGTTCAACGTGAATCGTGCAGATGGTACATACACTGCAGCCACTGCACTAGATGTTTAGTGTGGCTTGATGGAGGTGCTAAAGGAGCAGGGTGCTATCTGTCGAAAATAGTGTTAAACAGCTTGAATATCATTGGAGCTGCACTAATTCGGGCAAATGGTGATTTTTCTTTTTCCGGCATGCACCAGACTTGCATCTTGCAGATGGTGGAAAGGCTTTGGGATGTTGGGAGATGGATCTATTGCCCCAAGATGTCCAGTCTCCTGACCTGTGCTTGTAGCTACAATCTTCTTGTGGCTGGTCCAATTGAGTTTTTGGTCAATGGTAACTATCGGCACATGCAATTTGAGTTGTTAAAAGAGATGTTTGAGTTGGGACTGCTTTTAGTTGCATTGGGATTGCACTGCAGTTAAACAATTCTTTGTTTCTGAGAGGCATGTATCCATGGTAGAAGGTCTCCAAGCCCAGCCTCTGTGACCTAAACTTGTGAAGATGAAGGAATGAATGATTTTTTTTCAACTGATTGCCCATTAGGTTAGGGGGCAGATGGGGGAGAAATAAGTGATGGTATGGATACTGTATCCACGATGGCCAGTGATGGATGAAAATTGCTTCAGAACTGGGATAGGGGAGAAACAAAGACGGATATCTTGGTTCAGCCACAATTCTGATGAATGGCAGAACTGGCTCGAAGGCTCCGATAACCTACTTCAGTTCATGTTTCTTGTGTTCTTCTGGAAAAATTCATGATTTATTAGCATGCCAAGGCTATGTGAGGCATCTCTTTTATTTCTTTAAAAAGAACTATAGAATTTGCCAAACCTCTGTTCACCACCTGCCGCAGGGGTATATTTTTGGAGGTCCAAGGCAGCAGAGTTTGGGAATGCCTCTGACAATGAGACACGTGTCACCCAGACTTGGAAATACTTGTTTCTAGAGCAGGTTTAAGCTAGTGGATTTCCATCACCACCTGCAGTGATTTTGTTTTTGTGGGAGGGAAAGGGGCATAAATGCTTGCTGGTGGCATCCAGAAATCATGAATGAGATGAAATGTTTTTTAAAAATATTATTCAAACAAAAACTTATTCCAAAACATGGCACTATCATATCATTTTAGAAGTGTTTGATGAAAGTTAGTGGTTGGTTTAAGCATGGCAAGATTCCTCAAACAGTAATAGGAAACTGATCAGTTCATAGGATTAACACAGGCAAAGGGTTCACTTCTGCTCTTAGCATTGTGCCCAGTTGAATATAACATGTTGTCTCCTCTGTCTCACCTACACAATGGTGCAGCACACCACTAAATAGTTAAGTTTTAAATCCTAGAATGGAACCCAAATCGCATTCTGGCTCGGGCATTTTTTTTTATATAGCACCTTTCTGAGCGAGGCCAACAGTGAAGATAAGATTTAAGATATCTTTAGTCACATGTACATTGAAACACAGTGAAATACATCTTTGCATAGGATGTTCTGGGGGCAGCTGCGAGTGTTGCCGCGCTTCCGGCGCCAACATAGCATGCCCACGACTTCCTAACCTGTACGTCTTTGGAATGTGGGAGGAAACCCACAGCCGCGGGGAGAACATACAAACTCCTTACAGCCAGTGGCCGGAATTGAACCCGAGTCGCTGGTGCTGTAAAGCGTTATGCTAACCGCTACACTACCGTGCCTTGTCTCATCATTACCAACAAGTGAATTTTGAATTGGCATTCCTCAAATGTCTTCTCATATGTTGTTTTCTGCTCTTGAGTGTGTGTAACTCTCTTATCTTGGGATGGAAATGGTGGCAGTAAAGTATCGGCCACTTCTTGTTATCCTGTGGACATCAAATTAATCCTGAATTGTAGGACCAGAGTTGCACTTCAGTTAGATTTGGAAAGGTTCCCTACCTGATTGTTTGTTTGACTTGGTAGAGTTCCTGTCCAAAGTATGTGGATCAAATAATGGAGTCTTTATTTCCGTTGCTATATCATTAATTTCACTCAGTATTACCACGTCTTATTGGGTTTTTAAACTCTCAAGCACTGAGTTGCTAGGCCACTGTAACCCTGCACTTACACAGAAGTATATCCTTGTCAGATTACATTGTGCATGTTTTCTTGAGCAATGTGTTGACTGACTTGCTTTCAAGTGTCATACTGAAAATCTGACCACTCACCTCAAAGCCATCACCTTCTGACTCGACCTGCCTACTCCAGGATTTGAACACCACCTTTTGCTTTGGTACAGTGTCACACAGATTGTGCCCAAGTAGTCTCTGGTGTTGACCAAGGCAAACATGGAGAGTTCTCCTGTGACGCATGGTAGTGTATAAATGGAAATTTTTTTCCCTTAATTGCCTATTGAATCTCCAATCAGCTCAAGCATTTCTGTAAATATATGTAATGATCTTTACAAATCTTAATAAAATTTCCTCTTTAATTCATCTAAACTTTTTAAACATGGTTTTCAAAGTGGGAGAACCATTGAATAATTTGTCAACGTGCTCTTGCTCTGAATATGGAGCCTTTATTGAAAATCCTCAAATTATTTTGTACATTCTCTTTCCTTTGTGTGCTGTTGTGCATTCTGGAGCATGTGGCTTTAGTTTTTCTGTTGACAGACTTGACTCAAGTTTATGTTAAAGGGATTTATTTCACATTGGTGTGAAGGGAGAGGAAGAGAATACTTCACACTCATTCTCTTGAGGTCTTGATCTAACAGGGGGAATATTCAACTTTTCCCTATGGCACCCCCCTATTTTTCTTAAGGAATAAGTTGGTATACGAATTACAAATCCTTCATAATGGGTTTGACCCTTCTCCCAACTATCTTATCTTTACCTGATGTGAACAGTGGGGAGATTAGTCTGTGCTTGAATGGATTTGGAGTGAATGACCAGCCTGTCTTAAACTTCATTGTTACTGAGAAAAGATGTACAAGTTAGCACTGTGATATCAGGGCTGTGGAGCATAACAAATGGGAGCAGAAGTAGGCTGTACAGCCCCAGAACTTGCCATTCACTAGGATCATGACTGATCCATGACCACAATCCTGCTTGACTTCCATACTACTTGGCCTCCTACTGACCTCTGATTCCTGGCGCAGAGAATTCCAAATGGGCCAAGTAAAGTGAGAAAAGTCAAAGGAGAAGATAGGTATTTATTTATTAGTCACATGTACATTGAAACACAGTGAAATACATGTTTGCGTAGAGTGTTCTGGGGGCAGCCCGCAAGTGTCGCCACTCATCCAGCGCCAACATGGCATGCCCACAGCTCCTAACCTGTACGTCTTTGGAATGTGGGAGGAAACCGGAGCACCCGGAGGAAACCCACGCAGACATGGGGAGACCGTACAAACTCCTTAGGCAGCAATGGGAATTGAACCCAGGTTGCTAGCGCTGTATCTTGTTTTTAGCCCCTCTTCCCCTGCCTGGTTCCATCCATCCATAACACACAGTTCATCCAAGGGCTATCTCCTTTCTTTCTGCCACCGCCACCCCCCCCCCCCCCCCCCCCCCCCCCCCCCCCAAAATCTGGTACTTGTTCTTGGCTCCATCTGTCATTCACCTCTCCCCTAATGGTTCCCATTATCACCACCTTATCAGATTCCAGCACTGGTAGCCCTATTTGTTCCTGGTTACCTCCCTCCAATAGCTGTCTCCACCTTGTTCCATCTGCCACTAATTATTTGTTTTGGCTGCCTCCATCTATCATTTACCTGCCACTGCCTCCCAACTCCATCCCTCCTCACCCACCTGGTGCAACCTGCCCATCGTCTTGCACCCCTCCTCAGTCCACCAGTCACCTCTGGCTCTTGTCTCACCACTCCCCTTCTCTTTATACTGGCTATTTCCCCTCTCCGCTCTGTCCTGATGCAGGGTTTCGACCTGAAATATCGACAGTTCCTTTCCTCCCACAGATGTTGCTTGACCCGCTGAGTTCCTCTAGCAGATTGTTGCTGGAGAATGCCAAGGATTTTCAACCCTCTGAATAAAATTCTCCTGACCTTGGCAATGTGCCTGGGCCAAGGAAGCTGCAGTTATTCCATTCAAAGCAGAAACAGGGCAGGTTTGGATGGAAGCATTCAGAACTCTGATTTTGATAAACTTTCCGGTGTGAGAAATCTTGATCATGTTTGTCATGGAGTCATACAGCACACAAACAGGCCATTCAGCCCTTCGTGTCCATGCTGACCATTGCACTTGTCTATACTGATCCCATTTACCTGTATTTGGTCCACTTGTCTTAGACTTGTCTATGCCGACCAAGATGTCCATCTAAGCTAGTCTCATTTGCCTGTGTTTGGCCCATATCCCTCTTAAACCTTTCTTATCAATTTACCTGTCCAAATATCTTTTAAATGTTGTATTGTACCTGCCTCAACCACTTCCTCTGCCAGCTTGTTTGATTATATGTACTGCCCTCTGTGAAGAAGTTGCACCTCTGGTCCCTTTTATTTAAATCTTTCTCCTCTCATGTTAAACCTATGCCCTCTAGTTTTTGATTTCCTTTCCCTGGGTGGAAAAGAAACTGTGTGCATTCACTCTATCTATGCCCCTCATGATGTTATACACTTATAAGGTCACCCCTCGATCTCCTTCTCTCCAAGAAATAAAATCCTACCCTGCCCAACCTCTCTCTAATTCCGGACCTCAAGTCCTGGCAACATTCTCATGAATCTTTGTACTCCTTCCAGCTTAGTGATGTCCTTCCTATAACAGGGTGACCAAAACTGTACACGGTACTCCAGGTGTGGTCTTCTGTGCCACGGTGATTCAAGTGTTTGTCTTGAACCCTCTAGCATGTTGAGGGTACCTGCTTCCACTATCTCCTATCACCAGGGCAAGAAATTATTTTTGGCATATGCAAAATTGTGAATCCACTGCTTTAAAGGCTTGTGCAAGTAGATTAACCAGTAACTTTCAAAGGAACATGGATAAGTAACGAAAGGGCAAGCATTTGATGGGCTGTGTGACTTGGAGCTGGTACAGAGGCAAAATGGCCTGCTACTGTGCTTAAGGTTCCATGAGCCAACCGGTATAGAACATTTTCACCCATGGATCTTTTGTTCTGTAAATAACTCCCTGAAACCTTGAGCAGTTTGCCAGCTACACTCTCCACTGCTGTACAAGTGAAATTACCTTTTGCAGATTTGGCATTGTGAGCTCACTGAACTTAAGTCTGGATCCAAAATGTGGAGATCTTTTCTAGCAGTGGGGCCAGAATAAGCCTAGCTCAGTGGCTGAGAAAACTTCAGCTCCCAACCGGCTTTAATACTCTTTTTTTTTCTTCTGTCCCTAATATCTTAAATTGATTCAAACTTCGATTATGCAATTAATATTTAAATCAGAAATGGTAGATTCACTAATACCTGGAGTACTGTGTACAGTTTTGGTCACCCTGTTTATAGGCATGACATCATTAAGCTGGAAGGAGTACAAAGAAGTTGTGTGAACTTATTTACGATGTAGGTGATTCTGACTATGTTGGCATTTCTTGCTCATTCCTAACTGCCCTTGTAGGTAGTGGTGAGATACCACTTTTGAACTGCTTCAGTCCTTTTGGTGAAGGTACTTCCACAATGTTACTGGGGAGGGAGTTCCAGGATTTTCACCCAGAAATGAAGGGCTGATGTATTTTCACACCAGGGTGGGATATGACTCGGAAAGGAAGCTGTTGGTGCTCCCTATGCCTGCTGCACCTTGATAAATCTAGTCTTGTAGAAGATAAAATTTTTTTGACTACTTCCCATAAACTGAAGCTCCAATTAAACTATAGAACCAGAAGGTAACTGGGACCTCTTTGGAAAAAGATAATTCTATGGAATCCAGTAACTGTTTCCATAGTCTCATCATTTCACTTACCAACCCCCACCATCCCACCACCACCCCTGCACCCCCCCCCCCAAAAAAAATCAGAGTAGGAGGCATTATTAGCATTTTGGAATGGATAAAAGCTCGTCAGTGACATCTAGTGTCAGCGCTCCAATCTTGCTGTCACAGACAAGAGGTTTCCCTCCCTGGACTTATAATCAGCTGGAGCCTCGGACCAAGGTGGTCTTCAGTCTTACAGCACTTTTCAGAAAGAGAGTTTTGATGTTCCTGGCCACCATCTCCCCTTGAACTTAATTTTTAAAAAAAGTTTAATTGGTCCTTCATCCCTTGGCTGTTTGTGAAATTATTCTGGCTGGGGAAGTCTTTCCTTCTGTTTGCAATAACTGAGACAGAACAAGCTCAGAATAAAAATCTATTTCAAATGGACAGAACTTTCCATATGTAGGGTCGTCGGTGGTTCGCATAACGCTATTACAGCGCCAGTGACCCAGGTTCAATTCCGGCCACTGTCTGCAAGGAGTTTGTACATTCTCCCCCTGTCTGTGTGGGTTTCCTTTGGGTGCTCTGGTTTCCTCCCACATTCCAAAGACATACGGGTTAGGAAGTTAGGTTGGTGCCGGAAGCGCGGCGACACTTGTGGGCTGCCCCAGAACACTCTGCAAAAGATACATTTCACTGTGTTTTGATGTACATGTGACTAACAAAGATTTCTTGTCTTAAAAACACTGCTGAGCAGGGCCACTGAAAATCGACCTAATTAAAGTGAGTGTTAAAGTTAGCTGACAGGGGGAGTGATGTTCCACGTTAATCAGAGCTGAGTGCTGGTTGTGCATCACTGATGATGCTTTAGGTGAAGGAATTGGGCAGT
Organism: Pristis pectinata; assembly: GCF_009764475.1. Classification (NCBI taxonomy): domain Eukaryota; kingdom Metazoa; phylum Chordata; class Chondrichthyes; order Rhinopristiformes; family Pristidae; genus Pristis; species Pristis pectinata. The sequence goes on along the minus strand of NC_067406.1, from coordinate 11,213,448 downwards.
TTTTTGGGTCTTGGAGGGGGAGACCAAAACTACGGGACATAAACACCAGGTAATCACCAGTAAAACGAGGAAGAAATTTGGGACAAACTGCTTGAAGCCAAGAGTTGTAAAATCGTGAAACTTGTCGCCATACCAGTTGGGGCTATTAAGAAGCAATGCTGATAGTATCCTATGGGTAGAGATGGGAGGCAGCTCATTGGGTACAGGATGGAGTTGGGCTGAATGGCCTATGTCTGTGCATATCTCTAATGTTGAGTGGAGCAGTTAAAACTAGAGCCAGTATTATTCTTTCTGGTGAATCTCATTGCATTAATGTTTTTTTTAAATAAATGGGAGGTCATGCAACCTGTCAACCTTGCTGTGGTATAGTAATCCTAAATGTGAAACAGCTTCTATCCTGCTGTTATAAAACACTATTGAACAGTCCCCGAGTACAATAAGATGGACTCCTGACCTTGACTTTCTATTTTATTGTTGCCTTGCATCTTATTGTCTGCCTGCACTGCACTTTCTCTAACTGTAACACTTTATTCTGCATTCTGTTATTGATTTCCCTTGTACTATCGTAATGAAATTATCTGTATGGATGGCAAGCAAAAGTTTTTCACTCTACCTCAGTACATGTGATTTAAATTGGTAAACTGGTTTATTATTGTCACATTTCTTTTTCGGGGCCTTGTAGGATAATACCTGCAATGATATCATGTAGAACAGTGTCATTTTGGCAGAATCCAGGAAGGTTGGATTCTCGGGCAGTCTGGATGTCTCCATTGGTAGCAGGCCTATACAAAGTCTAGATATCTTGTTGGTGTGGTTTTAGTCTTCTCCCCAGAGTGACAGATTTCTTTGGATGTTGCCTTGCATGTACAGCCCAGTGGTTTTGCTTCGATATAGTTCAAACCCCTTAAAGGCTGTTGGTGGGTGATGACATGAGGAGAGGTATGGAGAATTTGGTGGTACTTGCTGGTAATATAGTAGTCATCATCCTGAATGTATGAAGGAACCTGACAATTAATACCATCAAGTTCAAGTGGACTTTCTCGCCAATTCTGGGTTTCTTTTTTTGTATTTGGTATGTGCAGTGAAATCTTGGGGTCCAAGCCCATAGCTCCTTGAAAGTGGCTGCACAAGTTGATAGGGTAGTAAAGAAGGCATATGGCATGCTTGATTTTATTAGTTGAGGTATTAAGTTCAAGAGTCAGGGAGTTGTGTTACAGCTTTATAAAGCTCTGGTTAGGCTGCACCTGGCTTCGATTGTAGTCATCCCATTATAGGATAGGTATGGAGGCTTTGGAGAGGGTGCAGAAGAGGTTTACCAGGATACTGCCTGGATTAGAGGACCTGTGCTATGAGGAGAGGTTGGACAAACATGGGTTGTTTTCTCTGGAATAGCAGAGACATTGGAGGTTTATAAGATTATGAAAGGTGCAGACAGCAGGTATCTTTTTCCCAGGATTAAAATGTCTAATACCAGAGGGCATTCATTTAAGGTGAGAACATAGGAGCAGGACTAGGCCATCTGGCCTGTCGAGCTTGCTCCACTATTCAGTAAGATCATGGCTGATCTGGCCATGGACTCAGCTCCACTTACCTGCCTTTTCCCCATAACCCTTAATTCCCCTACTATGCAAAAATCTATCTAACTTTGTTTTTAAATATATTTAATGAGGTAGCCTCCACTGCTTCCCTGGGCAGAGAATTCCACAGGTTCACTACTCACTGGGAAAAGCAGTTTCTCCTCATCTCTGTCCTAAATCTACTCCGTTGAATCTTGAGGCCATGTCCCCTAGTTCTAGTCTCACCTACCAGTGGAAACCACTTTCCTGCCTCTATCTTGTTTATTCTTTCATAACTTTGTTTCTATAAGATCCCCTCTTGTTCTTCCGAATTCCAGAAAGTATAGTCCCAGGAGTCTCAATCTCTCCTCATAGGCTAACCCCCTCATCTCCAGAATCAACCTGGTGAACCTCCTCCGCATTGCCTCCAAAGCCAGTATATCTTTCCTCTAGTATGGAGACCAGAACTGCACGCAGTACTCCAGGTGTGGCCTCACCAGTACCCTGTACAGTTACAGCATAACCTTCCTGCTCCTAAATTCAATCCCTCCAGCAATGAAGGCCAACATTCCATTTGCCGCCTTGACAACCTGTTGCACCTGCAAACCAACCTTTTGCAATTCATGCACAGGCAAACCTAGGCCTCTCTGCACGACAGCAAGCTGCAATCTTTCACCATTTAAATAATAATCTGATCTTCTATTTTTCCTTCCAAAATGAATGACCTCACATATACCAACATTGTACTCCATCTGCCAGACCCTTGCCCACTCACTTAACCTATCCATATCTTTCTGCAAACTCTCCACATCCTCTACACAATTTGCTTTCCCACTCAATTTAGTGTCATCAGCAAAATTGGATACACTACACTCAATCCGTACTTCCAAATTGATAATATATATATCATGAACAGTTGCAGGCCCAGCACCAACCCCTGCAGCACCCTGCTCACCACTGGTTGCCAACCAGAGAAACACCCGTTTATCTCAACTCTCTGCCTTCTATTGATTAACCAATCCTCTATCCATGCTAATACATCACCCCCAACTCCATGCACCCTTTATCTTATGGATAATTCTTTTATGCAGCACCTTATCAAAACTCCTTCTGTAAATCCAAGTATACAACATCCACCTGTTCCCTTCTATCGCCTCCAGTAAGTTTGTCAAACAGGACCTGCCCTTTCTGAATTGGTGCTGTGTCTGCCTGATGGAACCACCTGTCCAGATGTCTAGCAATTTCTTCTTTAATGGTAGCTTCAAGCATTTTCCTGACTACAGACGTTAAGCTAACTGGCCTATGGTTACCTGCCTTTTGCCTACATCTTTTTTTAAACATTGGACAGGTCCCAGTGGATTGGAAGACAGCGAATGTCACACCAGAGTCCAGAGAATTTTGGTAAATTATCACAAACGTCTCTACTATAACTTCAGCCATTTCTTTCCGTACCCTGGGATGCATCCCATCAGGACCAGAGGACTTGTCTACCATTAGACCCACGAGTTTGCTCATCACTACCTCTTTGGTGACAGTGATTGTATTGAGGTCCTCACCTCCCATCACATCCATAACATCACTCTTTGGCATGTTAGCCGTGTCCTCCACTGTGAAGATCAACACAAAATAGTCGTTCAAGGCCTCTGCCATTTCCACATTACCCAATATTAATTCCCCCTTCTCATCTTCAAAGGGACCTATGTTCACTTGAGCTGCACTTTTCTGTTTCATATAATTATAAAAACATTTTACTATCTGTTCTTACATTTTGTGCTAGTTTACTTTCATAATCTATCTTCCCTTTCCTTATTGCTTGCTTAGTGCTTCTTTGTTGCTTTCTAAAGTTTTCCCAATCTTCTAGTTTCCCACTTGTCTTGCCGACTTTGTATACATGAGCTTTTAGCTTGATGCCGCCTTTTATTTCCTTAGTTATCCAAGGCTGGCTCTCCCCACCCTTGTTGTCGTTACTTTTAACTGGAATATACTTTTAAGCACTGTAGAAAAATCTCTTTCACTGCTCCTCAACTGTCCCACCATATAGCCTTTGTTTCCAGTCTACGCTAGCCAACTCCTTCCTCATCCCATTGTAGTCTCCCTTGTTTAGGCCTAATACACTGGTTTTAGATTGAACTATTGTACCCTCCATTTGTATGAGAAATTCAGTCATACTATGATAACTCTTTCCAAGAGGATCCCTAACTACTAGATCATTAATTTTACCTGTCTCATTGCACAGGACCAGATCTAAGATAACATTTTCCCTTGTAGGTTCACTAACATGCTATTCAAGGAAACTATCACAGATGCATTCTATGAAGTCCTCCTCAAGACTGCCTCGACCAACTGACTCACTCAATCTATGTGGAAGTTAAAGTCCCCCATGACAACTGCTGTTCCATTCTTGCATGCATCAAATTTCTTGGTTTATTGCCTGTGCCACTGTAATGTTATTGTTCAGTGGCCTGTAGATAACTCCCACCAGTGATTTTTTTTTTCCCCTTTACTATTCCTAATCTCTACCCAGGTGGACTCTGCATTCTGCTCCTTAGATCTTGGTATCTCACTATTGCCCTGATCTCATTCTTAATTAAGAGCGCTACCACACCTCCCTTACCTTCCTGCCTATCCTTCAGTGTTACCTGATACCCTTGGATATTTAACTTCCACTCGTCTCCACCCTGCAACCACATTTCTTTAATGGCCACTAAATCATTTCCCTTTTGTACTGATTTGTGCCACGAGTTCACTGAACTTGTTTCAAATACTATGGGCATTTAAATAAAGTGCCCTAAGAGTGGGGCAAGTTCAAAGGATATGTGAGGAGTACGTTTTTTTTACACACAGTGATGGGTGCCTAGAATGTGCTGCCAGGGGTGGTAATGGAGGCAGATATGATAAAGGTGTTGAAGAGGCTCTTAGATGGGCACATGAATGTACAGAGAATGGAGGGTTATGGACCATGTGTCGGCGGAAGGTTTGGTTTAGTTAGCCATTTAATTACGAGTTTAATTAGTTTGGCACAACATCATGGGCCAAAGGACCTGTTCTATGTCTATGGGATCTCAGCATTGCCCTTCAAGACCCATTAATTATTGGGATGATCGATTTCATTTCCTGATGGATGTTAGTGAATCAAACTTTTTTTTTGCAACATTCCTGTAGTTTTTGTGGTAAGCTTTTAAAATTATTTAATGAGTTGAATTTTCATTGATGGGATTTGAACTTGGATCTCCAGATCAATGGTCCAGGCTTTTGGATGTTGATCTAGTAACTTTGCCACTGCTCATTTATCTTAAAGGTTCAGTCCCGCTTTGGCAAAACATGTCATGGTTCTTTATGTCAATTTATTGTCCAGATCTTTCCTGAGAGGTTTGACCCAACTGGAGTTCCCCATTTCCAGAAATGGGGCAGGTAGGAGATCACAATCCCTGATAGTCTAGATCAAGGGGAAGCAATATTGTTCGGTGACTGATGTTTATTATTAAATATTCACCTTTTTACATATAGCTATCTCTAGAAACTTAAACCACCCCCACCTACTGATTAAAACTACGAGGAGTTAATGATTTTATAAACACAGGTGCTTTCTCAGGAATGACTCGGGGTTGCCAACCTGGAGTTTCTTGGAATTAATCTTTACGATATTATTCTAACAGAATACTGGGTGTTTATACTTGAGCATTTATATTAGAATATACTTGAGCATTTATATTAGAATATAAAACATTACAGCACAGTACAGGCCCTTCGGCCCACAATGTTGTGCCGATATTTTATCCTGCTCTAAGATCTATTCTAACCCTTCCCTCTCACGTAGCCCTCCATTTTTCCATCATTCATGTGGCTAAGAGTCTCTTAAACGTCCCTAATGTATCTGCCTTCACCACCTCTGCTGGCAGTGCGTTCCACGCACCCACCACTCTATGTATTTTTATATTTAAAAAAAACTTGCCTCTGACATTTCCCCCCCCCCCCCCCCAACCATACCTTCCTCCAACCACCTTAAAATTTATGTCCCCTCATGTTAGCCATTGTCACCCTGGGAAAAAGTCTCTGACTGTCCACTCGATCTATGCCTCTTATCATCTTGTACACCTCTATCAAGTCACCTCTCATCCTCCTTCTCTCCAAAGAGAGAAGCCCTAGCTCACTCAACCTATCCTCATAAAATATGCTCTTTAATCCAGGCAGCATCCTGGTAAATCTCCTCTGCACCCTCACTAAAGCTTCCACATCCTTCCTATTAATGAGGCGACCAGAACTGAACACGATACTCCAACTGTGGTAAACAATTCTAACATTGAGGTTGACAGCTAACATTCTAAACAAACACTTATTTTTGCTGCAGACGATATGACCAGCTGTGAGGATGGCAGTGAGGGCCAAGAAACTGGTGCAGACAAAGCCTATGAAACTGTAAATGCATCATCCATCTCAGATGACAGCATTCAGTTCTATGTCAACGTGAACGTAGAGCTGGAGCCAAATGCAGATGGTGAGTGCAGGGCAGTTTTGCTGCCATCCGGTACAAGGTAACAGAACGTTTCTTCATACCAGTTGGTATTTGTTGCTAAACTGATGGTAATGCGATGGAAATTGTGTTGATTGAGAATGTAGAGGTTTCTGTAATACAAAAGGGTAAACATTTAGAGGCATGGTTGGGGGGGGGGGGCGTGTGGGAGAACTGGGCGTGAGACTAGGCGGAGAGGTCATTGAACATACGTAGAACAGGACAACACAAGGACAGGCCTTTTGTGCCAAACTAATTAAACTAGTAATTAAATGACTGACTTAACTATTCCCTCCTGCCTACACAATGTCACTATCCCTCCATTCTCTGCACATCCATGTGCCTATCTCAGAGCCCTTTTAAACATCTCTATTGTATTTGTCTCTACTACTGACCTGGCAATGCATTCCAGGCACCTGTATTCTTTTTATATAAAAAAAACCTTGCCTTGCACATCTCCTTTGAACTTGCCCCCTCTCACCGTAAAGGTGTGCACTCTAGCACCAGGTAGGCCTTTCAGAGTTGATGTGGGCTGAATGGCTGCCTCCTGATTTCAAAGTGGACTCTTGTCCCCTCTTTCATTCAAACCAATTACACTATAAGTTTTTTTTTCCTCCCCCTCCTTGCAGGACACAGACTTCTCCCTGACCTGACAATGGTTTGGGGTTTTGGCACAATGTCCTGACAACCTGTATTTTTAAAAATGAAATCCTATTAAGAGGTGAATGTTTCAATAGGCAAGTGTTAGGTTAGTGGTGGGTGCCAGCTGCTGATTGCTGGATCCATTGAGGTCCAGAGAAGTCTGAGGACCAAGTACGTCGTGGCCTACTTTATGGCAGGTGTGGTGGCTTCCTCTTGTTGGAGCTTCTTGATCCAGGTCTGTTGCTGTTATGGTGGCCCCTCAAATACAGTATGCGCTGTATAAAATGTATTTGCTGATGTATCCATAAATAGAACACTCTGGAGAACGGGGAATGTTCTACTGGGCCCTGAAGGTGGTCTGGAGTGCCCACCCACCTGGGCTACCTAGACATGGAGGGCCAACCCTGTACCCTGCACAGCCCATTCATTTGAACTCAGCAGTTGTAGAGTAACACAAAACAGAAACAGGCCTTTTGGCCCAATTCCTCCATGCTAGCCAAAGTGCCCATCTCAGCTAGTCCTGTTTGGCCCATATCCCTCTAAACCTTTCTTGCTGTCAAAGGCCTTTTGAAACTCTTAAATGTCTCTGATAATTAAAAATTTAAAAACAATTCAAACAGACTTAAATAATTAAACTGCTTTATAAGTACCATAAATTGATTAAAAACACAAGGAACTTTTTTTTAAATGGTTGGTGACTCCATTCAAATGAATGGGCTGTGCTGCAGACGCCAGGCCCCCCGGTGTAGAAGCTGAGGGTTGGATGTACATCAGTGCTTTGTCCCCGGATCCAGCAATGGAGCAGGAGATCAGTTGTGCTGGCATTTGGGTCTGTAGCGTGCTTCTGGCTGCTTTTGGGGAGAGATTTTTCTTTGGCAATATTGTCACAGTGGTGTGGAAGTCGAGATGAGCTGAGCTGGGAGTTCTCCCAGCCCATTCTTATTCATGTTTTGACCTGCTGAACAAACCTACCCACTCTGTTGTGAATACCATTGTTTAATTGAGTTACTAATTTGTTTATTAACTAGAAAAGGGGAATATGGGTGATCCTTGCTGGTTGTGGCGCCATGGAATCCCTCTGAGAGCACTCTCCAATGACAATAGGCCTCCGTTGAATGGGGATAATTCTGTACACAATAGAGCTGCACTTCCTGATATTGACTCTTTAAGAGCTTTTTTATGTCCACTAGCACAATGCTGGCCCACGGTCTACATCAGATAGCTTATTTTAGAACTTTGGTGTCAATGGGCCCTGGATTGCTAAACACTTCCCTTCTGGAAGAATGTCTCGTAGATCAACTGTTCGTGTGTTTGTCGAGTGATTGTTATCACAAGGGCCATGCTAATTCATGGCAAGGTATTTGAAAACTGCTGGCTTTTTTTAATATCACTTTGCTCTGGTTTGAAGGTGGTGGAGAATCCAACTTAAATGCATTGAAATGGGTCCAGCTTAAAAAGTTGTACAACGGATTCTTATTAGAAGCAGCATTTTGAAGAGGAGTGGGCGCAAGTGTTCTGACGAGTGTAGAACTGGGTGTGTATCTGTTGTAAGGCATTAGAAGGAGCAAGAGTAGGCCATGTTTCCTTGACCTCCTTCGTTGTTTAATATACTACCTTGGTCATAGTCACGCAGTATGGAAAGAGGCCCTTCAGACCACCTAGTCAGTATCGACCATCAAGCACTCATTTACACTAGTGCCATGTTGATCTCATTTTATTCTCTCTGCATCCCTAGCAACTCCCCTCCCAGATTCTACCACTTGATTTAGTGGCCAATTAACTTGCATGACTCTGCAATCCTGGGGTGGGGGGGGGGGGGGTGGTGGGGAGAGAGAAACCAGAATACATGGGAAAGGCTTATGTGATCACAAAGAGTGTGCAAACTCCACACAGCACCTGAGGTTGGGATTGAACCGGGGTCGCTGGAGGTGTGAGGCAGCAGCTCTAACTGCTATACAACTGCTCTTCTGAAAGCCCTGTGATTTGTCTCACTCCTTATAACTCTAACTTTTTCCATTTTGTTTTGTCTGTCCCATTTTTTCTTTCTTGCTGGTCCATTTAGATATCCAGTCAGCATGATCCCCTAAAGTAATGACTTTCCTCTATACAGACACTTGCTGCTTGGGATACTGGAAGGTACCTGTGGTTGTCTTTTTCTGGCAATTGGTTAACATCCAGACTTGGACTAACTGAAGATTGGAACTGGTCATGTTGTTCCTCTTCAGTAACAAGTATTTGGCTACAACAAAATGTTAATGTTCTGGCCATTTGGATGGAGTGGCATTCTGTTGACAATCTAGGTATTTTCCTTGTGGTTTATCATTTTCAACTCTTGAATAGTTTTTCCTCTTTTTTTTTTACAGAAAATGACAATGCTGGATGTGTCTTGCTACATACTTCTAGAAAAGTAAGTGACCTTCATCTCTTCCAGTTTATATGCTGGAAAAATCGTTATCTCAGCACCACCAGTATTGGTTTATTATTGTCACTTGTACCGAGGTACGGTGAAAATCTTGTCTTACAAATCGATCATACAGGTCAATTCATTACACAGTGCAGTTACATTGAGTTAGTACAGAGTGCATTGAGGTAGTACAGGTAAAAACAATAACAGTACAGAGTAAAGTATTAGAAAGCTTCCTTTTATAATGGTGTATTTAAAATATTGAAAAAAATTAAGAGGTTAAATACTATTTAAAGGGTAATATTGGAACAAGTGTTGATCAGAGAACCATAAAGTATTGGCTTGCACAGTTAGCAGAGCCACTGCTTCACAGTACCAGAGACTTGGGTTCAATCCTGACCTCTGGTGCTGTCTGTGTGGAGTTTGCATGTTCTCCCTGTGACTGTGTGGGTTTCCTCCTGGGTGCTTCAGTTTCCTCCCGCTTCCATAAGACGTGCAGGTTGGTAGGTTAACTGGCTACTCTAAATTGCCCCTAGTGTGTCAGTAGAATCTGGGGGAGTTGATCAGTAAGTGGGAAGAATAATACTTTTTTATAAAAAAAATAAAAATGGCATTAGTATAAATGGGAGGTTGATGGTTGGCATGGACTCAGCAGGCTGAAACTCCTGTTTGTCCTGTACCTCTCCATCGTTGGAAGCAGTGTTTTGGCCCATTGTCCATGTGCCAGCTCTTTGCAGGAACAGTTTCATTCATGAAGACACAAGAGACTGCAGATGCTGAAATCTGGAGCAACAAACAAGCTGCTGGAGGAACTCGGCAGGTCCCGCAGCATCTGTGGGAGGGAAGGGAGGAAGATAAGATTTCTTTATTAGTCACATGTACATCGAAACACTGAAATGCATTTTTTGCATAGTGTTCTGGGGGCAGCCCGCAAATGTTGCCACACTTCCAGTGCCAACATAGCATGCCCGCAACTTCCTAACCCGTACGTCTTTGGAATGTGGGAGGAAACCAGAGCACGAGGAGAATGTACAAACTCCATATAGACAGTGGCCGGAATTGAACCCGCTACACTACCGGGATTGTCTATTGGTCCTGATGTAGGATTTCGACCGAAACGTCGACAATTCCTTCCCTCCCACAGATGCTGCTCGACCTGCCAAGTTCCTCCAGCAGATTTTGTTACGGTTTCTCTCATCCTGTTCTTTCTCCATGGATCTGCAGTCTGTTTCCCTTTTTTCAAATGTGTATCCTGTTCTCTCCAGACTGAAATGGTGCCATCAGTAAAGTCAGACACAGCATTCCAAATCCTAGCATTCTGCATGGAAGCAATCTTGTCTTCCCTCTGGTCTCTTTGCCAGTTGTCCTTAAGCTGTGTCCTCCAGCTTCTAACCCTCTTCCCATTGGCTCAGTAGGTGTTTGTGGTTTGGGCAGGCGTATAAGGCTCTATTCGACTTGGGACCCAAATCCTGCACACCATGCTGGGATGAACATTAAAATCCATTGCTAGTGGCTTTGGGACAGGAAAAGATGACATCTTGTGTACAGCTGCTGGAGATGCAGTGTTGGCCTTTGATATAATGATTGCATTTTGCCTTCCCATCCACATGTGCTGAATTTGCTGGTGGACCCCAGGAGGCAGAGATGTAATAATATAAAACAATGGAACTGGGCTAAATTAGACAAACTTAAAGATTCTAAGGAACACAAAATCCATTAAATCAGACAGAACTTTTTAGACTAACAGGGCGAACATGCAAGTACATAGTGCCGGAGGTCGGGATCGAACCCTGGTTGCTGGAGCTGTGAGGCAGCAGCTTTATTATTTGCACCACCTTGTTGCACAATTGTTCCTTGACAAACTGAGAATGCTGGAAATACTCAGCATGATGAGCAGCATCTCTGGAGAGAAAATAAATGATTGTCTTTTATGCCAGTAGTCTGATGTTAGAACCAGGAAAAGTTAGAAATTTTACCTTCTCTAAATTAAGGAGATGGAGAAAGCAAAGGGAATATTTGTAATATTGCCAAAGGATGGTGAAAAGTCCCAAGTGCAAGTTTTTAAACCTGTAAATGTGAAGAGTAGTGTGAATGATTTACCTGTACGTCTCGGGCTGATCCCTTGAGTATGCAAAACTTGGTATCTACTCAGTGCTCCTAAAGAATGCAGAGACTTTTGCTTTGGCTGCACCTGAGAGCTCGCCTCCAGTTGCTTTATTTTTAAAAAAAAATAGCTGGAAGAAATCAAAGGTGCCTTGGCTTCATTTGGATCCACACACTCTATTTAGAAACTTGAGCTATTTAAATCAACTCCTCTGGCTTTTGCATGTACTCACTGCATTAATGGGCTTTTCTCTGCATCGTACTCCAGCTGTATCCTTCCCAGATGTTCGAATCTGGAGCAACAAACAATCTGCTGGAGGAAGTCAGTGGGTCGAGCAGCATCTGTGGGAGGGGAGGGGAAGGAAGTATATAAAATTATTAGAGGCATAGAAAGGGTAGACAACTGGTATCTTTTCCCCAGGGTGGAAATGTCAAATACGAGAGGGCAAGGGCTTGAGAGTGGGGGAAGTTAAGAGAATTGAGGCTGGTTTTCTTTCCCCCACAGAGTGGTAAGTGCCTGGAATGTACTGCCAGGGGAAGTGGCGGAAGCAGATGCAATACCAGTGTTTAAAAGGCGTTTGAACAGGCAGGGAATAGAGGGATGATAAGGATGTGCGGGCAGATAGGATTAGTTACATTGACGTCATGTTGGGCTTGGACGTGATGGGCCGCAGGGCCGCCTCCTCTGCTGTAATGTTCTATATTCTAAAGACTTGCAGCTTGGTAGGTTAACTGGCTACTTTAAATTGCCACGTGTGTGTGTGGGGAGGAGGTGGGGTGGGGAAAGAATGGTTGTTGATGGGTGTGTGAAATAAAAGGGAGATGGGGCTGATGGGAGACCGGGCATGGACTCTAGGTAAATGGCCTTTTGCGTCATTGGGAAATATGAGACATTTGCTTGCAGAGTCTCAGAGTGGATTGCATTATAGCCTCTTAGTATCTAGTGTTACTAGTGTTTTGGTATGTCAGTTACCAAGAGGAGTATGTGCTTGATAATGTTGGTGGGGAGGAAAATGTAAGAGGATTTTGGTCAAATGCAAGAGGAAAGAATACAGTAAATGGCAGTGCCCTCAGGACCATTGATATACAGCAGGATCTTTGGGTGTTGGTCTGTAGCTCCCCGAAGGTCACAACACAAGTGGATAGCGCAGTAAAGAACGTGTACTGTATGTTTGCCTTCACCGGTCAGGGGGCCTTGAGTATAAAAGTTGGTAGGCTGTGTTGCAGCTGTATAAAACATTGGTTAGGCCACAATCGGAGTTTTGTGTACTGTTCTGGTTGCTGCACTACAGGAAGAACTCCTGACCCAAGGTGCAAATCCTGACCACCTGCTCATTACTCTTGAAGTGGATGCCTGGGGGTCAGCCAGTGGAGGATCAGAAACTTCCCAGGTTTTCCAAGCTGGGCATTTACCTTCTAAACAAAAATCATTGGATTTATCTATCGAGAGCTGACGTAGACACTAGCTTGTAGCTGGAGCAGGTCACACCCAAGGTGTGATGATTCTGCTGGAAGTTTTTGCAGGCCTTTGGAGGGCAGGCAGAGGGATGGTGATTTCTCTGATTGGAGTGTCTATAACCGAGAGTCACTGTCTCAAAGTAAGGTGTTGACTATTTAGAACCAAGACCAGAAGAATGTGAAACTTTGGAATTCTCTGCCACACAGGGCTGTAGAGGCTTGGTTATAGAGTTGTACACCACTGAACTGGGCCCAACTTGTTCATGTCAACTAAGTTGTCTACCTGAGCTCTAGTCCCATTTGCCAGCATTTGGCCCATATCCCCCTGAACCTTTTCCTATCCATGTACCTGTCCAAATGTCTCAATGTTTTATTTGTACCTGCCTCTACAACTTCCTTTGGCAGCTTGTTCCATATACTCATCACCCTGTGTGAAGAAGTTGCCCCTTGGGTCCCCTTTGTATTTCTCCCTTCTTGCCTTCTAGTTTTAAACCTACCCTGAGGGGAAAAAAGGCTGTGGCCACTCACCTTATCTGTGCCCCTTGTTGTTTTTATGTACCTCAATAAAGTCATCTCTCTGCCTCCTATGCTCCAGGGGAGAAAAGTCCTAGCCTATCCAGCTTCTATATAACTTAAGCCCTCCAGACCTGATAATGACCTTGAGTGTCTTCTGCATGCTTTCTGGCTTAATGACATCCTTCCTATAGCTGGGCAACCAGAACTGCACACAATACTCCCAAGAGTGATCTCACTAACATTTAGCACAGTTGCAACATGATCTACTGACTCTTGTACTCAGTTGCGAGTACATTCGAGGCAGCAATCTATAGATTGGTGCACGTTAATGGAATCGAGGGATATGGGGTTAATGCAGGATATTCATGCTGAGTTTAAAGATCAACCGTGATCTGAGGAGACCTGGTGGAAGTTTATAAAAATTATGAGAGGTGTAGATAGAGAAGATAGATGGAACCTAATACTAGAGGGCATGCATTTGGGGGGGGGGGGGCACGGGGGGAGGGATGTGAGTTTATTTGCACAGTGATGGGGGCCTGGAATGGGCTGCCGGGGGTGGTGGTGGAGGCAGATACGATAGATGTGTTTAATGGGTTCTTGGATAGGCACACTGGTATGCATTGAGCAGAGGGATATAGACCATGTGCAGTCAGAAGGGATTAGGTGTCATTAGCTTAATTAGTTTGGCACAACAATATGGGCCAAAGGGCCTGTTCTATGTTCTAATTACTTGGTAGAGCCTTGATGGGGGGGGTGGTGAATGGCCTGTCCCAGTTTCTTGGGGAGGTAGTTTTGGTGTAGTTGGTAAGTCCCTGTCTGAGAAGGGCTTTGACAACAGGGGATTGAGCACTTCTACTTTAATGACCGGTGACACTTACAAACCTTTCAGGCAATTAAAAATTCCATTCCTCTTTTGAAGTTAGTACTTAAAATACCAGAAAATAATTCAACAATTAATTATATTCCAGTGGACTCTACAACAAAGAAATTTCCCTTGTGCTTGAGCTCCCTGCAGCTGTTGCTTCCTATTGAGATGAATGGGCTGACTGGACCAGGCTTGGTGCACAGCACTCCCATTATGAACAGTCTGCGGATGCTTCCTCTGCTGAATTCCACTAGGAGGGAGGAGTGTTGTCTTGAGAGTGGCGAATGGCTGAATGGAAGCTTTGGAGTTGGGCCTTGGGAGTACCAACCATCCAGGGAGTTAATGTGGGTGGAAGCAGGCCATTCCTAGATGGTCTTTCAGCCTTTATGTGGAAGTTACAGACCTTTGATCTGAATCACCCTTTCTAGTGTTAAGGTCCTCTTTTATGGTTGGTGTCAGTTTCTGTTTATGGTTGGTGTCAGACTTGAAAAGAATACTATGTTCTTGTTGATGTTGGCATGATGTAATGTTGGTTGAGAAAGATATATTATGATGTATCTTGCATTCGTATTATCCTGGAGAGCTTTGAAGTATGGTTACTGTTGGGAAGCTGGTAAATGTTTGACATTTGACGTAGCTTCAAAATGCTATGTCTGTAGTGTTGTGGAGGCAGGTAGTCTGCAGAAGGACCTTGACAGGTTTGGAGAGTGGGCGAAGAAGTGGCAGATGGATTGCAGTGTAGGGAAGTGTGGGGTTATTTACTTTGGTAGGAAGAATAAAGTTGTAGGCTATCTTCTAAATTGGGAGGGAATTTGGAAATTGGAAGCACAGATTTGGGAGTCCTAGATGAGGATTAACTTGCACTTAACTTGCAGGTTATTGTGAGCAATTTTGGGCCCTGTATCTAGGGGAGGATGTGCTGGTCCTGGAGAGGGTCCAAAGGAGGTTCATGAGAATGATCCTGGGAATAAAAGGCTTAACGTGAGGAGCGTTTGATGGCTTTGGGCCTGTACTTGATGGAGGGCATGTCATTGAAACCTCCTGAATACTGAAAGGCCTGGATAGAGTGGATGTTTCCGTTAGTAGGATAGTCTAGGATCAAGGGCACAGCTTCAGGATAAAGGGACGTCTCTTTAGAACTGAGATGAGGAGGAATTTCTTCAGCCAGAGGGTGGTGATTCGGTGGAATTTGTTGCCGCAGAGGGCTGTGGAGCCAAGTCATTGGGTGTATTTAAAGCAGAGATTAATAGGTTCTTGATTGGTAAGGGGGTTAAGGATCACGGGGAGAAGGTGGGAGAATGGGGTTGAATAAAAAATCATCCCTGATTTGAATGGTGGAGCAGACTTGATGGACTAAATAGCTTAATTCTGCTCCTGTATCTTATGGACTGTAAGGACTTTGAATCGGTTGAAAAACAATGAGGCTCTGAGTAACCAGAATCCAACCTTTTCTATGGCAAGATGATCAACCAGTTTTGGTACAGCAAGCTGCCAGAATTTGCCTTGTGGTAATGACTTGGAAAGGCCATCGGATCTTTTGTGACTGCCTGACAGTCCAGCTGGAATTTCTGAGACAGTGCAGCATATGGTGTATTGTCCTTCAATCATGGAATTGAACTTAGGAGCCGAGAGGTAATGTTGCAGCTATATAGCACCCTGGTCAGACCCCACTTGGAATACTGTGCTCAGTTCTGGTCACCTCACTACAGGAAGGATGTGGAAGCCATAGAAAGGGTGCAGAGGAGATTTTACAAGGATGTTGCCTGGATTGGGGAGCATGCCTTATGAAAACAGGTTGAGTGAACTCTGCCTTTTCTCCTTGGAGTGGCACAGGATGAAGGGTAACATGATGGAAATGTATAAGGTGATGAGAGGCATTGATCGTGTGGATAGTCGGAGGCTTTTTTCCAGGGCTGAGATGGTTGCCACAAGAGGACACAGCTCTATTGGTATTGGTGTATTATTGTCACTTGTACTGAGGTACAGTGAAAAGCTGGTCTTACAAACCAATCGTACAGGTCAATTCATTACACAGTGCAGTTAGATTGAGTTAGTACAAAGTGCATTGATGTAGTACAGGTAAAAACAGTAACAGTACAGAGTAAAGTGTCACAGCTACAGAGGAAGTGCAGTGCAATAAGGTGCAAGGTCACAACAAGGTAGATCGTGAGGTCATAGACCATTCTCATTGTATAAGGGAACCATTCAATAGTCTTATCACAGTGGGGTAGAAGCTGTCCTTAAGCCTGGTGGTACGTGCCCTCAGGCACCTGTATCTTCTACCCGATGGAAGAGGAGAGAATATCCCGGGTGGGTGGGGTCTTTGATTATGCTGGCTGCTACACCAAGACAACGAGAGGTGCAGACAGAGTCCAAGGAGGGGAGGCTGGTGTCTGTGATGCGCTGGGCTGTGTTCACAACTCTCTGCAGCTTCTTGTGGTCCTGGGCAGAGCAGTTGCCATATCAAGCTGTGATACATCCAGATATGATGCTTTCTATGGTGCATCGGTAAAAGTTGGTGAGAGTCAAAGGGGACAAACCAAATTTCTTTAGCCTCCTGAGGAAGTAGAGGCGCTGGTGAGCTTTCTTGGCTGTGGCATCTACGTGATTTGACGAGGACAGGCTGTTGGTGATGTTCACACCCACTTTAAAGTGCTGGGGAGTAGGTACAGAGGAGATGTCAGGGGTAAGTTTTTTTTTACTCAGAGTGGCGAGTGTGTGGAATGGGCTGCCAGCAGTGGTGGTGGAGGTGGATACAATAGGGTCTTTTAAGAGACTTTTGGATAGGCACATGGATCTTAGAAAAATAGAGAGCTATGGGTAAGCCTAGTAATTTCTAGGGTAGGGACATGTTTGGCACAGCTTTTCGGGCTGAAGGGCCTGAATTGTGCTGTAGGTTTTCTATGTGACCTCTGATGGCATGATTGTCTCCTATGGGCAGAGTCTAAGTTAAAGATTAACCTGTGGTACATATTGGTCACGAGTGAATGCAGTGTGCTCTAGGGAGAATGAGGAATACAACATAGTACCATCCCTTCCTTTGCAACTTCATTTGAGTCCCAAAATGACACAACTTTTGAGCTATAACCTTTTCCTCAAGATGTTGGATCTATTCCTTGTCGCTTTAAAAATAAAAAAAGTTAAGTATTTTGTCGTGCTCCATGTACCCAATTATTCTGGATTTTCTTTTGTTTCATGACATTAGTTCCATTACTTTTGGTTCATCAATTCCACTGTACTGGTTCATTTACCATTCCAGCTTCAGTCCTGTTGATGCTGTGTCATTAAACACTTGCAGGATGATGGCAGGTCAGAACAGAGGTGAGATAGAACTTGGAACAGTACACCATAATGTTGTACCGACCTTTAAACCTCGCCTAAGACTATCTAGTCCCTTCCTCCCACATCCCTCTATTTTAAATTCCTCCATATGCTTATCTAGTAATCTCTTGAATTTGACCAATGTACCTGCCTCCACCACTACCCCAGGCAGCGCATTCCATGCCCCAACCACTCTCTGGGTAAAAACCTTCCTCTGATATCTCCCTTGAATTTCCCACCCATTACTTTAAAGCCATGCCCTCTTGTATTGAGCATTGGTGCCCTGGGAAAGAGGTGCTGGCTGTCCACTCTATCTATTCCTCTTAATATTTTGTACACCTCTATCATGTCTCCTTTCATCCTCCTCTCCAAAGAGTAAAGCCCTAGCTCCCTTTAGTCTCCCCTCATAATAGCCAGGATTTTTTTCGTTTCATTTTTAATCCAGTTTAGCAGGGGTACTTTATTTTGCATCCACTGGATTTTAGAGCCTTTGATTACTTACTACTTTGTCCTAATGCCCCGAGGTCAGTTTGTGTGAAGTGCAGAGGCAATACTTAATTTGCTGAGTTTTTCCAGCATGCTCTTCCTGTGGCTCTCTACTTGCATAAATCAACAGTGTGGATTCCCTCTGTTTACTGGTGTTCTTACTCAGACCTGAGGCAGTGCTGCATTGCCAGAGGAGCTGTCTTTTGGATGAACCACTAAATAGGGGCCATGGCAGCCACCTCTGAAGGATGTACTTGGTTTATTATTGTCACATATACCGAGATACAGTGGGAAAACTTTGTTTTGTATGTCATCCATGCAGATCTTTTCAAAACAGAAGTACATTGAGGTAGTACAAGGGAAAAGCAGTAAGAGAATATGGGGTTACAGAGATCGTGCAGTGCAGGTAGGCAATAAGGTGCAAGGGCCATGACAAGGTAGACTGTAAGGTCAAGAGTTCATCTCCCTCAAACAAGAGGTCCGTTCAGTGGTCTTATCACTGTGGGATAGAAGCTGTCCTTGAGCCTGGTGGTATGTGTTGTCAAGCTTTTGTATCTTTTGCCCAATGGATGGGCGGGGGGGGGGGGGGGGATGGGGAAGAAGAGAGAATGTCTGGGGTGGGAGAGGTCTTTGGTATGTTGGTTTTCATATAAAAGATGCATTGGAATGATGTTTGAGGGTAGGGAGTTGCTCTCTGATGCCTTGGCCAATGCTTCTGTTGGAATCATCATTTAATAAAACACAGTTGTCCAGCGGTTGTAGCATCTTGTGTCTATTGCCAGCAGTGACTATATTTCAAAAGTACTTAGCTGTTAAGTCCTTTTGGGAAGTTCTTAAAGGAATGAAAAACACTACATAAATACATATTTTCCCTCCAAAATTGGGTGTATCCAGGACATTATCAATAATAGTAAGGGTGGTGTTCTGAGAATGTATATCATCAAAAATCACTGTAGTCTCTCTGGAAGTACTCCATTTAAAACACTTTAGTTTTTACCCTGTAGTGTGTTACATTGTGCCAAATCACCTGGCTTCATGATGACTGAAATCAACAAATATATATTCTTTCAAGTTTCTTCATGTTTAGATTGACTTTTATTAAAGTGATCTCTTCCTCAGTGATGCAAACAATATGTCTGCTTCAAGGCCTCTGAGCAGTATTTATCTTCCTCAGGAACTTTTTTAAAAAATTTGAGCTATTACAAAGCAGTCGGATAAAAAAGCCATTTTGTATTTTTTTTTAGAATGCAGGGAAGCTAACTAGAGTTGTATATAAATGTACTGTTGCTGAGCAGCTTGTGTGAGGGCAATGCCAAGAGCTGATGTAGACTTCACTTTTTGCCAGACTGAAGAGGCATGTTTTGAATTTTAGGCTGAAATTCAAAAAAAAATCCTGAATTTCAGTCACTGCAAATAAACTGCAAAACCAAACCATTTTATCCTGTATTAGAGCCACATAATCATTACTCCTTATTCTAGCCCTTCGGTCTATTCAATTATCCCAATCCTTTCCTAACTACTGTCACCTGTCCTCGACAGTGACCTTTTTACTTGAGTTATGGACATCGTTGGCCCTTCAGCTATGGCTTGCTCGTCCATTCCACTGCTGGTGACCCAGAATGGCATAGAGTCGTATACAGCACAGAAGCTGGCCCTTTGGTCCAGCTTGTCCATGCTGACCGTGATTCCTATTTACACATCAAACCATAGAACACTACAGCACAGAAAACAGGCCATTCAGCCCTTCTAGTCTGTGCCAAAATGTTATGCCGCTAGTCCCATTTACCTGCACCCAGTTCATACCCCTCCAGACCTCTCCAGTCCATGTATCTATCCAATTTATCCTTAAAACTCAGGAGTGAGCCAGCATTTACTACATCAGATGGCAGCCCGTTCCATACTCCCACCACTCTTTGAGTGAAGAAGTTCCCCCTAAACCTTTCCCCTTTCACCCTAAAGCCATATCCTCTTGTGCTTCTCTCCTAATCTAGGTGGAAAGAGCCTACTCGCATTAACTGTCTATACCCCTCATAATTTTGTAAACCTCTATTCCTTGGAGTGCAGAAGAATGAGGGGAGATTTGATAGTCTTAACCTGTTCAATCTTTCCCTGTAACTCAACTCCTGAAGACCCGGCAACATCCTAGTAAATCTCCTCTGCACTCTTTCAATCTTACAAATATCCTTTCTATAGTGAGGTGACCAGAACTGCACACAATACTCCAAATTTGGCCTCACCAATGTCTTACACAACCTCAGCATAACATCCACACTCCTATACTCAGTACTTTGATTTATGAATGCCAGGATGCCAAAAGCTGCCTTTATAACCCTGTCTACCTGTGACGCCACTTTCACGGAATTATGTATCTGAACTCCCACATCTTTGTTCCTCTGCACTCCTCGGTGCCCTACCATTTACTGTGTATGTCCTACCTTGATTTGTCCTTCCAAAATGCAACACCTCACACTTGTCTGCATTAAATTCCATCTGCCATTTTCTGGCCCATTCTTCCAAATGGTTCAGATCCCTCTGCAAGCTTTGAAAGCCTTCCTTTCGAATCCCATTTTCCCGCATTAGGTCCATATCCCTTTCCTATCCAACTACCTATCCAAATGTCTCTTTAAATTTTGTAATTGTATCTGCCTCTACCACTTCCTTTTGGCAGCTTGTTCCATATAACTACCACTCTGTGGAAAAACTTGCCCCTCAGATCTCCTTTAAGTTTCTCTCCTGTCACAAACCAGCAACAAAAGAAACACACTGAGCATGATTCAGTGTTAAAAACTATTTTATTAATCACTACTTATGATAATACGTAAAATAAAAGTAAAAATGTTAGTATGTTAGAATTCAAAAATGTTAAACCTCGAACGTTAACCCCAAAACTAAACTCTTCGTGTGTGTGTGTGACAAAGTCCAAAACTCCCAGTTCCTGAATGGTTCTTAAAGTTCAGTTCCGCAAGCCATAAGGTGAAACATGAGCAAGGGCTTCTTCAACAACCACCGTTGTCTGAAGATAAGATGTAGATGTAGAAAAACATAGAGAGAGTACATACGAAATCCAAATGTTCCACGATGGAACCCAAACGACACTTCAGTGTTTACTCGGTAGTGACTTCCTCACCCCGAAAAGCATCCGAACCGTGGTCGTCCACATACAAATACCTGTTTCCTTCTACAGGTCAGCAACAAAGTGAACTCCACCGGATTACTTCCAACTTCCATACATGGATTTCAGTGGCAAACACAGTTATTGTTTCTCATCCATCGATAGAGAAAACAAGCAGGCTGGTGTCTCTCTCCCTTCTCTCTCTCTCTTTCTCCTTCTTCTTCTTCTACAACGTCATTACGTCCTTTATCTTCTATTGACGTAAGCACGCCCCACACACACATACACACACACTCTCTATCTTAAAGGGACTTTCACTGAGTCCGTAACACCTCCCACCTAAAAAAAAAAAATTTTCCCAAGAAAATTTTTAACCGCGCATAGTTAGTAATGTTAATAATTATCACGCTACACAACTACAGACTATCAGATTAGTACAGATACATGTTTCCCATTTAACATCGGGAAAGACAATCAGCAATCACATTATCTTTGCCTTTAATGTGAGTTATCATGAGATCAAACTCTTGCAAAATTAAACTCCAGTTTAACAGCCTTCTGTTCTTGTTTTTGACTCGGCTCAGAAACACCAATGGGTTATGATCGGTATACACAGTCAATGGTTTCTGAGCGGTGCAAACATATACACTGAAATGTTGCAAGGCTAAAACAAGCGACAGTAATTCTTTCTCTATGGTGGAATAATTCTTTTGATGCTCATTAAATTTCTTTGAAAAGTAAGCTACAGGATGGTCAATATTATCAAGGTCACCCTTCTGCAACAACACAGCTCCTGCAGCTTCATCACTGGCATCTACTGCTAATGAAAATGGCTTTTCAAAGTCAGGTGTTTTGAGCACAGGATGGTAGCATAAAATGGCTTTCAGCTTCTCAAATGCTTCTTGACAAGAATCTGTCCAAACAAACTTTACTCCCTTCTTCTGAAGATTAGTTAGGGGAAGAGCAATATCAGCAAAATTTTTACAAAATTTTCGATAATATCCAACCATTCCCAAAAATCTTCTAACAGTCCTCGTACCTGTGGGAATAGGGAACTCAGATATTGCTTGAACTTTTGCCTGAACAGGAGCTTGCTTGCCTTGACCTACAACATAACCAAGATACGTCACAGTGGCATGGCCAAATTCACTTTTAGCCAAGTTAACTGTAAGGTTAGCCTTGGAAAGTCTTTCAAACAACCTTTCTAACGCAGAGATGTGATCCTCCCGTGTATCATTCCCAGTCACTAAGTCGTCAATGTAGGCATCTGTATGTTTTAACCCATGAATCATTGAATTAATCATTCTTTGAAATGTTGCCGGAGCATTTTTCATTCCAAATGGCAAAACATTGTATTCATACAATCCAGAAGGGGTTACAAAGGCTGAAATCTCCCTTCCTCTATCTGTTAATGGAACACACCAGTACCCTTTTAATAGGTCAATCTTTGTAAGAAATTTTGCCTTTCCCACTCTGTCTATGCAATCATCCACTCTAGGAATAGGGTAAGCATCTGACTTTGTTACAGCATTCACTTTCCTGTAATCTGTGCAAAATCTAACAGTTCCATCAGGTTTAGGTACAATAACACAGGGCGAACTCCAATTTGAAGTAGAATGTCTAATAATATCATTTTCCAACATGTATTTTATTTCCTGATCAACAAGTTTACTTTTTCCCACATTCATTCGATATGGGTGTTGTTTGATTGGTTTTGCATCCCCAACATCAACATCATGGGTAATTATCGATGTTCTGTTTGGAACATCTGGGAACAGATTTTTAAATTTTAAAATTAATTCTCTCATCTGTTGTTTTTGTGAAACTTGTAAATGGTCCAACTTCGTTTCAAGGTTCTCCATGATATTTTGGTTTTTCAGTTTCGATGGAACAATATTTGGTCTAAATTGGCCTTCCTCAACATCAACATCAGGCATTCTAGAAACAACCTTTACATCATCCACCAAGGCCACAACTGAATCCCTCTCATAATAAGGTTTTAGCATGTTTACGTGACAGAGTTGTGTTTTCTTGCGTCTATCTGGTGTTTTGATTATATATGTTAGATCAGTCACTCGAGATTCAATAACATAGGGTCCAGAAAAACGAGCTTGCAAGGGATTATTTTGGCTAGGGAAAAATACCAACACCTTTTGCCCCACTGCGAATGTCCTAGGCCGAGCACGTCTATCAAAATATGTCTTCATTCTTATCTGGCTTGTTTTCAAATTCTCTCTCGCTAGCTGGCAGACTCTCTCCAACCGAGTTTTAAATTTTTGGACATAGTCCAACAGACTCAAGTGAACTTCCTCATTAACCCACTGCTCTCTTAACAACTCCAAAGGTCCTCTCACCCTATGTCCAAACACAAGCTCAAACGGACTAAATCCTATTGACTCCTGGATCGATTCTCTAACGGCAAACAAAAGTAAATGGATACCTTCGTCCCAATCCTTGGTGTTTTCAAAGCAATAAGTCTTCAGCATATTTTTGAGAGTAGAATGAAATCTCTCCAGAGCTCCTTGAGATTCTGGGTGATATGCAGATGATACAATCTGCTTTGCTCCCAGCTCATAGACTATTTGTTGAAAAATTTTTGACATAAAATTACTACCTTGATCAGATTGGATTTCTTTTGGCAAACCAAACAAGGTAAAAAATTTTACAAGAGCCTTTGACACCGTCTTGGCCTTAATATTTCTAAGGGGTATTGCCTCTGGAAATCTAGAAGTGGCACACATGATGGTTAACAAATACTGATTTCCAGTCTTAGACTTTGGTAAGGGGCCAACACAGTCCACAATCACCTTCGAAAAGGGTTCACCAAAAGCAGGAATTGGTTTCAAAGGAGCCACGGGGTTTTTGATTTGGTTTACCTACCATCTGACGTGTGGCAGGTTCGACAAAACATCACCACATCTTTTCTCAAACCAGGCCAATAGAATTGTTTCAAGATCTTCCCTACAGTTTTATTCACACCAAAATGACCACCCAAAGGCATACTATGGGCCAGGTTTAAAATCTCATCCCTATAAACTTTTGGAACAACAACCTGATGAATAACTTCCCATTCCTCAGTAACAGGAACATGAGGAGGTCTCCATTTCCTCATTAACACTCCATTTTTGACATAGTATCCAGTTGGCACTTTTTCAATCTCCTCACATGAGAGTGCTTTTTCTTTCAATTCTGTCAACTCAGGGTCCTTTGTCTGTTCCACCATGAAATCCTTCCTCGACAAAGACAAATCTTTAAATTCAGGCTCACTGTAAGGATGTTGATCCTCCAGTGAAGACAGAAAAGTCTCAGATAAGGCATCATAATTTTCTTCCTGTTTAGGACTGTCACAAGGAACTACATCAGACTGCACCGGACTGTCTGTCTTGGCTAATTCTCTAGCTCTAGCTCGAGTCACCGCACATGATGGGTAAACATCTGGATCATCCTCAGACTCATCAATCCTTGGTTTGGTTGTTAACCGTACCACAGGATCACTTTCTCCATTTGCAAGGTCATTTCCCAATAACAAAGAAACTCCTTCCACTGGCAAACTAGGTCTTATCCCTATCTCGACTGGTCCTTCTACGAACTTTGACTTTAAAATCACCCTGTGAAAAGGGACAGACATGGTCTCACCTGTAACACCTCGTACTAGATTTACTTCACCAGTGTCACTTTCTTCACCAAAATTTAAAACACTGTCCAGCAAGAGAGAGTGACTAGCCCCAGTATCTCTAAGAATTTTCACTGGTACCTGGGGTGACTCATCATTCAGTGAAACAAAACCCTCTGATACATACGAACGGAATTCCTTTCTCACCTCCTCCAACTTTTCTGCTTTTCCCTCTTGCAAGGACTGATCTTTAACAGCATCTCCTGAACCTTTTTGATTTTTAATTGCCTGAAAGCAAGCATTGGGCCCAGCTTCCTCCTTTTTCTTCAAAAGGGCACAATTAGATATCACGTGGCCAGGTTTCCTACAGTAATAACAAGTACGCTCAACAGGTTTCTCCAGCCCTGGCTTCTTTTCATCCTTTCCTTTTTGATTACCTCCCAATTTAATCTCTGGTTTACCTGGATTGTCTTTGTAACTCTTTTGAAAGGTTTTAGGTTGTCCCCATTTGGATTTATGGGTTAAAGCATAATCATCTGCCAACCTAGCAGTTTCTTGTAAAGTTTCCACTGCCTTTTCATTTAAATATGTTGTTAATTCAGCTGGAACACATCTTTTAAAGTCTTCCACCAGTATCAATTCTGTCAATTTATCGTAATCCCCATCTACATTTTTAGCCAGGCACCATCGTTCAAAACATATTCTCTTTCCATTGGCAAATTCCATATAAGTCTGATCTGCAGATTTCCTCAAGTCTCTGAATTTTTGTCTATAAGCCTCAGGGACCAATTCATAGGCCTTCAATATAGCTTGTTTTACCTTGGTATAATCAGCTGCATCCTCAACAGACAAAGCAGAATAAGCTTTTTGAGCTTTACCTTTAATCACACTCTGTACCATAAGAGCCCATCCTTTCCTTGGCCAGTTTGAACTCACAGCAACCTTTTCAATATGTTGGAAATACTGATCAACCTGATCTTCTTCAAACGGAGGGACTAATCGAACCTCCCTGCTGGCTGAAAAACCATCATCAGAATCAGATTCCGAACTCCTACGCTTCATTTGTAACTCATGCTGCCTCTTTTTCTCCTCGTTATCCAGCTCCATCCTCTTCAATTCCATCTGCTTCATTGCTAGATCAGCCTCTATCTTCATCTGAGTTAGCTTTTGTTCAGTCTCTAATTTCTTTTGTTCGGCCTCTAATCTCTTTTCCTCTCGTTCAGCTTCTATCTTTAACTGGGTTTGCTCGCGTTCAGCTTCTATCTTTAACTGGGTTTGTTCTCGTTCAGCCTCTATCTTTGCCAGCTGCACCTGTGCCTCAGAAATTGCTATTTCACTGCCAGGAAACTGTTTTAACACTTCCTTCTCAAACACCTTCTTTTCCACATAATGGCCAGCTATCAGTCTCTGAATATCTGCCTTTCTCATAGACTGCTTTACTTCTGTAAGGTTTAGCCTTGTAGCAATCTTTATCAGATCATCCTTTTTCGCCACCTCCAATCCCTTTTGGGTTGGTGACTCCAAAAATGCCTTAATATCCATTGCTGCTGGTTTCCACACACACAAGCCAATTAAAAAAGAATTTATCAGAGCTCCCTCAAAAATCTTTGGATTGAATCTCGAACAAATCTCGTCAATCTGGGGAACGATCCCAGATGACACTCGTTAACCTTGGGAACTATCCCGGACGACACTCGTTAACCTTGGGAACGATCCCGGACGAGCCCCCAATTTTGTCACAAACCAGCAACAAAAGAAACACACTGAGCATGATTCAGTGTTAAAAACTATTTTATTAATCACTACTTATGATAATACGTAAAATAAAAGTAAAAATGTTAGTATGTTAGAATTCAAAAATGTTAAACTTCGAACGTTAACCCCAAAACTAAACTCTTCGTGTGTGTGTGTGTGTGTGTGTGTGTGTGTGACAAAGTCCACAACTCCCAGTTCCTGAATGGTTCTTAAAGTTCAGTTCCGCAAGCCATAAGGTGAAACATGAGCAAGGGCTTCTTCAACAACCACCGTTGTCTGAAGATAAGATGTAGATGTAGAAAAACATAGAGAGAGTACATACGAAATCCAAATGTTCCACGATGGAACCCAAACGACACTTCAGTGTTTACTCGGTAGTGACTTCCTCACCCCGAAAAGCATCCGAACCGTGGTTGTCCACATACAAATACCTGTTTCCTTCTACAGGTCAGCAACAAAGTGAACTCCACCGGATTACTTCCAACTTCCATACATGGATTTCAGTGGCAAACACAGTTATTGTTTCTCATCCATCGATAGAGAAAACAAGCAGGCTGGTGTCTCTCTCCCTTCTCTCTCTCTCTTCTTCTTCTTCTTCTTCTACAACGTCATTACGTCCTTTATCTTCTATTGACGTAAGCACGCCCCACACACACATACACACACACACTCTCTATCTTAAAGGGACTTTCACTGAGTCCGTAACACTCCATTTGCCTCAAACCTATGCCCTCTAGTTTTAGACTCCTTCCCACCCAACCCCCACACTCAGAAAAAGACTGACCATCTTTTGTAAATATGATCCTCGTACCTTTTGTAAATCTCAAGATCACCCCTCAGCTTGATGTAGGAAGATGTGTATATAAAATAACGCCATTATAATTCTATCAACTAGTGACAGTGCTTTTTCATTTGCTTCCCAGCGTTGAAGCTCTTGCATCTTGTTTGGTTTGGGGCTTTGCTAACTTAGACTCGTAGAGTTATTTTGCATGGAAGCAGACCCTTTGCCCAACTTGTCCATGCCAACTAAGATGTGTTTTCTAAGCTAGTGCCCTTTCTCTGTATTTGGCCCATGTCTCTCCAAACATTTTCCTCTCCATGAACCTGACCAAATGTACTTTAAATGTTGTAGTTGTATCCACCTCTACCACTTCATCTGGCAGCTTGTTCCATATACCCATTGCCTTCTTTAGGTGGTGGGGGGGGGGGGGGGACGAGGGCATAGAAACTTGCCTCTAAGTTCTTTTAAATCTTTTATGAGAGGGAAAAGATTTAAAAGAACTTAGAGGCAAGTTTCTATGCGCTCGTCCTCCCCCCCCCCCCCCCCCCCCCCCCCCCCCCACCACCTACAGAAGGCAATGGGTATATGGAACAAGCTGCCAGATGAAGTGGTAGAGGTGGATACAACTACAACATTTAAAGTACATTTGGTCAGGTTCATGGAGAGGAAAATGTTTGGAGAGACATGGGCCAAATACAGAGAAAGGGCACTAGCTTAGAAAACACATCTTAGTTGGCATGGACAAGTTGGGCAAAGGGTCTGCTTCCATGCAAAATAACTCTACGAGTCTAAGTAGTATTAGACTCCCCTACCCTGGGGACTCTGACCATCCACCTTACCTCTGCCCCACCCCCATGATTTTATAAAGATTATGTTGGTATCTTCAGAGCTGGGTGTAATATACTGACGTGGATTGAGAACTAGTTATTTTACAAAGTGTGGGAATAAATGCATTGTTCTCAGGTTTGGCAAGCTACGGCTAGTGGTGGCTCTCTGGGATTGCTGCATGGGGCCTGTGATCTATTTGACCGGTTTGACTGAGGTGACTGGATGTCATATTTCCAAGCAGAACTAGGTGGGATTGAGTACAGAGGCTCTAAGATCAAGCTGAGTAAATGGGGAGAAACATGGCAGTTGGAATACAATATAGAAACAAGTGAGGTTATCCATTTGATGTAAGTGTGAAGGGATCTGGGTATCCTTGTACTTGTCACTGAAAGCGAACATGCAGGTGAAGCGAGCGATTAAAGGGCAAATGGTAAGTTTGCCTTCATTACGAGAGGATTTGAGTATAAGAATGGAAACCTCTCTGCATTTATTTAGGGCTTTGGTAAGATGCCACTGGAGAATTGTGCACATTTTTGGTCTCCTTGCCTAAAATAGGATAAAGTGCCATAGAGGAAGTTGGGTAAAGATTTGCTAGACTGTTTTCAGGGGTGCCAGGTTTGCGGTATGAGGAGAGATTGAGGAGATGGGGACGATATCCTTTGGAGTTTAGGGAAATGAGAGGAGATCTCATTGATACATGCAAAATTCTTTTTTGGGTTGACCAAGCTGGATTGGTGTTGGTTTATTATTGTCACTTGTACTGACAGTGAAATACTTGTCTTGCATACTGTTCATACAGATCAATCCATTACACAGTGCATTGAGGTAGTACAGGGTAAAAACAATAACAGAATACACAGTAAAGTGTCACAGACTTTGTGACATAGAATTTAAATTTTAAAATAGCAGAACAATTATAGTAAAAGTAATGAGTAGATCTGCAGAGAGCAGCTTGCAACAATTCACCGTACTCCTGCACCACCTTGTTCATGCAAGGATCATCTTTTCTCTTGGGACATAAGAGGCTGCAGACATTGGAATCTGGAGCAACACAGTCTGCTGGAGGAACTCTGCTGGTTGAGCAGCATCAGTGGGGGAGGAGGGGTGGGGAGGCACAGTTGACGCCTTGACCCAAAATGTCAACAATTTCTTTCATGTTTGTTGTTCATATTTTCTCTGGCTGAGGAGCTTAGAACAAAGGGTCAGAGTCTAGCAATAAGGATGGCAATGAGAAGAAATCTCTTCAGAGGGTAGTGAATCTCTTGGAATTCTTTCCCTAGAGGGCTGAGAACGCTGAGTTTAGTTTTTTGGAAACTCGCAAATCAATAGTTTTCTGGATATTTGAAAGACGTAGGGAAAGTGTAGGAATGTGGTGGTAAGGTGCAAGATTGCCCATGTTCTGGTTGAGTGGTGGAGCAAGTTTGAGGGGCCAAATCCTTTGGTTTTGCTCCCCATCTCTACCATGATCTAGATTTAGCCGTTGACAAAGAACATAGGCCCACAATGTTGTGCTGAACTAATTAAACTAGAAATTAAGTACCTAACTAAACTAATCCCTTTTGCCTTGTTACGAGCCAGGTTGCTACTTGGTGAGTGTCCCTTTAAGGCACCTGGACGGTAGTGCGGTTGTGTGTGTGTTGCTTTATCTGACTGCTATGTGGGAGCAGAAAAAGCATCTATAACTGGAATGACGTAAGAGTTTGAAGGCAAATTCACTAACGTGCTGGCAACTGCACAGACAGAGTTGGTAGCACTGACTGCCAGTCTCTGTATCTACAAGTGAAGCACAATCATTGTGACTGTCACTATACAATCCATGTATGGATTTTTGGAGTAATTTGCGGAGTCCACTTTGTCGTCAACCTGTACCAGGAATCGGGTATATCTGTGGGCGGCCACGTATCGAGTACCCTCGAAGTGGCAGATGTCTCTGACTAAAAGCAACAGAGTACTTCAGCGATTTGAGGCGTTGTATTGTTCCATTGTGGAACTTGTGGCATTCTTAAACTCCTCTCTATATGCTTTCTACATTCTACTGTGGTTTTCCGAATCCTTTGCTCATCATTTTGCTCCATGACATGCTGAACAGAATTTTGAGAACTGTTCCTCGACTTGGGGTTTGGGAACTTGCCAAACAAACACTTCGGGTTTATTTTGGGGGCAATGTCTGATATCTAACATTTTTATTTCTCTTATTATTACAAGTGGTTATTAAGAAATAGATTCTAACATGGTTCATTGTGTAGGCTGTTATGTACCAGCAACAATAGAAACACAATGTCCATATCCCTCTATTCCCTACACATTCATGTGCATATCTAAGAGCCTCTTAATACCTCTATTGTATTTGCTTCCATCACTACCATTAATTGGGTCTCCAAAGGGGTGTAGACTCCTGGTGTCAGCTGTGGCCAAGTGGATAGCAGGAAGAAGTCCTCGAGGTGAAGATCAGCTATGGTATTGATGAAAGGCAGAGTAAATATGTAGGACTAAATGACCTGCTGCTGCTCCTATTTAGATGTTTTGGGGAAGTGAAGGCAGCAAATGGGATAAGGCCTTGAACAGCAGGAGAGGGTCCCAACAGACTGCGTGCCCCACGGGTTTCTGTTCTGGGTCCCTGAGTAAACACTTTGAAAACGCAGCTTGGCTTTGGCAACGTTTTGTCTGAATGTCTGTGCTTTGTCTCGCAGTACCTGAAGTTGAAGAACTTTGAGGAGGAGGTGCGAGCGCACAAGGACCTCGACTGTTTCCTCGCAAAGGCTGGAATCTTGCTGGACATGACGGCCCTGTCGCTTGACGACGTTCTGCAAGAGATGCTCAAGCACATTGTGAAGGAGTCCGATAACATGGAGCCCAGTTGCAACTTGGATGAAGTCATGGGTGGTTTATTCACGGATTCGAGCACTTCTCAGAAAGGCAATGGAAATGGTAATGGAGCTTGATGTATTAAGCGATGAGTTGGCTCTTAATGGAGACATCCTATGTCAACCACCCTATGACAGATACTTGGTCCCTAGTGATTCTGGCTTTTGAATTTTGTCCATTTTAAGAGGGTGCTGAACTTTTCTTCCCCCCCCCCCCCCCCCCCCCCCCCCACAGGCTGCTGTTCAAAAATCCTGCTTTGTGTCTTCCAAGGATGGGTGGGAGAGCAAGTTGTGAGGGGGATAGTCTGCAAAGGAATTATAGATGGGTAAGTGAGGAAAAAATGGGCAGGTGCATCATCATGTGGGGAAATTTGAGGATAGAACATAGAACACTACAGCACAGTACTGGCCCTTTGGCCCACAATGTTGTGCCAACATTTTATCCTGCTCTAAGAGCTATCTAACCCTTCCCTCCCACATAGCCCTCCATTTCTCTATCATTAATGTGTCTATCTAAAAATCTCTTAAATGTCCCTAATGTATCTTCCCCCACAACCTTTTGCTGGTAGTGTGTTCCACACACCCACCACTCTGTATAGAGAATTTACCCCTGACATCCCCCTTATCTTCCTCCAATCACCTTAAAATTATGTCCCCTCGTGTTAGCCATTGTCGCCCTGGGAAAAAATCTCTGACTGTCCACTCCTCCATCTATGCCTCATCATCTTGTACACCTCTAACAAGTCACCTCTCATCCTCCCTCTCTCTCTAAAGAGAAGCCCTAGCTCACTCAACCTATCCTCATAGATATGCTCTCCAATCCAGGCAACATCCTGGTAAATCTCCTCTGCACCCTCTAAAGCTTCCACATCCTTCCTATAATGAGGAGACCAGAACTGAACACGACACTCCAAGTGTGGTCTGACCAGAGTTCTATAGAGCTGCAACATTTGAGGTTATCCACTCAAAACAGAAAAATATCAGCTTGATTAGAGAGTTGTCATAAATGAATTGCAAGTTAGTGCATGGACAGCAGGTATTTGGGAAGTGGAATGGAACATTCGCCTTCATTGTAAAGGGGATGGAGTTCAAAAGTAAGTACTTCCTGTAACTGAGACCACGTATGAAGGACCCTCTGCAGTTTTGGTTTCCTTTTTAAGGAGCAAAATATTTGAAATGGCGCAGTTCAGAGAAAGTTTGAGAAAGTGATTCCTGCATTAATGGGGTTGGCTTCTGGAAAGGTTGAGCAGGTTGTGTCAGTGCTCCTTGAAGCTTAAGGAAAAACAAGAAACAATATTGAAATGCTTCAGATTATGAGGGGATTTTATTCATGGGGGAATTTGGAGGCATACTTTCAGAATTAGGGGTCACCCAGTTGAGATTAAGCTGAAGAGGAATTTCGTTTGAGGATTGTGTATCTCTGGAATTCTCTACCTCCCCTGAGATTTGTGGGGCTAATCACTGAAGTACTCGGCTGATGCAGACTTTTGGTCTGTAGGAGTGTCAAGGTCCATGGGCAGGAATGAGGAGTTGAGACCAAGATCAGATCACCGATTTGTTGGACGAGGGATGGGGATGCATGACCTACTGTTTCCTTTTCAGAGGAGGACATGGTTGTGACCGTTTCCAGGTCAGGTTATATAATGCCAGCAATTCAACCGGTCATGCATTGAATGCAATTTCATCCTTGTGAATGTTCTTGTGAGGGTTTCCTGTTGTGGGCAATCCTAAAAGCAATCAGGCTTTAATTATGCTGCAGCTGGTTGGCATCTCATTAAGGTTCCAATACTTGGCTTCATTTCTTTGTTCCAAGTTGTTTCCAAGCAAGCTGATTTATATAAGTGGGATCAGCCTTGGGTCCCTGGCTATTACATAGAACATGACAGCACAGTACAGGCCCTTTTGGCCCATAATGTTGTGCTGACATTTTATCCTGCTCTAATATCTATCTAACCCTTCCCTCCCACATAGCCCTCCATTTCTTTATCATTCATGTGGCTATCTACGAGTCTCTTAAATGCCCCCACTGCCGGCAGTGTGTTCCACGCACCCACCACTCTGTTACTTTAAAAAAAAACTTCCCTTGTATCTTCCTCCAATCACCTTAAAATTGTGCCCCCTTGTGTTAGCCATTTTTGCTCTGGGGGGGGGGGGGGGGGGGGGGGGGGAGGAAGTCTCTGTCCACTCGCTCTATGCCTCTTATCACCTTGTACACCTCTATCAAATCACCTCTCATTTTCCTCCTCTCCAAAGAGAAGAGCCCTAGCTCACTCAATTTGTCCTCATAAGACGTTGTTCTCCAATCCAGGCAGTATCCTGGTAAATCTCCTCTGCACCATCTCTAAAGCTTCCACATCCTTCCAGAACTGAACACAATACTCCAAGTGTGGTCTAACCAGAGTTCTATAGAACTGCAACATTGCCTCGCGGCTCTTGAACTCAATACCCTGACTAATGAAGGCCAACACACCATATGCCTTAACATGAATTATTAACATGTTCAATATTGATAACAAATTTAGATGCAAGGACAGCATGTACCATTCAAGTTCCCACAGCTAAGTGGGAAGGGAAGCTGTAAGGAACACTGATTCAGCAAAAGGATCTGGCCAGGTTCAGCAACATACAACTATCTCTGGGGCATTTGACTGGGCACTCCCTTAATACTGCTGGTCCCATTTCTCCTCCCTCCTGCCCCACACCCCACCAAAACATACACTGGTCTTCTCCACAAGTGTTGGTGTGTCTTTTTTTTTGTCCTCCATCTCCCCCAGTAATTTGCCAGCCTCTAGTGCCAGTAACTTCACTTATCTTATTTTCTCTTCAAGTTCCTTAGTCTCAGTAGCTCCTGGCTTCCTGATTTACTTTGTACCTTAGAAGCATTTGATCAGCTAAAAAGTGTAGAAAATATGGAAGCCATTTTGGGCACAGTTAGCTCCCAGGTACAAAGCACAGTCCGCTATTGCCCTGCAGTCAATGCTTATCTCCAAATAGCAGTGTTTTTTGATTTGATGAGAAATTTTGGATTTTCAGGTCATTATCTTTGCAGATTGGTTCTTTTATACTTATAGACTTCAAACACTTTACTGGGCATAGACATGGGATGGCAGATGCTGGAATCTGGAGCAACAAACAAGATGTTGGTGAAAAAATACTGGGTGTGAGGGGAAAGTTGCTATGGAATTGCAATATGCATGTTGTGTGATCTGGCCAATGTTGATGGATTGTTGAAGTAGGGGCTGTACTATTGATGTAGCAGATTGTTTGGGAGATGCTGTAGATCTATGGAGGTGCGATTAAAAATAACTTCAGTTTTATTTTTATTCCAGTGCACCTCCTGTCGAACATCATTCAAGGAGTTTCTTCTACAACAACTGGTGTTCAATACCAGCAGTCCTGGCTCTGTCTTCTGTAAGTGCCTTAGCCTGTGCTTGGTTAGCAGGTGCACTGAGTCATTGCTCTGGCTGGTTGCTGAATCAAGAGTAAAGTTCATTGTGTTATAAAATTGGAAAGGTGTGCTATTTTTCTTTCCTGAATGGGTCTGGCTCTAATGGAGTTGTGAAGTTTGAGCACTTCATCTGGAGCGAGTTAGGTGATTACTACAGATCTACTAAATCAGAGTGGAATCTGGAACCGTAGCTGCCTGGAACCTCCACAGAGTAAAGCTGCTCTGAGATATTGCTTGTGTTGAGTCCATCGGTTTCCTATAATGTTTTCTTTCATACCTCCCGGGACATACTGGCAGTGTTCATGTTCATTATTCGAAACAGGCTCTTTATTCATTTCAACAGAAGTTGTACATTGTCTCGGGGGTCTAGTATTTGCACTACTGAGCAATTTGATTTTCTGTTCTTCACTGCATAACAGAGCAGTCATGGTATGGGAGATGCTATACATGTCTGTTATCACAGAAAATAACACTGATGGGAGATAATTTAAAACCACCAGAAGAGGCAGCCATTCAGCCCATTGGATCCATGCCAGCTCCTGGAGATTAATCCCATTTCTTCCCCCACCCCCCTTCCTTATTTCCCTGTACCCCAACAATTTGTGGCTCTTTTCATTCTGTTGCTACTTGGCCATTGTAAATTGGCCTTTGTGTAGCTAATCTTTGGGATGTGGGAGGAAACTTGCACTGTCACGGAGTGGATGTGCAAACTCCACGCAGGCAGCATCCCAGGTCAGGATTGAACCTGGGTCACTGGAGCTGATGTTTTTGGGATGAGTGAACAGAAGCTCAGCCAAAGAACTATATTGAGGATGGGGAGATTTGAGGAGGGAATTTGAGAACTTGGCATTGCTATGGGTGATGATGAAATTTGGGGATAGTGAAGTAGCGAGAGTTAATAGTGACACAGATATCGTGGGGGTGGAGATAACAATTGGGAAGGGCAGGACCAAGAAGAATTTGAAAACTGGGGTGACAATTTTAAAATGGGGCATTGCTTAAACAGTAGCCAAATGCAGGGATACTTGTAAATTGTTCATGAGCAGCAGAGCTTTTGCTAACATCCTGGTATATGGAAAATAAAATGAAGAGTGGCAGTGAGAGGAACAGTTGAAGGTTTTGGCAGCGGGAGTCAAGTTGTGCTGTATTAAGGAGGCAGAAATAGATGGCCTCATTGATGGCATGCACATGATCCTCGTAAGATCAAACCTGGCACTAATGTTATGGACGATGACCCACAGACTTTGAAAATCTAAACGGGGTACTGTAATGGTTCTGTTACTGTTTTGAGTAAACCTGATGTTTGGACCAATGATCCACAGGTGTTACTTTAGATCCCACCATTGCAACAGGTTGATCTGTTTGGGTAATGTCAATGTCATTTAGTACCAAACCAGGCCTTTAGGCCCACTGTGACTGCTGACCATTAACTATCCATCTATAGTCATAGAGTCGTACAGCATGGAAACATCATGATGCCCAACTGGTCCATGGTGGCCAAGATTCCCATCTAAGCTAGTCCCATTTGGCCCATACACCTCTTAAACTTTTCCTATCCATGTACCTGTCCAAGTGCCTTTTAAATGTTTTAAGATAGACTATTGTTTATTGACTATAGCTCTGCCTTCAGTACAATAATTCCAAGCAAGCTTGTCACCAAACTCCGAGACTTAGGACTCAACAGCTCCCTCTGTAACTGGATCCTTGACTTTCTAACAAACAGACTGCAATCAGTGAGGATAGGCAGCAATACCTCCGGCACGATTATTCTCAACACTGGTGCCCCACAAGGCTGTGTCCTCAGCCCTCTACTCCCTATACACTCACGACTGTGTGGCCAGGTTCTGCTCTAACTCCATCTACAAGTTTGCAGATGATACCACTGTTGTAGGCTGTATCTCAAACAGTGATGAGTCAGAGTATAGGAAGGAGATAAAGAGCTTAGTGGAATGGTGTCATGACAACGACCTTTCCCTCAATGTCAACAAAACTTAAGAGCTGGTCATTTCCTTCAGGAAAGGGGGTGGTGTACATGCACCTGTCTACATCAATGGTGCTGAGGTCGAGGGTTGAGAGCTTCAAGTTCCTGGGTGTGAACATCACCAACAGCCTGTCCTGGTCAAATCATGCAAATGCCACGGCCAAGAAAGCTCACCAGCGTCTCTACTTCCTCAGGAGGCTAAAGAAATTCAGTTTGTCCCCTTTGACTCTCACCAACTTTTACCTATACACCATAGAAAGCATCCTATCTGGATGTATCACAGCTTGGTAAGGCAACTGCTCTGCCTGGGACCTCAAGAAGCTGCAGAGATTTGTGGACACAGCCCAGCACATCATGGACACCAGCCTCCCCTCCTTGGACTATCTTTACCTTGTTGTCTTGGTGTAGCAGCCAGCATAATCAAAGACCCCACCCAACTGGGACATTCTCTCCCCTCCTCTTCCATTGGGTAGAAGATACAGGAGCCTGAGGGCATGTACCACCAGACTTAAGGACCACTTCTACCCCACTGTGATAAGACTATTGAATGTTTCCCTCATACAATGAGATGGACTATGACCTCATGATCTACCTTGTTGTGACCTTGCACCTTATTGCACTGCACTTTCTCTGTAGCTGTGACACTTTACTCTACTGTTACTGTTTTTACCTGTACTACATCAATGCACTTTGTACTAACTCAATGTAGCTGCACTGTTTAATGAATTGACCTGTATGATCAGTTTGTAAGACGAGCTTTTCACTGTACCTTGGTACAAGTGACAATAATAAACCAATACCAAATCTTATTAGTCACATGTACACAGTGAAATACATCTTTTTGCGTAGCGTTCTGGGGGCATCCCGCAAGTGTTGCTGGGCTTCCGGCATCAACATAGCATGCCCACAACTTCCTAACCCGTACGTCTTTGGAATGTGAGAGGAAACCAGAGCACCCGGAGGAAACCCACGCAGACATGGGGAGAACGTACAAACTCCTTACAGACAGTGGTAGGATTTGAACCCGGGTCGCTGGTGCTGTAAAGCATTATGCTAACCGCTACACTATCGTGCCTGCCCTACACTACCGTGACAACTTCTGGCAACTTATTCCTTGGGGCGTAGATTGGGTAAGAACAGATGGCAGAGTCTTTTTTTTCCCCAGGGTTCTAAAGAGCATGGTATAAGGGGAGAAATTTGATAGGAATCTGAGGGGCAGCTTTATCACCCAGAGAGTGGTCAGTATATGGAATGAGCTGCCAGAGGAAGTGGTTGAGGCGGGTACACTAACAACTTTTGAAAGATACATGGATAGAAAGGTTAAGAGGGATATAGGCCAAATGCAGGCAAATGGGACTAGGTCAGATGGGAATCTTGGTCAGCATGGACCAGTTGGGTTGAAAGGCCCACTTCTGGGCTGTATGACTAATGACTGCCTTTGGATTAATGCAATTTTGCCCCATCTGGGAAGGCTGCCATTAATGCTTGGAATGGATTCTAATGCTTCGGATTAAAATACTGAAGCTTGGCTGTGGTATTTTGTCACCTGGAGTTTAGCAGGTCTAGGCCTTAACATGCCCTTGGCTCTTTCCCAGATGCATCGCTAAAGTCCGGCAAAGTGTCAGTGGGAGAACTCTTTATTACAGCTTGTGGGCAGAATAACCATGTTGCAGTGTGAATTGAAGGTTGAATTTGATGATCTGCTCGGGCTGATTAAAATGGACTTATTGTATTTAATATCATGAGACATCTTGAGACTTGGAAGTACTCTCCAAGTACTTGTCGTTGGCTCCATTGCAATTTGTATCCTGAGGCACAGTTTCATTTATCTGCCCGAGGCCATGTTATTTAGGTGGCTCTATCCATTTCTCTTCCTGTTGGTTCACATATGGATACACTTACTAGGTAAATATTTTATTTTACATTTACAGCTTTTTCAGGAACAATGTGGGTGTTGAACGTAGACATCTGTTTGGCATATTCCCTCTGTTAACAAAAATTCAAAATCTACTTTGGTTGAAAACCAGAGTTCCTAACCCCACTCCCCAAAAAGCCACAAAGTTTTTACCTTTGCTTGAAAGGTAAAATTTAAAGCGGGGATATGGATCAACTTGGAGTATTTTGCCACTTATTTTGTTGCAGAACCCCTCCTCCCCATCAACTCAAATTCTTCTGTCCTCTTGTGATGCAGGTTGATGCGTTCTGGGTTTAGTTTGGGTGGGTGGGGGGTTCTGAGTTGAGCTTGATCCCATATACATCCTGTTGTGTTCCTGTGTGCCCTCAAGTTCCAGTTAGGAAATGGATCAGGATGGAGCACGGGTCATGATCTTCAAGGTTATTTGTCTACACTCATCAACCTACAATTGGAGGTCTTTGTCCAATTATAACTCATCAGAATCGGGTTTATCACTGTGTCATGAAATTTGCTCACTTGTGGCAGCAGTACAGTGCAAGACATAAAAATTACAAAACTAATAGTGCAAAAGAGGAGTAATGAGGTAGTGTTCATTGAGCATTCAGAAATCTGGCGGAGGGGAAGAAGCTGTTGCTGAAACATTGAGTGTGGGTCTTCAGGCTCCTGTACCTCCTCCCCAATGGTAGTAATGTGATGAGGGCATGTCCTGGGTGATGAGGATACTTAATGATGGATGCTGCCTTGAGGCACCACCTCTTGATGTCCTCGATAGTGGGGATGGTTGTGCCCATGATTAAGCTGGTTGAGTCTACAGACCTCTGCAACCTGTTTCGATCCTGCATATTGGAGCCTCCATACTAGGTGGTGATGCAACCAGTCAGAATGCTATCCACTGTTCATCTGTAGAAATCTGCAAGAATCTTTGGTGACATACCAAATCTCTTCAAACTCCTAATGAAATGGAGCCACTGGCATGCCTTCTTAGAACCATAGAAAACTACAGCACAGAAAACAGGCCGTTTGGCC
Source organism: Pristis pectinata (assembly GCF_009764475.1). NCBI lineage: Eukaryota > Metazoa > Chordata > Chondrichthyes > Rhinopristiformes > Pristidae > Pristis > Pristis pectinata. Next base: position 11,174,264 of record NC_067406.1, on the reverse strand, counting down.
CTTCTAGTCTGTGCCAAAACATTATTCTGCTAGTCCCATTTACCTGCCCCCAGCCCATACCCCTCCAGACCCCTCTCGTCCATGTGTCTATCCAATTTACTCTTAAAAGTTAAGAGTGGGCCCGCATTTACCACATCAGATGGCAGCCCGTTCCACACTCCCACCACTCTTTGAGTGAAGAAGTTCCCTCTAATGTTCCCCCTAAACCTTTCCCCTTTCACCCTAAAGCCATGTCCTCTCATACTTATCTCTCCTAATCTAGGTGGAAAGAGCCTACTTGCATTAACTCTGTCTATGCCCCTCATCATTTTATAAACCTCTATCATATCTCCGCTCCAAGGAATAAAGTCCTAACATGCTCAATCTTTCCCTGTAACTCAACTCCTGAAGACCCGGCAACATTCTTGTCAATCTCTTCTGCACTCTTTCAATCTTACTGACATCCTTCCTGTAGTTCAGCAACCAGAACTGCACACAATATTCTAAATTTGGTCTCACCAATGACCTCACCAAAACATTCCAACTCCTATACTCAATACTTTGATTTATAAATGCCAGGATGCCAAAAGCCTTTTTTTTGTTTACAACCCTGTCTACCTGTGACTCTACTTTCAAGGATCTTCATGATCATATCAATGTGTTGGGCCTAAGATAGATCCTCTGAGATGTTGATGCCCAGAAACTTAAAGCTGCTCACCCTTTCCACCACTGACCCCTCAATGAGGACTGGTGTGTGTTCTCCTGACCTCCCCTTCCTGAAGTCCACAATCAATTCCTTGGTCTTGCTGACACTGAGTGCAAGGTTGTTGCTGTAATTGATCAACAGCAGCCTGACATATGTTCTGCTGTTGTCTAGGTGCTCCAAAGCAGAGTGGAGAGCCAATGAGATTGTGTCTGCTGTAGACCTGTTGTGGCGGTAGGCAAATTGCAGTGGGTCCAGTCCTTGCTGAGGCAGGAGTTAATTCTAGCCATGACCAACCTCTTAAAGCACTTCATCAAATCTGGCTGCATTGGCCAACCACGCTGAGCCAATTCAAATCTGCATCCAAACTTGTGGAGAAAATCTAACCATTTAATCAATGACTAGAAGTTTTATTTTCATTTCCTGGGATGTGGACGTCACCCACTAAGGTCAGCACAATTGCCCATCCCTAACTGCTCGAGCAGGTGGCAGTGCAGTCTTCAACCTGCACTGGTTCCTTTGGTATTCCTCATTTTAAGCTGTTACTGTCTCCTTTTGATCGAGGCCAGGTAAGGTACTTTGTTTTCCCTTGGCATGTGGTAGATGTTGGGTATTAAATAAGGTGAAATTTCTTTATATCAAGTACTTGTCATGAATGACTGCATCAGGCCAAGTACTTTCCTATGTATACACACCTTATGGCACTTTCTTTCCCCCTTCCACTACAGGTGCACTGTCACGACACTCCAGAAGCGCCACGTGTGTATAAGCCGACTAGAGAGGCCTCAGAACTGGGGGGAGAATTGCTGTGAGGTGCGCTACGTTATTCTGATCCTGGTGCCAGCCAAAATGGTAATAACTTATACATTTGTGGACGTGCTTTGATTGGTGATGGTCAAAATAGCGTGTGGAGGAATATGGAGGAAAGAGTATTTCATGTCTGTGTGCAAGTTTAGTAAGACACACTAATCTCACAGGTAGTCTAGATATGATGTTTCATTGTGGTACCAAGGGCCGTTCAAATGACCAAGGTGTCATTCATATTGAAGATAAAAATGTTCAATGTGTCATTTGTTGTCCTGGTATCTTTGGGTATTAGCAACATTTTTTTTTGTGTGGATAAACTTGTTTTGTTCAAAGCTCCAAGCACCTTGCCTAAGTAATGTATGAAGCAAAGTAATCATTGTTGAGGTAAAGGAAGACTTGCATTGAATTTGCTTCTTTCACAACCTTGTAAGATTTTTGGACTAGAGTAATTTTTGAAGTGCAGTCATTCCTAAATGTTCTCCTTTGGGCAGCCTGGCTGTCATATTGTCTTCAGCAGGGTCCTGTAAGTATGTCAGCCAGAATTATGTGTTTCTCATGATGAATAAGTATTGGCCAAGATATTTGGTATTGGTTTATTATTGTCACTTGTACAGAGGTACAGTGGAGAAACATGCCTTGCATACCGATCGTACAGGTCAATTCATTACACGGTGCGTTGAGGTAGTACAGGGTAAAACAATACAGAATGCAGGGTAAAGTGTCACAGCCACAGAGGAAGTGCAGTAGAGGTAGACAATAAGGTGCAAGGTCATAACAAAGTAGACTGTGAGGTCAAGAGTCCATCTCATCGTATAAGGGAGCAGTTCAATAGTCTTGCATCTGCAGGATAGAAGCTGTCCTTGAACCTAGTGGTATGTGCCCTCAGGCTCCTGTTTCTTCTGCCTGATGGGAGAGGGGAGAAGATAGAGTGTCCTGGGTGGGTGGGGTCTTTGATTATGCTGGCTGCTTCACCAACACAGCGAGAGGTACAGACAAAGTCCATGGAGGGGAGGCTGATTTCCATGACTTGCTGGGCTGAGTCCACAAGTCTCTGCAGTTTCTTGCGGTCCTGGGCAGAGCAGTTGCCATACCAAGCTGTGATGCATCCAGGTGGGATGCTTTCTATAGTGCATCGATAAAAGTTGGTGAGTGTCAAAGGGGACATGCCAAATTTCTTTAGCCTCCTCAGGAATTAGGCACTGGTGAGCTTCCCTGGCTGTGGTATCTATGTGGTTGGACCAGGACAGGCTATTGGTGGTGATCACTCCTACGAACTTGAAGCTCTCAACCCTTTCCACCTCAGCACTGTTGATGTAGAAAGGTGCATGTGTGCTGCCCCCCTTCTTGAAGTCAATGACCAGCTCTTTTGTTTTGCTGACATTGAGGGAAAGGTTGTTGTCACAGCATGGTGTCACTGAGCTCTCTATCTCCTTCCTGTACTCTGACTCATCGTTATTTGAGATGAGGCCTAGTACGGTGGTATCATTTGATTTGGCTTTGGGATCTTTTATTCGAACTTGAGAGCATGGTCAAGGCTGGTGGTTTAAAACCTCGTCCCAAGAAGGGAGTGTTTTGAGATGATACTTTATGAATGCCATTTCTCTCTAACTCTTGGTAAGTGGTTTATTATTGTCACATGTACAAAGATAGTGAAAAAACATTTGTTTTCATGTCATCCAGACAGATCATTCCATACACAAGTACATCAAGGTAGTACAAAACATTTTTTTAAAAAAATAGAGAATTTAATGTTGCAGTTACAGAGAGAGTGCAGGTGGACAAATAAGGTGCAAGGACCATGACAAGGTAGACTGAGAGATCAGTACTTCATCTTTACTCTACCAGAGGTTCATTCAATAGTCTTTTGGTAGCAGGATAGAAGGTGTCCTTGAGTCTGGTATGTGTTCTCAAGCTTTTGTATCTTCTACCCGAATATTGCAGATTTCACACCAGAAGTTTGATGAACTTCAAGCAGTTAATAAACTGTGGTGATCTACACAGATTCCGTTTCAGCACTGGCTAAGGCTGTACAATGTAGTAGAGGTTCCATCCTGGAATGTGTTGCTCTGCACATGCACCCCTGCTTAGCCTTGTTCTCTTAAATCATGTTCTAATTACCCAAATGCTGTTGGTTGCCTTTTATGTGGGTTTTTCATCATGAGATTTGAGGTGATCCCATCAAACTCGGGCATGCCTTGGGAAGATAGTTCTACAGCATGGAAACAGGCCCTTCAGTTCAATGGGTCCATGCTGACCAAGATGCCCCATCCAAGCTAGTTCAATTTACAAGTGTTTAATCGACAACCTTCTAAATCTTTCCAATCCATGTACCTGTCCAACTCTCTTTTAAAAGCTGTTATTGTGACTGTGTTTAAGCATAGCTCAAACACCATCTATAAATTTGCCAATGACACACTATCATTATTATACCTGCCTCAACCACTTCCTCTGGCAGCTCATTCCACATACATGCCACCGTTTGTGTGTGTTTGTGTTCTTTTTTTGAAAAAAGGTTGCCCCTCAAGTTCCTATGAAATCTTTTCCCTCTCACCTTGTTCTTGATTTCCCAGTCCTGGGGAAAAAATGAGTGCATTCACTCTACCTATGCCCCTCATGATTTAATACACCTCTGAGATCACCTCTCAGTCTCCTACACTCCAAGGAATAACATCAGCAAAGTAGCGTAGCAATTAGCGTAACGCTATTACAGTGCCAGCAATTGGAGTTCAATTCCTGCTGTCTGTAAGGAGTTTGTACATTCTTCCCGTTTAGTGCATGGGTTTCCTCCGGGTGCTCTGGTTTTCCCACATTCCAAAGACCTATGGGTTAGTAGGTTAATGTGGGTGTAATTGAGCGGTGTGGGCTCGTTGGGCTGGAAGGGCATGTTACTGTGCTGTATAAAATTTTTTTTAAAAAAAAGTAAAGTCCTAGCCTGTTCAATCTCTCCCTATAACATCCTTGTCAACCTTTCCTGCACTCTTTCCAGTTTAATAACATCTTTCCTATAGCATGGTGACTAAACCTGAACACAGTACTCCAAATGTGGCCTCACCTGCATCTGGTACAACCACATCATGACCTCCCAACTTTTATACTCAATGCCCTGACTTATGAAGGCCAGCGTGCCAAAAGCCACCTTCACTGCCTTGTCTACCAGTGACTCCATTTTCAGGGAACCATGTATTTGTACTCCAAGATCCCTCTGTTCTACAGCCCTCAGTAGGACCCTGCCATTCACTATGGAAGTCCAACCTGGATTTGACTTTCCAAAATGCAGCACCTTGTACTTGTCTGAATTAAACTCCATTTGCCATTCCTTTGCCCATGTACTCAGCTGATCACGATCCCCTGTACCTTTTTGATAACCTTCATTGTCCACTATCACCTAGTTTATTGTCATATGCAAACTTGCTAATCCTGCCTTGTACATTCTTATCCAAATCTTTGATATATATGGTAAACGATCAAAGGTCATCAAAGCTAATACATCACAATGAGTGGGCTTGGATTCTGGCTAAAAACAATCTGTTAGAGGGACTCTGGGTTGAGCAGCATCTGTGGGAGGAAAGGAATATTCAGCGTTTCAGGTCAAAACCCTGCATCGGGATCTGATGCAGGGCTTTGACCTGAAATGTTGACAATTTCTTTCCTCCCACGGATGCTGCTTGACCCACTGAGTTCCACCAACAGATTTTGTTGCTGCAGATCCCAGTCTCTTGTGTCTCCCTTGGATTCCGGCTAAACCTGCCGCCTGGGGTTGCTGCGGACTGGGACTGATGTGAGCAACAGGAGGCAGTACTGACTCTGAAATGCAACACAGCACAGAACTGCTTTAGCCAGCTAGGTTTGGTGAACCCTACCTTCCATCCCCTCCCTCCCCACTGTGACGTAAACCCTGTAAGTTTCTTAAAGCATTGAGCATGCAGAAAACAACTCAAGATTCAGCCCCTCCAAATCTTACTTCATGTTCATTTAGCATCATAAAATGGTTGGCGAGTAGGAAGTCGCCATTCCGCCCATTTGAATCCATGTCACATTTTGAAGAGCAATTTCTCAGTCCCATTCCCCAAGGCAAAGGATTTTTCTCTCTGCAATTTCATTTGAAAGGCCTGAATAACTTTTTTCACCATCCTTTCAGGTGACAAGTTCCAAAACATTACCACTCCATTTAATAATAAAAATAAAAGGTTTCTCCATGCATTTCCCTCCCAACCCCCACCACTACCCAAATGCCTTTCACTTATCACTTTCAATCATTGTCCACTGGTCCTTTCTAACCATCCACTTGTGAAGCAATTTCACTTTGCCAACTTTTAAACCTGTCATCTTGTACTCTTCGATCAAATCTCCTCTGATTTTCTCCGAAGATGTATCTGTAGGTTAATTGGCTGCGGTTCATTGAGTGGGAGGTTGGAGAATCGGAGGGGGAGAAAAGATTCATAGAGTAATACGACACAGAAATGAGCCCCTTGGTCCATGCTGACCAAGATGCCTGTCATCTAAGCTAGTGTGTTTGGCCCATTTCCCTCTAAACACTTCCTGTCCATGTACCTGTTTAAATGTTATTGTACCTGTTTCAACTACTTTCCCTGGCAGCTTGTTCCATATACGCACCACCATCTGCATGAAGAAGCCCCTCTGGTCCCTTTTTAAAGCTTTACCCTCCTGCCTTAAACCTATGCCCTCCTCGTTTTTGGTTCGCTTTCCCTGGGGGGTGAAGAAAGACTGTCTGCATTCACCCTATCTACGTCCGTCATCATTTTATACACCTCTATAAGGTCACCCCTCATTCTCCTACATTCCTCACCTGCCCAACCTCTCCCTATAACTTGGGCCCTCGAGTCCTGGCATCATCCTCGTAAATCTTCTTTGTACTCTTTCCAGCTTAATGGTGTCTTTCCTATAACACGGTGACCAAAAACTGTACACAATACTCCAAGTACTAGTGCAGATGCAAAAAAAAACATTTGCTAGGATGTTTTAATAATAGGAAATGATAAACAACTCTGCTTTCCTGGAAAAGTACAGAGTTAATGTTAGACTCTGCAGAAGGAGCTCAGTTTATACAATGTGGTGTAGCTGTAGCTTGTCATGCACCTGGGAGGACAGAGATTACACCTTTTAAAAGAAACGTGATCCAGTAATTACTGCAGCTAACCAATGAGTTGTATAGTGCATCATTTTTAAAGCTGTTGATCCCTGAGCCTGGGAGTGTTTGCTTGCCCCATTTGTGGAGTTCCCAGTCATTCCACTTGTGTGTTACACCTCATTGTATCTCTTTGGTTGGCTTGAATGTCACTCTTTCACAGTCTACATTGGGCAGTTTTGCCTTCCATTGGAATTCTGTGATTTCTCTCAAAACAAAACTTCTTGGGTTTTAATCTTATCCATTGCTTTGTCTTGCCAGCCAGCTTTCTGATCCACTGACTCTGCATACTCTTATGCTCTTGTCAAAAGCTTTTATTGGCAAATCTGTATGTTATACCTATTGCATTTCCTCATGGTTACTCTCTACCTCTTCAAAGGATTCGGTGAAGTTGTTCAAGAAAGGTGTTTATTCTTGTGAAATCCACCACACATCATTTCTACGTGGATTTGCTGTTTTTTTTTTGGAGTGAAAGGAGAACTGGGAGTTGATGTTTCAGATCAAAGATTCTTTGGAACATTAATTCTGTTTCTTTTTGTTTTGCTTGAACTGCTGAGTTTTTCGAGCTTCTGTTTTTAATTCTGATTTCCAGCCTCTGCAATTTTTTTCACTGTCAGGGATCCCCTTTTTCCTACCACATATTATGCAGACGTTACAGATCTAGGGATTGGTGTAGACAGGTAAGAGGGTCAGCATTGATATGGTGGGCCAAAAGGTCAGTTTCTGTGTTAAATGACTCTGTCTAAAGTTCCCTGGAAGTGTCCTGTCTTTCACCTTGTCGTTTTTGAGTCCTTGTGGAGAGACTTGAGCCACAGACTTGTAAAAGTCGATCCGCGCTCTCTAATAAATCAGACAACTGCAGAACCAAAGAACTTACGATTAATGCTTTATTCTTTTTCATGCTAGCGGGAGTGAGGGGGATACAGAGAAAGAGTAAACAGTGTAACCCGAGCTCTGTACTGAGCCTCACTCAAAGATTCAAATGTTAGGGTCCCTCTTTTATACTTGAAACAAAGAAGCCTACGTGCCAAGTTCCACATACCAAGCTATGTTACTTAATTATTTTTCCTTAATGAAGGAAGAAGTAGATCATTATAATTATCTGCTATTTTTCTTATCTTTAAGCACTCAGCATTTCATCATGTTTCAATCTGAAGTCACAGATAGCTTCAGGCTCCAAGGATAACCGCTTATCAAGAAAGACTTACAGAGAGGAGTACTCCTAACTACTTTGATTTACACAAGACATCTGGGTACATCGTGCATCTCCACTATAGTCAGCCGTCTGGGTACATCATGCATCTCCACTATAGTCAGCCGTGGTTAAGCCATAGCAAGCTGAACAACATTAACCCTTACGTTCTCAGTTACTTTTACAGACTTGTTGCATGACTGGCACTATTTACCAACTGGACTATGCCCTATGTAATTGGAACAAAGTGTCTCAATTCTTGAATAAAATCCTCTTCCAATAAAGATCACCCCAGGATCTTTCCCGGTCAACTTTTGAAAATGTATCATGCAGTGTTGGTAATGTGACCTTTGCCCAAGGGACTTCAGGCAAAGGCATAGTCTGAGAACCAATCAATTCACTGTGGAAGATGCATCAGTGTTCTACCACGCTGGTCATTTTTTGGTTTTGCACATCTGTTGTTTAATGTGCGTAATTCATAATAAATTGCTGTCCAGTTACCAGTCTTGCATCCCAGCCAATATTGCACACTATTGGTTTTATGAACTGACACTATGTATGTTGAGTCCTCTTTTCAAAGTAGGAAGTCGCTCATTAAGCTTTTTAAATATATTTTTAAAAAAATTAATTCACTTCCAGGATGTCCACATTGCTGGCAGTATGGACATTTACTATCCATTCCTAATTATCCCTGGCCTGGGGCAGTTAAGAATCAATCATATTGTAGGGCAGCTGCTGCATGTAGTCCAGATTGCCATAAGGATAGAAGATTTCATTCTATAGGGACATGAATGAACCTTCTGTGATTTTTACAATAGTCTGTTAGTTTCCTGGTTGAAATTGCTGACTAGCTTCATTTCCAGATTGAATTTGCACCAATGCAGCTGGGGAATTTAATGTGTATTTCTGTCCCTGGATCACTCGTGCAGAGCTCTTGCTGCTGATCCAGTAACCTAACTGTTAAAGGGATGAGAACTGGGGCATTGTCGACTTAGCCTACGAAGCAGATTGGTAATGGGTGATTGTAAGTTCCTGTGCAGTCTAGAGGGCGTGCAGGTGAGAAGGGAAAGTTTTTAAAGGAAATGTACAAGGCAATTTTTTTTTTACACACAGTGGTAGGTGCCTGGAACGGATTGCTGAGGGTGAAAGCAGACACAATAGTGGTGTTTAAGAGGTTTTTAGATAGACACCTGACTATGGAGGGATGCAGGCAGAAGAGATTTAGTTTAATCGGGCATTGTGTTTGGTGCAGATAATTGGGCCAAAGAACCTGTTCCTGTGCTGCACTGTTCTATGTTTGAGCTCCTATATACGGGGAGCCATTGGTTATTGTTACTGTTTCACCACTTTCCCTGGCTGGTGATCCCTGCACTGTCTGTAGATTTGTGTTCATCCAAGACTGGAACTTCACGCGCACAATCACCCATTATCACTACTGCTTCGTGGGCTAGGTTAACGATGCCTTAGTTCTTGTCCTTTTTCAAATCCTTCCTTGAATTTAGATCTCCCTTTTCTTTTGTAACCTCCTTGTCGTCCCCCATGAGCTATTGGTCCTGTTTTATACCCTCGTATGGTAGACTTAAATGTTATTTTGCACTTTGAAGCATTTTATGACGGAAGATCATAAAAGCAGGAATGAACCATTCTGCTTGTGCCTTGCCCTCTGCCATTCTGTGAGACTATCCCTCATCCTTTACCTTGGTGCTACTTGTCTGCACCACAGTGGTGCAAGCTGGTCATTGGAAATTATACTTTTAAGGTATTATTACATTAATATCGTGACTATATCCACATCTCTCTTGGATAGAGAATTTCACCTACTGGGTGAAGGGCATCACGACCCTGAATAGCCGATCCTTTATTTTGAGACAGTGACCCTTGGTTCAAGACAATTCCAGTCAGGGGAAATGCATCTCTCTACCTACCCATAGGAATTTTGCAAGTTTCAATAGGGTATCTCATTCCTATCAACACTAGAGAGTTTTTTTAAACAAAGTAAACTTTATTCATAATAAAAAAAAACAAACTATATACAATATTAAAACAATGCAAACCTTTACATTCGTATACAGATCAATCATTAGTGTTACATTTTATTAAAAAAAACCAAAGCACTCATGCCACCCATGTGGCTCCCCGGGGTGATACCCCAATCCCATATTTACAATCTTTAAGGGGCTTCCTCGCCTGACCCTGCCCCTCCCTCTCCAGTGGCAGAAGAACCCTAAACTGTTGTCCCTCCCCACTGAGCCCTCGCGTTGGCTGCGCCCAGCGTCAGTGCGTCCCTCAGCACGTACTCCTGCTGCCTGGACTGTGGCAGTCGGCAGCATTCCCCTACAGACATCTCGCAGTGCTGGGAGACCAACAAGTTTCGGGCAGACCAAAGGGCGTCTTTCACCGAGTTGATGACCTTCCAACAGCAGTTGACATCAGTCTCTGTGCGCATCCCCAGAAACAGCCCGTAGATCAGAGAATCCTCTGTTATGCAGCTGCTGGGGATGAACCGTGACAAGGACCCTTGCATCTTTCACCACACCCTCCTTGCGAACCCACCACCTGCAAAGAAGTGGGCGACCGTCTCGTCCCCAGTGCAGTCCTCCTGGAGGCAGTGCGCTGGGAGTGAGGTTCCGACCACGCAGGAAGGATCTGACTGGGAGGGCCCCTCTCACTGCCAGCCAAGCAAAGTCTTGGTGCTTGGTGAGTTCTAGCGATGAGGCATTCTGCCAGATGGTCTGGACAGTCTGCTCGGAACCACCCCACAGTATCATCAAGTCCTCCTCCTGCAATGTCTGCAGGATGTTACGACAAATCCACCATACCAGGAGTAAATCTGGTGAACCTTGAATTCTCTCCCTCCCATCATAAGTATGTCCTTCCTTGGGCAGTGAGACCAAAACTATCTACTTTATTCCAGATATGTTCTCAGCAGTCCCATGTAATTGGAACAAGATTTTTCTTTTCTTGTATAAAATCCTCTTGCATTAAAGATCAATTCAGATTGGTTTCACTTTATTCAGATTTAAGACCTTGTCTGCGGTTTGAACTAAATCACCTTCAATTTTTATGTAAAATTCTATCATTATTATTACTCTTTTATTAAAGCCCTTTAACTACCAGATCATCAATTAATCCTTCCTGATTGCATAGTGTGTGGATGATATTTGGAGTAGGTGGAGGCATCTAAACGGCCAAGACATAGAAGGCTATGAAAGTAATGGGGGGGAAAAATGGGATTATTGATCAGCACAGTGGTTGGCATGGACATAGTGGGCCAAAGCGTCTGTGTTGTTCTGTATGGCTCTGACTCATTCGCTGACAATACTACATCTAAAATAGCCTGTTCCCTTGGAGGAAAAGGGAAGTTCACCTGATGTCCTGTTAGTGAGCTTATAATTGTTGAGAAGTTTGGGAACAGATATAATTGTAAAAATTGGAGAGTGAATATTGAAAGATGGTTTCCAAAGGCTGAACTCCTTCACGTAGGCTAGAGTGTGCTTGACCTGGCTCGTGCCTCTTGCAACCCAATGTCTCTTCAGTCGACCTTGGCTTTAATGGGTTAAGCAGCAACCTGTACTGATATTGTTATTGTTCTGCTGAGTAGGTGTGTGTTGCAATTTCACTATTCTTGCATTAGACTTTATTCTGCATTTGCATATTAGCCTGTTTCAGCTGCCTATTGATCATGTCTGGTCAATTAACTCTTTCCATTTCCCATGACAGAAGAGCACAAAGACTGCCATTGAAGTTGGAAGGACTTTTGCCACAATGTTTGCTGACATGAACTTCCGTCAGAAACTCTCAGAAGCTAAAACAAAGGAGGAGTTCAAAGAGACTCTAATTCTTCAGCGACACCTTCTAACTGTGATCCATCGGGAGCCAAGCAAGAAAGAGGATTCGAAGGAAAAGCAGGATAATCGCGCTCAGGTACCAGAATTGGTGCATGTTGTGTTGCAATTTGATCTGGGTTGGAATGCCTTGGTGCCTCCCCAGGGATGAAGGAATGATCCAGGAGTAACAAACTATCTGCTGGAGGAGCTCAGTGGGTTGAGCAGCATCTGTGGGGGTGGGGGAATAGAACTGGTTTCTGGTTGAAACCCTGCATGCATGTCCTGCTTGTCTCATTAAAGGAAAGATCCTCCTGGGCATAACAGAAGGTGGATGAGAGTTGAGGAGAGAAAAAAATTTATCAAACAAAATTTAGTTTTTTTTGTAAAGTTCTTTCACGAGAAATGACTTATTTTGTCCAAGATATTCAAGAAAAAAAATTTACATAAGCCTTAAGTGTTTCTATTATTTTAAAAAAAAAGTTAGCTGTCCATACCTTCTCAAAGTAAATGTTTCCAACATACCTCAGTAAGGAAGTTGGGCTCATTTCCTCCCTGAGAACCCTCAATAACCACTGTACTTCAAGTATTGGTTTATTATTGTCACTTGTACCGAGGTACAGTGGAAGAACTTGTCTTGCAAACCAATCATACAGGTCAATTCATTACACAGTGCAGTTACATTGAGTTAGTACAGAGTACATTGATGTAGTACAGGTAAAAACAATAACAGTACAGAGTAAAGTGTCACAGCTACAGAGAAAGTGCAGTGCAATAAGGTGCAAGGTCACAACAAGGTAGATCGTGAGGTCATAGTCTCATCGTATAAGGGAACCATTCAATAGTCTTATCACAGTGGGGTAGAATCTGTCCTTAAGTCTGGTGGTACGTGCTCTCAGGCTTCTGTATCTTCTACCTGATGGAAGAGGAGAGAAGAGAGAATGTCCCAGGTGGGTGGGGTCTTTGAATATGCTGGCTGCTTCAGCAAGCTGTTTGGGTGCATGTGCCCTTTTCCAATCGGAGTGAAATGTGGCGGGGGGCCATGATGAGAATGGTCGTCCAAATAATCCAGCACCCTGTTCTCCCAGTATCAGCCAGCAGAGATGAACGCCTACAGTCCTGTACCCATGTTGTAATGATGGAGCTTAACCCAAGGAAGTACAGTGACCATCCATAAATGTACTCCAGTATTATAGTGACATACAATCTGCTGGAGGAACTCAGTGAGTTGAGCAGCATTTGTCAATGTTTTTGGTCAGATCTGGATTTGTTGCCCCATGAGATCTGACCAGGATCGGTCAGGTCCCCAGACTGGAATTGGGTGGGCCTCAGGATCTGGGTGGACAGCAAGAGGTAATCAGGATGTGGGGTGGTGAGGAAAAGTCAAGTCCTTCCACTCTCTGACCTCAAGTGATCTTCATAGTTCCAACAGACTTTTGCTGGATGATGTCATATTAAATAGTCGTATAGCATGGAAACAGGCACTTCAGCCCATCTGGTCTGTGATGACCAGGATGCCCATCCAAGTTAGTCCCATTTGCCAGCTTTGGCCTATAACCTTCTAAACCTTTCCAATCCATGTACCTGTCCAAGTGTCTTTTAAAAGTGTTATTACACCTGCCTCAACTAATTCCTCTGGCAGCTCATTTCACATACATACCACCCTTCTGCGTTTTTTTTTAAAAAAATGTTGCCCCTCAGTTTCCTTTTAAATCTTTCCCCTCTCACCTTAAACCTATGCCCTTTTGTTCTTAATCTCCCAACCCTGGGAAAAAGACTGAGTGCATTCATCCTATCCATGCTCCTCAGATTTTATACACCTATAAAATCATCTCTGTCTCCTATGCGTCAAGGAATAAAGTCCTATACTGTCCAACTTCTCCCAATGACTCAGTCCTTTGAGTCCTGGCAACATCCTTGTAAATCTTTTCTGGACTCTTTCCAGTTTAATAACATCTTTCCTATAGCAGGGTGACCAAAACTGAACACAATACTCAACAATGTCTTGTACAACTGCATCATGCCCTCCCAACTTTTATACTCAATGCCCTGACTGATGAAGGCCAACGTGCCAAAAGCTGAAATAGTGAGGAATGTGCAGGGTTCTCAAACTGTTTTGGCATCCACTGGTCAGTCAACCAGTATGCCAAGTGAACTGATGGGATCAAAGTGGGGCTGTGGCAACCAATAGTCCATGGACCAATGTAGGCTGGATCTGGCCCCTTGTATTCCTCTGAAAGCTTGCACGGTGAAAACTCTACTATATCCCTGCGAGTTAGGCTACAGATAATGTAATGATTAAATTACAGGACTAGTAGCCAAAAGTCTGGATGTGTGATCCCGAGATATGTTCAAATCCCAACATGGTAGATGGGGAATTTAAATTTAAGTAATTAAATGAATCTAGTATTTTTTAAAAAAAAGAAGCCCAGTCTCGTTAATGGTAACCATGAGACTTCTAAATGATTGAGAGCCCATCTGGTTCACTGGCATTCTTCAGGGAAGGAAATTTACTATCCAGACCTGGTCTGGGCTCTGTGACTGCAGATCCATCAAAGTGGTCAACTTTTACCCTGTGCTTGGTTCAAGGGCAAGAGTTGTAATGCAGCCAGTCAGAAGATGTGATTCTGTCCCTGTCAGCATGGTGTCAGAGGCCAAAGACTGCGGGAAGGTGGGAGTGAGTTGGAGAATTAATGATAGGTCACGGAAGCAAAAAAAGTCCCATTCATTCATCTCTGCTCTAGACCCATCAATACATGTCTATACCATTCTCATCCTCCTAAACTGCAGATCCTACAGCCCTGCATCTCTTCCTCATCCTTTGGCTCATCCTCCACTTCTTCCCATTATTGGCAGTGATCTCCACTCCAAGTGCTTGATGAGATGCATCTTTATTAGTCACGTGTACATCGAAACACACAGTGAAGTGCATCTTTGCATAGAATATTTTGGGGGCAGCCGCAAGTGTCGCCACGCTTCCGGCGCCAACGTAGCATGTCCACAACTTCCTAACCCATACATCTTTGGAATGTGGGAGGAAACTGGAGCACTTGGAGGAAACCCACGCAGTCATGGGGAGAACGTACAGACTCCTTGCAGACAGCGGCCGGAATTGAACCCAGGTTGCTGGCGCTGTAATATCGTCATGCTAACTGCTACACTACTGTGCCTGCCCTTGAACTCTTCCTTGCAAAGGTTCTTTGCCTCTCTCCTTTTTAAGGATTGATTTTTAAAAAAATAACTGGCCAACCCGCTCTTCACCTGTTCCAATCTTTCTTTGTGGCTTGTTCAAATTTGAAGAGAAGATTTTGGTAGGGCTTTTGGGAAGGTGCCTCTGGCAAAGGGATGAATTGCAGTCTTTTCCATGTGCTATAATTATGACTGTTATCTGGCTTATATTAATAGGCAGCATCGTTGTGCAATTAGAGCCTGCTGCTTCACAGCATTAGAGATCTGGGTTCAATCCTGAACTTTGGTGCCGTCTGTGTGGAGTTTGCACCTTCTCTCTGTAACCACTTGGGTTTCCTCTGGACCTCGGGTGCCGTCGGTGTGGAGTTTGCATGTTCTCACTGTAACTATGTGGGTTCTCTCCCCCCCCCCCCCCCGTGCTCCAGTTTCCTCCCACTTCCCAAAGATGTGCAGGCCGTTGGGTTAATTGGCCCCAGTGTATAGGTGAATGGTAGAATCTGGGGGAATTGATGAGAATGTGGTGGTAATAAAAGATGGGATTGGTGTAAATGGCTGTAATATGGAGCCTTCCTCCCAGGTAGAGTGTTAGCATCTTTGGGGAAAGAAGAGAGAATTAAAAATCTCTTCCCTCTGCTTTATGCACCATCTACTTGTCTGCCTGTGCTGGATTCCAGATGTTTGAAGATGATTGTATCCTTCTTAACATTTAAAGAGGAGAAGTAAACAAACTCTGGCAAAACATTTAGACATTGTGAAAGTGCATCTTGAAGTAATTGTTTTTGAAAAGGTGCTGTACAAATGTTCCAAGGAGAGCCAAGTGTATTACAAGAGAGATGTTTGTTCACTGGAACTCTTTAAATGGTGTGTGTTATGCGAGGTCAGACAAAAGGAGACGTACAGAACATAAAATAAGCTGGGTTCCCCAACAGTTTGGGAAAACCCATGGCCAAGTGCCATTGTTAATTGATAGCAGGTTCCAGGTACCTTGCTGCTATGCCAGCTTTACTGGTATGTGGTTGGGTATTTGGTACAGGATATGGGCACACAGTTCTTGTGGATAACCACACTGCTTTTTATTTTGGCTGCATGATTTAAGTGCTGTATGCTGCATTTCAAGTAGTAGTTTTTTATCTTTGTGTCTTGTCACTCTGGAGCTATTAAAATTTGGGTGTGAGGCTTGTGTGTAGATTTTGCACTCGTGTCTCCAAGATGGAAGGCTTTTGTCTATTATTGTCACATGTACTGAGGTACAGTAAAAAGCTTGTGTTTGCATGCCATCCAGACATCATTTCGTACACAAGTACACTGAGGTGGTACAAAAGGAAAGCAATAGCAATGCAGAATAAAGTGTTACAGTCACAGAAAGTGCAGTGCAGGTAGACAAATAAGGTGCAAGGGCCATGATTGAGAGTTCATCTTTAAGGTACAAGAGGTCTGTTCATGAGTCTTATTACAGTGGGATAGAAGCTGTCTTTGAGTCTGGTAGTGCATGTTTTCAAGCTTTTATATATTTTCTTCCTGATGGAAGAGGGGAGATTGAGGGGATGCTCCACTGTCAAAGGGGCTGTCTTTTGGTTGAGATATTTAAGAGTCTACACCCTCTATGGAAGAGCATGGGTGTTGGCCAATATTTTCCAACTACAGGAAAGCAAAATAATTGTTGAGAGAACTTTGTGCACAAATTGGCTGTCACATTTTGAGCATTGCAACAGCTACATTTTGGAGTTTATTTCATTGGCTGTAAAGTGCTTTGGAGTATGGAGTGATCTGTTTGGATGGCATGTAAATAAAAGCTTTACACAATCTTGGTACATGTGACAATAATAAATCAATTACCAGGAAGTGCATTGCAGAAATATTAGTCTGCCTGAAGTAGACTGGCTTCTGAGAACAGTGGCCGTTAAATGGCTCCTGCTATTTCCACGTGGTCTCAAACGATCACATGAATAAGGGACTGCCGTGTAGATACCAGTTTCCCACAACCTTTCGGACCCTGATCGCGAAGAGTTGGGGCAGAGATGTTACAGATCTATGGTGGAGCAAGCCTCGTTATCTAACATAGCACTCAGGCAGGGCTATGTTGGTGCTGCCCTTCAACCATATCTAGCACTTATGGTTATACTGCAGGCAACCAGGAGCTCCTCAGGTTACATTCTGTCATGTAACACTGAATAACCTTGGTCGTGTTAGTCAGCAGTATTGCCAGAGAACAGCTTTAGAAGCTGTCAGATTGTTATAAAGTCCTGAGTGGTTTAGTAACATCATTCTTCAAATGGAGCCTGCGGCAGATTCTTGTTCAGTGACTCTAATCCCAGACTGATTAAAATGTGACACCTGCCACATTCTATAGTTTAGACTCTCTATGCCACAGCCCAAGGCTGTTTTCCTTTTTAAGTATTTATTTTGATCTTTTTGAATTTTGCAATTGGATTTGCTTCTGTCATTGCAAAGCATAGATGATTGCTGTTGTGTTTATTTTAAGAAAAGGTTTTCTGCATTGTTCTAACACTTTAACAGTTACCTTCATATCTGTAGCTGTTGATTCCCAGATGCACTTACAGTTCCTGCTTCTGTTTTACTGAGAATAAGATTCTCTCCCACTTGCCAGGAGAGGGTTTCCTGTGGTTTTTTTTCCCCAAGTTTATTTTTTGGGATGTGAACATCTCTGACAAAGCTAGTGTTTATTCCTCATTTCTCCCGCAAGTGGTGGTGAGTTGTCACCTTTGAGTCCCACAGTACAGCTGGATAGGAAGTTACAAGATCTTTTGATCCATTGACTCTTTATGACCTCCTTCACCCCCAACCCCTCAGTTTTCAATATTTACTTATTAGTTAGTCACATGTACATTGAAACACAGTGAAATGCGTCTTTTTTTTTGCATTACTGAGAATGTGCTGGGGGCAGCCCGCAGGTGTTGGACATGCTATGCACCAACATAGCATGTCCACAGCTCCCAACCTGCACATCTTTAGAATGTGGGAGGAAACCGGAGCACCCGGAGGAAATCCATGGGGAGAATGTACAAACTCCTTATGGACAGCGGCGGGAATTGAACCCAGGTTGCTGGCGCTGTGATAGTGTTATGCTAACCACTACACTACCATGCTGGCCAATCTTATGATTGACAGTAGAGTCAAATAGATCAGGCAGAAACAAAATAAAACTTCCTAAAACAGAAAATGCTGGAAAGGGCCTTTTAATGGGTCAGCCAGCCACTGACAGAATGAGACCCTGAGCTAATGGGTGGACTTGTGCTCTCTTCGGCTCCTCGTTCACACTTTTATCTGGACTGGATGCAGAGGGCCAACGTGTCAACATCTGTCCTTCAAAAACCTGTTTGAAGAGTCAGTCTTCTATGCTAGGGTCTGCCTTCCCTGGGATCAAAACAGAAAACATTGGAGATGCTCAGCAGGTCAGGCAACATCCATGAAGAGTTGCACAAAGTCCTTATTTCAGGTTGATGACCCTTCCATCAAAATAGGGTAAGTGAGAGAAGTAGTGCATTGCAAGTTAAAGAGAAGGGGGAAGGATGGAGAGAACATAGGGCATGTGTGTTTTCTTCTCTGCCTCTCAGTCTCTGCAACTTAAAACACAGCTCTTTCTGTCTCCACAGATGCTGCCTGCAGTACTATCTCCAGGTTTTTTTCCCAGTTTTTTTAAGATCT
Organism: Pristis pectinata; assembly: GCF_009764475.1. NCBI lineage: Eukaryota > Metazoa > Chordata > Chondrichthyes > Rhinopristiformes > Pristidae > Pristis > Pristis pectinata. Next base: position 11,155,758 of record NC_067406.1, on the reverse strand, counting down.
GCAGTATTTTGCTTCTTGATTAGTGACTTAGCTGGGAGTAGTTGGTTGATTCTGCTGTTGGTTGGAGATAATGAACTAGAAAGCTTGAATGTTTTAGCAGGCTTTAAGCAACACAGAAAAGGGAGGGGGGAGAAGGAGGTGAGAGGAGCTGTAAAGGAAAGTTCTATGAGACCATGTTGAATTGGTTGTGGTTTCCAAGGAATGAAGTGGGTGTGGAGGCAAGTTTTAGGAGGGCAAAGCTAATGTAGGGTGAAGGTAGAAGAATGGTCATAGTTGCATGGAAACAGACGCTTCAGCCCAGTGAGTCTGTGCCAACCATCAAGCAGCAAATCGCACGAGTCCTATTTCATGCTGCCCACATTCGCTAGTGGTCAAATGGAAATTCAATCTGAGATGAGGAGTACTTCAAGGTGTAGAATCCTGGAGGAGTTGACTGCTTGGGAATTTCTTGTTTGGCAGTTATGATAACAAAGTTCTCCTCTTCCTGAGCAGGCTCATAACTACCTATGTTTGGGTAAAGGAATGCTGGAAGACCTAAGGCGCAGGTTGCCTTTCTATCTCTCGGATTATACAGACGGTGAGTCAATGGTGGTTCTTATCACTGACCTGTGGACATTGTGACTGTGGCAGTGGTTACTTCCCTTTGGAGAAATTATAAAGAGTCCTTATTTCCAGAGGGAATCTGGTCATTGCCAGTGAGGCCAGCATTTATTGCCCACCCTTTTCCCAAGTTCCTTGCTCCCAAACATCATTGGTGAATGTGTGGGAGTAAGGTTGTGTTGATCATCCATTCTGGCGCACAAACTATGTAATGCCAAAGAAGAACATTATGCCCATCATATTAGTGCGAGCCAATTACTCCCACACTTTTTTTTTCATTTCTACACATTTAGCCAATTCTCTTCTGAAGTTACCTTTGAATCTGCCCTTTCAGATGGTGCATTACAGATTATAACGGCTCATTGTATTGTCCTTTGCCGGTTCTCTGGTTATTGACCCTTCTGGTACTGAGAGCAGTTCCTCATTTATTTTATCGGAACTTTAAATTATTTCATCAAATGATGGAATTTAATAACACAGGAAATGGCTTTTTGGTCCATGGTATGTAGGTCAGATATTGAATTCCTTAATTGGGTCTTGATTTTTATGAAAGCAATTCTGATTGTGTCTTGCCAGTTTGTCTGCTGTATGTAATGCTGATTTTCAGAAAGCCCATCTTCCCATTAATTTTTATCTTGCTGCTTGTTAAAATTGCTAATTGGAATTTCCATAGAACATTGAAAATTACATTATGTATTCAACATTTCTATCCTGGGGAAAAGATTCTGGCTGTCTACCCTCTCATAATTTTATGAACTTCTATCACTTGGCCACCGACACTCCAGAGAAAACAATCCGAGTTTGTCCAACCTCTCCTTGTAGCTCATACCCTCTAATTTAGGCAGCATCCTGGTAAACCTCTTCTGCAACCTCTCCAAAGCCTCCACATCCTTCCTGTAATGGGGCAACTCAGAACTCCAAGTGCAACTTAACCAAAGTTTTATACAACTGCAACATGAATTCCTGGCTCTTGTACTCTGTCTCTACTGATGAAGACAAGAATGCCATACACCACTATCCACTTACATTGCCCCCTTCAGGGAGCTATGGACTTGGACCTCAAGTTCAGTCTGTACATCAGTGCTGTTAAGAGTCCTGCCATTTAACTGTACACTTTACATTTGACCCCACCCCCACAGTACAAAACCTCACACTTGCCTGGATTAAACCCCATTTGCCATATCTACGCCCATATCTGTAACTGGACGACATCATTTGGTGCTGATTTTTGTTTCCTTGCCTCTTCCTCGGCAAATTCAAGTGAGGGCACATGCTTTGTTCTCCTGCCATTCATACCATAGCCATAAAAGACCACATTAAAATAGAACTATTTTCTTGTGCTTTTTTTTGTGTGTGAATGTGCCTCACAGCTCCCAGACCCTGACATGGTAGGTCGGTCGTTTTATTGTGCATGGAGTTTGTAATGTTTAGCCACAGAAGCATTTTGGAAAACGCTTTGGTCCATCTGGAGTTGAATATAAAACCCAAATCCCCTTTGCAACTTTGCTTTTGGCCACAGAACCACGTGTTGGGTATGACCCCAGAGTCTAGGCTGATGCTCTCAGTGGCATATTGAGGGGATGCTGGACTTACTGGAGGTGCTGCCTTTCACAAGACCTGTTAGTGTGATACCCTATCTTTTCTCTTTTGCGTGAAAATAAAAGATCCCATGTGAGTAGAAGAATAGAGGTGAGCCTGGAATCTTGGACTGTCAACGGCTCAAAAATCAGAGTAACTGGTCACTTCTGGGACCCTGCGGTTCACAAATTGGCTTATGTAGTGACTAATCTTGTAAAATTGAAAGTTTTACTTGATTTTTGTTGTAATTCCCTTCCTTTCGATTTGTCTAGCTTATGTCCATTACTAACGTCCTCCTTAATTTGCCCATTTCCACTAATCTTCTCTATCATGGCTAATGTGTTCAACCAGCTTGCTTCTAAGCATCACTCCATGGTGACCCCAAGCCCAGGATGCCTGAACCACTTCCATACCATTATTGTGGTGTCGTGTCCAGAAAACTGGGCCTTCAATATCGGTCTCAATTCTGACTCTGATCCTTGACAAAAACAAGACTATATATAACCCATTCCGAAAAGGGAAGTTTCATTTTCTATTTTTATTGGGTTATGCTGCTGTGAGGAGGTTTAAGACCAGATGGGCAGATCGTATGGAAGTTTTTCCCAATGTGGAAGTGTTTAAAATCAGAGAGCTTGGGTTACGGTAAGAGGTTTAGAGGGGATCTGTGGAAGGTGTTTTTTTTTACCAAGAGGGTGGTGAGAATCTTGAACACACCGCTTGAGGAAACATTGAGGCGGGGTATTCTCACAACATTTAAGAAATGTCTAAAGCATTTGAATTGCCAAAGTACAGAAGACTGCAGACCAGGTGCTGGTAAATGGGATTAATGTAGATGGGTACTTGATGGTTGGTATGGACACAGGGCTGAAGAGCTTGTTTCTGTGCTGTATGACTCCTGACCTCACAATGTTAACACTGCAATGCAAATGCTTTGCACCCTACACACACAACTTAAACTTCCCAACTAATTTGGTGTAGCGTGATTTGGAGAGTGCAACTCCTTCATTTTAGTGGATTTTTTGCTGAGTAACTCTGAAGGCCTGATTGTTTTCCCTTGTAGGCGCTGATTGAATGCTGGAAATCAAATATAATTTAGTTGGTGAAATATAGCATTCAGTTATGGTTTGCTATTTGGATGAAAATCTGAATTAACTTGTTCTGAGTCTGATTTCTTTGTTGTTGTTTTGCCTTGAACTTTGCACTCTGGATTAAATGCAGGTATACTTGGAAGCAATAAGTCCATCAGAAAGTACATCACAACTATCTTGTTTCTATATTGCATCTGCCTACTACCAACGATAGCTTTTGGTTCTTTAAACGCTGAGAACACTAGAGGGTCGATCGGTAAGTTCTTAGTTCCATTGCCACTAATTGGAGCTCTCAACATCCAACTGTCCAATTGAGTTTAGATTATTGAGAAACAATACAGCATTCCAATGGTGCACTGAGATCAGTTAAATGAAAAGGTTGAACAGAAGCGTTTGATGCCAAATCCATGAAGAAGTTGATAATTGGGTAAGTGCTTGGGGAATGAAAAATATGGAATTGCAGAAGATGTTGCAATGGCTAAAACTTGCAAGATCAATTTATATGGATTTTTCTGAGCTCAAAAATGGGTGCTTCCAATATACTGTGCTCCAAATTTCTCAAAGGAATTGCAGTCCATTTTGTCTCTGAATTGCACAAGATTTTGCAAATGCCTCTTTTTCCATTTAAGTTACTGTATGACTTGACCGGTTAAATTGAGAATGCCTTGGAGCTTTAAGGTTTGATTGCCAAACTATATGTTTTGGTTACAGCTGTTACTGAGTCATTAGCTTTGATTTGTTTTGCCTGCATGTAATTTGCCATTACCCTTCATGAGGGTAACCAAGGTTTTGATGATGGAAATTCCATTTCGGACATGCAACATTTAGTTCAGATTGTACCCTGGTTCAGTTAGACTTTGCTTTCTTTCAAACAATATGTTGCCAAAATTTTTTTGGATCGACACTGGGCTGAAGGGTCTGTTTCTATGCTGCATAACATGGCCTCTAAATGGGAATCTGCAGATAGTGGAAGAGCAGGTTTGGGGTGTGAGGTGATAACATCGCCGGAGAAATATTCAGGAGTTTAAACTGTTGATCGATTGATGCAAATTGAAATCCAGTCACAGCAGCTGAGGAATTTTAAGTTTAACTAATTAAAATCAAAAATTTAGAATGAAACTAAGATGTTGTCAGATCAGGGTGCAATGAAGTTCCTTGCTCCTGAGTTTCAAAAAGAGGTTACTTTGTTCACTTCCCAATGTGGTCTTCTGTGTACATGACACCAGACTCGTGCCAATGTAATTGAAAAGTCAGAGCAAGCCACTCAGATTGTTGACTCCAAAGTTGCCCCAACCAATAAATATGGGCTTTGCTTGCATGAGAGACATCCTGGAAAGTTTGCTTGGCTTGTGTGGATGAAGGGGTCGTTTTGAGGAATGACTGAGCTAGCTGAGCATAAACTCATTGGAGCTGATAATGAAAAGCTGATCGTATTGATGCGCAAGATCCTGAGGGGGCTTGACAGGGTGGACTTGGAGGGAATGTTTCCCCTGCTCTGGAGGCAAATGGGCTCCAGAACTAGAGGTTACATTTAAGAATAATGAATTGCCATTTAACATGGAGAGGAGAAGATTGAACCCAGATTGAATTCAAAGGCAGAATACAAGGTTAATGGCAGGACTCTTAGCAGTGTGGAGGAACAGAGGGATCTTGGTGTCCAGGTCCATAGATCCCTCAAGGTTGCCGCGCGGGTAGGTAGGGTCGCTAAGAAGGCGTATGGAGTGTTGGCCTTCATTAGTCGGGGTATTGAGTTCAAGAGCCGCAAGGTGATGTTGCAGCTCTGTAGAACTCTGGTTAGACCACACTTGAAGTATTGTGTTCAGTTCTGGTCACCTCATTATAGGAAGGATGTGGGAGCTTTGGAGAGGGTGCAGAGGATGCTGCTTGGATTGAAGAGCATGTTATATGAGGATAGGTTGAGTGAGCTAGGGCTTTTCTCTTTGGGGAGAGGAGGAGGATGAGAGGTGACAATAGAGGTGTACAAGTTAAGAGGCATAGATCGTGTGGACAGTCAGACTTTTCCCCAGTGTGACAATGGCTAACACGAGGGGGCATAAGGTGATTGGAGGAAGGTATAACGGGGATGTCAGGGGTAATTTCTTTTACACAAAGTGGTGGGTGCGTGGAACGCACTGCCTGTAGAGGTTGTGGGGGCAGATACATTAGGGACATTTAAGACACTCTTAGATAGACACATTAAGAAATGGGGAGCTATGTGGGAGGGAAGGGTTAGATAGATCTTAAAGCAGGATAAAATAACAGCACAACATTGTGGGCCGAAGGGCCTGTACTGTGCTGTAGTGTTCTATGTTCTAATTGAGGGCAATAATTGGATCAGCCATTATCTTATTGAATAGCAGAGCTGGCTGAAGGAGCAATGCTAGAATCCATAAATACCTGGTACTGAAGTTGTGCTGTATTGGTAGTTGCAGGGATAACATGGGATGGTCAGGAGGTTATGGCTCAGAAGTGAATGGTGTAGGGTTAGGATCATGGGAGAGGATGGCAGAGCAAGTGAGTTTGATATTTTGCAGTCGGGAGGAAGGGGTGGTTGATTGCTTGGCTGGTGATTTCCTGCTAGTACGCTTAGTGCCAGAGACTGGGGCTGCTCCACTTTGCTCTCACCTGATCCCCTGGTTCCAGAGTTGGGATGTTCTCCATTTTGCATTCAGTGCATCCTCTTGCACTTCCAATGACTTGGGAGCAGCAGCTTCCCCTCTGCCATCAGATTTCTGAGCAATCCATGAGCACTACCTCATTATTCCTTTTTATTTGCACTATTTATTTATTTTTGTAATTTGTAGATTTTTGTCTTTGCACTGTAATGCTACTGCAAAACAAAAATTCACATGCATCAGTGATGATAAATCTGCTTCTGGTTGCTCCTTCATGTTTATTCCTCATTTTGGATGCCACTTGTATCCTCAGGGTTAATTACAAAGAGAAACAAGTCATCTAAAAAGGGCCAGTGTCTTTAAACTGGTTAATTTGCAATGTTATGGATTGAGTTTAAAAGTAAACATCTATTTCTGCACCAGCCTCTTGTATGTTATTCAGACAACAACCTCTTGTGTATTAATAGAAAGCGTTGACTTTCTGCTTCTGTCCTAATGCCAGTTGTTTTGCAGATGTGCAGAAAACCATACTTGCCCAGTGCATTGGAGGAGTGGCCTATGCAGTATTCGCTGGTCAGCCAATGGGTATAGTTTTAACAACTGCACCCCTGGCCTTGTACATACACGGTATGTTGCATTCCTCTTGCTGATTATTACAAGTTTAAGTACGTCTCTCTCTAAGATCTTGCACACGTTTGTCCACAGTAGGTAGACTTCACAACAACTTCTGCAGTGTTCTGTCCATATGCTTCAAGAATTGCAAGGGGGTGTGGGAGCAGATCTGGAGAAATGTCAAACCATGCAGTGGAAAGGTTCAGGCTGTGAACTGCTGTGTAAAGATGTGTTGCATCACATAGTCATAGAGAGATGTAGCACTGACACGGGCCATTTGGCCCAACTTGATCATGCTAACCATGATGCCCATCTATGCTAGTTCCATTTGCTTGTATCCTCCAACTCCTTCCCTATCCAAGTACCTACCCAAATGCCTTCTGAAACACTCATTGTATCTGCCTCTACCACCTACTCTGACAACTTGGTCCATCTAACCAGCACCCTCCTGTGTGGGAAAAACTTGCCCCTCAGATCTCCTTTAACTACCCCTCTTCCCCCCCCCCACTACTTTAAACCCTCTAGTTTTAGACTCTCCCACCCTAGGATAAAAACATCTACCCTGTCTATGTCCCTTATAATTTTATAAACCGCTATAAACTCACCCCTTAGCTTCCTGCACTCCAGTGAGAATAAACACAGCCTGTCTAATTGCTCCTTGACAGCCCTCCATTCCAGACACTGTCCTGGTGAATCTCTTCTTCACACTTTCCTGTACTGTGGTGACCAGAACTGTGTGCAATACTCTGTGTGGTCTGACCAATCTTTTATACAGCTGCAACGTGATGTTCCTACTCAATGCTGAGGTCCACAGAGGCAAGCGTGCTGAATGCCTTTCTTTATCACCCTCTCCACCTGTGTTGTCATTTTCAGGGAGCTGTCAACTTGCACCCTAAGGTCCCGCTGTTCATCAACACGCCTGAGGTCCCTGCCCTATATACTGTTTGTATTTGACATCCCAAAATGCAATGCCTCACACTTGTCTGGATTAAATTCCATCTGCCACTGCTTGGCCCAACTTTCCAACTGATGTATGTCCCTCTGTGTCCTTTAACAACGTTTTTTTTGCTCTCTACTACTCCACCAGTTTTTGTGTCTTCAGCAAACTTAGTCAGGTCCACCTATTAATCATCCACGTCATTTAAGTATGTATATAAACAAGCACTGATCCCTGTGTTACACCACTGTTTACAGACTTCCAGGCAGGAAAAACTTGATCTATGCCTCTTATCATTTTATACATCTCTGTCAAGTCGAGTGGACAGTCAGAGACTTTTTCCCAGTGTGACAAAGGCTAACACAAGGGGGCATAATTTTAAGGTGATTGGAGGAAGGTAATTTTTACACAGAGGGTGGTGGGTGCGTGGAACGCACTGCCGGCAGAGGTTGCGGGAGCAGATACATTAGGGACATTTAGGAGACTCTTCACCACGTGAATGATAGAGAAATAGGGGCTATGTGGGAGGGAAGGGTTAGATAGATCTTAGAACAGGATAAAATGTCAGCACAACATTGTGGGCCGAAGGGCCTGTACTGTGCTGTAGTGTTCTATGTTCTAAAACTCACCTTGACCTCTACTCTCTACCTCCTATCACCAAGCCAATTTTGGATCCAGTTTGCCAACACACCTTGGATCCCATGTGCCCCAACGTGGACCAGACTATTGTTTGGGACTTTATCAAAAGCCTTGCTGAATTCCATGTAAATCATGTCTACTGGCCTGCCTTCATCAATTTTCTTAGTTACCTCAAAAGAACTCAGTCAGATTCATGAGACAGTATTTCCCCTGCATGAAACCTCCTCCTGATCAGTTCCAAGTGTACATAAATCCTGTCCCTTAGAGAGATTACTGGAAGAAAAATTCTACCACTGTAAGGCTCGCCAGTCTGTAGTTTCCTGGACTACGCCTACTGCCCTTTTTGATAAAGGAACAACATTACCCGTCCTCCAGTCTTATGGTTATTGAGGATGCAAAAAATCTGTTGGGAGCCCCAGCAATCTCCTCTCTTCCCATAGCATCCTGGGATAGATCCTGTCAGGCCCTGGGGATGTATCCACCTTAATGTGTACCGGTATCTCCGACACTTCCTCCTTTCTGACACAGGCTTGTTCTAGAATATCAGTGTACCTATCCTCTACCTCTCCCATTCCTGCTTCCTGGTGAATACTGATGTGAAGTATTCACTCAAGGTCCTGCTTGTATCCTCTGGCTCCACACATAAATTCCCCTTTAGGTCTGCAAGGGACCTACTCTTTTCCTAGATACTCTTGCTTTTAATATACTTTGGGATTCTCGTTAATCCTGCTTGCCAAGGCCACTTCATGTCCTCTTTTTGCCCTCTGAATTTCTTGTTCTTTCCCAATTTTCCTATAAACTTCAAAGAACTTGCTCAAACAAATGCCTATCCCTGCCATATGCTTCTGCCTTATTTATGATCAAACCTACAATTTCCTTTGTTAACTGATGTTCCCTAATCTTACCATCTTTGCTTCTTATCCTTTATAAGGACATGCTGACTCCGAACTCCTACCATCTCGCCTTTAAATGCCTCCCACTTATCAGATGTTGTTTTCCCCTCTAGCAGCTGCTCCCAATTTACTTTTACTAGGTCCCACCTTATACTTTTGAAATCAGCCCTCTCCCATTTTTAAGGCCTCAATTCTTGGACTAACTTTTTTTTAATGACTACCTTGAAACTTACTGAACAGACACTTCCACCATTTGCCCATTCTCATTCCCTATGATAAGGTCAAGTACACTGGTTTATTATTGTCACTATGCCAAGGTACAGTGAAAAATTTTGCTTTGCATACCATCCATACAGATCAATTCATTACGACAGTGCATTGAGGTAGTACAAGGGAAAACAATAACAGAATGCAGAATGTAGTGTTACAGTTACAAAGAAAGTGCAGGCAGATGATAACGTGCAAGGCCATAACAAGGTAGATTGAGAGGTCAAGAGTCCATCTTGTACTGGAGGACAGTTCAATAGTCTTGTAACAGCGGGTTAGAAGTTGTCCTTGAGCCTGGTGGTACGTGCTTTCAGGCTTTCCTGCCTGATGGGAGGGGGGGAGGAGAGAATGTCTGGGGTGGGTATACACCCTTTCCTAGTAGGACTCTCTGTACAGCTTTAAAAACCTCTTGAAGCATTTTACAAATTCCACCCCATCCCTCCCTTCCACCAAGGCAATCCCAATCACTACTGGGATAATTAAAACAAAACGCTACTTCAATCCTACTTTTTTTTACACACCCTACTGCAATTTGCCTACATGTTTTTCTAATTCCCACTGACTATTGGGAGACCTATAGTATAACCCCTTCTTGTTCAAGTTATACTCACGTAGCCTTATTTGCTGATTCCTCCAGGATATCCTCCCTCAGTACTGCAGTAAGCTCTCCATGATCAACAGTACAACACCTATCCCCTTTGTAATCCTATAATACTCTCCTCCTCCTCATGTTCTCATTAACCCCACCCCTCCCCCAATTCTACCACTCACCTACTCAATTTATAGTGGTAAATTAACCTAGTAACATAATGTACTACAGCTTATTTAAATAGCACTGATGTTTACCACATCAAATGTGAAAGCTACTTTATAGTTGGTGCAAGTAAACCTATTTAGTATCTGTAGACTTGGAAATTCTCCTTTACCTTGGAAGAACAGTGGTTGTAGTTAAGGTGGGTTAGTTTGGTAGGCTGTTTATTTTGGCTGGATTGTTTTAATTCAGTGAGTGAACGAAGTGAGAAAAGAAATCTTTGGCACAAAAAATGGTCCTCCTTGTGCTTGATGTCCAGGGTGGTATTAGTGTAGACAAGACTGAAGTAAGAACTGCATTTCTTAACCCTGGAGTTGTGCATGGTTTGTTCGGGTACCTTATTCCAAACTTTCAAGTCCCTAGTCCCAACTCTGTTTCTGTTTGTCCACTCAGTTGAGAACGCAAGAAATAGAAGCAGGAGTAGGTCATGTGGTTCCTCAAACTACTTTGCCTAATCAATAAATCTACGGCTGATCAGCATCATGTTCCTGCTGATTTCTCGAAACCACACCTGGACCAATGTGTTAGGAAGTTGTGGGCATGCTGCATTGGCACCGGAAGTGTGACGACACTTGCGGGCTGCCCCCAGAACACCTTACACAAAAGATGCATTTCACTATGTTTTGATGCACACATGAGTAATAAAGATATCTTATAATAGTCTGCGTCTCCTCATTTGAGAACGATAATTACACCTACGGTCAACAAATGTCTCCCTCAAATGGTTGACACACTCACTCTGAAACAATTCCTCCTTGCATCTACGTGAATTGGCCTTTTTAAGAATCCTCTGTTTCAATCAGATTCCCTCAGTATTGGCGTAACTTGTACACTTTCATTGCCAACACCTTTTTATCCCGGGAATCAATCCAGTGAAATGCCTTTCGATTGCTTTTGGTGTAATTATTGTTCTCAAATGAGGAGATGCAGACTATGATCACATTGCTCCAAGTGTGGTTTTACCAGTGACATACAGTTGTAGCAAAACTTCCCTACTTCTATGATGCAGGCCCTGATGCAAGGTTTCGACCTGAAACGTCAACAATTCCTTTCTCCTCCTCAGATGCTGCTCGACCACAACTGCTTCCCCCACTACCCCTGAAAGACTGTTCCACGTAGCTACTTTCCTGTGATTTTTAAAAAGAAAACAACTTGCCTTGCACATCTCCTCCTCCTCCTCTTCAACTTTCTCCCCCTCTCACCTTAAATGCATGTCCTCTAGTATCTGACATTGCTACCCTAGGAGAAAGATCCTGACTGTCCACCCTATCTATGCCTCTCACAATTTTATAAACTTCTATCAGGTCTCCCCTCAGCCTCCGCTGCAGAGAAAACAACCCAGGTTCATCCAACTTCTCCTTATCTGCCCACATATTATTTTTACAAGTGATATAATGCTGATTTAGAGAGAAAGAGATACACATATAGTTCAACTATCAGTCACCTGTAGAGATTCCAGTAATCTAGGTTTTAACAAAGCTACTTGTTTCTGAAAAGCAGATTCAGCAAAATGAAGCATACCATTTTGTAATGTGTGTGGAAAATGTATTTGGGTTGGTTTGTTTGGTCAAAGTCATGATTGAAGTGTTGGTTTTAAGCAATGTATAAAAGAGCAGGAGATGAAGATATTTAGTGCGGAGATCCAGAGAGCAAAGTACAGAATGTGCAGCCTCCATTACTGGCATAAAAAGAAACACAATGTACAAGAAGCACATGAGTAAAAAGAACGTAGTGTGAGAGGGGAGCAGGGTCACAGGCTAGAGATTACAAATTGGGAGGGATGTGATTATAGCAGAATTTAATACCATGGTGAATAACTTTATATCTGAAATGCCAGAAAACAGTCGTCTTGACTAGTGAAGATGTGTGATGGGGACTTGATATGGTTATGGGATAGATCAGCTAGCCCTTTATGGAACATAACCATGATTAGCTAAAGTAATTTAATCTCATGAGGAGTAAATGTATATTGTGTTTAACAGAGAATCTTTTTAAAATGGTGTCTCCAGTCTCTCGTTACTTAATTTCAGTTGTAAAGTATGTTGCACCTAATGTATGTTCATTGTGTTAATAATTATAGATGTTTTTGAAGATGCTCCATTTTATCCCTAAAAATGAGTCTTGCGTAATACATGGGTAGATGATGACTTCCCAAAACACACCAACTCTCACTCGTCGGATAAAATTCCATCTGCCAATGCTCGGCCCAACTTTCCATCTGATCCATGTCGTGCTGCTGCCTTTTGGACAACCACCTTCACTATCCACACCTCCAACTTTCGTGTCATCCACAAACTTGCTAATGGTACCTCCTACATTCATACCCAGGTTATTGATGTACATTACCACCAATGAGGGTCCCGGTGCCGCTCCCTGTGGTACACCACTGATAATGAACTTCTAATCAGAAAGGCATCCTTCCACTGCTACCCTCTGCCTCCTATCACCAAGCCAACGTTGGATCCAATTAGCCACCTTGTGTTGGATCCTGTATGCCTTCTGGACGAGCCCATCATGTGGGACATTGAATGCCTTACTAAGTCCACGTAGACCCTGCCTTCATCAATCTTCTTGGTTACCTGCCAAACTAGAATAGGCAGTCTTTCAAACCATCTGTTCTTTTCTCTCTCTCTCTCTCAACACTGTGTGACAGATATTTTTTCTCTCCAGTAATCCAGGGCATCTGTGATGACTACAGTCTGAATTTCTTTGCTTTTTACGCCTGTGTTGGCTTGTGGAATAGTTTCTTTTGTGTCATCTATGGTATCGGTAACTTAAGTTCAATGAAGAAGTTTTTCAAAAGGTAAGCTGCGATAAGCTAGCTTCCATGAATTATTAACCTCATTTTTTTTCCCTACCTTGATGATTTGCAGTTGACATTGGTTAGGTGACAAATATATATTTGTGGTGGATGTGGGGGAGCCCTCCTTGAATCACTGCAGACCTCTATAAAGAGAGGTTGGACGAACTTTGATTGCTTTCTCTGGAGTGTTGGAGGCTGAGGGGAGGCCTGATAAAAGTTCAAAATCATCAGAGGCATAGATAGATGAAAATCACTATGATGCTGGAGGAACTCAGCATCTGTGGAGAAAAGCAGATGGTCAATGTTTTGTGTCAGGACCTTTCTTCAGGACTTTTCTCCACAGATGCTGCTTGGCCTGCTGAGTTCCTCCAGCATCATCATGTTTTTCATCTAGATTCCAGCATCATCTTTGTCCTTTAGAGGCATAGATAGGGTAGACAGAATCTTTTTCTTAGGGTGGAAACTTCAAATTCTAGCATTTGAGATGGGGGTGGGGTGGGGGGAAAGAGTTTAGAAGGAGATGTGTGGGGGAGGTGAGACATGGGTGCTTGGATGGGCTGCCAGGGATAGTGGTGGAAGCAGATATCATAGGGGTGTTTAAGAGGATTTTAGACACCTGAATATGGAGGGATATGGATCATGTGCGTATTTAAAACCTCCATATCCATATTTAAAATTTGAGAGGCATACACAAGGTAGTCTCTTTCCCAGGATGGAAATGTCAAATGCTGGAGGGCAGAGCTTTTAGGTGAGAGGGGGAATGTTTAAAGGAGATTTACATAGCAAGTTATTTTCCACAAAGTGGTAGGTGCCAGGGGAAGTGATCGAAGCAGATATGATGGCAATGTTTTAGAGGTATTTAGGCAAGCATGTGAACAGGCAGTGAATAGAGGGATATAGACCATGTGGAGGCAGATGGGATTAGTTTGCATTTGCATCATGGTCAGTGTGAGACTGTGGGCCAGAGGGCCTGTTTCTGTGCTGTGTTGTACTATTCTATGTTCCTTCCCAAGGTTCCAGCATAATTCTGGTTCCCAGAATCAGTTGGAACACATGATATGAAGTCCAACCAATTCAGCATCACTGTCTTCCTGCTTTATGCAATGCCTCTGTAAAGTCCAGATTCCACATATTTGTATCATAGACTTGTACCAGCCCAGAAATGGGGCCCTTCGGCCCATCTTGTCCATGCCGACCTTTCGTCCCATCTACACTGATCCCATTTTGTCTGTGTTAGGACTGTATCCTTAAACCCTGACTTTTTAGGTCTGTCTAAATGCACGTAGTGTAGCAGTTAGCATAATGCTATTACAGCACCAGCGACCCGGGTTCAATTCCTGCCACTGTCAGTAAGGAGTTTGTGCCTTCTCCCCGTGACTGCGTGGGTTTCCTCTGGGTGCTCTGGTTTCCTCCCACATTCCAAAGGTGTATGGGTTAGGAAGTTGTGGGTGTGCTATGTTGGCGCCAGGAGTGTGGTGACACTTGCAGGCTGCCCCCAGAACACTCTATGCAAAAGATGCGTAAAAGAAAACTGCTTTGATGTGTATGTGACTGATAAATCTTATCTTAAATGCACCTTACATGTAGTAATTGTATCTGACCCTACCTCCTCAGGTATTGCCTTCAATGTGTGTATTTTTTTAAAAAAAAATCTTACCCCTCAGATCCCCTTTAAAACTCCTTCCTCTCACCTTGTGCTCATGCACTCTCGTTTTTGATGTCCTGCCACTTTCAAGAAGAGTGTTCCTCCACTGCACACCTTTTCAAAAACAATATTGTTCCATTTAGTTTACTGCCTCCCATCCACCTGACTCCTGAGGTGCATCAGCCTGTGCGCCGGTGCCTTTAAATGGTTCGCTGGCCTGTCTGCCTACTTCACCAGTTGTGTCCTTCTGACCTGCTGTTACCCTCACTATTCACAATATTCCCATTGTTTAATGTCGCCAGCAGACTCTGTTCCTTCACAATCCAAGTCTGTCAAGTGAAACACCAAACCATTGTCGCTATTTTAAGGATTGTATAATATTAATTTTTTAAATATTATCCTTTTGATCTTTCTCTTTGACAATGCCGAATGCGTGCCTACTTGTTGTTCAACTATTAATAACCTGCTACTTCATCCCCTCTGCAGATCAACAGATGAGATTCTAGCCGTCTTCATATCCATTGCATTTGTGGTGGACGCTTGTAAAGGCTTGGCCAAAAGTGAGTGGATGAAAATGATGGTCTTGGTGTTTATTCATTTATTTCTTCTCCCTTCTGTTCCTCTGGTCTACTTTGTTCACCATCATTTGGGCACCACCATTCACTCCACACAAGGGTAAACAAAGCATTTTTTTGCTTCACCGAGTCACGGAATGATTTATGGAAAAAGAGGACTCCATTTTGCCTCCTGTGCCTGTGATAGGGGTATCCAATTCACCTCCTGTCCTTGCTCTTGCCTTCATGGCCCAGCATCATTTTAAGTAGATACCCTGCTCTCTTTTGATTTATCACGTCTGAATCTGCTTCCATAGCCTTTTCAGGCACCAGGGTATTGAATACAAGTATGCCATCTTAACCACTACTTTCTGGTGCTGTGGGGTCTTTGGTTGATCTGAGAGAACAGTCACTACCTTGGTTTAATGTCCCATCTTGGCATTCCCTCAGTGTTCCACCAGGAGCCTCGGTGGCAATGTCTCGGGAGTGGGGTTGTGCTACCAACAGAAGGTTCTATTCCACATTGATGGTGCAGAACGTGAAGCATACTCCAAGGAGCTTTAGAATCATAGAAAATTTACTGTACAGAAGGTTGCCGGTCAAAAGCTAGCCCCACCTTCCAGAACCAGATCTGTAGACCTACAGGTCATAGCCCTTCACTTACACGTCCAAAAGTACTGTTTAAAGGATGGTAGAGGCAGAAAAATTCACCATCGGTCAGTGAGATCCAAACCCCACTGCCAGCCACCCCCAGCCCTCCTGTCGAATGCTTTCTTCTTCTCTCAGCTCTAACCTTCTGTTCTCAATGTTTCACTGGAGACTCCACCTTCAGATTGGTGACTCGCTAATGTTGGGTCCCAATTACTATCCACTAGTTTGTCACTGTCACTTTTGGCTGCATCCATAGCATGGCTGTGCCCTCACTATTGCCTGTCAGAAGCACAGGTGCTTCATTTTCTACTTGCCAGCTAGTGCCCAAGGCTGGAATATCTCACCTGAAAAGATTTTGATTCCTGTCTCAATCTCCCGTGGAAAAGCCACCTTGCCTGGGAAGGGATTTTCTGCAAATCTCCCATTTTGTGTGTGCAACCATTTCCTGTCTGCCTTATTAATGTTGATTTGGGAGGGGTTATGGACTGTCTTCTGCCACCTTGCACCATCTGTTCTCCTTGAACGATGCAGCTATCCATTAGATTCCAGACTGATGATGGTCTCCTCATTAGATATCAAAACTCATCCTTATTTTCTTCTGACTTTTCTTTCATGTACACTTCACCTGTGATTTTATAGCTCAGTCTCCTTCAGTGTGAAATAATGCATGGGGAGGGATTGTGTGTGTGGAGTAGGGGGTGTTGGATCTCCAGAGAGAAACTTATGATGTTGATTTGCCTTTTTATTCCTCAGTTTTTCAGGATTATTACTTCTGCCCTAAAATCCAAGGAGGGAGCGAGGAGTTTGGTTCCAAGTTTAATGCCAGCCATCCACTCAACGCTACGGACCCTGACTCTGGGGCTCATCCCTGTGGCCGGGATAGTGCTGTCCTAAGTCTTTTCCTGATGCTCGGCACCCTGTGGCTGGGGTACACCTTGTTCCAGTTCAAGAAAAGGTAAATTCCAGGAACAAAAAACACAAACCAATGCTGTTCGACCCCCTGAGTTCCTCCAGCAGTTAGTTTTTTTTAACTCACAATTTCAGCATCTGCAGTCCCTTGTGTCTCAATTTCCAGGAAGTTCCTTTGTATGGATGGCTGGTTCAGTTTAATGTGGTGTCACTTATTTATCCCCTCAACTGAGCCCAGATTCTTCACCTGGCCAGGGGGACTAAACCATTCCTGTGCCTATTGCCACAGTTACTGCCCTTGGCATGGATGGTCCCATCATCATGAATGGTTCCCCAGTATGATAAAATGGACTCTTGACCTCCTAATCTATCTCGTTATGACCTTGCACCATATTGTCTGCATGTACTGCACTTTCTCTGTTGCACTTTACTCTGTATTGTTTTACCTTGTACTACCTCAGTGCACTGTGTAATGAAATAATCTGTATGCCTGAATGGTATGCAAGACGAGCTTTTCACTGCACATGTACTCTGTACATGTGACAATAATATTCCAAGTCCATCATGACACATTGAAAATAGTTATTAGTTCTTTTTTAAAATGGTCATTTACACTAAATTAAAACTTGTACTGCTTTTGAATGTGAAGATGATACTTGAATTTTCAATGAAGAAATATATCTGGCTGACTGAGTAAAGTCAAGCAGCACCTCGAGTAGCTGCATGATCATGTGGAGCAGGAATTGGGTAACTAGTTCCTTGAGTGTTCTCAGCCGTTGTGACATTTGCTGATCTGTGATCGAACTTGGTGCACTTGATCTTTTTTTCCCCCTACACAGGCCGTTCTCGGATCATGAATGGGTTCTGTTTTTACAGATGTCCTTGAGTTGATTTTGTCCAAGTCAAAATGCACAAAAATCTCTAGATAGACAATAGGAGCAGAAGTAGACCATTCGGCCCTTCGAGTCTGCACCGCCATTTTGAGATCATGACTGATCCTCAACAATCAATATCCTGTTCCTGCCTTGTCCCCATATCCCTTGATTCCCCTATCTATAAGAAACCTATCTAGCTCCTTCTTGAAAGTGCCCAAAGAATTGGCCTCCACTGCCCTCTGAGGCAGTGCATTCCACAAATTCACAACCCTCTGGGAGAAGAAGTTTTTCCTCACCTCTGTCCTAAATGGCCTAGCCCTTATTCTTAAATCATGCCCCCTGGTCCTGGACTTCCCCAACATCTGGAACATATTTCCTGTCTCTATCTTGTCCAATCCCTTAGTAATCCTGTATGTTTCAATCAGATCCCCTCTCAATCTTCTCAATTCCAGCGTGTACAATCCCAGTCTCTCCAACCTCTCAGCATAAAACAATCCCGACATCCCCAGAATTAACCTCGTAAACCTACGCTGCACGCCCTCTATAGCCAGGATATCCTTCCTTAACCCTGGAGACCAAAACTGTACACAATACTCCAGGAGTGGTCTCACCAGGGCCCTGTACAAATGCAAAAGAATCTCTTTGCTTTTGTACTCAATTCCCCTTGTAATACAGGCCAACATTCCATTAGCCTTCATCACTGCCTGCTGCACTTGCTCATTCACTTTCAGTGACTGATGAACAAGGACTCCTAGATCCCTTTGTATTTCCCCCTTACCTAACTCCACACCATTCAGATAATAATCCGCCTTCCTGTTCCTGCTCCCAAAGTGGATAACCTCACACTTATCCACATTAAACTTCACCTGCCAAGTATCTGCCCACTTACCCAACCTATCCAAATCACCTTGAATTCTCCTAACTTCCTCTTCACATGTCGCACTGCCACCCAACTTTGTATCATCAGCAAACTTGCTAATGTTATTCCCAATGCCTTCATCTAAATCATCGACATAGATCGTAAACAACTGCAGTCCCAGCACCGAGCCCTGTGGCACCCCACTAGTCACGGCCTGCCACTCTGAGAAACATCCATTCACCCCTACCCTTTGTTTCCTATCTGCCAACCAGTTTTCTATCCATGTTAATACCCGCCCCCCAATTCCATGAGCCCTAATTTTACCCACCAATCTCCTGTGCGGCACTTTATCAAATGCCTTCTGAAAGTCGAGGTATACAACATCCACTGAATCTCCCTCGTCTATTTTCCTGGTTACGTCCTCAAAAAAAAAACTCCAGTAGATTAGTCGAGCATGATTTGCCCTTGGTAAATCCATGTTAACTCGACCCAATCCTATCATTGCTATCCAAATATGCCGCTATTTCATCCTTAATAATAGACTCTAGCATCTTCCCCACCATAGATGTTAGGCTAACTGGACGATAGTTCCCCATTTTCTCCCTCTCTCCTTTCTTTAAAAAGTGGGATAACATTAGCCATTCTCCAATCCTCAGGAACTGACCCCGAATGTAAGGAACATCGGAAAATGATCACCAATGCATCCACAATTTCTAGAGCCACCTCCTTTAGTTCCCTGGGATGCAGACCATCTGGACCTGGGGATTTGTCAGTCTTCAGCCCCATTAGTCTACCCATCACCATTTCTTTCCTAATGTCAATCCACTTCAGTTCCTCTGTCACCCCCTGCCTTTTGTCCATCCTTACTTCTGGGAGATTTCTTATGTCTTTCCCCGTGAAGACAGATCTAAAGTACTTATTAAATTTGACTGCCATCTCCCTGTTTCCCGTAATAATTTCACCCGATTCGGTCTTCAAGGGCCCAACATTGTTCCTAACTAACTTCTTTCCCTTCACATAACCTAAAAAAGCTTTTGCTATCCTCCTTAATATTCCTGGCTAGCTTGCCTTTGTACCTCATTTTTTTTTCTTCCCGAATTACCTTTTTAGTTAAATTCTGCTGCACCTTAAAAATTTCCCAATCTTCTATCTTCCCACTCAGCTTGGCTCTGCCATACTTCCTTTTTAACACAATGCTATCCCTGACTTCTTTTGTCAGCCACGGTGGCCCCTTTCCCCTCTTTGAGTCTTTCCTTCTCTGGGGAATAAACTGATCCTGCACCTTGTGTATTATTCCCAAGAATACCTGCCATTGCTGTTTCACTGACAATTCTGCTAGGATGCCCGCCCAGTCAACTTTAGCCAGCTCCTCCCTCATGGCTCCCACATATGGTAACCACACCTCCATGGTGTTGGTAATTTGGTTTATTGTTGTTACATGTACTGATACACAGAGAAAAACTGTTTTGCATGCCATCCATACAAATAATTTCAAAACATAAGTACATTGAGGTATTACGAAGGGCAAAGCAGTAACAATGCAGAATATAGTGTTACAGTGACAGAGTGCATTGCAGGTAGACAAGGTGCAAGAGCTATGACGAGGTATATTGAGAGATCAAGAGTTCACCTTTATCAAACGAGGTCTGTTCAATAGTCTTATCCTGGAGTGTGGTGGTACGTGTTTCCAAGTTTTATTATCCTGCCAGATGGGAGAGGCGAGAAGAGAGAATGTCTGGGGTGGGTGGGGTCTTTGTCTACACTTCGCTACCTTGGTAAAGCAACCAGCATGATCAGAGTCCATGGAGGGGAGGCTGGTTTCTGTGATGTGCTGGGCTGTGTCCACAACTCTGCAGTTTTTTGTGGTCACAGGCAGAGCAGTTGCCGTACCAAGCCGTGATGCATCCAGATAGGATGCTTTCTGTGGTGCATCGATAAAAGTTGGTGAGGGTCATGTAATAGGGATATGTAATAAATGGCATCAATAACATATGAGACTGATATGAAAGAACAATTACTAAAATTGGAGAGAGAGGACACTAGTTCTCCTGTTCGTAGGAATGGGCATATGCACATACTTTGGACTTTTGAATTTAATGTTATGGGAGTTTGTACGTTCAGGCATTGATAACCTGGGATGGCCTGTGTCCCTAAATATAATTTGTTTGGCAAACATCCATCCATCTCAAATTTACTGTTCCTCTAGCCCCAACTGCTACTTGTGAAGAATTCCAAGTTTCTATTACCCTCTGCTTGCAGATCTATTGTGATCCCTCCCTCCCTCTCCTCTGGAAAAACCTGGCTCTGACGCTAAACTAAAACTCCCAACCAGCAGAAGTCGCTTCTATCTGCTGTGTCAGTAAAGTAGAGGTTATTGTCATGTGCATAAGTTCGGTGAGGTACAGGTGCAATGAAAAACCTGCTTGCAGTGGCATCATGGGCATATAGGTACAGACAGCACAGTATAAATTATGCACATTATGCAAGACAGTGAAGAGGAAAAAAAGACTAGTACACAAAACCCCACAGCTATCCAGTTCTTATTTATAGATTCAATTTACTTAGATTCAATATACTTTTGAATGGTTCCCTTATACGATGAGATGGACTCTGACCTCACAATCTACCTTGTTGTGACCTTGCACTTTATTGTCTATCTGCACTGCACTTTCCCTGAATTGACCTGTATGATCAGTATGCAAGACAAGTTGTTCACTGTACCTCGGTACAAGTGACAATAATAAACCAATACCAATAGATTAATGCAGTGTGGAAATAGTCCCTTCAGCCCATCATGCCCATGCTGATCACTCAGTACCTATCTATACTAATCCCATTTGCCATCATTTGGTCCTTGAACTTCTATGCCTTAAATCTCAAAACACTTCAGTCAAATCTTTTTAATTCCAAGGACTGCAGTCCTCACTGTTCAGATATTGCTCTGGTAACTCAACACTTCCTTTCATCTGTATTTCCTTCCCGAGGCCCCAGAGTAAAAAAAAAACGGAAAATGCTTGGAACACTCAGCAGGTCGGGCGTCATCTGTGGAAAGACAAGTCGTGTTGACATTTTGGGTCAAAGACCCTCTGTCAGTACTGGAACACCCCTCCACTTCAGCTGTGGTCTTCACAGGGCTTTCTGTAGCTTTATTTAGGCTATCGGTGTTCCAGACTCCTAGATATAAAGGCCAGACCCCTGTTAACCTTTTGACCATTTTCCATACCTATTCAGGATATTTTAATCTATACATTGACACTCCAAGTATATTGGATCAACACCAGTTCTACTGTTCACTATTTAGAACTCACTTTGCCTGCTTTGAAATCCATTTGCCATAGCACTGCCTGATTACTTAATTTATTTACCTCTGTAATTTCGTGTTTCCATAAATGCTTCTGACACCTTTTGTATCATTCGCGAACCTGGATAGATGGTGTTCTATCCTAGGATCTGAATTGTTTATAAATTTAATGGGTAGTTGCAGACCCAATACTGAGCCTCATGGAACACCGATAATCACGGGTATTATATACCCACACATAATCTGTATCCTGTAGCTTGGAAAATTCCAAACAAAGTTAATAATTTTCCATCCGTTCAGAGTTTCTACTTCCAATGACTTCTTGAGAGAGTTTTTCAAATCCTGCTGGCAGTCCATATTTCTAAAATTCACCCTGTTGACTACTTTAATTCAGTCAGATTAAATCAGGTATGATAAATGCTTGATGAGTCCATGCTGGCTTGCTCTCATTTGCTGAAAGATTTTCTGTCACTCTATTAGTAAGTTCCTGACAACAGGGTTAAGGCTAACTGTGATTGCTTGCTGTACCTCTCTCATATTTCTTAAAGAGCAGAATGGCATGTCTGATTTTCCAAACCAAGGGAATGAGAATTTAGATCTGGTTAAGGGCATCTGCAAAGAATTTGCCTACTTCCTTTTAAAACCATTCGTTAGTCCTGGGAGTTAGTGCCATCTTTTGAGCCACTGGTTTCTTCTGTAGTGTTAGTTTGCTTGTTTTAATTTTGGTGAGAGCTCATTCCTTATTCAGTATTAGTTTCTGCGGGGTTTACATGATGCTGTTCTTGTTCTCTTCTGTCAATAATGATGCAAAGTAATTATTCATTGTTTGCTACGTCAGTCTAAACCTCTTGATGAGAAACTTTTTGACTGATTGTCCTTGATCATTCCTATCAGAAATCAGTTACATTTATGTGTGGATTAATTAGGAAAAGCTGGCATGATAAGATATCTTTTAGTCACGTGTACATCGAAACACGCAGTAGTGTATCTTTTGTGACTCGTACGTCTTTGGAATTTGGGAGCACCCGGAGGAAACCCACACATACACAGGGAGAACGTACAAACTCCTTACAGACAACGACCAGAATTGAACCTGGGTCGCTGGCGCTGTAAAGCATTACGCTAACCGCTACACTACCGTGACAGGTAGCATAGCAGTTAGCATAACACTATTACAGCACCAGCGACCCAGGTTCAATTCTGGCCACTGTCTGTAAGGAGTTTGTACATTCTCCCTGTATCTGTGTGTGTTTCCTCCAGGTGCTCCGGTTTCCTCCCACGTTCCAAAGACGGATGGGTTAGGGAGTTGTGGGCGTGCTATGTTGGTGCCAGAAGCATGGTGACACTTGCGGGCTGCCCCCAGAACACTCTTCGCAAAAGATGCATTTCACTGTGTTTCGGTACACATGTGACTAATAAAGAAATCTTAAATGGTTCCTGGACTAGCAACCAGGGTTGTGGTTCACTGATCCAGGGACATTAGCACAGAACACAGTAGGAACAGGAGTAAACCACTTGGCCCCTCAAGCCTGCCCCAACATTCAATATGATCATGTCTGTTCTGCCCCCAGGCCTCAACTCCTCTTCTGTACTGGTCCCCCATTGTCCTGAATTTCCTCATCTTTCAAGAATTTATCTGCTTCCTCTTTAAATACCTCCCATGATCTAGTCTCTCTGGGGTAGAAAATTCTAGACCCTCACCACCCTGTAAGAAGTAAATAATTCCCTGAGCACCTCAGTTTTCAAAGATTTCCCCCCTGCCCCCCACCGCCCCACCAGTCTTGTACAAGACTATCCCAGTAGCGGAAACATCAGTGTCATATCACCTCAGGATCTCGTGTGTTTCAATAAGATCACCCTCATTTCACTGTGTGTGTGTGTTTCGATGTACATGTGACTAATAAAGATATCTTGTGTTCTGAACTTCAAATACAGATCCAATTTCTCCAGCTGTATGCGATAGGCCATGCCTGTCATATCAGAAATTAGCCCAGTGAATCTATCTTCAGACTGCTTCCAATGCCAGTATATTCCTGCTTAAATGAAAGGAGCAAAAACTTTGAAGTAGTCCCAGGTGCTGGTTCACCAACACCCTGCAAAGTTGTATCAATACTTTGCCATTTCTAAATTCCAAACCTCTTAGAACAATTACAGCACAATTCAGGCCCTTCGGCCCACAAAGCTGTGCTGAACATGTCCCTACCCTAGAAATTACTAGGCTTACCCATAGCCCTCTATTTTACTCAGCTCCATGTACCTATCTAACAGTCTCTTGAAAGACCCTATCGTATCAGTCTCCACCACAGTTTCTGGCAGCCCATTCCCCGCACTCACCGCTCTGACTCCCCAGCACCTTAAACCTATGTCCTCTTGTGACCACCAATTCAGCTTTGGGGAAAAGCCCCTGACTATCATACTTCTCATCATCTTATACACCTCAATCAGGTCCCTCCTCATCCTGTCTCTCCAAGGAGAAAAGGCCAAGTTCCCTCAACCTGCTTTCATAATGCATGCTCCGCATTCCAGGCAGCATCCTTGTAAATCTCCTATGCACCCTCGCTATGGCTTCCACATCTTTCCTATAGTGAGGTGACCAAAATTGAGCACAATACTCCAAGTGGTATCTGACCAGGGACCTATATAGTTGCAACAATACCTCATGACTCCTAAATTCAATTCCCTGATTGATGAAGGACAATACACCATATGCCGCCTTAACCACAGAGTAATAAAGACCATTATCCCACTTGCCTTCCTAACTACTAGCTGTACCTGCCTGCTACCTCTTTGTGATTTATGCACAAGAACACTTGCTGTACTTCACTTTCTTGCAATTTCTCTCCATTTAGATCATAACTTACCTTTTCTATTCCTCTTACTACAAGAGCATGATTTTGCTTATTCAACCCCATCTTCCAAATTTTCACCCACCCAGTCGATCTACATGTTGCAGAGTCCTAATATGGCAACATACCCTCCACCTATTTCCTCATTGTAGGAAAACTTGGATACCTTGTGCTCTGCCCCCTTCTCCAGGTCATTAATATAAATAATAATTAATTGAACTTTGGGGCTCTCCATTAGTTATATCTTTTTGGCTTGAGAAAGACCCATTTATTCTGGTTCTGTCTTCACTGTGATAACCAGTCTTCAATACATGTTAACAGTGTTTTCCTGTGGCACCTCATCAAGTACCTACTAGAAATCAACATGGACCAGGGCAAGCTCTTGGTGATGTTTACACCTAGGACTTGAAGGGCTCAACCATCTCCACCTCAGCACCATTGATGCAGATGGGCAAATGCTCTGCCCTGCTGCCTGAAGTCAATGACCAGCTCTTTTATTTTGCTGACATTGAGGGAATGGTTGTTCAAAACTCTTTCCTTCCTGCACGGTCTCATTGTTTGAGATCCAGCCCATTACAGTGGTATCATCTGCAACCTTTAAATGGAATTATCAGTTATTTCCTTGTTTCCCACTATTGATTCCCCTGTCTCACTCTCCAGGGATCTCTCTAATCCTAGCTGCACTCCTTATGTTGAAGCTCTTGTTTGTTTTGATATTACGTACTGGATTCTTTGTCTTGATTGGTCTATTCAGACTCACTGCTGGTTCCTGAAAAATTCCCAGTGTTCTGGTCTACCACAAGCCCTTGCCACTTGGTAAGATTCAACTTTCTTTTTCTTGACCTCCTTTGTTGACCACAAATGGTTCAGCTTTCTCATTTCTTTTTTAAAAAAAAATTTTGTTTAAATTTTATTTACAGCATGGTAACAGGCCCTTCTGGCCCAACGAGTCCGCGCTGCCCATTTTAAACCCCCATATTAACCTACCCGTACGTCTTTAGAACGTGGGAGGAAACCGGACCATCCGGAGGAATCCCATGCAGACACGGGAGAACGTACAAACTCCATACAGACAACGATGGGAATTGAACCTTGATTGCTGGCGCTGTAATAGTGTCGCGCTAACTGCTACGCTACCGTGCCATGGAATCCCTCTTTCTAATTGGAATAAATTTTTGCTGAGGATTATGAAACAGCACTTTAAATATCTGTCACTGATCAATCAATGATCTATCCCTTGGCCTATTTACCTAGAGTAGTCTAAACAACACTACATTCATACCTTTTGTATTTTGAGAGCACTGGTTTTAGACTCAGGATGTTCACCCTGAAACTGTATCTGGAATTTAACCATGATAGCTAGGAAATTTAGATCAAATAATTAAAACTGGAATTAAAGCTAATCTTGATAATGATAACTGTAAAACTACCAGATTGTTGTAAAAACCCATCTGGTTAGCTAATTCCTTTCAGGGCAGGAAATCTGCCAGGTTTCTCTGCTCTGGGCAATAGATCTACCTTTGTCATTGACACTTAATTGCCTCCTCAATGCAATTAATAATGAACAATAAGTGCCAGAGGTACCCATATCCTGTGACTAAATAAATTAAAAATTGTCTGTACACCACACATAAGGAATGAGGCGAATGCCTTGCAGGAGGTGTGTAAGAGGTTTATGAATGATTCGAGGGTTGATGACCTTCAGATAGGTGGGTGGAAGGGAGAAGCTGAGCTTCTCTCTGGAAGTGGAGGGGATCAGATAAAAGATGCAGGCACGATAGTGTAGCAGTTAGCGAATGCTTTACAGCGCCAACAACCTGGGTTCAATTCTGGCTGCTGTCTGTAAGGAGTTTGTACATTCTCCCCCATGTCTGCATGGGTTTCCTCCTGGTGCTCTGGTTTCCTCCCACATTCCAAAGATGTACGGGTTAGGAAGTTGTGGGCTTCTATGCTGGTGCCGGAAGAGTGGCGACACTTGTGGGCTGCCCCAGAACAATCTATGCAAAAAGATGTATTTCTCTGTGTGTTTCTATGTACATGTGACTCAAAGATATCTATCTTAAATCTTAAAGTATTTAATATTATGAAGGATTTAGACAAAACAGATGAAGAGTGAAAATGTTCAAGAACTAAGGGACAAGAATGAAGATGATTGGCAAATTGAATCAAAAGTGACATGAGGAAAACTTTTTTTGCAAGGTCTAGACTACATTGTTGGGAGAGCAATGGCAACAGATTTAGTTCAGAAGGGAACAAGACAAATGAAAGGAGAAAAATTGCTGAGCTGTAGTGGGAGGGTAGCAGTGTGTGGCTGCTGAATTGTTCTGTGTACAGTTGGCACGTGAAGCAAATGGGGCTCCTTTAAAGTCAGTTTATTGTTATGTACACCAGGGTGCAATGAAATTCCACACTTGTGTGAAGGTCACAGAGTAAACAGTATGCGTAAATACAACAATAAATACAGTGACAAGTGCAAAACAACCGATGAAGGTAGAGCGGTGGATGTGGTGTATAAGGACTTTAGTTAGGCTTTTGACATGGTTCACCATGGTAGGGTCATCCAGAAAGTCATGAGGCATGGGATCCATGGAAACTTGGCTGCATGGATTCAGAATTGGCTTGCCCACAAAAGGCAGAGCGAGGGAGTAGATGGAGCATATTCTGCCTGGAGGTTGGTGACCAGTGGTGTTCCACAGGGATCTGTTCTGGGACCCCTGCTCTTTCTGATTTTTTATTATTATTATTATTATTATTATTATATAAATGATGGATGAGGAAGTGGGCGGATAGGTTGGTAAGTTTGCAAATGACACAAAGGTTGGTGTTGTGGATAGTGTAGAAGGTTGTCGTAGGTTGCAACAGGATGCAGAGCTGGGCGGAGAAGTGGCAGATGGAGTTCAATCTGGAGAAGTGTGAAGTGATACACTTTGGAAGAACAGACTTGAAGGCGGAGTACAAGGTTAATGACAGGATTCTTAGCAATATGGAGGAACAGAGATCTTGAGGTCAAAGTATATAGATCCCTCAGTTGCTGGGCAAGTTGATAAGGTTGTTAAGAAGGTGTATGGTGTGCTGGCCTTAATCAGTCGGGGTATTGAGTTAAAGATCCGTGAGGTAATGTTGCAGCTCTATAAAACCCTGGTTAGACCACACTTGTAGTATTGTGTTCAATTCTGGTCGCCTCATTATAGGAAGGATGTGGAAGATTTAGAGAGGGTGCAAAGGAGTTTTACCAGGATGCTGCCTGGATTAGAGAACACATTTTATGAAGAAAGGTTGAACGAGCTAGGGCTTTTCTCTTTGGAGCAACAGAGGATGAGAGGTGACTTGATAGAGGTGTGTAAGATTGAGAGGCATAGATAGTGGATGGCCAGCACCTTTTCCCCAGGGTGGCAATGGCCAATACCAGTGAACATAAGTTTAAGGTGAGTGGAGGAAAGTTTGGGGAGAGGCCAGGTAGGTTTTTTAGAGTGGTGGGTGCCTGGAGTGCACTGCCAGAAGTGGAGGTAGAGGCTGATACCATAGGGACATTTAAAAGACTCTTAGATAGATAGGCGCATGGATGAAAGAACAATGAAAGGTTATGGGCTGTGTAGGAGGGAAGGGTTGGACTTTTCATGGAGTGGGCTTGTATAGGTCAGCACAACATCATGGGCAGAAGGGCCTGTATGTTTCAAATTCCTGTTTGAAGGTCATATTCTGTAAGGAACTGTACAGGAAATCAGCTCAAAGGAGGGGAGGCCTCAAATATTTGAGACACAAAACTGTTGATGCTGAAATCGGGAGCAAAAAATAAACCACCGGAAGAAGTCAGTGGGTCCAGCAGCATCTGTGGCGGCTAAGGGATGGTCAACGTTTTAGGTCTAGACCCAACTTCAGGACTGGAAGTGTAGAGGGAAGATGGCCAGTATATAGAAATGAGAGAGGGGTGAGACAGGCTGGCAGGGGATAGGTGTATCTTGAAGAGTTTGCTGTGGAGTAGCAGAATGGAGAAGCAGTTGTCTCACTTCTATATACTGGCTATCTTCCCTCTACACTCTTGGTCCTGATGCGGAGTCATGACCTGATACCTAGTCCATCCCTTTGCTTCCACAGATGCTGCTTGACCTGCTAAGTTCTTCCAGCAGTTTTAGTTTTTTGCCACAAATATTTATTATGATATACAGCCATGATAATGGAATCCTGTCTGTTTTAATCCTATTGTCTAAAGATTTTCCAATTGATTTGCAGAAACTGCTCCAGTAATTACTTTGAATTTTCATTTTAGAGAAGAGAAATATCCTTTTTTTTTAAAAATTCATTCAAACACACTTTTATTTACTTTACAGCCCTTTCCTGCATGCCCGGGTCCGTGAAACCTTGTCTGATTGTGCCTTGCCAATATCGGTGTTGGTGTTTTCATTTGTGGGATCATTCCTTTTTAGAGATATCAAGGGTATGTTCATTGTTTTACTTCATCCAACTTTCTGTATTGTTTTAGCTTTGCTCTGGGATGTATTGAGGCTTTGCCTTTCCGTTGGATCACTTTGTGTTTCCATAACTTTGCTTTCTCTTTCCATTCCCCACCCCCACTTTCACTTACCAAAACTTGCCACAGAATTGTATTCCATTTTTGTCAGTGGTGATAATAACTGATCCTTGAAGGTAAACGTCTTGGATGAGATGCTATCAAGTAGATTTTGCTAGTTTTGAAGTCTAGTGTAAATGACTGGGTGACAGACTGTGTTGTAATGTGTGAGGCATATAGAACAAGCTGAAGGCGGAGACGAGAGACTGCTGGTGCTGGAAATCTGGAGCAACAAACACAAAAAAAACAAGCTGGAGGAATTCAGCAGGTTGGGTAGCATCTATGGAGGGAAATGAACTGCTAATGTTTTGGACAGAGACCCTTCATCAGGAAACAAATAACCCTAAAGATGGCCCCTTGAAGCTGTTCCAAAATCCACTAAGGTCAGAGGTGTTTTGCTGTCATTTTCCCAGCCAATTCCCAAAAATCTAACCTAGAATATACTTGGTGACTAAGCATTCTAAGTGAAGAAGTTACTCATTGCATTTCTGAATGGATGCCCTCTTATCTTGATCCAATTATACTCCCTCTTTTATCCTCTCCAGCTAAAGAAAGCAGCCTCCCAGCCTACCTATCTGTTCCTCCCTGTATTTTGTATGTCTCAAAGAAATCCACTTTCATTCTTTTATTTTATTCTTTCAGCCAATACTCCAACTGATGTCTTGCAAAAGACTATGTTAAAATTGCAGCAGGACTTCCTTGCCCTAATTGCTTGCTGTTCCTGCAAGTATAACTTTCTGCCTTTTGAGCCAGCCGACCCTGATCCCTCTTTAACATTACAATTTATTAGTTCCTTACTGGTTCAAAGGTATTGTTTTCTCCTCTTGACAAAACTTCACATTTGCACATCATCTGTTGCTATTCTGCTCTCTCATTAACATACCTTTGTGCACAATCTCTGCTTATTTCCCCACATTGTTTTGTCAGCCAACTTAGATATGTTGTGTTTTGCTCTCATCGGGTCATTAATACAGTGCAATGGTTGAATGCTCAATGCTAATTATGGAAATTCACAAGAACTTCCCAATTTGACAAATACCTGTTTATTCTTTGTTGTCTTAATATTGAATTCTCTGTCCATCCTAATATATTGCTACCTTTCCAAGTTCTTAATTTATATAACAACCTTGTGTTCAAAATCTGTAACAAAGGATTTAATAACAGAACCGCTAGAAAAAAATAATGGGATAAAGTACAATTTATGAGAAGTCATGTTTGACTAATCAATGGAGTTATTTGAGAATGTGGCTGGCAGAATGGGAAACAGCACATGAGGAGAGATTTGAATGGACAAGGCCTTGCTCTCTTCAATTAAGAAGAATGGAAGATGATCTCACTGAAACTTAAATTCTGAGGTTCAACAGGATGGATGTGGAGATGAACCTAGGCATAAAGGTCTTTACTGTCTGAGACTAAGGGTTAGGCATTTGCACCAAGATGAAGAGAAATACTTAGAGGGCACTGAATCTTTGAAATTCAGTTTGAGGTTCTGCTATTGAGTTCGTTCAAAACCGAGATCAATAGATTTCTGAATATGAAGGGAATCGAGGGATAGGGAAAGGTGTGCAGGAACATGAAACAGAGGTGGAAGATCAGCCACGATCCTGAATGGCAGAGCAGGCTCAAAGGGCAGGATGATCTACCCCATCTAATCCTTGTGACAATATAAATGTGTTGCATTCACTGATTTCCTTTTTTAACCATCATAAAAAAAAATGAGATTTGTCAAGCACTATTTTTCTTTAATAATTCACCTTGACTCTAAAGGCCCTGTTATCACATAAATAACATGTATGCTAAAACTGATATCAGGTTTGCTTTTTGTTTCCCCACTTGCATGAATAGCAATGTCGTATTAGCCATCTCCTAATTTGCTGGGACTATTCCAAGTATGGGGAATTTTGGAAGCTGTACGTTAATGTATCCATCTCCACAACCACCTCTTGGAATCCAAGGTTGCAGGCTAGCAATCCAGGGGTTTTGTCAAGTTTTGGTTTCCTTGTATGCTCCTGTTTTTTCTCCTTTTAAAAGTTCCTCACATTCATTCACTATTTATTGTGGTTTCTATAGTGAAGACGTAGTAAAATATTATTTAATGGCGCAAGTCATTTTGAAAGTCATTATAGTTTCTCTTGCCTCTGGATCTATGTGGAACATGTTCACTTTTGCGAGCCTTTTTTTTAAAGTATGCACCAAAACCCTGAAACAATCTTCCTTGTGCTTTTGGCATTGTGATATTGCATCTGTTGCCACTTTCTAAACTCTCCCAATCTTTAAAGCATTTTTAATCTAATACTTTAATCCAACTTTTTCCCACAGATTTTCATTTATAAGTAGAATGTAGTTTCATTGAGAACTATGAAATATTTCTTTAACACTTTGCCACTGTTCATCAATTGGCAAATCAATTGTTCCAATCACTTCTGCCAACATACTCCTCATACCCTTTTTGTAGTTGGCTTTCAGTTCTAAGATTTGTTTTCAACCGAATTAATTCATGCTGCTTGATATAATATTGTAATCTTTTTCTCCAGTGATCCCTTTTGAGATTAATAATTGACCCTAAATAATAGAGATCTGTAATTACCCCATTCTCTAGTTGGTTCCAAGTAATATTACTTTTGGAAAGCCCCTTGATGCAATCTATGAAAGCATACCCAAACAACTTTGGGAATCAAAATCTAGAGGGCATAGGTTTAAGGTGAGAGGGGGGAAAGATTTAAAAGTGACCTGAGGGGCAACTTCATACAGAGGGTGGCGAATATCTGGAATGAGCTGGCAGAGGAAGTGGTTGAGGCAGGTCCAATAACAACATTTACAAGACACTTGGACAGGTACATGGATAAGAAGGTAGAGAGGGATATGGGCCAAACATGGGCAAATGGTACTAGCTTAGATGGACATCTTGGTCGGCATTGATGGGTTGAGCTGAAGAGCCAGTTTCTGTGCTATATTACAAGGGCATAAGAAATAGGAGCAGGAGCAGGAGTAGGCCATCTGGCCCATCGAGCCTGCTCTGCCATTTAATAAGATCATGGCTGATCTGGCCATGGACTCAAATCCACCTACCTGCCTTTTCCCCATGACCCTTAGATAGATTTTTGTATAGTGGGGGAATTGTGTCTGAAATATACTTAATAAGGTAACCTCTGCTGCTTCCCTGGACAGAGAATTCCACAGATTCACTGCTCTCTGGGAAAAGCAGTTTCTCCTCATCTCCATCCTAAATCTATTCCCCTGAATCTGAGGCTATGTCCCCTAGTTCTAGTCTCACCTACCAGTGGAAACAACCTTCCTGCCTCTATCTTATCTATCCCTTTCATGGCTTGATTAGTCAGAATCTTAGTTCGATTAACCAGCTTTGATTAGCCCAGTCTGCATGGTTTATAGTTCTAGCTTTGCTACAAGCATGCTTGAATCTGGATTAACCTTCCCTCCAAAGTAACAGGAGACCTATAAACTAAATCTACCAGTATCTTGTTTGCATCTTGTAACTAGTTTTTTTGCTGTAGTTCAGTTTACCTGGGCTATTCCACATCACCTCCTACCTTTCTTACTCGGTGTAGAAAGAGAGAGAGAATGTCCATGGGTGACCATTTTTGTGTTGTGTAGAGAGAAGGATGAGCCTTGATTGTGAAGATTTTGGGCTGCTCAGGCAAGCTGTAGTTGCAGACGGAGAGGAATATGTTGGAAACTCTTCAGGTCCAATGGAAATGCTCAGCTTTGGGTGGATCTGAATTTTATAGAAGAAGGAAGCTGTTTGGCGAGTAAAGATTAAAATGTACTTCGAGCCAGTTGTGGTACTGGAAGAAGTCATAGCGTACTTCAGCACAGAAAGTTCCTTCAGCCCATCTAGTCCACGCCGACCTGATCTTCTGCCTCGTCCCATCTACCTGGACCATATTCCTCTAAACCCCTCTCATCCATGTACCTATCCAAACTTCTCTCCAATGTTACAATTGAACCTGCATCTACCACTTCTGCTGCCAGCTCATTCCATGCTCACACCACCTTCTGAGTGAAAAAGTTCCCCCTCAGATTCCCCTTAAAAATTTCACTTTGCACCCTAAACCTATGTCCTCTAGTTCCAGTGCCACCCAAACTTAGGGTGACTGCATACGGACTTTTTCCCCTATCTATACCCCTCATAATTTTGTAAACCTCTATAAGATCTCCCCTCATCCTCCTGTGCTCCAGGGAATAAAGTCCTAACCTATTTGACCTTTCCCTATAACTCGGGTCCTCAAGTCCTGGCAACATTCTTGTAAATTTTCTCTGCACTCTTCCAAGCTTGTATCTTTCCTGTAGGTAGGTGACTAGAACTGCACACAATACTCTAAATTCTGCCTCACCAACATCTTGTACAACTTCAATGTAACATCCCAACTCCTATACTCTGTGCAAACATCATTTGGAATCAAAAGGTACAGTAGTGTAGCGGTTAGCATAACGCTTTAGAGCGGCAGTGACCTGGGTTCAAATCCAGCCACTGTCTGTAAGGAGTTTGTATGTTCTCTCCGTGTCTGCGTGGGTTTCCTCCGGGTGCTCGGGTTTCCTCCCACATTCCAAAGACGTACAGGTTAGGAAAGTTGTGGGCATGCTATGTTGGTGCCGGATACGTGGCGACACTTGTGAGCTGCCCCCAGAACACTACGCAAAAAGATACATTTCACTGTGTGCTTCGATGTACATGTGACTAATAAAGATATCTTATCTAAAAACAAAGGTGGTCTAATCAATTTTAAAAAGGTGCCACTGTTAGTTGAACTCCAGGGACCATAAGGTAGTTCTTTAAATGGAAAATAAAATTGCCTTTTAAAGTAAAGTGAAAGATATCAGGAAAAGCGATTTGACTATTTAATGGCAAGAGAGGCAGCTGATGTGCAGAGAGACTGGATGGCATAATAGTGGTTGATAGTTAAGTTGCTTAAAACTCTGGAGGTGCATATGGTCACTGGAAAAGGGAGATGGGCTGAGTCTGGAAGTTTATTTAATTGTTTTGCTGGCATGTTTCAATCCTAACCACTTTTGTTTGTATTATTTCTACCTTACAGTTGCTTCATTTAGTTATGATCCAAACAAAGGCTTGTTCAATCTGGCCCCGTTTCATGTTCTGTCTGTCGGAGCGATATTTGGTGGAATGGGTTTGGGCTTCCTTCTCTCAATGCTCTTTTATTTGGAACAGAACATTGTGATGTCATTAACAAATGCTCCCCAGAACAGGTAAGCTACTAAACTTCATAGTATTCTGTGGTAATGTCTGTGTTGTGTTCCTGTAAACTTGAAGTACAAAGTTATTTGAAGACCCTGTGTAGGCTAGTACGGGCAGATGGATGTTTGACTCATTGATGAACAAGATGTTGCTGTCTATGTAATGACTTGACTGCACTTTGCACAACTCCCTCTGACTTTGCTTCACGCCGTAGGCTTCATCCAGGTGTTCTGGTTTCCTCCCACGTCCCAAAGATGTGCAGGTTGGTAGGGTCATTGGCCTTGGGTAAATTGCCCCCAGTTTATAAGTGAGGGGTAGAATTTAAGGTTGATGGGAATGGGGGGAGAATAAGTGGGATTAGTGATTAATGGTTGATGTGGACATTGGGCTGAAAGGTTTATTTCTGTGATACCGTGACACCTCTCCCTCTTGTGATTCTGTCCTCCGTTCACTTCCACTGTACCCCATTGAATCATAGACACTTGCAGCATAGAAGGAAGCCATCAATGCCAGTAATTCCCATCACCTGACAATTGATTTATTATTGTCATGTATACCAAGATGCAGTGAAAAGCTTTGTTTTGCATGCCATCCATGCAGATAATCTCAGAACACAAGTACATCAAGGTAGTACAAGGGAAAAGCGATAACAGAACGCAGACTATAGTGTTACAGGTACAGAGCGCAGCCAGGTAGATCTGTAGTCCTGTATGTTATAACTCTTCAGGTGCATATCCAGGTACTAAAATGTTACGTTTCTGACTCCATCATCCTTCCGAGTTCCAAATGCCCAGTACGCTTTGGGTGGAAAACCTCTTCCTGAACTCTCTAATCCTTCTATGATTAACAGTTGTCCAGAGCTTTATTAATCTTTCTTGCTAAGCTAAATAGGTCCTTCGGTTCACCTTGTCTAAGCTTTCCATAACTTTATATGCACCCCAGTTAAACTGCTTGCTGAGTTGTCTATCTCCCCAGCCTAGACTGTCTTTCCTCCTAAACTATGATTCTGGTGGAATCCTAGCAATATCTGGGGGTTGGACTCTGTTTATTCTTCCCAAACCCCCATACCTTGTTACTCAGCTTCATAACTCTGAACTCTTTTAACCCAGCAACCGTCAGCCCCTTCTGCCCTCCTTCCCTAACTCAATTTCTTGCTTGCAGATTTGGTTGGGGTCTTATTGCTTTGTCAACGTTCATTCTACTAATCTTTGATTAGGCCACAACTTGAACAGTGGATTCAGAGCAGCTTACTTGAAGGATATTGAAGCCCTTTGCGGAGGGTACAGAGGAGATTTACAAAGATGATACCAAGAAGATATACTTTTGCTTTTGAAGATTAGAGAGTTCCTTGTTGCTATCTTGTCTTTAAATCAGAAAAGTTAATGGACCCCATCTGCTAACGACTTCCTCGAATTATTTCCTTGCAGATTAATGAAAGGCACAGGCTATCACTGGGACATCTTCCTTGTGGGCATTGTTAACATAGTTTTGTCCATCTTTGGGTTACCATGGGTACACTCTGCATTCCCCCATTCTCCTTTGCATGTCCGTGCTCTAGCCTTTGTGGAGCAGAGAGTGGAGAATGGTCATCTATACGAGATGTAAGTTGACAACCTTTTCATTTCTTTTGATGTGTGTGCATTGCATTTTAGATTTTATTTACTTTCAAAACTGACTTAAGCTGAATGTTTTAAACTTTACAAGATGGATTTGCCAGTATCTCCAAACATCAAACCATTTTCTGCAAAAGTTGTAACTTTTTAGTCCAGAACCTACAGTAGAAAATCTTGGCTGAAATTCTGGTGCAGTGTAGGCACGGTAGTGTAACACTATTACAGCACCATTGACCTGGCCACTGTCTGTAAGGAGTTTGTACGTTCTCCCCGTGTCAACATGGGTTTCCTCCGGGTGCTCTGGTTTCTTCCCATGTTCCAAAGACATACTGGTTAGGAAGTTGTGGGCATGCTATGTTGGTGCCGGAAGCGTGGCGACTTGCGGGCTACCCCCAGAACATTGTACACAAAAAGATACATTTCACTGTGTGTTTCGATGCACATGTAACTAATAAGGATATCTTAAAGAGAGGGTTGTACTATCTGTCTTTTAGACGATAGTAACTGGAGGCCCTGACTCTCTCCTCATTTAATGCCACAAGTTCTTTTGCAACCAGGGGAGTTCTCTTCAGCACCCTGACGCTGGGCGGGAGGGTCTGCTTCTGCACTCGATGACTGTATGAACCCTCAAACAGCATTACTAAAGCGCATTCTCTGATCATTTGTCTCATTACGGCTGATGTGACGAATAAACTGCTGGAGAAACTCAGTGAGTGGAGCAGCACCTATGGGGAGGAATTGTTGACGTTTCAGGTTGAAGCCCTGTATCAGGACTGGTGATCTTATTGAATGGTGGAGCAGGCTTCGGTGGTCCATTCCAGTTTGAATGTTGAAGAGCCATAATTTGCAGGGCTAGGGGTCAAGAACTGGGAAGTTGGATTAACCCAAGCAGCTCCCCAGTCTTCAAACGAAAACAGAAAATGCTGGAAACACTTGTGTCAGGCAGCATCCATGGAAGGAGAAACCACGTTGGTTTTGGGTTGCACGGAGGATGTGGGAGGGATGGGTAGGACAAAGGGAGTATCCCTGATAGGGTGAAGCCAGTTTGCCGTGGAGATGAGCTGTTGAAGCGAGGGGCAACTTCTTCACGCACAGGGTGGTGAGTATATGGAACGAGCTGCCAGAGGAAGTGGTGGAGGCAGGTACAATAGTATCATTTAAGAAGCACTTGGATAGGTACATGCAAGAGATGGGCTCAGAGGGATATGGGCCGAATGCAGGAAACTGGGACTAGCTAGGTGGGTACTGTGGTTGGCATGGACTCATTGGGCTGAACCTGCATCCATGCTGTATTGCTCTGACTCTAAGTAGCTATCTGGTTGATGGGTTAATGAGGGAAGTTAGAGTACAGAAAAAGGAATGTAAAAACTGTGACATTCAGAGCTGTAGGAAATGACCAGCGGGTCAGCCCATGTTGTTGGGGAGAAGGAAACTGAGCCAGTACTACAGAGACACTTAACTGAAACTGTTGATAACTAAATCCAGAAGGCTGCAATGTGACCAGATGGAAGATGAGGTACAGGTCCTCGTGCTTGCACTGAGCCTCATTGGAACAGTGAACAGAGCTACAGATAAATGGGTCATAGTGGGAGTGAGACAGAGAATTAAAATGGCAGGCAACAGGTAGCTGAGGAACCCAAGAGGTTACCCAATCTGCATTTGGTCTCTCCAGTGTGGAGGAGACTACATTGTGAACACAATGCAGTACACTAGGCAGGCAGAAGTACAAGTGGCTTCATCTGTAAGGACTGTTTCTGTGCAGTGTGATTCTGATTTGTGGGACTTTATACATGGATTCATCTTGTGGATTGAACTTCTCGTGGATTCACAATGATACGTGCAGGATGACTTTCAGCTGGTCACAAAACTGCTGGTTGGGAGAGCAATCCACTTCTCATTTTCTTGAGTTGAAGGTTATAGTACAAGCTGTAAATTGGTAAAATTAAAATTGGAAAATTTGTTTATTATTGTCACGTGCTGAGGTAGTTCTCGAATATAAAAAGTTTTTTAAAAAAAAAATAACTTTAACAAAAAAATAAAGTTGGGTGGCATGGGATTCAGGGGAGCTAGTGAGGTGGATTCAGAATCTGCTCGATGATGGGAAGCAGAGGGTGATGGTTGAAGGTTGATTTTCTGACTGGAGGCCTGTTACTGGTGGGGTGCCCCAGGGGTGATTGTTGGGACCTCTGTTATTCATTATGTATGTAAATGATTTGGATATGAATGTACATAGCATGATTAGCAAGTTTGCTGATGATACTAAATTAGGGGGTCTTATTGATAGTGAAGCAGGTTACAATGAATTGCAAAGAGATCTTGATCAGTTAGGGAGATGGGCTGAGGAATGGCAAATGGATTTCAACTTGGATAAGTGTGAGCTGATGCATTTTGGACATTCGAACCAGGGTAGAACTTGTACAGTGAATGGCAGGGCACTGATGAGTGTTATGGAACAGAGGGACCTGGGAGTACAGGTGCACAGTTCACTGTAAGTGGCTGTGCAAGTAGATGGTGGTGAGGAAGGTGCTAAGCTCACTGGCCTTTGTCGGTCAGGGCATCGAGTTTAGGAGTAGGAACACTGTTGCAGTTATACAAGTTGTTGGGGAGGCTGCACTTGGACTATTGTGCACAGTTTTGGTCACCCTGTTGTAGGAAAGACATTGTCAAGCTGGAGAAGGTGCAGAAGAGATCTGCCTGGACAAGAGGGCCTGAGTTATAAGGAGAGGTTGGCCACGCTGGGTCTTTATTCCTTGGCATGTAGGAGCATGATGGGTGACCTGCTAGAAGTTTATAAAGTCATGAGGGGTATGGATAAGGTGGACGGTCATGGTCTTTTCCCCAGGTTGAGGAGTCCATAACTAGATGGTACAGATGCAAGATAAGAGGGGAGAGATCTAAGAGACCTGAGAGGCAACTTTACACAGAGGGTAGTGAGTGCCTGGAATGAGCTGCCAGAGGAAGTGGTCAAGGTGATATTGCGATATTTAAGAGTCATTTGGATAGGTACACGGAAGGGAGGGCTTGGAGGTTATGGGCCGAGTGTGGGCAACTGGGATGAGCAGCGAGGTTACTGTGGTCAGCATGGACCAGGTGGGCTGAAGGGCCTGTTTCCGTGCTGTATTACTGACTCTGAGTTACAGTGAAAAACTTTGTTTTGCATGCCATCCATACAGGTCATTTCATTACATTGGTGCATTGAGGTAGTACAAGGGAGAAGCAATAACAGAATGCAGAATAGTGTTACAATTGCAGAGAAAGTGCAGGCAGACAATAAGGTGCAAGGCCATACATAGAACACTACAGCACAGTACAGGCCCTTCGGCCCACAATATTGTTTCAACATTTTATCCTGCTCTAAGATCTATCTAACCCTTCCCTACCACATAGCCCCCCATTTCTCTATCATTCATGTGGCTATCTAAGAGTCTCTCTTAAATGTCCCTAATGTATCTGCCCCCACAATCTCTGCCAGCAGTGCGTTCCACACACCCACCACTCGGTGTGTGTGTATATATATATATATATATATATATAAATAAAAAACAACTTACCCCTGACGTCCCCATTATACTTTCCTCCAATCACCTTAAAATTATGTCCCCTTGTGTTAGCCATACATAACGAGGCAGATGGTAAGAGAGGTAGGTGGGGTTCATTGAACCAGAAGCATGTTTTCATGTGGTAATCAGATACTAAATGACCAGGAACAGAGCTTCAACGGTTACCTTTCAGAGATCTGTCAAAGATACAAAAGCCATATGTTTGTTGCATGATCTATAAAAGTGTATTTTGTCAAGAATGGTTACCAAATGAACCAGGGATAGATAAACATACAAGAGATTGCAGATGCTGGAATCTGGAGCAACACACAAAGCTGGAGGAACTCAACGGGTCAGGCAGCATCTGTGGAGAGAAATGGACAGTTGATGTTTTGGGTTAGACCTTCGGGACTGAAAGAGGGCAGATGGCCAGTATAAAAAGGTGGGGGTAAGGGATGGAGTAGGCGGCACAGTAGTGTAGCGGTTAGTGTAACACTATTAACTGCTTGCGACCCAGGTTCAATTCTGGCTGCTGTCTGTAAGGAGTTTGTACGTTCTCCACGTGTCTGCGTAGGTTTCCTCCGGGTGCTCCGGTTTCCTCCCACATTCCAAAGATGTACAGGTTAGGAGCTGTGGGCATGCTATGTTGGTGCCAGAAGAGTGGGGACACTTGCGGGTTGCCCCACCCCAGCTTCAGTAACCCAAAAAGACACATTTCACTGTGTGTTTTAATGTGCACGTGACTAATAAATATCTTAAGCTGGCAGGTGATGGGTTGATCCAGGTGAGGAGGAGTAATAGGCAGATGGGGGAAGGGGAGACTGGTAATAGCGTCAGAAGCTGGGAGGTGACAGGTGGAGGTGACAAAGGGCTGAAGATGGAATCTGATAGGAGAGGAAGGTGGGGCATGGAATAAAGGGAGGGAGGTGGGGACGGCAGATGGGAGTAGTGGATGGGGAACCGCGGGAGGAGTGTGTGGGTGATGGGCAGATGGTGGGGGAGGGGAAAGGGATAGGAAGGTGATTGGGGGCCAAATGGATCAGGAGGAGAGAGAAAAGGGGCAGAGGGGAGCAGTTATCAGAAGGTGGAGAATTTAATATCCACACCGCCAGATTGTAGGCTACCCTTTATTAAGTGGAGAATTTTACATCTGGAATATTGTACCGCTCAAACAAGAGGTGGAAGCAGAGATCGATAAATGGAGCTGGGTAATTATGAAGGGAAATTTGTGGGATTCTGGGAAAAGCATAGGGAATTTGAGCTGACTTGAGCCAGCACAGGCATGAGGTGCTGAGATTTGTGAAATGTCTTTCACATTATTTACGAAGAGTCTCTGTCAGGATTTGGTCAATTGTTCCCAATCTTTTCCTGTGCTTGCTTGGGACTGAAAGTGTGAATGAGTGCCTCTTCTCTCTTAGACCAGCAAAGCAGATTTTATCAATTTAAGTCTGGATTTAATTTCCAAAGGTGGTGGTAATATTCTGCATCTAATAAGTCTTGTTTATTAACTTCCTCTGAATTGAACCTTGTTTGTTTTTCCTCTCTTCCCCTCTCAGGATTATTCGAGTTAGGGAG
Organism: Pristis pectinata; assembly: GCF_009764475.1. Taxonomy (NCBI): domain Eukaryota; kingdom Metazoa; phylum Chordata; class Chondrichthyes; order Rhinopristiformes; family Pristidae; genus Pristis; species Pristis pectinata. Next base: position 11,114,769 of record NC_067406.1, on the reverse strand, counting down.
ACTCGTGTGTCGGCTCTTGTGGCACACATACTAGTGGGAATCTCGCTTCTGCTGTTACCCATCCCTCTCCAGTGGATTCCAAAACCCGTTTTGTACGGGCTCTTCCTCTACGTTTCTGTGACCTCCATCGATGGGTGTCAGTTTTTTGAGAGATTGGCTCTTCTATTTAAAGAACAGGTAAATACTGAAAAGATGCAGCAGTTTTTACTGAGATTCTCCCTCACTCCAAACTGATCAGTTGAGGTGCCCTGAGCAGTTTTGAACCAGACTCTGACTATACACATTGTGATTATGCTGCTGCAAAAGTAATCAAAAACTCCTTAACAAATGATCAGCTATTCAGTCCCCAGCGGAGTAGCTGAGTAATTCTAAATTCAGTTAATTTGACTGAATTTGGAATAAAAAGCGAGGATCAATAATTGCAACCATAAAGCTATTGGATTGTTGATTTTTTTTTAAAAAAACAATCTGGTTCCCCAATCAGAAAGCAAAAAGTACAGAAGCTGGAAAACTGAAATAAAAAGCAAAAATGCTGGAGATATTGAATTCGTACAGCACAGAAACAGTCCAACTTGTCTGTGTTGACCAAATTGCCAACCTGAGCTAATCCCATTTGCCTGCGTTTGGCTCATTTCCCTCCAAACCTTTCCTATCCATGTACCTGTCTAAATGCCTTTTTAAACATTGTTATTTTAGCAAGTCAGACAGCGTTTGTGGAGTGACAAACTGTTAGTTTTTTGGGGTGATGACATTTCATCAGGTCCTTTCATCCCATTGTGGACCAGAAATGCTCTTTCAGATGCTGCCTGACCTGAATATTTCCAGCGTTTCATTTTTTTTTCTTATTCATTTAATGGCCTTTTCAGGACTGATTTGACTAAGGACTGATTTCTGTGCCTGTGTGTAATTCCTGACGTATGGCAATGTGGTTGATACTTAGCTGACTTCTGAAGTGGTCCAGCAAACCACTTGGTTCAATGCCAGTGTGGGACTGGCAGTAATGGCGGGTCATGGCAACAGCGTCTCATATAGTATGAAAGAATAAATCTGGTACAATGACCTGTTCCAGTATCTTGAGACCCATATATCACATCTCAGAACTGATCCACCCCATACCTTTTGCCTAACTGTGATCTTAAACCTATGGATGCTGATCCGATTTTTTTTTTTCTCCCCCCCCCCCCCCCCCCCCCCATTCTGGTCTAGACTTCCTATCCCCCCACACACTACATCCGGAGGGTCCCACAGAGGAAGATCCATTACTTTACTGGTCTCCAGTTAATCGAGGTTGCCATTCTCTGTGGCTTTGGAATGGCCCCACTGCCATACTTGAAGATGGTCTTTCCACCCATAATGCTGGCAATGGTTCCTGTCAGGTTGGTGTTTTGTTCTGTCTCTGCAGTGTTGAGGTGGCCCTTCTCAGATTCCCAGGTCGGAATTGGAGGATTGTATCAGTTGGGAGGTTTGTGAGGTTATAGAGATGGGGAGAGGTGATGAAGAGATTTAATACTCATTAACCAAGGCAGTAATGAATAATGAGGTAGGGTTTTATGGGTTCAGAAATCTGAATCAGAGGGGAAGAAGCTGTTTATGAATCATTGAGAATGGGTCTTCAGGCTCCTGTACCACCTCCCTGATAGTAGTAATGAGAAGAGGGCATGTCCCAGATCGTGAGAGTACTTGGTGATGGATGCCACCGCCGCCTTGAGGCACCTCCTCTTGAAGATGTTCTCTCCAATTGTGCCTGTGTTGGAGCTGGCTGTCTACAACCCTCCGCAATCTCCTGCAATCCTGTGCATTGCAGCCTCCATACCAGGCTGTGATGCAACCAGTCTGAATGCTCTCCACCATACATCTATAGAAATTTGCAATAGTCCTTGGTGACATACTGAATCTCCTCAAACTCCTAATGAAGTAGAGCCACTGGTGTGCCTTCATAATTACAGGACAGATCCTCAGATGTTTCTCTCCAGTTGAGGGTGGGGTTAACCCACCTTCCCTCTAGTAAGCAAATAGACCAGGAAGATGGAATATTGGTTCATTGGTTCATGGAATATTTCCCATTGGAGCCCACCCATCTGGCTTGTCCCCACAAGTAAATAAGATACCTTTATTAGTCACATGTACATTGAAATTTACACAGTGTAATGCATCTTTGCATAGCATGTTCTGGGGGCAGCCCACAAGTGTCGCCACACTTCCAGCACCACTGTCTGTTAGGAGTTTGTACGTTCTCCCCATGTCTGCGTGGGTTTCCTCCAGGTACTCCGGTTTCCTCCCACATTCCAAAGAAGTACGAGTTAGGAGCTGTGGGCATGCTATGTTGGTGCCGGAAGAGTGGCACCACTTACGGGCTGCCCCCAGCACATTCTCAGTAATGCAAAAGATGCATTTCATTGTGTGTTTCGATGTACATGTGACTAATAAATATCCTGTATCTGTGGAGGCCAAGTCACTGGGTGTATTTAAGGCAGAAATTGATGGGTGGTTGATTGGTAAGGGAGTTAAGGGTTATGGGGAGAAGGCAGAAGAATGGGTTGGATGAAAAATAAATCCCATGATTGAATGACAGAGCGGACTCGATGGGCTGAATGGCCTAATTCTGCTCCTATATCTTAGCTTTCCGCCCGTGTCCCAAAGATATTGGTTGGTAGGCTAATTGGCTGCTGTAATTTGCTCCTGCTGTGTAACTGAGTGGTAGAATCTGGGGTTAGTTGATGGGAATGTGAGGGGGGAATCAAAATAGGATTAATGTGAACGGGTACTTGGTTGTTGGTGCAGACTTGTGGGGCCTGTTTCCATGTAAAGTGGGTTTATCATTGTTACATGTTCTGAGGTACAGTGAAAAACTTGTTTTGCATGCCATCCATACAGATCACTTCATTACAACAGTGCATTGAGGTAGTACAGGGGAAAACAAGAGTGCAGAATAAAGTGTTACAGAGAGAGTGCAGTGCAGGAAGACGGACAATAAGGTGCAAGGCTATTAGTGAGGTAGATTGTGAGCCCAAGAGTCCATCTTATCGTACTCGGGAACCATTCAATAGCCTTATAACAGCGGGATAGAAGCTGTCCTTGAGCCTGGTGGTACGTACTTTCAGGCTTTTGTACCTTCTGCTTGATGGCAGGGGAGAGAATGTCTGTGGTGGGTGGGGTCTTTGATTATGTTGGCTGCTTTACCAAGGCAGTGAGAAGTGTGGACAGTCCTTGAGGAGGCTGGCTTCTGTGATGTGCTGAGCTGTGTCCACATGTCCTCTGACTTGTGAGAAATAATGCTGTGTATAAGTTCCTAGGCCCCCACATGATGGGAGGTTGAGTGAGCAGAGCTGTGTTTGTGGAGCCTCTCCTTTCAATTCTTGCCTTCTCCACAGGTGCCTCATCCTTCCCAAGATAATTGAAGCCAAGTATTTGGACGCAATGGACGCGGACCATTAAGGAACAGCAGAGGTTGGCCTTTGGACCACGGGAGCTTGGGATAATGGGATGTGTCTGGAGGAGAGTCTTTGTACATTTGCAGCTTAAGCTTGAGGACTGGCTTAAGTGTATGTGCACTGAATGAAGAAAGTGATTGGCCGGGGCTGCCACCTTATCGAGCCCCTACAATTAGAGGGGCCAAATCCTGTGCTTTTTTTTTTCTTTTACATTTTTTACACCACACTTTGGGAAATCTCTTCAGATAAGATTGCACAATGGAGAACTGGAGTGATGGGATTGACAGTTTATGGAAATAATGTTGCACACTTTTGAAATTGTCCTGACACAGCCCCATCCTTCCCATTTACTATCCCACCTGTCCACAGAAGATATAGGACTGATTGTTTATAACCTTCAGACAGCTAGGGGCTTCTGAGGCAGTGGATCCTCCATGCTATCTGCCAAGTAGTGGAGCTGTGTAACCATTGTGGTGGTGTTGATGGTCTTGCTCTACCCACGTCCCTAGCACGAGCCATCTGACAGGGATTTCATATTTGTGTTCTGCACCTTGGTGGCCTTGTTACCTTCACTGGTACCTCTCTAGTCACCGATTTCTTTAAAAGTGAGAGCTGCAAATTTGAGGGCCATCACTTCCGTGGTTGTGAGCTGCCGATGGAACAGGAAGGCATGGGAGCCACTGTGTGCTGGGCTATTGTATCTAATCGGGATGAGTCCATGCATTTCACTGTCCCTGCTGTTCACAAGCAGCTTCCTACCTCTCCTGATTAGCTGTAAAGCAAATCTTGGAGATGCTGACCCTTCACTGCGCACACGGCTGTGTGCATCCTCCTGTACTGTAGAGTTGTAAATGGGTTGTAAATGTAAATGGTTTGTTTCTACCACAGTGCTATAACCCAAAGCCTGTCTGATTTACTGTAATATATCCTAATCATGATATTGATCATTGGTTTCTTGCTGATGTCTGATATTGACAGTGGTGGAACAGAAAAATTAAAATACTGGAAATGTTTTCTAAAGTATTCCTATCGTCTTTTTTAACATCTGGAATAAGGGTAGTGCAGCAAGTAGAGGCACTGCCTCAGCGCCCAAGGTCTGGGTTCAATCCTTTTGACCTCTGGTGCTGTTTGTGTGGTTTGCTCATCTTTTTCCCCTGTGACTGCATGGGTTTCCTCCATGTCCCAAAGGCATGCTAGTTAGGAGGCTAATTGGCTGCTGTTAATCACCCCTAATTTGTAGGTGAGTGGTAGAATCTGGGGGGAGTTGATATGAATGTGGACAGAATGGACTGAAGAGAGCTGGCATAGATTCGATGGCCTGAGTAGTCTCCTACGTTGTAAGGAATTATGGAAACGAGTAAGAGGAGACCATCGGGTCCCTTGAGCTTGCTTGGCTATTCAGTAAAAGCATGGTCGATCTTTTACTTCACCATTTTCTTGCCCCATCCCCATTTCCTTGGTGTGTCTGTGTGTCCCATTCTAGAGATCTCCGATTTGGAATGGAATCAATGACTGAGCCAATACAGGCCTCTGGGGTGGAGAATCCCAAAGAGTTTTCTGCTGTTTTGAGTGAAGAAATTTCTCCTCATTTCCTCCCACATCCCAAAGATGTGCTAGTCCTGATCCACCCCCTTTATTCTGTGACACCCATCCCCCCAGTTCTAGATGCCATAGCCAGGGAAAACATCGTTAACCCTATCAAGCCCTGGTAAGAATTTTGTATTTCAATAAGAGTACCACTCATTCTTTTAAATTCAATGGAAAATAAAAGCAAATGAGGGGTCCCTCAGATGGCCATAAAATTTATAATGGGGAATATGGAATCTACTCAATTTCATCTTTTTTTATTTAAGAAATTTTATGAATAAATTAAAAAAAAGAATAAACAGTGCAAAGGTATTTACATTCTGAATGTCATTTGGTCAATAAATTCAGTAGTGTTAACACACTTTTTTTAACACAACATCATTGCCACTCATGTGGGGCCCCTGGGGTGATGCACCTTTCTGTTGTTTGAGGAGCTTCCCCACCAGACTTCATGTTCAGTAACAGAAGGAGCCTTGACTGTGGTCTTTCCTCACCGAGCCCTTGCGTTGGCTGCACTGAGCTTCAGTGCATCCCTCAGCACGTACTCCTGCAGCCTGGACTGTGCCAGTCGACAGCATTCCCTTATGGACATTTCACTGTACTGGAAGACCAGAGAGCATCTTTCACGGAGATGATGATCTTCCAGCAGTAGTTAATGTCTCAGTGTGTGCCCTTGGTAACCACCTGTCGATCAGAGAGTCCTCCGTTATGCTTGAGATGAACTGGGACATGAACCCTTGTATCCTTCTCCTACCCTCTTAGCAAATCCATAGTCTGCAAAGAGATGGGTGACTGTATCTTCCCTACCGCAGCCTTCTGAGGGCAGTGTGCATTGGGGATGATATTTTGTCTGCACAGACTTGCTGCCTCAAGGCACAGGCTGTTGTATCTTCACTGCCCCTCTCTTGAGAGCCAATGTATCTTCCTTGAGTAAGGAGATCAAAATTATACACAATCTTCCAAGTGAGGTCTTACTCGGGCCCTATATAAATGTAGTAAGGCATTTGTCTTTCTAAATGTCTGTTGCACTTGCATGTTAACTTTCAGCTCCGATCTGTTTGAACATCAACATTTCTCAGTCTGTCACAGCTTTTCAAAACAAAACCCTCACATTTTTCCAAGTTGTGCTCCATCTGTCATGATGGAGTGTGAAGTGGTTCATTTTGGTAGGTCAAATATGTTGGCGGAATATAGTATTAATGGTAGGACTCTTGGCGGTGTGGAGGATCAGAGGGATCTTGGGGTCCGAGTCCATAGGACGCTCAAAGCGGCTGCGCGGGTTGACTCTGGCTAAGAAGGCATATGGTGTATTGTCCTTCGTCAATCGGGGAATTGAATTTAGGAGCCATGAGGTATTGTTGGGGTTATATAGGTCCCTGTTCAGACCCCACTTGGAGTATTGTGCTCAGTTCTGGTCCCCTCACTACAGGAAAGATGTGGAAGCCATAGAGAGAGTACAGAGGAGATTTACAAGGATGCTGTCTGGAGTGTGGAGCATGCCTTATGAAAGCAGGTTGAGGGAACTCAGCCTTTTCTCCTTGGAGAGATGGAGGATGAGGGGGGACCTGATAAAGGTGTAGAAGATGATGAGAGGTATTGATAGCGTAGCTAGTCAGAGGCGCTTCCCCAGGGCTGAATTGGTGGCTACAAGAGGACATAGGTTTAAGGTGCTGGGGAGTAGATATAAAGGAGATGTCAGGGGTAAGTTTTTTACTCAGAGTGGTGAGTGTGTGGAATGGGCTGCCGGAAACGGTGGTGGAGGCTGATACGATAGGGTCTTTCAAGAGACTGTTAGATAGGTACATGGAGCTGAGTAAAATAGAGGGCTATGGGTAAGCCTAGTAATTTCTAGGGTAGGGACATGTTCAGCACAGCTTTGTGGGCCAAAGGGCCTGAATTGTGCTGTAATTGTTCTATGTTCTATGCCATTCACTGAACTGATCTGTATCCCCTTGAAACCTCTTTGCATCCTTATCACTACTCTGATTCCACATTAGCTGAGTTTATTGTCATCTACACCAGGGTGCAATGAAATTTCTTGCTTGCATGAAGCTCTAGCACTTAGTGTAACACTATAACAGCGCCAGCGACCTGGGTTCAATTCAGGCCGCTGTCTGTAAGGAGTTTGTACGTTCTCTCCGTGTCCATGTGGGTTTCACCAGGTACTCTGGTTTCCTCCCACATTCCAAAGACGTACAGGTTCGGAAGTTGTGGGCGTGCTATGTTGGCACCAGAAGTGTGGCGACACTTGTGGGCTGCCCCCAGAACACTCTATGCAAAAGATGCATTTCACTGTGTTTTGATGTACATGTGACTAATAAAGAAATCTTACTGTATACATGGTAATAATAAATACAACAAATCCAATGATGAGTGCAAAACATCAAAATGGTGTAAAGATTTAGTGCAATCTGAGGTAGTGCAGAAAACGCTAAAGTACCAAGAGTGGGAGAGTTAAGAGTCTGAGTGTGGTAGTGCAAAACTAGGGTGGTACTATCAGCAAACTGGGAAATAGTGCACAGAACAGGCTCTTTGGCCCATAATGTTGTGCTGACATAACTAATCCCTCCTACCTACAGAATACACATATCCCTCCAATTTCCTCTCATTTTATGTGCCCATCCAAGCCCCTTTTAAAAGCCCCCAATGAATTTGCCTCCGCCACCCTATCAGGTAATGTTATATATGGTCACCTCAACCAAATCATTGCCATAGGTGGTGTGCAAGCATTGACCCCTAAGGTCCCTATGAGTCACAGCATGCCAACCTCCAATGTGCCCATGAATGCATTACCATCAACTTCATACACTCTAATATTATTCAGCAATCTTTGTGGGGCATTTGTCGAAAGCCTTTTGGAAATCCAAATACACCACAGCCACTGGTTCCCCTCAACTACTACAACACATTCTTAAAGAATCGCAAAAGATTAATGTTCTCTATTCCATTAGTCAAATCCTTCACGATGTCTTTTTTTTAAAAAATTTGCCTCCACCCAGCATCTGCCTCTCTACCAATTCCACCCCTCCCTCTCTCATACCGGGCTCTATCTGCCCATCATCCTACTCCCTCCCCTGATCCACCAATCATCTACTGACCCCTGTCTCACCACTTTTCTACCCCACCCCAATACTCCTGATCTCCTCTCTCGGTCCTGATGCAGGGTTTCAACCTGAAACTTTGACAATTCCTTTCTCTCCCCCCCCCCCCCCCCCCCCCCCCCACAGATGCTGCTTGACCCACTGAGTTCCCCCAGCAGCCTGTTGCTCCAAAAGTCAAAGTCAAGTTTATCATCATATGCACAACTACATGTATGGATAGGTGCAATGAAAAACTGGGCAGAGTCTACTACTCTCTGCAGCTTCTCGCGTTCCTGCACATTAGAATTGCCGTAGCAGGCCATGATACAACCAGTCAGGATACTTCCAGCAGTATACAAAAAGGCAGTGGCATGCAAAAGTTCGGGCACCCCTGGTCAAAATTTCTGTAACTGTGAATAGCTAAGCGAGTTAAAAGATGACCAGATTTTCAGAAGGCATAAAGTTAAAGATGATACCACGGTAGTGGGCAGAATCTCAAATAATGATGAGTCAGAGTACAGGAAGGAGATAGAGAGCTTAGTGACGTGGCATCATGACAACAACCTTTCCCTCAATGTCAGCAAAACAAAAGAGCTGCTCATTGACTTCAGGAAGTGGGGGTTGCACATGGTCCTGTTTACATCAATGATGCTGAGGTGGAGATGGTTGAGAGCTTCATGTTCCCAGGTGTAAGCATCACCAACGGCTTGTCCATGGCATAGAAAGCTCACCAGTGCCTCTACTTCCTCAGGAGGGTGAAGAAGTTCGGCCTGTCCCCCATTGACCCTTACCAATTTTTACAGATGCACCATAGAAAGCATCCTATCTGGATGCATCACGGCTTGGTACGGCAACTGCTCTGCCCAGGACTGCAAGAAACTGCAGAGAGTTGTGGACACAGCCCAGCACATCACGGAAACCAACCTCCCCTCCATGGACTCTGTCTACACTTCTCACTGCCTCGGTAAAGCAGCCAACATATTCAAAGACCCCACCCCCCCTCACATGGGACAGAAGATACAAAACGCCTGAAAGCACGTACCACCAGGCTCAACTACAGCTTCTATTCTGCTGTTATAAGACTATTGATTAGACAGACTCTTGACTTCACAATCTACTTCATCATGGCCTCGCACCCTATTGTCTGCCTGTACTGAATTTTCTCTGTACCTGTAACACTTTATCCTGCATTCTGTCATTGCTTTTCCCCTGTACTACCTTGATGTACTAATGTGATGAAATGATCTGTATGGATGACAGGCAAACATGCAAAACAAAGTTTTTCACTGTATCTCAGTACATGTGACAATATTAAACCAATTTGCCAATTTGTTCAGGGTAACTTTGGCACTGTTGGACAAATAATACCATAGAATCTTGTATATCCAGACAGCATGTCTGACTGTCCTTCATTACTGCACCAAATATCAACTTAGAGATTTGTGCTTAAGTCCCTGGAGTGGGATGTGAACCCACCACCTTTTTAACTGCAGATGAAAGGTCTCAACCTGAAATATTGACTGTCTATTTTCCTCCATAGATACTGCCTGATCTGCTGAGTTCCTCCAGCAGCTTGTTTTCTGCACCCTTTTAACTCGGGTTTGCCTCATTACTTTGAAACTGCTTTGCATGGCTCAGTGGTGCTAATTTGATGCACTCTCTGGGTGGTATGGCATTGTAATGGCTGGTTTAACTTTGGGATTTCATGAACCGTTGATCCAAAAGTACAGCATCTGGTCTGATGAAATAATTGCTGAAAGAAGCTTACTCCCAACAAGGAGCTATCTATGTTAATTAACAATATGCAAATATGAAAGTACTAGCAACAAAGAATACAGATCAAACATGTAGGAATGGTATAGTCATTAAACAAAGCTCATACATACACATAATCGCTATAACCTTCACTGTAAAGAAGGGCAAGCCTTGGAAATGGCATCACCACCGTCTCATACAATACCATCCTGACCTAGATAAGTATTCACTCTTCCTCTGTAGCCAGGGAATAGAGTCTGTGCATCAACCAATTGTGGGTTCAAGTCCCACTCTGGAACTTGCACTGGGCTGACACTGTGGTGCAGGCATGATACCAAGACTTCAAGTGGGTGGCATAAAAAACAGAAAACACTGAACCACTCAGAACATTGTGCAGCATCTGTGGAGGGAGAGAGTTCACATTTCACGTAAATGACATTTTATCAGAAATGGGTGACCTGTTAGAACATCAAACAGTACAGCACAGGAATGGGCCCTTCTGCCCAGGATGTTGTGCTGAACTAATTAAACCAGTAATTAAATGCCTAACTAAACTAATCCCTTCTGCCTGCACAATATCCATATCCCTCCATTCTCTGCACATTCATGTGCCTATCTAAGAGCTTCTTAAATGCCTCTGTCATAGTTGCCCCCACTACCACCCCTGGCAGCCCACTCTCTGTGTAAAAAAACTTGCGCTGCAAATCTACTTTGAAGTTACCCGTCTCATCTTAAATGCATGCCCTCTAGTATTAGACATTTCGACCCTGGGAAAAAGATACTGGCTGACTACTCTATCTATGCCTCTCATAATCTTATGAACTTCTATAAGGTCTTCTCTCAGCCTCCGCTGTTCCAGAGAAAACAACCCAAGTTTGTCCAACCTCTCCTTATAGCATCTGCCCTCTAATCCAGGCAGCATCCTGGTAAACCTCTTCTGCACCCTCTCCAAAGCCTCCACATCCTTCCTGTAATGGGGCGATCAGAATTGACTGCATACGGCCTAACCAGAGTTTTAATTTACTTACTTTCTGTTTGTGGGAGCTTGTTGTACTGGTATTGGTATTGGTTTATTATTGTCACTTGTACTGAGGTACAGTGAAAATCTTGTCTTGTATACCGCTCATACAAATCAATTCATTACACAGAGCATTAACGAGGTACAGGGTAAAACAATGCAGAATAAAGTGTCACAGCTACAGAGGAAGTGCATTGCAGGTAGACAATAAGGTGTAAGTTCATAACAAGGTAGATTGTGAGGTTAAGAGTCCATCTTATTGTATAAGGGAACTGTTCAATAGTTTTATAACAGCGGGATAGAAGCTGTCCTTGAGCCCGGTGGTATGTGCCCTCAGGCTCCTGTATCTTCTGCCTGATGGAAGAGGGGAGAAGAGAGAATGTCCCAGGTGGGTGGTGTCTTTGATTATGCTGGCTGCTTCACTAAGGCAGCGAGAGGTATAGACAGAGTCCATGGAAGGGAGGCCGGTTTCCGTGATGTGCTGAGCTGTGTCCACGACCCTCCTTAGTTTCTTGCAGTCACGGGCAGAGCAGTTGTTATACCAAGCCATGATGCATCTGGATGGGATGCTTTCTATGATGCGTCGATAAAAGTTGGTGAGTGTCAAAGGGGATATGCCAAATTTCTTTAGCTTTCTGAGGAAGTAGAGGCACTGGTGAGCTTTTTTGGCCATGGCGTCTACGTGGTAGGACCAGGACAGGCTATTGGTGATGTTCACTCCTAGGAACTTGAAGCTTTCAATCCTCTCGACCTCAGCACCATTGATGTAGACAGGTGCATGTGCCCTTTCTGAAGTCAATGATCTGCTCTCTTGTTTTGCTGACATTGACGGAAAGGTTGTTGTCATGACTCCATGTCACTAAGCTCTCTCTCCTTCCTGTACTCTGACTATGAGATACAGCCTACTATGGTGGTATCATCTACAAACTTGTAGATGGAGTTATTAGAGTAGAATCTGGCCACGCAGTCATGAGTATATAGGGAGTAGAGTGGAGGGCTAATGACGCAGCCTTGTGGGGCACCAGTGCTGAGAATAATAGTGCCGGAGGTGTTGCTGCCTATCCTCACTGATTGCGGTCTGTTGGCCTTATTCCTTGCAGTTGTTTCAAGGGTCCAGCAACACTGGCTGGGTAGGAGATGGGAATTTTGTAGAAGCTATCACAGACCATGAACTGAATGGCCAGCTACCAATCTATGTTTAAACACTTGGATTTTATCACCACTCATGCCAATTCAAACAACCCTTGCCTGCATTTTTACCCCCTTAATCACTGGTAACAGGTGAATCTACACTGAGCCCACTTCAATATCTCCACCTTGGGATGAGTCTGACCAATGTCCAGTGCATTCTGATGACTGGAGGCAGTCGCCAGATATTCCTGAGTGACATAAACAATACGAGGAAGGGGGGTGATCCATTTGTCCCTCGAATCTACTCTGATGTTCAATAAGAAAGTGCCTGATTTTTTTATTTCCTCCTTGTCTGCCTATTCCTTGCACGCCTTGATTTGTAGAATTCAAGCATTCCTGTCTAATTCTGAGGAAGAGAAGGGATAAGGTAGCATAACAAGTATGTTCTTATAACAACTCAGTGGGACATTCAGCCCAACAGGTCAATGCCGGCTCTGAGGGGAGCAATCCCATCGGTCCTGTTCCTCCTCTCCTTATTTCCCAGTAATTATTCCCCTGCAATTTCTTCTCTCCCTCACATGCCAATCAACTCTTTCTGATTTTATTTTACATGAACCTACACCAAGGGGTAGTTTACTGTGACTAATTAACCTACCAGCAAATCATTGGGATATGGGAGGAACCTGGAAACTCATGCAGTCACAGAAAGGACACATGAAGTCTGCACAGACAGCACCCAGGCCCAAGACTGAATCTGGATGTCTAGAGCTATGAGGCAGCAGCACTAACTGTTACGTACTGCTCCTGTGATCTAGAAACCAGGACCAATATTCAGACTGGTTAAAATCTCCACCATGGCAGCTGGGGAACTTAAATTCAGTTGAGTAACTAATCTGGAATAAAAGCTGGTATTGCTAGTAATGACTTGAAAGCCCAGTGCATCATGGACACCAGCCTCCTCTCCTTGGACTCTGTCTTTACCTCTCGCTGCCTTGGCGAAGCAGCCAGCATAATTGAAGACCCCACCCACACAGGTCATTCTCTCTTCTCTCCTCTTCCATCGGGTAGAAGATACAGGAGCCTGAGGGCATGTACCACCAGACTTGACAGCTTCTACCCCACTGTGGTAAGACTATTGAATGGTTTCCTTACGATGAGATGGACTATGACCTCACGATCTACCTTGTTGTGACCTTGCACCTTATTGCACTGCACTTTCTCTGTGGCTGACACTTTACTCTGTAATGTTATTGTTTTTACCTGTACAACATCAATAGACTCTATACTAACCCAATGTAACTGCACTGTGTAATGAATTGACCTGTACAATTGGTATGTAAGACAAGTTTTTCACTGTACCTTGGTACAAGTGACAATAATATACCAATACCAAAAACTTCTGGACTGTTGTTCAAATCCATCTGATTCACAAATCTTGTCTCAGGAAGGAAATCTGCCACCTTGTCTAAACCTAGAGGGCATAGTTTTAAGGTGGGAGGGGTAAAACTTTCACACACAGAGCAATTGGTGTCTGGAATGAGCTGCTAGAGGAGGTGGTGGAGGCAGGAACAGGAACAACTTTTAAGAGGCATCTGGGCAGGTACTTGACTGAGCAGGGCATAAGGGGAACTGGACCTATGCAGGCAAGTGAGATTAGTATAAATGGGCATGATGGTCAGTATAGATGTGGTGGGCCGAAGCGCCTGTTTCTACACTGTACGACTCCATGACTTGTTACCTGCAGTGGCCTGTTTGTGACTTCAGATGTGGTTGGCTCCTAACAGCTCTCTGAAAGGCCTGGCAAGCTTTGGGATATATTGGGGGCAGGGAACAATGTTGACTTTGTAGTGAAGCCCACATTCTGTCAATGAATATGAAGAAAATGAGATGTTAAACCAAGCCCCTCCCTTCCTGTAAAGGTGGGTGCAAAACATCCCATGGAATCGTCTGAACAAGTGTTGGCCCAGTGCTCTGAACAATGCCTCTCTCCCTCAGCCATTACTGGGGAAACTGATTATAGTAAAACTTGGATAATCCTCTATCTGATCCTTCAGAAATCCTGATGGTTTGGCATCTGGCTTACCAGGTGATGTTTGCTGAGCACCCTTCCACTCGGGGAAATGTTTCCTGTGTCCCTTTCCACTCCCTGGGGCCCCATTTCCCGTGTCCCCCACTCACTGATGCCCCAGTTCCTGAGCTTCCTTCCCTCTCGTCCTCACACTCCCCACTGACTCACCGGTCCCGGTTCCCACACTTTCCTTAAACTGACCTTGGTCCCAGTTCCCACCCTCCCTTTGAACTTACTTGGTTCACTGGGAAAGTTATTATAATACTGTATAACATCTAAATGAATTTTAAAAATGTGTTGGGCATTAGGGCATAACATTCAATGGTCTGGAAAATTTTGCTAGTCCGGTACCGTCAAAACCCTGAATGTGCCGGATTATCGGAGTGTTACTATTTAAATTTACCTTGCTCTTTCTGAGTTCAAATTGGTTGCCATGTTTTTCCAACAAACAACAGTTACCGTGCTTTGAAAATGGACTTGTTTCGCCATAAAAGAGGTTTGAGATGTCCTGAAGATGTGAGATGTTGTCCTCTCCCCTATTCTAACCATGATAGTGTTCTGGGCTTCAGGACTCAGTCTGCAATCCAACAGATGTCCTGAGCGTGGAGCTGCTGGGCTATTGTTGCCTGGCCTTCTCAGCAGCACCACACTAAGGCAGCCAGCGATGCTGCTTTCATTTTAAGACTAGTTTTAGAGTTAATTGGGTCAATTTTCTTGTTGCTTTCAATACATCAGTGGTTTAGTGGAAGTTTAAAGTTTCTATTATAGAACAAAATTTTTGGTGGATATAAATTATATAGACTGTGAGCCTTTAATTGCAGAGAGTTGTGAACACAACCCAGTCCATCAAGCAAACCAACCTCCCCTCCATTGACCCTGTCTACACTTCCTGCTGCCTCAGGAAAGCAGTCAACATAATCAAGGACCCCTCCCACCCAGGTCATTCTCTCTTCTCCCCTCTCTTGTCGGGCAGAAGATACAAAAGCCTGAGAGCACAAACCATCAGACTCAAGGACAGCTTTTACCCCATTACAAGACTCTTGAATGGACCTCTATGAGGTAAAGGACGAAATCTTGATCTCCCAATCTACCTCGTCGTGGCCCTTGCACGTTGTTTGTCTACCTGCACTGCACTTTCTCTGTAACTGTAACACTATATTCTACATTCATTTTATCTGCGTTATCTCAAAGTAATTATGTATGGAATGATCTGTCTGGATGGCACACAAACAAAAGCTTTTCACTGTATCTCAGGACATGTAAGATAAGATAGCTTTATTAGTCTCATCGAAACACACAGTGAAATGCATCTTTTGCGTAGAGTGTTCTGGGGGCAGCCCGCAAATGTCGCCACGCTTCCAGCACCAACATAACATGTCCACAACTTCCTAACTCGTACGTCTTTGGAATGTGGGAGGAAACCGGAGTACCCGTAGGAAACCCACGCAGACACGGGGAGAACATACAAACTCCTTACAGACAGTGGCCAGAATTGAACCCTGGTCGCTGGCACTGTAATAGCGCTACGCTAACCGCTACACTACAGTTCCTGCCACAATAATAAACCAATGCCAATACTTAAAAGATGATTAGATCCCTATACGGCCCCCAACCCTTTGGCTCCAAGCCCTCCAGAATCACCCTTAGCCATACCATTGTGATGTGGATCACCACTACTTCCTCTGTTTCTGAGAAGGGTCCAGGACCTGAAGTGTTAACTGTTTCTCTTTCCACGGATTCTGCCTGACCTGCTGAATCTTTCCAGTATTTTCCATTTTTATATTTGATCTTTCATCTTCACTGGGTCTAAATCCTGAAATCCTCTTCAACACCACTGTGGGAGTGCCTTTGGTTATGGTGGTTCAAAAATACAGCTCACCGGCATTTTACTGAGGTAAAATTGTGACAATAATAAACCAATTTACCAACACGTACCGAGGTACAGTGAAAAACTTTGTTTTGCACACCATCCATACAGATCATTTCATCACATCAGTACATTGAGGTAGTACAAGGAAAAACAATAATAGAATGCAGAATAAAGTGTTACAGAGGAAGTGCAGTGCAGGCAGACGATAAGGTGTAAGGTCATAACAAGATAGATTGTGAGGTCAAGAGTCCATCTTATCGTACTAGGGAACCATTCAATTGTCTTAGAACAGCAGGATAGAAACTGTTCTTGACCCTGGTGGTACGTGCTTTCAGGCTCTTGTATCTTCTGCCCGATGGGAGAGGGGAGAAGAGAGAATGTCCTGGGGTTGGTGGGGTCTTTGATTATGCTGGCTGCTTTACTGAGGCAGCGAGAAGTATAGACAAAATTGGTCCTCTTGAAGATCACCGTAGTCATCTATGCATGGAGCTGATAGAGATGGGGGAGGTCTTAAATGAATTTTTTGCATCAGTGTTTACTCGGGAGACGGACACAGATTCTATAGAACTGAGGCAAAAGTTTAGCGAGGTCATAGACCACATCCAGATTATTGAAGAGGAGGTGTTGCTGTCTTGAGGCAAATTGGGGTGGATAAATCCTCAGGGCCTGATGAGGTGTTCCCTCGGACCTTGTGGCAGGCTAGTGCAGAAATTGCAGGGGCCCTGGCAGAAATACTTAGAACATCCTCAGCCACGGGTGAGGTACCGGAGGACTGGAGGATAGTTAATGTTGTTCCGTTGTTTAAGAAAGGCTCTAAGAATAAGCCGGGAAATTATAGGCGGGTGAGCCTGATGTCAGTCATGGGTAAATTATTGGAAAGTATTCTGAGGGACAGGATGTTAAGTATTTGGATAGACGGGGCCTGATTAGGGATAGTCAACATGGCTTTGTGCGTGGCAGATCATGTCTAACCAATCTAATAGAGTTTCGAGGAGGCAGAAGATCAGGTCGGCATGGACTAGCTGGGCCGAAGGGCCTGTTTCTGTGCTCTATGTGACTCTAATGGAGAGTGCAGATGCTGGAATCTGGAGCAAGAAAAGCATACTGCTGGTGGAACCTGGTCGAGACCCTGCATCAGGACTGGGAGTGTAGAGGTGAGATAGCCAGTATAAAGAGGTGAGAGGGAGGGGTGAGACAGGGGCCGGCAGGTGATAGGTGGAACCAGGCGAGGAGGGGACTGATGGGCAGCTGGAGCTGAGAGAGGGGAAGGGATGTTTCTGCTTTCTCTACTTTAGTGTCTTTCCCTATCACCCACCAGCCACCATCTTCTGACTCCCCCCTTACCTCCCCCACCACCCCCACTGGTACCATCTGATAAAACTAGAGGACACAGATTTAGGGTGAGGGGTAAGAGATTTAAAGGGGACCATTTTCACCGAGAGGGTGGTGACAGCAGAGATGACAATGGCATTTTAGAAGTGTCTAGATGAGCATTTGAAATGCCTGGGTTTGGAATACTGGAGGCCAAGTAGTGGAAGATGGAATGAACATGGACGGATGCCCACTGGTCAACAGAGACATGGTGGGCCGAATAGCCTGCTTCTATCACTCTATGACGAACAAGCATCAGAAATGAGAATTCAGAAAGAAAACTTCTTCACCCAATGAACGGCAAGAATATGGGGATCTCTCCCAGAGGGAGAGGTTGAAGTGGGTGGTATGGATACATTTAGGAGGCTGTATCTGAATGTGAGGGGAATGGAGGGTTACACTGACAGATTGAGCTGAGGAAAGACATGAGGAGTTTCGGATGGAGAATGAACCACCAATGTATCCAGGGGCAGCTGGTGCATGGGGACACCAGTCCCTGCAGGCTCCCCTCCAACTCACATGCCAACGTCAGTAGGAAGCCCATCGCCGGTCCTTCAGCGTCACTGGGTATAAGTCCTGGAACTCCATCCCAACAGAACTGCCCTAGTCCCTTCAGCTTATCACCACCTTCTCAAGGGCAGCAAGGGATGGGCAATAGATGAAGGCCTTGCCAGCAAAATAAATGAATTAATAAAAATTGTGCTCCTCTCAGTGACACCTTGCTTCTGTAACATTGTTCTCTGCATTCTGTTATTGTACTGATGTAATGAAATGATCTGTATGGATGACATGCACACAGATCTGTATAGATGGCATGCAAAACAAAGTTTTTCACTGTAGCTCGGTAAATGTGACAACAATAAACCAGTTCATCAGTTTACTTGGTGTTCCAGGGTTGTTGGAGACACAAGAGACTCCAGATGCTGGAATCTGGAGCAACAAACAAACCGCTGGAGGAACTCAGCGGGTCGAGCAGCATCTGTGGAGGGAAAATAGTCAACGTTTCGGGTCAAGACCCTTCATCTGGACGAGTCTGACCCGCTGAGTTCCTCCAGCAGTTTGTTTCTCGTTCCAGCGTTCCTGTTGTATCTGGAGGGTTTAGTGCTATGCCCCTTGCTCTCTGTGGTATGTATGAGGGCCTATGAGTGCGGGGGTGAAATTAGAAAGGAAATTATTATGGCAAAGAGATTGAGCATGAGAAAGTACTGGCAGGGAGAATTGCAAAGTCATACAACACAGAAACAGGACCTTTAACCCACTGAGTCCACCCCAATTATAGACCTACACTAATCTTATTTCATTTGGTTATGGTACTGGTTTATTATTGTCTCTTGTACCGAGGTACAGTGAAAAACTTGTCTTGCATACCGTTCGTATAGATCAATTCATTACACAGTGCAAATACATTGAGTTAGTATAGAGTGTGGTAGTGCAGGTAAAAACAATAACAGAATACAGAGTAAAGTGTCACATCTACAGGGAAGTGCATTGCAGGTAGACAATAAGGTGCAAGGTCATAACAAGGTAGATTGTGAGGTCAAGAGTCCATCTCATTGTATATGGGAACCATTCAATAGTCTTATTACAGTGGGATAGAAGCTGTCCTTGAGCCTGGTGGTACGTGCCCTCAGGGTCCTGTATCTTCTGCCTGATGGGAGAGGAGAGAAGAGAGAATGACCCGGGTGGGCGGGGTCTTTGATTATGCTGGCTGCTTCACCAATGCAGCGAGAGGTATAGACAGAGTCCACGGAGGGGAGGCTGGTTTCCGTGATGCACTGGGCTGTGTCCACAACTCTCTGCAGTTTCTTGAGGTCCTGGGCAGAGCAGTTGCCATACCAAGCTGTGATGCATCCAGATAGGATGCTTTCTAGGTGCATCGATAAAAATTGGTGAGTGTCAAAGGGGACAGGCCAAATTTCTTTAGCCTCCTGAGGTGCTGGTGAGCTTTCTTGGCCGTGGCATCTACGTGGTTGGATTAGGACAGGCTACTGGTGATGTAGTCTGACCAAATTCCCATCAACTCCCCCATATTCTGCCACTCACCTACACACTTGGGTCAATTCACAGTGGCCAATTAAAATCTACCAACCTACACTTCCAAACCTGAGCACCCGGGGGAAACCCACACGTTCACTGGTAGAACGTCAGACTCCACCCAGACAGCAGCGGTGCTCAGGATTGAACGTGGTTAGCTGGAGCTGTGAGGCAGCAGGCTCTACTAGCTGCACCACTGTCTTGGCCAATCAGGGAGAGAAGGGTTGAGAAGCTTAGAAAGAGAAGATACATCCCCATTGGTCGAGCCGGTGTAAATGGGAAAGAACTAGAGGGTCAAAGAGATCTTGACGGCTTTCACAAAGGAGGTATGGACAAAGGAGGGTTGCTCGGTTTTGCACTAACCCTGCACTAATTTTGTATTCTGTACATACTGTTTTTTGCACTATTTGCACTTGAAATTTTTTTTTGTCTGCGTTTACTGTATGTCCTCTGTTCTATGTATGTCCTCTGTTGTGTGAGTCTGGGGGAAACGACATTTCATTCCTCCATGTGTTTTACAGCATATAGGTGAATGACAATAAAGTATAACTTGAACTTGACTTGACATTGGGGTAGGCAAGGGAGAGAGAGTTCAAGTTGAAGTTTATTGTCATGGGCATACATACCCAGTGTATAAATGCTATGAAAGTTAGCTTTTTGCAACAGCAGCACAGTACATTACAAACATAAATTACACAAAGTTAAATTAACATAAATTAGATTAACATAAAGTGATAGAGTGAGTCCATGATGAAACTGAGAGGAGGAAACAAAATTAAAGAGCGCTGGAAGAACTCAAGTCGGCCAAGCAGCATCTGTGGAGACAAAGGCGCAAGTCAACGTTTCGGTTCGAGACCCCGGTCAAAGGTAGACAGGGTGGTGAGGAAGGTGTCTGACACGCTGGCCTTCATCAGTCAGGGCACTGAGTATAGGAGCTGGGATGTTACGTTCCAGTTGTACAAGATGTTGGTGAGGCTGAACTTGGACAGTGTTGGTCACCCTGTTATAAGAAAGACGTCATTAAGCTGGAAAGAGTGCAGAGAAAATTTACAAGAATGTTGCCTGGACACGAGGGCCTGAGTTATAGGGAACCATAGAACCATAGAACCACAGAACCATACAGCACAAAACAGGCCCTTCGGCCCACCATGTTGTGCCGTCCATCAAACCACCCTCACACTATCTAAACCTTTCCTCCTGCATATCCCTCTATCTCACATTCCTCCATATGCCTATCCAACAAACTCTTGAACCTGTCCAATGTATCTGCCTCCACCACCACCCCAGGCAGCGCATTCCATGCACCAACCACTTTCTGGGTGAAAAACCTCCCCCTGACATCTCCCCTGAACCTCCCACCCATAAACTTAAAGCCATGCCCCCTCGTCCTGAGCATTGGTGCCCTGGGAAGGAGGCGCTGACTGTCTACTCTATCTATTCCTCTCAATATTTTATATACCTCTATCATGTCTCCTCTCATCCTCCTCCTTTCCAGTGAATAAAGCCCTAGTACCTTAAGCCTCTCCTCATATTCCATAGGCTCTAATCCAGGCAGCATCCTGGTAAATCTCCTCTGCACCCTCTCCAACGCGTCCACATCCTCCTATAATGCGGCAACCAAAACTGAACACAGTACTCTGTGTGGTCTAAATAGAGTTTTGTAAAGCTGCATCATCACTTCGTGGCTCTTAAACTCAATCCCACGATTTATGAAAGCTAACATCCCATAGGCCTTCTTAGCTGCTCTATCCACCTGTGAGGCAACTTTCAATGAACTGTGAATATGAACCCCCAGATCCCTCTGCTCCTCTACACTGCCAAGTACCTTGCCATTTACCTTGTACTCTGCCCTGGAGTTTGACCTTCCAAAGTGTACCACCTCACACTTCTCCGGATTAAACTCCATCTGCCACTTGTCAGCCCAGCTCTGCATCCTACCAATATCCCTCTGTAAGTTCCGACAGCCCTCCACACTATCCACAACACCGTCGATCTTAGTGTCGTCTGCAAAGTTACTAACCTAGCCTTCCACCCCCTCATCTAAGTCATCTATAAATATTACAAAGAGTAGAGGTCCCAGAACCGATCCCTGTGGGACACCACTAGTCACTGCCCTCCAATCCGAGGGCACTCCTTCCACCACAACCCTCTGCTTTCTACAGGCAAGCTAATTCCTAATCCACACAGCCAAGCTTCCCTGGATCCCTTGGCCTCTGACCTTCTGAAGAAGCCTACCATGAGGTACCTTATCAAACGCCTTACTAAAATCCATATAGACCACATCCACCGCACTCCCCTCATCAATCTTCCTCGTCACCTCCTCAAAGAACTCTGTCAGGCTTGTGAGGCAAGATCTTCCCTTCACAAAGCCATGCTGGCTGTCCCTAATCAGTCCATGATTCTCTAGGTGTTCATAGATCCTATCCCTTAGAATCCTTTCCAACAGCTTACCCACCACAGACATAAGGCTCACCTGTCTGTAATTCCCTGGACTATCCCTACTACCTTTTTTGAATAAGGGGACAACATTCGCCACCCTCCAATCCTCCGGCACCATCCCCGTGGACAACGAGGACTCAAAGATCCTTACCAGCGGTTCAACAATCTCCTCCCTTGCCTCTCGAAGCAGCCTGGGGAAAATCCCGTCAGGCCCCGGAGATTTATCCGTCTTGATATTATTTAACAATTTCAACGCATCCTCTCTCTTGATATCTACAACCTCGAGAACATTACCCTTACCATCACTCCCTTCCGCGTCATCAAGACCCCTCTCCTTGGTGAATACTGAAGAGAAGTATTCATTGAGAACCTCTCCCACTTCTGCTGCCTCCAGGCACATTCTCCCACCTTTGTCTTTAATCGGACCTACCTTTACCCTAGCAATCCTCCTACCCTTCACGTACGTGAAAAAGGCCTTGGGATTTTCCTTAACCCTACTAGCCAACACCTTTTCATGTCTCCTTCTAGCTCTCCTCAGCCCTTTCTTAAGTTCCTTCCTTGCTATTCTATATTCCTCACGGGCCCTGTCTGAACCTTGCTGCTGGGTTGGGCAGGCGAGGATTTTATCCCTTGGAGTGTAGGAGACTGAGGGGTGACCTGGGAGGTGTATGAAATCACTAGGGACATAGATAAGATGGTCACAGTCTTTTGTCCAGGGTGGGGGAGTCTGAAACTAGAGGGTATTGGTTTAAGGTGGGAGCTGAAAGATTTAAAAGGGGCCTGAGGGGCAACTTCTTTACAGAGATGGTGGTGAGTATATGGAAAGAGCTGCCAGAGGAAGTGGTTGAGGCAGGTACATTAACAACATTTAAAAGGCACTTGGACAGGTACATGGATAGGAGAAGTTTAGAGCGATAAGGGCCAAACGTGAGCAAATGGGATGAGCTTAGATGGGCATCTTGGTTGGCATAGATGAGTTGGGCTGAAGGCCCTGTTTCCGTGACTATGACATTACATCATTGAAACCTCAACCCAAAATGTCGATTTACACTTTTTGCCTGCACAGATTCTGCTTGACCCTCTGATTTCTACCGTTCTTTTGTTCCAGGTTCCAGCGTATGCAGTCTAAGATAAGATAAGGTACCTTTATTAGTCACATGTACATCGAAACACACAGTGAAATGCATCTTTTGCGTAGAGTGTTCTGGAGCAGCCCACAAGTGTCACCACATTTCCAGCGCCAACATAGCATGCCCACAACTTCCTAACCCATACTTCTTTGGAATGTGGGAGGAAACCGGAGCACCTGGAGGAAACCCACGCAGACACGGGGAGAACATACAAGTTCCCTACAGACAGCGGCCGGAATTGAACCCAGGCCACTTGCGCTGTAATAGTGTTACTCTAACCGCTGCACTACCCTCTTTTGTCATCCTGAAAAGGAGGACGAAGATTTTACACGGTGAAGAGCTGACAGAGTGTGGAGCTTGTAGAGGACGGCTAGTATATCCATTATGGATGTGTTGACATGGCGAGAAGCTTATTACCGTATTCATTTATGCCGCAAGTTCACCCACCCACCGGTACATGTCGGACACTACACCGCAGGGACAACTCCCCGAGTGCGTAGTCCTCCGTGAAGTTTCAAAGTGATGCAGTGCTGCAGATATACAAATAGAAATGATTATTTATAAATTTGAATCCTGCAGTGCACTTCAGAAGACGCAGATCCTCTGAGGACTGATAGCATGTGAGGCAGTCCGTGGCAAATAACAATTAGCAGCAGACCATCACTAACCTTTACAAATAACAGAGAGGAATATATTAACCATGCATCCACTAATATCACCACCAGCAACTTGTCTTCTTACATTAATATTAATCATTACTGCAGTGCCCCACTGCTACTGGAAAGGTCAGCCCGTGACACGAGGCACTCACCACCTCCTGTCCATTGGCGCTGTTACCTCAACCAGGATTGGCAGAGAGAGAGAGGCCTTGAAATGGATGCAGTGTGTTACACCAAGGACCATGGCCAGGGACGATGGGTCTTCATGCTGCGGGTGTGTGCTGGGAGATGGGGGCTCAGGTGAGGGGTGGGTGAGGTGTTGGGTGCAGGTGAGGGGTAGGTGAGGTATTGCCTCTTGTGCTTCCAGTATACCACCCTGCACGAGGTATTGTGAGCCAGGTAGGAAGTGGTTTAGGAAGCAGGGGAAATGGTGGATTTAGTGGGGATATTGGGGGTGAGCGTTCTGTTCTGCAACAGTTAACGATTCCGGTGTGAAAAACCTCCTAGGTTCGCATCAAAAGACCCGTGTTTCTGCAAGTAACTTTCATCACCTCAGGACGTCCCCACAGATGCTGCAGTACAGATGATGTACTTTAGAAGGTGTAGTTGTTGTTGTAAAATAGCAAATGCAGCAGATGATCTGCAAGTTGCAGTGTGGTAATGACTAGATATGGTAATGATTAGATAACATGACATAGAGAGACAGGGCACGCAAACCAGACCTTCGTCCCAACTTGTCCATGCCAACCAAGTTGTCTAATTGTGCTAGTCCCATTTTTCGGCATTTGGCCCATATCCCTCTAACCCTTCCTTATCCATGTACCTGCCTAAATGTCTTTTAAATGTTTTTATTGCAAATAAGATAAGATATCTTTATTAGTCACATGTACATCAAAACACACAGTGAAATGCATCTTTTTGCATTACTGAGAATGTGCTGGGGGGCAGCCCGCAAGTGTCACCACTCTTCCTGCGCCAACATAGCATGCCCACAGCTCCTAACCCGTACGTCTTTGGAATGTGGGAGGAAACCGGAGCACCCGGAGGAAACCCATGCAGACACACGGGCAGAATGTACAAACTCCTTACAGAGAGCGTCTGGAATTGAACCCGGCTCGCCGGCACTGTAATAGCGTTACGCTAACCACTACACTACTGTGTCGCTCTTTTACCTCCATTCCCACACCTGTGTCCTTCCTTTAGCTTATATTTTTTCCCCCGTTTCTCTCTATACTTGCCATCATCACCACCTGTTGTTCTTGCATTTTGTCCGTATTTCCCCATTTCCTAATATCCCAGTGCTTTGATATCACCTTACCACTTCCTCTGGCAGCTCGTTCCATATACCCATGACCCTCTGTATGAAAAAGTTGCCCCTCTGGTCTCTTTTAAATCTTTCAGCTCTCACCTTATACCTATGCCCCCTAGTTTTAGAGTCCACTGCCCTAGGACAATGTCTGTGACCATCACCTTATCTACGCCCATTATTATTTTATATACTGTACCTCTATATGGTCCTTCGCTCCAGGGAAAAAAGTCCCAGGTAAGAAGACCGAAACTGCACACCAGGTGTGCTCCCAACAAAGCTCTGAGTGATTACAGTAAGACATCCTTGCTCCTGTACTCAAAACCTCTTACAGCTCACTTCCTGCTAAACTCTAGAGAATAAAGGCCAAATCTATCCAGTCTCTCCATGTATGGCTCCACCTGTCAACCCAGAAACTAGTCTGGTGAATCTCCTCCATCACAAGTATTGGTATTGGTTTATTATTGTCACTTGTACTGAGGTACAGTGAAAAACTTGTCTTTTGCATACCGATCGTACAGGTCAATTCATTACACAGTGCAGTTACATTGAGTTAGTACAGAGTGCATTGAGGTAGTACAGGTAAAAAAAACAATAACAGAGTACAGAGTAAAGTGTCACAGCTACAGGGAAGTATATCCTTCACTGGGAAAGAAGAGCAAAATTATACATAGTATTCTCTTGGTGTGGTCTCACCAAGTTTCTATATGTTTCGAATAAGTGTACTCAAGTATGATTGTGATAAAGGCCAACATACCATTTGACTCCATGATTGTATGATGCATCTCCCAACTTTCAATGACTTCTGCACAAGGATGACCAAGTTTCCTTTGAACGTCAACATTTCCCAGTCTCTCACACTTCTTAAAAATACTTTTAAACTTGTTCTTTTCCAATGCTGTTGGAAGACTTATCAGTGTAAAATGTAATGACTGTGTACAATTATTTTGTATAGCTGTATACAAAATTATCTGGGACATAGATAGGGCTGTATAGTGAGAAACATTTCCCCACAAGGGAGACATCTAAAACCAGAGGGCATATGGTTAAGGTAAGTAGGAAGGTTAGAAGGGATCTGAGGAAATATTTTTTTCTCCCACAAGATGATTGGAATCTAAAATGAACTGCCTGAAGGGGTGGTGGAGGCAGGTACCTTCACAGCATTTAATAAGTAGCGGTTAGTGTAACGCTTTACAATGCCAGCAACCCGGGTTCAATTCCGGCCGCTATTTGTAAGGAGTTTGTACGTTCTCCCCGTGTCTGTGTGGGTTTCCTCTGGGTGCTCCGGTCTCCTCCCATATTCCAAAGACGTATTGGTTAGGAAGTTGTGGGCATGCTATGTTGGTGCCGGAAGCGTGGCGACACTTGCGGGCTGCCCCCAGAACGCTCTACGCAAAAGATGCATTTCACTCCGTGTTTCGATGTACATGTGACTAATAAAGAAATCTTATCTTATCTTAAGTATCTGAATGGCTAAAACATTGGAGCCCATGATTTGAGCTCCAGATTGCTAATCCACTTAAACATGACCCTGTACTATTGTTATATTATTGCAAAAATGAACAGGGATCTGCATTGCCATAGAAGAACTATATTATATCTACTTATTGTACTGCATCATGGATGAGTGCACCATATTTGGCATAGAAAAGGATGCATCTTAGCAGTACAAATAAGGGACAGATTTAAGACTTAAAATGTAATTAAAAACGCGAGCTGTTAAAAGATGCAACAACCATTATCCTGATTTATCCAGCAAATGAAAATAAATATCTCTGTTTTTATTCACCCTCCAGATCAGCCTAACCCTGTACTTTTGGGTCTCTCCGCTCTTTCACTCCTGATGAGATACATGCCCACCTATGGCGGCCACTTTAACATTAGTGTGAGATCAATACACTGCTGACCCAGAGTTCCCTCCCTCGGAGACACCCACAGGCCCCAGCCAACCATCAGCCTTAGTGACCGCTAAATGGAGATGGCTGCAATGTCTACCCCTTTGTGGACTGGGTCTGCAAAGAAGGTCTGTAAAAGGATGCAAAGGTCTTTGTCGAGGTTCATCCGAAGCAGGTACATAACAGAGGACTCTCTGATCTACTGTCTGTTCCCAGACTATACCATGACCAACAACAAGTGCTGCTGGAAGATCATCAACTCGGTGAAAGATGCCCTTTGGTCTGCTTTGAATTTTTTGGTTTTCCAGTACAATGCGATGTCTGTAGGTGAATGGTGCTGACTGGCACATTCCAGGTTGCAGGAGTACATGTCATGGGACGCGCTGAAGCTTAGTGCAGCCAACACAAGGCTTTGGTGGGGAATGACTGCAGCGTAAGTTCTGCTGCCAACGGACACTAAGAGGCTGAGTCCTGTGTAACAGCCTATCAAACACTAGAAGGGTGTATTGTTCAAAGAGTGGCATTGGTGCTTTGTGAATAGAATACATTGAATCACAGTGTCACAGTTATGCAGCACAGAAATGGGTCCATTGGCCCAACTCATTCATGCGACCAAGGTTCCTACTTAAGCTAGTCCTGTTTCCTGGCGTTTGGCCCATATCCCTCTTAGCCTTTCCTATCCATGTACCAGTCCAAATGTCTTTAGAACGTTGTAACTGTACCCACCTCTACCACTTCCTCTGGCAGCTCATTCCATATATGCAACCCACTCTGTGTGAAAAAGTTGCCCCTCAGATCTCTTTTAAATCTTTTCCCTCCCACCTTAAGTCTATGCCCTCTAGTTTTAGGTTCCCCTATCCTGGGGAAAAGACTTGTGACCATCCACCTTGTCTATAGGGACCATTCAGAAATCTGATAGTGGAAGGGAAGGAGCTGTTTGTGAATCGTTGAGTGTGGGTCTTCAGGCTCCTGTACCTCCTCCCCAACGGTAGTAATGAGAAGAGGGCATGTTCCAGATGGTGAGGGTCCTTAATGATGGATGCCACCTTCTTGAGGCACCACCTCTTGAAGATATCCTCAGTGGGGGGGAGGGTTGTGCCCGTGATGGAGCTGGCTGAGTCTACAACCCTCTGCAGCCTTGTGAGATCCTGCGCATTGGAGCCTCCATACCATGTGGTGATGCAACCAGTCAGAATGCTCTCCACCATACATCTGTAGAAATTTGCAAGAGTCTTTGGTGACATACCAAATCTCCTCAAACTCCTAACAAAGTAGAGCCACTGGTGTACCTTCTTTGTGATTGCATCAATGTGTTGGGCCCAGGATAGATCCTCCAAGATGTCGACACCCAAGAACTTGAAGCTGCTCACCCTTTCCATCACTGACCCCTCAATGAGGACTGGTGTGTGTTCTCCCGACCTCCCCTTCCTGAAGTCCACAATCAATTCCTTGGTCTTGCTGACGTTGAGTGCGAGGTTGTTGCGACACCACTCAACCAGCCGATCTACCTCACTCCTGTACGCCTCCTCATTGCCATCTGAGATTTTACCAACACTAGTGGTGTCATCTGCGAATTTATAGATGGCATTTGAGCTGTGCTTAGCCACACAGTCATGAGTGTAGAGAGAGTAGAGCAGTGGGCTAAGCATGCAACCTTGAGGTGCGCCTGTGTTGATTGTCAGCAAGGAGGAGAGATTATCACTGATCCATACTGACTGTGGTCTCCTGATGAGGATCCAGTTGCAGAAGGTACAGAGGCCCAGGTTTTGAAGCTTGGTGATTAATATTGAGGGGATGATGGTATTAAATGCTGAGCTGTAATCAATAAACAGCAGCCTGTGACAGCCTATGACAGGAAAGATCTTGTCTCTCACAATCCCCTCCAGTAACTTGCCCACCACAGATGTTAGGCTCACTGGCTAATTCCCTGGCTTGTCCTTGCAGCCATTCTTACGCACAACGTTAGCCTCCCTCCAGTCTTGCAGTACCTCAAGCATGGCTAATGAAGACAAGAAAATCTCTGCCAGAGCCCCAGTGCACCTGATCAGTCCCTGAGGATTAATCCACCTTCATGCACTTCAAGACCACCAGCACCTTCTCTTTCACCATGTCAGTATGTTTCAGGACATTGGTATTAGTGTTGGTTTATTATTGTCACTTGTACCGAGGTACAGTGAAAAGCTTGTCTTACAAACCGATCGTACAGGTCAATTCATTGCATTCATTACATTGAGTTAGTACAGAGTGCATTGATGTAGTACAGGTAAAAAAAACAATAACAGTATAGAGTAAAGTGTCACAGCTACAGAGAAAGTGCAGTGCAATAAGGTGCAAGGTCACAACAAGGTAGATCGTGAAGTCAGAGTCCATCTCATTGTATAAGTGAACTGTTCAATAGTCTTATCACAGTGGGGTAGAAGCTGTCCTTAAGTCTGGTGGTACGTGCCCTCAGGCTCCTGTATCTTCTACCTGATGGAAGAGGAGAGAAGAGAGAATGTCCCGGGTGGGTGGGGTCTTTGATTATGCCGGCTGCTACACCAAGACAATGAGAGGTAAAGACAGAGTCCAAGGAGGGGAGGCTAGTGCTCGTGATGCGTTGGGCTGTGTCCATAACTCTCTGCAGCTTCTTGCGGTCCTGGGCAGAGCAGTTGCCATACCAAGCCGTGATACATCCAGATAGGATACTTTCTATGGTACATTGGTAAAAGTTGGTGAGAGTCAAAGGGGACAAACCAAATTTCTTTAGCCTCCTGAGGAAGTAGAGGCGCTGGTGAGCTTTCTTGGCCATGGCATCTACGTGATTTGACCAGGACAGGGTGTTGGTGATGTTCACTCCCAGGTACTTGAAGCTGTCAACCCTCTCGACCTCAGCACCATTGATGTAGATAGGTACATGTACACCGCCCCCTTTCCTGAAGTCAATGACCAGCTCTTTAGTTTTGTTGACATTGAGGGAAAGGTTGTTTCTCTTCCCTGAACTCACTAGCTTCCGTGTCCTTCTCCACAGTAAATAAACAGATGAGTAGTATTCATTTCAGACCTCTTCCATGTCCTGTAGCTCCACACATAGATGACTACACTGATTCACAAGGGGACCTTTGTTTTCCCTAGTTACCCTTTTGCCGTTAGTATACTTACTTGCTTTAGCCTTAAAACACCACTTAATTTGATGACACAGTGAATATACTAACTTGGAACCATAGAACCATAGAATAATACAGCACAATACAGGCCCTTCGGCCCACCATGTTGTGCTGACCTTTAAACCACACCTAAGACTATCTAACCCCTTCCTCCCACATATCCCTCTATCTTAAACTCCTCCATATGCTTATCTAACAATCTCTTGAACTTGTCCAATGTATCAGCCTCCACCACCACCCCAGGCAGCGCATTCCATGCACCAACCACTCTCTGGGTGAAAAACCTCCCTCTGACATCTCCCTTGAATTTCCCCCCCATTACCTGAAAGCCATGTTTTGAGCATTGGTGCCCTGGGAAAGAGGCACTGGCTGTCCACTCTATCCATTCCTCTCAATATCTTTTATACCTCTATCATGATGACTTGATGACACTATGAATATAAAGAAAGACATGTCCTGATTGTATTGTATTTCCTATTATACTATATCACATTTTTCTGAATAAACTTTATTTTTGAAATAAAACAATTCAACCACCATGCTCTTGGGCACTGAGGGGCAGGGTCCTGTCTAACAGGCTCTCAAACACTTAATGAGTGTACTTAAAGAGGAAACAAGAGAGGAATTGGTGATTTGTAAGAGTATGTATTGGTTTAATGGCACACTGTATGTATTCATTTGATGGCAAAATGAATGTGATGATTTGATCAGATTAGTTTGCTCTCATATACACCAGAGTGCAACGAAATTCCTTGTTCGCTTGAAGCTCACAGCGTTAGCGGTATACATGGTAATAATAGATACCAGCAATAAACAAAATAAATAAAATGATGAACACAAAACAACGTGCAGTGCAATCTGAGGTAGTGCAGAAAGAAACACTAAGGTGACAATAATGGAACAACCGAGAGAGGTAGAGTTCAGAGTCTGAGAACGTGGCAGAACCACCAGGAAGGGGATGTGAGAGAGGTGATTGGTTCAGGAGTCTGACAGCAGTGGGGATGAAGCTGTCCTCGAGTCTGGACGTCTGGGCTCTCAAGTTCCTGTATCTTCTCCCAGAAGGTAGAAGAGAGAAAAGGGAATGGCAGGGTGGCAGGCATCCTTGACGATACTGTTGGCCTTTCTGAAACAACGCACCATGAAGATGGACTGGATGGAAGGAAGTGACGATCCTGTGACGGACTGGGAAGTGTTTACTGCTCTCTGCAGTTCCAACGGTCAAGAAAGACATGTTCTGTTTCCTGGATATATTGTATATGGTATTTAATTTATTTTATTTAATATAACTATATATATATATATTAAATAAAGAATATTTTTGAAATATAAAAAATGCACTATTCCTAATGCCTGTTTCCAAACAATTTCAATCTTCCATCTTATAAGGTTTCAACAAGCGATATTACATTTGTAGACATGTGTATGACATCCTTTTTGAAAACTTTATCAGTATTGAATTCATTTATTCTGTTATTGCTCAGCTTTACCCGGGAACATGCATCCGATGCCATTTTATGTCCAAAGGCAGGTGCAAATGAACAATGGTCCATCTGGTCCAGATGGTCCACTGCCCCTTGAGACCCTCTCAGTCCTAACATTACCATTGAATGCTAATTCACCACAGGAGATTCCTGCCATCATTTTTTCTCCCAGCTCTATCAGAATAAAATGGGGGGGAAAACATAACTGCAGATGTCAGAAAGCTGAAATAAAATCAAAATATTCTGGAAATGCTCAGTAGGTTCAACGTGAGCTGTAGCCAACATGGTCTGGAAGATGTTCAAGATTTAAAATCATTAAAAAATTATGGTCTGGATATTTGGCTTGTCATGTCTGCAGTTCAAAAAATTATAGGGAATCATAGAGAGATCCAGCATGGAAAAAAGGCCCTTGGGGAGAAAAGACCCAGACCCCCTATGTCATTGACCACCCATTTTCACTAATCCTACACTGATATTATTCTCCCCACATTCCCATCAGTTCTCCCAGATTCCACCACTCACCTACACACTAGGAGCAGTCAACCCAGCAATCCGCACGTCTTTGGGAAGTGGGAGGAGACCAGAGCACCTGGAGGAGACCCACGTGGTCCCAGGGAGAACATGCAAACCCCACACAGACAGCAGTGAGGTCAGGATTGAACCCGGGTTGCTGGAGCCATACAATCTACACCACTGTGCTGCCCAAATTCTAATTCCATTTTCTAGTACGGGGCGTACAAGAATTCTAGGGAATAGTTCACAGCAGCCTTTACACATATGCAGGGTTGGGGAAGGGTGGGAAGGTCTTCAAAAGGACAAAGGGTAATAATCTGTAGAGGAAGGGGATTCCGACAGGTGGGCAGTGAGGGGTGGGGGCAGGAATTCTGTATTGGAGTATGGTTATTGTATGCCTGGTTCTATGTTCCTGTCAGTGTCCTACGCTTACTCTGGCACCCCTCCCTGTATTTGTGAGACCCTCCGTTATTTTGCTGTGGTTAATGCCAGTTTCTCTTGACCTAGATTTTATTCACCTACTTTTGTTAACTTTCCCTATCAATGAGTTCGCTTCTGAGTCCTTTAACTGCACCCTCCCACCCTTCCTTGCACCCTCCCGCTCTATCCTGCTCCCTCCCAAATCTATACTTCTCCATAAACTATTCATCCTTGACATCGTCCGGTTCCGGTGAAAGGCCTGAAATGTGATCTCTCTCCAAGATTACTGCTGAAACCGTGGAGCTTTCCCATCAATTTCCATCTCTGTTTACTTTCAAGTTTATGACAAAGTTTAAGAAAAATAAAGTTCTTTTGGGAAATAAACTTTTCCCTTGTTCTGAAGAATTTTTCGCAGTCCAGTTTTCTGTCTTGCTCTGGAAAAAAAGTATTAAATCTGTGCCTTAATCTTAAACATAAACAAGTCATGTCACCTTTGATGCTTAGTGTATTATTTATAAAGTTGTTGCTTGATCAGACACAGATTGTCCTCCTCACATTTGCTGTAACATTATGATTCTTATGTCTCCCACTGGCAGTATTATGGTGAGGGATTATGACAATTGAAATCGAGTGATAGGTTTATTGTGGGTAGCTTGATGACCTAATCTTACCCTTCCTGTGGTTCACAGTACTTTAACAACTGCAATGGTTTAGATTCACAAAGTGACAGAGATTATAGTGTACAACCTGGCCATTTGGCCCAATTGGTCTAAACTAGAGTAGAAAGTAAGAAAACTTTCTCAAGCTGAGGAGTAAGGGGTTTAGAGGGGATCTGAGGAAGAATTTTTCATCCAGAGGGTGGTTGGAAATTGGAGTGCACCGACTGAGAAGGTGGTGGAGGTAGGTACTCTCACAACATTTAAAAAGCATCTGGACTAGCCTTGGAATCACCAAGCTACGGTCCAAGTGCTGGCAAATGGACTTAGTGTGGTTGTGTTCAGCATAGACGTGGTGGGCCGAAGGGCCTCTTTCTGTGTTGTATGATATAAATATTTATTTGTTAGTCACATGTACATCGAAACGCACAGTGAAACGCATCTTTTGCGTAGAGTGTTCTGGGGACAGCCCGCAAATGTCACCAGGCTTCCGGCGCCAACATAGCATGGCCCACAACTTCCTAACTCGTACGTCTTTGGAATGTGGGAGGAAACCGGACCACCCGGAGGAAACCCACGCAGATACACGGGGAGAACGTACAAACTCCTTACAGACAGCAGCGGGAATTGAACCTGGGTCGCTGGTGCTGTAATAGCGTTCCACTAACCGCTACACTACCGTGACTCCATGAATCCATGTGATTAATCTCCACAGAAGTGTCCCTCCCCTACTCTTTTTTTCACCCCATCAATATAACCTTCCATCCATTTCTCCTGGTTATCCAGCTTCCCCTTAATTGTAACTATCCTCTTCACTGAGAGGACCTTGACTAAGGGATACAACTTTGCTAATTAAGAAGATTAGTTGAGGAAAAGTTTGTTTCACTCTGCTGATGCTGGGGTTTGAGAAATCCTAGCCAGAAGTGGTGGTGGAGGCAGAAAAACCTTATCATGTTCCTGGATGGGCACTTAGACCATATAACCTACAAAGCCATGGACTAAGAGTTGGGAAGTAAGATTGATCTAGATCCGCCATCATAGATTGCGTGCACATGATGGGCATATTGTCTTGTTCTAAGATTGTGTAGAGCCAACATGGATTAGGGAATCTGTGCCATATGTTTCTACAATTGTAATTTTTTCCCTGTGGGTTGAAATTTGAGATCACATCTCTTACGTTGAAGCCCCCCAAATATCCAAGGTGCCTGACACACTTGGCAGAATATTTAAGTGTACACACCAGCTCTCTCCCAGAGCACCTCTCTGGTTCCACCCCACGCCCTTTCATCATAGCCTTGCAAACTTTTCCCCACCATATAACCATCCACTTCCCTCTCAGACACCTCACCGGCACCTGCCTCCATCACATCTGCGGACAGTGCATTCGAGATTCCAACTACAGGCTCTGTAAAAAGGTTTTTCCTCATGTCTCTCTTTGTTCTCTTCTTCTTTGGTCCTTGAACTCTCCATCAGTGGGAAGACCCTCCCATTATCTAATCTATTCAGTCCCCTCATCCTTTTATATACTTCTATCCAATCATGCAGATAGACTGCCCAGCGAGCCAGTCCCATCTACCTGCATTTGGCTCAATATAAGATTTCTTTATTAGTCACATGTACATCGAAACACACAGTGAAATGCATCTTTTGGGTAGAGTGTTCTGGGGGCAGCCTGCAAGTGTCGCCATGCTTCCGGCGCCAATATAGCATGTCCACAACTTCCTAACCCATACATTTTTGGAATGTGGAAGGAAACCCAATATATTTTTCCTGAACTCTACTGATGACCTTTTTGTAAATCTTCCATTGCACTTCTCTTTGTTTTCGTGCCTATGTATTTAAAGTTTAGATAGGTACCAATTTTATTGGAGGAATGGTTTGAGTAAGCAAGAAGGTGTGTCCCTTTGTCCTGATCTTGGTTTTGTGGAGCCACGCAAATGAAGTTTTGATGGTGAAGTGATTGGATACGGGAGAGCTCCGTGCTCACCTTCCAATATGGGAACAATTTGGTAACTTAATACAGTCAGAGGATCATGGATTCACAGAGTAATACATCATGGAAACAGGCCCTTCAGCCCAACTCATCCATGTCGACCAAGATGCCCATCTAAGATCGTCCCATTTGCCCGCATTTGACCCATATCTGTCCAAACCTTTCCTTTCACAGTACCCATCCAAATGTCTTTTAAATGTAGTTATTGAACCTGCCTTAACCACTTCCCCTGGCAGCTTGTTCCATGAACGCACTGTGTGAAAAAGTTGCCCCTCAGCTTCCTATTAAATCTTTCCCCTCTCACCTTTAACCGATGCCCTCTAGTTCCTGATTCCCCAACCCTGGGGAAAAGCAAAACAGGTCATTAAGTGAAACAGAATGAAAACAGGCCCTTCAGCTCACTGAGTCCACTCTGACTATCAAGCACCTATCTTTACACCAATCCTACCCTAAACCACTTTATACTCCCCATATTCCTATCAAGGTCCCCTTCCACCTCCCACCCCTGCCCCGCCCCACCCAGGATACACCCTATCACACACTAGGGACAATTTACAGTGGCCAATGAACCTTCCAATCCACATATTTTTGGGATGTGGGAGGAAACCAGAGCACTCGGAGGAAAACCATGAGGTCACATATTGATAATATCTCATCAATAGTTGGCTCCTTCAACCCAGCATAGCATCAGAGTTACCAGCCCTAATGTCAAGGAATCTGCCTGTCTCACCGCCCTTGCTAATGCAGTTCATCACTGGACACAACCGACCACCCCCATGGCCACCGAACCTAAGTTGACAACAGACTTCATGTGTGGCTTGGTCTATCATACTCAAAGGAATGAATGACTCAAGCATGCAACCTATTTTAACTCAGGGCATGAACTACAAAGTAACTAAATCTCAAGCAAGACAAAATATTGGAAGAAACAGAACACCCTCAATTCACAGAAGATGGGAAGGACCATTTGGCCCATCATGTCTGTGCTGCTGTTCAAAAGAAAGTCCACTCCTCTGCTCTCTTCCAGTTGGAAATTTCTCCTTTTCAGTTGATCAGATTGCACTGGACAAGGCCCACTCTCTAGAACATAGAACACAGAACAGTACAGCACAGGAACAGGCCCTTCGGCGCACAATGTCTGCACTGAACACGATGCCGAATTAAACTAAATCTCTTCTGCCTGTGCATGATCCATGTCTCTCCATTCCCTGCATATTCATGTGTCCATCTAACAGCCTCTTAAACAAAACTATCATATCTGCTGTCATCAGCCCCACCACCCCGCCCCCCGCCCCCCAGCAGTCTTTTCCAGGCTCCCACCACTCTCTGTGTAAAAAACTTGCCCTGCAGTTTAAAACTTGCCCTTTAAATTTACCTCCTCTCACTTTAAATGCATGTCCTTTAGTACTTGACATTTCTGATCTGGGAAAAAGATTCTGACTATCTACCCTATCTATCTCACAAACTTCAATCTGCCTCTGATGCTCCAGAGAAAACAACTCAAGTATGTCCAACCTCTCCTTGTAGCCCATACCCTCTAATCCAGGCAGCACCCTGATAAACATAGTCTGCACTTTTTCCAAAGCCTCCACATCCTTCTTGTAATGGGGCAATCAGAAATGCACACAAAACTCCAGATGTGGCCTAATCAAGGTTTCATATAGAATTGAGACACGAGAAATTTTGCAGATGCTGGAATCTGGAGCAATGCACTGGAGGAACTCAGCAGGTCAGGCAGCATCCATGGAGGGAAATAGACAGTCGATATTTCGGGCCAAGACCCTTCATTCACTGTTCACCGCTGGGCCTGGTGGGTAAAGGGTTCAAGTTCTAGAAGACTGCATGGCGCCGTGAACTGACCAAGTATCTGACCATGGGATGCACAGAACACATATGCTAGATCAGCAATGAAACAAACGTGTTTGATCAATATCAAAGCCTGCAAGATGGCACTGCTTACAATGAACCAGTGCAGCATGTCATCAGGAGCAGTTGCAACCCTTGCTCCTGATATATTTATCCTTCCTCTCTGACAATAGTTATTTTTGATGCCTCCCGGAAACATTCATGCAAACCTCCAATGCTCAGTTTGCACATCCTATTGCCCTGCTGAGCCAATCGCTTATCCGCAACCATCACTCAAGGGCAATTAGGGATGGGTGTTAATTGCTGCCCTTGCCAAGAGTGCCCACATCCTGTGTGTGAATAATAAGAAAAAAGGCTTCTTCATCTTGCAAGAGTTCCTACTGACATATTAGAGTGATTTCAAAACCTATAACTCCTTCTCGTCTGCAGTAGGTACAAATTAGAGCATGCATTACGTAGATTGATACAATAGAGGTGAATTGCGTTACCTGACCAGTAAAAAGTGTGTTTCAATGTACATGTGACAAATAAATAAATATCTAATATCTATATTCAGATAACACAAGTTCATAATCCTATCATGGGAGACAAGAATTTGAATATATTTTCAAAAATCTGGAAAAAGAAGTTAATAAAAAAGGTGTCAGAAGAAGAAGGCCTGTTGATGTTAACCTGACTCACTCACCAATGTCCTCTGTGTATGTGATGCCAGACCAACATCTGTATTAATTGCCCTCTGAAGTAACCAAGGAAGCTACTCAATGCATTCAAACTCAGGGCAACAAATCTAACCGCACCAGTGATGACTACTGCCTAGTTGTGAATCTACAATATGGTAACACAAAGGGTAGCAGAGGCAGATGCAATAGTGCCTTTCAAAGGGATATGTTATTGGGATTGGATGGTGTTGGTGGGGGTGGCCAGGGTTCAGCTGCTTCAACAGCCACAGGTCTCAGATATCTACCCACGTGCTGGGATTCCCTGAAGACCAACAATGACCAAGAGGTCTGGAGGCCAAACCTGGCAACTTGCTTCACAGGGAGTCCAGTGTCAGAGTGCAGTCTTCATGGGTATCCTGGCCTTCTTCCCTGGGGAATTTCCTCTTGGATACTGTGCCAGGTCAGAGCTGAAAATGAACCTAAGAGTCGACCAATTCAATGGGGATTATAGGATGTGAAGGGGAAAGTAACTTATCAATTATAAATTATTTTGATTTAGTTTAATGTTTTTTTCATTATTTGCGTGTTTTTATTTATCTTTAGTTAATTTAAATAATTTAATTCTGTTTTTAAATTATTCATTTCAAATTTTTTATAAGTCCTTAATGCCAGATACATTTTAGGAGCTAACAGATTTCACAGGTGGCAAAGCCCTGCCCAAAACCATTTTTTTAATTTGTAAAAATGTTTCATTTGTTTTTATAATTTTTTTACATCTTCTTTTTCCCAAGCCTTGTAGGTTGTTGGGAGCTGTCAGGGTGCAGCATCCAGCCTGTGTCACCTGGAGTGTGGAGGGCCAGACACATGGTTTCTCCACATCTGGCCAAGAACGGCTGTGAAGGGTTGCAGGCATAATGCATCTGGACCTTTGGTGGACAGTGGGTGGTGATTCCAGGAAGCTGACCTGCTCCAGCACAAACTGACCAACTGAAAAGGAGAAATTTCCAATGGCAATAGACCAGTCTAATGGAAGAGCAGCACAGGCATGATGGGCCAAATGGTCCTCACCATGCACTTTGGATTATAAATTATTTTGCTTTTGTTTAATGTGGTGCCACAACAACAACCTCTCGCTCAACATCTGTAAAACTAAAGAACTGATTGTTGACTTCAGGAAGGGGAAGGAGGGCCACCATGCACAAGTCTACCTTGGGGGATCGGCAGTGGAGAGAGTCAGCAGCTTTAAATTCCTGGGCATTAACATATTGGACCCAGCACACAGATGCAGTCACAAGGAAGACGGGCTAGTACCTTTACTTTCTTCAAAGGCTAAAGAGGTTTGGCATGTCACCGAGCACTCCAGCAAACTTCTACAGATGTACACAGAGGGATAGATTCTGCAGATGCTGGAATCTGGAGCAACACACACAAAACACTGGAGGAACTCAGCAGGTCAGGCAGCATCCACGGAGGGAAATAAACAGTCGACGTTTCGGGTCGAGACCCACCATCCAGCATTTTGTGTGTGTTCCTACAGATGTACTGTTGAAAGTATCCTGACAGGTTGCATCATGATCTGGTAGAGCAATTCGAATGTGCAGTAACGTAAGAAACTGCAGAGGGTAGTGGATTCAGCCCAATATAACACGGCCTCATCCCTCCCCACCATTGGTAGTATCTACAGGAGGCGCTGCCTCAAGAAGGCATCATCTGTCATTAAAGATCCCCACCATCCAGGCCATGCGATCTTCTTGCAGCTACCGTTGGGCAGGAGGTACAGAAGCCTGAAGTTCCACACCTCCAGGTTCAAGAACAACTGCTTCCCTTCAACCATTTGGTTCTTGAACCAACCAGCACAACTGTAACCCCTACCTCAGTATAACAACACTATGAGCACTTTGACCATTTTGTCCTAGAATGGACTCTAGTTGTGTTCTTTCTTGTAAAAATTGTGTATAATTTATGCTTCATTTATGTTTTCCTTGTGAATGCTGCTTATCTGATGCTAGAGAAACAAAGGACTGCAGATGCTGGAATCTAGATGAAAAACACGATGATGCTGGAGGAACTCAGCAGGCCAGGCAGCATCCGTGGGGAAAAGCAGGTGGTCAACGTTTCGGGTCAGGACCCTTCTTCAGGACTGAAGATTGGAAAAGGAGAAGCCCAATATATAGGAGGGAAAAGCAGAGCAGTGATAGGTGGACAGAAGAGGGGAGGCGGGGTGGGCACAAGGTGGTGACAGGTAGGTATAGGTAAGAGACAGTGATAGGTAGGTGTGGGGGACGAGAGGAGAGCAGATCCACCGGGGGGATGGTCAAAAGTAAGGAGAGAGAAAAAAAAGGGGGCAGAAAAAAGAGAGATAGGCTAGGAAAGGGAAGAAGAGAAGAAGCATGGTTGCGGGGGGTGTGGGGAAGGGGTGTGAGGATTACCTAAAGTGGGAGAGTTTAATGTTCATGCCGTTAGGGTGCAAGGTATCAAGATGGAAAATGAGATGCTGTTTCTCCAGTTTGCGCTTGGAATTCTCCTGGCAGTGGAGGAGGCCGAGGACTGACACATCAGTGATAGTGTGGGGGGGGGCAGTTGAAGTGACTGGCAATGGGGAGATGCAGATCGTGGTTACGGACAGAGTGCAGGTGTTCTGTGAAACAGTCACCTAGTCTGCATTTGGTCTCACCAATGTAGACGAGGCCACACTTGGAGCATTGAATGCAGTAGATGATGTTAAGTGATGTGCAGGTGAATCTCTGTCTCACCTGAAAGGACTGTTTGTGTCCCTGGATGGAGATGGTGCAGGGGCAGGTGTTGCACATTTGGCAGGGACAGTGGAAAGTTCCCGGGATGGGAGCGGGATGGGTGGGGGGCTGGGGGGAGGAGTGAACTAGGGAGTCACGGAGTCTTCAGTCCTGAAGAAGGGTCCTGAACCGAAACATTGACCGCCTGCTTTTCTCCATGGATGCTGCCTGGCCTGCTGAGTTCCTCCAGCATCATCATGTTTTTATCTGTTGTTATGTGCCTGTGATGCTGCTGCAAGTACGTTTTTCATTGCATCTGTGAATACATGTACTTGTGCATATGACAATAAACTTGACTTTGACATTGACTTTGTATTGAAGGCTTACTACGCCTTCCAATGCCTGGTCTTGCTTTAGGTTTATTGACTTGATAGTTCAAGGCTCATTTCCCAAATTAAAACAACTTGCTTGTTTGAGTCATTCATTGCTTTAAGTGTGAGAGCATCACACAAGAGGTCTATTGGCAGCTCAGGTTTAGTTGCCATAGCGGTGGTTGGGTATGTTTAGTGATGAGCTGAATTAGCAAGGATAGCACAGGCAACGCACACAAATGCTGGAGGAACTCAGCAGGTCAGGCAGCATCCATGGAAGGAAATAAACAGTCGACATTTCAGGTCGAGATCCTTCATCAGGACCAGAAAGGAAGAGGGCAGAAGCTGGAATAAGAAGGTTGGGGGAGGGGGAGGAGCACACGCAGGCAGGGGATAGGTGAGTCCAGGTGAGGGGGGAAAGGTAGGAGGGTGGGGGAGGGGGGAGATGTAAGAAGCTGAGAGGTGATAGGTAGAGGAGGCAAAGGGCTGAAGAAGAAGGAATCGGGTAGGAGAGGGCCGTAGACCATGGAATAAAGGGAAGGTGGTGGGGGATAAATGGGCAGATCATGAGGGTGGGGGACGGGAAAGAGAAGGGGCCACAGGAATGAGGGAAGACAAAAGGGGAAAGAAAAAAAATTGAACGGGGGGGAGAAGAGGGGAGGGGTGACCAGAGGTTAGAGAAATCGATGTGGAGGCCGTCAGGTTGGAGACTACCTAGGCAAAATATGAGGTGTTGTTCCTCCAACCTACGTCTGGCCTCAACGTGGCAGTAGAGGAGGCCATGGATAGACACGTCGGTCTGGGAGTGGGAAGTGGAATTGAAGTGGGTGGCCACCGGGAGAGTCTGGCTGTTGTGGTGGATGGAGCAAAGGCGCTCGACGAAGCGGTCACCCAATCTGCGTCGAGTCTCACCGATGTACAGGAGACCACACCGGGAGCACCGGATGCAATAAATGACCCCCTCGGACTCACAGGTGAAGCACTGCCTCACGTGGAAGGACTGTCTAGGGCCCTGAGTGGTGGTGAGGGAGGAGGTCTAGGGGCAGGTGTAGCACTTAGTGTGGTTGAAGGGATAACTGCTGGGAGCGTCATCTGCGGGGAGGGATGAACGTACAAGGAAGTTATGGAGAGCGCGATCCCTATGGAGAACAGAGAGAGGGGGTAAGGGGAAGATTTGCCTAGTCATGGGGTCCCATTGGAGGTGATGGAAGTTGTGGAGAATGATGTGTTGGATGCGACGGCTCGTGGGGTGGTAGGTGAGGACAAGGGGAACCCTGTCCCTGTTATATCAGGGTGGGGGGGAAATGTGGTGAGGGCAGACATGTGGGAAATGGAGGAGATGCGGGTGAGGGCAGCATTGATGGTGGTGGAAGGGAAACCCTGTTTACTGAAAAAGGAGGACATCTCGGATGTCCTGGAGTGGAAAGCCTCATCATGGGAACAGATGCGGCGGAGGCAGAGGAACTGGGAGAAGGGGATGGTGTCCTTGCAAGTGACAGGCTGGGAAGAGGTATAGTCAAGGTAACTGTGGGAGTCAATAGGTTTGTAAAAGATGTCGGTGGTTAATCTGTGTCGGGAGATTGAGACAGAGAGATCCAGAAAGGGGAGAGAGGTGTCGGAGATGGACCAAGTAAATTTAAGG
This sequence comes from Pristis pectinata, assembly GCF_009764475.1. Classification (NCBI taxonomy): domain Eukaryota; kingdom Metazoa; phylum Chordata; class Chondrichthyes; order Rhinopristiformes; family Pristidae; genus Pristis; species Pristis pectinata. Next base: position 11,072,519 of record NC_067406.1, on the reverse strand, counting down.
GCAGGGTGGAAATTGGAGGCAAAGTCGATGAAATTGATGAGCTCAGCACGGGTGCAGGAAGCAGTCCCAATGCAGTCGTCAATGCAGCGGAGGAAGAGTTGGGGGGCGTTACCGGTGTAGGCTTAGAACATGGACTGTTCCACGTAGCCACTGAAAAGGCAGGCATAGCTGGGGCCCATGTGAGTGCCCGTGGCACTGGAACAGCACCTTATATACCGCCTTGGTAGTCTCCAACATGACGGCCTCAACATCGATTTCTCTCACTCCTGGTCACCCCTCGCCTCTTCTCCCCCACTGTTCTTTTCTTTCCGCTTAGTCTTCCCTCGTTTCTGTGGCCCCCTTTCCCCTTCTCCCGCCCTCATCACAAGATCACAAGACAAGGGAGCAGAAGCAGGCCATTCGGCCCATCGAGTCTGCTCCAAGGAAAGGGAAATAGAAATGAGAAATGGGGAATGGGGGAAGAAGAAGAAGAAAAAAAAACTATTCTAATCCCAATTACCGGCCTTATCCCCATATCCCTTGATATCCTGACTATTTAGATATCTATCTATCTCCTCCTTGAATGCCCCCACTGATCTGGCCTCCACTGCTGTACGTGGCAAGGAGTTCCACAAATTCACCACCCTCTGGCTAAAGAAATTTTTCCTCATCTCTGTTTTGAAACTGTACCCTCTAATTCTAAGATTGTGACCTCTGGTCCTGGACTCACCCACCATGGGAAACAGCCTAGCCACATTTACTATGTCCTTTCCTATCAATATTTTAAATGTCACTATGAGGTCCCCTCTCATTCTTCTGTACTCCAGCGAGTACAGTCCAAGAGCCGACAAACGCTCCTCATACGTAAGCCCTTTCATTCCTGGAATCATCCTCGTAAATCTCCTCTGAACCCTCTCCAACGTCAACACATCCTTCCTAAGATGTGGGGCCCAAAACGGCGCACAATATTCCAAATGAGGCCTCACTAGTGCCCCGTAGAGCCTCATCAACACTTCCTTACTTTTATACACTATACCCCTCGAAATGAATGCCAACATAGCATTCGCTTTCTTTACCACCAATCCGACCTGGTGGTTAACCTTTAAGGTATCCTGCACGAGTACGCCCATGACCTGCACATGACCTGCCCATCTATTCCCCACCTCCTTCCCTTTATTCCATGGTCCACTGCCCTCTCCTACTGGATTCCTTCTTCTTCAGCCCTTTGCTTTTTCTACCTATCACCTCTCAGCTTCTTGCATCACTCCCTTCTCCCCCACCTCCATCCTCCTACCTTCCCCCTCACCTGAAATCACCTATCACCTGTCTACGTGTGTTCCTCCCTCTCCCCCCCACCTTCTTATTCTGGTTTCTGCACTCTTCCTTTCCAGTCCTGATGAAAGGTCTCGGCCCGAAATGTCGACTGTTTATTTCCCTCCATGGATGCTGCCTGATCTACTGAGTTCCTCCTGCGTTTTGTGTGTGTTGCTCCAGGTTCCAGCATCTGCAGAGTCTCCGAGGAGGACAGGCAGATTCCTTGACTCCGCCCTCCATTTATCAGATGGAAAGTCTACAGTCTGTGATACTCCCGGTCCAGAGTCCTTTGTCCACGGAAGCAACTGTGTACTGGGAGCTGAATCTAGGCTCCTTCAGTAGATACCGTAGGGGCTTTCTTCAATATTAGAGAGGCTTCTGAAAAAAGACGGTGACAGTTATTAAAAAGGTTAAGGACATTTTAAAATGTTGAAATGAACAATTTAAAAACTGAATTAAATCATTTAAATTAACTAGACATAAAAAACAACCAAATTATTAAAAATAACATTAAACTAAAGCAAAGTGCTGAAGGAACAAAAAAAGCTTGCATTTATATTGTGCCCTTTCACGACCCTTTCTGAACATCTCAAAGCACTTCACAGCCATTAAATACTGTCTAAGTGTAGTCACTAGACCACTGCTGGACACAATTACCTGTTTTCCCACAGCAAGCATTCACAAAATCAACATGATAATGACCAGATAATTTGGTTGGCACAGTTGTTCTACAGGTAGTGGAGCTGTTTCATGGTTCCAGTGAATTAGGTTCATCCTAACCTTCAGTGCTGTCTATGTGGATCTTGCATGTTCTCCCTGTGACCACGTGGGTTTCCTCCGGGTGCTCGGGTTTCCTCCCATGTCCCAAAGACCTTCAGGTTGTTTGGTTAGTTGACTGCAGTAAATTGACCCTGGTGTGTAGGTGAAGAAATAATGTGTATGTGACAGAGAGTAGGTTGTAGAGATAAAAGGGATTTGGGCCAAGGAATGGCAAATTAAGTTTAACTTGGACAAGTGTGAGGTGTTACATTTTGGGAAGAATAATGAGGGTAAGACTTTCACAGTGGAAGGTAGGGCCCTGGGGAGTGTTGTAGAACAGAGGGACCTTGGAGTACAAGTACATGGTTCCCTGAAAGTGGTGTCACAGGTAGACATTGTGGTGCAGAAGGCTTTGGCACACTGGCCTTCATTAGTCAGGGCACTGAGTATAGAAGTTGGGATGTTATTTTACAGTTGTACAAGATGTTCGTGAGGCTGCATCTGAACTATTGTGTTCAGTATTGGTCACAATGCTATAGGAAAGATGCCATTAAGTTGGAAAGAGCGCAGAGGAGATTTACGAGATGTTGCCAGGACTCAGGGGACTGAGATTTGGAAATAAGTTGAACAGGCTGGGACTTTATTCATTGGAGCGTAAGAGAATGAGGGCTGACCTTAGAGGTGTATAAAATCATGAGGGGAATAGATAGGGTGAATGCGCACAGTTTTTTTTCCTAGGGTTGGGAAATCAAGGACTAGAGGACATAGGTCTAGGGTGAGAAGGAAGAGATTTAATAGGAACCTGAGGGGTAACTTTTTCACCCAGAAGGTGGTCAGTATACGGAATGAGTGCCAGAAGAAGTGGTTGAGGCAGGTACATTAACAATATTTAAAAGGTACTTGGACAGGTACATGGATAGGAAAGGTTTAGAGGGATATGGGCCAAATGCAGGCAAATGGGACTGGCTTAGATGGGAATCTTGGTCGGCATAGACCAGTTGGACCGAAGGGCCTGTTTCCATGTTCTATGACTCAATGATATAAGTGGGAGGATGGGATTGATGGGTATCTCTAAGAGCTGGCACAGACTTAATCGGTAAAATGGCCTCTTTCTATGCTGCAAGGAAATATGAAAAATATGAAAATCTGTTTTAAAAATATTAATTAAAAGATATATCTTGGCCAGGAGAATCACCTACCTTTGAAATTGTGCTATAGGAATTTTTACATGAATCGAAGAGGCTAGACAGCCTAGGTTTGTTGTCTAATCCAAAAGGCAGACAATGCGGCACTCTCTTAGTACTGTGCTGGAATATTAGCCTTGACTTCAGTACTTTAAGTTTCTTAGGAGGTACTCGAACACAGAACCTTTGACATGGATGCAAGAGGAACATCCAATTAGCCACAGGTGATGCTGAAGGAGGCAAATAGGGAGACATTCTGGGCTAAATTCTGATTTTAGTACGGAACTGAACCATCAACAGGGAACTATATTATCCCTATCCCTGTACGAGTAGATGCAAAATATCATTAGCAGAAAATAAATAAATCAGTGTGATTGGAAAACATTGCATTCAGTAAGAATCACATCACCCATCAAGCTACAGGAGGGTTTCAATACTTAACCTCCGAGAGATGGTGAATTTGTGACAGGCAAATTACTTACTTGATGGCTATTTGCTATCTATAATCGCAATAAGTCAGCAAGCCACTGGGGAACAGAGAATGATTCAGTATTCAATGCTCTCTTATTTGCATAATGTATATATGATCTTGGAAAGTGGGATTCATTTCCTATTCTGCAGCCTCCCCAGGGATACTTCAGTCAACAAAGGCACTATATTTAAAAGGAATTATTTTGGCAGGCTGTGAGTAGATTTACTTTATCTGAGATTGATTGGCTCACTGAATGTTACGTTTTGAAAGCAACAGTTCAGGAAGGAATGTACCAGGGAGCTGGTTCCTTTTGCTGACTGTTAGATATTCAATTTGTTGTAACATACTGTGGGTGCTGAAAATCTCACAAGTCCTTGAAATTAGGAGGACCAAGGAATTGAGATAGAAAGGGAAGACAGAACATGAAGGTAAATTGGCATGAAAATGAACTGCAAGACCTTTTAGTGACATATTAACAGGAAGTGATGAGCGAGGGCAAATGTGTGTCCCTTACAGCAAAGATGGAAGAGTTTGTAATGGGGATTACTGAAATGGCAGAGAAATTAAACTGATATTTTGTGGAAAAGGATACAAAACAAAGCTGCCAGAAGTACTAGGGAATTAAGAATCAAAAATGAGGAACTGAGGAAATTGATGTTAGTTAAAAAAGTAGTTGTAGAGAAATAGGTGAAACTGAAAGTGAATAAATCCCAAGCACCCAACAACCTTGGATTGTTTTCTCTGGAGTGGCGAAGAGTGAGGGGAGATCTGATAGAAGTTTATAAGATTATGAGGGCCATAGATAACGTAGACAGCCGGTATCTTTTTCCCAGAGTCAAAAAGTCTAGTACTAGAGGGCATGCATTTAAGTGAGGGGGGGTAAGTTCAAAGGATATGTGTGGGGCAAGTTTATTTTACACAGAGAGTGGTGGGTGCCTGGAATACACTGCCGGGGTGGTGGTGGAGGCAGATATGATAGAGGAGGTTAAGAGGCTCTTAGATATGCACATGAATGTGCAGAGAATGGAGGGATAGAGACATTGCTTGGGCAGAAGGGATTCGTTTAGTTCAGCATTTAACTACTAATTTAATTAGTTCGGCACAACACCTTGGGCCGAAGGGCCTGTTCCTATGCTATACTGTTCTATAGTCTACATTCCAGAGTTTTAAGGTGGCCGTAGTGCTAGTGGATGCATTTGTTATCTTTTTTACAAAATTCTACAGGCTCTGGAATGGTTCCTGCAGATCATAGTGTAATTTGGGATTAGGTTTAGGGTTAGGGTTAAGAAAGGAGGGAGTGATAAAAGACGAAATTGTCATTCTATTAGACCAACATCGGAAGCAGGGAAATTGCAGGAATCTGAAATGAAAATAGAACACCTAGGAAAGAACTACAGGACAAAGCAGAGTCAGAATGGATTTGTGAAAGGGAAATCACATTTGACTAATCTATTGGAGTTCTCTAAGAATGTGACTGGTGGAGTAGATAAAGGGGATCTAGTGGGTGCATTGTATTTAGATTTTCAAAAGGCATTACGTTATAGAATCATACAGCATTGAAATAAACCTTTCAACCTACTGTCTCTGCACCAACTATCAAGCAATCTTACATTAATCCTACACTAATCCCATTTTATTCTCTCCATACCAGATGGTTGCATCACCATCTGGTATGGAGGCTCCCATGTGCAGGATCAAAAGAGGCTGCAAAGGGTTGTAGACTCAGCCAGCTCCATCACGGACACAACCCTCCCCGCCATTGAGGACATCTGCAAGAGGCAGTGCCTCAAGAAGGCGGCATACATCATTAAGGAGCCTCAAGAAGGTGGCATCCATCAATAAGGACCCTCACCATCCAGGGCATGTTCACGTTATTACCACCGGGGAGGAGGTACAGGAGCCTGAAGACCAACACTCAATGTTTCAGGAACAGACTCTTCCCCTCCGCCATCAGATTTCTGAATGGTTCCTGAACCCATGAACACTACCTCACTAGTCCTCTTTTGCACTATTTATTTATTTTTGTAATTTATAGTAATTTTTATGTCTTACACTGTACTGCTGCCACAAAACAACAAATTTCACAGCATATGTCAGTGATAATAAACCTGATTCTGATTCGGATTCTTCTGATCAGGTCTCTCCTCAGCCTCCAATACGCCAGAGAAAACAACTCAAGTTTGTCCAACCTCTCCTTACAGCTAATACTTTCTAATCCAGGAAATATTCTAACAAACCTCTTCTGCACCCTCTCCAAAGCTTCCACATCCTTGATGTAATGGGGTGACCAGCACTATACACTATACTCCAAATGCAGCTTAACCAAACTTTTATACAGCTGCAACATAACTTCCTCTCTTATACTCAGTGCCCTGAATGATGAAGGCAAGCATGCCATGTGCCTTCTTTATGCCCTATCCACTCCTATTGCACTTTCAGGGAGCTGTGGACTTGAACCCACGGAAACCAGCCTCCCCTCCTTGGACTCTTGTCTTTACCTCTCGCTGCCTTGGTGAGGCAGCCAGCATAATCAAAGACCCCACCCACCCGGGTCATTCTCTCTTCTCTCCTCTTCCATTGGGTAGAAGATACAGGAGCCTGAGGGCATGTACCACCAGACTTAAGGACGGCTTCTACCCCACTGTGATAAGACTATTGAACGGTTCCCTTATATGATGACCTCACGATCTACCTTGTTGTGACCTTGCACCTTATTGCACTGCACTTTCTCTGTAGCTGTGACACTTTACTCTGTACTGTTATTGTTTTTACCTGTACTACATCAAGCACTCTGTACTAAATCAACGTAACTGCACTGTCTAATGAATTGACCTGTACGATCGGTTTGCAAGACAAGTTTTTCACTGTACCTCGGTACAAGTGACAATAATAAACCAATACCAATACCTCTGTACTTGTAGAGAATGCAGGGATAATCTTATTAAAGCATATAAAGTCCTAAGAAGCCATGGCAGGGTAGAAGTTGGGATGTTTCCACTAGCAGGAGAGTCTCAATTGAGGAGACATAGCTACATAGGGACATAGGAGACATAGGGGTGGTGATTTAAAACTGAGGTGCACAGCAATTTCTTCTTACAGAGGGTGATGAATCTCTGGAACTCCATCCTGGATAATTGTGGAGGCTAGATTCTTGGTGATGTCTAAGGAGAAGGTAGATGGTTTTTTGAAAGATTTGGGAACTGAGGGTTTTAGGGAACTGACATGGAAGAGGAGATGAGCCCTGGGTAGATCCACCATGATCATTTCAAATGGTGGGGTAGGCTTGAGGTTCCAAGTGGCCTACACCTATTCCTATTTTCGCGTGTTCTCCATGAAACCTTAAAACCACAACATCAAACGGGGATAGCGGCAAATAACTAAATAACTTACAGAAAGTGTGTACGTTCTTGGGACCAGATCTAAGATAATCCTACCAAACCCCCAACCACCCCAATCACCAGTCAGCAACCGTAAACCTGTGATTTGCACCAATGATCATTGATCCCTCTTCCTACCTTCTCCAACCCCAGCAACCCAATGACCTCTCTTCCCAATCCCTCCTCCTCACCCAGATAGTCTACTGGTTTGGGTCCTCATTTGCAACCGAAGGATGGTGTGGTCATTGGACCACTGCATCTGTGCCACTCAAGCAAACACCAGTGATGGACTAGACATTCTAGGCACTAGTTGTTTCATCCTGGGGCAGGTCTTTATCTCCACTCCTGCTACTTGTTTGAAAGTGTCTAATATTTCCTTATATCCATACAACATAAAGTGAGGTTATTGAGTCTCTGGTGGCTCTCAAAACATTCCTACTTACCCACCAGTTTTCCTGGTAGCTATTCTTCCCACATCTCCATTAATTCCCCACTCCCTTCACCTCTCCACTCACCTGCACACTAGGGGGCAATTTACAGTCCCAGGTTACTACGTGAAGAAATTGCTGGGGCATTGATGATGATACCTGCATCCTCCCTGTCCACTGGAGTGGTGCTGGAAGATTGGAGAATGGAAAATGTTTCTCCCTTGTTCAAGTAAGGTAATAAAGATAATCCTGGAATTATAGACCAGTGAGTCTTACGTCAGTGGTTGGCAAGCTGTTAGAGATGATTTTTAGGGACGGGATTTACGAGCATTTGGAGAAGCAGTTTTATTAGGGATAGTCAGCATGGCTTTGTGAGGGGCAAGTCATGCCTCACAAGCCTAATTGAGTTTTTCAAGGAGGTGACAAAACAAATTGATGAAGGTAGAGCTTGGATGTGGTGTATATGGATTTTAGTAAGGCTTTTCACATGGTTCCCCATGGTAGGCTCATCCAGAAAGTCATGAGGCATGGGATCCATGGAAACTTGGCTGAGTGAATTTGGAATTGGCTTGCCCACAGAAGGCAGAGGGTGGCAGTAGATGGAGAGTATTCTGCCTGGAGGCCAGTGACCAGTGGTGTTCCGCAGGGATCTGTTCTAGGACCCCTGGTCTTTGTGATTTTTATAAATGATTTGGATGAGGAAGTGGAAGGGTGGTTAGTAAGTTTGCAGATGACACAAAGTTTGGAGGTGTTGTGGATGGTGTAGAGGTTGTCGTAGGTTATAACGGGATATAGACAGGATGCAGATTTGGACAGAGAAGTGGCAGATGGAGTTCAATCTGGAAAATTGTGAAGTGATACACATTGGAAAAATGAATTTGAAGGCAGAGTACAAGGTTAATGGCAGGGTTCTTAGCAGTGTGGAGGAACAGAGAGATCTTGGGGTCTATTTAAGGTGAGTGGGGGAAAGTTTAAGGGAGATATCAGGGATAAATTTTTTACACAGGGCGCAGTGAGTGCCTGGAACGCACTGCCGGGGGTGGTGGTAGAGGCTGATACAATAGGGATATTTAAGAGACTCTTAGATAGGCACATGGATGTAAGAAAAATGGAGGGTTGTGGGCTGTGTAGGAGGGAAGGGTTCGATTGACCATGGAGTAGGTTTATTTAGGTCGGCACAACATTGTGGACTGAAGGGCCCATAATGTGCTGTACTGTTCTATGTTCTAATTAACTTCCCAACCCTCGCATCTTTGGGATGTGAAGTGAACCTAGATCCAAACCCACGTGATCACAGGAAGAATATGCAAACTCCACACAGACAGCACTGGAGGCCAGGATTAACCCTGGTAACTGGCACTGTGAGGCAGCAGTTCTATTAGCTGTGCCACTGGGTCACCCAACAGTATTAAGGGCCAGTCTTAAAATGTATTGTGTTTGGGTTATTCTTGATCATTTACGGTCAACCGCTTGGTGACACAGGCATATTAAGTAACAAACCGAATGAGTGCCTCCAAGGAAAAAAATCTGTTTATCAGCTTGTGTAAGCTTATCACAGTTTATCCACAAGTTTGATGTATAGTGTGTTCCAACAGGGCTGAACTGTGAGTGCTTGGGAGCAGAGATTGAAAAGGAAGGTTTGTGTGTGTGTGGCAATTATAAAGCACCATTTTACCATTTCACTGGAAGTGCATGTGTTTCACTGGATGGAAATGCGGTTCAACACTGGCATTGAGATCATGTGGTCTGACAACCACAAAATGCATCCTAAATGTGGGATACACAGTCACAAAGCTCCCTTCCTCAGAAAGCACCAGTAATAACTTCTAAATGGATGCAGGGTGCACATTAAAAAGAAAAATGTTATCATGGGATCATAGAGTTGTACAGCATAGTAATGGGCCCACCATGTCTATGATTGCCCATTTACACTAATTCGATTTGCATGCATCATGACTATATCCCTCCCTGCCTTACCTATTAAGTGCCTGCCTAAATGCCTATTTGAATCCACCACGTGCTCTGTCAACACATTCCAGATATCAACCACAAGGTTGCAAGGTTATGTGTGAGAGCCCACCTGCATCATAATGCAATCCTGAGCAGGATTAATTGAAATGCGTTCTGAAGGCCACAGCACTGAAACCATGGGCTGAACAGCCTCTCTCTGTGCTGTGTGATTGCATTTTACATCTCCATGTGCCTGACTGTCAATTCTGCTTCTCTGATTTTCGTACTGGTTAGGTGGTGGGAAGTTGTCCTGAGTGGTTGGTAGGTGTTCGTGAGCCACCACAGTGCATTAAGTGCACGACGAAAGCAGTGAGTGTTGAGCTGATTGACACTTTTTAGAAAGGAACTAAAACAGAAATGCTGAAATTGCACAGCAAATCCAAGAAAAGGTAAGACAGGTTAAGATTTAAAGTAAAGGCCTGGCATTAAAACTGATGAAGACGCTGACAATCTCTTCTCTGAAGCAGGTTGTGAATATTATTGCTTATTTCAGCAATGGCATCCTTGCCCCTGCCTCCCCATTCCACCTCCAACATTCTTATTTCTTAGTATTATTGGTCCCTAAGTGATTAAAATAAATTTTTCCTCTCTCAACCTGAATACACTCAGTGATTTTCCCAGGGTCAGGGAATCAAGAACTGGAGCATAGCTTTAAGATGAGAAGGGAGAGATTTAATTGGAACTTGAGGGGCAACATTTTCACCAGAGGGTGGTCAGTATGGAATGAGCTGCCAGAGGAAGTGGTTGAGGCAGGTACATTAACAATGTATACTTTATACGATGAGATGGACTCTGACCTCACAATCTACCTTGTTGTGACTTTGCACCTTATTGTCTATCTGCACTGCACTTTCTCTGTAGCTGTGACACTTTACTCTGTACTGTTATTGTTTTTACCCTGTACTACCTCAATGCACTCTGTACTAACTAAATGTAACTGCACTGTGTAATGAATTGACCTGTACCATTGGGATGCAAGACAAGTTTTTCACTGCACCTCAGTACAAGTGACAATAATAAACCAATACCAATACCAATAAACTAATACCAATTTAAAAGGCACTTGGACAGATACGTGGATAGGAAAGGCTTAGAGGGATATGGGCCAAACGTGGGCAAATGGGACTAGGTTAGAGGGCTGTCTTGGTCGGCATGGACCAGTTGGGCTGAAGGGCCTGTTTCCGTGCTGTGCTAACGGTGCTCTATGACAAAGCTATCACTTCATCTGTGGTGTGTCTGCTCATTTCACTGGCCTGTTACTATCTTCCTCATTATATTTCTGAGTTTCATGTCAATTGAAGTTGCATCTTCAGTAAAGGAACTGCAGAAATTAAAGGTGGTGTCTCAGGGGCAATGAGGGAGAATAATATACACTGGAACACATGTCACATAAATAAATATAGATACAAAAACAACATCAGCATAATATTGGCAAACATACTCAAAACCCCTGTATCCTCTGGTGGAGTGGAAAATCCGACAGTTCCTTCACAACTGGAACAGGTAGCTTGAGCTTGAGGTGAAGAGACAACAATGAGTGAAGCAAGGGTTGGAGAATGGAGGAAGGAGAAGCACATGAGAGAGGATTTCTTATTCTTCATTCTTCCTGACCCCGTGAGATCCAATATCATATGCCTTCAATGATCTAGATGATAATGTGGTAAATTGGATCAGCAAGTTTGCTGATGACACTAAGATTGGAGGCGTAGTGGACAGCGAGGAAGGCTTTCAAAGCTTGCAGAGGGATCTGAACTAACTGGCAGAATGGGCCAGAAAATGGCAGATGGAATTTAATGCAGACAAGTGTGAGGTGTTGCATTTTGGAAGGACAAATCAAGGTAGGACATACACAGTAAATGGTAGGGCACTGAAGAGTGCGGAGGAACAAAGGGATCTGGGAGTTCAGATAAATAATTCCAAGAAAGTGGCGTCACACGTAGACAGGGTTGTAAAAAAGGCTTTTGGCATCCTGACATTCATAAATCAAAGTATTGAGTATAGGAGTTGGGATGTTATGGTGAGGTTGTATGAGACATTGGTGAGGCCAAATTTGGAGTATTGTGTGCAGTTCTGGTCACCTAACTATAGGAAGGATATTTGTAAGATTGAAAGAATGCAGAGGAGATTTACCTTTGCTCATTGCAGCCAAAAATTTCTATTTTAACTTCGTCAGTCCACAGGACTTGTTCCAAAATGCCTCAGGTTTGTTTAGATGTTCCTTTGCAAACTACCGACACTGAAATTTGTGGTGAGGACACAGGAGAGTTTGGAGAAAAAGGGGGTGCAGAATTTCATGAAAAGAACACCTCTCCAACTGTTAAGCACGGGGGTGGATCGACCATGGTTTGGGCTTGTGTTGCAGCCAGTGGCACAGGGAACATTTCACTGGTAGAGGGAAGAATGAATTCAATTAAATACCAGCAAATTCTGGAAGCAAACATCACACCGTCTGTAAAAAAGCTGAAGATGAAAAGGGGATGGCTTCTACAACAGGATAACAATCCTAAACACACCTCAAAATCCACAATGGACTACCTCAAGAGGAACAAGCTGAAGATTTTGCCATGACCCTCACAGTCCCCCGACCTAAACATCATCGAAAATCTGTGGATAGACCTCAAAAGAGCAGTGCATGTAAGACGGCCCAAGAATCTCACAGAACTAGAAGCCTTTTGCAAGGAAGAATGGGCGAAAATCCCCCAAACAAGATTTGAAAGACTCTTAGCTGGCTACAGAAAGCATTTACAAGCTGTGATACTTGCCAAAGGAGGTGTTACTAAGTACTGACCATGCAGGGTGCTCAAACCTTTGATTCAGGCCCTTTTCCATTCTTGTTATTTTGAAACTGTAAACGATGGAAATGAAAAAGTAATCTTGCTTAAAATATTAAAGAAATGTGTCATCTTTAACTTTATGCCTTTTGAAAATCAGGTCATCTTTTACTCACTTAGCTATTCACAGTAATAGAAATTTTGACCAGGGGTGCCCAAACGTTTGCATGCCACTGTAAGTACCAGAGGACGTGGCTTTAGGGTGAAAGGGGAAAGGTTTAGGGGGAACATTAGGGGGAACTTCTTCACTCAAAGAGTGGTGGGACTGTGGAACAGGCTGCCATCTGATGTAGTAAATGCGGGCTCACTCTTGAGTTTTTAGCTACATGGACAGGAGAGGTCTGGAGGGATATGGGCTGGGTGCAGGTAAATCGGACTAGAGGAATAACGTTTCGGCACAGACTAGAAGGGCTGAATGGCCTGTTTTCTATGCTGTAGTGTTCTATGGTTCTTCACCACCAATAGCATGGGCAACTTAATGAGCCATTTAAAGGTGATACAGAAAATATTATCATTAGTAAGGATGAAGCTGGTAAAGATGTTGGGGTCCCAGTAACTCATCATTCAACAGGTGCAACCAATGCAGTGCAGCAATCAATAATACTAGCAGAATAATTCTATAGCTAAAGCAGTAGAATAGTGGTCAAGGAGATAGTGATCAAGCTGTACAATGCACTGCTTGCCTTAAGAATTATAGGTAGCTCCAGTCACCAAAGACATTAAAGACATCCATGTACTGATGAAAGGAAGATCTGCCTTTATATGGTGTCTCTCACGCCATCTCAAACTTAATTTTTTACCTGCTTTGTATTGTTCATCCCAAGATACTTTACTGCCAATGAAATACCCTTTTGAAGATTGCTTACTGCTGTAATCTAGGAAAAATGCCAGCCAAGGTATGCACAGCAAGCTCCTGCAAACAACAATAGGCACGGTAGTGTAGCGGTTAGCTTAATGCTATTACAGCGCCAGTGACCCCGGTTCAATTCCCGCCGTTGTCTGTAAGGAGTTTGTACGTTCTCCCCGTGTCTGTGTGGGTTTCCTCCGGGTGCTCCAGTTTCCTCCCACATTCCAAAGATGTACGGGTTAGGAAGTTGTGGGCATGCTATGTTGGCATCAGAAGCATGGCGACACTTGCAGGCTGCCCCCAGAACACTCTAAGCAAAAAGATGTATTTCACTGTGTGTTTCGATGTACATGTGACTAGTAAATAAATATCTTATCTTATCTTATCTTATCTTATCTTATCTTATCTTATCTTATCTTATCTTATATAGGGATACAAAGACGTACGGGTAGGTTAATTTGGGTTTAAGTGGGTGGCACGGACTCGTTGGCCCAGAAGGGCCTGTTACCACGCTGTAAATAAAATTTAAAAAAAGATAAATACTGACCCAGACATTACTCCCCTGCTCACTTCCAACAGTCATGTGCATTTTTTTATTTCCATCTGAGCAAGTAGACAGGATTTTAGTTTAACCTCACGACTGATAGCGTCTCTAACAGCTTGGTGCTTCCTCATCACTACATTGTAGTGTTAGCCTAGATTTTTATGCTCAAGATGCTGGAGAGGTCCTGAACTCATGTCCTTGTGACTCGGTAGTGGATTGTTGCTGCTGAGCCATAACTGACAAGTTACAGCTTTTGTACATGCATTACAACAGATTAGCGAGTCATCTTCACATTACTCCCTGTCAAAGGCAGATGAAAGATTATTAACCTGGAATGTTAGCCATGTTTCACTGTCCACAGATCCTCATTGAATTAAGGGGAAAAATTGGAAACTACTTGGTTGCCCCATAGAAGCAGGGAGTCTGAGAGATGACCTTCTTAAGTTATGTAAGGTTGCAAATGGTTTGGAAGTAGTTAATGCAGAGAATTAATGCAAGAAATGCTAGATTATGACAAGGGAACACTTGTTTAAGACAAAGTAATGAAGGACATATAATGACGATCTTCAGACAGAGAGGGATTAGCATTTGAAATAGGATTCAGTGCAGAGTGGTGGAGGTGAGATCCTGGGAGATTGAGAAGCAACAGCAGAGGATGGTTGAATTTAGATGGGCCAAACTTCTTCTCTCGTCCATATGTTGTGATCTTTAAGAGTACAGATAGACATATATGAATAGGAATTGATCAGCCAGGGTCAGAATGAATGGCACATGTAAAGATAAAGTAGATAATAAATTGGTAGGTTGGTTTATTATTGTCATATGCACCGAGGTACAGTGAAAAACGTTGTTTTGCATGTCATCCATACAGATCATTTCATTACAACAGTGCGTTGAGGTAGTACAAGGGAAAACTAATATCAGGATACAGAATAAAGTGTTACAGTTACAGAGAAAGTTCAGTGCAGGCAGACAATAAGGTGCAAGGGCATAATGAGGTAGATTGTGAGGTCAAGGGTCCATCTTATCGTCCTAGGGGACTGTATATTTTGGTCCCCTGGGTTCGGTATATTCTGTCCCCTACCATCGCACTAGGGCACTGAATATTTTGTAATTCAGGAAATTGAAGGCTTTGAGGAACTGGTGCGGAAAAATTGAGCCCTGGAGCAGATTAGCCATATTAATTGGCAGGACAAGTTTGAAAGGCATCAAAGAGTATGGGGTGTCAAGAAAGGTTTGTTATTGAAACAATGTCATGATTCTATTGAATGACAGAAAGTTTTTAATTGGGAGAGGGCTAATTACGCTGATATTAGGGCAGGAACTTGGGAGAATGAATTGGGAAAAGATGTTCTCTGGGAAAAGCACTGCAGAAATGTGGAGGCTGTTCATTCTCTCCTGAGGAAGGGTCTTCAACCTGAAACATTAACTATGTTTCTCATCCCACTGATATGACCTGATTTTTTGAGTATTTCCAGCATTTTCTGGTTTTATTTTATATTCCCAGCATCTAAAGTTTTGATTTTGACTTAGTTTGAATCAATGACTTTTCTCCGTTACCAATGAAAGGTCATTGACCTAAAGTGTTAGTTCCATCTCTCTCTCCTCACTGCTGTTTGTGGTACATATTAATGGCGTGGATGTGAGTGCAGGAGGTCTCTGAATGGCACAAAATTGGTGGTGCTGTGGATAATGAAGAAGGTTGTCGAAGGCTACAGCAGGATATAGATCAGATGGAAAGTTGGGCAGAGCGTTGACAGATGGAACTTAATCCCAACGAGTGCAAAGTGGTGCATTTTGGGAAGTCAGATAGGGGTAGGACATATGCTGTAAATCATAGGGCACGAAGGAATGTTCATGAACAGAGAGACGTCAGGATATATTGTTCACTGAAAGTGGCAACAAAGGTGGATAAGGTGGTGAAGAGGCATATGGCATACTTGCCTTCATAGGTCAGCACATAGTTGGGACGTTATGTTGCAACTGACCTTTAGTATAGCCATGGACAAGGATAGAAGCAGACGATATGGGAAAGTTTTTAATTGGGGGAGGGCTAATACGCTGGTACTAGGCAGGAACTTGGAAGAATGAATTGGGAAAAGATGCTCTCAGGGAAAAGCACTGCAGAAATGTGGAGGCTGTTTAGGGACCACTTGCATGGGGTTCTTGATAGGTTTGTTCCACTGAGGCAAGGAAAGGATGGTAGGGTGAAGGAACCATGGATGACAAGAGAGGTGAAACATTTAGTCAAGAGGAAGAAGGAAGCATTCTTGTATTAGGAAGCAAAAATCAGATAGAGAATGATAAGTTAGCCAAGAAGGACCTTAAGAAGGGACATAAGAGAGGTAGAAGGGGACATGAGAAGGCCTTGGCGAGTAGAATTAAGGAAAACCCCAAGATGTTCTACAAGTACATGAAGAACAGGAGGATGACTAGAGGGTAGGACCGCTCAGGGATAAAGGGGGGAAACATGTGCCTGGAGGTGGAGAAGGTAGGGGAGGTTCTTAATGAATACTTTGCTGCAGTGTTCACTGGGGAGAGGGACTTTGATGAATGTGAGGGCAGCGTAGAACAGGCTAATGTGTTGGAGCATGTTGCTGTTGAGAAAGACGTAGCATTGGAGCTTCTGAAAAACATTAGGATAAATAAGTCCCCAGGGTCAGATGGGATATATCCCAGGTTACTAGGGGAAGCGAAGGAAGAGATTGCTGGGGTGTTGACGATGATCTTTGCATCCTCCCTGGCCATGGGAGTGGTGCCGGAGGGTTGGAGGATGGCAAATGTCATTCTGTTGTTCAAGAAAGGTAATAGGGATAATCCTGGGAATTATAGACCGGTCAGTCTTATGTCAGTGGTGGGCAAGCTATTGGAGAGGATTCTTAGGGACAGAATTTATGAGCATTTGGAGAGGCATAGTCTTTTTAGGGATAGTCAGCATGGCTTTGTGGGGTGCAGGTTGTGCCTCACGAGCCTAATTGAGTTTTTCAAAGAGGTGACAAAACCAATTGATGAAGGTAGAGTGGTGGATGTGGTGTATATGGACTTTAGTAAGGTGTTTGACAAGGTTCCCCATGGTAGGCTCATCCAGAAAGTCATGATGCATGTACCCACAGAGACTTGACTGCATGGGTTCGGAATCGGCTTGCCCACAGAAAGCAGAGGGTGGTAGTAGATAGAGCATATTCTGCCTGGAGGTCGGTGACTTGTGGTGTTTTGCAGGGATCTGTTCTGGGACCCCTGCTCTTTATGATTTTTATAAATGACTTGGACGAGGAAGTGGAAGAATGGGTTAGTAAGTTTGCTGATGACACAAAGGTTGGAGGTGTTGTGGATAGTTTAGAAAGTTGACTGAGTTCAAGAGCCACAAGGTAATGCTGCAGCTCTATAAAACTCTGGTCAGACCACATTGTTCAGTCCTATTTGCCTCATTATAGGAAGGATGTGAAAGCTTTAGGGAGGGTGCAGAGGAGATTTACCAGGATGTTGCTTGGATTAAAGAACATGTCTTATAAGGAAAGTTTGAGTGAGCTAGGGCTTTTATCTTTGGAGTGATGCTGGATGAGACGTAACTTGATAGAGGTGTATAAGATTATGAAGGGCATAGATTGAGTGGACAGCCAGCACATTTTCCCCAGGGCAGCAATGGCCAATACCAGAGGACATCAGTTTAAGGTGAGTGCAGGAAAGTTTAGGGGAGATATCAGAGGTAGGTTTTTCACACAGAGAGTGGTGGGTGCCTGGAACACACTTCCATGGGTGGTAGTAGAGGCTGATACAATAGGGATATTTAAGAGACTATTATATAGAAACATGGATGTAAGAAAAATGGAGGGTTATGGGCTGTGTAGGAGGGAAGGGTTAGATAGATCATGGAGTAGATTTGTATAGGTCGGCACAACATTGTGCGCCGAATGGCCTGTACTGTGCTGTACTGTCCTATGTTCTATGTTCTAACTTTACAAAACACTGATTAGGCCACACTTGGAGTATTGTGTGTGCAGTTTTGGTTGCCACACTATAGGAAGGATGTGATTGCACTGGAAAGAGTGCAGTGGAGATTCGTCAGATTGAAGGACTTTAATTACGAGAAGAGATTGGATAGGCAGGGCTTGTTTTCCCGGGAATGAGGGAGGCTGAGGGGTGACCTGCTAGAGAAGTCAAAGACAAAAGTCCAAGTCGAGTTTATTGTCATATGCACAAGTACATGTGTGCACAGGTGCAATGAAAAACTTACTTGCAGCAGCATCACAGGCACATAGCATCAGATAAACAGCATTCACAAGAAAAGCATTTCCTATTGGTAGGAACAAACAATCTGCTGGAGGAACTCAGCGGGTCGGGCAGCATCAGTGACAGGAGAGAAACTGTGGATGTTTCAGGTCGAAGCCCTGCATCAGGACCAATTTCCCTCCTCCCAGAGATGCTGCTCGACCCAGTGAGTTCCTCCAGCAGATTATGTGTTGCTCCAGATTCCAGCATCTGCAGCCTCTTGTATCAAAAACAAGAGGGCGTAGGATTAAGGTGAGAGGGAGGAGTTTTAAGGAGGATTTGAGAAGAAAGTTTTTTACACAGAGAGTGGTAGTTGTCTTGAACGCACTGCTAGAGGAAGTGATGGAATCAGATACAATTAGTAGGTTTAAGAGACGTTTGTACAGACACTAAATAGGCAAGGCGTAAAGAAATATGGACTTAATGGAGACAAATGGGATTGGTGTGGATGGGCAAAAGGGTCGGCACGGACAAGTGGGCCAAAGGTCTTGTTTCTGTGCCGTACAGCTCTATGACTCAATGACTCCATGCTACTGGCAAATGACGGGCAGCTAGGCAGGCGGGCAGATGGACTTGGGGAAGTATGTGACTGAGCAAAGTGTTTATGTGGGACTGGCCTGATGGACTGCAGTGCTTTTCCAATCCAGAGAAATGAATTATGACACTTTGAAGCAACATTTTAACATCAGTGTGAAGCAGTTTCCATTTACCTGAGATGTTCAAATTGGAGTTGTGTGGAAGGAGTTATGTTCCCAATCTGTCTTCCCATCGTGGTGAGAACTCAAAACTGGCAGACTTTAGTTTGAGTCTCAAACCATAACTCAGGGCAATCTATGGGTTGTAAAGATTACTTGAAAACCTGAAGCAGAGTCAAAAATGATTTGCTCTGTTGACTGTGTGCATCATTGATACATCCCTACATCAGCAATACATGACTTGCATTTGCACTATGTGTAAATACAAGACATGTATTGCTGATGGGACATTTAAGAGACATTTAAGAGACTCTTAAATGTATTGTTGATGGGACATTTAAGGGACATTTAAGAGACTCTTAGATAGCCACATGAATGATAGAAAAATCGGGGGCTATGTGGGAGAGAGGGGTTAGATAGATCTTAGAGCAGGATGCAATGTCAGCACAACATTGTGGGCCGAAGGGCCTGTACTGTGCTGTAGTGTTCTATGTTCTATGTTCTAAAATGCTGGAGGAAATCAGCAGGTCAGGCAGCATCCATGGAGGGAAATAAACAGCTGACATTTTGGGCCGAGACCCTTCATCAGGACTGGAAAGGAAGAGGGCAGAAGCCAGAATAAGAAGGTTGGGGGAGGGGGAGGAGCACAAGCTGGCAGGTGACAGGTGAGTCCAGGTGAGAGGGGGAAGGTAGTTGGTTGGGGAGGGGGGAGGTGTAAGAAGCTGAGAGGTGATGGGTAGAAGAGGCAAAAGGGCTGAAGAAGAAGGAATCCAGTAGGGGAGGGCAGTTTATTCCAAAGGGAAGGAGATGGGGAATGGATGGGCAGGGGAGGGGAAAGGAAAGGGGTGAGGGGGCCACAGGAATGAGGGAAGACAAAGGTCAGGGGGAGGAATGCAGGTTGGAGGAACAACGCCTCATATTTCGCCTTGGTCGTCTCCAACCTGACGGCTTCAACATCAATTTCTCTAACTTCTGGTAATCCCTCCCTTCTTCCCCCCTCCCCCTCCTTTTTCTTTCTCCTACATCTGCAGGATTTCTTGTGTCAGGTCTTGCATTTATATTGCATTTCTGAAGTAAAAAGGCATGTTGAGATGCTTCACAGAAGCATGATCACATAATAAACAGTGACACTGAACCATATGTGCAACATTACAACAGTTAACCAAAAACTTGAACAATTAGATAGTGTTAAGGATCGTCTTAAAGGAAAAGAAATGTGTTATGGAGGAGATTCCAGAGGTGAGGAATAATGGGGTGACAATAAATGGGAATATGCAAGATGTCAGAGTTGAATGAATGCATTTTCCAAGAGTTTCAGAATAGCAGGAAGTCAAGAAGATAGAATGATACAAGGCTGGAGACACAAGGGAGACTGAAGATGCTGGAATCTGGAGCAACACACAAAATGCTGGAGGAACTCAACGGGTCAGGCAGCATCTGTGGAGGGAAATGGACGGTTGACTTTATGGGTCGAGACCCTCCATCTGGACTGAAAGAAAGAGGGGAGGTAGCCGGTATAAAATGGTGGAGGAAAGGGGTGGAGCAAGAGCTGGCAGATGATTGGTGGATCCAGGTGGGGGGGGGGCGATAGGCAGATGAGGTAGGGGGAAGAGGGGAAATGACGTCAGAAGCTGGGAGGTGATAGGTGGAAGTGACAAAAGGCGGGTGGATACAAGGCCGTTCAGTGACATAGCTCCCTGTTCATAGAGGTATGGAGGTGGAGAGCAATGGTACATTTGCATTATGTAGCTGTGAAATTAGGACTACCTCCTGCCCTCAGAGGGGCAAAGGTCCAAGTGAAGAGCTGAATTTCCTGCATTTCTTCACAGAAAATTACTCTGCTGATAGTGGACAGTAACATTGGCACATTCTAGATTCCATACTTTCAATCTGATGCACAACGTTAGCAAGGGTGCATAAGAGATTTGTGTTACCCTGGTTGGGGAACTGTAGTTATGAGGAGAAACTAGCCAGGGAGGACTAAAGATGGATGGGGAATTGGCAGGTGGCCACTCCAGCTTGGCTGAAATTGTTTTCATTAGAACAAAAGTGACTGAAGGGAACTTTAACCGAGGTGTATAAGATTAAGAGAAGCCAAAGCAAGCTAAATGATAAAGATCTATTTGCCTTACCAGAGTCAGTAATTAGGGGGCATAGCTTGATGCTGAAGGATTAGAAAGAATTAATGAGGGTCTGGAACTCCCTGCCTGATAGGGTGTGAAGGCAGAAACCCTCACCTCATTTGAAATGCACCTTGAACACTTGAAGAGCCATAAACTTCAGCCCTGGAACAAGATCCAAAAAAATAATTTTAAAAAAAGCAGATGCTACAAGTTATGGTTCTGCAAGTAAGCATTCAAGTCCTGCTTAACTGTAAGGAGAGTTTCTGCCTTGATTCCTTCAGGTTGTGAGTTGAAGACTCCTACCATCATCTGGGCTCTTAACATTTCCCTCTCTAATCCTCCTGCCAATGAATTTAAAATTAATGTCCCCCCGGTTTTTGACCCTTCTGCTCCTTCCTATTTACTTTATCAAAGCCTCTCATAATTTTTGTATGCCTCATTTAATTCTCCCCTCAGCCTCTCAAAGGAAACTACGCCCGACTATCCAATCATTCTTCATAGCTACAGTTTTCCAGTTTCAGCAGCATCTTCTGAAACCTCCTCTGACATGGAGTCATAGACCTGAAATGTTTCTCTTCCATTAGATGCTGCCTGAATTGCTAAGTGTTTCCACCAGCTTCATTTTCCAAAGAAACCCATTTTTAGTCAGCGTGTAAACAGTAGGATGAATGGCTTTCTTCTGTGCCATAAACTTCCATGATCCTGTGGACACTGCATTCCAAATCTATTGCGCAAGCTCCACCATCAGAAGAGAAATTGGAGTTCACAAGCTTGGACCTTTGCCTCGTAAACTTGTTCTGGTAGAAGATAGAGGTATACAAAATTATGGGAGGCATAGATTCGTAAATTGGTAAATTGGTTTATTATTGTCACATGTACTGCGGTACAGTGAAAAACTTGTCTTGCGTACCGTCCATACAGATCATTTCATTACACAGTGCATCGAGGTAGAAGCAAGGTAAAAGGTTTAACAAGAAACAAGGTTTTTACAAGGTAAAAACAATAACAGAATAAAGTGTTACAGTTGGAGAGAAAGTGGAGTGTAGGCAGACAATAAGGTGTAAGGCCTTAACGAGGTAGATTGTGAGGTCTAGAGCCCATATTGTACGGGACCATTCAATAGTCTTATAACAGTGGGATAGAAGCTGTCCTTGAGCCTGGTGGTGCCTGCTTTCAGGTTTTTGTATCTTCTGCTCGACGGGAGGGGGGAGAAGAGAGAATGTCCTGGGCGGGTGGAGTGGGGTCTTTGACTGTATTGGTTGCTGATCGAGAGAATTTTTGTCCCTTTAATGGAGATATTTAAGGTAAGATTTCTTTATTACAGTCACATGTACATCGAAAAAACAGAAGGCAGAGGTTTAAAGTGAGGAATAGAAAGGCTAGAAGGGATCTGAAGAATTGATTTTTTTCACTCAGATGTAGGTTACAATGTTGAACACACTGCCTGAGAAGATAGTGGAGGCAGATAGTCTCACAACATTTAAGAAGAATCTGGATGAGCACTTGAATCACCAAGGCATAAAGGCTGCAGACCAAGTGCCAGTAAATGGGAACAGTGTAGACAGATACATAATAGTCGGCATGGACATGGTGGGCCCAAGGGTCCATTTGTTGTGCTGTATAATTCTACAACTCCATGAGAAGGGACAGAGAGTGCTCTCCCAATGAACTTCACAAAGAGAAATTGGAACTCTTCCATTACGACTTTGCATTCATTATCTGAGAGACCCTGAGTCATAATTTCCTGAGGATGTAAGTCTGTTTAAGTGCCAAGTCGAGCAGATTTGCTTGTACTATTGGATGACAGCTGACACCTTGCATGATACACTTTAGCAATAGTGGAAACCTTCAAGAGGAATGCAAAGCTGTGTACAGATTGTTTTTTATGCAGATTAAACTGACTCACTATCCAGAAAAGAATTGAGGAAAAAAGACATCTTGTTCACTGTTAAAAATTATTTCTTTGCAGAAAATATTCTGGAAAGATTGTAACAACAAATTATTATTCCTTAGTCTTTTGCAATTGTGCAGTCTGACTTTCGACAGCATTGGCATATTTTGTAGCCATTAACTGGCAGATAATGAGAGGGCAGAGACTTTCTGGTCAGCTCTTCAAAGTGAAGCACTCCATGGGCTGGCATACAGGATGTGTGGCCAATCATTGCTGCCCTGGAATGTGGAACAATCACTTGGGCTCAAAGATCCTCGGCTGCTTCATCGATGGCCATTGTTCTGACATGTTAGCTGATGGTTGTGCAGGTTCAATAATGAAGAACCCCATCGTTGCCGACAGCTGTAATTGAACATGGTATGACTCACAAATAGGATAGAAATAGAATTTTAGAATCATGGCACTTTTATGACATGGGAGGGCAATAGGCCCATTTCATTTGTGCTCGTCGATAAAGAGCTTTTTAGTCTATACCACCTCCCAGTCCTGCAAGTCACAACTCTTCAGGTTCCCATTTGCCCACATTAGGACTGTATCCTTCTCTGCCTTGCCTATTTAACACATATAAATCCTCGTTATAGAGTCATAGTGTCATATAGCACGGAAACAGGCCCTTCAGCCCAACCGGTCCATGCCGACGAAGATTCCCATCTAAGCTAGTCCCATTTGCCTGCGTTTGGCCCATATCCCTCTAAACCTTTCCTATCCATGCACCCGTTCAAGTACCTTTTTAATGTTGTTAATGTACCTGCCTTCTCGTACCTGATGGGTAACAAGGGTCCCAACACCGACCCCTTCAGCACACCACTAGACACTGGCCTCCATTCCAAGGAACAACCTTCAACCATCACCCTCTGCTTCCTACCTTCAAGTCAATTTTGAATCCACCTAACTGGGTCTCCCTGGATTCTCTGGTTTGTTATGTGTCATTTTTATAAGTGATTTGGATGAACATACACAAGGCTTGATCAGTAAGTTTAGAGATGACACAAACTTATGAGGCGCTTCAGCCCATCCAGTCTATGCCAACCACATTGTCCACACAGCTAGCCTGAATTTCCTGCGTTCAACCCATACCCCTCCAAGCCCCATCCTTCCATGGATTCCCCATCCCTCCATGAGACTAGAACTAGAGGACATAGGTTTAGGGTGAAAGGTGAAATATATACAAATGGAATCTGAGGGGGAACTACTTCACACAGAGGGTGGTGTGAGTGTGGAATGATTCTCTGGGACCTAAACTTCCAGACCAGCCTGCCATGCAGGACCTTGTCAAAGGCCTTGCTAAAGTCCAAATAAACAACATCCACTGCCCTACCCTCATCTACTCTATTGGTTACCTCTTCAAAAAACTCGAAAACATTCATCAAACATGACTTCCCACACATAAAGCCGTGCTGAATCCTCCTAATCAGACTCTCTCTATCCAAATGCTGATGGATCCTGTCCTTCAGAATTCCCTCCAGTAACATCCCCACCACTGATGTCAGGTTGACCAGCCTGTAGTTCCCTGGTTTATCCTTACTACCCTTCTTAAACAACCTAACGACAGTAGCCACCTTTCAGTCCACCTTGGCTGGGGGGAGGGGGTCTAGATTGAAGGATGACAGTCTGAGGCTATGGGAAAAAGATTTAGGACTGATATGAGGTGAAATTTCTTCACTCAGAGGATGGAATTCTCTTCCACAGAGAGCATAGAGTCCTATGTTTCAGAATGAGATAGATAAAAGTCTTCAAGGGGTATGGGGAGAGTGTGGTATTGAGATTAATGATCTGCCATGAGCATATTAAATGGCAAAGCCCAAATAGACAACTCCTGCTCCTATTTTCAATGTTTCCAAGTATGCAACTGTAGCATAACCTTCTTGTTCTTGGATTCTATGCTGATTAAAAAAATAGCAATCAAGTTGTATGTTGTTTCTTTATGACAATTGTTTATTGACTACAGCTCCCCCTTCAATACAATAGTTCCAAGCAAACTCATCAGCAAACTCCGAGACCCGGGACTCAACACCTCCCTCTGTAACTGGATCCTTGACTTCCTGACCAACAGACCACAATCAGTGAGGATAGGCAGCAACACCTCCGGCTCAATTGTTCTCAACACTGGTGCCCCACAAGGTTGCATCCTCAGCCCTCGACTTTACTCCCTATACACTCATGACTCCATGGTCAGATTTTGCTCTAACTCCATCTACAAGTTTGCAGATGATACCACCGTAGTAGGCTGTATCTCAAAGAATGATGAGTCAGAGTACAGGAAGGAGATAGAGAGCTTAGTGACATGGTGTCATGAAAACAACCTTTCCATTAACATCAGCAAAACAAAAGAGCTGGTCATTGATTTCAGGAAAGGGGGCGGTGCACATGCTCCTGTCTACATCAATGTTGTTGAGGTGGAGATGGTTGAGAGCTTCAAGTTCCCAGGAGTGAACACCACCAATAGCCTGTCCTGGTCCAACCACATAGATGCCATGGCCAAGAAAGCTCACCAGTGCCTCTACTTCTTCAGGAGGCTCAAGAAATTTGGCATGTCCCCTTTGCCATTCACCAACTTTTATTGATGCATCATAGAAAGCATCCTATCTGGATGCATTATGGCTTGGTATGGCAACAGCTCTGCCCAGGACCACAAGAAACCACAGAAAGTTGTGGACACAGCTCAGCACATCATGGAAACCAGCCTCCCCTCCATGCTCTGTCTATACTTCTTGCTGCCTCAGTAAAGCAGCCAGCATAATCAAAGACCCCACCCACCCAGGACATTCTCTCTCCTCCCCCCTTCCCATTGGGCAGAAGATATAAAAGCTTGAAAGCACGTAACCAGACTCAAGGACAGCTTCTATCCCGCTGATTTAAGACTATTGAACAGTTCCCTAGTACGATGAAATGGACTCTTGACCTCACAATCTACCTCGTTATGACCTTACACCTTATTATCTACCTGCACTGCATTTTTTCTGTAGCTGTAACACTTTACTCTGCATTCTGTATTGTTTTGCCTTGTACTACCTCAATGCACTGTGTAATGAACTGGTCTCTACGAACAGTATGCAAGACAAGTTTTTCACTGTACCTCAGTACAAGTGACAATAATAAACCATTTGCACAATGTTTGAAATAGCATGAGCTGAAGCTGTGGGAGAGAGAAGAAAAGGGACAGGAGGTATATAATGCATAGCAGTGAGGGTAGAGCACAGGATATGGATAGAAAACCATTGGGAGAAGTAGTGAATGGATTGAATGTACCTGAGATCCTGGCTAGCACTAAACTGAGAGGCCTGAAACCAGAGCTGGAACCGGATGCGACTTTTAGCATAGCAGTCAATGTTTACACCACTTTGGTATCCAGTAACGACTGCATCTAAAAAAAGCCCCAAGTTCCACTAATAATGAATGTCATTACCATTGCCAGTTCCTTCAGTGTAAATATCCTGTGTATCACCAATGACAAAGAGTTAAACTGGACCAATCCTATCACTAATGTGGCTGCAAAAATGTCTGAATATTCTGTCGTGAGTGACTCATCTTTTGACCCCTCTATACTTTCAACGACAGGATTTATCAGGAGTGAAATAGATTGTTCACTACTCAGCTGGATTCATTCAGCATCAGCACTGAAGCAGCTCAGCACCCTGCCACTCTAGTGAACTGTGGCTACAGTATATATTTTATACGAGATGTATTACAGCAATTTGCAAAGCTCACTTCAACAGTAATGGTATGTAGAGCAGTGTGACATGGTGGTTAAGTTACTGCACTAGCATGCCAGTCCCTTGGAGACATTTCAAATCAAACCAGGGAGGCCAAGTAAGTTCTGGGAATTAGAGTCATAGAATATTACAGCACGGAAACAGGCCTTTCGGCCCAAATCATCCATGCTGACCACGTTGTCTACAGCTTGAACAGCTAATGGTGACCGTGAAACCTCAGGATGTTGTTAAAAACTCAGATGGTTCCCAAACGTCCTTTGAAGGGGATCTGCCTCAGAACCTAACCCTGCCTGGCTTATCAGTGACTCCAGACCCGGAAACTAAATGGTTGGTCAACTCCTGCTCCTAGAGCTTGTATGATCCAAATTTGGAAATGTTTCACCATTCCCTTGTTGCCATTGGGTCAATATAACGAATCTCCCTCGACAACTGTTCTGCGGGAGCTCCTTCACCAGAAGGACTGCAGATATTCAAGACCCATCACTTCCTCAAAGGCAAATCACAATGGGGTAAGAAGTGCTGGCCTTGCAAGTAACAGCCTCATCCCATGAACCAATGAAAATAAACAAATAGCTCATAGATACTGGAAAGCTGAAACAAATTGAGAAAACACTGGAAATTCTCATTGGAGGAGAGAGAAACGGTAAACATTTCTGGTTGATAAATCTCCATCACAACAGGGACTAGAGTTAGGTCTAACGGGGTGTGTTACAAAGCCCAATACTTTTTTC
This sequence comes from Pristis pectinata, assembly GCF_009764475.1. Lineage (NCBI taxonomy): Eukaryota > Metazoa > Chordata > Chondrichthyes > Rhinopristiformes > Pristidae > Pristis > Pristis pectinata. Next base: position 11,045,292 of record NC_067406.1, on the reverse strand, counting down.
TTGCAAAATGGAATGTCTCCTGGCAACTGACAAGCAATGGATTTACATCTTCACTTGTTGAAGTTTGAAAAATGCTGATGTTTATCTCTGCTTAAATTTAGCAGTGTTGCCTCCGGTTTGTGAATGGGAACTTTGATCCAACTCGAAGCCAAATAAGCTCAACTGACATCGAACTTGCTTGTGGATTAACCCTAGCACCACCTTCCACTGTCCATATCAACAGTCCAGACCATCCAGCCCAGGAAGCTCTCCTCAGCTTTGACCTGAATCCGAACCACCTCAAACACAAAACAAGGTTCGTTGAAGGCGGACAGAATCACAGAGTCATAGAGCGGGGAAACAGGTCCATCATATGTCCACGTCCACGATTATGTACCATCTATACTCATTTACCTAGACTTGGTCTATTGCCTTAGAGTCATACAGAGTCACAGAGTTACACAACACATAGAACAGTATAGCACAGGAACAGGCCCTTCGGCCCAACTCGTCCATGCTGACCAAAATGTCTATAGGAGCTAGTCTCATTTGCGGGCATTTGCCCCATATCCCTCTAAACCTTTTCTCTACATGTATCTTTCTTAATATATCTTGTCTGCCTTGGCGATACAAACCCACTTCTAAGTACAGCGTCCCCATTCACTCTCTGTGGCGGGATGGACAAGGGGTGAAGGGCAGGCACGGTAGTGTAGCAGTTAGCGTAACACTATTACAGCGCCAGTGACCCGGGTTCAATTCCAGCCGCTGTCTGTAAGGAGTTTGTACGTTCTCCCCATGTCTGCGTGGGTTTCCTCCGGGTGCTCCGGTTTCCTCCCACATTCCAAAGACATACGGGTTAGGAAGTTGTGGGCATGCTTTGTTGGTGCCGGAAGTGTGGCGACACTTGTGGGCTGCCCCCAGAACACTCTACGCAAAAAGATGTATTTCACTGTGTGTTTCGATGTACATGTGACTAATAAAGATATCTTTTGAAAATGCTGGAGGTATTAAAAAGTGAGGGGAAGGTTGGGATTGAGAGGCGAGGTGTGTCTGAGGGCGGAGATGCACTCAAACTGGCAAAGCATAGCCGAGAAAACAGTGAAGGAGAGGCAGGTTATTGGTTACTGAATCGTTCTGCCTGCCGAGCAGAGCCGATTATATCTGACATTTGGGTCATAGCCGATTGCCGGAGTGAAATGCCGGCATTTCATACTCGTTTACGGATGAAATATATTGTTTCCCTTCACAATATGCATCACTACAGATTGTCAACATATATTTATTAGGGGGATAAACATTTCCCCCCTGTTTTATCTTTTTAAAATAAAACTGCTGGAGGGATTCAGCGGGTCGAGCAGCATATCTGAAGGCAGAGGGATAGTCAAGAACCTGCACCCATTCCCATCCACCTCCACAGATGCTGACCGACCAGCAGTTTGTGCGCGGCTCCAGATTTCCAGCATCTGCTGTCTCCATGTGTCTCCGCTCTATCTTAACCCCGGATCCCTCCCTCTTGTCCATCCACTCCCGCAGAGATGATGGGGTTAATATCGCTGCACTTCCCAAGCCCGTTGCTGATGGCTCTGCCAATGCATGAACAGACTGCCGACCCCACGGCTACTGCCTGATGTAAATAGTGAGGGCCGTTTACCCCTCCCCTCCCAACTCCATCCCTTACCTCAACCTCCCCGTCTCACCGGAGAGACGGGAACCAGTCTGACATCAACGCGGCGACTTTCACACCTCTCGGTTACATTCCTGCACTCGATCTCCGAGGGAGAACCTGTCCGCCGGCCAGCTACACCAGTTTAGAAGGTGGATTGGAATTAAAATGCGTTCTGGCGGGGAAACTTATCTCGCCATCGTGTTGTTCTTTAATAAGTAAGACGAGCGTTTCTGTTCAATGACACTCGCGGAAGGGGTTGAGTTGCAGCTACGGACAAACTTTTCGGGTCGAGTAAACTGGGGTTTTAGCAGGCGGGCGAAGCTCGCCTTAAATCAGGCGTCAGGAACGGCCACCGAGTCAGCAGGAGGCTGCTCACTCCTGGATAGCCCGCAAGCCGCGAACGGACAGGGAGTTTGAAGGAGGTAAGGGGGTCTGGTGGACAATTGCCATCCAGGGCTACAGAAAAAGTCAGGCGGTGAGAGGTTGGCGCTGGAGCCTGGTGGTGCACGGTGAAGGACTGGCAGCGGGGAGCGATGCATGTGCGTCTCTCAGGACCAGGAGACGGGAGTCTCGGGCAAGGCAGATGTGAAGCGATGGGGAGCAGGTGCCTCTGCTACATCGAGTCTTGAGAGGATCTGGTGCAGATCCGAGGCGGGTGCCTGGACCAGCTCGGCGGCTCTCGGAGCCTCTCCCTCTCTGTCTCTCTCCCCCTCCTCCGCTCAGCAATGGTTGTCCACGCTGACCTCATCCAACTCAACCAGAGGTCTCTGGAGACCCTTGGCCATTGGCAGGAGCTGGCTCTCTCCCCCTTCCCCACCGAGAGCCCCTTCTCCAGCCTGGGGCATGAGGCGGAGCTGCTGCCGGCCAACCTGAGCAACTCCACCGACTGCGGAGAGGAGATCCTGCTCTACGGCGACGTGGAGAAAGTTATCATTGGGGTCGTGCTGTCCATCATCACCCTGTGGACCATCGCGGGCAACGCCATGGTCATCATCTCGGTCTGCATCGTCAAGAAGCTGCGGCAGCCTTCCAACTACCTGGTGGTGAGCCTGGCGGCCGCCGACCTCTCGGTGGCTCTGGCCGTCATGCCCTTTGTGATCATCACCGACCTGGTCGGCGGAGAGTGGCTCTTCGGCAAAGTTCTCTGCAACGTTTTCATCGCCATGGATGTCATGTGTTGCACGGCTTCTATCATGACCCTGTGTGTGATCAGTGTGGACAGGTGAGTACTTCCTTCGTCCGTCCGTCCGTCCGTCCGTCCGTCTATCTATCTATCTATCTATCTATCTATCTATCTATCTATCTATCTATCTATCTATCTATCTATCTATCTATCTATCTATCTATCTATCTATCTATCTATTCTTCTTCATCTCTCCCTCTTCCCCCTCCCTCTTTCTCTCTCTCTCTCTCTCTCACACACACACACACGCACACACACACACACACACACACACACACACACACACACACACACACGGGTGTGTTCCGTTTTGGTCACTCTGCCATAGGAAAGGTGTCATGAAGCTGGAAAGAGTGCAGAGGAGATTTACCAGGATGTTGCGCCGGGAAGGACTGAGTTATGGAGGGAGGTTGAGCAGGTTGAGGCTGCTTTCATTGGAGCATAGGAGAATAAGAGGTGTGTAAAATCATGAGGGTCACAGATAGAGTCAATGCGCACAGTCTTTTCCCCAGGGTTGGGGGATCAAGGACTAGAGGGCGTAGGTTTAAGGTGAGACGTGCAAGATTCAATAGGAACCTGAGGGGCAACTTTTTCAGCCAGGGGATGGTCAGTATATGGAATGAGCTGCCAGGGGAAGTGGTTGAGGCAGGTACATTAACATTTAAAAGACACTTGGACAGGTACATGGATAGGAGAGGCTTCGAAGGACATGGGCCAAATGCAGGCAAATGGAACTAGCTTAGATGGGAATCTTAGTTGGCATGGACTAGTTGGGCTGAAGGGCCTGTTTCCGTGCTGTCTGACTCTGTGAGGTATGTTCCAGCTACTCACTATAGCTCCTCTCACACCTGCCCTGCCCACTCTTCCATCATTTACTGTTTTAAGAAATTGAGTGTGTAGTCAGTCATTCAGCCCCTCATGTCTGCTTCACCATTCCATGAAACCATGGCAGATCTGTTACCTCATTACCACCTCAGTTATAGAGTCATACAGCATAGAAACAGGCCCCTCAGCCCAACTCATCCATGATGACCATGAGCTAGCTATCTGAGCTGGTCCCATTTGCCTGCATTTGGCCCATATCCCTGTAAACCCTTTCTATTCATGTAGTCGTATTTTAAACTTGTAATTGTACCTGCCTCAACCACTTCCTCTGGCAGCTCGTTCCATATACCCATCACCCTCCATGTGAAAAAATTGCCCCTCAGGTCCCTTTTAAATCTTTCCCATCTCACCTTAAACCTATGCCCTCTAGTTTTAGACTCCCCCACCCTGGGAAGGAGAATGTGATCATCCAACTTATCTGTGCCCCTCATGACTTGATATACCTCTGTGAGGTCATCCATATCGCTTGATTCCCATAACATCGAAAAATATCTTGAATATACTCAGTGACTGAACCTCCACAGCTCTCTTCTGGGTGAAAATATTTCTTCCCATTGCAGTCCTGAATGGCCAGCCCCTTATTTTGAGTCTGTGACCCATGACGCTCAGCACCCCAGCCAGAGGAAACATCATTCCTGCGTCTAAGCTGTCAAGATCTGTAAGATACCTCAATCAGATTGCCTCTCATTCTTCTAAACTTTGGTCTCCATGTAGGACAAATTCCCCATCCCACGCTTTTATTCCAGATTTATGATGGTAAGTGGGGTTCCAGGCACCTACCAGTCTCTGTGTGAAAGACTTACCCCACACATTAGATGCACAAAGTAGTAAGATGGTATATTGTTGGTGCAAGTTGGTCGGTCCATCTCTTCTATGGGCTGAAGGGGCCAGTTTCTGTGGTGTATGACTCCATGATACTATTACAGCACTTGCATAATCATAGAGAGAATGAACAGTCTTGACCAGTCAGACAAGTACTTCGCCTTGTGAAAAATACCAACCTGGCAAGTGGCCTGTTGTGATTTAATTTGTTTGTCTATAGGTTGTGGACATCACAAGCGGTGTCGACATTCATTATCCAAATCTAATTGCCACTGCATTGAGCTTGCAGTGAAAGGTCAACCACTTTGATGGGTCTGGAGTCACATACAGGCCAGACTGGGCCAGTACGACAGGTTAACTCCCCTGTAGGGCACTAATGAACTAGATAGGATTCTGCAATAATTTGGTAGAGTCATTGTTACTCTACCCAACATTTTAAAATATAGTTTAATTACATGGATTTATGTTCCCCAGCTGAGAAGGTAGGATTTAATGTCTCTGGATTAATGGTCCATAACTCTGAATGCTGTTTCAGTAATCTAACCATTATGCTCTTGTACGTAATATACCCGGTTCCACAAACAAGGACCAACTTGCACCGACCCGGGTTCAATTCCGGCTGCAGTCTGTAAGGAGTTTGTACATTCTCCCCGTGTCTGTGTGGGTTTCCTCAAGGTGCTCTGGTTTCCTCCCACATTCCAAAGATGTACAGGTTAGGAAGTTGTGGGCACGCTATGTTGGCGCCGGAAGCGCGGCGACACTTGTGGGCTGCCCCCAGAATATACGCAAAAAGATGTATTTCACTTGTGTATTTCGATGTACATGTGACCAATAAAGATATTTTATCTTATACCATCTTACTATTTTGTGCATCTAATGCACGGGGTAAATCTTTTATACAGAGACTGGTAGGTGCCTGGGACGAGATGCCAGGGGTGGTGGTGGATGTGGACATGACAGTGGTGTTTAAGAAGCATTTAGACGGATGTGTGAACGTGCAGGGAATGGAGGGATAAGGATTATATGCGGGCAGATAGGTTTTATTTAATTTGGCATCATGGTCGGCCTGTTTTTGTGCTGTACTGTTCTCCGTTCCATCTTTAAAATATCCCTTGTTGCACTGACATGCGAAGAGTTGAGGGCCGTGATCAGGTTATGGTTTCAGGGACGGCTTTGTTGGGCGAGATGACAACAGCAAGGTAAAAGGATTGCTTCTGACAGGTTGTTCCCACTTCCCACCCTCCCTTCCTTCACAATGAATTTCTCACTGAATTTACTAACATCAACCTGAACCTAAAGCAGCTGCTGTTTTCATCCTCTGTTGCACTCCATACCAGTTAATGTATGTACAAGGAGGCAAATTGGACTGGGGAAAGTAGGTGGAAATTATGTCTCTGATAAATTCTATATATTCTGTACATGTTATTTTTAGGAAGATGACAATGGGAAGAGTGACGTGAAACAGAAAGAAACCTTATCTGCTTTCAGCATCATCATTAATGCTGGGATCTAATATAAAAGACAATGGTTGCTGTCATAACATAGACTGGATACTGTAATATCAGGGTTTTACTCCGTAAGCATCAATATAACTTTTGCAAGTCTTCTTGTGAGCCAAAGAACCATCAGAGTGAAATTTGTGAAGTGTTCTGTAGCTCTTTTTTTCAGCACTCCGTTGCTATGACAGTAAAACCATATAATTAAAAACATTAAATTCCTTTAAATGTCACAAGTATGGCTTCAAATCTTCTTTTTTAGCTGTTAGCCATGACTCAGTCAAGCAGCACTCCAGGCAGTGAATGGTGCACCGTCCGAGGATCAAACATTAACTCATTGCCCCATCTGTTAGCTCAGGGAAGTTTGCTCCTGTCTGCAGGCCAGTACTTGTTCTTCAACCAACATCACTGAAGGAATTTTATCTGGGCAAAGCTTCATTGCTGTTTGTGGGATCTTGCTCTTCTGAAATTAGTGGAAGTGCTTTCCTACATTACAAGCAAAGGTGTGTAATTATCTGTAACAGTGACCATGATACTATTGGTAATTGTAATTGGGTTATTATTGTACCGAGATACAGTGAAAAGCAGTTGTTTGCATGCCGTCCAGACAGATTATTCCAAACCTAAGTACATTGAGGTAATACAAAAGGAAAAAGAATATCAGAATACAGAATACAATGTTACAGCCACAGAGAAAGTGCAGTGCAGGTAGACAAATAAGGTGCAAGGGCCATGACGAGGTAGATTGAGAGATCAAAAGTTCATCTTTATTGTATAAGAGGTCCGTTCAAGAGTCTTAAAACAGCAGGGTTCAGGAGGATTGTCATCAGAAAATGTTCCTCAGAGAAGGAAATCTGCCACCCTAAACTACATGTGACTCCAGACCCACAGAAACGAGTCTGACTCTTCACCAGGCTGGCAAACCACCTAGCTGCATTAAGAACACAATTCACTTCATTGCAAAGATTGCAGTGACTCAAAGTGGGATTACCCACCCTCTCAAGAACAATTATTGGTGAGGGAAATAAGTGTTGGCTTGCTCTTGACATCTGCATTATGTGAATGAATAAGAGAAAAATGCAACACTTGATTGGCTTGGTTCAGCTTGGTTTGGCTTCTCCAGTGTAGAACAATGGTGAACTTAAATTTCCTCTCAATCTTCTCAATCCTGGTTTCTTTAGTCCCTTAAGGTAAAGTCCCTCATTTATTGTTGGTGCGGTAAATCCCGTGGACATCATTTTCTCCTTAAAGGAAAAGTTTTGCAGTTGATTGGCTTACATTCATTGCGCTATTATGAGAAGGATAATTATCATAACCAATTCATTTCTATTAAATACTTCAATATTTTTTTCTCAAAAATGGGACTAGCAGAATAATGTTTCAGCACAGACTAGAAGAGCCGAATGGCCTGTTTTCTGTGCTGTAGTTTTCTATGGTTCTATGGTTCTATGATTCAAGTGGTAAGCAATGTTTGAAGAATAGTGGTTGCAAATGTTAGTGGTTTGGTGGCTAGAACTTTGAATTGCAATCCAAGGACTTTGAGTCTGCAAGGATTCTTATCACTAAATCAAATTCAGTTAGTGCTGTTAATTATGATTTCAGAAAATAGTCATAAAATGTGCCAATTGCAATAAAAATCAATTCAGTTCACTGTTGCCCTTGGAGATAATAAAACCTGATAACCCTTCTCTCAGTCTGATCTACAACAGTCCTCTACTATGTGCTTGACTCCAATTGCCCTTGAGGTGAGCTGTAAATGCAGTCTTGCCTGCATCACAACAATAACTTAATAATAAAAATGCATTGATGATGAAATGTTTTAGGAAACTGCTACTGATGTAACATAGCTGGATTGAATTCAGTTCATTGTCCTGGATTCATAAAACATAGAACAAACAACCGTACAGCATAGGAACAGGCCCTTCGGCCCACCATGTTTGTGCCAAACACGATGCCAAATTAAACTAATTCCTTCTGCTTGCCCATGAAAAAATATCCCTCCGTTCCCTGCATATTCATGTGTCTATCTTGAATGCTACTAGTTTATCTGCTTCCACCACCACCCCTGGCAGTGCATTCCAGGCATCTACCACTCTCTGTGTAAAGAAACTTAGCCTGCACATCTCCTTTAAACTTTCCCCCTCTCATCTTAAAACTATGCCCTCTAGTATTTGACATTTCTACCCTGGCTGGCTCCCCAGTCGAGGCCTCTCATAATTTGATAAACCTATCAGGTCTCTCCTCAGCCTCCGACACTAGAGAGAAAACAACCCAACTTTGTCCAGCCTTATAGCTCATGCCCTCTAATCCAGGCAGCATCCTGGTAAACCTCTTCTGCACCCTCTCCAAAGCCTCCACATCCTTCCTATAATGGGGTGCCAGAACTGCACACAAAACTCCGTGCAGCTTAACCCAAAGTTTTATACAGCTGACTCCCTTCCTTTAAATTGTCATGATTATTTCCAGTATGTTTTCCCTGATTCATTTTCCTACTAACGGTTCATTAGCTTCCTTGAGTAACCATGATAACACAATTGTATCAGATGATATAACACTTTTATGAAAATTACATGCTGCAAGACACCTCTGACTCACCATGATCCATATGTGTGAAAAGGACATACTTCTAAAATTAAGTTTTACACTTAATAGTCTAACCCTATCTGCAGTTCTGCATACAAGGGGATACATACAGAGAGGGACATCAACTGCTGCTGGAAGGTCATCAACTCGGTGAAAGACGCCCTTTGGTCTGCCCGAAACTTGTTGGCCTTCCAGCACTGCGAGATGTCCGTAGCAAAATGCTGCCGACTGACACATTCCAGGCTGCAGGAGTACGTGCTGAGGGACGCACTGAAGCTGGGCACAGCCAACGCAAGGGCTCGGTGGGGAAGGACTACAGTTTAGGGTTCTTCTGCCACTGGAGAGGGACGGTCAGGGTCAGGTGAGGAAGCCCCTTAAATATTGTAAATATGGGATTGGGGTATCACCCCAGGGAGCCACACAAGTGGCATCAGTGCTGTGTTATTTATATATATATATATGAAAGGGTAACACTAATGATTGATCCGTTCATGAATACAAAAGTTTGCGCTGTTTTATGGTTGTATATAGTTTGTTTTTTATGATGAATAAAGTTTATTTTGGAATAAAAAAATGTGGATTTATAAAACTTACTCCCCAGAAAGCCATGGATGTTGGTGAACAAAAGAAATTTCCAACAGATTTGAAGACAGAAAGTGCTTGAAACGCCCACCAGCTCAGTCAGCGTCTATGAAAGGAGAAACAGAGTTAACATTTCAGACCAGAGAACCTTGTGTCAGTTCTGAATGTTTCCAGCATTTCCTGTTTTTATTTCAGACTTTCAGCATCTGCGTTTTATTTTCCCAACTGATTTGAGTCGTGTTGTTTAGGTCTCTTACATGGATAACTTCACTGCTTCACACAGCTAGTGTTTTAGTGCAATAGGCATCATCAGGACTCCCTGATTTCATATGTAGCATAAAACAAAACTGCTGGAGGATTCACACGAGAGTGTGGATACTGAAATCTGGGGCAAAAAACGAGCTGCTGGAGGAACTTGGCAGGTCAGACAGCATCTGTGGAGGGAAACAGACATTCGAGGTTTCAAGTCGAGACCCTTCATCTGGTCTGAGAGGGGGGAGGGGGGGGAACAGCTGGAAAGCGGTAGGTGGATCCAGGTGAGGAAGTGCTGGAGGACCACAACGGATCGATCAGCATCTGGTACAAATGCAAAGGGATGGTCGATGTTTCGAGTTGAGACCCCATATCAGGATCTGCACCAGTCCTGATGCAGGGTTTCGACCTGAAACATTGACCATCCCTTTTCCTCCACAGATGCTGCTTGACCCACTGAGTTCTTCCTGCAGTTCCTCACCTGCAGGTTACCTTTCACTCCAGATTTCAGCATCTGCCGTCTCTTTTGTCTCCAACAAGTTCGTGTGTAACTGAATTGAACAAGTCAGAAGATCCAGGTTCAATCCAGGTTAAAGGAAGTGCAGTCACTTTTTGATTGCTTCCTGGAGTTTGCCGTGGAAAATACAGGTCTGTAGAGAAGGTGTAGCAGTTGGGTTGGATCCAACCTTGATGCTTCTGTGGTTGACTAGTTTGATAATCAGTTGGCCCAGATACTGGAGAGAGTTCTTCCATCAAGCCACCCTCACTATGAAGAATCAGCATGGCTGGGTTGGGGTGGAGGAAGTTTTGTAAAAATAGAGAATGAGAAACCAAAAAACAACAATCCTCATATAAGATTGTATTGAAGGATCCTCCTACTCTTGAACTGAGATTCCGCCCTCCTGTCCAAATAAGTTCCTGTTGTCAATTTATCCGAACTATGCTCGGCGAATTGCCAGAGGACATCAACCTGAAACATTATAACTCTTTTTCTCTCCCCCCAGATGCTGCCTGGTTTGCTGAATATTTTCAAACATTTCTGTTTTTATTTCAGATTTTCAGCATCTGAGGCTTTTGGATTGCTATATAACTGCAATGTTGCTGTTAAACAAGTTAATATACTGCAATCTGAGATAAAGCAAACCTTTAATATACACATTTCTTAATCATTGTAGGTGGATTCTGCTGTCTCTTTCTCTCCTCTCTTTGGTCCCTGAAACCTCTAGCTGATATATTTCCTTTCACTCACCAGCTAGCATCACCCACAGACGATGTGATGTGGAAATGATTGACTGTTTTAGCTCTCTAACAATCATTTGGTCTTTATTTTTAACTTTGACTCATACTATTAATAAGCAATTAACAAGTTAATTATTTGCTTCCTCTCCAGAAAGTGCACGTTGGAGATAATATGACCAAGAGACACATTAGACTGAAATGCAATTGAATTTGCAAGGTGGCAATAATGGTGATTTTTTTGCTCAAGTGGTTAACTAAACTTTATAGCTCACAGACAGCAGCAATTTTTAATTAGTTTCAACAAAGTACAAATAATGCAAAATGGATTAAAATTGGTGCTAATCTCTTAATTGCATGAGTTTATTGAATTCAGGATTAGAACATCAACAGGAGCTAAAATCCATTTCACTTTCTCTGCGATCTTCTGCTGTCCTGTCTGACAGGCATTACTGGAGGATTGTTGTTCCACAGGTGTTGGCTACAGTCTTGTGCCTTCCTCATTGGATTCACCTGAAGGAGAATGGCTGGGTGAAAAGGTGGATTTATAGGGGGATAGAATAAGGGAATGAGGACGGATGTCTTCTTTCAGACTGTGAATCTATTAAATGCTCAATCCTGGAGGGCTGTGGGTTCTCAACACATGTAGTATATTCAAGTGTGAAACTGAATGGATGTTCATACAGCAGCTGAAGAGAATTAACGCATACAGTGACAGGGCAGGAAAGCAGATGAGTGGTAGAGGAGGATTGCGGGAGTCATAAAGTAACATAGAATGGAAACAAGCCCTTCGGCCCAACTTGTTCATGCCGACCAAGATGCCCATCTGAGCTAGTCCCATTTGCCCACATTTGGCCCATATCCCTCTAAACCTGTCCAAATGTCTTTTAAATGTTGTACCTGCCTCAACCCCTTCCTCTGGCAGTTCGTTCCATGTACATAACTCTTGTTCCAAGACATCATTGCTGAACCAGATTATTCAGTTATGTATTGAAAGGAAGTGGTGGATTTGTGTATGATGTGGTACAATATGAAGGTATGCACTTCAGTAGGAAGAAAGGAAATATGGAATAGTTTCAAAAAGCAAATGTTGTTGAACAGAGAGAAGTGGGTGTGCTGGTTCGTGACATGCAAGCAGTAAACATAGACCAAGCTCTGAGGAAGGCACATGATTTTGTTGAATGGTAGAGCAGGCATAAGGGACTGAATAAGAATAAGAAAGAATAAGATATCTTTATTAGTCACATGTACATCGAAACACACAGTGAAATGCACCTTTTGTGTAGAGTGTTCTGGGGCAGCCCGCAAGTGTCGCCACGCTTCTGGCGCCAACATAGCATGCCCACAACTTCCTAACCCGTACGTCTTTGGAATGTGGGAGGAAACCGGAGCACCCGGAGGAAACCCACGCAGACACACGGGGAGAACATACAAACTCCTCACAGACAGCGGCGGGAATTGAACCCGGGTCGCTGGCACTGTAAAGTGTTACGCTAACCACTACACCACCGTGCCGCCCTATGGAAGAGTCTGCTCCTCCTTCCACTTCCTTAGTTCTTATGGGATCACAGTTAGATTTCTCTGTGTAGTTTTGGTTTCCATTTCTAAGGGAGACAGACTTGCCTTGGAGTCAGTACAGCATGGATGTACTGCATTAATTGCTAGGATTATGGAAGGGATGAGGGAGATTGGCCCATATTCACTGCAGTTTAGATGATTGAGATCTATATTGGGAAGTGAAGCTTATAAGACTGAAAGGGATTGACAAGGTAGATGCTGACCGTTTTCCCTCACTGGAAAGTCTAGAATTAGGGGACGTTCCATCAGTGTAAGAAGCTGAGATGAGTCAGAGAGTTGTACAGCACTGAAACAGGTACATGTCCATGCCAACCATTAGACATCACATTCACCTGCATTTCCTCCATAGCTTTCTATGCCTCAGCAATTCAAGTGCTTGTCTAGATGCTCCTTAAGGAGAATCTTTAAGCTGAGAAATCAGTCAACAGAAATGTATATCTCTGGAATTCTCCACCTCATTCACCGAGCTGACCCCAACTGACAGTAAGGAAGTCGGGAGCTAGGGGTAATGACTGAGCTGTAGGAGTGGCCATAATCTTCAGGGTTTAAGGGGTGTGAAGTTTTAGAACATAAAACATTACAGCACAGAACAGGCCCTTCGGCCCACAATGTTGAGCCGACATGTTATCCTGCTTAAACCTACTCCTATTTCTTGTATGAGATTGCTGATATTTAAAAATATGAAACCATTTATTTTTTAAAATAAAGAATCATTCTGGCAGTGGTGTGCAAGTATTTCTGCTGCATCACGGCTCGAGTGACCTGAGGTCCATCCTGACCTCAGGTGCTGTCTTTTGGGGAAGTTGCACGTTCTCCCTGTGACTGTATGGACTTCCCTGGATGCTCCGGTTTCCTCCCACATCCCAAGAATGTGCCGGCTGGTAGGCCAATTGGGTACAGTAAATCGCCCCTAGTGTGTAGGTGTGTGGTAAGGAAATCAGGGTGGAGGAGATGAGCATGTGAGAGAGAATGGGTTTCAGAGAAATCAGTGGGCTGGAGGAAGAGATTGCTTTGAGAGTCGGCATAAACTCAATGGGCAGAAGGGCCTACTATTGATAAGATAAGATAAGATATCTTTATTAGTCACATGTACATCGAAACACATGGTGAAATGCATCTTTTGCGTCGAGTGTTCTGGGGGCAGCCCACAAGTTTCGCCACACTTCTGGCGCCATCATAGCATGCCTGCAACTTCCTAACCCGTACATCTTTGGAATGTGGGAGGAAACCAGGGCACCCGGAGGAAACCCATGCAGATACGGGGAGAACGTACAAACTCCTTACAGACAGAGGCCGGAATTGAACCTGGGTCACTGGCACTGTAATGGCGTTATGCTAACCGCTACACTACCGTGCCTGCCCGGTAGATATTGTTGAAATATAATATGAGAATAAGGTTCAGACAAATGCCTTTTTCATCAGGAGTCAATGACTAAGAATTGTAACTTGGAGCCTTGGTGATATATCGTCCTCATTATCTCTTCACATCCCTGCCCACCTGACTGTCCTCAGTTCAGGAGCTTCACTATCCCAAGGATCTCTCAACATGGCATTCTTTGAACTTAGCACCAGCCTTCAGTTTATATACTTTTTACCTCAGTGGGGTCATGTCTTGACTAAATGAACTATCACTGGAAACTAGGTTCCTGCGTTGCCTCGATGCTGTTGCTTCACACTGTTAGAATCTGTCCATTTGCAGCTCATCACAAAAATTATGCCTTAATCATTATCATAATGGATCAGCACATAAATGTTGATAATTGCAACATTTTTGGTACCTTGCGTCAGCATCATGTACTCCCACAAAGGTCAACACAAGTTAACTACAATGCAGAAGGCCTTTCTGTACCTGAGAGATTATTCAAATTCCAGCCTCTGGACAATAGCTGCTTAATGCACCTGTGTAAGATTTCTGGAGTGAAACTCTTGCAAGGTTGCTGTTTTGAGCTTTTAAAACATTTGTTCATTCAGTGGCAGCACACGTTGCTGGCAATGGCAACATCTATTGTCCATCTCTAATTGTCCTGACGAGAAGAAACTCTGGGGGGAGTTGATGGGAATGGGGAGGTGGAAATAAAATGGGATTAGTGAATGATTAGTGTAAATGGGTGTTTGGTGGTCAGCACTAACTTGGTGGGTTGAAGGGCCTGCTTCCGTGCTGTATGACTCTGTGACTCAATATATTATGGAGGCTACACTCATGGTTCTGGTGTTCTGTATGGTCCATGCAAGGTAAAGATGACAGAATATCTTCTCTGATGGATATGACTGAACTAGATGTGAATTTGCAGTGATCCAGTAGCTTTGTATTTACCATTACAGAGGCTAATCCTTTTTTCAGTACAATTTTATTTAATCACTGACATTCGCCAGCTTAGATCAAACTCACTTTACCTCACGGAGAGATTCAATCTCTACGGATTAATGGCCAAAATGTTCAGTAATTTAACAACTATGTCACTGGTTTAGAATCACTGATCTTTTTATTAAGCTGGCAGGAAGAGGAAAATTCCAGCCAATCAGCCTACCTCTGTTCAGTTTGTAGTTCCAGAGACTAAACGAAATCTTTTTATATGCAGAGGGCCAGGTCAGTATCCCATAGCTTTACTTAAAATAGAAATGTGGATTCCACATGGATGGAGGAGCAGTTAGTCGGTACAAAACAGTGGGAATAAACAGGTCTTTCTAGGGTTGTCAGGCTAAGACTAGTGGGCTACTGCAGGGATCAGTGACTGGTCCCCAACTATTCATAATCTCTATCAATGATATAGCTGAAGGGAATAAATGCAATGCTTCCAGGTTTGCTAATGCCATAAAGCTAATTGAGAATGTATTGGTATTGGTTTATTGGGACTGATAAATTGTATTGGTATTGGTATTGATAATGTGGATAATAATGGGAATTCAAAGAGGGTTTGGGGGAATGGAATAAGCAACAACATTTCAGATAGTGTACGATGTGAAAAAATGTGCGGTTATCTTCAGCAGAAAAATAAGAGAAATACTGAGAATTTTTTAAACGGTTAGAGATTGGGATATGTTGATATTCAAAAGGATCTGGGTGTGTGTGTATTCTGGTCACTGAAAGCTAATATGTAGCAATAGCAAACATTTCAGAGGGCAAATGGTTTGTTGGCCTTTATAATGAGTGAATGCACAAGTAAAGATGTCTTACTACAATTGTATAAACCCCTTCCGAGACTGCACTTGGAACGTTGTGTCCAAAGGGCTGTGAAGGTTCATCCAAGTTGTTCCTAGGACAGCGAATCTGCCATGTGAGAGGAGGTTAGGTAGATTAACTTTCTATTCTCTGGAGGTTAGAAGAACTAGAGGAGATCTCATTGAAACATATAACGCTCTCAGAGATCTTGATATTGTGGGGATTATTTCCCCTGGCTAAGGAGTATGGAACTAGGAGTCACAGTTTCAAAATAAGTGGTAGGCCACACTGGGCTATAATGAAAAGAAGTTCTTCACTTTTGAAGGTGATGAATCTTTGGAACTCTCTGGTCTCAGAGTACTGTAGAGTTCAGTCACTGATCTTATTCAAACAAGTGGACAGTCAGAGACTTTTTCCCTGGGCGAAAATGGCTAACATGAGGGGGCATAATTTTAAGGTGATTGGAGGAAGGTATAAGGGGGATGTCAGGGGTAAGTTTTTTACACAGAGAGTGGTCGGTGCGTGGAACACGCTGCCTGCAGAGGTTGTAGGGGCAGATACATTAGGGACATTTAAGAGACTCTTAGATAGACACATGAATGAGAGAGAAATGGAGGGCTATGTGGGAGGGAAGGGTTAGATAGATCTTAGAGCAGGATAACATGTCAGCACAACATTGTGGGCCGAAGGGCCTGTACTGTGCTGTAGTGTTCTATGTTCAGTGAGAGGTCCATGGATTTCGAGATATTAGAGAAATCAAAGGTATAGTGCAGGAAAATGGAGTTGAGGGAGAAGGTCAGCGAAGATCTTGTTGAATGGTGGAACAGGCTTGAGGGGCTGAATGGTCTACCACTGCTTCTCTTTCTTGTGTTCTTATCTTTTTGAATGCAAAACACTGTAGTTTCCTGAAATGTAAAGGGAAAACAGAAAAGGCTGGAAATCTCAACAGGTCAGGTATCTGTGGTGATAGATCCAGAGTCAACGTTTCGTGTCGATGACCTTTCAGAAGTAGAAGATGCTAAGGATAAAGCCAGATTCAAGATGTGGAGCAAGGGATGAAGGGTTGGGGGGGGGGTGGTTGTGAGGGGTAAAGGGAGTATCTGTGATTGGATAGAAGGTAACAGAAACTGAACGATAAACGGTATGTAATGGAGATGTAAATATTGGTATTGGTATTGGTTTATTATTGTCACGTACCGAGGTACAGTGAAAAACTTGTCTTACAAACCGATCATACAGGTCAATTCATTACACAGTGCAGTTAAATTGAGTTAGTACAGAGTACATTGAGGTGGTACAGGTAAAAACAATAACAGTACAGAGTAAAGTGTCACAGCTACAGAGAAAGTGCAGTGCCATAAGGTGCAAGGTCACAACAAGGTAGATCGTGAGTCCATCATAGTCCATCTCATCATATAAGAAAACTGTTCAATAGTCTTATCACAGAGGGGTAGAAGCTATCCTTAAGTCTGGTGGTACGTGCCCTCAGGCTCCTGTATCTTCTACCCGATGGAAGAGGAGAGAAGAGAGAATGTCCCGGGTGGGTGGGGTCTTTGACTATGCTGGCTGCTACACCAAGACAATGAGAGGTAAAGACAGAGTCCAAGGAGGGGGGGCTGGTGTCCATGATGCACTGGGCTGTGTCCACAACTCTCTGCAGTTTCTTGCGGTCCTGGGCAGAGCAGTTGCCGTACCAAGCCGTGATACATCTAGATAGGATGCTGTCTATGGTGCATCGGTAAAAGTTGGTGAGAGTCAAAGGGGACAAACCAAATTTCTTTAGCCTCCCGAGGAAGTAGAGACACTGGCGAGCTTTCTTGGCCATGGCATCTACGTGATTTGACCAGGACAGGCTGTTGGTGATGTTCACTCCCAGAAACCCGAAGCTCTCAACCCTCTCGACCTCAGCACCATTGATGTAGACAGGTGCCTGAACACTGCCCCCTTTCCTGAAGTCAATGACCAGCTCTTTTGTTTTGTTGACATTGAGGGCAAGGTTGTTGTCATGACACCATTCCACTAAGCTCTCTATCTCCTTCCTGTACTCTGACTCATCGCTGTTTGAGATACGGCCTACAACGGTGGTATCATCTGCAAACTTGTAGATGGAGTTAGAGCAGAATCTGGCCACACAGTCATGAGTGTATAGGGACTAGAGTAGAGGGCTGAGGACGCAGCCTTGTGGGGCACCAGTGTTGAAAATAATCGTGCCAGAGGTATTGCTGCCTATCCTCACTGATTGTGGTCTGTTTGTTAGAAAGTCAAGGATCCAGTTACAGAGGGAGGTGTTACCGAGGTACAGTGAAAAACTTGTCTTGCATACCGATCATGCAGGTCAATTCATTACACAGTGCAGTTACATTGAGTTAGTACAGAGTGCATTGAGGCAGTACAGGTAAAAACAATAACAGTACAGAGTAAAGTGTCACAGCTACAAAGAAAGTGCATTGCAGGTAGACAATCAGGTGCAAGGTCATAACAAGGTAGACTGTGAGGTCAAGAGTCCATCTCATCATATAAGGGAACCGTTCAATAGTCTTATCACAGTGGGATAGAAGCTGTCCTTAAGCCTGGCGGTATGTGCCCTCAGGATCCTGTATAGAGGGAAACATTCAGAGTGTGTTTGCATCTTCCCCTACCACACCTACTGTTCTTCACCAGCCTTCACCTCCCACTCTTGGTCAGCACCGCAGCCACTTGTGATGTTCAATCTCTTCTGGTGTCCACCCATCACAGACCATCTCCTTTTGTTTCTGCTTCTCCCCATTTCCCTGCAGCTCAACACCTTTTTCAGTCGGGAGCTTTTTCCACTTCTGACGAACGTTCATCGACCTGAGACAATAGCTCTGTTTCTCCCTCCACTAATGCTGCCTGACCTGCCAAGTGTTCCCAGCATTTGGCATGTTAATTTGTTTTTGATTTTTTTCAGTCAAGCTAGTGATTAGTGCACTAGATGGCAGCACATTCCTTCATGTAAACGACACATACTAGAGGATCAGAAGAACAATACAAGTACAAGCAGGAGTAGACGATATTGCCCCTCGAGCTTGCTCCACCATGCAATAAGATCAAGACTGACTCCATGTCACATCCACTTCCTACCCAATCCTCATATGCCCTCATTTCTTTGGTGTCCAAAGATATATTAACGTCAGTCTTGAATATTTTCAAAGTTGAAACATCTGCATTCTTTTAGGGGAGAGAATTCGAAAGATTCACAGCCCTCTGAATGAAGCAATTTCTTTTCATCTCTGTGAGCTGGCTCAGATTCAATGCGTCTCCCTCCATGTTGTGAGGAAATATGGGGTATGGTCTGGTAACACGGTGTAAATGGCTGACCCCCTAATACTGGATAGTGCCTGTTCCAGTCTTCCAGGAGAAACATCCCCTTTGCATCGACCTTGTCAGACTGTCTCAGAACCTCATATATCTCAATGAGATCACCTTTCATTCTTCTAAATTGCAATAGAATAGGCTTATTCAGTTCAATCACTTCCATTTCTTACCGTCACGTTATCGTGGTTCAATATAGATTTCCTCTTATTAAAATTGTCATTTATCAGTTTGAGGTGACAATGCATATAATTCTTTGAATTCCATCTAATGAAAACCTATCGTCCCAAATAAAAGTCCACTGCCTGTGTGGACATGGTACTCACAATACCCTCTGTGAAATCGGAAGTAAATGTTATGAACAATTGGATCTCATCTTTTTACATCAATATTCATAAGCAGTATTCTGTGACAATGTTGTAAAATAACTGGACTCAGAAGCTTGGATCATTAATTTGAAGTCAGGAATTCAAACCTTACCATGGCAGCTGGTGAATTTAAATTTACTTAATTAAATGGATCTGGAATCAAAATTCTCAGTCATTAATGGTGACCAGGAGACCAACAGATTATCATAAAACCCTCTGTGGTTCACTAATGTCCTTAAGGGAATGAAGTCCTTAACTTTATATAACTTACACTAGTGCGTTGACTCGTAACTGCCCCCTCAGTTCAGTAATTAAGGATGGACAAGAAATGTTTGCCTTGTGACTGACATCTACATCTCTTGAATAAATAATAAATTTCCCCAGTTATAACAACTGTCTTTGGTAAGAGTCCTCTAACCTGTGTGTGTTTGCCTTCATGTTTTACTTCAGGAGATGCTGATTCTCACTTGGAGTTGTTTAACCCACGTGGTACTAAGTTCAAGTGTCCGTCCTTTAGATATCTGTGGTGTCAGGTCATTGGACAATTGTGGACCACACGGCCCAGCTTCACACTGATCCTGCACTAATCCACTGTCCACAACCTCCTAGCATTCTGCTCTGTATGGCTTAGTGCCAAAGTTATCACTTGTAGTATGTGGTCTATTTAGATTCCTTAGTACATTCTCATTTTCATTCCTAAGGATTACTTTACAAGGCAAGAAAAGAGAATGATTTGTGCTTACACTTTGGGCTGGATTATCCCGGTCCTAGCCCACTTTTGGGCACACTGCCCAAGGTCCCAGCCACCGGCATTTACTTTGTCCAGGTCTGGAGGGCTGATCGAGCTGACACTCCATACCTGAAGCAATGTGAAAGGGGGTGGGATAGGGGCTGGTAGGTGATAGGTGGAAACAGATTGGGAGGGGATGATGGGCAGATGGAGCCAGGTGGGGGGGCTGGGAGTGTGGGACGGTAGCTGGTAGGTGACAGGTGGAGCTAGATGGGGAGGGTGTGAGGGGACGATGTGGAGCCAGGTGGGGGAAGGATGTGGGAAAGGTGAAGAAAGGGAGAAGAAAACTAGATGGACAGGTGAGTGTGTGTGGGAGGAGAACACCAGGGGTGTGGGTTATCTGAAACTGGAGAATTCAATATTTATACCTTTGGGTTGTGATCTACCTGAGGAATATGAGATGGAGACACAAGAGCTGGAATCTGGAGCAAAAGACAAAAAGCTGGAGGAACCCAACAGGTCAGGCAGCATCTGTGGAGGGAAGTGGACAGTCGGCATTTTGGGTCGAGACCCTTCATCTGGGCATCATATGAGATGTTGTCTTTCCAGTCTGCGTTTGGCCTCTCTGTAGCCAGGGAGAAGTCCGAGGACAGACAGGTCGGTGTGGGAGTGGGAAGGAGAGTTAGAATGACATGCAACCTAAGGTTCAAGATGGCTGTTACAGAGAGAGCACAGGCGCTCGCTAAATGGTGGCCTAGTCTATGCTTGGTTTCACCAAAGTAGAGGAGGCTACAATGTGAGCACTAAATGCGGTCGAACCGGTTGGAAAAAGTTCAGGTGAACCTCTGCCTCACCTGGAAGGGCTGTTTAGGTGTCTGGATGGTGGTGAGGGGAGGCAGCTCCAAGTGTCAGTGTACCCTGAGGCCCCGCCTTGATGGCCTTTGACTGTCAGCTCTTGAAGGCTTTACAACACTTTGCAAACGTCTCTGATAATCAAGGACATTTTGAAGCTATTCAAAAAACAAAAAAGAATACAAAAGAATAAAAAATTGAATTAAAAGCACATTAAAACGCCATCAAATAATTAATACATTAAACTCATGCAAAATAAGTTACATATTTTCCTGCACTTACCTATTCCCACAGTGATCCCACTGAAATAAAATCCCACCATCCCTACACCAGCCCACCCTCTGTGAAGAAAGTTCTACTTGCCTCAGTTCTCCCTAGATTCAGATTGTGACCCTTGGTTCCAGAGAGCTCAGCAAGGAGAAACAGTAACTCCACATCTACCCTGTCAAACCCTGTTAGAATTTTATATGTTTTGATGAGAACACCTTTAATTTTTCTAAACATAGAAAACATAGGTCTGGTCTACTTAATCTGTCTTTGTAGAACATTGCACGTATCGCAGGAGTGAATCTTGTGAGCACTCACTGCACTCTATCAGGAGAAGGGTCACTGGCCAGAAATGTAAATTGTGTTTCTCTCTCCATAGATGCTGCCTGACCTTCTGTGCATTTCCAGTATTTTCTGATTATTTATTTCAGCCATTCAGATTCTTCAATTCTTTTGATTTTTATTATCCCTTCATTAGAGAGACCAGACCTGTACATGCCAGCTGGAAACTTTAGAGAGGGTGCAGAGGAGATTTACCAGGATGCTGCTTGGATTGGAAAGCATGTCTTAAGAGTATAGGTTGGGTGAGTTCGGGCTTTTCTCTTTGGAGAGAAGGAGGATGAGGTGACTTGATAGAGGAGTACAAGACGATAAGGGGCATTGATTGAGTGGACAGAGACTTTCTCCCAGGGTGCAAATGGTTAACACGAGGGGTCATAATTTTAAGGTGATTAGAGGAAGGTACACGGGGGATGTCAGAGGTAAGTTTTTTACACAGAGAGTAGTGGGTGCGTGGAACGCACTGCCAGCAGAGGTTGTGGAGGCAGATACATTAGGGACATTTAAGAGACTCTTAGATAGACACATGAATGATAGAGAAATGGAGGGCTATGTGGGAGGGAAGGGTTAGATAGATATTAGAACAGGATAAAATGTTTGCACAACTTCGTGGGCTGAAGGGCCTATACCGTGCTGTAATGTTCTATGTTCTATAAGATTTCTTTATTGGTCACATGTACATCGAAACACACAGTGAAATGCATCTTTACGTAGAGTGTTCTGGGGCAGCCCACAAGTGTCGCCACACTTCTGGCGCCAATACGTCATGCCCACAACTTCCTAACCCGTATGTCTTTGGAATGTGAGAGGAAACCGGAGAACCTGGAGGAAACCCACGCAGACACGGGGAGAACATACAAACTCCTTACAGATGACGGCCGGAATTGAACCCGGGTCGCTGGCGCTGTAATAGCGTTACGCTAACCGCTACACTACCGTGTGTCCTACAGCTGATCTTGTGCTTTCATATTTGGCCATGCGCATGTAGTATTGTGAAGTATCCAGCACAAGCTGATAGTGGGCACAGGAGGCGTGTCCAAAGGGAGGCTATTGGCTACCAGACAGCGTAATGCAACACAGTGCCTTTCTCTCTGTCTCAGCACTCCTCTACAGCCAATTAAGTAATGTTTGGTCTCTGCTGTGATGTTTAAAACACCGCAGGTAATTTGTGTGTGGAGAGTTCACACAAACAGTACTGAGATAGTGATCTGATAATTGTCTTCTATTGGTAACGTAGATTGTGGCAGCACGTTGGCTCAGCGAGCAGAGCTGCTGCCTCACCCAGGGACCGGGGGTTAATCCTGACCTCTGGTGCTGTCTGTGTTCTCCCTGTGACCCTCTGGGTTTCCCCTGGCTGCTCTGGTTTCCTCCCACATCCCCAAAATGATTGGTGGGTTAATTGGCCAGTAAGTTACCCCTACTGTAGGTGGTTGGCGGAGTATGAGGGTGCTGACGGGAATGTGGGGGGAATGAAGTAGGTTATGGTAGGGTTAGTGTAACTGGGTGCTTGAAGGTCGCCACAGATTCGGAGGGCCGAAGGGCCTGTCTTCGTGCTATATCTCTCCCCTATAAATATTGTCCAGGGCATCCGTGGGAACTCACTGTTCTGCTTGAGTTACACCGTGGAAGCTTTTAGTCCACCTGAGAGATCACGGGCCTCAGTTCATGCAGTGCAGTGCATTTCTGACCTGGAGTGTTAGCTGAGGTTTCTGCACACAAATCTCTATAACCTGCACTCTCCTGACTCAGGTTAGAGTTCATCACTGACCCACAGCTGAGCCTAATGTAGATAATGTTTTGACATCATAAGGCATTCCTCGGTAATATATTGAAGTCGAATATCAGTCTGTGAGGGGTCTCGACAAGGTGGACATGGAGACGATGCTTCCTTGTGGGAGAATCTAGAACTAGGAGTAACTGTTTAAAAATAAGGTGTTGCCCATTGAAGATGCAGAAGAGGTGAATTTTTATTCCTCAGAGGGTTGAGAGCCTTTGGGCGGTGAAAGCAGAGTCATACAGCATGGAAACAGACCCTTCGGCACATCTTGTTCATGAGACTGAGTTGGCCAGCAAGCTAGTCCCACCTGCCCGCATTTGGCCCATATCCCTCTAAACCTCCCCTATCCATGTACTTATCTAGATGGCTTTTAAATGCTGCTAATGTGTCCGCCTCAACCACTATTTTTGGCAGCCCATTCCAAATACGCACCACCCTTTGTGTGAAGAAGCTGATGTCCCTTTTAAATCTCTCACCTCTGATCTTAAAGTATGCCCTCTTGTTTTTAGCACCCCCTCCCTGGGAAAAAATGGAGGGTGTGCTAAAACCCGGTCTATGCCCCTCATGATCTTATATACCTCTATTAGGTCACCTCTCAATCTCCTACATTCCAGGGAATAAGATAAGATAATAAAGTTGTAATCTACACAACCTCTCCTTGTAACTCAGGCCCTAGAGTCCAGGCAACATCCTGGTAATTCTTTTCTGCACTCTTTCTAGTTTAATAACATCTTTCTAATAACAGGGTGACCAAAACTGTACACAACACTCCAAGTGCGGCCTCACCAACATCTTATGTAACTGCAACATAACTTCCCAACTCGGTGCCTTAAGTGATGAAGGCCAGCGTGCCAAGCGCCTTCTTCACCACCCTATCTACCTGTGATGCTGCTTTCAGTGAACTATGCACTTGCACTCTTAGGGACCTCTGTTCCAAAACACTCCCCAGGGCCCTACTATTCACTGTATATTTGTCTTTAAATATTTTTGAGACAGAGGTAGATAGATATTTATAAGCAAAGGAGTGAAAGGTTACTGGTGGTAGGAATGTGGATCTGGTTATAATCAGGTTAGTTACGGTTATATTAAATAATGGCGGAGCAGGCTTCAATGGCTGAGTGGAGTATTTCGGCCCCCGGTCTGTATATTCATTTGTAGGTGATGGCCAACGAACTAAGTTTTTGATGTCTGTTTTTTGCAGAAGCAAAGATTCACAGCCAGCAGATTAAAATACAAATTAGATGATTATTTGGCTAAGGAATAGAAATGGAGCAGTAATGATTGAAAAGAACAACTCATAATCAAACATTTGCGTGACCAATTTCATTTCCGCAGGGTTAATTCTTTTTTAAATCACAGCAAGAGAGCAGGACTGTGTGCCGTACATGAGTGCACTCCAATCATGCCACTGTGTGGAAGAGTTGAGTCAAAGAGTTGGATCTAATTGGTTCGGCACAGCACTGCGGGCCGAAGGGCCTGTTCCAGTGCTGTACTGTTCCATGTTCAAAGTAGAATCACAGCACTGAATTGGATTTCATTCAGAAATAAATACTAATGTGTCCTAACTGCACCTTCCTAATCTCAAAAGCAAAGCACTTGCAGATGCTGGAAATCTGAAGTGAAGACTGAAGGCATTGGAAATGCTCCACATTGCCCTGGCCAATTGCCTCTCATTAGAATGAATAAAAAGACATCAACCCGAATTCTTTAAAGTATTCATTCAGAGGATGTGGATATTGTTGGCAACGCCAGCATTTATTGTCTGTCCCCTAAAAGGCACAGATCGGGTAGACAGTCAGAATCTTTTCCCCGGGGTAGAGATGTCAAATACAAGAGGGCACAGCTTTAAGATGAGAGGGGGGCAAGTTGAATGGAGATGTGCATGACAAGTTTTTTTACAGGAACGTGCTGCCAGGGGTGGTGGTGGAAGCAGATACGATAGTGTCAGTTAAGAGACTTGTAGACAGGCACCTGAATGTGCAGGGAATGGAGGGATAGGGGTTGTGTACAGGCAGAAGGGATTATTGTAATTTGGCATCATGTTTGGCACAGACATTGTGGGCTGAAGGGCCTTTCCCTGTGATGTACTGTTCTACGTTCTATGTTCTAATTGCCCTGAACTGAGGAGTCCGCCACATTAACGGGTCCAAAGTCACATATAGGTCAGATCAACACAGAACAGCAGATTAACACCCTGAAGGATGTTAGTGAACCAAGTAGGTTTTTACAACTACCCAGTAGTTTTATGGTTACTGTCACACTTTTAAATTCTAAGTTTAATTACTTGAACTTAAATTCCACAGTGGCATAGTGAGAATTGAACTTCAGTCTCTGGATAACATGATCCAACACTCTAGCTGACTGGCACAGATACAATGGGCTGAATCGCCTCTTTCTGTGCAGTAAATTTTCTGTGATTCTATCATTTCTGTGCTTCCAGTATCTGTGGGTTCAGATCATGGCAGCTGGGGGTTTTAACTTTGAGGGAATGCAACGACCGGATTGTTGTAAAAAAACTACCTATTTCACTCCCTTATAAGTGACTCCTGGCACACCTAGCTCCTAATTGTCTTCCAGGGGCAATTAAGAATGTACAATAACAGTAGCCTCACCAGTGCTGTCTTCATGCCATGAGCAAATGATAACGGGACAGTGCAGTATCGAGCAATCTCATGAGTCATACACGGCGCTGCCTCTAAGGTCAGAATATCCCAAGGCACAATGACCAAAGTGGCACTCAGGTCTCTAGGTCTGGACTCACCAAAGCTCTGTGCATTAGCAAGGCTTCGTTATGTACAGTGATGTTGCACTTGTTAAATTTCTGGATCGGTCGTCTGGAAGAACTATCCAGATACCTGACAATGGTAGTTGTGGGATTTAAATTCAGTTTATGTTTTAAAAAAGAGGACAGCTGGTCTTCCATGAAGCTATTGGGTTGTCATAAAAGCCCATCTGCTTCATTAATGTCCTTTGAGAGAGAAAATCTGCCGTCCTTACCCAGTATGGCTTGTACAGTATGTGACTCCAGACCCTAGCATTGAGGTTGAACCTGAAATGGCCCAGTAAGCTACTTTGTTCAGGACAATTATGGATGAGCAATAAATGCTGACCTTGCCAGTAATGTCCAAGTACTCCCCCCCCCCCACCCCCCGAAATAGAATGAATACCCTAATCCCTTTATGATAAAAACAGGGATTAATGTAGGATTAGTGCAAATGGGTGGTTGATGGTTGGTGTGGTCACAGCGGGTCAAAGAGCCCATTTCTGTGCTGCATCTCTCCATGACTATCTTTCTAAGAATGAATTGCTTCAGGCACCAATAGTCCCTGATCGCTTGTTATACCAACATTTACTAGTTTCTCTCTGCTTGAAACAAAAAAAAATCCTTCAAAGTAAAACGTGGCAGCCTTCAGTGAAGGAAGCTATCCCCTGGTGTGCGTACGTTGACAGACTTTCTTTCATTGGCCCTGCACCCTATTTGCAAACTTGCAAAGCTTAGAAATAAAACAAAAATTGATGATGAGCTTCAATTGGTTGAAAATGTCAGTCAGATTTTGATATACCTTTATTACATTGTACTGTTGGAACGTGAGATGATCCAGTATTTTTCTGTAACAGGTGAATTGAAGCACGTGATTATATTCTGTCATTCTGAAAGTATTTTCAGATTATGTATCTGCTTTCCACTGGGAGCTGTGAAGCTTTGGACACTTTGAGGGTTTGGGTTGAGGCAGAATATTGACATTCAAGGTCAACTAGATGAAGGGAAATATTTTGAAGGTAAAATGGGAACAGGATGGGTAAATAATCCATGTGGATGTCGCTGGCAGTGTCGGCATTTATTGTCTATCCTCAATAGCCCCTGAACTGTGGCTAAAGATCAGATTCAAACACATTGGTGGGTCTGGGGTCACATGTGGGTCAGACTGGGTAAGGACAGGAGATTTCTTTCTCTGAAGAATATTTTTGAACCAGGTGAGTCTTATAACAAACCGGGTCATTTCCTATAGGAAAATGCCAGTGGGAGCTGAATGATGTTTCCTTGTAGTAACTGTGATCAATGGAAGTATTTCACTGTTGTGCAGTATCTAGGAGCAGAACCAGTCTGTGCTTATTGGGAAGGTGAACAACCATTGGGAAATGGGAGGGATGATGTTAGTAATCAACATTCATCCCTACAGCTAGTCAGTTAATCCATGATATTGGGCTAAACTGGTTGAATTATGAGGTCAGGTTGCATAGACAATGCTTATATTCCCTTGGATACAGAATAAAAGGTAATTATATTGTGGTATTTCTCTGGTGGGGGAACCCAGGACAGAGAGGCATTATAACATAATAGACGTCAACCTGTTCAGGAGTGTCATAGTCACTGTCACAGAGGGATACAACACGGAAACAAGCCCTTCAGCCATTGAGTCTGTGCTCAATTGGTCGAGAAGCATTTCTAACACAAGATGTCAGTGGAAGCTGGAACACTTTCCCTTGAAAAGGCTGAGGAGTCAATTGAAAACTTCAGGCAATCTTTGCCAGAAGGTGATAATTAATGGCTGGTCCTGATGGAGGATCTCGGCCCGAAATGTCGACTGTTTATTTCCCTCCATAGATGCTGCCTGACCTGCTGAGTTGCTCCAGCACTTTGTGTGTGTTGATAATTAATGGCTGTAGGATCAAGTATCAAGGGAAACAGAGCTGAGACTGGTATAGATAAGATGAACGTTGTCCTCCTTGATGACAGAGCAGGCTCTGGGCTGAATGGCTCCAGTGTCCCCAGAACCTGATCATTTGACCATATTTGCACCCAACAAGGTCCTGTTGGGCTGGAGTTGGAAGAAACTTATAGAGTGAGCAGGAAACTGTTCAGCCTTTGTCACCTCCACTCCAGAACCAAGGTCACACCAACCTCAGTCACAGGAGCCAAACTGCACTTGCATACGTGCACAAGTGAGCCCTGGATCACTGTGAACTCCTTCACCAAAGCGTACAAGAGAACATGCCATACACTGATCATAGAAATGGTAGATGGAGTTTAATCCAAGCAAGTATGAGGTGTTGCACTTCAGGAGGTCAAATGCAAGGGGAAAGTATACAGTTAATAGCAGGACCCTTTAGAGCATTATCGTACAGAGGCATCTTGGGGTCCAAGTCCATAGCTCTATGAAAGTGGCAATGCAAATAGATAGGGTGGTAAAGAAGGCACATGGCATGCTTGGCTGCATCGGTCAGGGCATTGAGTATGAGTCAGGAAGTCATGTTGCAGCTGTACAAAACTTTGGTTAGGTTGCACTTGGAGTATTGTGTGCAGTTCTGGTCACCCCATTGTAGGAAGGATGTGGAGACTGTGGAAATGGTACAGAAGAGGTTTACCAGGATGCTGCTTGGATTAGAGGGCACGAGCTATAAGGAAAGGTTGGACAATGTGTTCTATTTCTGATATCTCGGCAGCCACCTCTGCACAAGGGCAGATGTCAATGATGAAACCCACCATTATATCCAGAGCACCATCATAGTCTTTGGCTCTCTGAAGAAAAGAATGTTGAAGGTCAAGACCTCTAACATGGCACTGGGCAACAATAATCTCTAGCCTCCCATATGTAAGAGAGGTGTGGACATGCTACAGAGGTACCTCAGTATACCATAAACAAGACCTCCACACAATGCTCCAAATCCTTTGGTGGGATGGTTTAGACATTAGATTAGATATTAGATATTAGATATTTATTTATTAGTCACATGTACATAAAAACACACAGTGAAATGTGTTTTCTTGCGTTACTGATAATGTGCTGGGGGCAGCCCGCAAGTGTCGCCACTCTTCCAGTGCCAACATAGCATGCCCACAGCTCCCAACCTGTACGTCTTTGGAATGTGGGAGGAAACCACAGCACCCGCAGGAAACCCATGCAGTCTTGGGGAGAATGTAGAAACTCCTTACAGACAGCAGTGGACCTGGGTCGCTGGTGCCGTAATAGCGCTATGCTAACTGCTACACTATCGTGCTGCCCCTTCAAGGTTTAGCCAACTTCAATGTCCTTTCCCACCTCCATGTCTCCCACTCTGCTCTGCTCGCACTCAATCAACTCCAGTGGGCTGGCCACATCAACTACATGCCTGACACTGCACTCTGCTCCGAGCTCCATCATGGCAAGACATTATCAGGAGGACAGATCACGTGCCAAGATCTCACCAACGCATGAGAACCTCTGGCCTGTGAACACTTAAACTGAGGGAAAAGGCATCGAGCTCTTCTGGTCTCTCTGCCAGGAGGATGAGGAAGTGCAAAGAGCAGAAGAAACAAGCAGCGACCCAATTGTCCCATCAGCCTACCTTAACAGGCTCCACCTCCCCTACCTGTGGTGGACAAGGGTCTGCAGACCCTGCACAAGGCTCACCTGTAACCTCAGAGCTCACAGAATGGGAGTGGAAGCAACTCATCCTTGATGTCAAGGGACTGCCGAAGAGATAAAAGTTAAAATGCTGTTGGTGTTGAAAGTCTGTGGATACAGAAGCAGAATTAATATTTCTGATTAAAGACCCTTAAATATTTACGCTTTGTTGGAACAATCTCATTAATTTGGCATGTCCCCTCTGACACTCACTAACTTTTATCAATGCATCATAGAAAGCATCCTATTTAGATTCATCACGGCTTGGTAATGCAACTGCTCTGCCCAGGACCGCAAGAAACTGCAGAGAGTTGTGGACACAGCTCAGCACATCATGGAAACCAGCCTCCGCTCCGTGGACTCTGTCTATACCTCTCACTGCCTTGATAAAGCAGCCAACATAGTTAAAGACCCCACCCACCTGGGTCATTCTCTCTTCTCCCCCCTCCCATCAGGCAGAAGATCCAGGAGCCTGAGGGCACGTACCACCAAGCTCAAGGACAGTTTCTATCCAACTGTGTTTATTGAAAGGTTCCCTTATACCATGAGATGGACTCTTGACCTCACAATCTACCTTGTTATGACCTTGCACCTTATTGTCTACCTGCAATGCACTCCCCTGTAGCTGTGACACTTTACTCTGTATTCTGTTATTGTTTTTACCCTGTACTTCCTCAATGCACTGTGTAATGAATTGACCTGTACAAACAGTATGCAAGACAAGTTTTTCACTGTATCTTGGTACAAGTGACAATAATAAACCAATACCAATACCAATACACCTGAACTTTCTGAGGAGATAAATATCTGACCTTCCTACACTTATTTATTCAGTTTTGACTGAATGTAACAGCTTCTATTTAAACCATTAGTTGTGGTGAAATGGATCATGCTCTGACATATTCAGAACAGAATCACACAGCATGAAAACAGATCCTTTGGTCCATCAAGTCCACGTTGATCATCAAGCACCTATCTGCACTAATCCCACTTATATTCTCCCCATCTTCTCATCAACTCCCCCCAGATTCTGCCACTCACCTACATACTATGGGTAATTTACAGCAGCCAATTAACCTACCAACCTGCACATACTTGGAATGTGGGAGGAAATCCATGTGGCTACAGGGAGGCTGTGCAGATTCCACACAGTCAGCACTGGAGGCCACATTGAACCTGGGTGACTGGAGCTGTGAGGCTGCAGCTCTGTGGAGGCAAAGAGATGGTTGCCATTTCAGGTCGAGACCCTGCATCAGGACTCAAGCCCTCTGTTTGCTGCCTTTTAAAGGACAGATAAGTTTTAATGTGATATTCCACTGTTGTATCGATCTGAAGTGGCATTCATCATCATGACTCACGTGACATGCACGATAATAAAGTCAGAGTGACAAAAATAATCTGGGCAGCTGCAATGACACACACAAGGCCAACAAAAGCCAAAAGGAAAGTGTGTTTTTTTATTGATTCGAGGTAGATAATAGGCAGGAGATCAAAGCCAGAACCCACGAAGCAGAAAGAAAACCATTGTGGCTGTTAGATCAACTGAAAAGTTGATACAA
Source organism: Pristis pectinata (assembly GCF_009764475.1). Taxonomy (NCBI): domain Eukaryota; kingdom Metazoa; phylum Chordata; class Chondrichthyes; order Rhinopristiformes; family Pristidae; genus Pristis; species Pristis pectinata. The sequence continues at coordinate 11,014,259 of NC_067406.1, read as the reverse complement.
TAGATAAGGATGGACAATAATGATAAAAGAAAGAATTCCTTTAGTTGCATTAAATTCTAGGATCACATTCTGCCTCTGAGAAAATGCTCAAGAGCAGATTAAAAAATGTTGAGATACATTACATGGTCTTCCCTCTTAAACAGGATGCAGTAAACAATGATAGTAAAACAGTAAAACTTTTATAATTAAAATTGATGAGTATGTTACTTTTGATAGAATCAAAAATTTTAAAATAAATTAAATTGTAGGTTCACCTGGATCTTTAAAGAAACAGGGCAGTATTAATCAGAGCAAAAACCTGGGTAATTAGGAAACAAGCAATTTGATTATAGCTTCCCAGATATGGGACTGTTCACTTAGAATGGAAGAAAACTTAAATAGTTTTCATGTTTAAAGGGGTGATATGGGAGAAATAAATAACCACAGGTCAATTAACTTGGCCAGTAACCATTGAATCAATCAGGGAGAAATCCACCCAAGTGTGTCTGGAAATATTTGTTGCTGGTTGCATGGACATTCATGTATTCAATTGACTTCAGTGAAAGCGAATGTGTGGAGTTGCCAGCAATTGATGGCTAATACTCATGCCTAGTACTCAGCATTAATGACCAAAGGCAACTTTCTCAAGCAAAAGGTACATCTTGGTTGAAAGAGTGAAAAAAAATTATATGTCATATCTACCTAGCTTGTTTTAACACTCAATTTAGCTAACTGCAAGTTTCAGATTTTGTTGAAATTGTAGATTTCATATCTTTTGATTTTTGTGAACCAACATTGGAAGTACGTTGATGTTGCGTGGGAGGCAACAGAGCACAGGGTGATAACTTGTTGACACATTGGCATCTGGTGCTTTTCTTTGAAGTAAATGTCTAATTTTTGATGGATTTGTTCACATTGACTCCAGACATGCCATCCAAACGAGCAGTGACACAGTTCATAAGAGACTGTCCTTAGCACTTTCAGAGACACCTGAAATTGAGAGGCTGAACACGGGTTGCCTGTCTACCTGGGGAATATTGATTATTCCTCTATATGTTCTCTGCTCAAAAACAGTTGTGTGTCTTGACTTGGTTAAATACATCTTAATGAGTATTTCACAAATCACATTTGGTGTCAGAACTCTGAATTTTCAACCGGAAAATGTTATTCCAAATCCTTCATCATGGCCTGCCTTGATGATCGCGAGTACAGATAACTTTTTGCAGTGTGGGGGAATGAATATTCTCACGGCACAAAACGTTTTTGATCTAGTATTGTGCAATGAGAAATATTTAGTTGATAATCTGATAGTTAAGGGATCTTCAGGGAAGAAAAGATATGATAATAATCTGATTGAATTTTATATAAGCAGAAAGCAATGGTTAACATTTAAGGAATCAACACACTGTTACAATTATATATGTTATTTTAAGGAACAAAAACCAATTGGAAAAATGGTTCCACTTGTGGCTAACAAGTAATGACTAAAGGAAAAGGCTTAAAATATTGTCAAAAGAGCCAGAGGATTTGGGAAATTTTCTGATTCCAGCAAAGGGGAGCCAAGAAATTGATAAAGAAAGGGGAAATTATAATATATATCTACACTAGTGGAAAATGTAAGAAGATTTATTTATACATTTTTTGGATCTGGGCATTTATTCTCCATCCCATCACTGTTTACCTTGACAAGATGCTGGTGAGCCACCTTCTTGAATCACTGCTGTTGGTGGGCACTTGGTGACTGTCAAGGCGAGGTAGTGAGATACTTCCTCATTGGAGATTGTCATTTTGAGGTGCGAATTTTACTTGCCACTTATCAGCCCATACCATGTTGGCTAGATCCTGTGGTACGCAATCATGGACTGCTTCATCTGCTGAAGGGTTACAAATAGGACTGAATGTTGTGCAGTCATCAGCAAATATCTCCATGTCTGACCTTATGGTAGCAGGAAGGTCACTGACAAAGCAGCTGGAATTGTTTGGTCCTGTGACATCTCCCTGAAGACACAGTCCTTCTGTTGCAGATACTCCCACAGTGCTACCCTTAACATTCTTGGTGTAGAAGTCATGGGCTTGGGAGGTTCTGTTGTAGCAACCTGAGCAAGTAACTTTAGTATATTTTGGAGTGGTATAACTGTAGCCATTATGCACGAGTGGTGAAGAAGCTAAATGTTTAAGTGGTGGATGAATTGCCAGACAACTGGGCTACTTTGTTCTGGATGGTGTTGAACTTCTTGAGAGTTGTTGGAGCTACATTCATCCAAGCAAGTGAAGAATTTTTCAGCACGCTTCTGACTTGTGCCTTATTGATGGTGGAAAGTGTGCCCATCCCTCGTTAGAACATAGAACATAGAACATAGGACATAGAACAATTACAGCACAATTCAGGCCCTTTGGCCCACAAAGCTGTGTCGAACATGTTCCTACCCTAGAAATTACTAGGCTTACCCATAGCCCTCTATTTTACTCAGCTCCATATACCGATCTAACAGTCTCTTGATAGACCCTATCGTATCAGCCTCCACCACCATTTCTGGCAGCCCATTCCATGCTCTCACCATTCTCTGAGTAAAAAACTTACCCCTGACATCTCCTCTATATCTACTCCCCAGCACCTTAAACCTATGTCCTCTCGTGGCCACCAATTCAGCCCTGGGGAAGCGCCTCTGACTATCTACCCTATCAATACCTCTCATCATCTTATACACCTCTATCAGGTCCTCCCTCATCCTCCATCTCTCCAAGGAGAAATGGCCAAGTTCCCTCAACGTGCTTTCATAAGGCATGCTCCGCATTCCAGGCAGCATCCTTGTAAATCTCCTCTGCATCCTCTCTCTGGCTTCCACATCTTTCCTGTAGTGAGGGGACCAGAACTGAGCACAATACTCCAAGTGGGGTCTGACCAGGGACCTATATAGCTGCCCTTGAGAAGGTGCTGCTGAGCTGCCTTCTTGAACCGCTGCAGTCCTTGAGTTGTGGGGACACCCACAATGCTGTTAAGGAGGGAGTTCCAGAATTTTGATCCAGCGACGGTGAAGGAACGGCGATATATTTCCAAGTCAGGATGGTGTGTGGCTTGGAGGGCAACTTCCAGGGGGGTGGTGTTCCCGGTGCTTTTGCTGCCCGTGTCCTTCCAGTTGGTAGGGATGGTGGGTTTGGAAGGTACCGTCTAAGGAGTCTTGGTGAATTGCTGCGGTGCATCCTGTAGATGGTACAAACTGCTGTTACTGAGTGACAGTGGTGGAGTGAGTAAATGGGTGTGGATGGATGCCTGTCAATCATGCTGCTATGTGTTGTGGGCAGAGCATAGACAGGCGTAATACAGTACATGAGAGAAATGCAAGACGAAATTGCATCTATTTTAATTCAAGGATTCTAACGAGTAAGGATGCGTAGCATGGAAGAATATGACGTTGTTGCTATCACAGGGACATGGTTGAATGAAGAACAGGACTGGCAATTCAACATTCCAGGGTATAGAATCTTGATGAGTGAAAGAGGGGAATGTGAAAGAGGAGGAGGTATTGCAATATAAGATAAGATTTCTTTATTAGTCACATGTACGTCGAAACACACAGTGAAATGCATCTTTTTGTGTAGAGTATTCTGTGGGCAGCCCGCAAGTTTCGCCACGCTTCCGGCACCGACATAGCATGCCCACATCTTCCCAACCCGTATGTCTTTTTTTTGGAATGTAGGAAGAAACCAGAGCACCCGGAGGAAACCCACGCAGACACTGAGAGAACGTGCAAACTCCTTACAGACAGTGGCCGGATTTGAACCCGGGTTGCTGGCGCTGTAAAGTGTTATGCTAACTGCTACACTACCATGCCTGCCCCTACACTACCGTGCCTTAAGGGAGGATATCCTGGAAGGGTCTCCGAATGAGACAACATGGGTAGAGCTTATAAACAAAAAGAGAGCAATCACTTTTCTGGGAGCATATCACAGCCATTGGGAGATACAGGAGCAAATATGTCAGCAGCTCACAGAGAGGTAAAACACTAATAGGGTTATAGTAGGAGGGGTTTTCAACTCCCCCACGATTAACTGGGATCACCTTGGTGGGCAAGGTTAAGAGAAGGTGGAATTGATAAGGACAAGGTCGGGCTCATGTTGGTTCATTCACTACCTGCTGCAGACCTAGTCTGGCACTTCTGTCCTTCAGGACTTGACCAGCTCATTCCGTGGTGGTGCTGCCAAACCCCTCTTAGTGGTGGAGATTGCGGTCCCCCATTTCCACAGTGCATTCCCTGTCCTTGCTACTTTTGGTGCTTCTTCCATGTGTCCACATGGCTTTCTGAAAAGGAAATTACGTTTGGCAAATCTATTAGTTTGTGCCATTCTTCATTGGGGGATCGGCAATGGAGAAAGTCAGCAGTTATAAACTCCTGGGCGTTAACATATTAGATGACATCCTGGGCCCAGCACATAGATGCAATCATAACGAGAGCACGCCAGCGTCTTTATTTTCTTAGGAGATTAAGGAGGTTCGGCTTGTCACCGAACACTCTAACAAACTTCTACAGATCTACTGTTGAAAGTATCCTGACTGGTTGCATCATGGTCTGGTACGGCAATTCGAATGTACAGGAATGTAAGAAGCTGCAGAGAGTAGTGGACTCAGCCCTTTACATCACGGGCACATCCCTCCCCACCATCGGTAGTATCTACAGGAGGTGCTTTCTCAAGAAGGCAACATCTATCATCAAAGATCCCCACCATCTGGGCCATGCCATCTACTCACAGCGACGATCTGGCAGGAGGTGGATAATTGGAACTTGAAACTGGAATTGGTTTATTATTGTCACATGTACTGAGGTACAGTGAAAAACTTGTCTTGCATACCATTCACACAGATCAATTCATTACGTAGTGCATTGAGGTAGTACAAGGTAAAACAATACAGAATGCAGAATAAAGTGTCACAGCTACAGAGAAAGTGCAGTGCAGGTGGACAGTAAGGCACAAGGTCATAACGAGATAAATTGTGAGGTCAAGAATCCATCTTATCATACTAAGGAAACCTTCAATAGTCTTATAGCAGCAGTTTCTTGTGGTCCCGGGCAGAGCAGTTGCCATACCAAGCCGTGATGCATCCAGATAGGATGCTTCCTATGGTGCATCGATAAAAGTTGGTGAGTGTCAAAGGGAACATGCCAAATTTCTTTAGTCTCCTGAGGAAGTAGAGGCACTGGTGGACTTTTTTGGCTGTGGCATTGACATGGTTGGACCAGGACAGGCTATTGGTGATGTTCTCTCCGAAGAACTTGAAGATCTCAACCCCTCTTGACCTCAGTACCATTGATGTAGACAGGAGCATGTGCACTGTTCCCCTTCCTGAAGTCAATGACCAGCTCTTTTGTTTTGCTGGCATTGAGGGAAAGGTTGTTGTCATGACACCATGATGCTAAGCTCTCTATCTCCTTCCTGTACTCCAACTCATCGTTATTTGAGATACGGCCCACTACTGTGGTATCATCTGCAAACTTGTAGATGGAGTTAGAACAGAATCTGGCCACACAGTCATGAGTGTATAGGGAGTAGAGTAGTGGGCTGAGGAATAAAGTCCCACACCACCAGGTTCAAGAACAGCTACTTCCTTCAACTATTTGGTTCTTGAAAGACAAAAGACAAATCACTACAGTCTACCAACACTATGACCACTTCTGCTGCTTTGCATTGGGCATTTCTTTTGTTCTAATTGTGTTCTTCTTGTGAAAATTGTGTATAATTTATGTTTAATTATGTTTTTCTTGTGAATGCTGCTTATATGATGCTATGTGCCTGTGATGCTGCTGCAAGTAAGTTTTTCATTGCACCTGTGCACACATGGACTTGTGCATATGACAATAAACTCGACTTTGACTTTAATTTTACAGGAAGAATTGAAGAAACCAGTTGATATTGTGTAACTGTACTTTCTGAAGGCCTTGGATAAAACGCAACAAATCAGTTAGCAAATAAAATTGGACACATGGGTGAGGGATGATATATTGGCATGGATTGAGAATTAGTTAAGAACAGAAAATATCAGGAGTAAATGGGTAAATATCCAGTTGGGATGTTGCAAGTACTGGGGTGCTATGGGGATTGGTGTTGGGTCCCCTGCTACTCACAATCTTTATCAATGTTTTGGATAAGGGTTTCAAGTGAAATACATTCAGTTTTCTGCTGAGACTAAGCTGGGGGATAATGTGGATTGTGAGGAGGATTTAACGAGACCAAAAGGGTACAGAGAGACTAAGTGAAAAGCTGAGGACATGGCAGATGAAATATAAGGTGAACAAAATCATGGACATTAGTGGAAAAATAGTCAATCAACGTACATTTTTTAGGCAGGCACGGTAGTGTAGTGGTTAGCGTAATGCTATTGCAGCACCAGCAACCCGGGTTCAATTCCAGCTGCTGTCTGTAAGGAGTTTGTACATTCTCCCCGTGACTGCGTGGGTTTCCTCCCACATTCCAAAGACGTACGGGTTAGGAAATTGTTGGCATGCTATGTTGGTGCTGGAAGCATGGCGACACTTGGGGACTGACCCCAGAACACTCTACACAAAGATGTATTTCACTGTGTGTTTCAATGTATATGTGACTAATAAAGATAACTTAAAATGCTGACAGTTTGACAGTTGTTGGTACTCAGAAGAATCTGGGTGTCCTTGTATATGAATCACTGAAAATTAACCTGTTATGAAGGCAAATGATACATTGGAAGAGACCTTGAATACAAGAGTAAAGAGACCTTATTATAACTATATAGTGCCCTTGGAATATTGTTTACAGATTTAGTTTCCCTTACTAAAGAAGGGTATACTTGCAATAGAGGGAATGTGACAAAAATTCACCAGAATGAAACCTGGGATGGGGTGGGAGGGGGGAGGAGGAGGAGCCTTTGAGGTGTGAGGAAAGACACACACCGAGACAGATGTCAAGTGCTGCTGGAAGATCATCGACTTGGTGAAAGACGCCCTTTGGTCTGCCCGAAACTTGTTGGGTCTTCCAGCACTGCGAGATGTCCGTAAGGGAATGCCGCTGACTGACACATTCCAGGCTGCAGGAGTACATGCTGAGGGACGCACTGAAGCTGGGTGCAACCAACGCAAGGGCTCGGTGGGGAAGGACCACAGTCTGGGCTCCTTCCTCTACTGACATGGAGGGGCAGAGTCGGGTGGGGAAGCCCGTCAAACATTGAAATTGTGTCTCACCCCAGGGGGCAACATGAGCAGCAATGGTGCTATTGTTTAATGTCATATGGTCAATACATCCATATGGTTAAGTGTCAGAGGATCAATACTTTCAGTGTTAACACTACTGAATGCATTGACCAAATGACACTGAGAACGTAAAATGTTTTGCACTGAGTTTTTAAGATTTAAGATTAAGATATCTTTATTAGTCACATGTACATTGAAACACACAGTGAAATGCATCTTTTGCCCGCAAGTGTCACCACGCTTCCGGCGCCAATATAGCATGGCACACAAGTTCCTAACCCGTACGTCTTTGGAATGTATTTTTTTATTTTTAATAAAGTGTATTTTTGAAATAATTATAAAAGGAAGATTAAACAGACTTGCCCTATACTCTGTGGAGTTTCGAATGAGAGATGATCTCATTGAAACATATACAATTCTTTCAAGGCTTGTCGGAATGGAAGTAAGAATTGAACACAGAACAGGAACAGGCCCTTCGGCCCACGATGTCTGCATCGAACATAATGCTTAATTAAACTAATTCTCTTCTACCTGTACATGATCCATGTCCTGCCATTCCCTACACATTCATATCTAACAGCCTCTTAAATACCACCATTGTATCTGCTTCCATCACCCCCCATCGATGCTCCCTGCGGCTGTGGCGTCTAGAACGAGGGATCTCAGTCCCAAAGTAAGGGGTTGGCCATTTAGGATTGGGATGAGAAGAACTGTCTTCACCCAGAAGGTGGTTAATCTATGCAATTCTCTCTGTGCAAGACAGCCGTTCGGGCTCAGTCGCTGAGTTTATTCAAACAGAGATCAATCGATTTTTTTGTGTACTACATGCATTCGGGAGCAGTGGAGAAAAATATCGCTGAGCTGAAAGGTCAGATGTGAATGGTGGAAAGGGGCTGAATGGCCTACTCCTACATCTACTTCTTATGTTATCATATTTCTTATGTTTGATCTTGTGTTTCAGATACTTGGGAATAACCCGTCCTCTTACGTACCCGGTGAGACAAAATGGGAGGTCAATGGCCAAAATGGTGATAACTGTTTGGCTTCTTTCGGCATCCATAACCCTACCGCCGTTGTTTGGATGGGCCAAGAATGTCACAGTGGATAGAGTGTGTCTCATTAGCCAAGACTTTGGGTACACTGTCTACTCTACAGGCGTTGCCTTTTACATCCCCATGACCGTCATGCTGATTATGTACTACCGGATATACAAAGCTGCGAAGATAAGTGCAGAAAAGCATAAGTTCATGAGCATTCCCAGGCAGTACGAGCAGGACGGGGTCTACACTATGGAGGAGGATGTGCGTGCCCACCATGCCACCAGGAGGTCCAAAGCCGCGGAGGAATGCGCCATCTTATCAAAGCTCCTCAAACATGACCGCAAGAACATCTCTATCTTCAAGAGGGAGCAAAAGGCAGCCCGGACCCTGGGTATCATTGTGGGAGCCTTCACGTTCTGCTGGCTGCCTTTCTTCCTGCTGTCTGCTGCCCGTCCCTTCATTTGTGGCATCGAGTGCAGCTGCATGCCGCTGAGGTTGGAGAGAACGTTGCTGTGGTTGGGGTACACCAATTCTCTCATAAACCCACTCATCTATGCCTTCTTTAACAGGGACCTGAGGACTACTTTCTGGAACCTGCTGCGTTGCAAATACAGGAACATCAACAGGAGGCTGTCGGCTGCCAGCATGCATGAAGCGCTCAAGGCCACCGAGAGGCACGATTGCATATTGTAGCTCAACCCTTTGGAAGTGAATAACCAATGGAAAATGGGAATGACAGGAAGCAGCGCCAGAAACGTAGGAGCTTTCACCAAACATTTGATCTTGTGTAGATGCAAACGAGTACAAATTATAACTCTGGTTATTTTGGTCAGTGATCCAGTCGTGAAGGCTGACACGTTATATTTACTTTAAACGCTGACCAATATAAATGAAATGGACAGATGATAGAGCGCATATCACTGCATCTAGAAGCATCCATGGGATTCGAGGAAAGGAGCACGAGGAAACTCCGCGGAGAAGCAATGTTCTGGAGGAGGACTGACAAAGGGTCAAGAAGGTGAATATGAGAATGGATTCAGCAGTCAAGAGGATCAACCAGTCCTCCTGGGTTATGAACGCCCAGGCAAAATGGAAGGGTCTGGATCACTGACACCAAACCGGCTATAGATTGACTTTGAAAGAAAGCAAGACTGAATCATGTTGAGAGATTCACGAAGCATTAATGGAAATCAAAAAGCCAAAATGAGGGATCAACTATTGGACCAAGTTGGTAGATTTATATCTGACTTTGTACTATCCTAAAATATGAAACCAGGATGCCTTGCCGTAAGGAAATGTAGATTTATTTGCGAAAAGCAATCAAAGTTACAGAAGAAAGGATGTCGCGTTATGGACAAATTTATTGCATTTGAAGATGTCATGGCTCTGGGCTGGAATGGAATGCCATGGAAAATTTGCTAAGTTATAATTCCGCTTTTATTTCGACATTAACCATTGCAAAGATGATTATATCAGGATGATGGATATTTTGCTCTTTTTGTAACAATTGGACACAAGGTACAGAATAACCCAGGACAATAGTCCATGCTACTTCTTGGCTGAAGCTTTGGCTGCCACTGTTAATAAACCACAAAGCAAGTAGCCACACTGTGTCTGCATGAGCACAGATTCAGAAATTCATTTAACCGGATATGGGAAGAGAAAAACTTGCATTTATCTTGCACTTTTGTGACCTCAGGATGTCCCACAGCGCTTTATCGCCAGTTAAATGTAATTGTTGTTGAAATGTAGTCAATCAACAGCCAGTCTGTGAACAGGTGGAAATGTGATAAATGTCTGGATAACTTACTGGTGTTATCTAAGGGGTAAATATTGAACAGGAATCTGGGAAGGGCTCCCCTGTTTTTCTTTTTGAAAAGTGTTATGGAAGTGGGCATGGGAGAATGAAATTCACACTTGTTCCCTTGTGATATAGTGAGTATCCACCTGCCATTTTCTGAAATTTGGCCACATTCAGTCAGCCATCCTTCAGAAATGGAAATCACAAGATCTGCAGATGCTGAAAACTTGAAATAAAAACAGGAAATGCTGGAAGCTCTCAGCAGGTCAGGCAGCACCTGTGGAGAAAGAAAGAGAGTCAATATTTCAGGTTGGACACTGAATGCTCCCAGCATTTTCTGTTTTTATTTCAGAAATGCAATATGCGTTATGTGTTTAGTGTAGATAAACAAGGTTGAATTTCCATTCCAGCACTCGGCTTATGTCATATCTGTAAGACAGCAGTTTTGACTGCGCATTGAACCCTTGGTACAGCATGAGAAGGATTCTGCTGTGGTTTCTGGAGTGGAGATTTGAACCCATGGGTGTCTGATTCAAGCCTAGCTCGATAACTGAGGGACAAAGAAAGTCATACAGAGTGGTATCAGGGCCTATGGAAGACAAGTTAAAATCTGTGTTACAAGCACTTGTCTTGTTCAGTATCAAGAAAATGGTAGTGCGAATTTTGCACCTTTATTATTCATTGCTCCAGTCTTCCTAAGATCATCTCTCTCTTGTAACAGTGGCAGTGGCTTTTGCACTGACTAGTAAGGTAACTGCCCACTTCTGGGTTCATTAACACTTTGTTTGCCAAGCTGCCCCTTGTTACAGCTTGTTAGCGTAGCTGTGAGGACAACCTTACAACTGTTGCTTGCAGACTTTAGGCAGATAGAGACTGTTGGGGCCAGAGCAAATCCATAAACGACTTACATTTGGGAGAGGCCTCCACCAGTCTTATGATGGGCTGACAGCTCGGCCTCTCAAAGCCAAGCCTGGGCCTTAAGAATGTTTTTCCCAGGGGAAGGGAACCAAAAACTAGAGGCCACAGGTATAAAGTGAGAGGGGGTGGATTTAATAGGGACCTGAGGGGCAAATTCGTCATGCATATATGGAATGAGCTGCCAGAGGAAGTGGTTGAGGCAGGTACAATAACAACGTTTATTGGACAGGTACATGGATAGGAAAGGTTTTGAGGGACAGGGGCCAAACTTGGGCAAATGAGAATAGCTTAGGTGGGCACCTTGGCCAGTATGGATGAGTTGGGCTGAAGGGCCTGTATGACTCTATGACCAAGATGGTTCATTGTCTTTTTCCCGTTTAATGGTGTAGCCTGGCAGACAGGCAGGAAGTGTGTTATTCCCCAGATTTCAACTAAATCCACTCAAATAGTGACAATTCAGAGATGATTAAAAGTGAGTTGGGACAGATCTCCCTCCCAATCTGTTATTTTCTGGAGCTAGGATCTGGGAGAAACCATTAGGTGGAACTTCACAAATTACTGATGCATAAAAACCTGTCAGCCCTCATCCTAAGGGCATGAGGACAACTGCAGTTACTCCTGTGGCCTCATAACGTCAGTTGCCTGGGTTCGACCCTGACCTTGGTTGCCGTCGAAGTTGAGTTTGCACAGCCCACGACCTTGTTGGTTTTCTCTTGGTGTTCCAGTTTCATCAAACATTCCAAAGATGTGCCAGTAGGTTAATTGGCTACTGCTAATTAATCCTCAGTGTAGGTTAGTGGCTAAAAGGATCAAAGGGAAGTTTATGAGCATGTCTGTGAGACAACCAGTTGCAGAGGTACAGGAAATAAGGAAAGGAGGAATAGGGATGATGGGATTGTGTGTCCTGGGAGCTGGCATTCAGCCAATTGGCCAAATGACCCCTTCTGTGTTGTTATAGATATAAGATTTTTTGTTTAATTATTTCCTTGTAATCTACCTTTCTGGCTAAGCTTTTGGTCAACTGTCCCATTATAGAACATAGAACAGTACAGCACAGGAACAGGCCCTTTGGCCCACGATGTTGTACCGAACTAATTAAGCTACAGATACACTAATCCCTTCTGCCTGCACATGGTCCGTTATCCCTCCATTCTCTGCACATTTATGTACCTATCTAAGAGCCTCGTAAATGTCTCTATCGTATCTGCCTCCACCACCACCCCTGGCAGTGAATTCCAGGCACCCACCACCTTCTGGGTAAAAATTTGCCCCACACATCTCTTTTGAACTTACCCCCTCTCACCTTAAATGCGTGCCTCTGATTTTAGACATTTTGACCTTACTCTATAACAGTTCTATTATCTCCTTAAGTGACTTGTTATCAAAGTTCATCCCACCTGTGAAACGTCATGTGACCTTTTACCACACTAAAGGTGTTGTGTAAATGTAGAGTTGTTCTTTAAAAAAAGAACCAGAAACAAAATGTCCGTGTCCCAGAGGGTGAAGAATTGAAGTGCTGGCATCTTGTTCCCTGATTAGAAGCTGTTTAAATGTGCAGAATATAAGGAGCAATGTTCACTCACCTGGAATCTATTTCTGAAGCACAGATGATTACTTTTCCACAGACAAATATTTACTCCTGTGGCAAGCAGGATTATGTGACTATTTTGCAGAACACATTAGTATCCTACCGAGGTTGCTTGTCCTGACAGGAGATCTCAGTAAAACAGCTAGATGGTGGACACACAAGAGACTGCAGATGCTGGAATCTGGAGCAGCAAACAATCTGCTGGAGGAACTCAGTGGGTCGAGCAGCATCTGTGGGAGGGAAGGAATTGTCTGTTGCTCCAGATAGTGGACTTGGCTGATAATAGCTGTCCTGGACAATTTTTTTCTTTGTTTTGAAAATTTTTAAATATGATTCCCATCTCAGACCGTGTCCCCCTCTGGGTGACTGTACCCTGCACACTTTGCACATGTTAGGTTCAATGCCAACCTTGGTTGCTACCTAGAGTCATAGAGAGCGATTCAGCATGGATACAGGCCCTTTGGCCCAACCAGTCCATGCCAACCACAGTACCCACCCAGCTAGTGCCAATTTCCTGCATTCGGCCCATATCCCTCCAAGCCCCACCCCTCCATGTACCTATCCAATTGCTTCTTGAATGATACTGAATACCTGCCTCAACACTTTTTCATTCCATATACTCATCACCTTCTGGGTGAAAAAATTGCCCCTTATCTCCCTTTTAAATCTTTCCCCTCTCACCCTAAACCCCGCAACATAATGTCCCAACTCCTGTACTCTGTGCCCTGTCTGATGAAGGCCAGCATGCGAAACACCTTTCCCACTATGCTGTCTACTTGTGATGCCGCTTTGAACAAACTATACACTTGTATCGATGAAGGGTCTCGACCCCAAACGTTGACTGTTCATTTCCCTCCAAAGATGTTGCCTGACACGCTGAGTTCCTCCAGCATCTTGTGTGTGTTGCTGTGCACTTCTACTCCTAGGTCCCTCTGTTCCATTACACTCCCTAGTGCCCTACCATTCATAGTGTAAGTCCTATGCTGGTTTGACTTTCCAAAATGCATCACCTCATACTTACTGTATTGAAACCCATTTGCCACTCCTCGGCCCACTTCCTGAACTGATCAAGATCCCCTGTAATCTACGATAACCTTCTTCACTATCAACAACACCTCCTAATTTCGTGTCATCCACAAACTTACTGATCAAGCCTTGTGCATTCGCATCTAAATCATTTATGTAAATAATGAATAACAAATGTCCCAACCCCTGTGGCACACCACTAGTCACCAGCCTCCATTCCGAGAAACAACCTCCAACCACCACCCTCTGCTTCCTACCTCCGAGCCAACTTTGAATCCACTTAACTAGCTCTCCTTGGATTTCATGGGACCTAACCTTCCAGACCAGCCAACCATGTGGGACCTTGTCGAAGGCCTTGCTAAAGTCTAAATAGACAACATCCACTGCCCTACCCTCACCTACCTTTTTGGCAACCTCTTCAAAAATCTCAAAAAGATTCATCAAGCATGACTTTCCACACTCAAAGCCATGCTGACTCTTCCTAAGTAGACTGTCTAACCAAATGCTGGAAGATCCTGTCCCTCAGAATTCCCTCCAGTAACTTCCCACCACTGATGTCAGGTTGACCAGCCTGTAGTTCCCTGACTTGGCCTTCCATTTAAACAATGGAAGGACATTAGCCACCTTCCAGTCTTCAGGATCTTCACCAGTGGCTAATGATAAAGCAAATATCTCCACAAGGACCTCCGCAATTTTTTCGCCAGCCTCCCACAAAGTCTGAGGACGCACTCAGTCAGGCTCTGGGGATTTATCCACCTTAATGCACTGTATGGCTGTAAATACCTCCTCCCTGGTGATATGAATTTTCTCCAAAAGGGATAAAGTTTCCCTTAACCCTTGAGCAACCGTGATTTCCTCTGTAGTAAACACCGAAGAAAAATTTTCATTAAAAATCCCACCCATCTCCTACAGTCAAGACATAAGCAGCCCTGCTGATCTCCAAGGTGTCCTACTCTCTCCCTAGCTACCATTTTACTCTTTATAGTTATAGAATCTCTTGGGATTTTCCTTAACCCTACCTGCCAGATCCATTACATACCGTCTCTTTGCCCTCCTGATTTCCCTCTTAAGAGTATTTTTAATCTTTTTATAGTCATCAAGGGATTCACTCGTCCCCAACATTCTAAACCCAATGTATGCTTCCTTCTTCTTCCTGACCAGAGCCTCAATATCCCTCACCAGCCAGGGTTCCCTAAACTTGCCAGGTTTACCCTTCACCCTAACAAGAACATGCTGCCCCTGGATTCTTCATATCACACTCTTAAAAGCCTCCCACTTGCTATTCGTTCCTTTCCCTTCAAACAGGCTCACCCAATCGACCTCTGCTAGATCCTGCCTAATTCCCCCGAAGTTAGCTCTACTCCAGTTTAGGACCCTAACCTGTGGACCTGTCCTATCCTTTTCCATCACTATCTTCAAACTAATAGAATTATTATCTCTGGAGCCAAAGTGGTCCCTGACTGCCACGTCCATTACTTGCCCTACCTTGTTCCCTGAGAGAAGGCCCAGTACTGCACCCTCCTGAGTAGTGTCCTCTATATCTCCTCTTTGTAGGGTCCTCTTTGGAGAGAAGGAGGATGAGAGGTGACTTGATAGAGGTGTACAAGATGATAAGAAGCATAGATCGAGTGGACAGTCAGAGACTTTATCCCAGGGTGAAAATGGCTAACACGAGGGGGCATAATTTTAAGGTGATTGGAGGAAGGTATAAGGGGGATGTTAGAGGTAAGTTTTTTTTACACAGAGAGTGGTAGGTGCGTGGAACGCACTGCCGACAGAGGTTGTGGGGGCAGATACATCAGGGACATTTAAGAGACACTTAGATAGACACATGACTGATAGAGAAATGGGGGGCTATGTGGGAGGGAAAGGTTAGATAGATATTAGAGCAGGATAAAATGTCGGTACAATATTGTGGGCTGAAGGGCCTGTACTGTGCTGTACTGTTCTATGTTCTATGCAATGTCAGCTGTCAGTCCTGCCCTTCTCTCAGACATGTTTCTCATCCAGTCCTCAGAGCCAATCCACGCTCTGAATTTGTCCGCCTTACATGTTATTGTAAGGTGTGCATTGAAATAAATGCAGTTTAACTGGGTATCCCTGCCTTTATGTGCCCCTGGCTGTCCTAATTCTTAAACTCTCTCTCGCTGGCTACTGCTTTATCCCATGACTTTCTCCTGCCCCTTTCTCCTGTGTGGAATTTCTCTTGTGTGGAATTTTCACGATCTCCATGTAATTGTGAGGGTTTCCCCTGGGTGCTGTGGTAATTGATTTATTATTCTCGCATGTACTGAGGTACAGTAAAAAAAACATTGTTTTCCATGCCATCCAGACAGGTCATTCCATACATCAGTACATCGAGGTAGTAGTAAGAGAAAAGTAATAACAGTATGCAGAATATAAAGACATAAAGTCATAGTCATACAGCATGGAAAAAGGCCCTTCGGCCCAACTCATTCATGTCGACCGTGTTGCCCAGTGAGCTTATCTCATCTGTCTGCGTTTGGCCCATAGACCTCTCAACCTTTCCTATCCATGTACTTGTCTAGGTGGCTTTAAACACTGTAATATAGTGTTATAGTTACTGAGAAAGTGCAATGCAGGTAGATAAATAAAGTGCAAGGGCCATGACAAGGTAGATTGAGAGATCAAGAGTTCGTCTTTATCGTACGAGCGGTCTGTTCAAGAGTCTTATAACAGAAGGATAGAAGCTGTCCTTGAGTCTGGTGGAGCATGTTTGCAAGTTTCTGCCTGATGGAAGGGGGGAGAAGAGAGAATGTCCGGGCTGGGAGGGGCCTTTGATTATGTTGGCTGCTTTCCTGAGGCAGCAGGAAGTGTGGACAGAGTCATTGGAGGGGAAGCTTGTTTTCATGATCGACTGGGCTGTGTCCACAACTCTCTTCAATTTCTTGTGGTCTTTGGCAGAACAGTTACCGTACCAAGATGTGATGCATCTGGATAGGAAGCTTTCTGTGGTGCGTCTGTAAAAATTGGTGAGGTCAATGCGGACATGGTAGATCATTACAATAAAACTCTGCTAATCTGACAGCTGACGGTGAGGGTGGTAGATGCCTGGAATGCACTGCTAGGGGTAGTGGTGGAAGCAGATACCATAGTGGAGTATAAGAGGCTTTGAGATGGACACATGAATATTCAGGGAATGGAGGGATATGGATCACACGCAGGCAGAAAATATTTAGTTTAATTTGGCATTGTATTCGGCACAGACATCGTGGGCTGAAGGGCCTGTTCCTGTGCTGTACTATTCTATGTAATGCAGAAATCTTGATGGCTTGGTATCTGGCTCACTGTGGGCTGATTCATGTGCTCTCTTCCATTCACTGGGACCCTGGTTTCCAAGGTCTCCTGATTCTGTTTCCCCACACTCCCTTAAAGAATTACTGTGGCCTTGTTTCCCATGCCCCCTTTAAACTCTTAGACCTGAGACGTTAAATGTATCTTTTTCCCACAGATGCTGCCTGACCCTTTAAGTTTCCCAGTGTTTTCCGTTTTCATTCCCTTTAAACTGACCGAGTTCACTGGAAAAATTTATTATTCAACTATGTAGCATCTAATAAAAAGTGAATTAAAAATGTATTAAAGTATTAATAAAGAATAACATCTGATAATCTGGCACCACTGGAGTCGTGAGCATGCCGGATTAATGGAGGTTTTTTGTAATTGGTTGCTGTAAATTACCCCCAATTGTTGTTAGTTGGTGAGAAAGTTGGGCAGGGAGGTGTGTTGTGGGAGAGAGTGAATTACAGGGAAATGAGATTGATGGGATTGTTCTGAGGGCTGGCATGGCCTCCTTTATGCCTTACTCAAAAACGATTAAAAAGAAATAAAAGAATATGCAGCGTCTGTGAGACACAGAATGCAGCAGTTGCTGGAAATCTGAAGTAAACCAGAATGCTGGAAACACTCAGGCAGTGTCAGGGAGAGATAAAATCAGAGTTTATGCTACAGATCAACAAACAAATTGCTTGAGGAACTCAGCGAGTCGGGCAGCATCTGTGTCCAGGAGAAGGGTCTCAACTGAAATGTCCACTGTCCTCTTCCCCCCACAGACGCTGCCTGACCCGCTGAGTTCCTCCAGCATCTTGTTGGTAGCTCCAGATTCCGGCATCTGTAGTCTCTCAATATTACCGATGGGTGGCCTTACATCAGAACTGGCCAATCCCAACCAATGGACAGGAAGAGTTGGTTATTTGAAACTGCTGAATTCTGTATTGAGTCCTACTTGTCTGGAAGGAAGATCAGGTGCTCTAGCTTCAGGCACCAACTTAGCATGCTCACAACTTCCTTACCCGTACGTCCTTGGAATGTGGGAGGAAACCGGAGCACCTGGAGGAAACCCACACAGACACGGGGAGAATGTACAAACTCCTTACAGGCAGCGGCAGGAATTGAACCCGGGTCTCTGACGCTGTAATAGCATTATGCTAACCGCCTCACTATTGTGCCTGCCCGGTGGAAAGGAGTAGGCAAGCATAGCTTGGGCCTGCCTGTATTCTCTGTTCATAACTGACCATGAAATTGGGCCCTTGTAGAGGGAAAGGTGAAAAAAAACAAAGATATTTCAGAGGCATTGGTGTGGAAATTTTCATCATCAGAAGAGATATGACAGAGATGGAGAAAATGGGAGAACGGAATGGAGTAGGTGACAGGACACAGGGGTGGGAGGAGATGTAGTCAAAGCAACCATAGGAGTCTGTGGGTCAGAGAAGATTTGAGAGGGATTTAAATTAAAGTTTTATCAGGTTCATTTCAAAACTACAAATTGGGTTTTTTTTCTTAAATGCAGCTGAGGCTGGAGTGTGGCTCCATTCCACCCGGAGTTATACAACTGTCCTGCTTCACTGTGAAGCAGATACCACAGTGACGCAGAAGTAACTGTGCCACCCGGTCTCCCACCACCGCTCAGCATCTCCCAGACATTTTGTGAACGGGGTCGAGGGATTTGTGAAGGGGAATTCACAAATCTGCCTGCTGCTGAGAATGTAATTTGCATTCTGTCCCTATCCATGTCAAGCTGCAGCTTTATGAAACATGAAAAGGATTGTACACAATAGTGCGCTGGATTGTTATACAAATTAGCATATTTATTAACATAATTACACAGATTAGGTTTATTATGGAAATAACTGTCAATAACATAAAAGCATAACTGTCAGTTAAACAAGCAACTTAACACAATATTTAAAAGAGCAGTGAGCTCTATTTTAATCAGGCTGCAATTCCTTTCAACTTAATTTCAATTTCATAGAGTCATGGAATCATAGGTTCAGAATGACATCATCAACTCTCCTCCCTGAAGGAAGAACTGATTAATCCCGATTTAAGTAAGGATCCCATTTCCCTTTGGAAGTTACTATAGAATCTACATCAACTTCAGGCAGTGGATTCCAGATGTGAGTTAAAATCCCTCCTGACCTTTTGCAAGTTACTTACATCTGTGTGCTCAAGTCACAAAGACCAAGAATCAAGTCACCTGAAGTTTCCCTGGAATGTGGGAGGCTGAGTGGTGACCTTATGGAGGTTTATAAAATCATGAGGGGCATAGATAAGGTGGATGGTCACAGACTTTTTCCTAAGGTAGGGGAGTCTAAAACTAGAGGGCACAGGTTTAAGGTGAGAGGGGGAACTGAAAGGGACTTGAGGGGGAACTTTTTCACCCAGAGGGTGGTGGGTGTATAGAATGAGCTGCCAGAGGAAGCTGTAGAGGTGGGTACAGTTACAATGTTTAAAGACATTTAGACAGGTACATGGATACAAAAGGTTTAGAGGGATATGGGCCAAGTGCAGGCAAATGGGACTAGCTTGTCATCTTGGCATGGACAAGTTGGGCCAAGGGGCCTGCTTCTGTGCTGTATAACTCCATGACTCTATGAAATAGTTTTCCCTTGTCCAATCTGATCTTTTCATAATACTGCACCCTCCCCCAACTGTCCCTGTGCAAAGTGAACTATTTCATTTTCTCCAGTCTCATCCCTGAGGATAATTTTCAGAACCCCTTCTCCAAGCTCTTGCTGGACTTCCTAGGTTAGTGGACATAATTCCAGCTCTTTGAACCAAGTTACATCAATGTACTCTGGTTTGGTTAAGTGAAAATGATCTTCACAGGGGAAAAATGTGTACTCGATGCCTGACAAGCAGAAGCCATCACAGATGTAAATGGCTTCTCTCAGGAGACTATTGAACATGGTTTCTGGAAGATAGCCTCATCAAATAAGAAATGACCCTCTGGGGTATTGCTACTGAAACTCATTGACCAGTGGATAAGTATGGGTCACACTGTATTGTGCCACCTTGTCCAGTGTTCTTCTAGTAGCCTCTTGTACCTGCTTGACATCTCACTGGCAAGTCAGGATTTATTGTCTATTCATATAGTGTAGAGGTTAGGGTAACGCTATTACAGCGCCAGCGACCGGGGTTCGATTCCAGCCTCTGTCTGTAAGGAGTTTGTACGTTCTCCCCATGTCTGCGTGAGTTTCCCCAGGGTGCTCTGGTTTCCTCCCACATTCCAAATATGTATGGGTTGGCGCCAGAAGAGCGGCGACACGTGGGCTGCCCCCAGAACACTCTACGCAATGCAAAAAGACGCATTTCACTGTGTGTTTCAATGTACATGTGACTATTAAATAAATAAATATCTTAATATATCTTAAAATATATTGAATTGAGCGATTGTTGGGACTTATTCATTATAACACAAAAGGAGGCCATTCAGTCCATTAAGTCTATGCTGGCTTCCAGCAGTCCCATTCACCCTCTCCTTATTTCCCTGTCACCTGTCACCCAACAGCGTAACTTCTCTCACATGTCCGACAGGCTCCTCTTTGATTCTTTTGCCACTTCCCTACACTAAAGGGTAATTTACAGGAGTCTTTGGGATGTGGGGAGAAAATCTGATCACGCAATAGGACCCCTCTGCAAATGTGCACACTCCACGCAGTCACTGCCCCAGGTCAGGATTGAACCTGGCTCCCTGGAGCTGTGAGGCAGCTGCTAATTTACCTAGCTGGACGTTTCAGATAGCAGTGAGAGGTGCCGATCACATTGGTGTGTCTGGAGTTGCAAATAAGGATGGCATACTTCCTTCTCTGAAGAATATTAATACAAAGCATAAATACATGACAAAGTACATCCAGTTCAAATTCCTCTCTGTAATAACTTGGCAGAAACATTAATCCACTTATTTTAAAGGAGGTAAAATCTCCTCTGAAATAACAGAGGGAGAAATTTCAAAGAATGTTAAGGATTCATGTGCTGGATTTCACTTGTAATTTCATGAAGAAATGTGTTCTATGTGCTAAACATGGGATGTGGTGATGTACAAGCATTAGACTCTTCTGAAATTTTAAGCCACTGACTTCAATTGAAGTGGAGTTTAAAATGAATACTGCATCTTGTATTTAGTAAACTCTACAGAGGATGTCCTCTGTTTCTAAAGGCAGTGATAGATGTTGTTTAAATGGCTGTTTAATATGGGTGACTGTACAATGAATGTCACCACAGGGTATGTTTCACTGTGTGTACCATGACTGCCATGGCTGCCGGTGACAACACCTTCTATTGCTAAAATAAAATACATTTCATTCTTAAATCTACAAACAAGTCTCTTGTTATATGAAAATACATCAGTGGCAGGATATTGAGCTTTTGCGACTGGGTGCATTCTTTATTTACACAGTAGGTGTCGAAAGTGTTTAGCAGCTCAGATATCAAATGTGGCAGATTTAATGCTTCAAGTCATGGAATCCTACAGCATGGAAACAGACCCTTCGGCCCATCTTGTCCATGCCAACTGTGTTGCCCAGTGAGCTCGTCCCATCTGCCTGCATTTAAACATAGAAAAAAACCTACAGCGCAATTCAGGCCCTTCGGCCCACAAAGCTGTGCCAAACAATTTGGCCCATAGCCCTCTAAACCTCTCCTATGCATGTACTTATCTAGATGGCTTTTAAATGTTGCTAATGTGCCCGCCTCAACCACTATTTCTGGCAGCTCCTTCCAAATACGCACCACCCTTTGCGTGAAGAAACTGCCTCTGACGTCCCTTTTAAATCTCTCTCTTCTGACCTTAAACCTATGCCCTCTTGTTTTTAGCACCCCCTCCCTGGGAAAAAGACTCTGTGCTCTCACCCTGTCACAAGATCACAAGACAAGGGAGCAGAAGTAGGCCACTCAGCCCATCGAGTCCGCTCCAAAGAAAAGGGAAAAAAGAAAAAGGAATGAGAAATTTGGAGGGGGCGGAGCAAAAAAAAACTATTCTAACCTCAATTTCTGGCCTTATCCTCATATCCCTTGATACCCTGACTATTTAGATATCTATCTATCTCTTCCTTAAATGCCTCCAATGATCTGGCCTCCACTGCTGTACGTGGCAAGGAATTCCATAAATTCACTACCCTCTGGCTAAAGAAATTTCTACTCATCTCTGTTTTAAACCTGTACCCTCTAATTCTAAGATTGTGCCCTCTGATCCTGGACTCACCCACCATGGGAAACAGCTTGGCCACATCTACTCTGTCCAGTCCTTTCAACATTTTAAATGTCTCTATGAGGTCCCCTCTCATTCTTCTGTACTCCAGTGAGTACAGTCCAAGAGCTGACAAACGCTCATCATACGTAAGCCCTTTCATTCTGGGAATCATCCTCGTAAATCTCCTCTGAACCCTCTCCAACATCAGCACATCCTTCCCAAGATATGGGGCCCAAAACTGTGCACAGTATTCCAAATGAGGCCTCACCAGTGCCCCGTAGAGCCTCATCATCACTTCCTTATTTTTATACATTATACCTCATGAAATGAATGCCAACATAGCATTCGCTTTCTTTACCACTGATCCGACTTGGTGGTTAACCTTTAAGGTATCCTGCACGAGTACCCCCAAGTCCCTTTGTACTTCTGTACTTGAATTTTCTCTTCTTCTAGATAATAATCTGCCCATTTATTTCTGTTTCCAAAGTGTACAACTGCACATTTCTCAACATTGAATCTCATCTGCCATTTCCTTGCCCATTCTCCTACACTATCTAGGTCTCTCTGCAACCTTCCTGTCTCCTCAATACTCTCTACTCCTCCACCTATCTTGGTGTCATCCGCAAACTTAGCCACAAAACCATTTACTCCATCATCCAAATCATTAATATACAAGGTAAAAAGAAGTGGCCCCAACACCGACCCCTGCGGAACACCACTAGTAACCGGTAGCCAACCAGAACAAGATCCTTTTATTCCCACCCTTTGCTTCCTGCCAACCAGCCAATGCTCCACCCATTCTGTTATCCTACCTGTAATTCCATGACCTCTCATCCTATTAATCAGTCTCTTATGCGGCACCTTGTCGAAGGCCTTTTGGAAGTCTAAATACACAACATCTACCGCCTTTCCCTTATCCACCCTACCTGTGATTTCTTCAAAAAACTCCAATAGGTTGGTCAGGCAGGATCTTCCCTTCATGAAACCATGTTGGCTTGGACCTATCTTGCCTTGCACCTCTAGGTATTCCATAACCTCATCCTTGAGGATCGATTCCAATAACTTTCCCACCACTGACGTCAGACTAAAAGGTCTGTAATTTCCTTTATGCTGCCTCCCACCTTTCTTATACAGCGGAACTACATTTGTGACCCTTCAGTCCTCCGGAACCATGCCAGAGTCTATCGATTCCTGGAAAATTATCACCAATGCCTCCGCTATCTCTAAAGCCACCTCCTTCAGAACCCGGGGATGCACCTCATCTGGTCCGGGAGACGTATCAGTCTTTAGCCCATTTAGTTTTCCTAGCACATCTTAACTGAACTCAGTTCCATTCCGTGAGACCCCTGACTAACTGGTATATTGCTGATGTCCTCCACAGTGAAGACTGACGCAAAATACTCATTTAGTTCCTCTGCCATCTCTTTATCATCCATTATAATCTCTCCTGCACCGTTATCGATTGGTCCTATATCAACCCGTGTCTCTCTTTTACTCCTTATATATTTAAAAAAACTCTTAGTATCCTTTCGAATGTTATCTGCCAACTTCCTTTCATAATTCATCTTTTCTTTCCTAACGACCTTCTTAGTTTCTTTCTGCAGGTTTTTAAAAGTTGCCCAGTCTTCTATTTTCCCGCTAATTTTTGCTTCCTTGTATGCCCTCCCTTTTGCTTTTATTTTAGCCTTCGCCTCTCTTGTTATCCACATTTGTGCCTTTTTTCCATTCCATTTTCCATTCAATACCTTCTTTTTTCTTGGAATATATCTATCCTGCATTTTCCTTATTACTTGTAGAACTTCCTTCCATTTCTGCTCCGCCGTCCCTCCAGCTAGCTTACTCTTCCAATCAATATGGGCCAGCTCCCTCTCATGCCACTGTAATTTCCTTTGTTCCACTGAAATATCGATACACCAGTTATCAGCTTCTCCTTCTCAAACTGAACTCAATCATATTGTGATCACTAGTTCCCAATGGTTCCTTTACCTTTAGTTCCCTAATTACCTCCGGTTCATTACACAGCACCCAATCCAAAACAGCCGATCCCCTGGTGGGTTCATCAACATGTCTATGCCCCTCATGACCTTATACACCTCTATCAGGTCAACCCTCAATCTCCTACGTTCCAGGGAATAAAGTCCCAGTCTGTGCAACCTCTCCTTTTAACTCAGGCCCCCAAGTCCCGGCAACATCCTGGTAAATCATTGAAGGTTAACCCCTTTTAACTTAACCCTTAACCTCTACCGCCTTTCTGTCATGTCACAGACCTTAATATTTGTTCTTTCATTGCTTCGCCATCTTTACCTGGCCTCTGTATTTGCAGAAGGGCTGTTAAAGCTCTGACTTATTCCACTTCTGAATTCCAACCTGAAACATTGCTGAGTCCAGATGAAATGCCACCTGTCCATTTCCCTCCATAGCTGCTGCCTGACCCGTTGAGTTCCTCCAAGAGTTGCTCCAGATTCCAGCCTCTGCCATCTCTTATGTCTCCAACCAGAAACATTATCTCTGTTTTTCTCCGTGAAGATTCTGCCTGACCTGCTGAGCATTCCCAGCACTCCCTGTTCATTTTGGATTTCCACTGTATTTTGCTTTGCTGTTTTAGATTTATGTGCTGCCACGTTTAGTTGGATCTGCCGAAAGCACCATGGGTTAAGAATGAGGGGTGACCTTATTCAAACATGTAAACTCCTAAGGGGGCTTGACGGGGTCAATGTTGAGATGTTTTCACCAATGGGAGAGTCACGAACAAGGGGACATAGTTACAATACCTCATTATTCCTTATTCCCTTTTTTTGCACTATTTATTTATTTTGTAATTTATAGTAATTTTATGTCTTGCTGCTGACAGACAACACATTTTATGATATATAAATTAGTGATTAAAAAACCTGATTCTGATTCTAAATGTAAAGGGCCGGTCACTTAAAACTGAGGTGTGTAGAAATTTCTTATCTCAGGGGACAGTGGATCTCTGGAACTCTCTGCTGCATGAGGCTGGTGGAGGCCAGATCATTAGAAGTACTTAAGGTGGAGATATATAAATATGCCCACATATGGAAGGATTATATATGGGCAGGCACGGTGGTGTAGCGGTTAGCATAATGCTTTACAGTGCCAGTGACCTGGGTTCAATTCCAGCCGCTGTCTGTAAGGAGTTTGTACGTTCTCCTCATGTCTGCGTGGGTTTCCTCTGGGTGCTCTGGTTTCCTCCCACATTCCAAAGACGTACGGGTTAGGAAGTTGTGGGCATGCTATGTTGGCGCCGGAAGCGTGGCGACACTTGTGGGCTGCCCCCAGAACACTCTACGCAAAAAATACATTTCACTGTGTGTTTCGATGTACATGTGACTAATAAAGATATCTTATCTTATAACTTTGGCAGATGGATTTGATAAAGGAGGAATGTGGTTAAGCATTGGTATTAGTTTATTATTGTCACTTGTACTGAAGTACAGTGAAAAACTTGTCTTGCATACCAATTGTACAGGTCAATTCATTACACAGTGCAGTTACATTGAGTTAGTACAGAGTGCATTGAGGTAGTACAGGTAAAAACAATAACAGTACAGAGTAAACAGCTACAGAGAAAGTGCAGTGCAGGTAGACAATAAGGTGCAAGGTCACAACAAGGTAGATTGTGAGGTCAGAGTCCATCTCATCGTATAAGGGTGCCTTGCGAAGGCTTCCATGTGAACGGGCCTATCCTAGACCTCGCTGGTTGTTCTCCTCTGGGTCCGGAAGTTGGGTCTGCTTCACAGTCATTCTTGGAGGTTGGAAGATCACCAGCCCTGTAAGAAGATTTAAAAGAACATTATTAGTAATAGTAAGAATTTTAAGTTTAAAAGTGTAGAACGATTATAGTAAGGGTAATGAGTAGACCTGCAGAGAGCAGCTTGCAACGAGTCGCCACACTCCGGTGCCATCTTGCCAGTCAAAGAGTGTAAGGGCACTTCATGTGAATGCCTGTAGTTTTTGAAACAAGGTCAGTGAACTTGTGGCATAAATCCATACAAAGAGGTATGATTTAGTGGGGTATCAGGTAACAGAAGGATAGGCAGGAAGATAAGGGAGGTGGTAGTGTTGAATGTTGAGTCCATCTGGGTAGAGATTAGGAACAGTAAAGGGAAAAAAAATCACTGGTGGGGGTTATCTATAGGCCACTGAATAATATTAGTGGCAGAGGTAATAAACCAAGAAATATTTGATGCATGTAAGAATGGAGTGGCAGTTGTCATGGGGGTACGACCAGTTTACCAGACAGGAAAATCACAAACCAGGATGCTTGAATTAAATGTCAATTATTAAATACATGAATTAAATAAGTCAATTTGCTAAATATAAACATTAGTCTTGAAATTCAGTTTGAATAAAATCAATGAAAGGCATTGCAATAAAAACATTTTATCCAGCAGATTGGAAAATTGCTGCTGCTTTGCAGTGAAATCTAGCAGTGGACTGAGCATGTCTGTGTTCAACCATAAAAGGCAAATAACAGCAAATCTCTCATGCTTGAAGGAATTTTATTTAGCATTTAAGTCTTCATCTTAGATCAAGTACTCTGCAGAAACTAATCTGAATCATGATTTTGCTCAGAATGTTACGTTGAGCAAAAGAAGCAGCAATTGTTTTCCAAGGAGCTGTAGCAGTGGCTTAGCAACAGTGGTACTGGGGGTGCATGACTGAGCCACAAGGGATTTAAGTGTCTAGATGAGGGCTTAAGTTGCCCAGGCAGAGAAGGCTATGGACCAGGTGCTGGGAGCTGAGATTAATCACCCTACATGGGCAACCTTGATAGTACATAAAAATTATGAGAGATATAGGGTAGGTGGCCAGAGTCTGTTTCCCAAGGTGGTGTCAAATACCAGAGGTTTAAGGTGAGAGGGGGAATGTTTTGGAGAGACAAAACTTCACTCTGTCTGCTGCAACAGTTGGGACCTCTCAGTGGCCACCCACTTCAATTCAACATCTCACTCCCATACTGACATGTCTATCCATGGCCATGTTGAGGGCAGAAACAGGTTGGAGGAACAACACCTCATATTCTGGCTTGGGAGTCTCCAACCTGATGGCCTCTATTGATTTCTCTAACTTCTGGTAACTCCACCCCTTCTTTTTCGCCCCCCCCCCCCACTTCCTTTGTCTTCCCTTATTCCTTTGGCTCCCTTTCCCCTGCCTTGATGACTTGCCCATCTTTTCTTCTCTTCCTCCCCTCATGGTCCACTGCCCTCTCCTCCTCTCCTACTGGATTCCTCCTTCAGCCCTTTGCCTCTTCTACCCATCACCTCTCAGCTTATTACATCATCTCCCCCTCCCACCTACCTTCCCCCTCTCACCTGGACTTGCTTCACCTGCCACCCTATACTTCCTTTCCAGTCCTGATGAAGGGCCTGAGCCTGAAACATCCAATGTTTATTTCCCTCCATGGATGCTGCCTGACCTGCAGAGTTCCTCCAGCACTTTTTGTCTATTGCTGAGAAGGAAAATTTTGTCTTCCAGGGAATACAGCACAGGAATGGTTACTTCTACTGAGTGTCTGTGCTGACCCAATGCCAATCTATACTAAACTCACCTGCCTGCCCAAGATCAATGCTCCTCTTTCCTGTCTATACAACTGGAGCAATAACTTCTATCACCACACCTCATTCTCCTAACCATACAGAAGTACACCACACTGGGCAATGTCTCAGAAACCTCCTTTTGAATTGTAAATATTCCCCAAAAGGGGAAGTGCACCATTCCCAGAGACACTGCAATACTGGGTTGATGCTCAGAGTGGACAGAGCAAGCTCCTGGTCCCACTCCCTGCTCCAAAAATCAATTTAATACACAGTCCCCATGTGAGGGACATACCAGATATTAAACTGATAAGAACAGAAACTACACTTGATCTGAGCCAAGAGGCCGAGAAGCAATACCTCAATTCCCATGACACTTTCAAATCCTGTTTACCCTCACTCTTTTATATCAGGCTGACTGCTTGCAGAGACCTACTTCCACTGTCGTTTTTATGCTTTCTCATGTAGTTTGTACTAGTTCTTACTTTAGTTGACAGCTATTGCATTTATCTCCTTTTCAATGGAAGTTCTTCATAGATATGTAAAATTGTTAGTGTTCCGCCAATCCGATGAGAGAGGGGCGGGCTCATCCGCACGTCCGTCACTGTTGGAGGTGGGCTTGATTTTTTTGTTCCAGCTTTTCTGAGTTTGTTTTATTTTGTAACTACTACACATCATAGCAGGTATTCTAACAGACCAATGTTCAGCACCTTTCTTGACCAGATCCAATAAACTGTTGACCTTGGTGGAACAATTTTAAGCAGAAATGTCCATTGTCCTTTTGCTGTGTAGGAGTCAATAAAGTCTGATCAGTAATGCATGGTCAGCAGGAGTTCACCAGGCACATGAACAGGCAGGAGTGGAGGGATACAGACCTTGTGCAGGCAGATGGGATCAGATTAAATTGGCATCATGGTCAGCACAGACATTGTGGGCTGAAGGGCCTGTTCCTGTGCTGTACTGTTCTAGGTTCTGCATCCATGCTAGGTTCTGGGGAGAAATCCCATTATGCTCATCCTCCTTTCCCTTACTTTCCCTGCATCCATAGTTATTCTCACTCACTTACCCCTCATCTTGCCTTTGGTTTTCCACTTAGCTACACAAAGTGGCAATTTACAGTAGCCCACCTTTGGGATGTGAGAGGAAACCCACGGCCAAAGAGCAGAAATGTAATCTCCTCACAGATTGTCATTGAGTTATTGAAACTGCCAGCTCCTATATTCTAAGTCTCGACTAATGAAGGAAAGAATCCTGTGCACCTGTTTAGCCACATTACTGGCCTGTCCTGTTTCCTTTATGGACCTGTGGATGTACATTCAAAGCTCCTTCTTTCTCCACACCACTTAGTACCCTTCCATTTATTGTATGATCTCTTGTCTTGCTGCTCCTCCCCAGATGCATTACCTCACACTTCTCTGAATTAAACTCCACTTTGCCAAGTAACCAGTCCATCTCTGTCCTCCAAAAGCTTTCCCCCTCACCGTCAACTGTACAACCAGCTCGAAACATCTTTATCATCCCCACAATATTTCAGTCAACAATGCTAATATTTGGTCCAAAAAAGAAATGGGCCAAGTTTTAAGCCCCGTGGAACCACACTGGAAATGGCCTTCGAGCTACACTAATCGAGTCCTACCCTTTGCTTCCTGACACTGAGCCAGTTTGGGTCCAATCTGCCACTCTCCCATGTATTCCACCAGTGTTTGCTTTTGCAACCAACTTCTCTAAAGTATTGTTAAAGTTCGAGTCAGTTACGTCAAATGCTCTGCCCCCATCCCTTGTTACCTCCCTCAAAAAAGTTCATCAGTGTCGTCAAACCCAACCTTCCCCTTAAGTCCATGAAGAGTGTCCTGATTACACTCTGCCTTTCCAGGTGAAGGTTTGTCCCCTCTCTTAGAGTGGATTCCAATGATTTGCTCATGACCAAAGTTAAACTAACTGCGCTGTATGAACATACAAATGTACACATTGTGAGCAGGTCCAGGCCCTCATCTCCTTCCACTTACTCAGCCTTTTAATAAGATCATGGATGATCCAACAGTTACTGCAATTCTGATTCCCATTTACTCATGGTAACCCTTTGCTCCCTTGCTTGTCAAGTATCAGTTGACCTTTGCCTTGAAAATCCTCAGCCTCTGCTTCCACCGTGCTCAGGGAGTTCCAAAGACACATGAACATCTGAGAGAAAGAATTCTGCCTCACCTCTGTCTTAAATGGATCACTCCTTATTTTTAAATGGTGACTCCTAATTCTAGAAAATCCCATGAGAAAACATTCTCTTCATATTCTAACAGTTAACACCCTTCTAGAGTTTATATGTTCAGTCAAGTCCCGTCGTTCTCTTCTAGATTCCAACTGATGAAAGCCTAACTTTAAATTGGTAAATTGGTTTATTATTGTCACGTACTGATGTACAGTGAAAAACTTTGCTTTGTGTGCCGTCCATACAGATCAATTCACATCAGTGCATTGAGGTAGGAGATGGGAAAACAACTACAGTGCAGAAGAAAATGTTACAGTTACTGAAAGTGCAGTGCAGGCAGATAATGAGGTGCAAGGCTATAATGAGGCAGATTGAGGTCTTACCGTACTAGGGGACCATTCAATAGTCTTATCACAGTAGGATAGAAGTTAACCTTGAGCCTGGTGATATGTGCTTTCAGGCTTTTGTATCTTGAACCTTTCCTCATAAGACAACCTGCCCCTTATAGGTGTAAGTCAAGTAAACCTGCTCTGAACTATTTCCGATGCATTAATATCTTTCCTCAGGTAAGACCAGGACTGTACACAGTACTCCAGATGTAGTCCCACCAATGTCCCATATACTGGAAGCATAACTTCCCTCCTTATGTATTCAGTTTCCACAGCAATAGAACATAGAACAGTACAGCACAGTGTGTGCCCTTTGGCCCATGTTGTTGTGCTGACCTATATGAACACCTACTCCATGATCAATCTAACTCTTCCCTCCAATAAAGAATGATATTCTTTTAGCTTTCCCAATTATTTGCTACACCTGGACTAGACTTTAAAAATCATTCACAATGACTCCCAGATCTCTCCGTATCTCAGAGCTTTGCATTCTTAGACTTTCACTAAAATTGTCACTGTATGCTTATAGGAATGAATTTACTGGGTTGACTGAATTAAAGTCCCTTTGCTCATCAGAGTGCCTGGGTCAATAATGGGTGGTTCGAGTTCTTGTATTCTTATTCTGCTTCAATGCAGTGGTTTGATGCAACAAGATCATGGTAGACAGAAATTAAGAGTGGTCCACAACTGGACCAGACTGGCAGACCGATGACTTTCTCAGATGACCTTGGTGAACCAGAGGGTTCTTTTTGAAAATCCAATTGTTTCATAATCAATATTACTTTTCAAAAAAAATTCCAGATCACTTAATAGCTGCTTTGATGTGATTTGAACTCATGACACTAGCCTCAAGAGTACTCGTCCACCAAAACTGATCATGCAGTAGACAGTGAAGTGGTTACAACAGTGACAGTGGTTACAACAGGGTCTGGATGAACTGGGAAAGGAATGGCAGATTGAATTGAACTCGGACAAGTGGAAGGTGTTGCATTTTGGTCAGTTAAATCAGGGCAGGACTTGCACAGTAAACAGTAGGGACCTGGAGAGGGTTGTAGAACAGAGAGACCGAGGGGGACAGGTACATAGTTCCTTGAAAGTGGAGACACAGTTAGACAGGGTGGTGAAGATGCCACTAGACATGCCTACCTTCAGAATCAGGTTTATTATCATTGCCATATGTCGTGAAATGTATTGTTTCTCAGCAGCAGTACCGTGCAAGACATAAAAATTACTGTAAGTTACAAAAATAAACTTATTAAAAAATAAATGTCATTGGTCAGGGCATTGAGTGCAGGAACTGGGATGTCATGTTGCAACTGTAAAAGTTGTTGGTGATACCACACTTGGAATATTGTGCACAGATCTGGTGACCCAGCTATAGGAAGGATGTCATTAAGCTGCAGAAGAAACTCTCAAGGATATTACTGGGAGTGGAGGGCTTGGGTTATAAGGATAGGCTGGGACTGTTTTCTTTGGAGTGTAGGAGGTTGAAGGCTGACCTTGTAGAGGTTTATAGAATCATGAGGGATGCATATAAGATGGATGGTCAGTGTTTTTCCCAGGGTAGAGGAGTCTAAAACTAGAGAACGTAGATTTCCTCTAGTCAGACGTCTTAAAATTCGGAGTCTGCGAATCACACCTTGGGAAGGATGTTTTTTTGGTTAAGTGATTGATTTAAGGCTTACACAATGTTAAGTCATAGAGTCATATAGCATGGAAACAGGCCCTTCAGCCCAACTGGTCCATGCTGACCAAGATTCCCATCTAAGATAGTCCCATTTGCCTGCATTTGGCCCATCTCTCTAAACCTTTCCCATCCATGTACCTATCCATGAATCTTTTAAATGTTGTTATCACATCTGCCTCAACCAGATTCTCTGGCAGCTCATTCCATATACTGACCACCCTCTGGGTGAAAAAGTTGCTGCTCAGGTCCCTATTAAATCTCTCCCCTCTCACCTTAAACCTTTGCCCTCTAGTTCTTGATTCCCCAACCCTGGGAAAAAGACTGTGCACATTCACCCAGTGTGCACCCCTGGATTTTATACACCTCTACTGTATATGATCATCCCTCATTCTCCTGTGCTCCAATGAAAAAAATATCCCAACCTGCTCAACCTCTCTCCATAACTCAGTCCTTGAGACCCGGCAACATCATGAGACACGGTGTCATGACAACAACCTCTCCCTCAATGTCAGCAAAACAAAAGAGCTGGTCATTGACTTCAGGAAAGGGGGTGGTGCACATGCACCTGTCTACATCAATGGTGCTGAGGTCAAGAGGGTTGAAAGCTTCAAGTTCCTAGGAGTGAACATCACCAATAGCCTGTCCTGGTCCAACCACGTAGATGCCGTGGCCAAGAAAGCTCACCAGCACCTCCACTTCCTCAGGAGGCTAAAGAAATTTAGCATGTCCCCTTTGACACTCACCAACTTTTATCAATGCACCATAGAAAGCATCCTATCTGGATGCATCATGGCTTGGTATGGCAACTGCTCTGCCCAGGACTGCAAGAAGCCGCAGAGAGTTGTGGACACAGCTCAGCACATCATGGAAACTAGCCTCCCCTCCATGGACTCTGTCTATACCTCTTGCTGCCTTGGTGAAGCAGCCAGCATAATCAAAGACCCCACCCACCCGGGTCATTCTCTCTTCCCCCCTCTCCCATCAGGCAGAAGATACAGGAGCCTGAGGGCACACACCACCAGGCTCAAGGACTGCTTCTATCCCACTGTTATAAGACTATTGAATGGTTCCTGTATACAATGAGATGGACTCTTGACCTCACAATCTACCTTGTTATGACCTTGCACCTTATGGTCTACCTGCACTGCACTTCCTCTGTAGCTGTGACACTTTACTCTGTATTCTGTTATTGTTTTTACCCTGTACTACCTCAGTGCACTGTGTAATGTATTGATCTGTACGAACAGTATGCAAGACATGTACTTCACTGTACCTTGGTACAAGTGACAATAATAAACCAATAGCAAATCCCCACTAATAGGGTGTACAGGGTAAAATTGGTGCAACGTTTGAGGTGAAGAGGGGTGTATTCCAGGATTAAGGGCCACTGTCAATATTCTGCAGCTTGAAGAAAGCAGCCACAGGTTTGTATCCAGTCTCAGACTGTAACAGGAGGTGTGAACCAACATAAGGAACAAAACAACTTGTCCTCACCAACCTTCCTGTTACAAGTGCATCTGTTCCTGGCAGTAGAAAGTACATCCAACCATTATGGCTATGATGTTGGAAAATTGGTTTATTATTGTCACATATAGTGAGGTACAGTGAAAAACTTGTCCTGCATGCCATCAGTACAGGTTATTTCATTACAACAGTGTATTGAGGTAGTACAAGGGAAAACGGGATGCAGAATAAAGTGTTACAGTTACAGAGAGAGTGCAGTGCAGGTAAACAATAAGGTGCAAGGCCATTAAGAGGTAGATTGTGAGGTCAAGAATCCATCTTATCATAATAAGGGTCCATTCAACAGTGGGATAGAAGCTGTCCTTGAGCCTGGTGGTACGTGCTTTCAGGCTTTTGTATCTTCTGCCCAATGGGAGGGGGTAGAAGAGAGAATGTCTGGGGTGGGTGGGGTTTTTGATTATGCTGGCTGTTTTCCTGAAGCAGTGAGAAGTGTAGACAGAGTCCATGGAGGGGACGCTGGTTTCTGATGTGCTGGGCTGTCTACAACTCTCTGCAGTTTCTTGCAGTTCCGGGCAGAGCAGTTGCCTTACCAAGCTGTGATGCATCCAGATAGGGTGATAAAAATTGGTGAGTGTCAAAGAAGACATGTCAAATTTCTTTCTACTCCTGAGGAAGTAGAGGTGCCAGTGAGCTTTCCTGGCTGTGACCTCTACGTGTTGGCACAGGGTGTGAGGTCACTGGGCTAACAGTTCAGCTTCCATCCTTCCTGATGCAGGGTTTTGACCTGAAATGTCGACTATCCCTTTGCTTCCGCTGATGCTGTTTTACGGGTGTGAGGAGAAGAATATGGGCAGGATTGTGTGTGTGTGTGTGTGTGTGTGGACTGAACCTGTGTGTGCTTAGAGTGTGTCCTTGTATGTCTGCAGCACATGGGCAGGGGATCCTCATCCAATCATCTTGGACTCCCTTACCATTGGATCAAGACCTTACTCTGTGACATCCCCGTGTCAGCTGTCATGCCCCCTAGGTGACAGATGGGGTGGGGAACTGCTGAATTTCTCTGAGCTGGTGAAAGCCAGTCAACCCTGAGGGAGTATGTCAGAAGATCTCGGCTGCTCATTGTTTTCCATGTGGGATCTTTCTGTGGAACAGTGACCTTGCAGGCAACAAAAGAATAAATGAAAACACTTTGAAAGTGATGTCCTGAAAATGTGTGTGCTTTCAATATGTGTGCAAGTTCTTGCTGAAACTGGCTGAGTTGGCTTGGCTTTCATTTCTGCTTGAAAAGTAGTAAGTCTCTCCAATATTTTTGTTTCTTTTGTTTTCACAGAACTCGACAAAGGCTGGGATTCAGATCTGGTCTGTGCTGATGACTGAAACCATCAGAGGAGGTGCATTTTCTCCAAATTTGAGTTTTCATGCTTGGCTGCTTTCTCAAGCCTCATTAAACACAATCATAATCCTTGGCAATCTTCATCAAGTCATTCAACAATTTTCTGACATCTGAGTTATGCTTGAGTTATGAGCAATTACATTCTCTTACTTTATAAACATCTTTCCCCACCCACCCTGCCACCTTCTCACTACTATGCTTTATGATGCATTCTTATTGACAATTGCCACCCATTTGGGCACGATGGGTGCAGTTATTGTCCATCTTTATTAGATAAGGTATCTTTATTAGTCACATGTTCATCAAAACACAGTGAAATGCATCTTTTGTGTAGAGTGTTCTGGGGGCAGCCCACAAGTGTTGCTGCACTTCTGGTGCCAACATAGCATGCCCACAGCTTCCTAATCCATATGTCTTTTTGGAATGTGGGAGGAAACTGGAGGACCTGGCTGAAACCCACACACACGGAGAATGTACAAACTCCTTATAGACGGTGGCCGGAATTGAACCCGGGTTGCTGGCACTGTAATAGCGTTACAGATATGAACTCACCATAGAATTCAAGGCTCAAGTCATTGTCCTACAGCAACATAACCATTGCACTGCATTGCTTCGTAGGTAATGCTTGGTAAGAGCAGTGACTTGGAGAAGTCCCATTTATGCTAAGGAACCCCTTGTCCTGTGAAACAATGAACGGGGCACCAATTATTTTGAGGGTCTATGTGAGCAAGTCTAAATCCTGGATAAAGGCAGGCTCATAAAGTTATCGAGTCATGGAGCAATACAACACGGATACGGGCCCTTCAGCCCATCCAGATAGTCCCAATTTCCTGCCTTTGGCCCATATTCTGCCCCTGCATGTACTATCCAAGTGCTTCTTCAGTGATACTGTTGTACCTGCCTCAACCAATTCCTCTGGCAGCTCGTTCCATATACTCACCACCCTCTGCGTGAAAAAGTTGCCCCTCAGGTCACCTTTTCATCTTTCCTCTTGTACCCTAAATCTATGCCCCCTAATTTTGGACTCCCCTATCCTGGGGAAAAGACTGTTACCATCCACCTTATCTATGCCTCATAATTTTAAACATTTCTATACAGTTGTCCCTCATTTTCCTACATTCCAAGGAATAAAAACCAAGCCTGGCCAACCTCTCCCTATAACTCAGGCCCCCTAGTCCTGGCAAAATCCTCATAAATCTTTTCTGCACTCATTCAGGTTTAACCACCTCTTTCCTATAACAGCGTGACCAAAACTGTACACGGTACTCCAAGTGCGGCCTCTCCAATGGCTTGTACAATTGCAACATAATGTCCCAAGGGAATCAAAGGAAATTTTTTCTCAGAGTCAAAGACGAGATTATTGGGCTGCCAATCCCAGGTGTTTGTGATGCTTAAGGAGAAATGCAGATGCACCTACATATGGAATAAAGATCTTTCTGCCACATAAATCCCAGTAAAGATGATGGCTTCTGTAGCAAAGGCATGTCTCTCCATCTATCACTGCCTTGATCAACTACTGTTACTTCAGGATATGAGAGGGTTCACTGAATAAACTTTCCCTATTTCTAGAAATCTTTGATAACATTTAAATAATATTGATAAATTGCCTCAGGGAATGTCAGCTTTGTTTACGGTCTCTAGAAGATTTAAAATTCTTCAGCGGAAACTCTGGCAGATTCTGGGTCATGGATACATGTCAGAGCAGGAGATTCCAATCTGGGACAGAATAATACAGAAACAAGATGCTTGAGGTGCTGGAAATCTGAAATAAACTCTGGAAGTACCAGTCAAGAAGTAGAGTCAACACTACTGAGTGCTGGAACAACGAACAATCTGCTGAAGGAACTCAGCAGGCCGAGTGGCTTCTGTGGGAGGAAAGGAATTGTCGATGTTTCGGGTTGAAACACTGGATTAGGACTGTCAACATTTCAGGCTGAAACCCAAGGGCCTGCTGAGTTCCTCCAGCAGATTGCTTGTTGCTCCAGGTTCCAGTATCCGCAGTCTCTGATGTCTTCACTTCAGGCTGCTGCTCTCTCATAATATCTGTCAGGAGCAGAACCATGGGGATGTACAAAATCAGAGAATGGTTACAGCATGGTCTGTTGAGCTCCTACTTGCCCAATGCAAGAGAAAATACTCATACCACTCTCCTGATGTGGGGTTTTGACCCGAAACGTCGACAATTCCTTTCCTCCCAAGATGCTGCTCGACTGCTGAGTTCCTCCAGCAGACTGCTTGTTGCTGCAGATTCCAGCACCTGTAGTCTCTTGACTCCTCGTCCCATTCTCCCATACACCCCACCGCACCCCCCCCCCCCCCGCATAACCCTGCAAATTCCTTCCTTTCACAAACTTATCCAGCTCTCTTTCGAATATTGCAATTGAAACTCCCTCTAACAGTGCACTCCACACCCCAAACGTTCCCTGAAAAACAAAAATTCTTCATGCCATTTTTGGTTCTTTTGCCAATCACCTTCTTAGGTTCTTGACCACTCTGTCAATGGGAACTGTTACTCTCCATCTACTCTGTCTATACTCTTCATGATTTTAAACAATTCTTTGCAATCTTCTCTGGTCCAAGGACTACCCTGGCCTCTTTAGTCTATCCACATTTTTAAAGTTTCTCATCAGTGAAGTCATTTTACTAAATCCCTTCTGTACCCTCTCTAAAAGCTTTTCATCTTTCCTGAAGTGGTAATTGGTACTTGGTTGATGTACCAAGATAGAGTGAAAAGCTTTTGTCTGCATGCCATCCAGACACATTGTTCCATACATAAATATATTGAGGTAGTTGAGAGGGTTGAGAGCTTCAAGTTCCTAGGAGAGAACATCACCAATAGCCTGTCCTGGTCCAACGACGTGGATGCCACAGCCAAGAAAGCTCACCAGCACCTCTACTTCCTCAGGAGGCTAAAGAAATTTGACATGTCCCTTTAACACTCACCAACATTCATTAATGCACTATAGAAAGGATCCTACCTGGATGCACCACGGCTTGGTATGACAACTGCTCTACCCAGGACCGCGAGAAACTGCAGAGAGTTGTGGACACAGCTCAGCACATCATGGAAACCAGCCTCCCCTCTATGGACTCTGTCTATACCTCTTGCTGCCTTGGTGAAGCAGCCAGCATAATCAAGGACCCCACCCACCCAGTCATTCTCTCTTCTCCCCCCTCTCCCATCAGGCAGAAGATACAGGAGCCCGAGGTCACATACCAGCAGGCTCAAAGACTGCTTCTATCCCACTGTTATAAGATTATTGAATGGTTTCCTTATACGATGAGATGGACTCCTGACCTCACAATCTACCTTGTTGTGACCTTACACCTTATTGTCTACCTGCAATGCACTTCCCTGTAGCTGTGACACTGTACTCTGTATTCTGTTATTGTTTTTACCCTGTACTACCTCAATGCACTGTGTAATGAATTGACTTGTATGATCAGTACGCAAGACAAGTTTTTCACTGTACCTTGGTACAAGTGACAATAATAAACCAACACCAATACCAATAGTACAAAAGAGGAAAAAAATGCAGAATATCGTGTTACAGTTACAGAGAAAGTGCAGTGCAGGTAGACAAATAAAATGTAAGGGCCATGACAAAGTAGATTGAGGGATCAAGAGTTCATCTTTAGTGTGGTCACAAGACAGCACAGAAGAGGCCATTCAGTCCATTCTACTTCTGCTGGATCTTTGAAAGTGATGTCCAGTTTGATCCCATGAAGAATGAAGATACACACCTACGGAATTTATCAAAGCATTTCCAAGTCCAGGAACCAACAGCTAAAATTGCTTCAAATGACAGACCTTTAAGCTGATTGAGATAGAAAGATTTGCATTTAGATTGCATTTTTTACATTCTGTGGATGTCAAAGGCACTTTCCAGTCTTTGAATTATTCTGGTCTTTTGCTTTATTCATGGGGTGCGGGCGTCATTGTCAGACATTTACTGCACATTTACTGCACTTGATCTGGGTGATTTGCTGGACATTTGCAGAGGCACGCTCAGGGTAAACAGCTCTGAGTCTGGGCATAGGCAGAAGGTGAATGGTTTCACTACTCTGTAACTGTAACACTTTATTCTGCATTCTGTTATTGTTTTCCCTTGTACTACCTTAATGCACTGTTGTAATGAAATGATCTGTACAGACGGCATGCAAAACAAGTTTTTCACTGTACCTCAGTATAAGTGACAATAATAAACCAACTTACCAATTTATCTTCTTGAAGAACATTAGGAAACCAGATGGATTATTATGACAGTCAAGTAATTTCTTTAAAAATGATCGTGGAAAGCAAATCTTTTTCAAAGGAACTCCAGATTATTTAATTAATTATATTTGTGTTAAGGCTGGTTAGTTACCCCTAATGCTAAATCTAACCTAGCTACTGTGGTCGAATAGTAAAACTAAACTTTTGATCAATGAGCGAGGCATCTGGCTAAATTGTTCACAGAGGCTGGTCATGGCACACATTAACTCTAACCTCCCAGACAACCTCGACCCACTGCAATTCGCCTACTGCTGTAACAGGTCTACAGCGGACGCCATCTCCCTGGCCTCACACTCAGCTCTGGAGCATCTGGACAGTAAAGACACCTACATTAGACTATTGTTTATTGACTACAGCTCCGCCTTCAATACTAAAATTCTAAGCAAACTCATCAGCAAACTTGAGACCCAGGACTCAACATCTCCCTCTGTAAATGCATCCTTGACTTTCGAACCAACAGACTGCAATCAGTGAGGATAGGCAGCAATACTACCGGCACCATTATTCTCAACACTGGTGCCCCACAAGGCTGCATCCTCAGCCCTCTACTCTACTCCCTAGACACTCATGACTGTGTGGCCAGATTCTGCTCTAACTCCATCTACAAGTTTGCAGATGATACCACCATAGTAGGCTGTATATTAAATAATGATGAGTCAGAGTACAGGAAGGAGATAGAGAGCTTAGTGGAATGGTGTCATGACAACAACCTTTCCCTCAATGTCAGCAAAGCAAGAGAGCTGGTCATTGACTTCAGGAAAGGGGGCAGTGTACATGCACCTGTCTACATCTACGGTGCTAAGGTTGAGAGGATTGAGAGCTTCAAGTTCCTAGGAGTGAACATCAACAATAGCCTGTCCTGATCCAACTACATGGACACCACGGCCAAGAAAGCTCACCAGCACCTCGACTTCCTCAGGAGGCTAAAGAAATTTGGCATGTCCTCTTTGACACTCACCAATTTTTATCAATGCACCATAGAAAACATTCTATCTGAATGCATTATGGCTTGGTATGGCAACTGCTCCGCCCAGGACCACAAGAAACTGCAGAGAGTTGTGGACACAGTTCAGCACGTCACGGAAACCAGCCTCCCCAGCATGGACTCTGTCTTTACCTCTTGCTGCCTTGGTGAAGCAGCTAGCGTAATCAAAGATCCCACCTATCTGGGTCATTCTCTCTTCTCTCCTCTCCCATCAAGCAGAA
Source organism: Pristis pectinata (assembly GCF_009764475.1). Taxonomy (NCBI): domain Eukaryota; kingdom Metazoa; phylum Chordata; class Chondrichthyes; order Rhinopristiformes; family Pristidae; genus Pristis; species Pristis pectinata. Next base: position 10,974,026 of record NC_067406.1, on the reverse strand, counting down.
GATACAGGATCCTGAGGGCACGTACCAGCAGGCTCAAGGACAGCTTCTATCCCACGGTGATAAGACTATAGAATGGTTCCCTTATACGATGAGATGGACTCTTGACCTCACAATCTACATTGTTTGACCTTGCACCTTATTGTCTGCCTGCAATGCACTTCCCTGTAGCTGTGACACTTTACTCTGTATTCTGTTATTGTTTTTAACTTGTACTACCTCAATGCACTCTGTACTCACTCAATGTATCTGCACTGAGTAATGAATGGATCTGTATGAACAGAATGCAAGACAAGTTTTTCATTGTACCAATACCAATAATAAACCGATACCAATACCAATACAACACTACCATTCCCAGCCTTTGTAATGTAGTAACGGTCTGAAAACGGAACTGCCAATGTATAGTGCAACAACATCCCACCAATACCAATGTGCTGCATTCCCAGTATAAGACTCAAAGCATTCATAGCTTTGTGTCAAGACTTCCAGTGAAGATAAGAATGGAGTTAATTGTCAATTCTCATGACTGACACTAGACTCCTGAAGCAGACATTCTATTCCGAGTTCTGTCATGGAAAGAGATTACCAGCTGAACAGAAGGAAGAAATCAAGGATATTTTCATAACCTCCTTGAAAGAATGCAGCACCCCCACGAATGCTTGGGAATCCTTGGCCCATGGCCACTCAATGTGGAGAGGGAGCACTGAGAACCTTGTGTACTCTGTTCCCTTACTTATGGGAAGAGGCTTGGAAGGACCACAAATGCAGGGTTACACAGGGTTTGCAAAGGATATACAGCATAGAAACAGGCCACTTGACCCATCTAGTCCATGCCGGCATTTATGTTCCACTTGCTTGGTGATTCCTACTTTAGTGCACACAGGAATGTTGCATAAGATATCTGCAGGAATGTGGCAATATTGACAATGAGCTATGCAAGTTACAGAGACATGCTGGAATCTGGAGCAACATACAAAAAGCTGGAAAAACTCAATGGGTCAGGCGGCATCCATGGAGGGAAATGGACAGTCGACATTTCAGGTCGAGACCCTTCATCTGGACTGAAAGATAGAGGGGAGATAGCCAGTATAAAGAGGTGGAGGGAAGGAGGGGGGGAACAATTATAGGACAGCCTTGCTTAATAGATCCTTCTCTTGATCTGTACCTCTTGCACAGAGCCAGAATCCACTTCCCCCTACTCTAGAGTGCGGTGCACACAGTCCACTGTAATTAACCAAGATCAAAATAATGTTACTTATTCCTCTGTGGTTTCTGCCATTGGAAATAACAAGAGTATAATATTTTGGGTGAACACCGACCTTGGCTTTCTCTTTGGATCACACACTATTCCACTGGCCACTCCTTTGCCCAACAACTCCTTTGTTAGTGTCACAGCACATAGACGGCACCTCTTGAAGAAGGAAGTCAGAATGCCCAATGATCATGGCCTGACCACCATCCTCCGCAGGTGCTCATAAATATAAAAGGAATTCAAATCATGGGAGAGGTTGGAACATGTCACCCACAACCACAGGGAGCAGCTGAGGCAGGCATAGATATGCGAACAAAGAAATGACTGAGAAAGGAATGGAATGTATTGCCATGGTTGGATAAACAAGGGTGGGAATAAGCTTATGAGCAGCAGAGGGCATACAGCACAGAAACAGGCCATTTGACCCAAACAGCCCATGTCTTTCCTTATCTAAATCCATCAGTAAATCGATCTATCCCCTTTCTCCTTTCATCCAGCCTCCCCTTACAATGCAATTACAGAATTTGCTTCAGCTGTGTTCGTGAGTTCCACATTCACACGCTCTTTGGCTAAAGAAGTTTCTTCTGAATTTCCTGAAGGTAGGCATGGGCAAATTGGGCAGTGGTGTACATGCTACGTAATCCCATGAAAATTAAAGTACAATGTTCACATGCCACGGAACATTGATTACAACATGAATAGTTACTAGAGGTTACCAAAAAACTGAGCACAGATGGAGGTCCAGAAATGACAAGGCTTATGTAATAAGTCAACATAAGAATGGGTGCAGAATGTCTTCAGCTTCTTCCTCTTTTCGTGAGGGATCTGTGCGGTTCTTTCCTGAATGGTACAAACTGTTATCTTGGGCTATGTGTCATTTACTTCCATTACGTCGGCAGATCTGTGTGACACTAATGGGTCATGATTGTAAAGTTGACCAGGCAGCCCGCATTTCTACCTGAAGATCAAAAGCTTGGATATTAGGTAATTGAGAAAGAACATGGTGTTCCAGGGCACGCTTAGCGTGAAGTGGGCAACGGCTTTGTCTACTGCAAAGATATTTACCTTATACTCTGGTGAAACAATTCCAGTTTTTAACTGTGTGAATGGGATTTAATAAAAATATTCAAGGTTTTTTTAATATAAGCAGGGACAACCTTAATGTAACAATCAGAGATAGATTTGCAAAGAGTAGATCTCCTTGATTGTAAGCATCTGAAGAAACTTGCTCTGAATCCACAGAAGCAGATGGGATTAGGTGCTGGGGGGGATGGGGTGGGGGGTGCATTGAATGTGGGAAGGGTCTGACTGGGCAGCAGATCTGGCAAAAATGTTGGAGGGTGGGGAAACTGTATCTAACCTGCTGACCTCTGGGTTTCAACTGTGTGAAGGTGGCTGCTGCTCACAATCCATGGCAGAGTTTATTGTCAGATGCACAAGTACGGTGAGGTAAAAGTACAATGAAAAACTTGATTGCAGCAGCTTCACAGGCATGTAGGTTCAGACAACACACAGAATATAAATTATACAATAAATTCTACAAGATAGTGAAGAGAGAGAAACAAAATAGTGCAAAAACAAGGCCTTATGCAAAAAAAGACACAATCGGAGACAAGTCCATGGTAGTGCAAGAGGTGTTCCGTAGTGTTCTGTTGCTGAGGTAGGGTTAGGGTTATGCAGGTCAGTTCAAGAACCTAGTGGTTGTAGGAAAGTAGCTGTTCTTGAACCTGGTGGTGTGGGACTTCAGGTTTCTGTACCTCCTGCCTGACAGTAGGAGTGAGAAGAGGGCATGACCCAGATGGCAGGCATGGTAGTATAGCTGTTAGCGTAATACTATTACAGCGCCAGCAACCCTGGTTTAATTCCGGCCGCTGTCTGTAAGAAGTTTGTACGTTCTCCTCGTGTCTGCGTGGGTTTCCTCCGGGTGCTCCGGTTTTCTCCCACATTCCGAAGAGGTACGGGTTAGGAAGTTGTGGGCATGCTATGTTGGTGCCGGAAGTGTGGCAACACTTGTGGGCTGCCCCCAGAATACTCAACACAAAAAGATGCATTTCACTATGTGTTTCGATGTACACATGACTAATAAAGATATCTTATACTTATTCTTGATGATAGATGCCGCCTTCTTGAGGCAGCACCTCCTGTAGATGCTGTTACTGGTAGGGAGGGCTGTGCTTGTGATGGACTGGGCTGTGTCCACTCCTCTCTGCAGCCTCTTACATTCCTGTGCATTGGAATTAGATCATTTATTGAGATTTGTTAAGCATTTGAGAGAGTGGAAGGAATTATTGGCAAATGATTCTCACTGCTGCTCGTGAGAAAACGTTTGTTCAAAGTAATCTTGATGAAAGATCACTCAATGTATCTTGGAGGCTTTCTCAGTCATGTCAGGGTTCTGTGGAATGGACCGCATATGGGAGTCAGTATGTTTAACACTAGCCTGCTTGTTTAGACTTGGACAGTACTGGGGAAACACAGTGAGGAGATCAGAGAGAGTGTCAGCAGAATGGAGATCAGTAAAAAGGAGCAGGGAGAAGGAGCCAGAGAGAAGGGGGAGCAATAGGCAGAGCTAGGAGAGGAGGGAACCCGTGGAGAGGGGAGACTCAGTAGAAACAGGAGACAGCAGAGTGGGAAGAGTGGACAGCAGCAGAGAAGGGGACGGCAGAGAAGAAGATAGCATAGTTGTGACCAGTGGAGAGGGATGCAGAAGAGGGATTTACCTTGCAGGAGTTTACTTATCCAGCAAGGTCTGAGGTTGCTCAACACGACCCTGTTTGCTGTTTCAGGTGTCTGTAGCCCAATAGAGACTTGCTTACTGCTGAACCTAGAGGCTGTGTATTTACCAGTCACTGATAAAACCCCTGTGGAACTCCCATACATCCTTCCCTCCAGTCTGAGAAACAACCTTTCACTTCTGCTCGTTCTTTTCTGTTTCCTAGTCAATTTTCTATCCATTCTGTTCAGCCCCTTTCACACCGTAGGTTTAAGTCTTGATGCCAAGCCTCTTATGTGACACCTTATCAAATGCCTTCTGGAAGTCCATTTCTGCTTCATCAACCACATTTGCCTTATCGTCATGTGACTTCATCAAAAAAATCTATATCATTAATCACAGAGGATTACTTTATTTATACAGCAAGGTAACAGGCCCTTCCGTCCCAACGAGCCTGTGCCAACCAATTACACCCTACTAACCCATATGTCTTTGGAATGTGGGAGGAAACCGGAGCACCCAGAGGAAACCCACGCAGACATGGGGAGGACGTACAAACTCGTTACAGACAGTGGTGGGAATTGAACCCTGAATGCTGGCGCTGTAATAGGGTTGCGCTAACCCTAAGTGTGGTCTTCACCAATCAATCCATGCTTGATCGAACGACTACCGGTTCTGTCCCTGATCATTGTTTCTTGAACCTTTCTCAGCATGAGGGTCAGACTGACTGGTCTGTGGTTACCGGGTTTATCGCTAGACTCTCTGGTGAACAAGGATGTAATATTTGCAAGTCCTCAGGCAGGCACGGTAGTGCAGCAGTTAGTGTAACGCGATTACAATGCTAGTGACCCAGGTTCAATTCCAGCTGCTGTCTGTAAGGAGTTTGTATGTTCTCCCCGTGTCTGCGTGGGTTTCCTCTTGGTGCTCCGGTTTCCTCCCACATTCCAAAGACGTACGGGTTATGAAGTTGTGGGCGTGCTATGTTGCACCGGAAGCGTGGCGACACTTGCGGGCTGCTCCCAGAATATTCCACGCAAATAAGATGCATTTCACTGTGTGTTTCAATGTACATGTGACTAACAAAGAAATCTTATCTTATCTTATCCCTGAATATATGGATATTTGGGAGACTATAGCCAGGCCCTCCCTTAATCCCTCAAAAATATAGGATGCATCCTGCGTGGTAGGTGATTTATCCGCCATCTGTGACTTGCCTTTCTGGTACTTTTAGCACATCCCCATCCGGAATTTCAAATGCATCTCCTTTTGCTGAGAAACCAGCAGATCTGGAGTCTCAGCAGCATCTGATGTAATGTGGAGACAGACACAAGGGACGGCAGATGCTGGAATCTGGAGCAACAATCTGCTGGAGGAACTCAGCGGGTCAGGCAGCGTCTGTGGAGGCAGAGGGACTGTCAACGTTTCGAGTCATGTCCCTGCATCAGGACTGAGAGTGAGGAGAGAAGGTAGCCAGTATAAGAGGGTGAAAGGGAGGGGTGAGACAGGGCTCGATAGGTGGAACCAGATGAGGCAGAGGATGACGTACTTGCTTATTACAGAAACACAAGAGACTGCAGATGCTGGAATCTGGAGCAAAAGACAGGCTGCTGGAGGAACTCAGTGGGTCAGACAGCATCTATGGAGTCAAAGGGATAGCCGACGTTTCGGGTTGAGACCCTGCATCAGGATCTCAATTTTGACCCAAAACATTAACTATCCCTTTGCCTTCTCCAATGCTGCTCGATCCGCTGAGTTCCTCCAGCAGCTTGTTTGTCACGCCCTCCATGGGTAGATTGGTCTCTGATCAACCTCACTTCTCCTCGTACAATCCATTTGATGTTGACATGTTTCCACACACAACCTAATGACTAATATTCATCAAGTGGGTAAAGGGCTGATTGAGATAGATTTTTGGATTATAAGTGAATCAAAGGTTACAGGGAACAGCCAGGCATGTGGCATTCAGGCCAAAGATCAGAGCAATGATCACACCAATGGTGTTGCGGGCTTCAGGGACCACAGGGCCTGTTCCTGTTCCTTGTTCTTATGTTCTAGGCACCTTCAAAAAAAGAGCGAACTCTAATACGAATTGTGTCCAGGAAATTGTAGCCCTTGGACTTTGACTGGGTTAGTCACAAGGAAAGATTAACTTACATTAACCAAATGGAATTGGGTATTAAATTATCAAAGTTCCAGTAACTGCTCCCCCTCTGTCCCTTTTCCCCTTACTCTCTTCTCTCTCTCCTCTTGATCCACCTGGCCCCCATCGTCCAAGCTCTTTCCCCTCTCCCACCCTCTCCATCTGCCCATCGCCCGCACACTCCTCCCGCCGGTTCTCCTCCCCACCTCCCTCCCTTTATTCCAGGCTCCACCTTCCTCTCCGATCAGATTCCATCTTCTTCAGCCCTTTGTCACCTCCACATATCTCCTCCCAGCTTCTGACATCATTCCCGCTCTCCCCCCTCCCTCACCTGCCTATTATCCCCCTCACCTGGATCCACCTATCACCTGCCAGCTCTTGCTCCACCCCTTCCCTCCATCTCTTTATACCAGCTACCTCCCCGCTATCTTTCAGTCCAGATGAAGAATCTCAACCCGAAACGTTGACTGTCCATTCCCCTCCATAGATGCTGCCTGACCCGCTGTTCCTCCAGCACTTTGTGTGTGTTGCTCCAGATTCCAGCACCTGCAGTCTCTTGTGTCTGCATTCACAAATCACCTTGTTGCATCTCTCGGAAATGGCTGCAAATGTCCCATAGTCAGTAAATTGACTTGGAAGTGAGGGAACGTTGCAAGGTCTTGGTCTGGAGGTTTGGAGCAATAATGATACAGCTGCTTACGATCCATTCCCTTTCTTTGGGAGCTAGGCCCCACCTACGGCAGTGGGGTGAACGAGCAGTTAATCTTTTCTAAGTGTTGATGGTATTTTGGCTGGGATACTGGGAAAGCTCCCAGCTCTTCAAATAGCTTTGTGGAATCTTTAACATCCACTTGTTGAGACAGACTTTTATTTAAAGTGAATGCTTTCGATTATACCGGAGAATTTAGTAAATTACAGCCAACCTATAAAATGTAATAGCATCCCTAGACATCTCAATGCTCAGGACAGACTAAATCATAATAAATCCCTTGTTCTTGCAAGGTGAGAGAGACAGAACTTCCATATTTTCCAAGGACATGGAAGGATGCCCATCAAGTCTTTGCCAGGTCACACAGCAATCCCATTCCCCACTGATTTTCCCTGGAACCTATTCTCCCACATTCCCAATAATTTCCTCCAGATTCTACTACTCACCTACACACAAGGGGAAATTTACAGTGTTCAATCACCCTACAAATAAGCACGTCTTTAAGATGGAGGAGGACACCTGCAGGGAGAACGTGCAAACTCCAGACCGACAGCATTGGAGGACAGGAATGAATCTGGTCACTGGAGCTGCGAGGCATTCTGTGCCCACCACCAGAATGAAATGTTCCCCCTCCATCATGTTGGTGGTTGGACTCTCACATTAAGTATCTCATGACTAGAAACAGGCAGAAAGTAAGAAAAGGAGCTTTCACCTTTCGCTTAATACAATTTACTTCTATGCAGCATTTTTAACAGCAAAACATCTGAGGTGGATAGAACATAGAACAGTACAGCACAGAAACAGGCCCTTTGGCCGACTATGTTGTGCCAAACTAATTAAACTAGTAACTAAATTCTTAACTAATTCCTTCTGCCTACACAATGTCCATATCCCTCCATTTTCTGCACATACATGTACCTATCTGAGAGCCTCTTCAACACCTTGTATCTGCCTCCACCACCACCCCGGCAGTGCATTCCAGGCACCCACAACTCTCTGTGTAAAAAACTTGCCCCGCACATCTCCTTTGAACTTACCCCCCTCTCACCTTAAATGCATGCCCTCTACTATTGGACATTTCGACCCTGGGAAAAAGATACCGGCTGTCTACCCTATCTATGCCTCTCATAATCTTATAAACTTCTATCAGGTCTCCCCTCAGCCTGTGCTACTCCAGAGGAAACAGCCCAAGTTTCCAACCTCTCCTTACAGCACATGCCCTCTAATCCAGAATGCATTCTGGTAAACCTCTTCTGCACCCTCTCCAAAACCTCGACATCCTTCCTATAATGGGGTGGAAATGGAAAAATCCTTCCTACAAAAAGGATTTTCCATTAACTGATGGTACAAGGAAATAGCATTTGGTCAAGAGATACGGCATGGATGTGAGCAGGAACCTTTGACTCAGCAGATGTTAATGAGCTCGAACCGGTGGTGGAAGAATCAGTGATCTCAAAAGGAGATTGAGGGAAGCAAACTCGCAGGGCTACAAGGATAGAGCAGGGGAATAAGGCTGGCTGAGTTCCTCCGCAGATTGCTGGCATGGACTCAGTGGGCTGATTAGCCTCCTTCAGTGCCATAACGTCTCTGGGTCAGGGCAGATTTGGGTCAGGTATTCTCGGTGATGACCTCAGGAAATCCCAAAGTTTTTTCCAAACAGTGAAGTGTGGCCACCTGTGGTACAACCGTATGGATTCACATTGCTTTTCTTCTCAATCTGCCTTGAGCCGATACTTGTGAAGGGCACTTCGGGAACAAGTTCTGTCTGAATCTTTCACCGGCTGTCTCCTTGCAATGCACTTGTCTACCTGCAATGCAATTCTCTGTAGCTGTGACACTTTACTCTGTATTCTGTCATTGTTTTTACCCTGTACTACCTCAGTGTACTGTGTAATGAATGGATCTTTACGAACGGTATGCAAGACAAGTCTTTCACTGTACCTCCATACAAGTGACAATAATAAACCAATTCCAATACCAATACTCATTGTTGGTGAGACTGCCAGCAATGCCTATAAGTTAAAGGTGCATATGTACCCGAATGAATGTGGCTACAATCCTGTCACTTCACAAACAGCTGAGAGGGAAGCAACAAATAACCGGGAAGTGCAGCTTTAAGACCATTCACGCTTCACTAAAACAAAGCGAGGATGTTTGCAGAGACAGTAGCTTACACAGACAGCACAGGCTGCACATAATAATGTACCATCACACAACCTTGGCCAATGTCTTTGTGTTTTCTCAGCATTTTCAATCAATACCACATAAACTTCTGTGACTAACACTTTGGCACTGTGGCACAGATGTGATTTCATCGATGTCCTCTGCACCTTAATGCCTTTGTGTTCGAAAATTCCACCTCCTTGTTATAAGACCATTGAACTGTCCCCAGTACGATAAGATGGACTCTTGACCTCACAATCTATCTTGTTATGACCTTGCACCTTATTGTCTGCCTGCACTGCACGTCCTCTGTAACTGTTACAGTTTAGTCTGCATTCTGTTATTGTTTTACCTTGCACTACCTCAAAATACACTGTGCAATGAATTGATCTGTATGGGCAGCATGCAAGACAAGTTTTTCACTGTACCTTGGTACATGTGACAATAATAAACCAATTTACCAATTTTTGCCAGCAGAGGGAGTTACAAACAAGATCCCCGGGTAAGGTTTATAGAGACAATTCCAGTGAGATCGGAGTAAAAATGGTGCATATTATGGACTCACCTTCCAAGGAAACGATCCAAAAATAACATGGTATTTCTATAGCACCCCAAATGGGTTCATGTGAGAATGAGAGAATGTGTTTTATGGACAATTAAGTGCAGTCACTGCTGTAACGGAAGGAAATGCAGCAGCCAATGTATGCATAGAAATCTCCCACATAGAGAATTATGATAATAACCAGACTGACGTGTTTGACAAATCTGGATTATCCTGGGGGAAACCAGTTGGTGTATTTGCATTTTAAGCAGCCTTTGAAAATGTGCCACAAGATTGAATACTCAGCAAAATTAGAGTATGCAGGTAATGTATTGGTGTGGGTTGAGGACTTATTAATGGACAGAAATCAATGAGCATGAATAAATGAGTCATTTTTGGGTTTGGAAGATTAGGACTACGCTTTATTGAATTTAGAAGAATGAGAGGTAGCACCACTGAAATGTACAAAGATCTGAGGAAGTTTGACAGGGTACCCACAGAGCCAATGTTCCTCCCGAACGGGTGTCTTAAACCAAGGATCACAGTCTCAAAATAAGGAGTCCTCCATTCAGGCAGAGCTGAAAGAAACTTCTTCACACATAGAGTAGTGCATCTTTGGAATTCTCTAACCAAGAAGGCTGTGGAGGCTCAGTTGCTACGTACATTCAAGATGGAGTCATTGGGTCATAGAACCATACAGCACAGAAACAGGCCCTTTGTCCTGCCATGTCCAGGCCAACCATCATTTACACCAATCCCCACAGAGAGCAATAGGTTCTTAGATGTCAAGGGAATCAAGAGATGTGGGGTTAGTGCAAGAAAGTGACACTGAGATTAAAGATCAGCCATGATCTGAGTGAATGTTGGAAAGGGAATGATGGACTGAATGGTCTACCACTGCTTATGCTGTCATATTATGTTCCAGTGATGTTGGTTGTGAGAAAAATATTTGGCAGAACGTCAATAGCTACTAATTTGCGCTTTCTTGAACAATATCATGGAATCTCTTATGTCGATAAAAAGCAGATCGAGTCATGGTTTAACATCACTTCAGGAGGATGTAACTCAGAGTAACATCCTGGCAGAAGCAAGACCTGACAACTACAAGCCAAGACACTGACAATTAAAAAAAAATGTGGATGCTGGGATAAAAACAGAAAATGCTGCAAACACTCAGCTGGTCAGGCAGCATCTGTGGAAAGAGAAACAGACTTGATGTTGAACTGGCAAAGAGGGAAAACAAGTTGGATTTAAATTGCAGAGAGGGGGAGCCAGAGATGGATAAGACAAAAAGATTAGTCTGATCAGGTGAGGCCAGGATTGCCATGGGGATAAGCTGTGATCGCGGACATCTGGTCAATGAGTTAATGGGGCAGTTAGAGAGAATCTGAACAAAGGATATTAAGATATATTAAGATATTTATTTATTAGAAGAGAAGAGAGAAGAGATCTTTATTAGTCACATGTACATCGAAACACACAGCGAAGTGCATCTTTTGCGTGGAGTGTTCTGGGGACAGCCCACAGGTGTCACCATGCTTCCAGCACCAACATAACATGCCCACAACTTCCTAACCTGTACGTCTTCGGAATGTGGGAGGAAACCGGAGCACCCGGAGGAAACCCACACAGACACGGGGAGAACGTACAAGCTCCTTACAGACAGTGGCCGGAATTGAACCCAGGTCGCTGGCGCTGTAATATAGTTTATGCTAACTGCTACAACACTGCCGTGCTGTGGTAGAAGCTATGAAATAAGGACAGTTAGAGGGTGAGAACACAGCAAAGGAACATAAAAGCTGTGAAACGTAGAGCTGTGGGACATGCCCTGCAGATCAGGCTCTGCTAATGGATGGAGAAAAACTTAGTATCACAGATGGACGGACCAATTCTGATGAAGACAGAGCTAGAGAGTTATGGAAGTTGTATCTGATCTGGAGTCTAGAAGGCTTCAAAGTGGCCAAACAGAAGATGAAGCGCTGTTCCTCAAGCTTGCATGGGGCTGTGTTGTAACAGTGCAGGAGGCCACTGACAGATTGCTCAGAATGGGAGTGAGATGGAGAATTACAGTGGCAGCAAATAGGAAGATCAGGATCACTTGGCATTTGATTTCTCCAGTATAGAGGAGGATGCATGTGAACACCAAATGCAGTGCACTAGATTGGAAGAAGTGTGGGCAAATGGGACTTAGCTCAGATGGCATGGATGAGTTGGGTCTCAGGGCCTGTTTCCCTGCTGTAAAACTCTATGACTCGAAGTGCAAGTGAATTGTTGCTTCATCTGGAAAGACTGCTTGGGTCTCCAGATGGTGGGAAGGGAAGAGATGAAAGGACAAGTGTTGCATCTCCTAAGGTTGCAAGGGAATGTGCCCTAAGAAGGAGAGTGGTTGGTGAAATCAGAAGAGTGGTCCAGGCTGTCATGAAGGGAACAGTCCCATCAAAATGCTGAAGGTGCAGGAGGAGGAATATGTGTCTGGTGGAGTTGTAGGAAATTACAAAGGATATTCCACTGAATGTCAGTGCTGGTGGGGTGAAGTTGAGAACATTTCCTCTGTCCGAGAGGAGAGAGGCTGACAGCAGAGGTGTGAGAAATAGATGAGATGTGGTCAAGGACTCTGCGGCACGGTAGTGTAGTGGTTAGCAGAATGCTATTACAGCACCAGCGACCCGGGTTCAGTTCCCGCCACTGTCTGTAAAGAGTTTGTACGTTCTCCCTGTGTGTCTGCGTGGGTTTCCTCCGGGTGCCCCAGTTCCTCCCACATTCCAAAGATGGACAGGTTAAGAAGTTGTGTGCATGCTATGTTGGCGCCAGAAGAGTAGCGAAACTTGCGGGCTGCCGCCCAGCACGTTCTCAGTGACACAAAAAGACGCATTTCACTGTGTGTGTTGATGTACATGTGACTAATAAATAAGTATCGTATACCTTATGGTAGCGGCAAAGCCATGACTCAGAGACAAGGCAAACATCGAGAAGGGAGACGCACATTTGTGGAAAGTCTTATCGCCAGAGTAAATACGACTGAGACGGATGAACAGGGAGATTGGAATGGTGTCCTCGTAGGAGGTAGGGTGGAAGGAAGTATAGTGAGATAGCCGCAGGACTCTGGAGGCTTGTAATGGATGTTTGTTGCTATCCTAACCCCTGAAATGGATTAGGAAAGGAAACACAAGAAAGTAGGAGCTTGAATATGACATGCGACCCCTCCAACACTTTCCATCACATTCAGTGTGATCATGGCTTAACTTACCAGGGGTCAGCTCCTCCTCAGTTCCACATAGCCCTCTAATTCCCATTAAAAAAATATCTACCCCCCTCTAAAAATGCCTCCAATGATCTAGCTACCACAGTTCTATGAGGTAGAGAATGCCAGAAATTCACACACACTGCGAGAAGAAATTCCTATACATGTTGTTTTTAAATGGCCACCCATGGAATCATAGGATCGTACAGTGCAGAAACGAGCTCCTTTGGCCCATCTTGTCCATGCTGACTGTAATGCATATCAGTGCTAATCCCATATCCCTCAACTCCTCTCTAATCATGTACTGTCCAAATGCCTTTTAAACCTTGTAATTGTATCTGAGTAAAAAAACGTACCCCTCACGTCTGTTCTGAACCTACTCCCTCTCACCTTAAATACATGCCCTCTGGTATTGGATGGCTCAATAATGGGAAAAAGATTTTGCTTGTCCACTCTATCTATGCCCCTCATAATTTTATACACCTCCAACAGATCACCCCTTAGCCTTCGCCGTTCCAGAGAAAAAAGCCCAAGTTTGTCCAGCCTCTCTGATAGCACATGCCCTCTAATCCAGGCAGCATCTGAGTAAACCTCCACTGTACCCTCTCTAAAGCCTCAACATCCTTCCATTAGTTGAACACTAATATTGCCTTTGGCAAAAATGCAGTGAAGAAGGTTGTACAGGAACCTTGACCCAACATCTCCCTTTCTTCAGCGTGTCACTGACCCTGGAATGAAGACCTTGCACACAAGCTGGTGTGACCATGCTCAATGGAAGCAGAACTTGTAACCCGTATGTGCAAGGATCCATCCTGTGCTTAAGTTACGATGGTCTGCTCCATTTACTTTGATAGTCCAAATTCATGGAATTGTAATATTGTTACCATTTAGAATGAGGCCATTCAGCCTGTAAAGTCAATGCTGTCTACTTGTGGAGCCAGAAACAATCTGCTGGAGGAACCCAGTGGGTCGAGCAGCATCTGCGGGGGGAATGTAATTGTCGATGTTTCGGGTCGAAACCCCTGGATCAGGACTGGGAGTAAGAGAAGTGAGATGGCCAGTATAAAGAGGGGAAGGGGAGGGGTGAGACAGGAGTCTGCGGTGACTGCTGGAATTAGCAGTTGGTTATTCCTTTCCCCCCCAAAGATGCTGCTTGACCCACTGAGTTCTTCCAGCAGATTGTTTGTTGCTGTAGATTCCAGCATCTACAGTAGCTTGGACCTCCCCTACTTGTAGAGCAATCCTATTTGTCCCATTCCCATGTCCTTCCAGAACTCTGCAATTTCTTTCTTGAGTTTCTCAAGTTCAAATTCTCTGAAGCGTTTACCTTGAGGCAGGACCAAAACAGATCGTCTCTCCCTCTCTGAGCAGTCTGGACTCCTGCCAGGACTCCCTCATCTGAATAAAAGAGCTGCCCTCCTTTGCCGAGGATGGCATGCCAGGAGCCAGTGAAATCGCTAAACAAACCAGGCCACAAATCGAGGCTTCAGTTCCCAGAGAAATATCGGTGGAAAATAGTCTAAACCACAGATCTGGTCTATAAGCATGTTTTCATTGTAGCAAGGATTTGAACCCTCTTTGCAGATATGCTTCACATTTCCAGACCTGGATTAGCAAGTGTTTGTTGATCTGCGACTAACTCCATAGATATTCATGATGATGTGTGTTTTTGTAGGAGTTTACTAGAAAAGAAGGCGCTTCAGTCACATCCTATTACATCCTGTCTGATTGCCTCTCTGCGCTTAATCTCTTTGCCTCTGTAAACCTAAATATAGGATCAAACAAAATGCCTGCAGGACTGCATTAACCTATAATTAAAGCTTGGACTGATGTTTTCATCTAAGTGCAAGCAAGCAATACAATTTCACATTTATCTGCCACTCCATGAGTGAGCAATGCTTGAGTCAGTTACAGTACGACTGCATGCGCTTTAGAGGGGAAACGCTGAATACTCCCACAGAGCTGAAGCGGACAACAGTCACAGTCACTCCAGCTGCTGGAAATGTGAAATGAAGACCATAAATGCTCAGTTTGGATGGAGGGAGAAACAAAGTTACAGCTTGGTCATAGACCTTCCATAACAACCCCTCTTTCCTCAATCTTCCTTGCTTAGTTGATGGGGATCTATGAAGGATTATCAGAGAGTTTTGGTATGGTAGATGCAAAGGCCATAAATAAGACACTTGGGCACAAATCCGATATCTGACATAAAATGCTCGGAACACTCAGTTGGTTGAGCAGTGTCTGTGGAGAGCGAAACAGGTTCAGGAATCTCTCAAATGAAGAGCAGGCTGAGCTGCCTCAATGACTATCGCCCGGTAGCGCTCACATCTGCTGTGATGAAGAGCTTTAAGAGGTTGGTCATGGCTAGAATTAACTTCTGCCTGAGCAAGCACCTGGACCCACTGCAATTTACACTATCAACACAACAGGTCTACAGTGAACACAATCTCACAGGCCTCTCAACTCTGCTTTGGAGCACCTAGACTTCAGCAAAACATACGTCAGGCTGCTGTTTATCGATTACAGCTTGGTGTTCAACACCATCATCCCCTCAGTACTAATCAACAAGCTTCAAAACCTGGGCCTCTGTACCTCCCTCTGCAACTGGATCCTTGACTTCCTTATTGGGAGACCACAGTCAATATGGATCAATAATAACATCTTCTCGTCACTGACAAACACAGGTGCACCTCAAGGATGCGTGCTGAGCCACTGCTGCACTCTCTCTACAGTCATGACTGTGTGGTGAGGTACAGCTCAAATGCCGTGTATAAATTCGCTGATGACACCACTGTTGTTGGTAGAATCTCAGATGCTGATGAGAAGGTGTACAGGAGTGAGATAGATCAGTTGGTTGAGTGATGTGCAACAACAACCTCACACTCAACATCAGCAAGACCAAAGAATTGATTGTGGAATTCAGGAAGGGGAAGTCGGGAGACCACACACTGGTCCTCATTGAGGGCTCAACAGTGGAAAGGGTGAGCAGCTTCAAGTTCCTGGGCATCAACATCTTGGAGGATCTACCCTGGGCCCAACACATTGATGCAATCACGAAGAAGGCATACTAGTGGCTCTACTTTGTTAGTAGTTTGAGGAAATTTGGTATGTCACCAAAGATTCTTGCAAATTTCTATAGGTGTATGGTGCAGAGCATTCTGACTGGTTGCATCACAGCCTGGTATGGAGTCTCCAATACACAGGATTGTGAGAGGATGCAGAGGGTTGTAGACTCAGCCAGCTCCATCATGGGCACAACCCTCCCCACCATCGTGGACATCTTCAAATGGTGGTACCTCAAGAAGGCGGCATCCATCACCACCTGGGACATACCCTCTTCTCGTTACTACCATTGGGGAGGAGGTACAGGAGCCTGAAGACCCCACTCAGTGATTTAGGAAAAGATTCTTCCTCTCTGCCATCAGATTTCTGAACAGTCCATGAATCCATAAACACTACCTCATTATTCCTTTTTTTTGCTCTATTTATTTATTTTTTAATTTATAGTAATTTTATGTCTTTGCACAGTACTGGTGCCACAAATTCCACAACACATAAGTCAGTGATAATAAAGCTGATTCTGATTTTGATTCTGATTCTGAATTCAGACATTTTCTTCAGAGATGAAAACAGTAAAGATATTGTAAATTCTCAATCGGTCAGTAACCATGGAAAGAGAAACAGAGCTATCAACCTGAAACCTTGATTCTGTTTCTCTCTCCACAGCTGCTGCCTGACTTGTTGAGTATTTATAGAATTTCTTATTTAGATATCAGATTTCCAGTGTCTGCAACATTTTGCTTTCAGATTACGGTTTCTTAAGTGTAGGGAACCGCATGTCCCAATCAGCCACTTAAAAAAGTGAAAGAGAGAAACCAGGGAATTATAGATCAATGATAAAGCAATTATTGAAGTTTATAACTAATGATGGTGGCTGAATGACTTAAAAGTTTCCAGTTGTTCAGAGAGATTCAGCAAGGATGGGTCCCAAGCAATCCTTCCAGGTGAGGCAGAGCTTCACCTGTGAGTCCGAGGGTGTCATTTATTGCATTTGGTGCTCCCGGTGCGGCCTCCTGTACATCGGTGAGACCAGATGCAGATTGGGTGACTGCTTCGTTGAGCACCTTCACTCCGTCCGCCACAACAGCCAGGACCTCCCGGTGGCCACCCACTTCAATTCCACATCCCACTCCCACACTGACATGTCTATCTACGGCCTCCTCTACTGCCACATTGAGGCCAGACACAGGTTGGAGGAACAACACCTCATATTCTGCCTTGGAAGTCTCCAATCTGATGACCTTAACATCGATTTCTCTAACTTTTGGTAACCCCACCTTTTCTTTTTCTTTCCTCCCCCCCCCCTCACTCCTTCGTCTTCCCTTATTCCTATGGCTCCCTTCCCCCGCCTTGATGACCTGCCTATCTTCTCTTCCCCTCCCCCATCCTTTATTCCATGGTCCACTGCCCTCTCCTACCAGATTCCTTCTTCTTCAGCCATTTGCCTCTTTTACGTCTCTCACCACCTCCCTTCCCCCTCTCACCTGGACTCGCCTATCACCTATCCCCTGCCTGTGTCTGCTCCTCTCCCTGCCCCCACTTTCTTATTCTGGCTTCTGCCCTCTTCCTTTCCAGTCCAGATGAAGGGTCTCGGCCCGAGATGTGGACTGTTTATTTCCCTCCATGGATGCTGCCTGACCTGCTGAGTTCCTCCAGCACTCTTTGTATATTGCAGCAAGAATGTGTAAAGGATAGAGTTTGCATGTTAAAGCTGGTTGAATTTTTGGAGAGGCTGGAAACAATGAATAGGTTGGGCAGCATCAGGGGGAAGAGAAACAGAATTGCTTGTGGGTCACACAATTAGTTAGCATGAGAGATTTTTTTTCAATGTTGGAATTTACTGGACCAATTTAAAAAAAGCCAGGCATCAGCCCTCACAGAATTGAGAAAGAGCTAACAAACCTACGGATGCTGCCCGACCTGCTGAATGCTACAGGCATTTTCTGTTTTTAGTTCAAATTTCCAGCATTTCCAGATTTTTTTTGATTTTCATGTACTTTGGAAAATTTGGTTAAAGTAATTGTCAGGGGATATCTACAGGCGCCATTTATATGGAGCTCCAGAAAGCACTGGAAAGCGTCGTTCATCAGAGATTGTTAGCTAAGGTTGAAATTCATGTAATTTTAGGCAACTTATTGAACTGATCAGGATATTGGCTGACTGACAGGTTAGAGAGCAGATACTGAAATTGGAGCCTTGAAACAGTGAAAACAAAGCACAAGTGGTAGTCCAAAGAGATTTATCTAAAATATTAAAAAGTCATGAGCAGGTACAGGAAATAATCAAAAGGATATCTGGAGGACTGGAATGGAAGTATTTTTAACATGCCATTGCAACATGATTATAAGATAAGATATCTTTAGTCACGTGTACATCAAAACACACAGTGAAATGTATCTTTTGCGTAGAGTGTTCTGGGGGCAGCCCGCAAGTGTAGCCACGCTTCTGGCACCAACATAGCATGCCCACAACTTCCTAACCCGTACGTCTTTGGAATGTGGGAGGAAACCTGAGCACCCCGAGGAAACCCACGCAGACACGGGGAGAACGTACAAACTCCTTACAGACAGTGGCCAGAATTGAACCCGGGTCGCTGGCACCGTGATAACATTATGCTAACCGCTACACTACCATGCTTGCCCATGATTATTGGGCAATGCATGGGGAAATGTGTCCAGTTTGAACATCTAAGAAGGCTGGGGATGAGAACGGTCGCCCACCTCTTTGCGGTCTGTGGGTTTGCAAGGAGGGTGTGGCGAAAGATGCAAGGGTCCTTGTCACGGTTCATTCCCAGCTGCTGCATAACAGAGGATTGTCTGATCTACGGTCTGTTTCCCGGGAACACACACAGAAACGGACATCAACTGCTGCTGGCAGGTCATCAACTCGGTGAAAGACGCCCTTTGGTCGGCCCGAAACTTGTTGGTCTTCCAGCACTGCGAGATGTCCGTGAGGGAATGTTGCTGACTGGCACATTCCAGGCTGCAGGAGTACGTGCTGAGGGACACACTGAAGCTGGGTGTAGCCAACGCAAAGGCTCGGTGGGGAAGGACGACAGTTTAGGGTTCTTCTGCCACTGGAGAAGGAGGGTCAGGGTCAGGTGAGAAAGTCCCTAAATATTGTAAATACGGGACTGAGTAGCCCCCAGGGAGCCACACGTGTGGCATTGGTGCTGTTTTTTTATATAAAAAGGTAACACTAATGAATGATCTGTACAAGAACGTAAAGGCTTGCACTGTTTTATAATTGTATATCGTTTGTCTTTTATTATGAATAAAGTTTATTTTGATAAATTTTAAAAAAATCTAAGAAGGCTATATAGGCCTGAGGAGAACTGCAAAGCAGATTACACAAACCAGGCCTTGCAATTTAGGATTGAATTGATCAACGTTTTCAAGATAATACAAGGAATTAACAATGCAGAAGGAGATGGGAAAAGGAAATAATTTAATGAACCTCAGATTAAAGAATGAGGGACAGACTTTCCAGGAGAATTTGGGAAACACTTCTTCACACAAAAGATATGTAAAATTAGGTCCTACAACAGGTTACACAAGACTGCAGTCCTTTGTTTCTCTAGGTTACACAAGAGAACTTGACTCGTCTAACGGGCTCAATGCACTAAATAGTTTATTCCTATCCCAGTGTTCCTCAGCGAACAGTTTGCTGAGAAACAGGGTTCATACTTCAGCTTGAGGATCCTTTGTCAGGACTGGGAAAGAGAAAAACAAGTTAGTTTTAAGTTGCAGAGATGGTGGGGGAGGGATTGAGAGGGCAAAGATAACATTGTGACGGGGAGGCCAGGTCAAAGGGGTTAATGGGGACAGTTGGATGGTGATTATGCTTCCCGTTCTGCATTATGTCTTGCTAATAGCAAGGCTGTGGGATGTGCCCAGCAGACCTGGCTATTCTGATGAAGAGAGAAAAACTGAACCAATGTCACAGATGGATGAGTCACAGAAATAGCCATTTCAGATACATCCAGAGAATACGAGTTATCTAAAGTTGGAAAATTCGATACTGAGTTGGGAAGGCCCAGGAGGAAGGTGAGATGTTAGAACATAGAACATAGAACACTACAGCACAGTACAGGCCCTTTGGCCCACAATGTTGTGCCGACATTTTCACCTGCTCTAAGTCTATCTAACCCTTCCCTCCTACATAGCCCCCTATTTTTCTATCATTCATGTGTCTATCTAAGAGTGTCTTAAATGTCCCTAATGTATCTGTCCCCACAACCTCTGCCAAGCAGTGCGTTCCACGCACCCACCACTCTCTGTGTAAAAAAAACTTACCTCTGACATCCCCCTTATACCTTCCTCCAATCACCTTAAAATTTTCTCCCTTCCTGTTAGCCATTGTCGCCCTGGGAAAAAGTCTCGGACTGTCCACTCGATTTATGTCTCTTATCATCTTGTACACCTTGTACACCTCTATCAAGTTCCACAAGCTTGTTTTGGCGCTCGTTGCAACAGTGCAGGAGGCCACAGGCAGAAAGGGAAGAGTGGGAGTGTGATGGAGAATTAAAGTGGCAGGCAACAAGAGGCTCAGTGTCACCCCTGCACGTTGTTGTATCTTCCTTAGCCACGGGTGAGGTACCGGAAGACTGGAGGGTGGCTAATGTTGTATATTAATTTAAGAACTGCCAGGTACAATTGCAACATTTAAGAGATATTTGGATAGGGTTATAGAGGGGAGGGGCTTGGAGGCTTTTGGGCCAAACGCAGGCAGCTGGGACTAGCAGGGAGGATGCTGTGGTCAGTATGGACCACTTGGGCCAAAGGGCCTGTTTCTGTGCTTTATTACTCTATGACTAAGAAGGGCTGTAAAGACTGGTCAAGAAACTACAAGCTGGTGAGCCTGATATCAGCGGTGGGAAAGTTACTAGAGGGTATTCTGAGTGACAGGATCTATCTACTTTTGGAAAGGCTAGGATTGATTAGGGATACACAGTCTGGCTTTGTGCATGGGAACTTGTGTCTCACAAATTTAACAGAGTTTTTTGAAGAGGTGACCAAGAGGATTGATGAGGGCAGGGCAGTAGACATTGTCTGCATGGACTTTAGCAAGGCTTTTGACAAGGTCCCTCATGGTTGACTGGTCCAGAAGATAAGATGGGATCTAGGGTGAGCTTGCCAATTGGATACAAAATTGGCTTGGCGAA
This sequence comes from Pristis pectinata, assembly GCF_009764475.1. Classification (NCBI taxonomy): domain Eukaryota; kingdom Metazoa; phylum Chordata; class Chondrichthyes; order Rhinopristiformes; family Pristidae; genus Pristis; species Pristis pectinata. The sequence continues at coordinate 10,953,040 of NC_067406.1, read as the reverse complement.
AGGCATCAGAGGGTGGTAGTGGATGGTTGTTTTTCAGATTGGAGGCCTGTGCCCAGTGGAGTGCCGCAAGGATTGGTGCTGGGTCCTCTGTTGTTTGTCGTCTATATTAACGATTTGGATGAGAATGCTGGTGGCGTAGTTAGTAAGTTTGCAGATGACACCAAAACTAGTGATGTGGTGGACAGTGAAGAAAGTTGTCTAAGGTTACACAGGCACGGTAGTGTAGTGGTTAGCGTAACGCTTTACAGCACCAGCGACCCAGGTTCAATTCTGGCTGTTGTCTGTAAGGAGTTTGTACGTTCTGCCCCTGTCTGCATGGGTTTCCATAGAACCATAGAACCATAGAACAATACAGCACAATACAGACCCTTTGGCCCACCATGTTGTGCCGCGCTTCAAACCACACCTAAGACTATCTAACCCCTTCCTCCCACATATCCCTCTAACTTAAATTCCTCCATATGCTTATCTAACAATCTCTTGAACTTGTCCAATGTATCAGCCTCCACCACCACCCCAGGCAATGCATTCCATGCACTAATCACTCTCTGGGTGAAAAACCTCCCTCCGACATCACCCTTGAACTTCCCACCCAATACCTTAAAGCCATGCCTCTTGTTTTGAGCATTGGTACCTTGGGAAAGAGGCACTGGCTGTCCACTCTGTCTATTCCTCTCTATCATGTCTCCCCTCATCCTCCAATGAGAACAGCCCTAGCTCCTTTAGTCTCTCCTCATAATCCATACTCTCTAATCCAGGAAGCATCCTGGTAAATCTCCTCTGCACTCTTTCCAATGCCTCCACATCCTTCCTATAATGAGGCGACCAGAACTGGACACAGTACTCCAAGTGTGGCCTAACCAGAGTTTTGTAAAGCTGCATCATCACTTTGCGGCTCTTAAACTCGATCCCCCGACTTATGAAAGCTAACATCCCATAAGCTTTCTTAACTACCCTATCCACCTGCGAGGCAACTTTCAGTGATCTGTGGATATGAACACCCAGATCCCTCTGCTCCTCTACACTGCCTAGAAACCTGCCATTTACCTTGTACTCCACCTTGGAGTTTGTCCTCCGGGTGCTCTGGTTTCCTCCCACATTCCAAAGACGTAGGGGTTAGGAAGTTGTGGTCATGCTATGTTGGCGCCAGAAGCGTGGCGACACTTGCGGGCTGCCCCCAGAACACTCTACGCAAAAGATGCATTTCACTGTGTGTTTCGATGTACGTGTGACTAATAAAGATATCTTCTCTTATCTTATGTAGATCAACTGGGAAAGTGGGCAAAGGAATTAACTCAGACAAGTGAAAAGTGATGCAGTTTGGGAAGTTAAACCAGGACAGGACAAGATGATGAAGAAGGTACATGACATGCTTGCCATCATCGGGGTATTGAGTACAAGAGTTGGGACATCATGTTACAGCTGTACAAGAGGTTGGTGAGATTGCACCTGGAATATTGTGTGCAGTTCTGGCCACCATTCTAACAGGAGGATGTGATTAAGCTTGAGAGTGTGCAGAAAAGATTCACAAGGACTTTTCTGGGACTGTAGGGCTTGAGTTATAAGGAGAGACTGGATAGGCTGGGACTGTTTTCCCTGGAGCGAAGGAGGCTGAGGGGTGACCTTACAGAGGGACCTTACAAGGTGAATGGTTTCTAGTCTATTTTCCAGGGTAGGGGAGTCTAAAACTAGATGGCATAGGTTTAGGGAGAAGGGAAAGATGTAAGGGAGACCTGAGGGTAAGGTTTTTCACACAGAGAGTGGTGAGTATATGGAACAAGCTACCAGAGGAAGTGGTAAAGATGGGTACAATTACAATGTTTAAAAGCCAATTGGACAGGTACAGGATATGAAAGGTCCAGAGGGTCATGGGCAAATGCAGGCAATTGGGTCAGAAAGCTCAGAAAGGCACCTTAGTTGGCATGGACAAGAGCAAAACGGCCTGTTTCCATGTTTTATACATCTATGATGCTGCCATTTTCCTCAGAAGCATTTTCTGTTTTTGTTTCAGATTTCCAGCATCTGCGGTTTTCTTGATTTTAAGATAAGATATCATAAGATATCTTTATTTGTCACATGTATATTGAAACACACAGTGAAATGCATCTTTTGCGTCGAGTGTTCTGGGGGTTCTGTCGCCACACTTCCAGCGCCAACATGGCATGCCCACAACTTCCTAACCCGTACGAATTGGAATGTGGGAGGAAACCGGAGCACCTGGAGGAAACCCACGCAGACACGGGGAGAACGTACAAACTCCTTACAGACAGTGGCCAGAATTGAACACAGGTCGCTGGCGCTGTAAAGCGTTACGTTAACCGCTACACTACAGTGTGATTTGTGGCAGGTAAAAGCTGGGCAGTATAACATGTTCCAGGCAGCCGTTGGAAATGGAATAAGGATCAGGAAGTTGGTGGACAGTGAGTGAGGGTCTTGGATACTGGTGAACCATAGGGAGATAATTCAGTGGTCAGAGAACATAGAACATTACAGCACGGTACAAGCCCTTCGGCCCACAATGTTGTGCTGACATTTTACCCTACTCTAATATCTATCTAACCCTTCCCTCCCCACACAGCCCTCCAGTTTTCTATCATTCATGTGGCTATGTAAGAGTCTCTTAAATGTCCCAAATGTATCTGTCCCCGCAACATTGGCTTGATGTGTAGGGTCTGATGGATATTGGAGCGAGGGTCACTCTTTTTGTGCAGCAGTCTCTCAACGTTACTGGAGGTTAGTGTTGCATTGTAAAAACACAGGTACGAAGACAAGCAATTGCAAAGCTATTAAGCAACACATCCACGGAGCATCTTGTTTGACTGATTCACCCTGTGGCATTAAGCATACTGATTGTCAGGTTATTTTATCCACCAACTAGTTGCAGTTATCTTATATTACATTGATGTTTGACACTTAATTAAATGTGCCAGGCTTTAAGGCAGCTTGTGTTGATGCAACCATTTAAAGTAATTGAGTCCAAATCTGCTATTTTACTCTATCACTGAGCAAATTATTTGGAATTTAGGGAAATTAGAGAAATCTTATTCTGTTCAGCATAGTCATATTTCTGTAGATATTAATGATACAGCTAATAACAGGAAATGCTGGAAGTACTCAGCAAGTCAGGCAACATCTGTAGGTAGAGAAACTGAGTTAACATTTGAGGTTGAAGATCCTTCATGAGATAAGTTGTAAGATAATGTGGAAGTGAAATAGAATAGTTACAGAGGTATTGACCTAAGGTAGAGAAATGGAGTCATTGAGTCATAAAGCATTGAAAAAAGGCCGACCTAAACTGGTGGAGTTGTAGATAGTGAGGAAGGTTGTCAAAGGATACAACAGGATAAAAACCAGTTGGAAATGTTGGCAGAGATAAGATAAGATATCTTTATTAGTCATATGTGCATTGAAACACACAATGAAATGCACCTTTTGAGTAGAGTGTTCTGGGGGCAGCCTGCAAGTGTTGCCACGCCGGAAGCCATGCCCACAACTCCTAACCCGTACGTCTTTGGAATGTGGGAGGAAACTGGAGCACCCGGAGGAAACCCACGCAGACACGGGGAGAACGTACAAACTCCTTACAGACAGTGGCTGGAATTGAACCGTGGCCGCTGGCACTGTAATAGCGTTACGCTAACTGCTACACTACCATGCCTGCCCAGGACTGGCGTTAATCTGGAGAAGTGCGAGGTGTTGCACTTTGGAAGGTCAAAGGTAAGAGGAAAGTATACAACAAATGGCAGGACCCTTAGGAACATTAATGTACAGAGCGATCTTGGGGTGCAAGTCTCTACTTCCCTGAAAGTGGCAATGTAAGTAGATAGGGTGGTAAAGAAGGTGGACGACATACTTGGTTGGGGTGTTGAGCATTAAATTGGGAAGTCATGTTGCAGCTGTATACAACTTTGTTTCCAGCCACATCTGGAGTATTGTGTGCAGTTCTGGTTGTCACCTTACAGGAAGGATGTGGAGTCTTTGGGAGGGTGCAGAAAAAGTTCACCAGGATGTTGCTTGGATTGGAGAATATTATCGTAAGGAGAGGTTAGACAACTTGGATTGTTTTTCTGGAGCATTGGAGACTGAGGGTGCAACTTGAGAGAAGTTTATTTTTATATTTCAAAATAAACTTTGTTCATAATAAAAAATATACAAAAAAATAAACAGTGCAAAACTTTTTACAGTCTTGGTCAATGCATTCAGTAGTGTTAACTTTTTTAACCATTGCCGCTCATGTGGCCCCCTGGGGTCAGACACCAGTTCAATGTTTGAGGGGCTTCCCCACCCGACTCAGACCCTCCACCATGTGCGGTAGCGGAAGGGCCCAGACTGTGGTCCTTCCCCACAGAGCCTTTGCGTTGGCTGCACCCAGCTTCAGTGCATCTCTCAGCATGTACTCCTGCAGCCTGGAATGTACCAGTCAGCAGCATTCCTTTACGGACATCTCACAGTGCTGGAAGACCAAGTTTTGGGCAGATCAAAGGGCGTCTTTCACTGAGTTGATGAACTTCCAGCAGCGATTGACGTCTGTCTCGGTGTGTGGCCCTGGGAACAGCTTGTAGATCAGACAGTCCTCTGTCACTCAGCTGCTGGGGATGAACCGGGACACGGACCCTTGCATCCGTCTCCACACCCCCTCAGCAAATCCACAGTCTGCAAAGGAATAGATGACCGTCTCTTCCCCTCCACAGCCGTCCTGAGGGCAGTGAGCACTGGGGATAATATGTCGTCTGTACAGGAAGGATCTGAGGGCCCGTCTCACCGCCAGCTAAGTGAGGCCTTGGTGCTTGTTAGTGAGTTCTGACGATGAGGCATTCTGCCAGATGATCAGGACAATTTGCTCAGGAAACCACCCCACTGTCTCCAAAGTGTCCCCATCCCGCAGTGTCTGCAGGACGTTCTGTGCTGACCACTTCTTGATGGACTTGTGGTCAAAGTGTTTGCTTGGAAAATCTCTTTCATAAAGGACAGGTAGTGCAGAAATGTCCAGCTGACTAGGACGTTGCATGGCAATGGGGCCAGAGCTATCTTCAGCAACATCAGGGACAGCTAGGACCTCAGCACACAGTGACATTTGGTGCCCACATACCTTGGTTCCACACACAGCCTGGTGTGCAGCCACACACGAAGGTGGTCACTCGATGAGGCCAATGTTGGGTACATTTTTGCCCGCATTCTCAGTGCATTGTGACCCATTGGACTTGTTCCACCTTGGACCCCCAGATGAACTAGAAGATGGTATGGATGATTACTGAGGTGGAGGAGCAGGGGATGGGCTATACCTGTGCCAAGTACAGCAGTCCTGAGAGCACATCGCACCTGATGACCAAGTTCTTCCCAGTTATTGAGAGAGATCGCTGTTACCACAGTCCCAATTTTTGTTTGACCTTTCCAATCTGCTCCAGCTAATTCTTGTTATGCGCCTCGGCCCCTCCGAACCAGATCTCCAGCACCTTCAGGTAGTCAGACCTGATGGTGAAAGGGACATTGGATTGGTTGGGCCAGTTGCTGAAGATCATGTCTTCGCTTTACAGTGATTGACTCTGGCCCCTGATGCCAACTCAAACTGGTTGCAGATGCTGTTCAATCTTCAAACTTACTGTGGATCCAAGCAGAAGGCAGCGTTCTATGAATCTGTGCAAATCATCAAGCTTGCATTTACACCAGCACCATGTTATTTCTCCCCCCATTTCCATCAACTTCCTTCAGATACTACCACTCACCTACATTAGGGGTACTGTTCAGATATCTTTATTAGTCACATGTACATCGAAACACACAGTGAAATGCATCTTTTCGTGTAGAGTGTTCTGGGGGCAGCCCACAAGTGTCACCACACTTCTAGCGCCAACATAGCATGCCCACAACTTCCTAAACCGTATGCCTTTGGAATGTGGGAGGAAACCGGAGCACCCGGAGGAAACCTACGCAGAACGTACAAACTCCTTACAGACAGCAGCCGGAATTGAACCCAGTTCACTGGTGCTGTAATAGCGTTAGGCTAACCACTACACTATATGATAGCTCATTAACCTTTCAACACACACATCTTTGGAATGTGGGAGGAAAACGGAACACCGGGGGGAAACCCATATGGTCACAGGGAGAACATGCAAACTCCACACAGACAGGACTGGAGGTCAGGATCAAACCCAGGACCCTGGAGCAGTGAGGCAGCAGCTCTACCCGCTGTGCCACTTTGCCACCCTGGTAAGTGAGAAAAGGAGTAGAGGAGATGTTTTTCTCCCCCTCCCTCTCTCTCTCTCTCACTTAACAGTGCCTCAGCTGTTAGCTCTACTGCCACATAGCTCCAGAGATCTATTTCTCAAGTGCTGTCTGTCACGAACCAGCAACAAAAGAAACACACTGAGCATGATTTAGTGTTAAAAACTATTTTATTAATCACTACTTATGATAATACGTAAAATAAAAGTAAAAATGTTAGTATGTTAGAATTCAAGAATGTTAAACCTCGAACGTTAACCCCAAAACTAAACTCTTCGTGTGTGTGTGTGTGACAATGTCCAAAACTCCCAGTTCCTGAATGGTTCTTAAAGTTCAGTTCCGCAAGCCATAAGGTGAAACATGAGCAAGGGCTTCTTCAACAACCACCGTTGTCTGAAGATAAGATGTAGATGTAGAAAAACTTAGAGAGAGTACATACGAAATCCAAATGTTCCACGATGGAACCCAAACGACACTTCAGTGTTTACTCGGTAGTGACTTCCTCACCCCAAAAAGCATCCGAACCGTGGTCGTCCACATACAAATACCTGTTTCCTTCTACAGGTCAACAACAAAGTGAACTCCACCGGATTACTTCCAACTTCCATACATGGATTTCAGTGGCAAACACAGTTATTGTTTCTCATCCATCGATAGAGAAAACAAGCAGGCTGGTGTCTCTCTCCCTTCTCTCTCTCTCTTTCTTCTTCTAACTTCTTCAACAACGTCATTACGTCCTTTATCTTCTATTGACGTAAGCACGCCCCACACACACATACACACACACTCTCTATCTTAAAGGGACTTTCACTGAGTCCGTAACACCTCCCACCTAAAAAAAAAAATTTTTCCAAGAAAATTTTAACCGCGCATAGTTAGTAATGTTAATAATTATCATGCTACACAACTACAGACTATCAGATTAGTACAGATACATGTTTCCCATTTAACATCGAGAAAGACAATCAGCAATCACATTATCTTTGCCTTTAATGTGAGTTATCATGAGATCAAACTCTTGCAAAATTAAACTCCAGTTTAACAGCCTTCTGTTCTTGTTTTTGACTCGGCTCAGAAACACCAATGGGTTATGATCTGTATACACAGTCAATGGTTTCTGAGCGGTGCAAACATATACACTGAAATGTTGCAAGGCTAAAACAAGCGACAGTAATTCTTTCTCTATGGTGGAATAATTCTTTTGATGCTCATTAAATTTCTTTGAAAAGTAAGCTACAGGATGGTCAATATCATCAAGGTCACCCTTCTGCAACAACACAGCTCCTGCAGCTTCATCACTGGCATCTACTGCTAATGAAAATGGCTTTTCAAAGTCAGGTGTTCTGAGCACAGGATGGTAGCATAAAATGGCTTTCAGCTTCTTAAATGCTTCTTGACAAGAATCTGTCCAAACAAACTTTACTCCCTTCTTCTGAAGATTAGTTAGGGGAAGAGCAATATCAGCAAAATTTTTACAAAATTTTCGGTAATATCCAACCATTCCCAAAAATCTTCTAACGGTCCTCGTACCTGTGGGAATAGGGAACTCAGATATTGCTTGAACTTTTGCCTGAACAGGAGCTTGCTTGCCTTGACCTACAACATAACCAAGATACGTCACAGTGGCATGGCCAAATTCACTTTTAGCCAAGTTAACTGTAAGGTTAGCCTTGGAAAGTCTTTCAAACAACCTTTCTAACGCAGAGATGTGATCTTCCCAAGTATCATTCCCAGTCACTAAGTCGTCAATGTAGGCATCTGTATGTTTTAACCCATGAATCACTGAATTAATCATTCTTTGAAATGTTGCCGGAGCATTTTTCATTCCAAATGGCAAAACATTGTATTCATACAATCCAGAAGGGGTTACAAAGGCTGAAATCTCCCTTCCTCTATCTGTTAATGGAACACACCAGTACCCTTTTAATAGGTCAATCTTTGTAAGAAATTTTGCCTTTCCCACTCTGTCTATGCAATCATCCACCCTAGGAATAGGGTAAGCATCTGACTTTGTTACAGCATTCACTTTCCTGTAATCTGTGCAAAATCTAACAGTTCCATCAGGTTTAGGTACAATAACACAGGGCGAACTCCAATTTGAAGTAGAATGTCTAATAATATCATTTTCCAACATGTATTTTATTTCCTGATCAACAAGTTTACTTTTTTCCACATTCATTCGATATGGGTGTTGTTTGATTGGTTTTGCATCCCCAACATCAACATCATGGGTAATTATCGATGTTCTGTTTGGAACATCTGGGAACAGATTTTTAAATTTTAAAATTAATTCTCTCATCTGTTGTTTTTGTGAAACTTGTAAATGGTCCAACTTCGTTTCAAGGTTCTCCAGGATATTTTGGTTTTTTAGTTTCGATGGAACAATATTTGGTCTAAATTGGCCTTCCTCAACATCAACATCAGGCATTCTAGAAACAACCTTTACACCATCCACCAAGGCCACAACTGAATCCCTCTCATAATAAGGTTTTAGCATGTTTACGTGACAGAGTTGTGTTTTCTTGCGTCTATCTGGTGTTTTGATTATATATGTTAGATCAGTCACTCGAGATTCAATAACATAGGGTCCAGAAAAACGAGCTTGCAAGGGATTATTTTGGCTAGGGAAAAATACCAACACCTTTTGCCCCACTGCGAATGTCCTAGGCCGAGCACGTCTATCAAAATATGTCTTCATTCTTATCTGGCTTGTTTTCAGATTCTCTCTCGCTAGCTGGCAGACTCTCTCCAACCGAGTTTTAAATTTTTGGACATAGTCCAACAGACTCAAGTGAACTTCCTCATTAACCCATTGCTCTCTCAACAACTCCAAAGGTCCTCTCACCCTATGTCCAAACACAAGCTCAAACGGACTAAATCCGATTGACTCCTGGATCGATTCTCTAACGGCAAACAAAAGTAAATGGATACCTTCGTCCCAATCCTTGGTGTTTTCAAAGCAATAAGTCTTCAGCATATTTTTGAGAGTAGAATGAAATCTCTCCAGAGCTCCTTGAGATTCTGGGTTTCCTTGAGCTCAAACACAGGTGTGTCAATAGTCTCTGCTCCATGGCGTTTGAATGAGCCAGTGATGATATTGAACACTTTCTCACGGATCGCCATTTGTTTTGGATTTATGGGTTAAAGCATAATCATCTGCCAACCTAGCAGTTTGTCAGTTTGAACATTGTGGAGTTTGAACATTCTCCCTGTATCTGCATGGATTTCTCTAAGGTTAATTGGCTTTTGTAAATTACCCCAAGTGTAGTATGTGGCAAAAGTCCCAAACGGAAGTTGATAAGCATGGAAGAAAGAATAAGCTGTACGGTTGCAGGGAAGTAAGACAATGAGGAACGGGACAGAAGGGATGGCCTTCAGAAGTGAAGGGTTAAGAATTGCAACCATACCTATAACTGGTAAACAAAATATATATATCTATGCATTTATATTTCTCTAGCAAGGACTAGCAAGCTGCTGGCCCGATAGTTAAGTTGGAATGTTAAGTATGTTAACTGCCTTTGTTTCGGATAATGGACCATTCCGATATGTCAGACGGTGGCGATACTGGGTGTAATTAACATCGAGGTGAAAGCTTGGTCTAAACAATGAAGGGGGATACCTGCCTTTGAATGCCTTGGTTATAACTCAATTATACTAAGACAAGAGGTGTGATAGCTGTCTCGGGATCTCTATAGCTTGACCAAAACTCGCGGCACTGTTTGCATGGGATGTGCGTGACAATCCCTGTATAAATGTCTGTCTGCCCTTTGTGTGGGGAGAACTTGGGAAGCAACTCTTAGTGAGTGCTGAAGAGAATTCTCCTAGCGGTGCACTGCTAATAAAGGTATTTATTTGAATTGACCTCATGGCACTGTGTTACTTATAGCGGACAGAAGGGGAAAATTAATTTCGGGACGACACTCCTTCTGTGTAATAGTGGGTAAGTTAATCTGTCCTACTTTGCAAAGATGTACTCAAGCAGATGCACAGACAAGAAACCTCTGGCCAACTGGTGGTAATGCCGTACTCCCAGTATAGAAGAAGTTGTATAGGAGAAGGCTCTTGAATGACTCTAAACTGTACCAGGAAAGACATGGATAAAGTTCCCTGCCAGATCCCAGGAAAGTATGACATTAAGAATAATTTAGATTTATATAAAGCTTTAAATCTAGTAAAGTGCTCAGATGAGCATCAAAGAAGTAAAGAAGCTTTCAATGATGGCACCTCCAACATTGCGGCATTTCAGCATTAGAACCTGCATACTGTATGTATTGTGTGAGACCTCCAAGCAGTTACAGACTGTTAACAATTCTAGTACCCCAACCCAAGAATGGATATAGCTGCCTTTGGAGGTTCAGTAATAGTTTAATGGAATAATTATCAAGGACATATCCTTGTGCAGAAAGTCACGAGGAATTTTAGAAGATTAAAAGGTGTTTCTGTTGGACTGTGTAAGGTTTCAGGGACTGTAGTGTAAACTGGTAAAAATTGGTTTATTATTGTCAGATGTACCAAGGTACAATGAAAAACTTTGTTCGGCATGCCATCCATGCAGATCATTTCATTACAACAATGGATTGAGGTGGTACAGATGAAAACAATAACAGAACGCAGAATAAAGTGTTACAGTTACAGAGAAAGTGCAGTGAAGGTAGACAATAAGGAGCAAGGCCATAATGAGATAGATTGTGAGGTCAAGAGTCTATCTTATCTTACACAGGGCTTTGGGGCCAGTGGTACGTACTTTCAGGCTTTTTTATCTTCTGCTTGATGGGAGGTGGGGGAGAAGAGAGAATGTCTGGGGTGGGTGAGATTATGTTGGCTGCTTTACTGAGGCAGTGAGACCTGGAAGATGATGTAACAGTTTTATTCTCCTTCTCTAAATAGAGAAAGACTTGCCATGGAGTTTCATTGGACTGGTTCCTGTGCATTTGCCATACAAGGAGATTCTCACTGACAAAACTCAACAGTGTGTATGCTGGAAGGATGCTTCACCTGGACCAGGAGCCTAGAGCCAAGGGTCACAGTCTCCGAATATGGAATAGCTCCTTGAAGTGAAAATTCCTCAGTCAGAGGGCATTAAATATTTGGAATTCTCTACCCTGGAGACAGGGAGGATCAGTCACTGAGTTAATTTGTCATGAACCAGCAACAAAAGAAACACACTGTCATGATTCAGTGTTAAAAACTATTTTATTAATCACTACTTATGATAATAAGAAAAATAAAAGTAAAAATGTTAGAATGTTAGAAGTAAAAATGTTAAACCTTGAACATTAACCCCAAAAACTAAACTCTTCGTGTGGGTGTGGCAAAGTCCCAAACTCCAAGTCCAGGAATGGTTCTTAAAGTTCAGTTCAGCAAACCATAAGGTGAAACATGAGCAAAGGCTTCTTCAACAACCACCGTTGTCTGAAGATAAGACGTAGATGCAGAGAACATAGAGAGGGTAAGTACGAAATCCAAATGTTCCACGATGGAACCCAAACGACACCTCAGTGTTTACTTGGTAGTGACTTCCTCATCCCGAAAAGCATCTGAATCGTGGTCGTCCACACAAATACCTGTTTCCTTCTACAGGTCAGCAACAAAGTGAACTCCACCAGATTACTTCCAATTTCCATACGTGGATTGCAGTGACAGACACAGTTACTGTTTCTCATCCATCGATAGAGAAACTAGCAGGCTGGTGTCTCTCTCCCTTTCCTCTCACTCTCTCTCTCTCTCTCTCTCTCTCTCTCTCTCTCTCTGACTTCGACTGACTTCTTCAACAACGTCATTACATCCTTTATCTTCTGTTGACGTATGCACGCCACACACGCACACACACACACACACACACACAACCACTCTATCTTAAAGGGACATTCACCGAGTCCGTAACAAATTCAAAACAGAGATGATAGATTTCTGGAGATTAAGACAATCAAAGGATAAGGGGATAGTGAAGTAAAGTGATGTTAAGGTAGAAGATCAGCCATGGTCTTGATGAATGGCAGAGCGGGCTCAAAGGAACACCTGGCTTACTCCTGTTCTTCATGCTTATGATTTTCTGTTCAAACAGCGAGTTCAACCAAGTGTTAAGAAACTATTTCCCATAACTAAAAGGCACTTGGATGGCTACATGGATGGGTAAGGTTTAGCGGGACATGGGCCAAACATGGGCAAGTGGGACCAGCTCAGGTCAGCATGGATGAGTTGGGCCAAAGGGTCTGTTTTCATACCATATTACTCTATGACTCTATAACTGAAAAGAGTTGGACTATGGATAATGATCAAAGAATAAGAGGTTGGTTAAGTAAAATTGAACCAATCCTTACTGTTTTTCACTATTGTAAATCCTTGGGTTTCTCTACCCCTGAAGGCTGTAAATAGTCATTGGGCACATTAAGGCTGAAATTGAGAGGCTTTTTTGGGCATTGAGGAAATCAGAATGGGTTTGCGAGGGACAAGATCAGCCATCATCTTATTGAAAGATAGAATGATAGCCTATTCATGCTTAAAGCTCAACCAAGAGAGGAATGACTCTAACACCATTAATTGTCACAAATCCACTAATAACTTATTTAACAGATGTTTGAAAATACTCTGAAGAAAGCTGAAATGTTTGCTCATAACTTACATTCCTGATAACCATAATCATCATGTTTTGCTCTCCATGGTACCCCTCAAGGCCAATAATACTTGTCCTGTTGGGTAATCAGACTGTGCTTTAGCACAGTTCTGACCGATGCCTTACCGCAACAATAATAAATCAAATTTAGAATTGTCTTCAGTGCACTTTTCTTACCTTTCAAAGCAATCTATCACTTCCGCGCCACTTAACATGGCTGCACCAAGTTCAGTCAAGAGAAATAGTATTTCAAAACTTCAAAATATTTGGCAAGCTTTTGGTTCAGTCATCCATGTGAAGGATAAAAGCTGTCAATAGAATAATTCCCCTCTCTTGAGCACCAAGTGTTGCCATTAATTTCTGACCAAATCTAACACAAATCATATCAGAAAGTTATGTCCTCTGTGACTAACAATTATTTTTAGTCTCATTAACTCATCCGACAATGCACAAATGGACATCTTTCACTTCTTACCACAACCATGCTTATTGTTTGAAAATCAAAACTGAAAATTCTCTTTCCGTAACTGTGACCTGCACCTCCCCGTTGCCAGTCACTTCAACTCCCCCTCCCACACTACCACTGCCAGGAGAATTCCAAGCGCAAACTGGAGGAACAGCACCTCATTTTCCGTCTTGGAACCTTGCAGCCTAATGGCATGAATATTGAATTCTCCCACTTTATGTAATCCCCAGCCCCCCTTCCCCACAACCGCCCCCCCCCCCCACCATGCTTCTTTTCTTCTTCCCTTTCCTAACCCTTTTTTTACCCCTCTCTTCTTACCTTTGATCCATCCCCCTGTGGATCTGCTCTCCCCTCCCCTCTCCGCACCTGCCTATCACTATCTCTTACCTGCATCTACCTATCACCTCCCTGTACCCACCCACCCTGCTTCCCCACTTTTGTCCACCTATCACTGCTCTGCTTTTTAATCCTAGATATTGGGCTTCACCCTTTCCTACAGTCCTGAAGAAGGATCCTGACCCAAAATGTTGACCACCTGCTTTTCTCCACGGATGCTGCCTGGCCTGCTGAGTTCCTCCAGCATCATCGTGTTTTTCATCTAGATTCCAGCATCTGCAGTCCTTTGTTTCTCTTCTGAAGATGCTCGAAATCTGAAACAAAAAAGAGATACTCAACAAGTCAGGCAGCATCTGTGGAGAGAGAAAAACAGATTTAATATTTCAGGTCCTAAAAAACACCCTCATGTGCTTCATACAAACACAATCTTTGGAGTTTAGAAGAACGTACAAACTTCCATAACAAACAAATGCACAGTCAGAATCTTTTCCCCAGGTAGAAATGCCAAATGTTAGAAGACATGCATTGAAGGTGAGAGGGGGGAGAGTTTAAAGGAGATATGCAGGGCAAGTTTTTTTACACAGAGCCTGTTGGGTGCCTGGAATGGGCTGCCAGGGGTAGTGGTAAAAGCAGATAATATAGTGGAGTTTCAGAGGCATTTAGATAAACACAAGCATGTGCAGGGAATGGAGGGATTTGAATTATGTGCAGGCAGAAGAGATTTAGTTTAATTTGGCATTGTGTTCAGCGCAGACATCGTGGACAGAAGGACCTTCTGCTGTGCTGTACTGTCCTAAGTTCTATGTTCTCATGGGGGCTTAATAGGGTGGATGCAGGGCTGATGTTTCCCCTGGCTGGAGTGTCTTGAAAGAGTTGTCACAAACTCAAAATAAGAGATTCGCCATTCAAGACTGAGCTGCAAATAAAGTTCTTAACCCAGACGGTACTGAACCTTTAGAATTCTCTACCCAAGAGGACTGTGGAGGCTCAGTCACTGAGTAAATTTGAGAAAGGGACCAATAAATTTTTAGATATAGGGTCAATGCAACATGGCACAGGGATAAACTATGTTCTCACCGAATGGCGGAACAGGCATGAGGGGCTGAATGGCCTAATTCTGCTTCTATTTCTTATAGTCTTACGTTCATATGTAAGTGAGCCAAAAATTGATGCCGAATGTAATGATTAGAAATTAGATCAAGTGACCAAAGGCTTGCTCAAAGAGGTAATCTTCAAGGAGATTCTTTAAAAAGGAGCTTGGTAGAAGAGTGGTCTGGAGAGTGTGTCACAAAGTGTAGGACGAAGTCTGGCGAAGGCATGTCTGTAATGATACAACAAAGGAAGAGGGTGTATGGTGGCATGTGGTTAAGTTATAGCCGCAATGTCAGTCGGAGGCTTTTGACTTTTGATTCGGGGCCATGAGTTCAAATCCCACCAGAGTAGCTCAGGAATGTTAATTCAAGTAACAAAATAGTTTTGGGATTAAAAAGTTCATATCCAATAATAGTGATCATGAAACCACCAGAGAGTTGCTGTAAAAATGCACCTGGTTCACTAATGTCCAGCTGCCTTTACCTGATCTACCAAAATGTGACCCCTGACTCACCAATAGGTTGTCTCTGGCATTTAGTCGGTGTGGGCAGTAAATACCAGCCAGCTGGGCACGGTAGCGTAGTGGTTAGCACAATGCTTTACAGTGCCAGTGACCCAGGTTCAATTCCGGCCGCTGTCTGTAAGGAGTTTGTACGTTCTCCCCACGTCTGTGTGGGTTTCCTCCGGGTGCTCCGGTTTCCTCCCACATTCCAAAGATGTACGGGTTAGGAAGTTATGGGCATGCTATGTTGGCACCGGAAGCGTGGCGACACTTGCGGGCTGCCCCCAGAACACTCTACGCAAAAGATGCATTTCACTGTGTGTTTCGATGTACATGTGACTAATAAAGATATGTTATCTTAACTAGAGAGGAGACACAAAGGGCTGCAGATGCTGAAATCTGGAGCAACAAACAATCTGCTGGAGGAACTCAGTAGGTCAAGCAGCATCTGTGGGAGGGGAAGGGAATTATCCCAGGACTTATTTCTCTCCCCTCTCTCTCTCCTCTCTCTCTCTCCCCCTCTCTTTTAGATAAGATAAGATATCTTTATTAGTCACATGTACATTGAAACACGCAGAGAAATGCATCTTTTGCGTGGAGTGTTCTGG
Organism: Pristis pectinata; assembly: GCF_009764475.1. Lineage (NCBI taxonomy): Eukaryota > Metazoa > Chordata > Chondrichthyes > Rhinopristiformes > Pristidae > Pristis > Pristis pectinata. Next base: position 10,937,198 of record NC_067406.1, on the reverse strand, counting down.
GGGCAGCCCACAAGTGTCGCTACACTTCCGGCGCCAACATAGCACGCCCACAACTTCCTAACCTGTACGTCTTTGGAATGTGGGAAGAAACCGGAGCACCTGGAGGAAACCCACGCAGACACAGGGAGAACGTACAAACTCTTTAGAGACAGTGGGCAGGAATTGAACCTGGGTCGCTGGCGCTGTAAATCATTACGTTAACTGCTACACTACCATGCCTGCCGGATGAGGTGGAATCTGCAAAATGCAGCATGGGCCATGGGATATTTGATAGAACTGCAGGGTGGGCAATTCCTGCAGCCTTTGCCACTAACTTCCACCCTGCTCTCGAAAAACAACTGAGTCCTGATGCAGGGTTTCGACCCGAAACGTCGACAATTCCTTTCCTCCTACAGATGCGGCTTGACCCACTGAGTTCCTCCAGCAGATTGTTTGTTGTACCAGCTAGACCCTGTGAGTGAGTTTAAAATAAATTGTTTACAGAGCTGGGCCAGAAAAGAATTGAAAAACAGAAGCATTTCCTAATTGGCAATCAAACTGATCAACAAAGAAACTCATATTTTCAGCTGTGAGAAAAATAGAGTTGCCAAATGTGTATGCAAAGTAGCAGATTGTCTGAACTATTGAGAGTGAAAGCTAAACCACCCTCACTTAAAAAACAAAAAAAGAAAAGTGAAACTTTGCCAAGTGGAAGAGAAGACCGAAAGTGACAGTAGAAATGAATTTTTTATGGATTTGAGTCAGACAGGAGATGGTTTTTAATGGGCAATCAACCTCAATCTTTCTCTTTCTCTCTCTCTCTTTCTCACTCTCTCTCTCTTTTCCTCCTCTCACATACTCTCTCTGTCTGTCTGTCTCTCTACCTAGAACAGGCCATTTAGCTCATGATGTTGTGCCAGTCTTGATGCTAATTTATACTAAATGTCCTCCTGCTGTGTGTCATCCATATCCCTCCATTCCCTTCACATTCATGTGTCTATCTAAAAGCCTCTTAAACTCCACCAAACTGCCTGCTTCCACGACTACCACTGGTAGCCCATTCCAGGCATCTACCACTGTGTAAAATACTTGCCCCTCACATCGCCTTTGAACTTCCCCCCTCTAACCTTAAAAGCATGTCCTCTGGTGTTTGACATGTCTACCCTGGGGAAAAGATTCTGACTGTCTACCCTAGCTATGCCTCTCATAATTTTAAAAACCTCTATCAGGTCTCCCCTCAGCCTCTGACGCTCCAGAGAGAACAACCCAAGTTTGTTCAACCTCTCCTTATAGCTCATACTCTCTAATCCAGGCAGCATCCTGGTGAACGTCTTCTGCAACTTTTCCACAGTCTCCATGTCCTTCCTGTAATGGGGCGAACAGAATGGCACACAATACCCAAGTGCAGTCTGACTAAAGTTTTATACAGCTGCAACATGACTTCCTTATTCTTATACTCAACACCCCGACCAATGAAGGCAAGCGTGCCATCCGCCTTCTTTACCACCTTATCCACTTGCATAGCCACTTTCAGTGAACTATGGACCAGGATCCCAAGATCCCTCTGTACCTCAGTGCTATTAAGGGGCCTACCATTAACTGTATACTTTCTCCTTTCATTTGACCTCCAAAAGTGCAACACCTCACACTTGCCCGGATTGAACTCTCTCTCTTTCTCTCTCTTTTTCAGACAGTCCCTCGAGATGAGGTGGGATCTGCATTCGGTGCAGCAAGTGGGCCATGAGATGCTTGATAGAACTGTGGGGTGGGATGATTTGAGGGGTGTTGTGAAGTCTTCTCAACATTGACACATTAGTGAGGAAAATATATACTGGCATCGGAGGCAGTTCGAAAGAGGTTCATGTGGCTAATTCCTCAGATGAGAGGGTTGTTCCATCATGAACAGAAATTAGACCTATATTCTTTGTTTAGAAGAATGAGTGGTGATCTTATTGGAACATACAAGATCCTGAGGGGAGCATGATAGGATAGAAATCAAAATGTTTCCAATAATGTGTGTTATTTAAAGCTGAGGTACATGGGAACTTCTTCTCACAGAGGGTGGTGAATCTCTGGAATTCTGTATTCCAGAGGGTTGCGGAGGCTGAATCATCGGGGGTATTTAAAGAAGAAGTAGACAATTTTTTGAAAGGTCAGTGAATTGAGAGCCATGGGGAACTGGCACAGAAGAGGGGTTGAGGCCTGATGGAGATCAGCCATGATTGTATTGAATGGTAGAGCAAGCATGAGCAGCTGAGTGGCTTTGGAGTCATCCATGGGATTAGTTTATTTCCCTCAGGGATGTGGCACGGGGCTTTTTTGAGGTCAGAGCCCTTCTTGGCCACATCTGCAGTTTCCAGGGTTTGCTGCAGAATCTGATGACCCAAGGATGCTGGTTCAGTGTACTGAGCTGGAGGATCAAGACACTCACATCCCACAGGGGAGTCACTGAAATGCTGGATCAGCTCGTTCTTGACAGTACATCCCCTTTGGTGAAGACAGCATTCTTCTTCCAGATGAAAAACACAATGATGCTGGAGGAACTCAGCAGGCCAGGCAGCATACATGGAGAAAAGGAGGCAGTCAACATTTCAGGTCAGGACCCTTCTTCAGGACTGCTGGTAGCCTTCTTCTTCCAGATCGTTCTTACTGAAGGTGTGCCGGTGGTCTTGTTCTTTGAGACAGTGATCTCTTGTTCATTGTTTCCAAAGAGAGTTTCACTGATAGTATGATGGAGTCATAGAATCATAGAGAGAGATACAGCACGGAAATAGGCCCTTCAGCCCACTGAATACAGGCTGACAATCTAGCACCCTTTTATACTACACTACTGTAACCTAATTTATTCTCCCCATATCCCCACCAACTCCCCCAGATTCTACCACACACCTACACACTAGAGGACGTTTGCAGTCGCCAATTAACCTATTAACCCTCACATTTTGGGGATGTGAGAGGAATCCCTGAGAAAACCCACACAGTCACATGGAGAACATGCAAACTCCACACAGACCATAGCAGAAGTCAGGATTGAATCTGGTTCACTGGAGCTGTGAGGCACCACTGTGCCATCTATAATGTGAAACTCACCTTGGGTCAAATATGCTACTAAGGTTTGAAATAATCTGGTTCAGTCCAAGGCAGTTGACAGGATGAGGGGTGGTCACACATTAGGGAACATTTTCCCTAACAGAACATCTTTTTCTAACTAAGACTTTGCTCTTCCAAAGACTTGGTTGAAAGAAATTTCTGCTCATCTAGTAGTGGTAATAGAACAAATAGTCAAACAATTAAAAATTTTTTAAGACTCTAGGCTTTGCCCTGGAGTCACCAGTATGGCCATATAGCTGGAACAAGAATCATCTTCACCCACCACAGGTAGTCAGGGTGGTGAAGAAGGCATTTGGCACGCTGGCCTTCTTCATTCAGGGCACTGAGTATGGGATTTGAGATGTAATGTTGCAGTTGTAAAGACGGAAGTGAGGTTGCATCTGGCTACCCTGTTATAGGAAAAATATTGTTAAGCCGGAAAGAGCAAAGATTTACAAGAATATTGCCAGGACTCGAGGGCCTGAGTTATAGGGAAAGGTTGGCCGGGCTAGGACTTCATTCCTTGGAGAGTAGGAGACTGAGGTGTATAAAATCACGAAGGGCATACATAGGGTGGATGCACACAGTCTTTTTTCTAGGGAAAGGTAATCAGAAACTAGAGGGCATAGTCTTAAGGTGAGGGGGGAAAGATTTTAATGGAACCTGAGGGGCAACTTCTTCACGCAGAGGGTGGTGTGTATATGGAATGAGCTGCCAGAGGAATTGGTTGAGGCAGGTACAATAACAACATTTAAGAGACACTTGGACAGGTAGATGGATCGAAAAGGTTTAGAGGGATATGGACCAAAGGCTGGCAAATGGGACTAGCTTAGATGGGCATCTTGGTCAGCATGGACCATTTGGGTTGAAGGGCCTGTTTCTGTGCTATATGATTCTACGACTCTATAACTGTATGACACTCTGTGGTGCCTCTGCAGTCTCCTAGAAATATAGGCCTCTTTGTCACCCAGTATCTACTTTCAGTTGTAATTTATTCAGCTACTGAATGTAAACGTCACTGGCAAGATTAGCATTGATTGCCCATTTGTAATTACCCTGGACTGTCAACTCCATTGAGTAATCTGGTGTTAGATTTCAGTCAAAGAACATTAATGGACATTCGGAACATTCATACGAATGGAGAGAGGAGAAATGGGTTAAAAATCCTATATCTGAATGCACGGAGTGTCAGGAATAAGGTAGGCGAGCTTGAAGTTCAGATACGAATGGGTAAGTATGATGTTGTTGGGATAACGGAGACATGGCTGCGGGGAGATCAGACCTGGGAAATGAATTTTCAAGGGTATACATGCTATCGTAAGGACAGGAAGGTGGGCAGAGGGGGTGGGGTGACCCTGTTGGTGAGGAATGAGATTCAGTCCCTTGCAAGGGGGGACATTGAATCAGAAGTAGAGTCAGTGTGGATAGAACTGAGGAATTGTAAGGGCAAAAAGACCCTAATGGGTGTTATCTACAGGCCTCCGAACGGTGGCATGGATATTGGGTGCAAGCTGAATAGTGAGTTAATGTTGGCATGTGGCAAGGGTAATGTCACAGTAGTTATGGGGGATTTCAATATGCAAGTGGACTGGGAAAATCGGGCTGGTACTGGACCCCAGGAAAGGGAGTTTATAGAGTGCCTCCGGGATGCATTCTTGGAGCAGCTGGTACGAGAGCCGACCAGGGAGAGGGCTATTCTGGATTTAGTGCTGTGTAATGAGCAGGATTTGATAAGAGAACTCGAAGTAAAGGAGCCATTGGGAGGTAGTGACCATAACATGATAAGTTTTTATCTGCAATTGGAGAGGGAAAAGGGCAAATCAGAAGGGTCAATTTTGCAGTTGAACAAAGGAGACTATGGAGCCATGAGGGAGGAGCTGGCTAAAATTGACTGGGCGGGCATCCTAGCAGAATTGTCAGTGAAACAGCAATGGCAGGTATTCTTGGGAATAATGCACAAGGTGCAGGATCAGTTTATTCCCCAGAGAAGGAAAGACTCAAAGAGGGGAAAGGGGCCACCGTGGCTGACAAAGGAAGTCAGAGGTAGCATTGTGTTAAAAAGGAAGAAGTATGGCAGAGCCAAGCTGAGTGGGAAGATAGAAGATTGGGAAATTTTTAAGGTGCAACAGAATTTAACTAAAAAGGTAATTCGGGAAGAAAAAATGAGGTACGAAGGCAAGCTAGCCAGGAATATTAAGGAGGATAGCAAAAGCTTTTTTAGGTATGTGAAGGGAAAGAAGTTAATTAGGAACAATGTTGGGCCCTTGAAGACCGAATCGGGTGAAATTATTACGGGAAACAGGGAGATGGCAGTCGAATTTAATAAGTACTTTGGATCTGTCTTCACGGGGGAAGACGTAAGAAATCTCCCAGAAGTAAGGATGGACAAAAGACAGAGGGTGACAGAGGAACTGAAGTGGATTGACATTAGGAAAGAAATGGTGATGGGTAGACTAATGGGGCTGAAGACTGACAAATCCCCAGGTCCAGATGGTCTGCATCCCAGGGAACTAAAGGAGGTGGCTCTAGAAATTGTGGATGCATTGGTGATCATTTTCCGATGTTCCTTAGATTCGGGGTCAGTTCCTGAGGATTGGAGAATGGCTAATGTTATCCCACTTTTTAAGAAAGGAGGGAGGGAGAAAACGGGGAACTATCGTCCAGTTAGCCTAACATCTGTGGTGGGGAAGATGCTAGAATCCATTATTAAGGATGAAATAGCGGCATATTTGGATAGCAATGATAGGATTGGGTCGAGTCAACGTGGATTTAGGGCAAATCATGCTTGACTAATCTACTGGAGTTTTTTGAGGATGTAACCAGGAAAATAGACGAGGGAGATTCAGTGGATGTTGTATACCTCGACTTTCAGAAGGCATTTGATAAAGTGCCGCACAGGAGATTGGTGGGTAAAATTAGGGCTCATGGAATTGGGGGGCGGGTATTAACATGGATAGAAAACTGGTTGGCGGATAGGAAACAAAGGGTAGGGGTGAATGGATGTTTCTCAGAATGGCAGGCCGTGACTAGTGGGGTGCCACAGGGCTCGGTGCTGGGACTGCAGCTGTTTACGATCTATGTTGATGATTTAGATGAAGGCATTGGGAATAACATTAGCAAGTTTGCTGATGATACAAAGTTGGGTGGCAGTGCGACATGTGAAGAGGAAGTTAGGAGAATTCAAGGTGATTTGGATAGGTTGGGTAAGTGGGCAGATACTTGGCAGGTGAAGTTTAATGTGGATAAGTGTGAGGTTCTCCACTTTGGGAGCAGGAACAGGAAGGCGGATTATTATCTGAATGGTGTGGAGTTAGGTAAGGGGGAAATACAAAGGGATCTAGGAGTCCTTGTTCATCAGTCACTGAAAGTGAATGAGCAAGTGCAGCAGGCAGTGATGAAGGCTAATGGAATGTTGGCCTGTATTACAAGGGGAATTGAGTACAAAAGCAAAGAGATTCTTTTGCATTTGTACAGGGCCCTGGTGAGACCACTCCTGGAGTATTGTGTACAGTTTTGGTCTCCAGGGTTAAGGAAGGATATTCTGGCTATAGAGGGCGTGCAGCGTAGGTTTACGAGGTTAATTCCGGGGATGTCGGGACTGTCTTATGCTGAGAGGTTGGAGAGACTGGGATTGTACACGCTGGAATTGACAAGATTGAGAGGGGATCTGATTGAAACATAGAGGATTATTAAGGGATTGGACAAGATAGAGACAGGAAATATGTTCCAGATGTTGGGGAAGTCCAGGACGAGGGGGCATGATTTAAGAATAAGGGCTAGGCCATTTAGGACAGAGGTGAGGGAAAACTTCTTCTCCCAGAGGGTTGTGAATTTGTGGCATGCACTGCCTCAGAGGGCAGTGGAGGCCAATTCTCTGGGCACTTTCAAGAAGGAGCTAGATAGGTTTCTTATAGATAGGGGAATCAAGGGATATGGGGACAAGGCAGGAACAGGATATTGATTGTTGAGGATCAGCCATGATCTCAAAATGGCAGTGCAGACTCGAAGGGCCGAATGGTCTACTTCTGCTCCTATTGTCTATTGTCTACTGACTGAGAAGTTTTAATTACAGTTTAGTAGTTTCAAGGTCACCAATACTATACTAGGTTTTTATTTCCAGATTTATTTACTTACTTGAATCTAAGTTCATCCAAACACAATGGTGGGATTCAAACTCATGCCTCTGGATCCGCTAAGTTCTTCCATCAGATTGTTTTTTGCTCAGATTTCCAGCATCTGCAGTCTCTTGTATCATCATTATTTAGACATGTGCCTGATAAATAAAGCACACAGAGCACAAAATATCTTTTATATTATGTTTCAAATATATCCATCTGAAGGCTTGGGTAACCTTACTGCTCTCTGGGCTATTTCAATCTCTTACTTGTCTCATTGCAACTTTTATTAAAGCCTCAATGATTTATCTAAGTCTGCAAATCCTTCTTTCTAAACTTTGACCAGTTCCATTCCACACATAATGTTTCCATGTTCACAGTGACTCAGAAGTTTCCTGTTTCGATTAATATTTGTGGAAAGGTTCCGATGTATTTGTAATTATAAAGAAAACTGGTCTTGCTATTGATTTATTATTGTCACATGTACAGAGATACAGTGAAAAACATCCATATAGATCATTTCCAAGCATAAGTACTCTGAGGTAGTACAAGGGAAAAACAATAACAGAATGTAGAATATAGTGTTGCAGTTAGAGTTATAGAGAGAGAGAGGGCAGTGCAAGTTGACAATCAGGTGCAAGGGCCATGACAAGGTAGACTGTGAGGTCAAGAGCTCATCTTTAACATACAGGTGGTCAGTTCAAGAATCTTACAATAATGGGATAGAAGCTGTCCTTGAGCCTGGTGGTACATGTTTTCAAGCTTTTGTATCTTCTGCACGACGGAAGGGGGCAGAAGAGAGAATGCCTGGAGTGGGAGGGGTGCTTGATTATGCTGGCGCTTTTCCGAGACGAGGCATCGTCCATGGAGGGGAGTCTGCTTTTCGTGATGGACTTAGATGTGTCCACAACTCTCTGCAATTTCTGGTGGACTTGGGCAGAGCAGTTGCCATACCAAGCTGTGATGCATCCGGATTGGGCACTTTCAATGGGGCATCTCTAAAAATTGGTGAGGGTCAAAGGGGACATGTTGAAGTTCTTTAGTTACTATACAATAATACCATAGAATTATGGTATTATTGCCAGTTGTGTAGATGTCAGGACAAATAACTATTCCAAAAATTAAAGCATGGACAGCAATGTGTGATAATCAGGATGCTGGCATTCACAGAATTGGTACTGGTATTGGTATTGGTTTATTATTGTCACTTGTACCGAGGTACAGTGAAAAACTTGTCTTGCATACCAGTCGTACAGATCAATTCATTACATAGTGCATTGAGGTAGTACGGGGTAAAAACAATAACAGAATACAGAATAAAGTGTCACAGCTACAGGGAAGTGCAGTGCAGGTAGACAGTAAGGTGCAAGGTCATAACAAGGTAGATTGTGAGGTCAGAGTCCATCTTGTCATACAAGGGAACCATTCAATAGTCTTATCACAGTGGGATAGATGTTGTCCTTGAGCCTGGTGATATGTGCCCTCAGGCTCCTGTATCCTGAATCACAGCGAGGCTAGGGACACAAAAGATGGCAGATGCTGGAACCTGGAGGAGCAAACAATCTGCTGCAGGAACTCAGCAGATCGAGCAGCATCTGTGGAGGGCGGGAAGGAATTATTGACATTTTGGTTTAAAACCCTGCATCAGGACTGAGAGTGGAGAGCGGAGATGGTCGGTATAAAGCGGGGAGGGAGAGTGGTGAGACAGGGGTCCGTGGTGATTGGTGGGGGTGTGCAAGATGACAGGCAGATTGTGCCAGGTAGTGGAGGAAAGTGGGGTGCCATTGGGAGACAGCGGCGGGTGAATGAAAGATGGCGGCTGACCAGAAGGAATAAAAATGAGAGGCAGGTGGAGCCATGAGGCGAGGATGGGGATGGTGGAGGTTGGAGACAGCTGCTGGAGGGAGATAAGCGGGAACACAAAGGGCTCCCAGTGCTGGACTCAGGTAAGTGAGGAAGGTGAGAATGGGAACCATTAGGGGAGAGATGTATGGCAGATAGGACCAGAACCTAATTGGGGTGGGGGTGTGTGTGTGTGGTTGGGGGGGGGGGGAATACTGTGGGAGAACTGTGTGTGTAGTGGGTGGGTGGAGCCAGGAGGGGGAGTGAGATGAAGAATGGTGATGGGGGTGCTGGAGGGGTTAGGTGTGGGAAAGGGGACAAAAATGGGAGGACCAGAGGAGGATTGGAGGGAGAGAGAGGGAGGGGTTGTGGGAACAAGGGGGAAAACCCACCAAAGGGGAGGGTTACCTAAAATTGGAAAGCTAAGAGGCTTGAGTGGGTGGGGGATGGCAGATTTTCTGCTCTGGATACCAGTGAACCCAATGGGTTTTATGACAGTCTGGCAGGTTCTTGGTCATTGTTACTTGCAGTAGCTCTTTATTTCAAATTGATTTAATTGGCTGAATTTTAATCCCCTAGCTACCAGGGAGATGGATATATTCCAATTTTTAGTCCATGCATCTGCAAACTGGATCTATAAATTAACTACAAACCCAGCCTGTCCCTTAATACTCTAATAAAAAAATTAATTCATCTTATTTTTAAAATTCACCAATGTCTGGGCACAATTGTCATTTGGGGAAGTGTTAGGAGGCAGCTTAAATGTAGAGTGAGAATGCTTGAGATGTACAAGTCTATTTTAAAATATGCCTTAATATTTTAATATTGTTGCTGTAATGGAACACTTTTGTAAAGATTGTAAAGCAAGTACAACATTTCCTAATGTATTAAATGGAGTAAGGTCATGTAGCAAAGCATAAGAATCAGTTGAATAAAAACTAAAGTCAAAAGATTCAGAAGGATATAGACCAGTTGGAAATCTGGGCAGAGAAATGGCAGATGGAGTTTAACCTGGACAAGTGTGAGGTGTTGCACTTTGGGAGGTCAAATGTAAGAGGAAAGTGTACAGTAAATGGCAGGAGCCTTAGGAGCATTGATGTACAGGGGGATCTTGGGGTGTAAGTCCATCGCTCCCTGAAAGTAGCAACACAATTAGATAGGGTGATAAAGAAGGTGTATGGCATGCTTGCCTTCATCGGTTAGAGGATTGAGTATAAAAGTCAGGAAGTCATGTTGCAGGTGTATAAAGCTTTTGTCAGGCCACTTTTGGATTTGAAAGTTCAGGCATTAGACCATGGGACTGTGGTGTTTGAAGCAGTCAGGTAGCCTGGGATAGAACAAGTACACTAAATCTTCTAGAAACATCCTAATTGAGTATTGTACTTGAAACAAGTAAAGTAGGATGAGGGAGATACAAGAGACTGCAGATGCTGGAATCTGGAGCAACACACAATCTGCTGGAGGAATTCAACGGGTTGAGCAGCATCTGTGGGAGGAAAGGAATTGTTGACATTTCGGGAGGACGAGGGCGCTGATCAAGGATTCGAGAGAACAAAGGAGGGGTGGAGACATCGGAAGGGCAGTGTTACTGATGGATAGTTACTGAAGAATAGTCTAAATAAAAATCCTCAAACATAAAACAAACCACAAATCAGCAGCTCTTACTAAAGGGAATTTCACATTCACACCAAACTTCCTTTCTGTAAGTTTCCTAACTTCATTCCTGAATCTCCTGATGCTAAGTTTTAGACAACACCTCCAGTGCTTGATTCCCCCTCCAACCCCCCCCCCCAACCAGTTTCCAGCTAAATCTATTAATTCCCCATCGAATCCTGAAAACTTCATTCAAATCACCTTCAATCTTTTGTGTTTCAAGGAACACACTGTAGATTGTGTTGGTCATATGATGTTCTCTTCTCAAAATGTAACCCTTAGAGTCTATATATTATTCTGGCAAATCTACCCTTCACTCCATGTCTAGATACCCTCCCTAAAGCTGGTGCTAAGAATTGTTCACATTACTTCCAGTTGGTTGAACTAGTTCTTCATACACCTGCAACACAACTTCTATCCATTAACACTCAGCCTTCTAGATAAAAGTAACTGCGGGAGGTCCAGATTACATACTTTACTCCTTGTGAGTTTAAATTAACTGTTATTATTATTATCGTGAGCTCCTCGCATCATATGTATAGTTATCAATGTTATTATATTAATTTGAATTAATTTGAAATTCAATAAAAAAGATTGAAAAAGAAAGAAAGTAACAGCTTGTGAATATTTTCTCAACCCATTCTTTAAATTTTAATGATCTGGATGTATAGACCCCTTTGCCTCTTTGGACTTCACTGCTTCTGGCATTTACTATTAAGAAGGTACTCTTGTTCCATCCATATTTGGTCCAAGGCAGATCATCTCTCATTTGTTCATGTTGAAATTCCCTCCGGTTAACAGCAGCTGGTAATTCATGGCCAAATATCCGCCAATAATCCCCTGCAAGTGCAGAAGTCCCAAAGTTGCAGTTGAGGGCAGTTTTGCTGACTCTGCCTAACGTTGGACATTATACCTCCATTGGAGTCCAGCACTGGAGTGCAAAGTGGCAGCAACTCATGACTACTTACAGTGGAGAATCCTTCTAATTTGGACCTGGCATACAGACAATCTTCCCATTGATTTCAATAAGAGGGAAAGGTTTTGATAGACTGTCTTAATATTCTTTAATTTTTAAATTGTTTTCAAATGCATTATCTTTTTTAATAGTTTGAGTAGATTTTACTTGATAGTTTGTTCTGTACTCCCTTCCACGATCTCTGTACTTTGGTGTTTACGTCTACACTGTTTACAATGTTGCTGATATACATGCTCTGGCAAACTGAGATAACATGGCTTTCTGTCCCATCATTTAATTCCTAATAAATTCAATGAATAGTAGCAATCCCAACACAGATCCTCAGAGACTTCACCTGTCACATCGTGCCAAACAGAGTAACAGCCCATTATCTTTACTTTGTCTCTTGCACTGATAAAGAAATATCAGGACTCTTCTTCCTGAGAGCTGTTCTTGATTATTCATTAAAAGTCATGTCTTTCACGGAGCAAAACATTTTGATTGGAATGTAAGAACACACATCTTCAATGTGGAATTGACAACATTGCTTGTGATTCAATCAGTCTGGACTCTCCTGTTTAAATATGGGATATGCATATTTGCAGGATATGGTCAAATGGTAATTTTCAGCTTAATTACAAGGGAGCCTTGAGTAATATGCTATTCTACGACAGAGCTGACAAGGAGATATATATCAATTCTATGTGCACAGGAAATGCGCAAAGGCAGCACAATCTGTCTTACAAACCTCTCTTTATTTTTACTGATTGATGGCATAGTGGTCATTCTTATCATATCCTTTTTAAATTAAACTCAGTATCACCAAGACAAATGAGAGAAATATTGGACTGCATTCAAATCTGTGAGTTGCAAACTAGGTCACCACAATATTAGTTTGCATCTTCCTATATCTCAGAAGTTGAGCAGTTAGTAATTATCGAGATCTTCAATGAAGGAAAATCAATGTGTCCAAGTCAGCACTGGCTTTGACTGGGAACCAAACTTGGTGGAGTTGGTGAAGACACAGTAACATCCTTCTCGATGCCGCAGTTCATGAGCCTGTGAGATGCTTGTAGAAAAAGCTCATAGATGCAAATGTTGTAGAACAGAGGGACCTTGGAGTGTAAGTACATGGTTCCCTGAGTGTGGAGTTGCAGGTAGACAGGGTAGTGAAGAAGGTTTTCAGCATGCTGGCCTTCATAATTCAGGGCATTGAGTATAGAAGTTGAGAGGTCATGGTGCGGTTGTACAGGATGCTGGTGAGGCTGCACTTGGAATATTGTATTCAGTTTTGGTCTCCCTGCTAATAGGAAAGATGTTATTAAACTGGAAAGAGTGCAGGGACGTTTACAAGGGCATTGCCAAGACTTGAGGGACTGAGTTATTGGGAGAGGTTGAGCAGGCTAGGATGTTACTCCTCGGAGAGGTGATGTTACAGAGATGTATAAAACCATGAGCAGCATAGCTAGGGTGGATGCACTCATTCTCTTTCCCAGATTTGGGGAATCAAGAACTAAAGGGCAGAGGTTTAAAGTGAGAGGGAAAAGGTTTAATAGGAATGTGAGGGGCAACTTTTTTTTTACACAGAGGGTGGCATGTCTGTGGAATGAGCTGCCAGAGGAAGTGGTTGAGGCAGGTACAATATGAACTTCTAAAGGACAGTTGGACAGGTACATGGATTGGAAAGGTTTAGATGGTTATGGGCCAAATGCTGCCAATGGGACTAGCTTGGATGGAGCATCTTGGTCGGCATGGGCCAGTTGGGCCAAAGGGCCTGTTTCTGTGCTGTATAACTCTATGACTCTATGCTATGAATACCAGTTTTACGACATGTTCTAGCGAATTCAGGACACTGATGGAGAAGGTGAATGCCTCGACTGATAAAGGCGAGCATGGTATGTGCCTTCTTTACTACATTATCAACTTGTGCAGGACAAGAAGCTTGCCGATTTTGATGAGACATCATGTAGCTGTTCCACCTGGCACGGGCCTCATGGGTAGAATTTATGTGCTCCTTCAATATAAAATAGAATGTACTGAGTGTGAAAAAAGTGCAGTCTGGTTGACATTTGATCCTGACCAGAAATTCTCTGAGAGGTGAAATTTTACATCAACGTGATAGCTGCAAATGAAACCCATCAAGCAGATGTGGACCATCCTGCCACAGCTGCAATCCATTGAATTTGATGTCAGTCCTGACAGCTATCCAGAGGATTGTGCGTACTATAATCGGCCTGACCAGGTGAGCAGGAGGGAAGTGTTAGAAAATAACAAACTGCCATTAAAGATGACTTTATTTAGCATTTTTATTGTGAAGCTTAGAACAAAAATGACAATGATTTACTAAGGCATTCATAAAGCACTTAATCATTAAGGCACCTATCATTAAGGGCTCTTCACCACCCAGGACATGCCCCCTTCTCGGTAGAAGGGACTAATTTAGTAGGCTTTTAGTTGCTCGTTTAATTAGTTTGGCACAACATTGTGGGCCAAAAAGCCTGTTCCTGTGCTGTACCGTTCTATGTTCTATGTTCTTCAGGAGCCTGAAGACCCACACTCAACATTTCAGGAACATCTTCTTCCCCTCCGCCATCAGATTTCTGAACGGTTCATGAACCCATGAACACTACCTCAATATTCCTCTTTTGCACTGTTTTATTTATTTATATTTTGGTAACTTACAGTAATTTTTATACTGCTGCTGCAAAACAACAAATTTCACGACATATGTCAGTGATAATAAACTTGGTTCTGATTTGAAATAATTGCCTCCAAATCATATGAAAAGAAATTAAGAAACACCACAAAATTTCTGAAAACAAAATCACTTAATGTCGGAATAAATAGCAGGTCCTATAGCACCAAAAATGAGAAACAGAGGGTTGATAATTTTGGCTGGAATATTCTGATAAGAATTCCTAATATTTAAGGAGATTAGTGTATAAGTTTAAACTGTACTTAAGGCATTTCATGTTCAGCCATGCCTACATATCAATCAGTTTCTGTGATTCAACCATACCTCCATAGGCCTTGAACTGAGGCCAAAAGGTGAGAAGGATGATAGATCTAGAATTTCTCAGGAAATCTTGCAGATATACCCAAAGCTCTTACCAGCTCAGGTCTGCCCTAAAAATACCCCAAACTCTCTCACCAACTGCAATTTATTGGTTAGAAAGTCAGCTCCAACTCACTCATGTGCAACAACTCCTACTGGAGTTTCCTTCCTCAAGTATTGATCACCCTTTGTCACTTCCACTTCATGCAGTTATAGAACATAGAACATTACAGCACAGTCCTGGCCCTTCTGCCCACAATGTTGTGCCGACCTATGTAAACCTACTCCATGATCAATCTAACCCTTCCCTCCTACACAGCCCATAACCCTCCATTTTTCTTTCGTCCATGTGCCTATCTAAGAGTCTTAAACGTTCCTATTGTATCAGTCTCTACCACCACCCCCGGCAGTTCGTTCCAGGCACCCATCACTCTCTGTGTAAAATCACCTCTGGCATCTCCCCTAAACTTTCCTCTGCTCACCTTAAACGGATGTCCTCTGGTATTGGCCATTGCTGCCCTGAAGAAAAGGTGCTGGCTGTCCACTCTGTCTATCCCTGTCATAACCTTATGCACCTCTATCAAGTCACTTCTCATCCTGCGTCGCTCCAAGGAGAAAAGTCCTAGCTCGCTCAACCTTTCCTCATAAGGTTCCTCATAAGGCAGCATCCTGGTAAATCTCTTCTGCACCCTCCCTAAAGCTTCCACATCCTTCCTATAATGAGGCAACCAGAATGGAATACGTTACTCTAAGTGTGGTCTCAGCAGAGTTTTATAGAGCTGCAACATTACCTCGTGGTTCTTGAACTCAATCCCCTGACTAATGAAGGCCAGCACACCATAAACTTATACACTAATCTCCTTAAATATTAGGAATTCTTATCAGAATATTCCAGCCAAAATTATCAACCCTCTGTTTCTCATTTTTGGTGCTATAGGACCTGCTATTTATTCCGACATTAAATGATTTTGTTTTCAGAAATTTTGTGGTGTTTCTTAATTTCTTTTCATATGATTTGAAGGCAATTATTTCAAATCAGAACCAAGTTTATTATCACTGACATATGTCGTGAAATTTGTTGTTTTGCAGCAGCAGTATAAAAATTACTGTAAGTTACCAAAATATAAATAAATAAAACAGTACAGAGTAAAGTGTCACAACTACAGAGAAAGTGCAGTGCAGGTAGACAATAAGGTGCAAGGTCGCAACAAGGCAGATTGTGAGGTCAAGAGTCCATCTCATCGTGTAAGCGGACCGTTCAAAAGTCTTATCACAGTGGGGTAGAAGCTGTCCTTGAGCCTGGTGGTTGTCACTTGTACCGAGGTACAGTGAAAAACTTGTCTTACTCACTGTTTCGTAAGCGTCAATTCATTACACAGTGCATCGAGGTAATGATTATGGTAGAAGTAATGAGTAGATCTGCAGAGATCAGCTTGCGACGAGTTGCCACTCTCTGGCGCCATCTGTCTCTGATGTTGTACTCGATCCAGAGAGTGAGCAATGAACAACCTCTTGAGTTGATTCACTTCTTTCTGTGATTCAATAGCTGACGTCAGGAATAGATACAAACTCATTCTTTACTTCAGTGTCCGCAAGTATGTCCCTTGCTGTGATCATAGGATCTGCATGGACAAATCTGATATAATTTCTAATATAAATTAAGTACCTTTATGCACTACAGATTTGGACCATTTTACTGAGTCTCATGTATTTTTTTTCTCAACAATATACGTTATTCATAATATATACAGTGAATACAGTCAGGACATTCTTTATCTATATTCATATCATCAATTCAATACATTCTCTTACAATGCTTCAAAGTCACTCATGATTCCTCCTTAACCATTGCACCTTGAAGCATTTGAGAGGCAGTTATACAGGGCCCAGTCCCTCAGTATCCAGTGGTAGCGGGACCCAGACCGTGGTCGCTCCCCACAGAGCCTTTGTGGTGACCGCACCAAGTTTCAGTGTGTCCCTCAGCACGTACTCCTACAGTCTGCAGCATTCACGTGCAGATGTCTCTTTATGCTGGAAGACCAACAAGTTTCAATGAGGCCAATATGTGTCTTTCACCGAATTGATGATCGTCCAGCATCAGTTGATGTTTGCCTAAGTAGGCATTGCTGAGAACAACCTGTAGAGTCATAGAGTCATACAGCACAGAAATAGGCCCTTCGGCCCAACTCATCCATGCTGACCAAGGCTTTTTTATTTCAAAAATAAAGTTTATTTGTAATAAAAGATATATACAAAAGAATAAACTCAGTGCAAAACCTTTTACATTCTTAGTGTCATTTGGTCAATAAATTCAGTAGTGTTAACACTTTTTTTAAAACACAGCACCATTGCCACTCATGTGAGCCCCTGGGGTGAGACACTAGTTCAATGTTTGAAGGGCTTCCCCACCTGACTCAGCCCCTCCGTGTGCGGTAGCGGAAGGATCCCAGACTGTGGTCCTTCCCCACAGAGCCTTTACGTTGGCTGCACTGAGCTTCAGTGCGTCCCTCAGCACGTACTCCTTCACCCTAGAATGTGTCAGCCGGCAGCATTCCCTTAAGGACATCTCACTGTGCTGGAAGACCAACAAGTTTCAGGTAGACCAAAGGGTGTCTTTCACCGAGTCAATGACCTTCCAGCAACACTTGATGTCTGTCTCGGTGTGTGTCCCCGGGAACAGCCCATAGATCAGAGAGTCCTCTGTCATGCAGCTGCTGGGGATATAACGAGACAAGGACCCTTGCATCTGTCTCCACACCCTCTTAGTAAATTCACAGTCTGTAAAGAGGTGGGTGACCGTCTCTTCCCCACTGCAGCCGTCCCGAGGGAAGCGTGCGTTGGGGATGATATTCTGTCTGTACAGGAAGGATCTGACTGAGGGCCCCTCTCACTGCCACCAGGTGAGGTCTTGGTGCTTGTTAGTCCCTGCCAACCAAGGTGCCCGCCAAGCTAGTCCCATTTGGCTCATATCCCTTTAAGCCTTTCCTCACCATGCACTTATCCAAACGTTTTCAAAGTCAAAGCTGAGTTTATTGTCATATGCACAAGCACATGTACGCACAGGTGCAATGAAAAACTTACTTGCAGCAGCATCACAAGCACATAGCATTAGAGACACAATATTCACAAGAAAAACATAAGTGAAACACTGTTATAAACGTTAGAGGACCTGCCTCAACTACTTTCTCTGGCAGCTCGTCCCATATAAGTACCACTATATGGTTGCCCCCCAGCCTCCTACACTCCAAGGAACAAGGTCCTAGCCAGCCCAACCTCTCCCTATAACTCAAGCCCTCGAATCCTGGTAACATTCTTGTAAATCTTTGTAATTCTCTTCCTGAAGGTCACTGTGTCCTCTGTTAAGCAGCTGCTCAGAGCGAACCTTGACAAGGACCAACATGTCTCTTTCCAGACCTTCTTGGCAAACGCACAGCCCTTCGGAGGTGGGTAATTGTCTCATCCTCTCTGCAGTCATCTCAAAGGCAAGGTGTGGTCGGATTGAGGGTCATGCTGTGTAATAAGGATCTGATCGCGAGAGCCCCTTCTCACTATCCATTGACTATGGTGGCTGAGAAAGAGAGAAGGCGTCGGGGAGGACAGTGTGGTCAACATGTCAAAGGCTGCTGGTACATTGAGGAGGAAGAAGGGGATTAGATTCTCACAGATGCACAGGATGGCTTTGTGACCTTGGTAAGATCCGTTTAAGTAATACCGCAGGGGTGTGACTGGAGATGTCTCAATGAGTGAGACTGTTAACTGTGCCAGCCAGGAAGAGACTTGGGTGTTCATCAGTTTGTGAGGAATGTGGGTGAAGGAATAGGATGTATGTGTCTGCCCACATAGACAAAGTGTTCCCAGAGGATATGAAGTTTACTCCTATTGCAGGAAGGGGAAGGGATGCCTTAGATCTACTTTCAATGATGAAAAATATGTTCCTTCAACAAACTGAACAAGTCACTGAAATGTTAAGTTCCTTTCACGCTTCCTGAATGTACAGGATAGAGACAATGAAGGTCTGTTCATAGGAACAGGTGGCTTCACAATTCTCAAAATTCTTGACCTACTTTGCAAGGCATAGTTTTACAGCGAACCCCTTATTGATCAACTAAAACTGGAGTGTTAGTCAGTAGCAGGGAGTTAGTAACATAATCAAAGACCCCACCTTCCCCGGACATTCTCTCTTCTCCCCCCCTTCCATTGGGCAGAAGATACAAAAGCTTGAAAATACGTACCACCAGGCTCAAGGACAGCTTCTATCCCACTGTTATAAAATTGTTGAATGGACCTCTTGTACAATAAAGATGAACTCTTGTTCTCTTAATCTACTTCATTATGGCCCTTGCAATTTATTCATCTACCTGCACTGCACTTTGTAACTGTAACACTGTATTCTGCATTCTGTTACTGTTTTTCCTTTTGTATTGCCTTGCTGTTCTTATGCTTGGAATAATCTGTGCGGGTGGCATGCAAAACAAAGTTTTTCCACTGTTTCTCAGTACATGTGACAATAATAAACCAATTACCAATGAAGGACATCCTTCCTATCAGCATACTTTGTGTAATTGTGCACATTAATGCTACACTTTTGATGTAGGTGTCATCTCCATGACCCTGCAACTCCAGTGTGGTTGACCCAAGACAGCAGTAGGAGTTATAATTCTGATATAGCCCCCAACTCTGATTGTAAAGCAACAACGGTCCTATTTAACCATGTATACTTAGGGTCACAGACACTGCTTACATCAACCATGAACTGCAAACCTGTAAGTGATCATTAGTCAGGGCACTAAGAATAGAAGTTAGGATGTTATGTTGCAGTTAGGGTGCAAGATGTAGGTGAGGCCGCATTTGGAATATTGTGTACAGTTTTCGTCACCCTCTTAGAGAAAAGATGCCATTAAGTTGGAAAGAGTGCAGAGGAGATTTACAAGGATGTTGCCTGGACTCGAGGGACTGAGTTATGGAGAGAGGTTGAGCAGGTTGGGACATTTTTCATTGGGTCGTAGGAGAATCGCCCCTCAATTTTATGGACATGTATAAAATTATGAGGGGCATAGATAGGGTGAATGCGCACAGTCTTTTTCTCAAAGCTGGGGAATTAAGAACTAGAGGGCATAGGTTTAAGGTGAGAGGGGAAAGATTTAATAGGAACGCGAGGGGCAACTTTTTCACCCACAGGGAGGTTTGCATACGGAATGAGCTGCCAGAGGAAGTGGTTGAGGCAGGTACAGTAACAACATTTAAAAGGTACTTGGACAAGTAAATGATTAGGAAAGGTTTAGAGGGACATGGGCTAAACACAGGCAAATGGGACTAGCTGAGATGGGAATCTTGGTCAGCATGGAGCAGTTGGGCCGAAGGGCCTGTTTCCATGTAGTTTGACCCTATGACTGAAGAGTGTATAATTCAAGCTTTGGCATTGAAGCATTCCACCAAGGCACAGTGAAAGGATAGAATAGCCCAGCAGGTATCAGTTGCCTGCATAATGCAGCAGCTTGTTCCGGAATAATAGAATGCAGTGAATCATGAATAATCCTACTCCCACTCGGCAACGACGAAAGGCGGGCAGTACTTAAAGGCTCACAGCATGAGGTATTTGAGGGAGAAGAAGCTGACCATTTAGTCTTCCCTTCCCCTGCTGTCTCGAAAAGACAAGCCTCATCAAACTCAGCAGGATTCTGCCTGTGACTCGTTGCAAAACATTCTAATAATTATTACAATCCCATGCGTTAGACCAAACCCAATCCACTTCCTAGTTTCCGACCTGTTTGAAACATCAAATTAGATTAGAGCTCAAGAATTACACTTCCAGAAGTATTTACTTTAGAAAAACCTTGACAGGTTTCCTCTCTTGTGACACCAATCATTTTTTAACAGCTTGTTCACACTATGAGATAAGATTACAGAAAATCATCTCTTTGATTTTAGGATCGTTGGGCCAGGATAATAACTACTATATCTGTAGCTCACAATGTTTTTCTCACCATCATTGCAAAGGCTCTTAAAAGCAATATTATAATTGCCCTGGTAACCTTTTCCATAGCTGTATTTCCCTTTAGTTACAGAAGTTCCAAACTCTTTTGACTTAAATATAAGGAGAACTATTCTAGTCACCTCACTACAGGAAGGATGTTGAGGCTTTAGAGAGGGTGCAGAGGAGTTTTAATAGGATGCTGCCTGGATTAGAGGGCATGTGCTATCAGGACAGGCTGGGCAAACTTAGGCTCTTTTCTCTGGAGCGGCAGAGGCTGAGGGGTGATCTGTTGGGGGTGTATAAAATTATGAGGGGCATAGATATGGTGGACAAGCAATATCTTTTTCCCATTATTGAGCGATCCAATACCAGAGGGCATGCATTTAAGCTGAGATGGGGTATGTTCAGAACAGACGTGAGGGGTAAGTTTTTTACTGAGAGAGTTGTGGATGCCTGACCCGCTGACTTCCTCCAGCATTTTGTGTGTTGCTCTAGATTCCAGCACCTGCAGTCTCTTGTGTCTCAAGGTTGGGACTGATAAATTTTCCACATAGTAATCTAAACACAAGAACACAAGAAAATAGGAGCAGCCCCTTCAAGCATGCCCTGCCATTCAACATGATGATGGCTGATCTATGCTGGACTCAACTCCTCTTCTGTGACATTTCTGCATACCCCTTTTATTCCTCGATCTATCAAATATTTATCCAACTCCATTTTAACTACTTCAAATGCTCCACCTTGCACCACCACAGAGATTCAGCACCCTCTGTGAGAAGGAATTTCTACACACCTCAGTTTTAAATGACCGGCTCCTTATCTTATGTCCCCTTGTTTGAGACTCTCCCACCAGTGAAAGCATCCCAACATCTCCCCTGTCAAGCCCTGACAGGGATCTTGAACAGCGTATTGAACTCTTGGAAATTGAAAAAAATCTCAGTGACAAACTATTTTTAAAACCATAAGAATTCTGATCTTTCAGCTTCAAAAATAAATCTCCTACTGTAGGGGTTAATACTTCAAACATCAATTCCAGCCAAAAAAAAATTATGGACCCTGAACCACTATACATTGCAGCAGTTTTGACCCAAGGTACCAACGCAAGCAATTGTGGATCCAAAAAGTCAGCCCTCATGCTTCTAAACTCCAAGAAATACAGACCCAAGTTATTTTGTCCCTCTTGTTAGGACAACCCTCTCATCCCAGGATTTAGCCTGGTCAACCTCCTTTGTACTACTTCCAATGTGACTATATCATTTTTAGGTAAGGGGGACAAAACTGTACACAATACTCCAAGTGAGGCCTCACCAACATCCCATCCAATTGCAACAAAACTCCCTATTTTTAAACTCCAACCCCTTTGCAAAATGAAGGCCAAAATATTGCAGCCAGAGGAGTGGGTAGCATCAGATACAATTGTTACGTAGAGTCATAGAGTGATACAGCATGGAAATAGGCCCTTCAGCCCAACTCGTCAATGCCTGCCAAGTTGCCTACCTGAGATCCCATTTGTCTACCTTAGTCCCATATCCCTCTAAACCTGTCCTATCCACGTCCCTGGCCAAATGTATTTTAAACATTATAATTGTACCCGCCTCTACCACTTCCTCTGGCAGCTTGTTCTATAACCCTCCATGTGAAAATGTTCCCGCCTCTACCACTTCCTCCGGCAGCTTGTTCTATAACCCTCCATGTGAAAATGTTGTCCCTACATTTAAGAGACATTTAGACAGACACAAGCCATAAAAGGATAGGATCCAAATGCAGGCAAATGGGATTAGTGTAGATGGGCAAAAGGGTCAGCATGGACATGTTGGGCCAAAAGGCCTGTTGCTGTGCTGTACAAATCATAGAACATAGGACATTACAGCACAGTACAGGCCCTTCAGCCCACAATGTTGCGCCGACATTTTATCCTGCTCTAAGATCTATCTAACCCTTCCCTCCCACATAGCCCTCCCATCTCTCTATCATTCATGTGTCTATCTGAGAGTTTCTTAAATGCCCTTAATGTATCTGCCCCCACAACCTCTGCCGGCAGTGCATTCCACACACCCACCACTCTCTGTGTAAAAAACTTACCCCTGACAACCCCCTTATATCTTCCTCCAATCACCTGAAAATCATGTTCCCTCATGTTAGCCATTGTCACACTGGGAAAAAGTCTCTGACTGTCCACTCGATCTATGACTCTATTTTCACCCTGTTGGTTGGAATCTGGAACACAGTGCCTGAGGGGGTGTTGGAGCCGGGTACTCTTTCAACATTTAAAAATTATCCAAATGAGTACTTAAATTTCCAAGGTGTAGAAGACTACGGATTAAGTGCAAGTAGTTGGGATTAGTATAGATGGGAACAGCGTGACTCTGTGACTCTAAACATCTAGGATGACCCTCACCATCCAGGACATGCCCCTGGACCTGAAGGAGCCTGAAGACCCACGCTCAGCGTTTCGGGAACAGCTTCTTCCCCTCCGCCATCAGATTTCTGAACGGTCCATGAACCAATGAACACTGCCTCATTATTCCTTTTTTGCACTATTTATTTATTTTTGTAATTTATAGATTTTTAAATCTTTACACTGTACTGCTGCCACAAAACAACAAATTTCACGTCATATGTCAGTGATAATAAATCTGATTCTGATTCTGAGAACCTCAAGTGCCACCACTGGGATGGCATGGAAGCTCGATGTTTATGGCAGAAATAGTGCACCACTTCCCATATTACCTCCTGGCCCACCTGTGGCTGGATCTGCAGGGCCCACATTGACAGAGGGATCTTGTGGTACAAGTCCATAACTCCCTGAAAGTGGCAACTCGATGAATGTGGGTCGGGTGGTAAAGGAGGCGTACGGCACACTTGCCTTCATCGGTTGGGGTGTTGAGTAGAAAAGTTGGTAAGTCATGTTGCATCTGTATAAAAATTTGGTTTGGCCACATTTGGAGTAGTGTGTGCAGTTCTGGTCACCACACTACAGGAAGGATGTGGAGGCTTTGGAAAGGGTACAAAAGAGTTTTATCAGGATGTTGCCCTGAACTGGTGGGTATAACCTATAAGGAGAGATTGAACAAACATGGATTGTTTTCTCTGGAGACTCGGAGGCTGAGGGGAGACCTGATAGAAGTTTATAAAATTATGAGAGGTATAGATAAGGGTAGATGGTCAGAGCCTTTCTCCCAGGGTGGAAATGTCAAATACTAGAGGGCATAGCTTTAAGGTGAGAAGGGGAAAGTTTAAAGGAGATGTGTGAGGCACGTTTTTTTTACACAGAGAGTGGTAGGAGCCAAAGGAGATGGTAGAAGCAGATACAATAGTAACGTTTAAGGTAGGCCATGTTCAGGCAGATGAGATTAGTTAAATTGGCATCATGGTTGGCCAAGACATGATGGGCTGAAGGGCCTGTTTTTGTGCTGTACTGTTGTATGTTCTATGTTTGTTCAGTCACCTCAGAGCCCACAGAACTGGAGACGCTGAGAGACTTTCCAAGAAGACGTAGAAAGCAGGTTGAAGTAGGCTATGGGTTCCTTCAGTGAGGTGTACACGTTAACCCAGCCTGACACTTGAATGCAAATTTCCATGGCACTATCCAAAGAAGTTCATGGAATTCTCCCAGAGCCCTGGCCAGCAGTTATCCCTCAGCCAATACTATTAAAATCTGATTAGACTGACACATATCTCATTCAGTACACACAGGCTGCTCTACTTCCTGATATTCCAATGGTGATGACACTTCACTTCTAATGTACTGTTGTTTTTGAAATATTTTGTACCGTTCTTGAAAGTTCCTACATAAGTGTGAATGAAAAATAGAAGATATTGGAAATACTCACAGGTCAGACAGCATCTATGGAGGGTTAGTGCTTTGAGAATAAAGAACTGTGTGATTATATGACCAAAAGATCAGAGCAAGGGTTCTGAATCTCACTACATCCTGAGAGAGATGAAGAGGAATTATTGAGCAAATTGAAGAGGATTTCCATAAACTTCACCACCTTCAGTGCTGGAGGAACATAATACTTGAGTGCAGAGTTTGTGGATTTGCAACTATCTTCTACTGAGTTAATGATTGAACTTGGCCTACTCTTGAGGTCCCCACTATGAATGATGCCAGTCCCTCATCAAGTCAATTCATTTCATGTATCAAAGTAATTGATTAAACTAGACTTAGGGAAAGGCAATGGAATTTGACAACATCCCAGCAGTGGTGTTGAAGACGTCTGCTTCAGAAGCCACAAATCACCAGTGCAGCATTGTTGTCTACGGCAAATGCAGTTAAAGGTCCTGAGCAGGACTATCTAACTGGTGCACAAGTATGTTTGCAATAGTAAGCAAAGTGACGGAAGGCTTTGTAAACAGTGTTAGCAAGTAGCATTTATTTTGAGTTAATGTGTCACATCAATGATCTGATTTGTTATATGTTTCCAACTACAGAGGTGATATCTACCTGCTGAATACTTCCAGCATTTTCTATTTCCATAAGACCATAAAATCTAGGAGCAGAATTAAGCCATTTGGCCCATTGAGTCTGCTCCACCATTCAGTCATGGCTGATTTTTTTTTAATCCCATTCTCCTGCCTTCTCCACAGATCCACAGATCCACTACTCTATAGCTGAAGCAAGTCCTCTTCATCTCGTTTCTAAAGGGACGTCCCTTTATTCTGATAGGATAAGATAGGATAGGATAGGATATCTTTATTGGTCACATGTACATCGAAACACACAGTGAAATACATCTTTTTGTGTAGTGTTCTGTGGGGCAGCCCGGAAGTGTCGCCACGCTTCCGGTGACAACATAGCATGCCCACAACTTCCTAACCTGTATGTCTTTGGAACGTGGGAGGAAACTGGAATACCCCGAGGAAACCCACGCAGACATGGGGAGAACGTACAAACTCCTTACAGACTGTGGCTGGATTTGAACCCGGGTCGCTGGCGCTGTAATAGCGTTACGCTAACTGCTACACTACCGTGCCTGTCCTCTGAGGCTGTGCCTTCGGATCCTAGACTCTCCTGCTAATGGAAACATCCTCTCCAAATCCTCTCTATCCAGGCCTCTCAGTATTTGGTAGGTTTCATTATGATCCCCCCTCATCCTTCTGAACTCCATCGGGTATAGCCCAGAGACAGCAAACGCTCCTCATACATTAACCCTTTCATTCCCAGGATCATTCTTGTGAACCTCCTCTGGACCCTCTCCAGGGCCGGCACATCTTTCCTTAGATACGGGGCTCAAAATTGCTGACAATATTCCAAATGCAGTTGTACCAACCCCTTATAAAGCCTCGGCAGTACATCCTTGCTTTTATATTCTAGTTCTCTCAAAATGAACGCTAATATTGCATTTGCCTTCCTTACTACCAACTCAACCTGTAAGGAATCCTGAACTAGGGCTCCCAAGTCCCTTTGTAGCTCCAATTTCTGAATTCTCTCCCCATTTAGAAAGTAGTCTACACCTTTATACTACTGAAGCACATAACCCCCACACTTCCCTCACTCTAATTTATCAATGACTGCTCAGTTTGGATTCCACCAAGCTCTGGATTCATTGCAGCACAATAAGTTACGTTCCAATGGTAAAGTGAGAGAGAAGCCCTTGATATCAAGGCAGCATTCGAAAAAGTACAGAACCCACAGGAAATAAGGAAAACACTTATCTGCTTGGAACTGTGCCAAGTTAAGATGTTTGAGTTTGTTGGCCATCATTCATCTTGACCCAAGGACATCGCTGTGGGAGTCCATCTGGACAGTGACCTGAGCACAACTGTTTAATGACCTTCCCTCCATCACATTGTCAGA
The DNA here is from genome assembly GCF_009764475.1 of Pristis pectinata. Lineage (NCBI taxonomy): Eukaryota > Metazoa > Chordata > Chondrichthyes > Rhinopristiformes > Pristidae > Pristis > Pristis pectinata. The sequence continues at coordinate 10,910,735 of NC_067406.1, read as the reverse complement.
ATTAGGCTGTTAATTGACTGATAATTGAACTACATTCAGTTCCATTTACAAACTCCTTGGATAATGAAGCAATTTATGTGCTAATGCAACGTGATCAGGACAACGTCCAGAATTAGCTTGATAGGTGACAAGTTAGATTAGTGTCACTCACATACCTAGCAGCAGCATCCTCCTATTTCAGAGAATCTAACCACATCTGCTTGACAATCGTCATTGAATTACCCTTTATCAAAATCCTGAGAATTGCCATAGACAAGAAAATTAACTGGATCAGTCTAGTCCTAACACACTGGAAGAGGATAGACTTTGGGTGGTCTGTGGCAAATGGCTCATCTCCAAACTTCAAAGCCTTCGAGCAATGGAGAAAAGGATGGAAGTGTAACAGAATACTCATTATGGAGACACGAGAGACTGCAGATGATGAAATCTGCAGCAAAAAAGATAAACTTTTGGAGGAACTCAGGGGGTCAGGCAGCACCTGTGGAGGGAAATGGACAGTCAATGTTTCAGGTTGAGATCCTTCATCTGAACTGAAAGATAAAGGGAAGATAGCCAGTATAACGAGGTGAAGAGATGGGGTGGATCAAGATCTGGCAAGTGATAGGTGGATACAAGTGAGTACAGATGACAGGCAGATGGGGGATGCAAGAGCAGAAATGGGACAGAGGCCGGGAGGTGATGGGTGGAGGCAACAAAGGACTGCAGATGCTGGAATCTGATAGGGAAGGAAAGTAGACCAGGGGATCAAGTGAGGGAGGTGGGGAGGGCAGATGGGAACAGTGGGGGGATGGGACCTAGGGGGAGGAGTGTCTGGTTGATGGGCAGATGGAACGGGTGGAGGAGGGAAAAGATACGGGGTGATGGGGGGGGCTGGGGTGGGTGTGGGAGGGACTGGGTAGATCAGGGGAAGAGGGAAAAGGGACAGAGGAGGAGTAGGCTATCGGAAATTGGAGAATTCAATCTTCCTATTGTCAGGTTGCAGACCACCGAGGTGGAATATGAAGTGTTGCTTCTCTAGGTTGCATTTAACCTAGCTGTGGCAGTGGAGGAGGCTGAGTTCTCCCTCCATGGCAAGTACATACTTCCTTACCAAAACTGTACAAAGCTGCAGATGTGATCTAACCAAGACTCTGAACAATGGCAACAATACTTCCTTATTCTTGTCATCAAACCCTCTTGTTATTGGTATTGGTATTAGTTTATTATTGTCACTTGTACCGAGGTACAGTGAAAAACTTGTCTTGCATACCGTTCATCCAGATCAATTCATTACATGGGATTGAGGTAGTACAGGGAAAAACTATAACAGAATACAGAGTAAAATATCACAGCTACAAATGTCACAAAGTGCATTGCAAGGTCAAACAAGGTAGATCATGAGGTCAGAATCCATCTCATCGTATAAGGGGACCGTTCAATAGTCTTATTGCAGTGGGATAGAAGCTGTCCTTGAGCCTGGTGGTACGTGCCCTCAGGCTCCTGTATCTTCTGCCTGATGGGAGAGGAGAGAAGAGAGAATGACCCAGGTGGGTGGGGTCTTTGGTTATGCTGGCAGTGAGAGGCATAGGCAGAGTCCATGGAGGGGAGGCTGGTTTCCGTGATGTGCTGGGCTGTGTCCACAACTCTCTGCAGCTTCTTGCAGTCCTGGGCAGAGCAGTTGCCATACCAAGCCGTGACGCATCCAGATAGGATGCTTTCTATGATGCCCACATGCCGTTTGCCCTCCTAATCGCCTGCTACATATTGACATTCAGTGACTTGTGTACACTTTGATCATCAATGCGACCCGATTTCTCATCTAGTATGTACTTTGCTTTTCGGTTTACAAACTTCCACATTTCTCCAAAATTGTGGTCTCTAGATTTGGACACAATACTCCAATTTGAACTGAGCTTATGTTTTAAATAGGTCCAGGATATTACACTCCATATCTTGTATTGGTCAACGTCACAGTCACAGGTAAGGCTAGAACTTACTGTCACCAGTGAGCCACCCATCATCGCTGTTGGTTCCATCTATCAACTTGGCATTTCAAGGATCTGCTGATTTAGTAACCAAAGCCATTTTGATTCAAAAGGATGAGGGCCTGTATGACACTGGGTAGTGCCAGCTAGCTGTGGGGGTGTTATAAAAAAACCCTTCCCATGAAATGAACGCCACTCCCCTCTCAGAAGATACAAAAGCATGAAAGCATGTACCACCAGGCTCAAAGACAGCTTTTATTCCGCTAAGACCATTGAACGCTCCTCTAGTACGATAAGATGGACTCTTGACCTCACAATCTACCTTGTTATGACCCTTGCACTTTATTGTTTGCCTGCACTGCACTTTCTCTGTAACATTATATTCTGCATTCTGTTATTGTATAGGACATGGCACGGTAGCGTAGCAGTTAGCATAATGCTATTACAGCGCCAGCGACCCGGTTCAATTCCGGCTGATGTCTGAAAGGAGTTTGTATGTTCTCCCCGCGTCTGCGTGGATTTCCTCCGGGTGCTCCGGTTTCCTCCCACATTTCAAAGATGTGCTGGTTAGGAAGTTGTGGGCATGCTATGTTGGCGCCGGAAGCGTGGCGACACTTGAGGGCTGCCCCCAGAACACTCTACACAAAAGATGCATTTCACTGTGTGTTTTGATGTACATGTGACTAATAAAGATATCTGATCTTATCTTATTGCTTTTCCCTTGTACTATCTCAATGCAGATATGATGAAATGATCTGTATGGATGGCATGCAAAACAAAGTTTTTCACTGTATGTTGGTACATGTGACAATAATAAACCAATTTACCATATGCGAAAAGATGAACTCTTGATCTCCCAATATACCTCATCATGGCCCTTGCACTTTACTTGTCTATGCGCACTACACATTCTCTGCAGTTGCTACACTATATTCTGCATTCTGTTTCTCCTTTTACTACCTCGATGTACTTATGCATGGCACAATCTGTCGGGATGACAGGCAAACAAAAAGTTTTTCACTGCATCTTGGTACATGTGACAATAATAAGTGAATACCAATACCAATACCTTTTGGTTTTGCCAGCTGTCAAAGCTGTCAAGACATTAAATGCATCCAAATGTCCTCATTCATAAAATAAGGAATTATTAAAAATATTTAAAAATTATTAAAAAATTTAAAAAATAAACTTTTAAACAATTAAAACATTTAACAAATACAATCAGAATGAGATTTATTATCACTTATATGACGTGAAATTGGTAGTTTTGCAGCAGCAGTACAGTGCAGACATAAAATTTCTGTAAATTATAAAATAAATAAATAGTGTGAAAAAAAAGAAATAACGAGGTAGTGTTCATCTGGTGGTGGAGGGGAAGAAGCTGTTCCTGAATTGTTGAGTATGCCTTCAGGCTCCTGTACCTCCTCCCTGATGGTAGTAATAAGAAGAGGGCATGTCCCAGATCGTGAGGGTCCTTCATGATGAATGCCGCCTTCTTGAAATAATCATCAAATAATAATTAAAAAATAATCATCTGATACTTATGATTCTCCATCAAAGCTATTCTTTTCTATTCAAGTAATCAGGCTCAACAAACATCTGCTGGAGGAAATCAGTGGGTTGAACAGCTACACTCGGACATAGTCTGCTGCTCGATTCATTGAGTTCCTCCAGCAGGTTGTTTGTTGCTCCAGATTCCAGCATCTGCAGTCTCTTGTGTCTCCAAGTGACCAGGCTTTCTGCTCCTGTGTCATCTAACTGGTGCAGGATGAGTGGTGGACTCCCCATGAGGAGAAAGCATTGGAGTACAGCTGGGAAATCACTCCTGCCGTTTTGCCAGTGACTTCAGAACTTCAACGATTGTGTGGAAGTACCAAAGGCCCTGACACCTAGTGGCTTGGTGTAGAACTGCCAGCACTTACCAGCAGGTCCCAGCCTGTTATCAACCACAGTAGCAGCTGCAATGTACGGCATTGAAGACAGAGAGGAAGACTGGTGGAAAGGGTCCCATGGTGCACTTCCTATCATATCTGACAGCATTATTGCAGAGCACTCTGTAAGATTAACACTTTATCCTGCATTCTGTTATTATTTTCCTTTGCACTACCTCAATGCACTGATGTGATGAAATGATCTGTATGGATGGCATGCAAAACAAAGTTTTTCACTGTACCTCGGTACATGTGACAATAATAAACCAATTTACCAATTTAGATTTACCAATGTACCATTTACTCAATGGCAGTTTTTAAAGCAGCCTCATTACTTCAAGATAAGGACAATAACTAGAGGCACAGGTACTGTTGATGCAGGAATCGGTAGCAACACACAAAACACTGGAGGAACTCAGCACATCAGTCAGCGTCTGTGAAGGGAAATGGGACAGTTGACATTTTGGGTCGAGACTCTTCATCTGGACTCCACAGAGTCTCAACCCGAAATGTCGCATGTCCGTTTCCCTCCACAGATGATGCCTGACCTGCTGGGTTCCTCCAGCGTTTTGTGCATTGCTTATGAATGATAACTGTTGCCTCTGTTTGGAATGCTTATTTCCTCAGACTAATTGTTAAACATAAAAGTGAGCCAAGAGTTTTCTCAAATGTCTCTGTTTCACCGTTCCTTTATTTTGAATATACATGTCCTCCTCAGCTGATGAACGCCGAACTTATGTACAGTCTGTACGTATGGGCGAGCATTTAGGAGACTGGTGGGATGGATTTGCTGGGTGCTGAGGGTCTGCAGGCGTCTTCTGCCTCCGGGGAACTTGGTCCGCGGCAGCATTTCCGACTTGCGAACTTTTGGGTTACATTAGGATGACCTGGGGAGGACCTGTAATCTAAATGTTAAAGTTCCTGCAACAAACCTTACTTTTCCCTGAAATTCAGTGAGCCTGCAATGTCCTGATGAAGTTCACATGAAAGGTGTCAACCCGAAACGTCAATTGTCCATTTCTCTCCACAGCTGCTGCCTGACCTGCTGAGTTCCTCCAGTGGTTTGTTTTTTGAACTCTAGATTCCAGCATCTGCATTATCTTGCATCTCCATTTTACTACTCCACTGTGAAGTCTCTTCAAGGCATACCCACTTTGAAGAAGGTTTCTTCCTCCCTTTGACAGGAGTTCTGTGAGATCCTCTCTCACTGCTCCCCCTCTATGGTTTCTACTCTCTCCGGCTCTTCGCAGTCCAATGAAGGGTCTCGACCCGAAATGTCGACTGTCCATTTCCCTCCACAAATGTTGCCTGGCCCACTGAGTTAGAGTCATAATACACCACGGAAATAGGCCCTGAGCCCAACTGGTCCATGCCGAGCAAGATGTCCATCTAAGCTTGTCCCATTTGTCTGTATGGCCCATATCCTTCCAAACCTTTCCTATCCCATGTACCGGTCCAACTATCTTGTAAAAGTTGTAATTTTACCTGTCTCAACCTCTTCCTCTGGCGGCTCATTCCATATACTTACCACCCTCTGTTTAAAAATGTTACCTCAGATTTCCTCCCCTCACCTTAAACCTATGCCGTCTAGTTCTTGATTCCCCTACCCTTGGAAAAAGATTGTGCACATTCACCCAGAGTTTTTTTGCACATTCTAGTGCACATTCACTAGAGTTTTTTGAACTCTAGTCCCAGCAACTGCCATCTCTCATGTCTCCAGCCTGCATGTATTGGTATTGGTATTGGTTTATTATTGTCACTTGTACCGAGGTACAGTGAAAAGCTTGTCTTACAAACTGATTGTACAGGTCAATTCATTACACAGTGCAGTTACATTGAGTTAGTACAAAGTGCATTAAGGTAGTACAGGTAAGAACAGTAACAGTGCAAAGTTAAGTGTCACAGTTACAGAGAAAGTGCAGTGCAATAAGGTGCAAGGTCACAACAAGGTAGATCGTGAGGTCAAGAGTCCATCTCATTGTATAAGGGAACCATTCAATATTCTTATCACAGTGGGACAGAAGCTGTCCTTAAGTCTGGTGGTACGTGCCCTCAGGCACCTGTATCTTCTACCCGATGGAAGAGGAGAGAAGAGAGGATGTCCTGGGTTGGTGGGGTCTTTGATAATGCTGGCTGCTACACTGAGACAACGAGAGGTAAAGACAGAGTAAAAGGAGGGGGAGGCTGGTGTCCATGATGCGCTGGGCTGTGTCCACAACTCTCTGCAATTTCTTGTGGTCCTGGGCAGAGCAGTTGCCATACCAAGCCGTGATACATCCAGATAGGATGCTTTCTAACTGGTTTCTACGATTTATATCGGATTGGACTTTTTGATCTCTTTTTTTATTGTCCAGTGTCATAACAATATAATTCCTTCTTCCCAGCTTCATTTTCTCCACACACTGTCAGGAATATTGGAATGGTTGCTGAAGAAGGAATTAATAAAGTCAGTTAATTCCTTGAAATGGAAGCTGGGTTTATGTCCTGGAAAAGAGGGTGTGAAGCTTATGGAGACATCGGCAGCATTTAATATTTCTGGGAATCACAGACTGCATGACCCAGTGGAAAGAAGCAGTTCTTCTCACTTTTATTCTCACACTGATGTGTGGAGGGAATTGAAGGACATGGACCATATGCAGACAGATGTGCAGTTTAAATTGGCATCATGGTCGGCACAGACATTGTGGGCCGAAGGGCCTGTTCCTGTGCTGTACTGTTCCATTTCTATGTTATCCTATTATTTTATGCAAGTTAACAACTTGACAGGAAATTTCAGATCAAACATACTCTGGCACCTAGTGTTCTAAGCTACAAGAGAAACATCGGGAGAAAGGCTTCTGATAAAACAAAGACACTGGACTGAACAATCTCGATGGGCAGATGCTCCTTTGTCAAGAAGTTCACACAAAATAAAAACATTGCTGTGTTATCGTGAAGTAAGCAGCCCTGTCATATGATGATATGGGTCAATCAATCAAATAAAAATATTGGCCCTTTAAATGCAAATGAGAATCCGCACAAGGACTAAAAAATAAAACAGGTTAAAAATCTGAAGGCTTTCAAACTCTGACAGATTCTTCCCCTTTGAACAGTAATCACCATCATTAAGAATAACTCTGAGGGGTTTAAACAAGCCAGTTCTAGGAGGTTAAATGTAGGTTTTCGACCAGCTTCCGAGTTCATTATATTCAATGTGCTAAATACTGGCTCCAGAGACCTAAGGCACGACATTAGACAGGATATGTCCCACACTTCCTGGGCATGAAGGTACTTCATTGTCTCAGGAGTTACTCTTGCAAGAAATTTTGCTAATTTCTTCCTTACAAAATGCACTTTCAAGCGGAAAAAATAAAAACAGAAAGGCTGCATTAATGTTTAACTTGCAGCAGGAATGTGGCACGGGTGAATTGTTTATCAGGAATCCTGTGGTAAATAACAACTTGCATTTTTAATACTTTCTGCCCTGAATGAAGACAAAATCACTTCACTTGTGCTACAACAAATAAAATGGGACATGGAGTCACATTAGGATGTTGTTCAGGTCGATGCCCACAAGTAAGGTCAAAGAATTAAGTTTTAATAAGCATCTTAAAGACATGAGGGAAGTTATTGGTTTACTATTGTCACATGTACCGAGATACAGTTAAAAACTTTCTTTTGCATGCCATCCAGGCAGATCATTTCAAGACATAAGTACATAGAGATAGTACAAAGGAAAAGCAATGACAGAATACGGAATATAGTTTTACAATTACAGAGAAAGTGCAGTGCAGGTAAACAGTAAGGTGCAAGGGCCACCACAAACTAGATTGTGAGGTCAAGAGCCCCTTTTTATCTCTTGTGTCCATTAAAGGGTCTTATAACAGCGGGGTAGAAGCTGTCCTTGAACCTGGTCGTATGTGCTTTCAAACTTTTGTATTCTCTGCCCGATGGGAGGTGGAAGCAGAGAGGATGACCAGGGTGGGAGTGATCTTTTAGGAAGGGAGTTGCAGAGCTTAGTGTTATGTTTGTTCTTCATCAAGAGACAAACTTTAACACCTGAACATTTTTATTAACCAACACCAGACTGGCTTGCTTTCCCTCTCTTTTTACAGCCACATCCTGTTCCCCCATGTGACCCCTTGCATTGCCTACTGGGAACTGTAGTTCTTTATTATAACTACGTAATAACACATAATAACACACTTAGGGCCTTTGTAGCTGAAGGCGTATTTTCCTCATATTTCCTTACAACATAGGAAGAGGCCATTCAGCGTCTTGAGTTCATGCTGGATCTCAGACCAATCCCATTGGTGGCCACCAGTGGTGAAGCAATTCCATGTGGAGAAAACCACGATATTAAAGTTATCAGGAGGTAAAGTCAGATAAATATTTAGAAACAGAATCCAACAGATTTAGTCATAGAGTCAGACAGCAGAGATACAGAACACTTGACCAACTATGACCATGCTGACAGTTCAGTGCCCATCTATACTAATTCTATTTATCAAGACTTGGTCCACAGCTGTCTACACCTTGGTGACTCAAATGCTTATCACGATAGTTCTTAATGTTGTGAGCATACCTGTCTCAACCACCAACTCAGGTGCCCCCTGAACCTCCTGCGCCTTCAGCTAAAGCTCTGCCCTCTGGTTTTAGACACGCCTGCTATTTGGAAAAGCTTCCCGCTATCTACGCTGTCTGTGCTCCACATAATTTTATGTATCATTGTCAAGTCTTCCCTCGGCATCCACCATTCCAAAGAAGACAAGCCCAGCCTCTCCACTGTAGGCACATTAGTGTAGCGGTTAGCATAACGCTATTACAGAGCCAGTGACCCATGTTCAGTTCCCGCCGCCGTCTGTAAGGAGTTTGTACGTTCTCTCTGTGTCTGCATGGGTTTCCTCTGGGTGATCCGGTTTCCTCCCACATTCCAAAGACGTACGGGTTAGGAAGTTGTGGGCATGCTATGTTGGAGCCGGAAGCGTGGGGACACTTGCGGGCTGCCCCCAGAACACTCTATGCAAAAGATGCATTTCACTGTATATGTGACTAGTAAAGATATCTTACCTTATCTTATCAACAAACAATCCACTGGCGGAACTCAGTGGGTTAAGCAGCACCAGGAAAGGAATTGTCAATATTTCGGGTCGAAACCCTGCATCAGGACTGGTGCAGATTTCAACCAGAAATATCCACAATTCCTTTCCCCCACAGATACTACCTGACCTGCTGAGTTCCTCCAGCAGATCGTTTATTGCTTCCAGATTCCAGCGTCTGCAGTTTCTTGTGTCTCCAGCCTCCCCAAGTCTTTTTTCATAGTTTCAGTGCTCCATCCAAGATAACATCCTGGTGAATGTCCTCCACCTTGATCCAGTGTAATCAGTTGTGGAGCCAAGTAGCAGAGGCGGTGAATGTGCTGGACAATGTGGGCAGGGTGTGGTGCACTGTGGTTGTGGTACACATCTGGAAATCTACATCTGGTAAGTAGCCAAACTGAATTTAACAAGCCTGATCACCTGAAGGCAGGTGTCAGAAATAAAGATGGAAATGATATTGTCATTAAAAATCAACTGCATCATTAATGCCCTTTAAGCAAAGGGATTTGCTATGTCTGTATAGTTTCGGCTCTGTGATGCTAGTTCTGAACCATAAATCTGACAATTGCCTCAGAGTACCTTACTTTGAAGAATGAATGTTAACTTGCCAGTGTTACTCAAAGTCCTGAAACAAGTAGTAAAATATGATGCACTTTTCTGCCAGGGAAACTGAATCACTAAAGTGTTGCTGAATAGTCAGTTCATGAGAATAAATCATCTTTCTTTCATGTGCCGGGCTGATGCCAACACATTCAATGCAAAGATGTATTTCACTGTGTGTTTCGATGTACATGTGACTAATAAAGAAATCTTATCTCTCTTATAATTTTGATTTACATTACATTCAACACAAGATCTGGAAAGGTCTGCAGGAGATAGTAGCAGACATATCTGGATGCACTCTTTGAGAAGTTAAATAATATAAACTAAAAGTCTTTGCTTAAATAATGCTCTTAAATAAGTAAGCAATTATCTATTTATTTATCAATCTATTTATTTATTTATCCAATTAATCTTAATTAATTAATGCTTTGCTTAAATAAGGAAGGCATGGTGGTGTAACGGTTAGCGTAATGCTTTACAGCACCAGCGACCCAGGTTCAATTCCAGCCACTATCTGTAAGGAGTTTGTACGTTTTCCCCATGTCTGCGTGGGTTTCCTCCGGTTGCTCCGGTTTCCTTCACATTCCAAAGACATATGGGTTAGGAAGTTGTGGGCATGATATGTTGGCGCTGGAAGCGTGGCGACACTTGTGGGTTGCCCCCAGAACAGTATGCAAAAGATGCATTTCACTGTGTGTTTCGATGTACCTGTGACTAATAAAGATATCTTATCTTATCTAAATGATTACATTAATTCTGAGTTCATTGCTTTTGCTGTTGATAAATGCACCTTATACTGATGTTGTTTAAGTTCAAACAAAACTTTAAACTATGCCTTTCATGACTTCTGGATATCAAGTAAATGTATTTGCAATGTAGACACCATTGTAATACATAGGAATACAAAGTGCAATGAAAGAATTTGCTGTTTCTTGTTGTCAGTGTTGATTCAGGAATAAAGGATCAACAGGGTCTTGAGAAAGCGCCACCATTTTTGCAAGTAGCATGGAACCTTTCACATCCACAAGAGATGGCAGACGAGGCCTTGGTTTAATGTCTCACCTGAAAGACACAACTCTCGCTGTAATACTCTGGGAATGCCAGTATAAATAACATGCCAAAGAGTCTGAGTCAATGATTCATGGAGAATGGTAGCACTAGTGAATGAAACTCACAACAATAATCTTAAGAAGTCTACCTATTGTCACTCTAGGCACATTTACTGTTCTGGCTAGTGCGGGGTATCACAGCTGGGGTATTAACTTATGATGAGGTAGTCCATAGCATGATTTTTATGGTCTTCTGTCCTTTGTGTACAGTAATTAGCAGGTGAAACATGGTTCAGAATTATTGGCAGCTGATGTGGGACTCTAAAAATCTGGGATGCAGTCCAGTATATATTCTGTCAGGAAAGTCATATGCTATTACATTGCACTGAAATAGCTCAAACAACTTCATTTGCAATGATTGAATTGGTGGTACAGGAGCTGTTGTTATTTGGGCAAACATTATGATCAACTTAATCAATTTATCACACAAAAGCATCAAAAAACAGCAGAAGGGCTAGATTATCTTTATTGTGTTGGCTGAGAGGAGATTCTTTTGAATTCCTATTGCTAGTTTTTCTTTCAAAATCAATGTTTCTCTGCATTAAATTGTTGCTTATGTGTATGTTCCCAAATCCTCTCATATGAGAGGAATTATTTAGAAATTCATTCACTTTTATTAGGCAGGTGAACATAGTAACAACTTGGCACACAGTACCATCCCCCCCAAACTACGGAAAATGAGATGAATGAGCAGTTAATCAGAATTTTGGTGTTGATTCACGGAGGACTGATCATGACAGCCATCTGCTCCTCTCTGATTCATACTCAGTTTAGCATACATAGCTTTAATTTGCAGACTGAAATACAATACCACCTGCTACTCTTGCTCTTAAATACCAATCAAACCAAATCCCTAGAGCTGGCCTGGAACCCTCAGTGTTAAACATAGAGGTACGAGAGTCACCAAATATTAGAATACAGTTACAGGATAAATACTAGACGGCATGCATTTAAGGTGAGAGAAGGTAAGTTCAAAGGAGATGTGTGGGGCAAGTTTTTTACACAGAGAGTGGTGGGTGCCTGGAATGTGCTGCCAGGGGTGGTAGTGGAGGTAAATACAATAGAGACATTTAAGCGGGTTTTGGATAGGCACATGGATGTGAAGAGAATAGAGGGATATGAACACTGGCAGATACATTAGGGACACTTAAAGAGACTCTTAGATAGCCACAAGAATGATAGAGGAATGGAGGGCTATGTGGGAGGGAAGGGTGAGATAGATATTAGAGCAGGATAAAATGTTGGCAAATTACTGTGGGCCGAAGGGCCTGTTCTGTGCTGTACTGTTCTATGTTCTATTAGAACATAGAACATTTCAGCACAGTACAGGCCCTTTGGGCCACAATGTTGTGCCGACATAGCTAATCCCTCCTACCTACAGAATGCCCATATCCCTCCATCTTCCTCTCATTCATGTGCCCATCCAACCCCCTCTTAAAAGCCTCCAATGGATTTGCCTCCACCACTCTATCAGGCAACGCATTCCAGGCATCCATCACTCTCTGAGTAAAAAACTCAGATGTCAGATTGTGTAGGCAAAGGGGATCAGTTTAGCTAGATGTTTAATTGCTCGTTTAATTAGTTTGGCACAACGTCGTGGGCTGAAGGGACTGTTCCTGTGCTGTACTGTTCTATGTTCTATGTAATGATTGTTGTTGGTAAGTCCAGAATCATCTCCCCATTCTGAATTGCCTTTTAACTGTGTCAGTTTATTGCAGAGCGTAGTTAGTAGTCAGCCACACTGCAGTATTACACATGGATTGAAACCAATAAAGACGGCAGATTTCCTCCCAAGATTGAAAACAAAATGACAATGAGGTGGTTTCATGTTCATTGCTACTGATATCTTTTGATTCTAATTACCATATTTGAATTCTTCTTTTTCTGTGATTGGACTCGCACTAATTTCTCCAGATCGTTAAGGATGCATTGTAAAGAAAGAAAACACTTTTGCTTCTGTTATAAAAGCAGAAATTGCTTAAAATACTCAGCAGATCAGGCAATGAATGTGAAGGAGGAACCAGTATTAATGTTTCATGCCTATCACACCCCCCCCCCCCCACTTGGATCCACCAATCACTTGCCAGCTCTTGCTTCACCGCCCCCTTCCCCTCACCTCTCTATACCAGCTATCTCCCCTCTATCTTTCAGCCTTACACAGACTAGACTGGAAGGGCTGAATGGCCTGTTTTCTGTGCTGCAGTGTTCTATGGCTCTATGGTTCTATCAACTGTCCATTTCCCTTCACAGATGCTGCCTGACCCACTGAGTTCCTCCAGCAGATTGTTTTGTTGTCCCAGAATCTAGCATCTGCAGTCTCTTGTGTTTCCTTAATGTTTCATATTGATGTTCTGATGAAAGCTCATCATTAAGCTACTGAAACATTAACACTGTAGTTCTTTCTCCACAGATGCTGCCTGACCTGCTAGCCTTTCCATCATTCTTTGATTTTATTTCAGATTTCCAGTATTTGCAGTTTTTTTTGCTTTCTGACAGTCATCGAGTGATAGCGAGAGATACAGCACAGAAACAAGCCCTTCAGCCTACTTGAGTCCTCACCAGCCATCAACCACACATTTACACTAATCCTACTCAAACCCATTTTATTCTCCCCACATTCCCATCAACCATTCATCTACACACTAAGGCCAATTTACATTGGCCAACATTCCTGCCAACCCTCACGTCCTTGGGATGTGGGAGGAAACCTGCAGGAAAACCACCTGCAGAACATGCAAACTCCACACAAACAGCATCGGAGGTTAGGATCAAACCCAGGTCCCCGGCGCTGTGAGATGACAGCTTTGCTAGCTGCACCACTGTGCCACTCCTGTTTCTGCCACTCTTGTTTCGAGGTAAGACCACACTTAGAGTATTGTGCTCAGTTTTGGTCGCCTCTATTTTAGGAAGGATGTGGAAGCTTTAGAGAGGGTGCAGAGGAGATTTACCAGGATGCTGCCTGGATTAGAGAACATGTCTTTTGAGGATAGGTTCAGCGAGCTAGGGCTTTTCTCTTTGGAGCAACGGAGGATGGGAGACGACTTGATAGAGGTGTACATGATTATGAGAGGCATAGATCGAGTGGACAGGCAGCACCTTTCTCCAAGGGTGACAATGGCCAATACCAGAGGACATCTGTTTAAGGTGAGTGGAGGGAAGTTTAGGGGAGATGTTAGAGGGAGGTTTTTTACACAGAGAATGGTGGGTGCCTGGAACGTGGCAGAGACTGATACCATAGGGACATTTAAAAGACACTTAGGTAGGCACATGGATGTAAGACAAATGGAGGGTTATGGGCTGTGTAGGAGGGAAGGGTTAGATTGATTGTGGAGTAGGTTTATATAGGTTGGCCCAACCTTGTGGGCCGAAGGGCCTGTATTGTGCTGTACTGTTCTATGTTCTATGTATGATGATGACAATAATGCAAAAAAGTGCATAAAAGATAAAACTTAGCTGAAGTTTTGAGGATTATCACTGACAAACATCTATCCGTCAACATACACAAACCATTTGTTGTGGAGAATGGTTCACTGTTTGTTTTCATGGCAAGAATTATAACATTTTGAAATAAATTACCAGTCCATTGAAGCAGATGCATCAACAAATTCAAAAGGCAATTACTTCTAGATAGAAGAATGATTCAGGGATATAAATCTTGAAATTAAAGTTATGACAGCAAATGAATGCTTAATGTGTTCAGTTCTACATTTGTCTCCTCCCTCTCAGCTGTTGGTACCTGACAATTGCAGCTTCTCATAATAGAACAAGCAGGTTGCTATGAGAATCCATGAGTGCAGCTTCAACAGTGAAGCGTGCCCACGATATTGCCCGAATCTAGGTTCTAGAAGCACAAAACTGCAGTCGCAGAAATCTGAAATAAAAACAGAAAATGCTGGGAATACTCAGTAGGTCAGGCAGCATCTACAGAAAGAGAAGCAGAGTTGATATTTCACATGGATAACCTTCCATCTGACCTGGGTCCGAAACCTGAAGTCCCACACCACCAGGTTCAAGAACAGCTACTTCCCTTCAACCATTCGGTTCTTGAACCAATTGGCACAACCTTAATTACTGCAGTTTAGTAATACTATGACCACTTTCATCACTTTGCATTAAAATAGACTGTTTGGTTCTGATTGTGTTCTTTCTCGTAAAAATTGTGTATAATTTATGTTTAACATGTTTTTCTTGTGAATGCTACTTATTTGATGCTGTGTGTCTGTGATGCTGCTGCAAGTAAGTTTTTCATTGCACCTGTGCATACATGTACTTGTGCCTATGACAATAAGCTCGACTTTGACTTTTGCTCACAGAACAGGGAAACAGGCCATTTAGCAGATTGAGTCTACACTCATTATCGAGCACCATTTTACATAGAACATAGAACAGTACAACACAATACAGGCCCTTCAGTCCACAATGTTGTGCCAACCTTTAAACCTCACCTAAGACTATCTAACCCCTTCCTCCCACATATCCCTCGATTTTAAATTCCTCCATATGCTTATCTAGTAATCTCTTGTATTTGACCAATGTACCTGCCTCCACCACCGCCCCAGGCAGCGCATTCCATGCACCAACCACTCTCTGGGTAAAAAACCTTCCTCTGATATCTCCCTTGAACTTCCCACCCATTACTTTAAAGCCATGCCCTCTTGTATTGACCATTGGTGCCCTGGGAAAGAGGCGCTGGCTGCCCACTCTATCTATTCCTTTTAATATTTTGTGCACCTCTATCATGTCTCCTCTCATCCTCCTCCTCTCCAAAGAGTAAAGCCCTAGCTCCCTTAGTCTCTCCTCATAATCCATACTCTCTAAACCAGGCAGCATCCTGGTAAATCTATCTGCACCCTTTCCAACACCTCCACATCCTTCCTGTAATGATGCAACCAGAACTGGATACAGTACTCTAAGTGAGGTCAGGATTGAACCTGGGTCACAGCTGCACCACTCTGGGGGGAACTGTAAATAGAGGGAGATAAATGAGACCATAAGAAATAACTGCAAAACACAGCAGTCATTGGAGATCTGGAAGAAAGCAGGATGCTCCAAATGTTCAGCAGGTCAGGCAGCACTGTGGAGAGAGTAAAACTGAGTTAACATTACAAATTAATGACCTTATACTAGTCGAGGTTTTTGTGGAGTGGGCCTTATACTATAACTTTTTGACTCAGGTGAGAATGTTGTACAGTGAACTAGAGATTGCAGGGTGCCAGAGAACCGGAGGGCTGCAATGCTTATGCCTCCGTTCAAAATGGGGGAGAGGTAAACACAGCATTTAAACCACTGTGGTGGGAAAATTTATAGAAACTATAATCTGAATTCAATTAGCACTTGGATAAACATGAATAATAACTGGGAGCCAGCAGAGCAAACCCATCAACACTATCCCGCTTTTCATTTCTCTGTAATCATACGATTTGTTCTTTCTCACATGTCCATTAAGTTCCCTTTAATTCTTTTGCCTCCTACTTACACTGGCGATAAATTACAGTATCTAATTAACCTACCGGCATGTTTTTGGGATGTGGGAGTAAACCAGAATACTCAGGAGGGAGCATGCAAACTCCTCACAGAAAGCACCAGAGGTCAGGTTTGAACTCAGGTCACTGGAGCTGAGAGAGAAGTTGTGTGTGTATAGTTGTGGGAGACAAACTTTGGTAAAGATGTGAGGGTCTCTGACTGGAATGGTTTCAGGTACAAGGGATTTGTTATGTGGTGATGCAGGAGAAGGTCAGATTATGTTTAATGAAATGAGGGCCTTCATTTAATGCCAATTTCAATGGTCCTTCCCAGAACAGAGACTGCTTTTAACAAAATCAATAAAGAATATGTTAAGACTAAATAAAGCAAACAAACTGGAGTAGAGCTGAGGAGAATTGTTATTTTACATACAACAAGTTGTTTTAACTTCCTTAAAAGGATGGTGGAAGCAGATTTAATTTGCAATGGGATATGGCTTCAAGATGTAGAGGTGAAGAGCGGAACAGTGGGATTAATTAGAGAGTTCTTCCAAAAAGTAATCACAACCACAATGGGCTGAAGAGCCTGCTTCCGTGAAGTGGTTCTATGATTTTAGGAAAACAATCTGTAAGTTTATGACCACGAAGTTCTCATGGGTGCTCTAGTATGAATATTAATGAGTGAGAAGTGTGAATGCAAAAAAAGAAGCTTACAATTAAAAGAACTATCATTCTATGAATTTGTTATAGCTTAACATACCTCTCCAGAATCTGTTCATGTATTTCTGACTGATTCCAAATTAATCCAGATAAAAACGTTACATTTTAATGGATTTTCAGTAGGATCAGTATGAAAGTCATCAGGTACTTTTCTATCCTGTGCTATGAATCTCTCTTCACCACAAAGAGCTGCAAGGTTAGTTATCTCCGTCATCTTGTGACACGGTTTGCAGATTCCGTGAGTTCACTGGAGGACGCAACCTGTCCCGGACAGGAAGAACCGGTTCTTTTTTGCAGAAGAAACGCTGCTGTCATCTCTCTTCTGTCCAACTCAGAGTGCATCAAAAAATGTTGAACTGGAGTCACCTTTGCTGTATAGGTAGTTCTGAGATTCCCAAAGGATAGCAAAATGCCAACCTGACTTCATAGCAAAATTGGGCAGACACAGCGTTTATATTGGAGAAGCAATAAAAATCACACCAATACAAAGAGATTGTAATAACTGAAGGGATAATTGGTAATTGGTTTATTATTGTCACATGTACTGAAATACATGCCATCCAGTCAGATCATTCATACATAAGGTAGTAAAACGGAAAAACAGCATGCAGAAGATAGTGTTGCAGTTGCAAAGAAAGTGCAGTGCAGGTAGACAAATAAAGTGCAAGGGCCACGACAAGGTAGATTGGGAGATCAAGAATACAAGAGTTCATCTTTTAGTGGATGAGAGGTCTGTTCAAGAGAATGATAACAGCGAGATAGAAGCTTTCCCCGAGTCTGGTGGTTCATGCTCTCAGGCTTTCGTATCTTCTGCCCAACAGGAGAGGGGAGAAAAGAGAATGACGGGGTAGGAGGAGTCCTTGATTATGTTGGCTGCTTTCCTGAGGGAGCAGGAAGTGTAGACGGAGTCAATGGAGGGGAGGCTGGTTTGCGTGATAGTCACAAATTACGTATCGATTACTGGAATGGAAAGACTGTCGTATGAGGAGACATTGATTCCCATTATTCTTTGGAATATAGAAAATTGAGAGGTGACCAAAGAAATTTAAAAAAACATTAGTAGACGGCTCAGCAGTGTAGATACAGTCTCCATCTGAGATTCCATGGATTAGACCATTTGCCTTTGGATAAGAGAATCCTCATTGAAATTTGTCACTTGTTGCATCTACTAATGGAAGCTTGGAGCAAAACAGGATTGCATTATTGACTTTATTATTTCAAAAATAAACTTTATTCATAAAAATATATATACAACTACAAAAAACAAAATGCATGGCCCTCCTTACATTTGTAGTGTTGTTCGGTCTACCCATTCATAGTGTTTTCGGTTCCATATATTGGTAGTGATTGCATTACTGCTTTTTTTAAAATTCCAAATACTTATTCATAAGACAAGATATATCCAAAACAATAAACACAGTTCAAAGGTCTTTACATTCTTAGTGTCATTTGGTCAATACATTCACTACTGTTAGAACCATAGAACCATACAGCACAAAACAGGCCCTTCGGCCCGACATGTTGCACCGTCCATCAAACCACCCTCACACTATCTAACCCTTTCCTCCTGCATATCACTCTATCTCACATTCCTCCATATGCCTATCCAACAAACTCTTGAACCTGTCCAATGTACCTGCCTCCACCACCACCCCAGGCAGTGCATTCCATGCACCAACCACTCTCTGGGTGAAAAACCTCCCCCTGACATCTCCCCTGAACCTCCCACCCATAACCTGAAAGCCATGCCCTCTCGTTTTGAGCATTGGTGCCCTGGGAAGGAGGCGCTGACTGTCTACTCTATCTATTCCTCTTAATATTTTATATACCTCTATCATGTCTCCTCTCATCCTCCTCCTTTCCAGTGAATAAAGCCCAAGCACCTTAAGCCTCTCCTCATATTCCATAAGCTCTAATCCAGGCAGCATCCTGGTAAATCTCCTCTGCACCCTCTCCAACGTCTCCACATCCTTCCTATAATGCGGCGACCAGAACTGAACACAGTACTGTAAGTGCGGTCTAACTAGAGTTTTGTAAAGCTGCATCATCACTTCGCGGCTCTTAAACTCAATCCCACGACTTATGAAAGCTAACATCCCATAGGCCTTCTTAACTGCTCTATCCACCTGTGAGGCCATCTTTTTTTTACATAGCACCATTTCCACTCATGTGGCCCCCTGGGGCGATACACCCTCCTATTGTTTTAGGGGCATTGTTGCCGCACCCAGCCCCTCCATGTGCAGTAGCAGAAGGAGCCTCGACTGTGGTCCTTCCCCACAGAGCCTTTGCATTGGCTGCACCGAGCTTCAGCGTGTCCCTCAGCACGTACTCCTGCAGCCTGGAATGTGCCAGTCGGCAACGTTCCCTTACGGACATCTCGCCGTGTTGGAAGACCAACAAGGATCCAATAAGGATCTTTTATTGAGTTGATGATCTTCCAGCAGAACTTGATGTCCATCTCTGTGTGTTTCCCTGGGAAGATCCCTTAAATCAGAGAGTGCTCTGTTATGCAACGGCTCAGGGTGAACCGGGACATGGACTCTTGCATCCTTCTCAACACCCTCTTTGCAAATCCACGGTCTGCAAAGAGCTGGATGATAGTCTCCTCCTCAATGCAAGCATCCTAGGTTGCAAGCACCAAGCAGTGACTGGACATGTTAACTACTGTGTCATTTTTTTGTCCAAAATCGTGCAAATTGGGTTGATCATCACGTTTACAGCATTAGAATCCAAGTTTTGCACAATACCAGATTGAGTCCCTATGACTCTATGACTCAGTGCCAAGCTGGTACTGAACATCTCTATGTTCCTTGATAAATAATAAAGATTTCTCTGATGCTTCCCAATGTACCAACCATTTCCCTGTGTAGACCCTTCTTGTGCAGTTTGCCTCATCTATGTTCAAGTCAAGTCAAGTCGAGTTTATTGTCATGTGCACAAGTCCAATGAGGTACAGATACAATGAAACACTTGCTTGCAGCAGTATCACAGGCACGTAGTTTCAGACAACACACAAAATATAAATTATACATATATTGTACATAAATGATACAATGCAGTGAAGGAAAAAACTTTGCAAAACAAGACATTGATGCAAAAACAAGTTCATGGCAGTGCAAGAGGGGGTCCGTGGTGTTCCGTTGCTGATGTAAGATTAGGGTTGTGCAGGTCAGTTCAAGAACCCAATTGTTGTAAGGAAGTAGCTGTTCCTGAACCTGGTGGTGTGGCACTTCAGGCTTCTGGACCTCCTGCCTGATGGTGGCAGCGAGAAGAGGGCATGACCCAGATGGTGGGGATCCATGATGATGGATGCCGCCTCCTTGAGGCAGCGCCTCCTGTAGATGCTGTTACTGGTGGGGTGCACTGTGCCCATGATGGACCAGGCTGTGTCTACTACTCTCTACAGCCTCTTGCGTTCCTGTGTATTGCAATGGAAGAAGAAGAGTTCCCGTGTCCTGGCTAACACGAAACTCTTCATCAATGTCAATGAATCAGATTATCTGGTCTGTATCGCAGTGTAGTTCATGGGAGCTTGCTGTGTACTAAACAGTTGCTACTGTGTTTGAAAAACACAGACTGTAAAATGCTTTGGGACCACCCAAAGCTATAAAGGTGCTAGATAAATGCAAATCTTTCTTTCAGAGTGGGGTTTCTGCCAATGGTAGAACTCGCTGCACAATTTAAATCACGAGCAGGTGGCCAATTGGCTTTGGTGGCTTATCACCTGGGATGCAGAGTTGAAAATTTGTCCTGGGATTTCCTTGTGGTCCACTCAATTATTATGCTTCTTGCAAAATTATTAACTTTCAAGAATAAATGTTGACGCATCTCAGTGACATGGAGTTCACTGACAGTTCACTGCTGACAACCAGAGCACTCTCCAGCTCTGTAATGACCCCAAGGAACCCATTATTTATTTTCTGTATTCCAGAAATGTGTTCTAGACTGACATTTTTCCTACCATGTCAAAATTAATATCTGTATGCCTAGAAATTGAAGTTCACACACTTTTGATGTGCTAAACATATGATAATGCACTCATCTGCACTTGAATAGTCACAGAGTTATACAGCACAGAAAAAGGCCCTTCAGCCCAACCTGTCCATGCCAACCAAGTTGCCTACCTGAGCTAGTTCCATTTGCCTGTGTTTGGCCCATATCCCTCTAAATCTTTCCCATCCATGTACCGATCTAAATGTCTTTTAAACGTTGTAATTGTACCTGCCTCTACCACTTCCTCTGGCAGCTTTTTCAATATACCCACCACCCTCTGTGTGAAAAAGTTACCCCTCAGGTCCCTTTTAAATCTTTCCCCCCTCACCTTAAACCTATGCCCTCTAGTTCTTGGTTCCACAACCCTGGGAAAGAGACTTGAGTGTATTCATCCTATCTACTCGCCTCATGGTTTTATACAACTTGAGAAGAACACACTTCAGTCTCCTACGCTCCAAGGAGAAAAGTCCTAACCTGCCCAACCTTTCCCTGTGACACGTGCCCTTGAGTCCCAACAACATCCTTGTAAATCTGCTCTGCACTCTTACCAGTTTAATGATGTCTTTCCTGTAACAGGGCAACCAAAGTTGTACCCAATACTCAAAGTGTGGTCTCACCAAAGTGTTGTACAACTGCAACATAACGTCCCAACTCCTATACTCAGTGCCCTGACTAGTGAAAGCCAGTGTGCCAAACTCCTCCTTCACCACCATGTCTACCTGTGAGGTCACTTTCAGCGAACTATGTACTTGTACTCCAAGGTGCCTGCATACCACAACACACCCCAGGGCCCGACTATTCACTGTATAAGTCCTACCCTGGTCTGACTTCCCAAAATGCGACACTTCACACTGATATGAATTGAAAGCTATTTGCCAGTCTTTAGCCCACTTCCCTAATTGATCAAGATCCCCTTGTAATTTTTGATAACCTTCTTCACGGTTTACAATACTGCCTATTTCAATATCATCCGCAAACTTACCACCCATGCCTTGTACATTCACATCCAAATCAAAACATTGCAGAATGGGTACAATGGAAGTGAGGGAAACAGGGTGAGAGGGACATTTCATTCTCCAGTATGTGAAGTTTTCCCCCACCTCAACATGAAGAACAGGCCCACTCATTGCCCGTGCTGTGGATTGCCCCAATGGTTGCCCAAGGCAAACAGATTAGAAGGGGTGGTAGAAAAAAAAGCCAGTGATTCATAATGGAAGCAACAGTGAATTATTTAACACACTGCTGGGAGAAGCCACATGCAGGACATCAATACCGCCATGCATGTTCCTGAAACATGCATTTAGGCATCTGTAGCTATTTTTGCGAGTTGTAGCCAATTCAACACAGTGCACGATGACACACCAGACAATGACATTGCCTAACAACTATACTTTTTTATTCATCATGATTGATTTAAACAACTCAAAAATTCACCACATAGTTTCAAACAATCACTTAACTCTTTAGTTTCACAATTCTTTTAGTTATTTGCACTGGAAAGGGTTTAGAAGAGCTTTACCCGGGTGCTGCCTGGATTAGAGGGCATAAGGAAAGAACATAGAACATCAAACACTACAGCACAGTACAGGCCCTTTGGCGCACAATGTTGTGCCGACATTTTATCCTGCTCTAAGATCTATCTAACCCTTCCCTCCCACATAGCCTTTCAATTTTCTATCATTCATGTGGCTATGTAAGAGTCTCTTAAATGTCCCTAATGTATCTGCCCCCCACAACCTCTGCCGGCAGTGCGTTCCACACACCCACCACTCTCTTTGTAAAAAGCTTACCTCTGACATCCCCCTTATACCTTCCGCCAATCACCTTAAAATTATGCCCCCTGGTGTTAGCCATTTTCACCCTGGGAAAAAGTCTCTGACTGTCCACTCGATCTGTGCCTCTTATCATCTTGTACACCTCTATCAAGTGTCACGAACCAGCAACAAAAGAAACACACTGAGCATGATTCAGTGTTAAAAACTATTTTATTAATCACTACTTATGATAATACGTAAAATAAAAGTAAAAATGTTAGTATGTTAGAATTCAAAAATGTTAAACCTCGAACGTTAACCCCAAAACTAAACTCGTCGTGTGTGTGTGACAAAGTCCAAAACTCCCAGTTCCGGAATGGTTCTTAAAGTTCAGTTCCGCAAGCCATAAGGTGAAACATGAGCAAGGGCTTCTTCAACAACCACCGTTGTCTGAAGATAAGATGTAGATGTAGAAAAACATAGAGAGAGAGTACATACGAAATCCAAATGTTCCACGATGGAACCCAAACGACACTTCAGTGTTTACTCGGTAGTGACTTCCTCACCCCGCAAGCATCCGAACCGTGGTCGTCCACACACAAATACCTGTTTCCTTCTACAGGTCAGCAACTAAGTGAACTCCACCGGATTACTTCCAACTTCCATACATGGATTTCAGTGGCAAACACAGTTATTGTTTCTCATCCATCGATAGAGAAAACAAGCAGGCTGGTGTCTCTCTCCCTTCTCTCTCTCTCTCCTTCTGCTTCTTCTTCTGACTTCTTCAACAACGTCATTACGTCCTTTATCTTCTATTGACGTAAGCACGCCCCACACACACATACACACACACTCTCTATCTTCAAGGGACTTTCACTGAGTCCATAACACAAGTCACCTCTCATCCTCCTTCTCTCTAAAGAGAAAAGCCCGAACTCATTCAACCTATCCTGGTCTCCAATTCAGGCAGCACCCTGGTAAATCTCCTCTGCACCCTCTCTAAAGATTCCACATCCTTCCTATAATGAGGCGACCAGAATTGAACACAATACTCCAAGTGTGGTCGAACCAGAGTTCTACAGAGCAGCAACATTACCTTGTGGCTCTTGAACTCAATACCCCGACTAATGAAGGCCAACACTCCATACGTTTTCTTAACAACCCTATAGATCTGCGTGGCAGCCTTGAGGGATCTATGGATGTGGACCCCAAGATCCCTCTTTTCCTCCACACTGCTAAGAATCCTGCCATTAACCTTGTATTCTGCCTTCAAATTCAACCTTCGAAAGTGAATCATTTCACTCTTTTCCAGAATGATCTGCCACTTTTCAGCCCAGCTCTGCATCCTATCAAGGTAGTGTTGTAACCTACAGCAACCTTCTACACTACCCACAACACCATCAACCTTCATGTCATCAGCAAACTTACTAACCCACCCTTCCACATCCTCATCCAAGTCATTTATAAAAATCATAAAGAGCAGGGGTTGGACAAACTTGGGTTATTCTCCCTGGAGCATCAGAGGCTGAGGGGAAACCTGACAGAGGTTTTTAAAATTATGAGAGGCACAGGTAGGGTAGACAGACAGAATCTTTTCCCCAGGGTAGAAATGTCAAATACCACAGGACATGGTTTTAAGGTTACAGCAGGGAAGTTTAAAAGCAACGTGAGGGGCAAGTTTTTTATGCAGAGGTGGCAGGCGACTGGAATCGGTTACCAAAGGTAGTGATGGAAGCAGGTAGTTTGGTGGAGTTAAAGAGGCTTTTAGATAGACTCATGAATATGAAGGAAATGGATGATACACAAGAAGAAGACATTTAGTTCAAATTGGCATCAGGTTTGGCACAACATCATGGGCTGAATGGCCTGTCCCATGCTGTACTGTTCTATGTTCTATGTTCTAACCCTTTACTTCCAAAATCCACTACTTGTATTCAGATATTACTGACTCATGATGAACCCGGCTGGGGTTCGATCCTGGCAAGTTCTTCTCTGAGTCCCTGGCTCAGGGTCGTCTTCTTCAGTGGTTGGTCTCCCGAGTCACTGCTGCTGGTCATCTTGTAAGGCAACTTTTGAGACACTTCTTCAAATGCCTCCCAAACATTGCTTAGTTCTTTACTGCTTTTACAAATCCTTATCCATATGAGCATGTGTTTTCTTCAAATTCTAGTCAAACCAGCGTAGGACTTATACTATGAATGGTAGGAAATGAAGGAGTGTAATGGAACAGAGAGGACCTAGGAATACAAGTGCATAGTCCATTAAAAGCAATAGACAGGGTATTGAAAAAGGTGTTTAGCTTGCTGACCTTCATCAGTCAGGGTATTGAGTATAGGAGTTGGGACATTATGTTGCAGTTGTACAAGCCGTTGGTGAGGCTGCACTTGGAGTACTGCGTACAGTTTTGGTCACCCTATTAGAGGAAAGATGTGGTTAAACTGGAAAGAGTGCGGGAAAGATTTATGAGATTATTGCCAGGACTATAGGGAGAGGTTGGCCAGGCTAGGTCTTTATTCCTTGGAACATAGGAGAATGAGGGGCGACCTTATAAAACTGTTTAAAACATCTCACAGAACTCCTGTCAAAGAGAGGAGGAAGACTTCTTCAAGGTAGGTATACCTCGAAGAGACTTCACAGTGGCAATCCTTCGCATTGCTCTGGCTGCTACAGAGTTAACAATGGAGGTCACAGATTTTTCCCTGGAAGCTCCGACCTTTGTCAGGAGTGGAGCATATGCCCACCTTATAGAATTCACAAATCACCACCAAAAAACTTGAGACACAGAATAAAAGTCCACTCTTATGGAATTTGTGTGAAAAAACTAAATACGCCAAAATCTGAAAGAAACAAATTTTGTCCAATTTTGTCAAGGGTTCACAAGATGGAAAATTGTGATACCGGCCATCTTCTCAGAACACAACCTCTCCGTCACATGCAAAGTAAAATAAAACTGTACCTGCAAAATAAAATCAAGCACTCACAAATGGGTTCAGTTTCTGGGGAATAGTGATGAAAAGTCAATTGTTTTATTTTCAGATTCAGGATACTCATTTAATTACAGGTTAATCCAAAGCAAGTGCTTACAGTCTCCTGATGAAAATACTTGAAAGATTACTCTGTTAGGGCTTTAATTGCTTGGAATTGCACTGATAAAAGAGAACATAACTGCATAGAAACAGGCCATGTGGTACAGCTAGTCTTTGCTGCTATTTTAACTGCACATAATCCATCCACCTTAGACCAGTTCTCTGCACATTTGTAAACTTATTTCCTTCATCTCCTCGCCACTTCCCTTTAGGGTTGAAGCTAAACTGCTTTTCTCTCAACTGCTTCTTGTGAGTGTGAGCTCCTTGTGAAATCAGATCCCATGGAACTTGCAATACATAAGGCTGATGGAATTAAAAGTTATGCTTGCAAAATCTCCAGACAATCGGTTTGTTTGGAAAGTGGAAAGAAATTTAGTTCCTCAGAGGACTTTTACGCTCTGAGATAAGCTATCAAAATACGTGATGTGAATAAAATTATGACAGACTTTTAAAATAAAGCTAGACAAGCCTTGGCAAGGAGATAATGTTTCCAGTAGCAGGAAGGGAATTGCTGGTGGTTGTCTGTGACTGTAAAGCACCCACAAGCAATTATTGCATCCCAGACTTGCTCGACAAGTGTTCCAAGAGGAATTTCAAGTTCAAGCTTATTGTTGTCATAGGCACAGGGCATAAATGCAGCTGCAGTACACTGCGTTCCAAGACGAAGACAAACATAAATTAACATAAACTTAAATCAACATAAATGATACATTTTATAATTTACTTATCAAGACAAAATTCTCATTTTGCCAAGTTAGAACATAGAATAGTACAGCACAGAACAGGCCCTTTGGCCCACAATGTTGTGTCAACATAGCTAATCCCTTCTACCTGCAGAAATCCCATATCCCTCCATTTTCCTCATGTGCCCGTCCAAGCCCCTCTTTAAAAGCTCCCATTGAACTTGCCTCCACCACACTATCAGGCAACGCATTCCAGGCATCCACCACTCTCTGAGTAAAAAATGTGCCCCTTAAGTCTGTTATGAACTTACTCTGTCTCACCTTAAATGCGTGCCCTCTGGTATTGGATTACTCAATAATGGGAAAAAGATATTGCTTGTCCACCTTATCTTTGCCCCGCATCTCTTTTTTTTGTCTCTTCTTTTTTACTGAATTTTCACACTTTGCTCACATTTCCCCGAAATGTCGGGCAGGTCCCCATACTGTCCAAGCATGTGCTTTAGGGGCAGGCACGGTAGTGTAACGGTTAGCATAACGCTATTACAGCGCCAGCGGCCCAGGTTCAATTCCCGCTGCTGTCTGTTAGGAGTTTGTACGTCCTCCCCGTGTCTTGAGTCGGTTTCCTCCGGGTGCTCCAGTTTCCTCCCAGATTCCAAAGACGTACAGGTTAGGAAGTTGTGGGCATGCTATGTTGGCGCCAGAAGCGTGGCGACTCTTGCGGGCTGCCCCCAGAACACTCCACGCAAAGGCAGGGTTTGAGGTTGCAACATTTGGTGGAGAGGGAAGGTTGAATGGTTCAATTACCCTTCTCATCCCTTTTTTAATACATTGTATTGCTGGTTCTACACTTTTCTCAAGTTAAGGGAATGTACAACTCTGCAAATGAGAGTTATAATAAGGACAATACTCAGCTGAATGGCAAGGGATAACTTGCATTGCACATCTTATTAGATATAGGAAAATGACAAGTGATCTTGTGGAAATATAGCATCCTATCCGGATGCATCACAGCTTGGCATGGCAACTGCTCTAACCAGGGCAGCAAGAAACTGCAAAGAGTTGTGGACATAGAGCACATTACAAAAACCAGCCTCCCGTCCATGGACTCAACCTACATTTCTCGCTGCCTTGGTAAAGCAGCCAACATAATCAAAGACCCCACCCACCCCAGAGAGTGTCTCATCTCCCCCCTCCCATTGGGCAGACAATACAAAAGCCTGAAAGCATGTACTACCAGGCTCAAGGACAGCTTCTATCCCGCTATTATAAGACTTTTGAATGGTCTCCTAGTACGATAAGATGGACTCACAATCTACTTTGCAACTTATTGTATACCTGTACTGTACTTTCTCTGTAACTGTAACACCTTATTCTGTTATTGTTTTCCCTCGTACTACCTCGATGTACTGATGTGATGAAATGATCTGTATGGATGGCATGTAAGACAAAGTTTCTCACTGTAACTCAGTACATGTGATAATAACAAACCAATTTACCAAACATAAAATTTTTAAATGCATGACAGGGTAGCTGAAGATAAGATAAGATTTCTTTATTGGTCACATGTATATCGAAACACACAATGAAATACATCTTTTGTGTAGAGTGTTCTGGGGGCAGCCCGCAAGTGTCACCACGCTTCTGGCGCCAACATAGCATGCCACAACTTCCTAATCCGTACGTCTTTGGAATGTGGGAGGAAACCGGAGCACTCAGAGGAAATCCATGCAGACACGGGGAGAACGTACAAACTCTTTACAGGCAGTACCCGGAATTGAACACGAGTTGCTGGCACTGTAATAGTGTTACGCTAACTGCTACACCACCATGCCTGCCCTCAGAGTGTGACTTGCCCAGCTGGAGTGTAAAGTGCACAGTCCTGTGCCGAGAAATTCATCCCTGAAATATGTCACAGTTGCACATTTGGGTGACATAGTGGTGCAGTTAACAGACTGCTGCCTCACTGCTCCAGTAATCCGTCTATGATTCTGTCCGCTGGTGCTGTCTGTGTGGAGTTTGCATGTTCTCGTTGTTTCCTCTGGATGCTCAGGTTTCCTCCCACATCCCAAAGACACGCAGATTGGTAGGTTAACGCAAATTGAACAAAAATCTGCAGACGATGGAAATCTGAAATTAAAGCAGAAAGTGCTGGAAAAAACTCAGCAGGTTAGGCAGCATCTGTGGAGAGAGAAATGGTTAACGTTTTGGGCTGAAGAACCTGAGAAAAGGAGAAAACAAACTAGTCTAGGTAGCAGAGGAGGTGGGGAAGGCCAATGGGTAGAAAAGGGGGAACAGGGTGCAATGATGTATCCATTAAATGGGCAGTGAAGCTCCTTTCCCTGTGTAATGTTGTGAAGTCTAGGTACTGTTGTATAGTCTGACCCACTGGGATATGTCCAGCAGACCAGAATATTCAAATGAAAGAATAAAGTTTGAGAGGAATGGCAGAAAAAATGACAGAAAGAAAGAGCAACATATCTAAATTTGGAGCATTCGATATTCAGACAGAAGGGACTGCAGATGCTCGAATTTGGAACAAGAAACAATCTGCTGGAGGAACTCAGCGGGTTGAGCAGCATCTGCGGAGGGAAAGGGTATTGAGTTCTGCAGGCTGCAATGTGACCAGACAACAAAGTGAGGTGTGGTTCCTTGAGCTTGCACTGTGTTTCTTTGCAACAGTGTAGGAGACCACAGACAAAGACGTCAGTGTGGGAGTGGGGCGGTGAGTTAAAATGACAAGCAGCAGAAAGCTCACGGTCACTCCCATGGATTTGTAGGTTAATTGGCCATAGTACAT
Source organism: Pristis pectinata (assembly GCF_009764475.1). Lineage (NCBI taxonomy): Eukaryota > Metazoa > Chordata > Chondrichthyes > Rhinopristiformes > Pristidae > Pristis > Pristis pectinata. The sequence continues at coordinate 10,881,555 of NC_067406.1, read as the reverse complement.
TGCCTCCAATGTGTAGTTTAGTGGTAGAATCTGGGGAGGGGGTGGGTGGAAGGAATTGAAAGGTATGTGGGAAGGATAAAATGGTATTAATGTAAATGGGAGAAACAAAGGACTGCACATACTGGAATCTAGATGAAATACACAAAGATGCTGGAGGAACTCAGCAGGCCAGGCAGCATCCGTGGGGAAAAGTAGGCGGTCAACGTTTCGGGTCAGGACCCTTCTTCAGGACTGAAGGTAGGAAAAGGGGAAGCCCAGTATATAGGAGGGAAAAGCAGAGGAGTGATAGGTGGACAAAAGAGGGGCGGGGTGGGCACAAGGTGGTGATAGGTGGGTGTAGGTAAGAGATAGTGATGGGCAGGTGTGGGGGAGGAGGGGAGAGCAGATCCACCGGGGGATGGGTCGAAGGTGAGGAGGGGTTGAAAAAAGAGAGATAGGCTAGGAAAGGGAAGAAAAGAAATGGGGTGGTGTAGTATGAAAGGCCAGGGGTCAGATGACAGTGACAACACTACTGACCCCCATGGTCGGATGATAGCATTGTCTATCAGGTCGGAAGCTGCACCACTGTCAATCAAGGGTCTGGCTCCGCCCCACCCATTAAAGAGCACACCTGAGGATTGGCTCATAACCCACCTTTGTTCTTGACGCTGAATCATTGGCTTGCTTCACCTGAGCGGCTCCACCCCGCTACAGCCCTATAAAAGATGGTACACGTGGGATCTCTTTCTCTTTTCCGATTGCTGCTGGGGTCGAGACCACAGGTGAGAGGGTGCACTTTCACAGGGGTCTAGGAGCGTCCTGAGTAGATTCCCAGTAGGGTAGAGCCGTTGTTTGTCACGATTCATGGGGTCCAGACAAGGTATTTGTTCGTTCCCTGATAGTTTATACTAGTTTGGGGTGTGTGTGTGTGTGTGTGTGTGTGTGTGTGTGTGTGTGTGTGTGTGTGTGTGTGAGAACGTGTGTGCACTTCACCCTTTGCGACTTCCCCCACGTTTCATGATCTCCTGCTTGAGAGTGTGCGAGGGTGCATCTGTTCCTTCACATTCTGTTCCCGCCTCAAGTCTTTGTGAATAAAATCCTCCTTTTAAAGCACAAAGACTGTGTCCAGATACCTTTTATCTTTAAGATCCCAAAAGAACCTTTCTCATAACAATTGGCGCTGCGAGCAGGGTCTTAAGGGTACTGGCTGGACACAGACATGGGTAGGATGTTCTGGAACAAGTGGAAGAAAGAAAGGGTAGGCACTGAGGAGAGGATCCCAGGATGGATCGATGAGAGAGATGGATTTGGGAGCTTGGCCAGTCTGCTGGCAGACCACGAAAAGCCAGTGGACTGGTCTGAACAGTTAGATCCATGTGGTAAGAAACTGGGGCACCATGTGGTGGCCCTCCTCCAGAAGTCGGGGTTCCCCAGAGCCAAAGGGAGTCAAAGGGGTGCATTCTGGCTCCTGGCATCCCTTCTGAGGCACAAGGTTGAGATTACTGACCAGTTGCGGGATACCTGTCTACAGAGGGAAAAGGAGATAGAAATGTTTCAGCAGTGATGTTGTACGCTGCAGGAGTCCGTTCAGACTGCCCAGACTCGGGCCAATGACCTCGAGGCCAGAGGTACCGAGGTTGCCTGCCGGCTGATTCAAGTACAGCAGGCACAAGCCGCCAGCAGGTCTGGCTGGCAACTGGACCCCTTTAAAGTCCGTGCCTTGGTCCAGCGTGGTGACAAGCTGGATGCATGGCTGGGGGATGGGGACATTTGGATGGATGAGGATGAGGAAGTGCTACCTGAAGAGGCTGAGCCCCATTATACCCACCCCCCGCCCTATGCGCCCGAGCCCCTGCAGGCTCGACCTGTCACCACGCGGTCCCAGGTCCACCATAGAAGGGAAGGGAGTCAGGATGGGACCCTCGCAGGGGAAGGTGCCCGCGACCCTTCCAAGACCACAGAGACCCGATCCGTTAAAGAGCTCACCCAGCTGGCAGATTGGTACCGCCAGCAGTCGGGCGAACCGCTGGCGGCGTGGCTGCTCTGCCTGTGGGATGAGGGGGCCCCTAACGAGAACCTCTCTCACCAGGAGACAAGTGCCCTGGGGAGCTTGTCGGACCAACAGAGCATCAATAACGGTCTGCGGGCACCACCGGGAGGGATTGAGGATGCCACTACCCTGTGGGATCGGGTAGTGGCCGCCATGAGAATCCGATACCCTATCCTCCTCGAGTGGAATTTATATGCTCGACCACAGTGGGGCACGGTCAGTGAGGGCAGCAGGGTCAACCAGGAGTGGGCACTAGTGACCGGCATATACGCAGGGACGGGTGACCTTGGGCTGTTAGAAAATACCACCGCAACTAGTGCGCTAGCGGGGTACCTGGTTGCCACCGCATGCCCCGACCTGAGGCCAGTAGTCCTGCCCTTCATGGGACCAGCCAGCAGGAGGACAGTACAGGAAGCCATTACCCTCCTGGAGGGGTTAGAATACATGCAGCGGGGGGTGGCCACACGGGTCTGCAGGGCAGAGACGAAGTCTGGGGACACCACCCCTTGCCTGCCGCGCAAGCAGCTGTACCTGGACCTGTTGCGCGCAGGGGTGGACCACGCTTCCATAGATGGGATCCAGACCCCTGCTCTCTATGCACAATGGAAGCAGCTCTGTGGGGGAAAGCCTGGCCAGGGGACACCCCGCGACCACCCCGGGGCCAAGCCTGACACGGGGGATGCCCCCAACCACCGGACCACGTGGGCTGCCCCCGCAGACACCGATACTGCCTCCACACCTCCCCCACCTGAAGCAGCTTTCCCTGCCCTCCGGGCTCAGCTCCGAGACCTGCTGCGACAGGAAATGTCCCACTTTCGCCGGCAGGAATCCTCACCCACAGGGTGGCAGCCCCCTACACCGCTCCCATAGGATTGCCGGGGTCCTCAGTGCGTCTGTTCTGTCACCCTTCCACACCCAGGGGACCTGAGGCCACACATACCCGTAGCGGTACACTGGGGAAAGGGGAATGTGCAGAGGTGGATGGCACTCGTCGACACGGGTGGCCAGCACAGTATCATCCCGGGGAACCCCGCTGCGTGGAAGGGGGCCCAAATGCAGATAGAGGGATTGGGGGGTTCCCTTCTGCCCGCAAAGGAAGTCAGGGTCCATATGACCATCCAGAACCAGCCTCCCCAAACTGTGACTGCTTTAATCGCAGACTCAATGGAACGTATACTGGGGATCAACGTCTTAAAGGGACAGTCCCTGCACACCAACCGGGGCAAGTTCACTTTTGGAATCGCCTGTGCTACGGTGGTAGTCGGGGAGGCCAAGTGGGAGCAGGTCGTTGTTCCCCCTCCCTCTAAGGTCGTTTGTAGTAGACAATATAGGGTGCCGGGGGGACACCGAGACATCACAGAGGCCGTCCAAGCCCTGCTGCGGGAGGCAGTCATTAGACCCGCAGCATCCCCTTTTAATAGCCCCGTCTGGCCCGTCCACAAAAAGAACGGGACGTGGCGCATGACGGTAGACTACCGATATTTAAACAAGGCTGCCCCCCTCCCTTGCGTCTGTGGTACCCGACATTGTCACTTTAGTGGAAGAAATTGCAGGGCACCCAGACAAACCATGGTATGCCGTTGTGGATTTGGCCAATGCATTCTTCTCCATCCCCCTCCACGACACCTCCCAGGACCAATTTGCATTCACCTGGGATGGGAGACAATATACATTCAAACATCTGCCACAAGGGTACATCCATAGCCCGACAATCTGTCATGGCTTAATAGCTCGAGATCTGCAAGCCATTCACCTTCCCCTAGGGGTGTCAGTCACTCATTACATAGATGGCGTATTGTTACAGGGGCCCTCGGAGGCTATTGTCTCAGAGGCTTTTGATATGTTAATATCCTCCCTCAGAGAACGGGGCTGGCCATTAATATGGAAAAGATACAAGGTCCAGCCCAAAATATATTGTTCCTAGGCATACAGTGGCATGTAGGGTGAAGAGAAATTCCTGACACTGCGAAGAACAAAATTTTAAATTTTGCTGTCCCCACCAACAAGACGGACACCCAGAGTTTCGTGGGCCCCCTTGGCTACTGGCGGCAACACATCCCTCACCTGACCATACTCCTGAGACCGCTTTATAAGTTCTCCCGCAAGAAAGCCACTTTCTCGTGGGGGCCTGAACAGCAGGCCGTCTTTGAAGCAGCCAAACAGGCGGTGGAGCAAGCCCTGCCGCTTTCTCCGCGACAGGAAGGGGTCCCCTTCGACCTACAGGTCTCCGCTAGCAAGTCGATGGCCGAGTAGAGCCTCTGGCAGAAGGTCCAGGGGCGCAGAGTCCCGCTCGGCTTCTGGACCAAATCACTGCCTGAGACCGCCACCAGCTACAGCCCCTTCGAGCGCCAGCTGCTGGCCTGCTGCCTGGCGCTCCTCGCCACCGAGAACCAAACCGGTACTGACCCCATTGTCCTTCGCCCCCACCTGCCCATAATGCGTTGGGTCAAATCCCCCGACTCCACACACAAAGAGGGCAAAGCCCAGAGGTCCTCGATAGTGAAGTGGTAGATCGCGGATCGGGCAGAACCCGGTTCGGAAGGGGTCAGCCGCCTCCATGAACAGGTTATGTCCTTCCCCCAATCCCAGGACCCACCTTCGGACATACCCGAGATCAGGCCCTCTCCTGTATCCTGGGGCCAACCCTTCGAATCCCTCGACCCCGAACAGAAACTGCATGCCTGATTCACAGACAGCTCCAGCTGCTGGAAAAACAGGAAACAACATTGGAAAACGGCAGCACTTCATCCCGCCACGGGGAAAACATTAACAAAAGAGGGAGCGGGAGGGTCCAGTCAACTGGCTGAGCTAGCGGTGGTGGCACTCACTTTACAGGACACCACTGGGCCAGTCCACTTTTATACCGACTCCTGGGCAGTAGCCAATGGTATGGCGGTGTGGATGGCACAGTGGCACGAGACGGGTGGGAAATTCACGGGCACCCCCTCTGGGGACGGGAACACTGGCACTACATCTGGGACCAAGCCGCCCAGAAACAGATATCAGTCCACCACGTGGATGCCCATACCCACAAGAGTACTCAGGAGGCCATATATAATGCCGCTGTGGACCAGGCTGCCCAGATATGCTGCGCTACTGTCTCCTCAGAAGAACCTGACCTCAGCGCCCTTGCCACATTGGCGCACTGCAAGAGCGGTCATGTAGGGGCTGACGGTATACGGCACTGGGCAGAACAGTTCGGGGTTGCCCTTACGGTGGATCAGTGCAAAACCACTGTCGCAAATTGCCCCACCTGCCAGCAGATAAAACCACAAGGCTGGCGGGTTGGGCCACCATGTCACATTCGCCGCAGCACAGGAGTGGGTCGCGTGTGGCAAATAGACTATATCGGACCGCTCCCACGCCACAATAAAAAGCAATACGCCCTGACGATGGTGGACACATACTCGGGTGTCCTGGTGGTGGTGCCCTGTGAGAGGGCCGACCAGAACAGCACCATCAAAGGATTGCAGTACCTCTCTTCCATCTATGGAGTCCCGTGGGAGGTGCAATCCGATCAGAGCTCACACTTCGCGGGGGCTAAGGTACAAAACTGGGCAGTGGAGGCAGGGATCCCATTATCCCACCATCTGGCCCACTCACAGCCACCCGACTTGCAAGACCCCGAACCTCCCGAGACTGAGGACTCCGGGAGGTTCTGGGTCCGACAGCCACAAGGCTCCCCTCAGAAGGGGGAAGTCGTTGCACACGGTCCCGGGGACACTCATTGGGTTGCGATCCCGGGTCAAACTAACCTCTCCTGCCTTCATACATGAAACCTGACCTGCCGAGAATGAGCTTGTCCCTCCCCCCCACCCTACAGGATGATCGGCATCGGGGAGCCTACGAACACCTTCCTCCGCGTCGCGTATCAATTCGCCAACACTTCCAATCAATCAGACTGCTGGATCTGCCTCTGAACCCCAGCACACGCCGGTGAAGCTCTCCCACTTACAGTGATTCCCTTTGATGATCTCCAAGTGAACTGTCTACACAGACTTGTTGCGCCTGTCGGGTTCTGTCTATCGGTTTGGGGGGGGCCGGGCGGTAGTCCCCCACCACTCCCCTCTCCATTACAGAATATTTCTTCCAGTGATTCCCGATGGGGTGGGTGCTTCAGGAGCTTACAATTTGACCTCATCCGAGTCCCTACCCTCAGAGTCACCCCGCAGCCATCCAGTCAGCTGAGAGAATGTTGGTGCAGACTCCAAAACGACCACACTTCTACCTTTCCAGTCGGCTACAGTGACTGCGAGACCAGCTGGTACCCAGGGGCCACAGTGACCACCGTCAGCGGCACCGCTAAGCTGGGAGCTCCCTGGACCTTGAGTGGCATCCACTGGGTCTGCGGGCACCGTGCCGACCCGTGGCTCCCCACGAGCTGGTACAGTTGCTGCTTCCCACCATTTGTGGTGCCCTATATCCATGCACCTCAGGGAGCACCCAGCATATAGCGGCCACCGGCACAGAAGAGCTATCACAGTGGCGGAAAGGTTCTGGATGATTGCCTTTCCCATGTATGGCACAGCTTGACTGTCCTGAGAAGTCTTAAGGATGGGTAGAGCCGTTGTTTGTCACGATTCATGGGGTCCAGACAAGGTCTTTGTTCGTTCCCTGATAGTTTATACTAGTTTGGGGTGTGCGTGCTATGTTGGCGCCAGAAACGTGGCGACACTTGCAGGCTGCCCGCAGAACACTCTATGCAAAAGATGCATTTCATTAATATAAGATAATATTAGACTAATATTATCTTATCTGAATTGGCCAAGTGGGCCACTGCGTTTGAGGGCATCTAAGGATGGGTAATAAGCACTGGCCTTACAATAACCAGATCCTGAAAAATGAATAAATTAGAAATGGGGGTCTGCTAAGAGTTCAACAATGACCATCAAAATGTGCTTGTGATGAATCTGAGGGATCCATTATTAGAGCATAGAACAGTACAGCACAGGAACAGGCCCTTCGGCCCACAATATCTGTGCCGACCATGATACCAAATGAAACTAAACCCATCTGCCTGCACATGATCCATGTCCCTCTATTCTCTTCATGTTCATGTGTTTGTTTAAATGCTTCCTACATGCCACTATTTTATCTGCTTCTGCCACCACCCCAGGCGACACATACTAGACACCTACTAATTTCTGTGTAAAAAACTTGCCCTACACATCTCCCTTAAACCTTCCCCCATCTCCTTAAAGCTATGCTGTCTAGTATTTTACATCTCTACTCTGGGAAAGAGATTCTCCTATCTACCCTGTCTATGCCTCTCATAATTTTGTAAACCTCTATCAGGTCTTCCCTCAGTCTTCGACGTTCCAGAGAAAACAACCCAAGTTCAACCAACCTCTTCTTATAGCTAATATTCTCTAATTCAGATAGCATCCCAGTGAACCTCCTCCGCATCCTCTCCAAAGCCTTCCTGTAATGGGGCGACCAGAACCGAACACAATACTACCAAAGTTTTATACAGCTGTAACATGACTTCCTGATTCTTATACTCAGTGCCCCAGCTGATGAACGCAAGCATACCATACACCTTCTTTACCACCCTATCTACCTGTGTTGCCACATTGATATTGGTATTGGTTTATTATTGTCACTTGCACCGAGGTACAGTGAAAAACTTGTCTTGCAAATCGTACAGATCAATTCATTACACAGTGCATTGAGGTAGTACAGGGTAAAAACAATAACAGAATGCAGAGTAAAGTGTCACAGCTACAGGGAATTGCATTGCAGGTAGACAATAAGGTGCAAGGTTATAACAAGGCAGATTGTGAGGTCAAGAGTCCATCTTATCGTATAAGGTTGATGCCATTCAATAGTCTTATCACAGTGGGATAGAAGCTGTCCTTGAGCCTGGTGGTATGTGCCCTCAGGCTCCTGTATCTTCTGCCTGATGGGAGAGGGAGGAAGAGAGAATGACCCGGGTGGGTGGGGTCTTTGATTATGCTGGCTGCTTCACCAAGACAGTGAGAGTCCATGGAGGGGAGGCTGGTTTCTGTGATGCGCTGGGCTGTGTCCACAAATGTCTGCCGTTTCTTGCGGTCCCGGCCAGGGTAGTTGCAATACCAAGCCATGATGCATCCAGATAGGATGCTTTTTTTGGTGCATCGATAAAAGTTGGTGAGTGTCAAAGGGGACATGCCAAATTTCAAAATTCAGGGAGCTATGAACCATTTGTGTATTTACAAAGAGTTCATGGATGAAATAGGATTACTTCAGGAGTACATGGATACTGGTGAAATGGACAGGTACATTTAATACTATACATGAGGTGATGCACCTAAATGCTACTACTTTGAGATGGATGCCCAGGTTAACCAGCTCTCAGTTAACAGTTAACTCACACAGTTGTTTCTTGTGAGGGCATCACCGATGGAGAGAGTGCAAAATACGACTGGATTTGGTGGGGGGCAATACACTAAAATCAAACAGCGTGGATATGATACTAAGTGGAATGTAATAACTCTGGTGTAATCCAACTCAAAACTTGACCCAGAGGTTCACTGGAATCTCTGAGTAAGTTGCAAACATTGCTACATTGATAATGTTATAAAAATGCTAATTCCTTCCTGCTTATTCTTTATCATCCATTAATAACTTCATGAGACACGACTTTGAAAGCAATGAGTATAAAGGAGTTGTACCTGGCAGACAGAACACAATTCACCGGCAGACATTGTTCCAACAAACAAGCTGTATCTTGGACATTGAAGCTTCAGGTCAAGTCAAGTCGAGTTTATTGTCATGTGCACAAGTACGGCGAGGTATAGGTACGGTGAAAAATTTGCTTGCAGCAGCTTCACAGATAACACACACAGGTAACACACAACATAAATTATACATAAATTGAACATAAGTTATACAATGCACAGGAACACAAAAGGCACCAGAGAGTGCTGGACTCAGCCCGTTCCATCACGGGTACAGCTCTCCCCACCATTGAGGACATCTACAACAGGCGATGTCTCTGTAAGGTGACGTCCATCATTAAGGTCCCCCCCATCCGGGTCATGCCCTCTTCTCAATGCTGCCTTCAGGCAGGAGTTACAGGATCCTGAAGACCCACACCTCAAGGTTCAACAACAGCTTCTTCCCCACTGCCATCATGTTCTTGAACCCACCTGAAAAACCCTAACACTATCTTGGACTATATTTCTTTTCTCTCGCTCAATTTGCACTAATGTTGTTATGTTTATTTTGTTGTGTAAGTTATTTATGATTTATGTTAATTTAAGTTTGTGTTAATTTACGATTGTGATGTTTGTAATGTACTGAGCAGGCACAGTAGCGTAGTGGGCAGACATGGCAGTGTAGCAGTTAGCGTAACGCTTTAGAACACCAGCGACCCAGGTTCAATTCCAGCCGCTGTCTGTAAGGAGTTTGTACATGCTCCCTGTGCCTGCATGGGTTTCCTCCGGGTGCTCCGGTTTCCTCCCACATTCCAAAGACGTACAGGTTAGGAAGTTGTGGGCATGCTATGTTGGCGCTGGAAGTGTGGCGGCACTTGCGGGCTGCCCCCAGAACATCTGTGCGAAAGATGCATTTCACTGTGTGTTTCGATGTACATGTGACTAGTAAAGAAATCTTAGCATTAAAGTGTCAGAAGTATTGAATTTATTCAGCAAATGTTCCTTTGAATAACAATGTGTCTTTTAGTTAACCCAATGAAAAATTGTTAATGTGATTGTCAAAATGAGATGATCAACAGTGTTGGAGCAAATAGTTGTATTGTAAGCAGGATGAGTACAGAGGCAAATAAAAACAAGGTACTAGAAACATAAACAGCTTTCCAAGGGTAAAGCAGTCCACCATGCAAATACAAAGGAAGTTGTGGGCATGCTATGTTGGTGCCGGAAGCGTGGCGACACTTACAGGCTGCCCCCAGAACACCCTACGCAAAAGATGCATTTCACTGTGTGTTTCGATGTACATGTGACGAATAAAGAAATCTTACCTTATCCTATCTTGTCTTACTATGTTCCTATTATTGTCATAGGCATACATACATGGTATTTACACCCCATGTATGTATGCCTATGACAATAAACTTGAACTTGAAGACAGTGAAAAAGACTGTGCAAAACAAGACAGTGCAAAATAAACACCACAATAGTTCAAGAGGCCATGCAGTGGCTGTTCAGGTTGTGATTTATAGTGATCTGGTTCCACCATCCTTGAACACGTAGGGGTTCGTTGTCGTCTTGGCTATCCCTCGAGGTCAAGGATGACGGTCTTTGTTCCATTGATCAGAAGTAGCCCACAGAGTGAAGACGCCTGTGCGTTTTTTTCTTACTTGATGTTGCACTGCACAAAGCACACGATAATTCACAAATCAACCAACTGATTCCAATGGCATGGAAACCACGACGATTGGAGCTGATGGATTTGTTGAAGCCTTCATCCGCCTTCACAGCCATTGAGTCCGAAGTAACTTCGTCCGCCTGTTCCACCATTGAGGTCTTGGTTGGATTGTTCTTTGTCAGGGACCTCACCATCGACCTTACCACCAGGGGTGACCCTACCAGGGCCATAGCTAGGGGTTACACTGCAAGGTTAACCACAAAACAAGGTTATGTGGTTTATGATAGCTTGTGACTGGGAAGATAATTCTCCTTTACCTTGTGTTCCAGATATTTCAGGATTCAGTGAAAGACCTAAAAATTCCAAAGAGATCTGCAGGTGCTGGAAATCTGAAATAACAGGAGAAAATTCTGGAAACAACACAGCAGGTCAGGCTGCATCCGAGGAAGCAAACGTTTTACATTGAAGACCCTTTGCCAGGACTCAAATGTCTTCAACCGGAATCGTTGAAGGTTGATGCTGTCTGACCTGCTGAGTATTTCCAGCATTTCCTACCTTTGTTTCAGCGGAAGAACTGTTCACAATTGGGCTATTTAGGGTCTGCTATATCACGTCATGATGCAGAAGGGATTCTTTGGCCAGTGAGCAATGATGTCATGGTGCTAGGACTTAGGAAGTGCAGGATATCTGTCTACATACACAGAATACTCTGTCACACTGCAGTCATACCTTTCTGACATTCAGAAAACTCTTGGACCACAAAACATGTTCACCCCATCGCTGAATGAACTGTACTGTCCTTTCAAATTGGTGACAAGAACACAGCAAATTCAGTTGCCCTCTTTCCACTCAGAGGTACAAAGATCAAATAAATAAGATTTCTGTCTTAATGCACACAACCCAGGTACAATAATGACATTTAAATGATATTTGGACAAGTATATGGATAGAAAATGTTTAGAGGGATATGCAGGGCAATGGGACTAGCTTCGGTGGTCACATTGGTCAGCATGAACGAGTTGGACCAAAGGGCCTGTTTTCTGTGCTGTATAACTCTATGACTCTATCATATTGAAGATTACCTCCTTGATGGCATTATTGGAAGAGGTAACTTGCATGGATGACATCTAAATGTGTTTCAGAAGCAGTGAATGTCTTTAGAATTACTTTATAGACAAATCTTTGTATCGCATGGTCTCAGCAATGTCAGAAGAAATAACTAGGCTGAATCCATTTTGCTGATGTTGATTGAAGAGGAATTTTGTCTAGGGGCCCTGGATAACTCAATACTCTTCTTCAACTGGTGCTGTGGCACATTTAATCTTTATCTGACGAAGAAAATTAAGCATCAATTTAATGTTTCTTTGAAAGGTCAGGTCGTTCTCATTATTATACTGAATGCCAGTCTAGATAATGTCTTTGAATGAAGCTTGAGCCCACCTGTAACTGCTTTCTTGGTCAATGCTGAAAGACTGGCTGGTTGCCCTGAGCAACAAAATCCTGGGAGGCTCCAGTTCAAAACTGGGAAGGAAACATCCTGGTGATTCCCAGTACCCCTGATTACCATATATGTCCATGTTTTGTAATGAATTACGATCGGTATGCAAGGTAAGTTTTTCACTGTACCTCGGTACAAGTGACACTAATAAATCAATACCAATAAAACAATACCAATTAGTGCTCCTGCTAATTAGACCACTCCTGGACATCAATGATACAAAAGGCTCTGCCATACCTTCAGTGACACAGTTGGTTGTGTCCTGGGTACCAACGGCCAGAATGGAAGCAGCAGGCCGTGAGTATCACAAGGTCTCGACGGAAGTACACAATCTCCTTTTGCTCCAGCATTTAACTGTTGCTCCTGACAGTCCCCATTTCCTCCATTCCTGCCTCCATTCTCCATCACTGAAACTCCTGATGTGTAATTATTCTCAGGTAATTCTCTACTCTTGTGTCAACCACATGATCCAGTGCTTCAACTGCCCCTGACCTGAGCTGTGATCCCACCTGGGATCCCCCTCTGCCTCTAATCCTATCCTCATGATCCCAGACTGTAAAGCCCCACACCCATTTTCATTATCCCCAACACTAGCCCAAGCCACCATCTGCTTATCCAGGTTCTAATTCCCAATGTAGTCATTACTACATTTCACCAAGGCTTTGTACAATTGCAGTGACATTGTACTCAATCCTCTCATAATAAAGGTCAACATACGCAGTGGTATCGAACATACCACTTAGTAATTTGGCCTTTATTTTGAGAGGATTGAGTACAATGTTCAGCTGCAATTGTATAGAGCCTAGGTGAGATAACACCTGGATTATTGACTACAGTTTTGAATCAGAATCAGAATCAGGTTTATTATCACTGATGTATGTCGTGAAATTTGTTGTTTTGTGGCAGCAGTACAGTGCAAGACATAAAAATTACTATAAGTTACAAAAATAAATAAATAGTGCAAGAGAGGAACGGTGAGATAGTGTTCATGGGTTTATGGACCATTCAGAAATCTGATGGCAGAGAGGAACAAGCTGTTCCTGAATCATTAAGTGTGGGTCTTCAGGCTCCTGTACCTCCTCCTTGACTGTAGTAACGTGAAGAGGACATGTCCCGGATGGTGATATCCTTAATGATGGATGCCACCTTCTTGAGGCATCACCTCTTGAAGAGATCTTCAATGGTGGTAAGGGTTGTGTCCATGATGGAGCTGGCTGAGTCTACAACCCTCTGCAGCCTCTTTCGATCCTGAACATTGGAGCCTCCATACCAAGCGGTGATGTAACCAGTCAGAATGCTCTCCACTGAACATCTGAAGAAATTTGTAAGTCTTTGGTGATGTATCAAATCTCCTCAAACTTCTAGTGAAGTAGAGCCACTGGGGTGTCTTCTTCGGCTCAAGATAGATCCTCCGAGTTGTTGACGCCCAGGAACTTGAAGCTGCTCACCCTTTCCACTGCTGACCCCCTCAAGGAACACTGTGTGTGTTCTCCTGATTTCCCCTTCCTGAAGTCCACAATCAATTACGTGTTCTTGCTGACATTGAGTGCGAGGTTGTAGTTGCGACATCACTCAACCAGCCGATCTACCTCACTCCTGTACGTCTCCTCATTGCCATCTGAGATTCTGCCAAAAACAATTTTGGTCTCTTTACTTAAAAAATAATATACTTGCTGAAGAATAAGTGCAGTGAAGGTTCTCCAGACTAATTCTAGAGTTGAGACAGAAGAGCCTCCTCAACATCGGTGAGACCCGATGCAGATTGGGTGACTGCTTCGTCAAGCACCTTCTCTCCGTCTGCCGCAAAAGCAAGGATCTCCTGGTCGCCAGCCACTTCAATTCCACATCCCACTCCCATACTGACGTGTCTATCCATGGCCTCCTCTTCTGCCACGTTGAGGCCAGATGCAAGATGAAGGAGCAACACCTCATATTCCACGTTGGTAGTCTCCAACCTGATGGCCTCAACATCGATTTCTCTAACCTCTGGTAACCTCTCCCTTCTCCCTCATTTTTTCCCTCTCTCCCCCCCCCCCCTTTGTCTTCCCTCATTCCTGTGGCCCCCTCCCTCTTTCTCTTTCACCTTCCCCCACCCTCAGGAACTGCCCATCTATTCCCCATCTCCCTCCCTTTATTCCATGGTCCACTGCCCTCTCCAACTGGATTCTTTCTTCTTCAGCTCTTTGCCTCTTCTACCTATCACCTCTCAGCTTCTTACATCTTCTCCCCCTCCCCCACCCACTAACATCCCCCTCTCACCTGAACTCACCTATCACCTGGACTCACCTATCACCTGGACTCACCTATCACCTGGATTCACCTATCACCTGGACTCACCTATCACCTGGACTCACCTATCACCTGGATTCGCCTATCACCTGAACTCACCTCTCACCTGAACTCACCTCTCACCTGGACTCACCTCTCACCTGAACTCACCTATCACCTGGACTCACCTATCACTGGATTCGCCTATCACCTGAACTCACCTATCACCTGGACTCACCTATCACCTGGACTCACCTATCACCTGGATTTGCCTATCACCTGAACTCACCTCTCACCTGAACTCACCTATCACCTGGACTCACCTCTCACCTGAACTCACCTATCACCTGGACTCACCTATCACCTGGATTTGCCTATCACCTGAACTCACCTCTCACCTGAACTCACCTATCACCTGGACTCACCTCTCACCTGAACTCACCTATCACCTGGACTCACCTCTCACCTGAACTCACCTATCACCTGGACTCACCTATCACCTGGATTCGCCTATCACCTGAACTCACCTATCACCTGGACTCACCTATCACCTGGATTCGCCTATCACCTGAACTCACCTATCACCTGGACTCACCTATCACCTGGATTCGCCTATCACCTGAACTCACCTATCACCTGGACTCACCTATCACCTGGACTCACCTATCACCTGGATTCGCCTATCACCTGAACTCACCTGTCACCTGGACTCACCTATCACCCGCCTGTGTATGCTCATTCCCCCTCCCCCCACCTTCTTATTCTGGCTTCTGCCCTCTTCCTTTCCAATCCTGATGAAGGGTCCTGGCCCGAAACGTTGAGTGTTTATTCCCCCCCCATAGATGCTGCTTGACCTGCTGAGTTCTTTCTGCATTTTGTGTGTGTGTAATTCTAGAGTTTGCAGGTTTGTCATTGGAGGAGCGATTGAGCAGAGGGGCCTGTATTCTTGGCAACTTAGAGGCAGGAGAGATCATGTCATTGAAGCTTACAAATTCTTACAGGGCTCAACAGGCTGGATGTAAGGAGGATGCTTGCCTTGGCTGGAGAGTCTTGGACTAGGGGCACAGTCACAGAAAAAGGAACGATTTAAGACTGAGATGAAGATGTTTCTTCACTCAGAGTCATAGAGCATGGAAACAGGCCCTTCAGCCCAACTGGTCTATGCTGACCAAGATTCCCACTTTAGCTAGTCCCATTTGTCTGTGTTTGGCCCATATCTCTCTAAACCTTTCCTATCCATGTACCTGTCCAAGTATCCTTTAAATGTTGTTAATGTACCTGCCTCAACCACTTCCTCTGGCAGCTCATTCCATATAAGATATCTTTATTAGTCACATGTACATTGAAACACACAGTGAAATGCATCTTTTGCGTAGTGCTCTGGGGGCAGCCTGCAAGTGTCGCCACGCTTCTGGCGCCAACATAGCATGCCCACAACTTCTTAACCCCTACGTCTTTGGAATGTAGGAGGAAACCGGAGCACCCAGAGGAAACCCACGCAGACATGAGGAGAATGTACAAACTCCTTACAGACAGTGGCCAGAATTGAACTGACCACCCTCTGGGTGAAACACCTTTGGGATTCTCTACTCCCTGAGGACTGTGGAGGCAAAATTATTGAAGTCCTTGAAAACGTTAATAGATTTCTGGATATTAAGGGAATCAGGGGACATGAGGATAGTGCAGGCAAATGGTGCTGAGGTAGATCAGCCATGATTCTGATGAATAGTGGGTATTGGTATTGGTTTACTATTGTCACGTACTGAGGTACAGTGAAAAACTTGTCTTGCATACCATTTGTACAGATCAATTCATTACACAGTACATTGAGGTTGTACAGGGTAAAACAATACAGAATGCAGAGTAAAGTGTCACAGCTACAGGGAAGTGCATTGCAGATAGACAATAAGGTGTAAGGTCATAACAAGGTAGATTGTGAGGTCCAGAGTCCATCTTATTGTATAAGGGAATTGTTCAGTAGTCTTATAACAGTGGGATAAGAAGCTGTCATTGAGCCTGGTGGTATGTGCCCTCAGGCTCCTGTATCTTCTGCCTGATGGGAGCGGGGAGAAGAGAGAATATCTTGGGTGCGTGGGGTCTTTGAGTTTGCTGGCTGCTTCACCAAGGCAGTGAGAAGTGTAGACAGAGTCCACGGAGGGGAGACTGGTTTCCGTGATGTGCTGGGCTGTGTCCACAACTCTCTGCAGTTTCTTGCGGTCCCAGGAAGAGCAGTTACCATACCAAGCCATGATGCATCTTCATAGGGTGTTTCTGTGGTGCATCGATAAAAGTTGGTGAGTGTCAAAGGGGACATGCCAAATTTCTTTGGGCTCCTGAGGAAGTAGAGGCGCTGGTGAGCTTTCTTGGCTGTGGCGTCTACGTGGTTGGACCAGGACAGGCTATTGGTGATGTTCACTCCTAGAAACTTGAAGCTCTCAACCCTCTCGACCTCAGCACCGTTAATGTAGACAGGAGCATGTGCACCGCACCACTTCCTGAAGTCAATGACCAGCTCTTTTGTTTTGCTGATATTGAGGGAAACGTTGTTGTCATGACACCATGTCAATTGGCTCTCTGTCTCCTTCCTGTACTCTGACTCATCATTTTTTGAGTAGACTAGAAGGGCCAAATGGCCTACCACCTGCTCCGAATTCTTGTTCTTATGACTAAGGTTGCAATCTTCAACCCACGCTCTGATGTCTCATCCAGCTCCATTTTTTAAAATCCTTCCTTTGATCTCCATCTTCTCGTAGCAACCTTCGGGCAGGAGGTACAGAAGCCTGAAGTCCCCACACCACCAGGTTCAAGTACAGTTACTTCCCTTCAACTATTCAGTTCTTGAACCAATTGACACAACCTTAATCACTACAGTTTAGCAACACTATGACCATTTTGTTCACTTTGCACCAAAATGAACAATTTTTTGTTCTAAATGCATCCTTTCTTGTAAAAATTGTGCATAATTTATGTTTAATTTATGTTTTTCTTGTGAATGCTGCTCATCTGATGCTATGTGCCTGTGATGCTGCTGCAAGTAAATTTTTCATTGCATCTGTACACACGTGTCCTTGTGCATATAAACTCATGCTTGACTTTGAAACCCATGACCCGATTGCCAGACAAATCCCCACTCACTGCTCATGGTAATGTAGAGGTTAGCGTAACACTATTACAGCGCTAGTGACCCGGGTTCAATTCCGGCCGCTGTCTGTAAGGAGTTTGTATGTTCTGCCCGTGTCTGCATGGGTTTCCTCCAGGTGCTCCGGTTTCCTCCCACATGCCAAAGACATACAAGTTAGGAAGCTGTGGGGATGCTATGTTGGCACCGGAAGCGTGGCAACACTTGCGGGCTGTCCCAGAACACTCTATGCAAAAGGTGCATTTCACTGTGTGTTTTGATGTACATGTGACTAATAATGAAATCTGGTCTTATCTTATAAATAAGCTCTTAATCCCTGACGCAATGGTCAATTACCCTTCCCGATTCCTAAACAAAGTTGCTGACCCACAGCCCAAGCTCGGATCACAACTCCAGGCCCCTAACCCAATAACTCATCCCTGAGGGGTGTTGCAACACTTAAAGCAAATTCCTCTTTTCACCGGATACCTGACATTCTGCTGGTAAAATGAGGCCTGGTGCCAATATCTGGCCATGGTGAACATGAACATGCAGCCCTCAATGAAACCAGAGAGAGATACAGCACGGAAACAGACCATTCGGACTACCGAGTCTGCCCCAACTGCAAACCAAATAAAGCCACGGCATAATTGCTCCTCAAGATTCTTACATGAATAGTTACTACTGCAGTAGACAGAACAATTTGTCGTTAGTCTCGGGTGGAAGCGGAGCCTTAAACTATTCAGTCTGAATGATATTCAAAGTCCAAATGAACTGGAGAAAATCAAGCACTGCCTCAGGCATTTGACAATTACTTTTTTAACTTTAATTGAAAGAACAGTAACTGAAAGGTGATGTATCTGTCCAACAATAATAGTTCATGACCCAATATTGGAAATAGGCCGCACTGCTTGCATGTATCCTCTGCAATGCCCAAAGATCAAATAAGATCGTTCGATGCATACCAGCAGATAGAACTGTCTGACCGAATTCAACTTACTTTGACAGATTCGGTGCAAAACAATTCACCTTAAACAATTTGATTACTGAAACCTGCATATTTTAGATCGTTTCTTGACCTGGGGCTTTATTTTAGGTCGTCTAAATTGGTTAAAAGGTTTCTTAAAGTTCCCATTTCTGTATCGTTCCTTATTCATATCACAAACCATATTTCTGTATGAAATAGAAGAAGGTCAGAATCAGAATCAGAATCAGGTTTATTATCACTGATGTATGTGGTGAAATCTGTTGTTTTGTGGCAGCAGAACAATGCAAGACATAAAGATATAAAAATGACTATAAGTTATAGAGATAAATATAGTGCAAAAGAGGAATCACGAGGTAGTCATTTTGGCCCATTGAGTCTGTTCTGGCTCATAGATCATCCCAATCCCCATTCACTTTCCCTCTAAACTCTCCCACCTTCCTATCAACTCCTCCCGGATTCTACCACTCACCCATACACAGGGGGCAGTTAACAATGGTCAATTAACCAACCAACTTTCACGTCTTTGAGATATGGGAGGAAACCAGAGCACCCGGAGGAAACCCACGTGGTCACAGGGAGAACATGCAAACTCCACACAGTCAGCACCGGAGAAGGTTTGGACCCGGGTCACTGGAGCTGTGAGGCAGCAGCTTTGCTAGCTGGGCCACAGTGTGCCTTTCAATAGGTTGTAACCAGCTTGACTACAGATAGTGGTTGAGCACAATGAGAGCCCAAGACAATGAATTTGCTATAGACAACTGAAACTCAAAGTCAAAGTCAAGTTTATTGTCATATGCACAAGTACATGTGTGCACAGGTGCAATGAAAAACTTACTTACAGCAGCATCACAGGCACAGAGCATCAGATAAGTAGCATTCACAGCAGTATCTGGAGAGCAGTCTAGTTCTCCCGGTACCATGGCCAACATTTATCCTACACATAAAAGTGAGTTCTGATGAAGGATCCCAGATCTGAAACATTAACTGCTTCTCTTCCCACAGACGCTGCCTGACCCACTGAGTGTTCCCAGCCTCAGCAGTTTTTGGTTCATCTTTCATTTACCCCATGCTTCCACCTTATTGAAAGTCAATTAACTAGCAATTGTTTATTATTTTTGGGACCTTGCTACACGCAGATTGGCTGCTGGGTTTACCTGCACTCAGGGCTTGAACTTTTCATGTAGTACCGTTCATTCAGAAGAAAGAGGGACAGGAATCGATCGTCGAACTCCATGAGCCCGATCTGTCATTTGGTAACATTGTGGCTGATGTTGTCTTGGCTTCAAGACAAGATGGCACGGAAGTGTGGTGGTTAGCGTGACGCTTTCACAGTGCCAGCAATCGGGGTTCAATTCCCGTCACTGTCTGTAAGGAGTTTGTACATTCCCCCCGTGTCTGCGTGGGTTTCCTCCGGGTGCTCCGGTTTCCTCCTGCATTCCAAAGACGTACGTGTAGGGTAACATGGGTTTAAATGGGTAGTGCAGGCTCGATGGGCCGGAAGGGCCTGTTAAATAAAGTTTAAAAAAAAAGTTCAACTCCACTCCCTTCCTGCATCTTGTTGTTCCCTTAGTTCTGCCTCAGACTTGCATATATTCAAAGACTCATCCTCCAAAGCTCTCTGGGGCAGAGAGTTCCAAAGATTCAGGACCCCCGGAGCCAAGAAATTCCTTCTCAGCTCTGTTTTAAATGGGTGACATCATATTCTGAAACTACTCCCCCAGTAATGTGCCCACACAACAGGAACCTCGTCCCACCATCCATCCTGTGAAGTCTTCTCAGAATCTTACTTGTATCAATTAGATCACATCCCATTCTCTGAAACCCCAATGAACACACAACCAAACTGTGTTTGCAGATTGCAGATTGGGTGCCTTTCAATAGGTTGAAACCAGCTTGACTGCAAACAGTGGTTGGATGCAATGGGAGCCCAAGAGAATGAATTTGTTATCAACAACTGAAACTCTAAGTCAAAGTTAAATTGATTGTCATATGCACAAGACTGACTTGATGAATATATCGGAACTGGTTCAGTTGATTGATTCCTGGGAAAAATGGTAAGTGCAGCAAGTATTCAAGTTATTTTATTCTCAATCTTTTAAATTATTTGTTATTATTTTAAGGCTCGTATGCACAGGCGCAATGAAAAACTAGTGAGGCCCTGCTTGTGGGAGTCACTGTCAAAGGGCTTTAAAGTGTTTACAAATATAATCATGGATTTTAAAAACAGTTCAAATGAATTTGCAAAATTGAAAAACAAATAATTAAAAAGATTGAGAATAAAATAACTTGAATACTTGCTTGCACTTACCATTTTCCTGGGAATCAATCAACTGAATCAGTTCCGATACATTCATCAAAACATCCTTCAGGGGAAGTCATGTTTCACAAACTTGCTTGAGTTTTTTGAGGAGCTGATGAAGGTGATTGATGAGGGCAGGGCAGTGGGTGTTGTTGACATAGACTTTAATAAAGCATATGACAAGGTCCCTCATGGTAATCCAGAAGATTAAGTCACATAGGATCCACAGTGAATTGGTTGGTTGGATTCAAAATTGACTTGGTCACAGGAGACAGAGGGTAGTGTGGAGGTCGTTGTACATGTTGGTACAAACGTTATGGGTACTGTAGAGCGAGGGATCAGGTCCTGCAGAATGACTATACACTCTGTATGAACTCAATGTAACTGCACTTGTGATGAATTTACCTGTAAGATCGGTATGCAAGACAAGTTTTTCACTGTGCCTCGGTACAAGTGACAATAATAAACCAATACCAATAAAGAGTTAAGTAGAAGCAGGACCTCGGATAGTGATCTCCGGATTACTCACTGAGCTACGTGCTAGTGAGGTCAGAAGTAGAAAGATAGGCCAGATGAATGTATGGCTGAGGAGCTGGTGCAGGGGGCAGAGATTCAGGTTCTTGGATCAGTGGGATCTCTTCTGAGGTAGAGATGACCTGTACAAGAGGGATGGGTTACACTTAAACCACAGAGGGACCTATATCCTTGCAGGGTCATTTGCTAGTGCTACACGGGAGGTTTAACCTAGATTGGCGGGGGTGGGTGGGTGTGGAACTCTGAGCAGGAGCAACTCATGGGATAAAGCAGTAGCCAGTGAGAGCAAGCTGAGTAATCAGGGTAACCAGGGGCACAGTAAAGGGAGGGAAAAGAATACTCAGTTAAACTGCCTTATTTCAATGCACGAGGCTTAACAGGTAAAGCGGACAAACTCAGAGTGTGGATTAGCTCTGGGGACTGGGATGTTATAGAGATAACAGAAACCTTGCTGAGAGAAGGGCAGGACTGGCAGCTCAACGTTCCAGGATACAGATGCTACAGGTTTGACAGAGGTACAGGTAAGCGAGGAGGGGGTGTTGCCTTTTTGATAAGGGAGAACATAACAGCAGTACTTAGAGACAACATTCTTGGGGGATCATCCAGTGAGGCCATATGGGTAGAGCTTATACAAAAGAAGGGGAGGACCACTGCAATGGGGCTGTATTATAGACCCCACGATAGTCAGCGGGAACTTGAGGAGCAGGTGTGTAGAGAAATTGCTCATAGTTGTAAGAATAATAGGGTTGGATTAGTGGGAGACTTTAATCTCCCTGGTATTGACTGGACTACCCAGAGTGTTAAGGGCCTGGACGGGGTAGAATTTGTGAAATGTGTTCAAGAAAATTCCCTGAGTCAATATATAGAGGATCCTACTTGGGTGGGTGCACTACTGGACCTCCTCCTAGGGAATGAGGCAAGGCAGGTAACTGAAGTGGCAGTCAGGGAGCACTTTGGCTATAGTGATCATAATTGGTAGTGTAGCGATTAGCATGACACTATTACAGCGCCAGCGACCTAGGTTCAATTCCCACCGCTGTCTGTAAGGAGTTTGTACGTTCTCCCCGTGTCTGCGTGGGTTTCCTCCGGGTGCTCCGGTTTCCTCTCACATTCCAAAGACGTACAAGTTAGGAAGTTGTTGGCATGCTATGTTGGCACCGGAAGAGTGGTGACACTTACGGGCTGTCCCCAGCACATTCTCAGTATCGCAAAAAGACGCATTTCACTGTGTGTTTTGATGTACATGTGACTAATAAATAATCTTATTAAATTAAATTTTTTTAATTTTTAAATTTAAATTTTATTTACAGCGTGGTAACAGGCCTTTCTGGCCCAATGAGTCTGCACCGCCCATTTTAAAACCAAATTAACCTACCCGTACGTCTTTGCAATGTGGGAGGAAACCGGAGCACCCGGAGGAAACCCACGCAGACACGGGAGAATGTACAAACTCCTTACAGACAGCGACGGGAATCAAACCTCGATCGCTGGCGCTGTAATAGCGTCGCACTAACCGCTACGCTACCGTGCTGCCCTTATCTTACCTTAATTCTATTAGTTTTAAGATAGTGATGGAAAAGGATAGGACAGGTCCACAGGTTAGTGTCCTAAACTGCATCACGGCTAACTTTGGGGGAATTAGGCAGGAACCTCAAGAGGTTGATTGGATGAGCCTGTTTGAAGGGAAAAGAATGAAAGGCAAATAGGAGGCTTTTAAGAGTGCGATATCAAGAGTCCAGGGGCAGCATGTTCCTGTTAGGGTGAAGGGTAAACCTGGCAAGTTTAGGGAACTCTGGCTGATGAGAGATATTGAGAGTCTCATCAAGAAAAAGAAGGAAGCAATCATTGGGTTTAGGAGGTTGGGGACGAGTGAATCACTTGATGATTATAAAAAGATTAAGAATACACAAGAGGGGAATCAGGAGGGCAAAGAGAGGGTATGAGGTGGATCTGGCAGGTAAAGTTAAGGAAAATCCCAAGAGGTTCTATAGATATATTGAGAGTAAACAGGTGGCTAGGACAAGTCAAGGAACTACAGGACCATGAGTCAGACATCAGTGGTGGGGAAGTTACTGGAGGAAATTCTGAGGGACAGGATCTACCAGCACTTGGATAGACAGAGTCTGATTAGGAGTCAGCATGGCTTTGTGCATGGGAAGTCATGTTCGATGAATTGTTTAGAGTCGTTCTGAAGAGGTAAAAGGGTAGATGAGGGTAGGGCAGAGGATGTTGTCTCTTTGGACTTGACAAGGTCCCGCATGGTAGGCTGGTCTGGAAGGTTAGGTCCCATGGAATCCAGGGAGAGCTAGTTAGGTGGATTCAAACTTGGCTCGGAGGTAGGAAGCAGAGGGTGGTGGTTGAAGGTTGTTTCTCGGAATGGAGGCCGGTGACTAGTGGACAGGGGTCGGTGTTGGGACCCTTGTTATTTGTCATTTATAGAAATGATTTGGATGCAAATGCACAAGGTTTGATCAGCAAGTTTGTGAATGACATGAAATTAGGAGGTGTTGCTGATAGTGAAGCAGGTTACCGTAGATTACAGAGGGATCTTGATCAGTTAGGGAAGTAGCCTGCAGAGTGGCAAATGGGTTTCAATACAGGTAAGTGTGAGGTGATGCATTTTGGAAAGTTAAGCCAGCGTAGGACTTACACTATGAATGGTAGGGCACTAGACAGTGTAATGGAACAGAGGGACCCAGGAGTACAAGTGCTTAGTTTGTTGAAAGTGGCATCACAGGTAGACAGGGTGATGAAAAAGGTGTTTAGCACACTGGCCTTCATCAGTCAGGGCACTGAGTACAGGAGTTGGGACATTATGTTGCTGTTGTATAAGTCATTGGTGAAGCCGCACTTGGAGTACTGTGTACAGTTTTGGTCACCCTGTTATAGGAAAGATGTGGTTAAATTGGGAAGCATGCAACAAAGATTTAGGAGGATGTTGCCAGAACCAGAGGGCCTGAGTTATAGGGAGATGCTGGCCAAGCTAGGTCTTTATTTCTTGAAGCACAGGAGAATGAGGGGCAACCTTATAGATGTGTTTAAAATTATGAGAAGCATAGACAAAGTGAATGGTAACAGTCTTTTCCCCAGGATAGAGGATGCAGACAAGTAGGACTAGATTGGTGGGCACCAGGGTTGGCATGGACGAGTTGGACTGAAGGGACTGCTTCCACGTTGTATTACACTATGACTCAAAAATACCGGCCTCAGTAACTCCTGAATCTCAAGTAAGAATTAGCACATCAGTTATCATTTGAATGTTTATGCATTCCATGATAACAGCATTTGTACGGCATTTCAGAGTGAAAATGTCCCACTAAACTTTCATTTTTACTTTTCAACAGTCCAACCTTGTTCACTTTAAACTGGTAAATTGGTTTATTATTGTCACGTGTACTGAGGTACAGTGAAAAACTTTTGTTCTGCATCACGTCCCTACAGATTATTCCAACAGTGCATTGAGGTAGTACAAGGGAAAAGCAATAACAGAATGCAGAATTAAAGTGTTACAGTTACAGAGAAAGTGCAGTGCAGGTAGACAATAAGGTGCAAGGCCATAACAAGGTAGATTGTGAGGTCAAGAGTCTTTCTTATCGTAGTAGGGGACCGTTCAATAGTCATATAGCAGTAGGATAGAAGCTGTCCTTGAGCTTGGTGGTACGTACTTTTAGGCTTTTGTTTTCTTTTACCTGATGGGAAAGGGGAGAAGAAAGAATGTCCAGGATATGAGGGTCCCTTGATTATGTTGACTGCTTTTCTTTCCAGTCTTGAAAGCTCCAATTAAGTAAAGGTAACTGCAGAGGCATGAGAGACGAGCTGGCCAAAGTTGATTGGAAGGGGACCCTAGCAGGGATGCCGGTAGAGCAGCAATGGCAGGAGTTTCTGGGAGTAATTTGGTGGACGCAGGATCCGTTCATCCTAAAGAAGAAGAAGAAGCATCCTAAAGGGATGATGAGGCAACTGTGGCTGACAAGGGAAGTCAAAGACAGCATAAAAGCAAAAGAGAAGGTAATTTCGCAAAAATTAGTGGGAAGCTAGAGGATTGGGAAACTTTTAAAAACCAACAGAAGGCAACTAAAAAAGCAATAAAGGAAGAAAAGATGAAATATGAAGGTAAGCTAGCCAATAATATAAAAGAGGATACCAAAAGTTTTTTCAGATATATAAAGAGTGAAAGAGAGGCAAGAGTGGAGATCGGACCCTTTGGAAATGACGCTGGAGAGGTAATAATGGGGAACAAAGAAATGGCGGATGAACTGAATAAGTATTTTGTGTCAGTCTTCACTGTGGATGACGCCAGCAACATGCCAGAAATTTGAGAGAGTCGGGGGCAGAGTGAGTGTGCTTGCTATTACTGAGGAGAAGTGCTTGGGAGACTGAAAGGTCTGAAGGTGGATAAGTCACCTGGACCAGATGGACAACACCCCAGGGTTCTGAAAGAGGTAGCTGAAGAGATTGTGGAGGCATTAGTAGTGAACTTTCAAGAATCACGAGATTCAGGAATGTTTCTGAAGGACTGGAAAATCACAAATATCACTCCACTCTTTAAGAAGGGAGGGAGGCAAAAGATAGGAAATTCTAGGCCAGTTAGCCTGACTTTAGTGGTTTGTAAGATGTTATAGAGTCCATTATTAAGTATGAGGTTTCGGGGTGCTTGGAAGCACATGATAAAATAGGCCGAAGTCAGCATGGTTTCCTTAAGGGGAGATCTTGCCTGACAAATCTGTTGGAATTCTTTGAGGAAATAACAGGCAGGATAGACAAAGGAGAGTCAGTGGATGTTGTTTATTTGGATTTTCAGAAGGTGCCGCACATGAGGCTGCTAAACATAATAGGAGCCCATGGTATTACAGGAAAGGTACTAGCAAGGGTAGAAGATTGGATGACTGGCAGAAGGCAAAGAGTGGGAATAAAGGGGCCTTTTCTGATTGGCTGCCAGTGACTAGTGATGTTCCACAGGGGTCGGTGTTGTGTCCACTACTTTTCACGTTATATGTTAATGATCTGGATGACAGAATTGATGGCTTTGCGGCCAAGTTTGCAGATGTTACAAAGAAAGGTGGAGGGGCAGCTAGTGTTGAGGAAGCAGGGAGTCTGCAGAAGGACTTGGACAGGTTGGGAGAATGGGCAAAGAAGTGGCAGATGGAACACAGCGTAGGGAAGTGTACGGGCATGCACTTTGGTAGAAGGAATAAAGGCGTAGACTTTTCTAAACAGGGAACAAATTCAGAAATCGGAGGTGCAGAGGGACTTGGGAGTCCTAGTGCAGGATCCCTAAAGGTTAACTTGCAAGTTGAGTCGGTAGTAAGGAAGGCAAATGCAATGTTAGTATTCATTTCAATATAAAAACCAGGATGTAATGCTGAGGCTTTATAAGGCATTAGTCAGACCACATTTGGAGTATTGTGAGCAGTTTTGGGCCCCGTATCTAAGGAAGGATATGCTGACATTGGAGAGGGTCCAGAGGAGGTTTATGAGAATGATCCCGGGAATGAAAGGGTTAACGTTTGAGGAGCGTTTGGTGGCTCTGGGCCTTTACTCGCTGGAGTTTAGAAGCATGAGGGAGGATCTCATTGAAACTTACCGAATATTAAAAGGCCTGGACAGAGTGGGCGGGGAGAAGATGTTTCCAGTAGCGGAAAAGTCTAGGACCAGAGGGCACAGCCTCAGATACGAAGGACGTCCCTTTAGACCAGAGATGAGGAGGAATTTCTCTAGCCAGAGGGTGGTGAATCTGTGGAATTCATTGCCAGAGACCGCTGTGGAGGTCAAGTCATTGGGTATATTTAAAGCGGAGGTTGATAGTTTCTTGATTAGTAAGAAGGTCAAAGGTTACAGGGAGAAGGTAGGAGAATGGGGTTGAGAGGAAAAAATAAATTAGCCATGATAGAATGGTGGAGCAGACACGATGGGCCAAATGGCCTAATTCTGTTCCTTTGTCTTATGGTCTAATTAAGTCACTTGGAGACCTCTGAGAGAAGCATAAGGCAAAAATGACTTGCAGTTTCAGTTGTCGGAAATGGCTGCACAGTGGTAGAGCGAGAAGAGCTGCTGCCTCACAGCTCCAGCAACCCGGGTTCAACCTTGACCTTTGGTTCGGACTGGGTTGAGTTTGCACATTCTCCCTCTGATGACGTGAGTTTCCTCCAGGTGTCCTGATTTCTTCCCACATCCCAAAGACACGTGGTGGTAGGTTGATTGGCCACTATAAATTGTCCCTGGTAAGAATAAAAGCGGAGTTAGCAAAGGATTAGTATTGATAAGTGTTTACTATCTGGTGTGGACTCAACGGATTGAAGGGTCTGTTTCCATACTGTCAGTTGCAAAGAAAATTGAGTTCTCACAATGTAAGTTGTCAAACAAATCTTTGTAGCATCTCACTGAGAGAATATGCAGCTCACAGATGACCAGAACGGGTCTATGGAGATATTCCAGTAGGTCTTTTAATTCCAGCGAAGCTCTGCTGATAACTAGATCTTCAGCTGTGATTACATTACGTGATGCAAATTTTCAACTTGCAAAATGGTAGAAAAATCAAAAAAGATTGTCTCCAAGTATAATGAAAAAGGCGAATTTGAACAGATTTCAAAATCCATGTCAGCATTATCAGAATTCATATGGCAGCTGACAACTCAATTGAAAATACGAAGGAAGCAAAATGATTTGCAAAATACATTTAAAATCTCAGAGGTATATTTTCCAGATGTAACTGTATGGTGCGAAAATTGCTTCCATTTCAATTCTTCAGTACACTAGAGATCTGACTGGCGCTAACCAAACCAACCGCTCTTTAATAAGGCCCTAAGACAAAGTTGCGGTCATTGTGAATCCCAGAATAGACTCTCCTGCAATAGGCCAGACCCATTCAATCTCTTAAAGGTTACCAGCACTCGCATTCCCAGGTCTATGCCCTCCTTCTCGGATGTCCTGGAGTCCTTGGACTTCTTCTCAGTCATATGATTTCCAGGAAAGGGGAATTGATTTGCAAGCGAAGTTATTGCCCAGAACATGGAACTGTTCCGCTTGACTTCATATCATGGGAACTGAAGATACAAACAGTACTTCCATAGAACCATAGAACCATAGAACAGTACAGCACAATACAGGCCCTTTGGCCCACAATGTTGTGCCGACCTTTAAACCTCGCCTGACTATCTAACCTCTTTTTCCCACATATCCCACTATTTTAAATTCCTCCAAATGTTTTTCTAGCAATCTCTTGAATTTGACCAATGTACCTGCCTCCACCACCAGCTCAGGCCGTGCATTTCATGCCCCAACCACTCTCTGGGTAAAAAACCTTCCTCTGATATCTCCCTTGAATTTCCCACCCATTACTTTAAAGCCATGCCCTCTTGTATTGAGCATTGGTGCCCTGGGAAAGAGGCACTGGCTGTCTACTCTATCTATTCCTCTCAATATTTTGTACACCTCTATCATGTCTCCTCTCATCCTCCTTCTCTCCAAAGAGTAAAGACCCAGCTCCCTTAGTCTCTCCTCATAATGCATACTCTCTAATCCAGGCAGCATCCTGGTAAATCTCCTCTGCACCCTTTCCAACGCTTCCATATCCTTCCTATAATGAGGCGACCAGAACTGGACACAGTACTCTAAGTGTGGTCTAACCAGAGTTTTGTAGAGCTGCATCATTACCTCGCGGCTCTTAAACTTGATCCCACGACTTATGAATGCTAACATCCCATACGCTTTCTTAACTACCCTATCCACCTGATAGGCAACTTTCAGGGATCTGTGGATATGAAACCCCAGATCCCTCTGCTCCTCCACACTGCCCAGAATCCTGCCATTAATTTTGTACTCCACCTTGGAGTTTGTCCTTCCAAAGTGTACCACCTCACACTTCTCTGGATTGAACTCCATCTGCCGCTTCTCAGCCCAACTCTTCATCCTATCAATGTCCCTCTGCAATCTTCGACAATTCTCCACTCTATCCACAACACCACCAACCTTTGTATTGTCTGCAAACTCGCCAACCCATCCTTCTACCCCCTCATCCAAGTCATTAATAAAAATCATGAAAAGCAGAGGTCCCAGAACCGATCCTTGTGGGACACCACTAGTCACAACCCTCCAATCCGAATGCACTCCCTCCACCACAACCCTCTGCTTTCTACAGGCAAGCCAATTCTGAATCCACACGGCCAAGCTTCCCTGGATCCCAAGCCATCTGACCTTCTGAAGAAGCCTAACATTTGGAAACTTGTCTAATGCCTTACTAAAATTCATGTAGACCACATCTACTGCACTACCCTCATCAATCAGCCTGGTCAGCTCCTCTATCAGGCTTGTGAGACATGATCTGCCCTTCACAAAGCCATGCTGGCTGTCCCTGATCAGACCATGATTCTCTAAATACTTGTAGATCCCATCTCTAAGAATCCTTTCCAACAGCTTGCCCACTACAGATGTAAGGCTCACTGGTCTATAATTCCCTGGACTATCCCTACTACCTTTTTTGAATAAGGGGATAACATTTGCCACCCTCCAATCCTCCGGTACCATCCCCGTGGACAACAACTCAAAGATCCTAGCCAACGGCTCAGCAATCTCCTCCCTCGCCTTGAGGAGCAGCCTGGGGAATATTCTGTCAGGCCCTGGGGACTTATCTGTCCTAATATTTTCTAACAACTCCAACACATCCTCTCTCTTGATATCAACATGCTCGAGAACATTAACCTTACCAACACTGTCCTCAGCGTCATCGAGGCCCATCTCCTTGGTGAATACTGAAGTGAAGTATTCATTGATGACTTCACCCACTTCCACAGCTTCCAGGGACATCTTCCTACCTTCATCTCTAATCGGTCCTACCTTTACTCTCGTCATCCTTCTATTCTTCACATAAGGGAAAAATGCCTTGGGATTTTCCTTAACCCTACTCGCCAAGGCCTTTTCATGTCCCTTCTCACTCTTCTCAGCCTCTTCTTAAGTTCCTTCCTTGCTACCCTATATTCCTCAAGAGCCCTATCTGATCCTTGCTGCCTATACCTTATGTATGCTGCCTTCTTCCTCCTAACTAGATGTTCCACCTCTCTTGTCACCCATGGTTCCTTCACCCTGCCATTCTTTCTCTGCCTCACCAGGACAAATTTATCCCTAACATCCTGCAAGAGATCCCTGAACAACAACCACATCTCCATAGTCCCTTCAAAGATTTACACTCGCAAGTTCTAGCCTTATAGCCTCATAATTTGCCCTTCCCCAATTAAATATCTTCCTGTCCCCTTTGCTCTTATCCTTGTCTATGACAATGCTAAAGGTTAGGGAGCAGTGGTCACTGTCCCCCAAATGCTCACCCACTGAGAGATCTGTCACCTGACCCAGTTCATAACCTAATACTAGATCTAATATGGCATTCCCTCTAGTCGGCCTGTCAACATACTGTGACAAGAATCTGTCCTGAACACACTTAACAAACTCTGCCCCGTCTAAGCCTTTGGTACTAAGCAGGTGCCAATCAATATTTGGGAAGTTGACGTCTCCCATGATAACAATGTTATTTTTGTACCTTTCCAAAATCTGCCTCCCAATCTGCTCCTCAGTATCTTTGCTGCTACCAGAGGGCCTATGGAATACTTCCAGCAGAGTAACTACTCCTTTCTTGTTCCTAACCTCCATCCATACTGACTCTAGAGAGGATCCTGCTACATTAGCCACCCTTTCTGCAGCTGTAACCGTGTCCCTGACCAGTAACGCCACCCCTCCTCCTCTTCTCCCCCCTCCCTATCCCTTTTAAAACACTGAAATCCGGGAATATTCAGTATCCATTCCTGCCCTGATGACAGCCAAGTCTCTGAAAGAGCCACAATATCATAGTTCCATGTTTTTATTCAAGCTCTTGGTTCATCACCCTTATTCCCGATACTTCTTGCATTTAAGTCAATGGACTTTAGCCCATCCACCTCACTACTTTTATACCCTATACTCTGCTTCTCCTTCCTCAAAGTCTCTCTGTATGTTAGATCTGACTTTACTCCATGCACTTCTTCGACTGACCTATCCCTTGGGTTCCCATCCCCCTTGCAAACTAGTTTAAACCCTCCCGAACCACACTAGCAAACCTGCCTGCAAGGATATTGGTCCCCCTTGAGTTCAGGTGTAACCCATCCACTCTGTACAGGTCCCACTTTCCCCAGAAGAGATCCCAATGATACAAAAATCTAAAACTTTGCCCCCTGCACCAACCCCTCAGCTACGCATTCATCTGCCATCTCCTCCTATTCACTATCTCGTGGCACTGGCAGCAATCCTGAGATTGCTACCCTTGAGGTCCTGTTCTTCAGCCTTCTGCCTAGCTCCTTAGACCCACTTTTCAGGACCTCATCCCCCTTCCTACCTATGTCGTTGGTACCAACATGTACCACGACTTCTGGCTACTTTTCCTCCCGCTCAAGAATGCTGTGGACCCGATCAGAGACATCCTGGATCCTGGCACCTGGGACCAATTAATTCTCGCTGCAAATTACATGAATCACTTTCATTCCACATTATTGGTACATATTATTGATTCGAAGCACATCATTATATGATCGGACACCTAAGTGTTCAGTTCAGCTGTGACCTGAAGCCTCTTTCCATCTGGTAACTCTGCTCTACTGGTTGGTAGGTTAATTGGCCAGTGCAAGTTGCCCCTTGTGTGTAGGTAAGTTGCAGAATCTGAGGGAATTGATGGATGAGTTGGGCAGAAAGCCCTGTTTCCATGCTGTATAGTTCTACGACTCTCTGACTCTATGAACGTAGGATGCACGTGTATCGGATTAGTGCAAATGGGTGCAGGATGGTCACTTCAGGGTCAGTGGGTCAAAAGACCTGTTTCTGTGTTCTCTGTCTCCAGGACTCTACCTCCCATAAGTCAGAAACTTTCCTATTTGGATGGACTTCTTGTAGTTATAGATTTTGTGAGGAAAGTGAGACCAACAAAGATACAGACCGGTGCTACCAACACACATTTGGCACTATGTCACCTGGACTCAAATGTGCGGGGACTCGACCTGAAATGTTGATTGTCCATTTCCGTCTATAGATGCTGTTGAGGTCCTCAGTGCTCTGTGTGTTGCTGTTTAACCTACCATCCAAAACGCTTTTGGGTGTGAACATGCAAAATCCACACAGACAGCATTGGAGGTAGGGATTGAACCTGGGTCGCTGGAGCTGTGAGGCATTAGCTCTACCAGCTGCACCACCAGACAGATATACTTGGAAGTCACATGTCTGACTTAAACAGATTGGTTTCAGTTTTGCCCACGTCTCATGATGCACAGGATTCAGTCAGGCAGTCCGAAGAGGAGGGAGCCAACACTCACTTCGGCCTTGCCATTCCATATTCCTGACATTCCTTCCTTTTGCCCTCAAGCACCTGGACAAGAATAAGGATCACCATGTGGGTGCCCACTGCCTGAGCTGTGCATGTTAGAAACCTCACGGTCCAATTGATGGATTACCCTGAATTGTTCAACAGTCAGTTCATGTAAAGCCAGAAATGGAGCAGATTTTATGTTTGACTGGTGAAATAGATTTCAAGTTAGGTAATATTCTTTTACTGCTAAATCGAAGTATATCTGTGAAGTGGTTTAAAGCCTGCATTAAAACTACTTAATTTCCAACGGTTCAGGAGACCATGGACAATCGGTCAGAGTGTGGTATGGAAAACTGCAGGAGGTGCAACACTCGTCCTTTCACCTCCACCCACCATCCAGGGGCCCAGTCTTTCCACGTCCAGCAGAGATCCACTTGTGCTGCCACCAATCCGGTGCACTGCACTCGGTGTTTCCCCTACACTGCAGAAAACAAACTGGACGATTGTGGAGCAGAAGCGGTCAGTCTGCAGAAGTGACCTGATCTCTCTGTTGCCTGCCACTGTAACACCCCATCCCACACCCACACTAACCTACCTGCCTGTGGCCTCTTGTGCTGTTACAACTTGAGGAACAGCACCTCATCTTCCCTCTGGGGATGTTGCTGCTTTCTGCAATTGATATTGAATTTTCCAACTTTACATAACTTTTTCATTCTTTTGGTCTCACGGTCATAGATTCATAGTCATAGAGTAATGCAGCATGGAAACAGGGCCTTTGGCCCAACTCGTCCATGCTGACCATGGTGTCCACCAAACTAGTCCCATTTGCCCACATTTGGCCCTTATCCCTCTAAACCCCTCCTATCCACATACTTAACCAAATGTCTTTTAAATGTTTTTATTGTATCCTCATTAATCTTTTCTGCACTCTTTTCAATTGAATGATGCTTTTCCTATAACAGGGCGACCAAAACTATACACAAAATTCCATGTACAGTGTCACAGACATCTTGTATAACTGTAACATAGCGACTCACCTCCTATACTAAATGCCCTGACTAATGAAGGCCAGCATGCCAAGTGCTGCCTTCATCACCCTGTCTACCATCACCAGCAGCGGAAAGAGAGCAGAGAGTCACCTGACCCGGTAAGTTTTAGTTTCTCTCGCCATTTTGCTTGGAGTTTGTTTCACCCCCAGCAGACGCCAGTGCACAGGCGTGGGAAGCGGCAGGAATTGAATTGATTGAAATTGAGGAGAAAAAGCTAGCAAATGCAGCACCTGTTAGTACAGCTCAGGCTCTCGTGAACAGCTTGGATTTTGTGACTACAATAAGGACCAGGAAAGCCGTAACTTCTGAAACACTTCCGACTGTACGTTTGACAAGGTTCGCTTAAGTGTGGAAATGGTTTTCCATATTGAAGGATGCAAAAGAACTTGAAAAAAAGACTGAAATTTGCAGTTAACCTGGTAGATAGCTGGGAGTATGGAGGAATAGCACTGCAGTGAGGTGGTTAGCATAACGTGACTCGGGTTCAATTCCGGCCGGGGTCTGTAAGGAGTTTGTACGTTCTCCCCGTGTCTGCATGGGTTTCCTCCGGGTTCTCCGGTTTCCTCCCACATTCCAAAAAGACGTACGGGTTAGGAAGTTGTGAGCATGCTATGTTGGCGCCAGAAACGTGGCGACACTTGCGGGCTGCCCCTAGAACACTCTACGCAAAAGATGTATTTCACTGTGTGTTTTGATGTACAATAAAAGAAGATTATTATTATTATATGTGTAATTGTTAAGTACCTCAAACGATGCATTCATTTTCTCAGTACATTTTAGATCATTTTAACCTGCTCAACACTTTATACTGCAGTTTTTCTATCTGAATCGTAATCAATTGTAATGCTTTGTGCTTGATTGAGAATTAAATGAGTCATCTACCCTGTACAGGACTCACTCCTGAAATAAAGCAAACACTCAACTTGATTGTGTAGAATGTTTTTTAAAGACTACATTTCTTGCATAAGATGCTCAAGGTCTGAGTCCTCTTATAGGTAAATTAACAACTCCTCCTTTTCAGAGGATGATTTGCTGCATTAACAACAAAAATCTACATTTAATGGTGACATTGAAAATCAACCCAAGGCTCTCCACTAAAGCAGAATGCTCTTCTTTAGCAAGAAGGACTTCCTTCCACAATTGTTTTTGTGGGTTTGGAGGTGACTGAAAGAGTCAATGGGGTTAATCACAGACTGTTCCACAGTGTGTCTTTCGGGGTTGTCAGTTTGAGATGGTGGGCCTTTTCTGCCACTTACACTGGGCTTCTTTGCTCCTGATACATGGACCTAAGCTGCTCAATGTCACACTGAATGCTTCTTCTTCACTTTATGTAGATATGGGCTACAGATTCCCAGGAGGGATGTTGCATTTCTTCAGAGGGTTTTGGACACATTCAGGGCCTTTGTACACTCAAGGATTCTACCCTTCAGATGAGATTTTAACCCAAGTTGTGGTCTGCTCTTAGATGGGTGGAAAAAAGCAGGGGAACTGTCCCTGGAAACATTGCCCATTTCATCATTTAAACAACAAAACAAAAGTAGATCCATTATTATTTGGTCCTTCTGGAAGTCTGCAATATCGATGCTTCACATCCAAGTTACGTATTGGGTGGGAACTGTCTCGGAATGTCCTGAGTTTATAAAAACTGCGATAGAAATGTAATCTATTTCTTTCTTAAACATACTTCACGGGAGGGTTATCAGATGAAACCCTCACCAATATGAAGGGGGAGAAATTAAGAAAGGTGACCAATATTTAGTCAGAGGTTGGTTTTAAGGTAGGCAGTCTACTGGCATTAAGAATGATGCTTGTCCAACACCATTTGCTTTCAGTTCAGTAATGACAGAAATCAAGTTAATTTTCTAGAACAAGGACTGATCAGAATTCATATTTTCTTGTAATGAAGTGACTGGAACTGTCCACAATATTCATTCTTAATTAGTGTTGTGGCATGACATCCCCGCTTCAATGTTCTGTGCCCTGATTAATAGAGCAAAGCATTGTTCCCGTTTTATTAACCATCTTACTGACCTGTTCTGTTAACTAAGGATTCGTCGACAGATATCAAAGATGAAAATCAAAAGAAAAATTTGATCATGGTGGAAATCTGAATAAAAACAGAAAATGCCAGAAACACTCAGCAGGTCAGGCAGCATTGTGGAGAGAGAAATAAAGTTAATGTTTCAGGTCTAGGACTCTTTGTCGGTTCTTGCCTGAACATTAGCTCTTGTTTCTCTTTCCACAGATGCTACCTTACCTGGTGAAGGTTTCCAGATTTTCCTGTGAAATATTCCAAGGTTCCTTGGTACATCCACACCAATCTACATCCTCTTAATTATTTGACACCTTCTCAAAAGCATCGCCTCTGGATTGAACTCCATTTTCTGCTCAAATATATCTTCAGCAGTCTGAAGTATTCCTTCTCTCTGGCCATTTTTTGCATTCTCTACAACCTTCTTTATCATAGATCCTGACATGAAACTCTAAATTGTTCACATGTAAAGGTAGGGGTCAGGGGTTCTCCTGGTCTAGAATATAGAACAGTACTGAACAGGTACAGGCCCTTTGCTCCACCATGCCTGTGCTTAACATGAGGCCAATCTAACTAATCCCATCTGCCTGCACATGGTCTGTATCCCTCCATTCCCTGCCTGTTCATGTGTCTGTTTAAATGCGTCTTAAATGTTGTTACCTTAAATGTATTCCTTCTCGTACTTGACATTGCTACCCTGGCAAAAAGACTCTGACTCTCAATCCTATCTGTGCCTCTCATAATTTTATAAACTTCTGTCAGGTCAATCCTCAACTTCTGATGCTCCAGAGAAAACAATCCAAGTTTGTCCAAACTCCTGTTACATCGAATGCTTTCCAAAGCAGGTAACGTCCTGGTGAACCTCTTCTGCACCCTCTGCAAAGCCTCCACATCCTTCCTGTGATGCAGCAACCAGAACCGCATACAATACAGCAAATGCGGCCCAAACAAAGCTTTGTACAGCTGCAACATGACTTGGCGACTTTTATACTCAGTGCACTGTATAATGAAGGCAAGCATGCCATGCACCTTTTTTTACCACCCTATTTAACTGTGTGGCCATTTTTAGAGAGCAATGCACTTGCACCCCAACATCTGTGGGATCCTTGGCTGAGATATATGCATCGTTGTTAGCGATGGGTGAAGTGCCAGAAGACTTGAGGGTGGCTAATATTGTGCCTTTATTTAAGAACGGCTGCAGAGAATAACCTGGGAACTTTAGACCAGTAAGCCGAACATCTCTGGCAGGAAAGTTACTAGAGGGGATTCTGAGGGATAAGATATAAAAGCATTTGGAAAGACAGGGTTTGAATAGGGATAGTCAGCATAGCTTTATCCATTGGAGATCAAAACCATAGAACCATAGAACCATACAGCACAAAACAGGCCCTTCGGCCGTCCATCAAACCACCCTCACACTATCTAACCCTTTCCTCCCGCATATCCCTCTTATCTCACATTCCTCCATATGCCTATCCAACAAACTCTGGAACCTGTCCAATGTACCTGCCTCCACCACCACCCCAGGCAGCGCATTCCACGCATCAACCACTCTCTGGGTGAAAAACCTCCCCCTGACATCACCCCTGAACCTCCCACCCATAACCTTAAAGCCATGCCCCCTTGTCTTGAGCATTGGTGCCCTGGGAAGGAGGCGCTGAATGTCTATCTATTCCTCTCAATATTTTATATACCTCTATCATGTCTCCCCTCATCCTCCTCCTTTCCAGTGAATAAAGCCCTAGCACCTTAAGCCTCTCTTCATATTCCATACACTCCAATCCAGGCAGCATCCTGCTAAATCTCCTCTGCACCCTCTCCAACGCGTACACATCCTTCCTATAATGAAGCGACCAGAACTGAACACAGTACTCCAAGTGTGGCCTAACTAGAGTTTTGTAAAGCTGCATCATCACTTCGCGGCTCTTAAACTCAATCTCACGATTTATGAAAGCCAACATCCCATTGGCCTTCTTAACTGCTCTATCCACCTGTGAGGCAACTTTCAGTGAACTGTGAATATGAACCCCCAGATCCCTCTGCTCCTCCACACTGCCAAGTACCTTGCCATTTACCCTGTACTCTGCCCTGGAGTTTGTCCTTCCAAAGTGTACCACCTCACACTTCTCCGGATTGAACTCCATCTGCCACTTGTCAGCCCAGCTCTGCGTCCTATCAATATCCCTCTGTAAGCTCCGACAGACCTCCACACTATCCACAACACCGCCGATCTTAGTGTCGTCTGCAAACTTACTAACCCAGCCTTCCACCCCCTCATCTAAGTCATTCATAAATATCACAAAAAGTAGAGGTCCCAGAACCGATCCCTGCGGGACACCACTAGTCACTGCCCTCCAATCTGAGGGCACTTCTTCCACCACAACCCTCTGCTTTCTACATGCAAGCCAATTCCTAATCCACATAGCCAAGCTTCCCTGGATCCCTTGGCCTCTGACCTTCTGAAGAAGCCTACAATGAGGAACCTTTTCAAACGCCTTACTAAAATCCGTATAGACCACATCCACCGCACTACCCTCATCAATCTTCCTCGTCACCTCCTCAAAGAACTCTATCAGGCTTGTGAGGCAAGATCTTCCCTTCACAAAGCCATGCTGGCTGTCCCTATTCAGTCCATGATTCTCGAGGTGTTCATAGATCCTATCCCTTAGAATCCTTTCTAACAGCTTACCCACCACAGACGTGAGACTCACCGGCCTATAATTCCCTGGACTATCTCTGCTACCTTTTTTGAACAAGGGGACAACATTCGTCACCCTCCAATCCTCCGGCACCATCCCCGTGGACAACGAGGCCTCAAAGATCCTTACCAACGGTTCAACAATCTCCTCCCTCGCCTCTCGAAGCAGCCTGGGGAAAATCCCGTCGGGCCCCGGAGATTTATCCGTCTTAATATTATTTAACAACTTCAACACATCCTCTCTCTTGATATCTACAACCTTGAGAACATTACTCTTACCAGCACTCCCTTCCGCGTCATCAAGACCCCTCTCCTCGGTGAATACTGAAGAGAAGTATTCATTGAGAACTTCTCCCACTTCCGCCGCCTCCAGGCACATTCTCCCACCTTTGTCTTTAATCGGACCTACCTTTACCCTAGTCATCCTCCTACCCTTCACGTACTTGAAAAAGGCCTTGGGATTTTTCTTAACCCTACTAGCCAACTCCTTTTCATGTCCCCTTCTAGTTCTCCTCAGCCCTTTCTTAAGTTCCTTCCTTGCTACTCTATATTCCTCATGGGCCCTGTCTGAACCTTGCTGCTTATACCTTACGTATGTTACCTTCTTCTCCCTACCTTGTCGTTCCACCTCTCGGGTCACCCACGGTTCCTTCACCCTGCCATTCCTCCTCTGCCTCACCGGGACATATTTATCCCTAACATCCTGCATAAGATCCCTGAACATCAACCACATCTCCATGGTATATTTCCCTTCAAAAAGGACATCCCAATTTACACTCCCAAGTTCTCTCCTTATAGTCTTATAGTTCGCCCTTCCCCAATTAAAACTCCTCTTATCCTCTCTGCACCTGTCCCTGTCCATGACAATTTTAAAGGTTATGGAGCAATGGTCACTGTCCCCCAAATGCTCACCCACCAATAGATCCTTCACCTGTCCCGGTTCATTTCCTAAAACTAGATCTAACATGGCATTCCCTCTAGTCGGCCTGTCGACATACTGCGACAGGAATCCCTCCTGGACACATTTAACAAATTCCGTCCCATCTAAACCTTTGGCACTAAGCAGGTGCCAGTCTATATTTGGGAAGTTGAAGTCTCCCATTATAACAACCCTGTTATTTTTGCTTCTCTCCAAACACTGCCTGCCAATCTGCTCCTCTATATCTCTACCGCTACCGGGGGACTTATAGAATACTCCTAGTAGAGTAACTGCTCCTTTCTTGTTCCTTAATTCCACCCATATGGACTCTAGAGATGATCCTTCTACAACATCCATCCTTTCCACAGCCGTAACAGTGTCCCTGACCAGTATCGCCACCCCTCCTCCTCTTCTCCCCCCTTCCCTATCCCTCTTATAACACCGAAAACCAGGAATATTCAATATCCACTCCTGCCCTGACGTCAGCCACGTCTCAGTAATAGCTACGATATCATAGTCCCCCATACTTATCCAAGCCCTCAGTTCATCCCCCTTATTCCTGACACTTCTTGCCTTTAAGTAAACACAC
The DNA here is from genome assembly GCF_009764475.1 of Pristis pectinata. NCBI lineage: Eukaryota > Metazoa > Chordata > Chondrichthyes > Rhinopristiformes > Pristidae > Pristis > Pristis pectinata. The sequence continues at coordinate 10,841,907 of NC_067406.1, read as the reverse complement.
TTCAGTCCATCTACCTTACTACTTCTATAGCCTGTATTCTGTTTCTCCTTCCTCAATGCCTCTCTATCTGTTTGATCTAACTTTTCCCCATCCCCTTCTTCCTCTGACCTACTCCTCCAGTTCCCTTCCCCCTCACAAACTAGTTTAAACCCTCCCGAACCACCCTAGCAAACCTAGCCACAAGGATATTGGCCCCCTTCTGGTTTGGTGTAACCCGTCCTCTCTGTACAGGTCCCACCTTCCCGAGAAGAGATCCCAATGATCCAGAAATCTGAAACCCTCCCTCCTGCACCAACTTCTCAGCCACGCATTTATCTGCCACCTCCTCCTGTTCCTGCCTTCACTATCACGTGGCACTGGCAACAATCCTGAGATTGCTACCCTTGAGGTCCTGTTCCTCAATCTTCTGCCTAGCTCCCTGAACTCACTCTTCAGGACCTCATCCCCCTTCCTACCTATGTCGTTGGTGCCAACATGGACCACGACTTCTGGCTGCTCTGCCTCCCGCTCAAGAATCCTGTGGACCTGATCAGTGACATCCCGGACCCTGGCACCTGGAGGCAACATACCATCCGGGATTCATGCTCACTGCCACAGAACCTCCTATCTGTTTCCCTGACTATCGAGTCCCCTATCACTACTGCATGTCTCTTTCCCACCCTTCCCTTCTGAGCAGCAGGACCAATCCCAGTGCCAGAGACCTGGTAACTGCAGCTAGGCCCCTGCAGGTCATCCCCCTCAACAGCTTCCAAGGTAGAAAACTTGTTGCTGAGGGGAACAGCCTCCGGGGTTCCGTGCTCTGTCTGCCTGACTGATTTTTTTTTCTTCCTCTTCCTTCCCCTGACAGTCACCATTCTATCTGCATCCTGAACCTCAGATGTACCTGTTCTAAAGCTGGTGACTGTCACCTGATGGACCGTGTCTACATAACTCTCTCCTTCCCTTATGCTGCGCAGTGTTTGTAGCTGCAACTCCAGCTTATCATGTTTGAGCCGAAGTTCCTCCAGCCTCAAGCACTTACTGCAGATGTGGCCATCTTGGACCGCAGCAAGGTCCACGAGTTCCCACATCAAACAGCTGCAGCATATGACCATGTCCTCCATCTGACTACCCTTCTTTTTTCCCGAGTTAGTCTCACCTACAAATCTATAATAGACAACAAACCTTACCTCTACCTACTTACCAGCTACTTACCCTCCTTGCCCCTTCACGCCGAAGCCCCTCGAGCCAAAGCCCGACCACTCTGCTCCCTCTCACTCAGCTGCCCGCTCCGACGCTGACCGATCATATCTCACGAATTTGATTGAGTTTTTTGAAGAAGTAACCAAAACAGTCGAGGAGGGCAGGGTGAGAGACATGGTCTCTACGGACTTCAGTAAGGCCTTTGATAAGGTTCAGCATGGTAGGCTGCAATGGAAAGTTAGATCACATGGGTTCCAGGGAGAGCTAGTTAATTGGATGCAAAATTACTCTGATGGTAGGAAGCATAAGGTGATGGTGGAAAGTTGTTTTACAGACTGGAGGCCCGTGACTAGTGGTGTTCCCCAGGGCTCAGTTCTAGGCCCATTGCTACTTGTCATCTATATCAGTGATTTAGATGAGAATGTACAAGGCATGTTTAGTAAATGTGCAGATGACACTAAAATAGGTGGTATCATTGACAGTGAGGATGGTCATCAGGATTTACTGAGGAGTCTTGATCAACTGGGTAAGTGGGCTGAGAAATGGCAAATGGAGTTCAATTCGGAGAATTGCGAGGTGTTACATTTTGGGAAGACAAACCAAGGTAGGACTTTCACAGTGAATGGTCGGGCCCTGGGGAGTGTTGTAGAACAGAGGGACTTAAGAGCACAAGTACATGGTTTCCTGAAAGTGGCATCACAGTGAGGCAGGGCGGTGAAGGAGGCTTTTGGCATGCTGGCCTTCATTAGTCAGGGCATTGAGTATCGAAGCTGGAGTGTTATATTGCAGTTGTACAAGACGTTGGTGAGGCTGCACTTCGAGTATTATGTTCAGTTTTGGTTACCCTGCTATAGGAAAGATGCCATTAAGCTGGAAAGAGTGCAGAGGTGATTTACGAGGATGTTGCTGGGAGTTGAGGGACGAGTTATGGAGAGATGTTGAGCAGGTTGGGACTTTTTTCATTGGAGTATAGGAGAATAAGAAATATAAAATATAGAGGAGTATCAAATAATGAGGAGCATAGATAAGGTGAATGCGCACTGTCTTTTACCCAGGGTTGGGGAATTAATGACCAGAGGCAAAGCGTTATATGCTCAGATGCCCAAGCGGTCAGTTCAGCTGTGACCTGAAGCCTCTTTCCATCTGGTAAATGACAACAGTGTTGAATGTGGGTTGGTAGCTCCAGTTTATATCTTTGTTAGTCTCAATTTCCTCACAGAATCTCGAATTGCAGGAAGTCCATCCAAACAGGGAAGTTTATGACTCATGTTAGATTGAGTCCTGCAGAGTTCACATAAGTAGGCCTTTCAGCCCACTGAGTCTACACAAAACATCATACAGCCATTTGCATTAATCCTATGCACATCCTTTCCACAGTCATAGACTCTTAGAGTCATAGAACATCTCGGAGGATCTATCCTGGGCCCAACACATTGATGCAATCATGAAGAAGGCAGGCCAGCGGCTCTACTTCTTTAGGAGTTTGAGGAGATTTAGTATGTCACCAAAGACTTTTGCAAATTTTGATAGATGTACAGTGGAGAGCATTCTGACTGGTTGCATCATAGCCTGGTACAGAGGTCGCAAGAAAGATGCAGAGGCTTGTAGGCTCAGCGGGCTCCACCACAGGTACAACACTCTCCACCACTGAGGACATTTTTGAGAAGTGGTGCCTCAAGAAGGCGGCATCCATCACTAAGGACCCTCACCATCTTCTTGTTACTACCATTGGGGAGGAGGTACAGGAGACTGAAGACCCCACTCAGTGATTTAGGAACAGCTTCTTCCCCTCTGCTATCAGATTTCTGAACAGTCCATGAACCCATGAACACTACCTCGTTATTCCTCATTTTTTGCACTATTTACTTATTTTGTAATTTATAGTAATTTTATATCTTGCACTGTACTGCTGCTGCAAAACAACAAATTTCAGGACATCTAAGTCAGTGATAATAAACCTGATCCTGATTCTGACCCAACTCATCCATCAACTTCTCCAGATTTTGCAGCTCACACTAGGGGTAATTTATCTACCAATCAGAATGCCTTGGGAGGAAACCACACACGGTCACAAGCAGAACCTGCGAACAGCATGCAGAGAGCGTTGGAGGTCAGAAACAAAACTGGGTCACTGGAGCTTTGAGGCAGCAGCTCTACTAGATGCACCACCAGCAGATATACTTGGAAATCACATGACTGACTTAAACAGGTTGGTCTCAGTTTTCCCCATGACTCATGATGAACAGATTTCAGTCAGGCAGTCAGAAGAGTAACCTAACATAAGAATATAAGACTATTGAACGGTTCCCTTATATAATGAGATGGACTATGTTGTGACCTTGTTGTGACCTTGCACTTTATTGCACTGCACTTCCTCTGTAGCTGTGACACTTTACTCTGTACTGTTATTGTTTTTACTTGTACTGCATCAATGCACTCTGTACTAACTCAACGTAACTGTACTGTGTAATGAATTGACCTTATGATTGGCTCATAAGACAAGTTTTTCACTGTACCTCGGTAAAAGTGACAATAATAAACCAATACCAATACCAGTACCAAATAGGAGCAGGAGGAGGCCATCTGGCCCATCGAGCCTGCTTCGCCATTCAATAAGATCATGGCTGATCTAGCTGTGGACTCAGATCCACCTAGCTGCCTTTTCCCCATAACCCTTAATTCCCCTACTATGCAAAAATCTGTCCAATTGTGTCTTAAATATATTTAATGAGGTAGCCTCCACAGCTTCCCTGGGCAGAAAATTCCACAGATTTATTACTCTCCGGGAAAAGCAGCTTCTCCACATCTCTATCTTAAATCTACTCCCCTGAATCTTGAGGCTATGTCCCCTAGTTCTAGTCTCACCAACCATTGAAAACAACCTTCCTGCCTCTATCAGATCTAACAGGGATAGGGTTCCCCCTTGTCCTCACATTTCATCCCGCCAGCCTACATATCCAACACATCATTCTCCGTCACTTCCGCCATGTCCAACTGGACCCCACTACCAAGCATATCTTCCCCTCCCCAGCCATTTCTGCCTTTTGCAGGGACCATTCTCTCTGCGACTCCCTAGTTCACTCCTCCCCTCTCCACCCATCCTGCTCCCACCCTGGGAACTTTCCACTGCCCCCATCATAGGTGCAACACCTGCCCCTGCACCACCTCCATCACTTCCATCCAGGGACCCAAGCAGTCCTTTCAGGTGAGACAGAGATTCACCTGCACCTCCCTTAATATCATCTATTGCATTTGATGCTCCAAGTGTGGCCTCCTCTACATTGGTGAGACCAAACGCAGACTAGGTGACCATTTCGCGCTCTGTCTGTAACCACGATCTGCATGTCCCCGTTGCCAGTCACTTCAACTCCCCCTCCCACACTATCACTGATGTGTCAGTCCTCGGCCTCCTCCACTGCCAGGAGAATTCCAAGCGCAAACCGGAGGAACAGCACCTCATTTTCCATCTTGGAACCTTGTAGCCTAACGGCATGAATATTGAATTCTCCCACTTTACGTAATCCCCACCCCCCCTTCCCCACACCCCCCCCCACCACCCCACCATGCTTCTTCTCTTCTTCCCTTTCCTAACCTCTCTCTTTTTTCTACCTTTTTTCTTTCTCTCCTCACCTTTGACCCATCGTCAATGGATCTGCTCTCCCCTCCTCCCCCACACCTGCCTATCACTATCTCTTACCTGCATCTACCTATCACCTCCCTGTGCCCACCCCACCTCCCCTCTTTTGTCCACCTATCACTGCTCTGCTTTTCCCTCCTATATATTGGGCTTCCCCTTTTCCTATCTTCAGTCCTGAAGAAGGGTCCTGACCCGAAACATTGACCGCCTGCTTTTCTCCACGGATGCTGCCTGGCCTTTGTTTCTCTACCTTATCTATCCCTTTCATAATGTTATATGTTTCTATAAGATCCCCTCTCATTCTTCTGCATTCCAGTGACTATAGTCCCAGACGACTCCTTCCTCTCTGGAATCAACATGGTGAACCTGCTCTGCACCTCCTCCAAAGTCAGTATATCTTTCCTCTAGAATGGAGACCAGAACTGCACGCAGTACTCCAGGTGTAGCCTCACCAGTACCCTGTACAGTTGTAGCATAACCTCCCTGCTCTTAAATTCAATACCTCTAGCAATGAAGGCCAACATTCTACTTGCCTTCTTGATAACCTGTTGCACCTGCAAACCAACCTCTTGCGACTCGTGCACAAGCACATGTCATCCTTCTGTACAACAGCATGCTGCAATCTGTTACGGACTCAGTGAAAGTCCCTTTAAGATAGAGAGTGTGTGTATATGTGTGTGGGGCGTGCTTACGTCAATAGAAGATAAAGGACGTAATGACGTTGTTGAAGAGGTTAGAAGAAGAAGAAGGAGAGAGAGAGAAGGGAGAGAGACACCAGCCTGCTTGTTTTCTCTATCGATGGATGAGAAACAATAACTGTGTCTGCCACTGAAATCCATGTATGGAAGTTGGAAGTAATCCGGTGGAGTTCACTTTGTTGCTGACCTGTAGAAGGAAACAGGTATTTGTGTGTGGACGACCACGGTTCGGATGCTTTTCGGGGTGAGGAAGTCACTACCGAGTAAACACTGAAGTGTCGTTTGGGTTCCATCGTGGAACATTTGGATTTCGTATGTACTCTCTCTATGTTTTTCTACATCTACATCTTATCTTCAGACAACGGTGGTTGTTGAAGAAGCCCTTGCTCAGGTTTCACCTTATGGCTTGCGGAACTGAACTTTAAGAACCATTCCGGAACTGGGAGTTTTGGACTTTGCCACCCACACACACACGAAGAGTTTAGTTTTGGGGTTAACGTTCAAGGTTTAACATTTTTGAATTCTAACATACTAACATTTTTAACTTTTATTTTACGTATTATCATAAGTAGTGATTAATAAAATAGTTTTTAACACTGAATCATGCTCAGTGTGTTTCCTTTGTTGCTGGTTCGTGACAAATCTTTCACCATTTAAATAATAATATGATCTTCTATTTTTCCTTCCAAAGTGGATCACGTCACATTTTCCTACATTGTACTCCATCTGCCAGACCCTTGCCCACTCACTTAACTGATCTATATCTCTCTGCAGACTCTCGGCATCCTCTGCACAATTTGCTTTTCCACTCAATTTAATGTCATCAGCAAACTTAGACACGTTACACTCAGTCCCCTCTTCCAAATCATTAATGTATTTCATGAACTATTGCAGGCCCAGCACCAACACCTGCAGCACCCTGCTCACCACTGATTGCCAACCAGGGAAACACCCATTTATCCCAAACCTCTGCCTTCTAATGGTTAACCTTTTATTTCCTTTAGCATGCCATCCATACAGATCAATTCATCACAACAATGCATTGAGGTAAAACGGTAACAGAATGCAGAACAAAGTGTTAAGGTCACAGAGAAAGTGCAGTGCAGGCAGACAAGAAGGTGCAAGGCCACAGCGAGGTAGCTTGTGAGGTCAAGAGTCCATCTTATCGTACTAGGGGACTGTTCAATAATTTTATAACAATGGGATAAAATCTGTCCTTGAGCCTGGTGGTACATGCTTTCGTGCTTTTGTATCTTCTACCCAATGGGAGGGGGGAGAAGACAGAATGTCTGGAGTGGGTGGGGCCTTTGATCATGTTGGCTACTTTTCTGAGACAGCGAAAAGTGTAGACAGAGTCCATGGAGGGGCTGGTGTCCACGACGCACTGGGCTGTGTCCACAACTCTCTGCAGTTTATTTTCAGGACAAATGTGGACCAGCTTAATTATCTTTTCCTCACTTCACATTTCTGGTATCATCCTGGTAAATATTTTTGTACCCGGTCTGATGACCTCAAAGCCTTTCCAAACAAGTGACTGGAACTACAGAAAATAGTTCACGTCCTGGTGAACAAAGCTTTCAATATTGGTAACCTTTCTCATTCAATGCTTATGTTACTTTCTCTTAAAATTTTGCATGTTCTCACTTTGTTCACCTCCCTGTATAATCCGTTCCAAACGTTCGCTAGTCTGTGCAAAGGAAGTAAGTTCGCTCTTTGTTTTCTATTTGGTCGCATTGTGCAAAGGAAGTAAGTTCGCTCTTTGTTTTCTATTTGGTCGGCATGGACTGGTTGGGCCGAAGGGCCTGTATCCATGCTGTATTGCTCTATAGCTCGAGTTACATTTATAACACGAAGGAAGGGGCAAAGGGTAAGGTATCCAAGTTTGCCAACCACCTGAAAGTATGTGGAGGGAACGTTGTGATGAGGATATTTGGATCCTGTAACAGGATATAAATGGGTTGAGGCAGAGAGCAAAAATTTGTTAAATGGGGTTTAATGTGAGAAAGTGTGAGGTTGTGCACTTCAGTAAGAGGAATCTAAAGGCAGATTATTATCTAAATGGAGAGAGACTAAATGAATGGAGTGTAGAGAGATCTGTTGTGCATGAATCATAAAAAAAGTTGGCAGGCAGGTGCAGCAAGTAGATAGGAAGGCAAATGGTACATTGGTCTTTGCGAGGGGGTTGGAGCTTAGAAATAAGGAGGTATTATTGCAATTATACACAGTTACAAGAATGGGAGGCAGTCATGTAGAACTGAGGTGCATTGATACTTCTCACAGAGGGTGAGAAATTTCTGGAGTTCTCTGTCCCGGAGGGTAGTGGAGGCTGGAACTTTGGATGTACTTAAAGAGGAAGTAGATACCTTTTGAAAGAGCAGGGAGTAGAGGGCAATGGGGAACTGGCACAGAAGATGAATTGAGGCCTGGGTCACGATCATGTTGAATGACGGGGCAGGCTTGAGGGTCCGAGTGGCCTACCCCTGCTCCTATTTTCTTGAGTTCTTGTGAGCAGTAAATCTGTTGTTTCCCTTTCTGGAGGACCACAACTCTAGCTTCCTAACCTCACTTCTCACCTTTACTCCGCTTGATTTCCAATTTTAGTCAAGATCCAACAGGGAAACCATCACCAACAACTCCCCTCCAATTGATGTACTAGCCTGACTTTCAGTCTTTGCCACTCGATCAAAATATTCGAACTCTTTGCTTAGTATCACCTTTGTCAGAAGGACTGCAATGGTAACAAACAAAGAACAAGAAAGGTTAAATGGGATGGGATCCAGGAAGAGATAGCTAATTGGATTCATAATTGGCTCAGTGGTGGGAAGCAGAGAGTGACAGTCAAGGATTGCTGCTTGGTCTGGAGGCCTGTGACGAGTGGTGTTCCCCAGGGATTGGTACTGAGACGTTTGTTGTTCACTGTATAAATGATTTGGATGGAATGTACAAGGCACAGTTGGTAAGTTTGTGGATGACTCTAAAACAGGCGGTCTTGGAGACAGTGAAGAAGGTTATCAAAAATTACAGGGGCCTCTTGATCGGCTAAGTAAGTGGGCCAACAAATGGCAAGTAGCTTTCAATTCAGATCAGTGTCACGTTTTGAGAATTCAGACCAGGGTAGGAATTAAACAGTGAACAGTCGGGCCCTGGGGAGTGGCAGTGGAACAGAGGGACCTCAGGTTACAAATATATAGTTCGCTGAAACCAGCAACACAGGTGGGCAGGGTGGTGAAGAAGACATTTGGCATGCAGGCCTTCATCAGTCAGGGTGTTGAGTACGTTATTTTGCAGTCGTACAAGATGTGAGTGAGACCACACTGGGAAGATTATGTACAATTTTAAGATAAGATTTTAAGTTGGTCACGTGTACATTGAAACACACAGTGAAAAGCATCTTTTGCGTAGAGTGTTCTGGGGGCAGCCCGCAAGTGTCGCCACGCCTCCAGCGCCAAGCTAGCATGCCCGCAACTTCCTAACCCGTACGTCTTTGGAATGTGGGAGGAAACCGGAGCACCCGGAGGAAACCCACGCAGACACGGGGAGAATGTACAAACTCCATATAGACAGTGGCCGGATTTGAACCCGGGTCGTTGGTGCTGTAAAGCGTTATGTTAACCGCTACACTACTGTGCCTGCCCTGTTATAGGAAAGACATCATTAAAATGGAAATAGTGCAGAGTAGATTTACAAGGATGCTGCCTGGACTTGAGGGCCTGAGTTACAGGGAGAGGTTGAGCAGGCTACGACTTTATTCCTTGAAACCTAGGAGATTATTCCTTGAAACCTAGTGGTGACCTTACAGAGGTGTATAAGATCATGAGGGCCATAGGTCGAGTGAAGGTCCTGTCTTTTTCCCAGGGAAGGTGAGCTAACAACGAGGGGGCATAGGTTCAAGGTGAGGGGGGATGGGCAACTTCTTCATCCAGAGGGTGGTGTATACATGGAATGAGCTGCCTGGGAAAGTGGCTGAGGCAGGTATAACAACAACATTCAAAAAATATTGTATAAGTACATGGATTGGTAGGATTTAGAGGTATATGGGTCAAATGTGGACAGATGGGACTAACTTGATGGGCACCAGGGTTAGCGAGGACAAATTGGGCCAAAGGGCCGATTTCCATGTTGTATTACTTGAAGACTCTAAAACACTGGCCTTCTCAGCAACTCCTGAATCTCTTGTAAGAATTAAAAAATCAATTATCTTTTGAATGTTTTTACATTCCACTTTAACAGCATTTGTACAGCACTTCAGAATGAAATGTCCCATTAAACTTTTATTTTTACTTTTTAACAAACTCAGAAACCACCCCCCCCACCCCCCACCCCCAACAATACAACCTTGTTCAAGTTTGTTTTTTCCTTTCAAGTCTTGAAAGCCCCAATTAAGTCGCTTGCAAACCTCTGAGAGAAACATCCTGCAAAAATGACTTTCAGTTTCAGTTGTCGGAAGTGGGCGGCACAGTGGGAGAGCGAGAAGAGCTGCTGCCTCACAGCTCCAGCAACCCGGGTTCAATATTGACCTCTGGTTCGGTCTGGGTGGAGTTTGCACATTCTCCTTCTGATGACGTGAGTTTCCTCCAGGTGCTCTGGTTCCTTCCCACATCCCAAAGACATGCGTTGGTAGGTAAAGTGGCCATTATAGATTGTCCCTGTGAAGAATAAAAATTGAGTTAGCAAAGAATTAGTGTTTACTATCTGGTGTGGACTCAATGGATTGAAGGGTCTGCTTCCATACTGTCAGTTGCAAAGAAAATTGAGTCCTCACAATGTAAGTTGTCAACACAAAGAATCTCTGTAGCATCTCACTGAGAGAATATGCAGCTTACAGATGACCAGAGCTGTTCTATGTGGATGTTCTGGTAGATCTAATTTAGAATCAGAATCAGAATCAGATTTCTTATCACTGACTTAGATGACGTGACATTTGTTGTTTTGCAGCAGCAGTACAGTGCAAAGGCAGAAAATTACTATAAAATACAAAAAAATAAATAAATAGTGCAAAAAAAATGGAACAACAAGGTAGTGTTCATGGGTTCACGGACCGTTCAGAAATGTGATGGCAGAGGGGAAGAAGCTGTTCTTGAATTGTTGAGTGTGGGTCTTCAGGCTCCTGTACCTCCTCCTTGATGGTAGTAGCGAGAAGAGGGCATGTCCTGGATGGTGAGGGTCTTCAGTGATGGATGCTGCCTTCTTGAGGCACCGCTTCTTGAAGATAATTCCAGTGAAGTTCTGTGGACAACTAGATCTTCAGCTGTGACTACATTACGTGATGCAAATTTTTAACTTGTAAAATGGTAGAAAATCAGAGGAAATTGTCTCCAAGTATAATGAAAAAGGTGAATTTAATGCATTTCAAAATCCATGTCAGCATTATCAGAATTCATATGGCAGCTGACAACTCAATTGATGATACTAAAGAAGCAAAATGATTCGCAAAAAACATTTAAAATCTAAGGGGCAAACTTTCCAGATGTGACTTGTGTATGATGGGAAATCTGCTTTCATTTTAATTCTTCAGTACAAAAGAAAACTGACTGGCGCTGACCAAACCAATGGCTATTCAGTAAGGCCCTAAGGCAAAGTTGCAGACATTGTGAACCCCACATGAGTGAACTCTCCTGCAGTGGACTAGATCCATTCAATTATCAATGCAGCCATTTGCACTAATCCTACACACATTCTTTCCATATTCATAGAGTAAAGAGTCACAGAACTATACAACACGGAAACAGGGCCTTCAGCCCAACTTGTCCTTCAATTTCCCCAGATTCTGCAACTTACCCACTCATTAGGGGCAACTTACACTGGCCAATTAACCTTACTAACCAGAGTGTTTTGCACTCCCATTTCCAGGCCTCTGCTCTCCTTCTCGGCTTTCCTGGAGTCTCTGGGCTCCATTTCAGTCAGAGCACAGAACATAGAACAGTACAGCACAGGAACAGGCCCTTCAGCCCACACCGTTGTGCCGAACCTATTAAAATGGTAATCAAATGCCCAACTACACCCCTCCCTTCTGCCTACACAATGTCCATACCATACCATTTCCATCACATTCATGTGCCTATCTAAGAGCTTCTTGAATGCCCCCATCATATTTGCCACCATCCCAGGCAGCACATTCCAGGCACCCACCACGATTTCAAGGAAAAGATAGTTATCATAGAATCATACAGCACAACACAGGCCCTTTGGCCCACAATGTTGTGCCAACCTTTAAACCTCGCCTAAGACTATCTAACCCCTTCCTCCCACATATCCCTCTACTTTAAGTTCCTCCATATGCTCATCTAGAAATCTCTTGAATATGACCAATGTACCTGCCTTGGTTGATTTGCAAGCTAAGATATTTCCCAGTACATGGAACTGTTCCGCTTGACTTCATACCACGGGAACTGAAAATACAAACAGTATTTCCTATCAAGTCTCGCAAGTAGTTACATGAATCTCTTCCATTCCACATTACTGGCAAAATTTATTGACCAGAAGCATGTCTTTATATGCTCAGATACCCAAGTGGTCAGTTTGGTTGTGACCAGAAGCCTCTTTCCAAAGGTAAATGACAACAGTGCCAATTGCACAAAATCTATAACTGCAGGAAGTCCAGCCAAACAGGAAAGTATCTGACTCATGAAAAGTAGAGTCCTAGAGACAGAGAGCACAGAAACAGTTCTTTTGACCAACTGACCCTGTACCAACCATCACACATCCATTTGCACTAATCCGACACAAATCCTTCCCACATTCATAGAAGGTCATAGAACTAAACAGCATGGAAACAGGGCTTTCTGCCCAACTCATCAATCAATTCCCTCAGATTCTGCAAATTACCTACACACGAGGGGCAATTTACCCTGACCAATTAACCTACCAACCAGAATGCCTTTGGAATGTGATAGGAAACCAGTTTACCCATGGAAACCCACAGCATCGCAGGGAGAACATGCAGACTCCACACAGGCAGCATTAGAGTCAGTATTAAACCTGGGTCACTGGAGCTGTGAGACAGCAGCTCTACCAGCTGCACTACCGGATGGATATACTTGGAAGTCACATGACTAATTTAAACAGGTTGCTTTCAGTTTTCTCTTCATCTCATGATGTACAGAATTCAGTCAGGCCGTCAGAAGAAGAGGGAGCCAACATTCACTAAGGACTTGCCCACTGTATGACTACCTGAGCTGTCCATGTTAGAAACCTCAGTGGGCAGCACAGTCCAACTGGTGGATTACCCAGAATTGTTGAACAGTCCATTCATGTAAAGCCAGAAATGGAACAGATTTTATATTTGACTGGTGAAATAGATTTCAAGTTAGATAAAATTCTTTCATAGCCAAATCGAAGTATATCTGTGAAACGGTTTACAAAGGTTGCATTAAGGCCTCTTAATTTCATTCTACACCTAGGTGAAGAATAGGAGGATGACTAGAGTGAGGGTAGGACCGATCAGGGATAAAAGTGGAAACGTGCCTGGAGTCGGAAGAGGTAGGGGAGGTCTTTATTACTCATAAGCCTCATGCCTCACAAGCCTAATTGAATTCGTTGAGGATGTGACAAAGCACATTGATGAAGGTGGAACAGTGGATGTGGTGTACATGGATTTTAGTAAGGCTGTTCCTCATGGAAGGCTTATTCAGAAAGTCAGGTAGCATGAGATCCAGGGAAACTTAGCTGTGTGGATTCAGAATTGGCTCACTCATAGAAGACAGAGGGTAGTTGTAGATGGAGCGTATTCTGCCAGGAGGTCGCTGATCAGTGGTGTTCCACAGAGATTTGTTCTGGGAACCCTGCTCCTTGTGATTTTTATAAATGATTTGGATGAGGATGTGGTAGGTAGGTTAGTAAGTTTGCTGATGACATGAAGGTTGGTGGTGTTGTGGATAGTGTAGAAGGTTGCTGGAGAATGCAACAGGATATTGATAGAATGCAGAGCTGGGCTGAGAAGTAGCAGATGGAATTCAACTCAGTTACGTGTGAAGTGATACACTTCGGGAGATCGAAGTTGAAGGAAGAATACAAGGTTAATGGCAGGACTCTTAGCAGTGTGGCGGAAGAGAGGGATCTTGGGGTCCACGTCCATAGATCCTTCAAGGTTTCTGTGCAGGTCGATAGGGTTGTTAAGAAGGCATATGGTGTGTCGGCCATCATTAGTCAGGGTATTGAGTTCAAGAGCAGTGAGGTGATGTTGCAGCTCTATAGAACTCTGGTTAGACCACACTTGGAGTATTGTGTTCAGTTCTGTTAGGAAGGATATGGAAGATTTAGAGACGGTGCAGATGAGATTTTCCAGGATGTTCTCTGGACTGGAGAGCATGTCTCATGTGGATAGGTTGAGTGAGCTCGGGCTTTTCTCTTTGGAGAGAAGGAGGATGGCAGGTGACTTGTTAGAGGTGTACAAGATGATAACAGGCATAGATCAAGTGGACAGTCAGGGACATTTTCCCAGGGCGAAAATGGCTAACACGAGGGGGCATAATTTTAAGTTGATTGGAGAAAGATATAAGGGGGATGTCAGGGGTATGTTTTTTAACCAGAGAGTGGTGGGTGTGTGGAACGCACTGCCAGCAGAGGTTGTGGGGGAAAATCCATTAGGGACATTTAAGGGACTCTTAGATAGACTCATGAATGATAGAGAAATGGACGGCTACATGGGAGGGAAGGGTTAGATAGATCTTAGAGCAGGTTAAAATGTCGGCACAACATTGTGGGCTGAAGGGCCTGTAATGTGCTGCAATGTTCTATGTTCTATGTTCAAGAATGTACAGCAGTACAGCACAGGAACAAACCCCTCTGCTCATAATGTTGTGCCAAACTAATTAAGTTAATGACTTCTGATCAAACTCATGCCTTCTGCCTGCACATCGTCCATATCCCACAATCATGTATAGAGATACAGTGAAAAACTTTTGTTTGGTAACCCCACCCCTTGTTTTTCTTTCCTTCCCCCCCCCCCCACTCCTTTATCTTCTATTGTTTCTATGGCTTCCTTCCCCCGCCGCAATGACCTGTCCATCTCTTCTTCTCCCCTCCCCCATCCTTTACCCCATGGTCCACTGCCCTCTCCTACTGGATTCCTTCTTCTTCAGCCCTTTGCCTCTTCTACCTATCAGCTTATTACATCTCCCCCCTCCACCTCCCTCCTCACTTCCCTCTCTCACCTGGACTCACCTCTCACCTGAACTCACCTATCACCTACCTGTGTCTGCTCCTCCCCCTCCCCCACCTTCTTATTCTGGCTTCTGCCCTCTTCCTTTCCAGTCCGGATGAAGGGTCTCGGCCCGAAACGTCAGCTGTTTATTTCCTTCCATGGATGCTGCCTGACCTGCTGAGTTCCTCCAGCACTTTTTGTGTATTGCTGCAGATTCCAGCATCTGCACAATCTTTTGTGTCTCTGTAAAAAAAAAATGGCTTTGGCAATTTCCCTTAAATTTTCTCCCTCTGACCCTAAACCTACGTCCTTATTATTTGATATTTTCACCCTGGGATAAAGCCTCTGACTGTCTACCCCTCAATGCCTCTCAGCTGCTGTTTCTTCACTCAAACTTCCAACTGATCTAAATCCTGCTCTATCCTTTGACAACCTTTCTTGTTATTATCGGAATTACATCACTTCCAGAACCTGTGAATCCTGACCTTGAATATTTTCAATCACTCAACCTCCAAAGCTCTCTGGGGTTGAGAATTCCAAAGATTCATTACCTTCAGAGAGAAAAGAATTCTCCCTCATCTCCATTTCAAATGAGTGACATCATATTCTGAAAGCATCCCCTCCTGAGCACTCTGTCCCCACCACAAGCAGAAACTTCTCAGCATCCATCCTGCCACGTCCTCTCAGAATCTTCCACCTGTCAACTAGAACCCGTCCCATTCACTGGAACCCCATTGAACAGACACCAGTCTGCAGTCTAACTCCTCGTGACTCCTTCATCCCAGGAATCAATCAAGTGAACCATATCTGACGTTCAAATTGCAAATGCATCCATTTTGAAAGGGTGGCACACTGCCACCGCCTCACAGCTCCAATGATCTGGCTTCAATCCTGACCTCGGGTGTTGTCTGAACATAGTTTGTACTTTCTCCCTGTGACTGTGTGTCTTTCCCACAGATGA
This sequence comes from Pristis pectinata, assembly GCF_009764475.1. NCBI lineage: Eukaryota > Metazoa > Chordata > Chondrichthyes > Rhinopristiformes > Pristidae > Pristis > Pristis pectinata. The sequence continues at coordinate 10,826,287 of NC_067406.1, read as the reverse complement.
TCCTGTTTCTGTCCACGTTCCAAAGGTGTGCAGGTTGGTTGATTAATTGATCACTGTGAATCACTCCCAGTGTGTTGGTGAGTGGTAGAATCTGCAGAGAGGTGAATGAAAGTTGTGTCAGCAAAGAATTAGTGTAAAGGTGGGATTAGTGTAACAATGGTTAATACAAACTGGTTGGCCCTCTTACTCTGCACTGCCCAGTTATGGGGAACACTCTCTGCGACTCAACCCAATCAAATCATCTTCTATATCTTAAGAAAATGTTACCTCAGTGTAATTATGCTGTATAAAACAAAGACCAGATGGTATGCACCACTCTTGATGCAGTCTCATCTGCACCCTGTCAAGTTTTTCCTGCTTTTTTTATGCCATGCTTGTTACAATGAAGGCTGGTTATTACCTTTCACAGATTCAAGTATTTCCACTCATTAAAACTCAGTCTCTCAGCAGAGGGTCAAGTTTTGAGTTCTATAATCATTTTTGACTATAATGTTAATGGCAATAACTAATATTTGCATGTTCAAAGTTGGCCTATTACTGCCCACGTTGTTTGCATCTTTGGTAACCAGTCATGTCATTATCTAGTAATTTTATTATTTGTTCACAAACAAATACTGCAGTCTGTAGTTTATGTACAAGTTTTCAAGTTGAATACCACATTCTTTAAGCAAAATGCCTGGCTGACATTGTAAAATATAGTTCCAACACAATTCTATTAATGGAAAAATATAAAATAACCACACTTTTTAAGTTGGCCTTTGGATTATTTTTTCACTTATTATCACTAACTTCCCCCAACACACAAAAAGAAATCAAGTCCTACAAATGACATACATTAGCTGTCAATTCCATTCAGATGAAGTGAGGTGATGAAATTCATAAAAGAAATCCAGGTTCTCTTTTTCCTTTCTAACAATTCCCAGTCTGGAATGGAGCCAGATGTTGCAATGTAGTCACTAGAAGCCAAGAAAATACTCAAAGGATTAACATAAGAAAGTGACCTCTGAAACATTTTACTTTGACATCTGGAACAAGACAGCTGTGTTAATAATAAACTCTCACCTCAAGTGTGTGATCTCTGAAGGGATTGATTTTAAAGATATTTTGGGGAATTCAAGTGCTGAGGTACTGTAATATCCTCTAAAGTGATATAAGATGTTTGGTTGTGTTGGGAGCCAAGAGACTGCTCCCCACAACTGGACAGGATGAGAGGGCTTGTTAACTGTTTGAGGCTGTGGTGAGAAATTTGCTTTTTTTGAAGAGTTGTTAATCCTTGGAATTCTCTCTCACAGGGGACTGTGGATGGTCAGTCACTCTGTATGGTCAAGGGAAGGGGGATTGGGCAGGGAACTGGACCTGAGGCACACAGGATTAGCTATGATCTTGCTGATGTTATTGTATTCAATTCGGGTCACACCATTATACGAAGGATGTGGAGGCTTTGGAGAGGGTGCAGAAGAGGTTTACCAGGGTGCTGCCTGGATTAGTAGGCATGTTCTATAAGGATAGGTTGGAAAAACATGGGTTGCTTTCTCTGGAGCAGCGGAGGCTGAGGGGAGACTTAATCGATGTTCATATGATTATGCGATGCATAGGTGGAGTAGACAGCTGGTATCTTTATCCCAGAGTCGAGATGCCTAATACTAGAGGGCATGCATTGGAGGTGAGAGGGGGTAAGTTCAAAGGTGATGTGCAGGGCATGTTTTTTTACACAGTGGTGGGTCCTTGAATGCGCTGCCAGGGGTGGCGGTGGAGGCAAATATGATAGAGACGTTTAAGAGGCTCTCAGAAAGGCACATGAATGTGCAGAGAATGGAGGGATATGGACATTATGCAGGCAGAAGGGATTAGTTTGGTGAGGCATTTAATTACTAGTTTAATTATGTCTGCACAACATTGTGGGCTGAAGCCTCTGTTCCTGTGCTGTATTGTTCTAGGTTCTATGTACGAATGGTGGATTCGTTCTCCTTATCTTTCTTGTTTTTGTTCTGCAGAAGAGATATCAATTTCAAGGACCAGGCTCAAAAGCTACATTGCATAGAATTATACAAAAGCACGGTAGCGTAGCGGTCAGCGTGCTGCTATTACAGCGGCAGCAATCGGGGTTCGATTGCCGTCGTTGTCTGTAAGGAGTTTGTACATTCTCCCATGTCTGCGTGGGTTTCCTCTGGGTGCTCCGGTTTCCTCCCACTTTGCAAAGATGTATGAGTAGGTTAATTTGGGTTTAAAATAGGCGGCGCAGACTCGTTGGGCCGGAAGGGCCTGTTACTACGCAGTAAATAAAAAAAAATTGCCCCAAGCACTCTGTGCTGGTGTTTATGCTCCAGTGAAACCTCCTCTGTTCACAATCTCAGTCAATCAGTATAAGCCCTGATTCCTTTCTCCTTTACAACCCTACCTCTTGTCCGGAGTTGGAGTATACAGGTAAGGAAAGTGCAACAGTGAGGTTTAAGTTGCATGCTGAGACACTTGTTACTGCTTATCTGAAATCTGCAGCTCACCAGGTATCCAGGAGAGAGAGCGGGAAACTGCAACTAACCTGCTTAAGTGAGTCATGTGATTTCCAAGCATATCTGCATTGCTAACACTGAGAACGATGTTGTTCATCTCATCTTAACCACGTGATTTCTAGTAAATACAGACTCGGAGAGGAAAGTGAGAGCAACAGAAGTCCCTTCTGTGGTCAGGACGTTTTAATCTGCCTTTCAGAATCAGAAGCAGAAGCAGATTTATTGTCACTGACTTATATGATGTGAAATTTTTTTGTTTTGCAACAGCAGTACAGTGCAAAGACATAACCATCGCTATAGATTACAAAATTAAATAAATAGTGCAAAGGAAAGGATTAATGAGGTTCACCATTCGGAAATCTGATGAGCTGTTCCTGAATCGTTGAGTGTGGGTCTTCAGGCTCCTGTACCTCCTCCCCGATGGTAGTAATGAGAAGAGGCCATGTCGTGGATGGTGAGGACCGTTAATGATGGATGCCGCCTTCTTGAGGTACTGCCTCTTGAAGGTGTCCTCAATGGTGAGGAAGGTTGTGCCCATGATGGAGCTGGCTGACTCCACAACCCTGTACATTGGAGCCTCTATACCAGTCAAGGATCACAAATTTTGATACTTTATTCTAAACTCCTCTGCATCGATCTCCCTTTTACATTTCTCTGACCGCTTCTCTTCCGCCACTCCCTCCGCCTGCCCTGTTTTCCCAATCCCTGATCCGAATAATCAACCTCAACAGAGGCCTCAGCTTCATCTCCCATATCCCCATCTCAATGAAGTCCAAGCCGACATGATGTTGACCTTTCTCCTGCTGCATTCACTTCCATGTACATTATTTTAGCCACGAGTCTTCAGTCCACACTATGAACCCTTTCTTCTGTTTTCAGGAGATGCATATCTCCCTCTCGCCCTTGCTGGATCTGTTCATCGTGAACGGCTGAAGATTTATCTTTTCCACTGCTCTGATCTATCTGTACCCGCAGCACTTTGCTCATTCTCATCAAACCTGCTGGTAAGGACAATGCTGTCGTGGTTTGTTGAACTGGATGCTACCTTACAGAGGCCAAATATTAGCTCTCTGATGCCACCTTATACTTCACTTTACACCAAGACCCATCACTGAACATCAGACCATTATCTTCAGTCCAAGCCTACAACTTCACAGTCAACTAATCATGGTCACATCTCCTCCATAAGAACCCACAAGGAAACTGTCCTCACAGATCCTTCAATTCAGCCTGTTCTTGTCCCACTGATTTCCGTCTACTTTCCTCTATACATCTTCCTCTTGTCAAATCTCCTGAGGAAGTGATGGAGGCAGAGACTGTCACAAAATTTTCAAAGAATCTGGACGAGAATTTGAATCGCTGAAGCAATGTAGGCAATATATGAAGAGCTTGTAAATGGGATTACTATAGATAAGTACTGGATGGTGGCCATAGACAAGGTTGGCCAAAGGTCCTGTTTCAGTAGTTAATCTCCCTATAACTCCGTGGCATTCTCCCACCTATATCCATGACACTTTTGATGCCTTCAGACATTTTAACTGTTTGCTGTTTCCTGGCCCCAACCAGATCACTTTCACCATGGATGACCAACCCCTTTAGACCTCCTTCCTACACCTGAATGGGCTGTGAGTTCTTCGTTTCTTCCTCACCCAACCAGCCTTGATCACACACCATACTGTGCCAATCTCCTTTGGTGCCAAAAGTCATGGAGCTCACCACTTGACTACACTGTTGGACAACTTCCACCACAAGCCATTCAATCAGGTTCTTCCTGAATACCTTCCTCTTGGCAATTTGGGATGGCCATCAAATTCTAGCCTTGCCTGTGAGCCATCTGTCCCAAGAGAGAAATAAATGTGGAATCCAGAGAAGGTGGATTGTCTCTGATCGACTTCTGTGATTTAATTCTTTTCTGGCAATTTGATACCATCAGTGTACTTGGGCTTTCCACTTTATCTGTTGGCATGCTCTGACTTTCAACTCCATCCCTTCAGCAATGAGTCCTCATTGTCAGTTTACATTTTTGCTCTTGTTAACAAATGAACTTTGTTAAAAAAATGAGGTTAGGTGTGGTTTTGTAGTTAACGGTCAGTTTGCTTCCTCTGATTGGGAGATGAGCTAAACCCTTCAGATTATAATGGAGAAGTTTTATCCAGTTACTCCCAGTCTCCCGGGTAATTACTTTACCTCCTCAAACTTGCTAATTGATATCAACTGACACTGATAGCTGATTACGTTAAGTTTATGGGTCTGTTAAGGCACATTTTACAGTGCACAATACCCATGCTGTGCAATATCTTCGGAGTGTAGACTTTGGTGAGTAAGAGGGTGATATAATTTTAATTTTTTTCAAAATTTAGTGTTACCATTACATTTCCTCCTCCTTTTACTTTTCATTTGCAGTGGTCAGAAAGAGCTGGTCTCCGATGAAGTCTCTAAGGTAATTAGATACACAACTAGAACTGATTAACGTGAGATGTTGGAAGAACTCAGCAGACCCACTGAGTTAGTCCAGCATCTTGTGTGTTGCTCCAGATTCCAGCATCTGCAGTCTCTTGTGTCTCCACAGAATTGGTTAACTCATGTCAACTGACTCAGAGCTTGTGGTACTTGTGGGCTTAATGGCAGCACTGGAGAGAGAGAGGCTCTGTGGTTTCAAAGATGGCATCATAGGACAGGGCTCCATTGCTTTAAAGATAGCACCGGGGTCAGAGGCACAGGAATAACGGGATTAAGGAGATGAAGAAAACTCTGGTTAGACCACATTTAGAGTACTGTGTCCAGTTCTGGTCGCCTCATTATAGGAAGGATGTGGAAGCGTTGAAAAGGGTGCAGAGGAGATTTACCAGGATGCTGCATGGTTTGGAGAGTAGGATTATGAGGAGAGACTAAGGGAGGTAGGGCTTTACTCTTTGGAGAGAAGGAGGATGAGAGGAGACATGATAGAGGTGTACAAAATATTAAGAGGAATAGATATAATGGACAGCCAGCGCCTCTTTCCCAGGGCACCAATGCTCAATACAAGAAGGCATGGCTTTAACATAATGGGTGGGAAGTTCAAGGGATATATCAGAGGAAGGTTTTTTATCCAGAGAGTGATTGGTGCATGGAATGCGCTGCCTGGGGCGGTGGTGGAGGCAGGTACATTGGTCAAATTTAAGAGATTACTAGAGAAGCATATGGAGGAATTTAAAATAGAGGGATATGTGGGAGAAAGGGGTTAGATAGTCTTAGGCGAGGTTTAAAGGTCGGCACAACATTTGGGCCGGAGATCCTGTATTGTGCTGTACTGTTCTATGTTCTATGTTCTATGAATGCATGGTTCATAGATTGCTTTAGGAGAAGTGGGTTTCAAGTTGTGGGCCACTGGCATCAGGAGGAAAGAAAGACCTGTTCCACTTCAGAAGATAAGATAAGATAAGATATCTTTATTAGTCACATGTACATCGAAACACACAGTGAAGTGCAGCTTTTGCGTAGAGTGTTCTGGGGGCAGCCCGCAAGTGTCGCTACACTTCTGGCGTCAACATAGCATGCCCACAACTTCCTAACCCGTTCCTTAGGAGGGCAAAAGGGACATGAAATAGCCTTGGCCAACAGAATTAAAGAGAATTACAAAACTTTTTACAAGTATATTGAAAGCAAGAGGATAGCAAGGACGGAGTAGACAGCTATGGGCCAAATGCAGGCAGATGGGTCGAGGTTGCTGGGCAACACAGTCGGCATGGACAAGTTGGGTTGAAGGGCGTCTTTCTGTGCTGTATGACTCTATGAGTAGGTAATTGGAAATTGGTTTATTGTGTTCACATGTACCGAGATACAGTGAAAATCTTTTGTTTGCATCCATCCAGACAGATTATTCCATGCATAAGTACATCGAGGCTGTTCAAAAGGGGAGAAAAAAACAGAATGCAGAATATAGTGTTACAGTTCCAGAGAAAGTACAGTGCAGGTAGACAAATAAAGTGCAAGGGCCATAACGTGGTAGACTGAGAGAGATCAATAGATCATCTTTAGCTATGTTGGTGCCGGAAGCGTGGCGACACTTGCGGGCTGCCCCCCAAACTCACTACGCAAAAGATGTATTTCACTGTGTGTTTCGATGTACATGTGACTAATAAAGATCTTATCTTATCTAAAATGTCCATTCTAGGCTCTTATAACAGTGGGATAGAAGCTGTCCTTGAGCCTGGTGGTACGTGTTCTCAAGCTTTTGTATCTTTTGCCTGATTTGAGGAGGCATAAAAGAGAATGACAGGGTGGGAGGGGTCCTTGATTACGTTGGCTGCTTTCCCAAGGCAGCAGGAAGTGTAGGCAGTCAAGGGTCAAAAGGGAAGTCTTTGTGTGGAGCCATGGTATATGTGTGGTGTCTTGAATGAAACTAGAGGGCATAGGTTTCAGGTGAGAAAGAAGAGATTTACAAGGGATATGAGGGGAGCTTTTCACCGAGAGAGTGGTAAACACCTGGAATATTCAGCCTGAGAGAATGGTTAAAGCTGAGTTGCTGACAGCACTTAAGACTTGTCTGGATAAATACTTGATTTGCTTCGACTTGGAAGGTTATGGACTAAGAGCCGGGGGATGGAATTAATATGGGAGGGTGCCCACTGGTCAGCATGGATGAGTTGGGTCGAGTGGCCTGTTTCCCAGCTGTAGCAGTCTATGTTTCTTTGACTCCAAGTTGATTAAAAGAAAATTTAGTAAAGGCAAATGTATCATTAGACATGAGAGAATGTATAATGGAGAACAAGGTGGAGCTAATAACCAGATACCTTGGCCTGTCTTCAGGGAAGGAGAGAAATAACAGCAGGAAGGATGGTTGGAACATGGATTGCAAGAGAAATTAAATCAAGGAGGAAGGCCTATAAAGTTGCCAGAACTAGAAGCAAGCCTGAGGACTGGGAGTGTTCCAAACTGCAGCAAAGGATGTGATTGCACTGGAGAGAGTGCAGAGGAGATTCACCAGGATGTTGCCTGCATTGGAGAAGTTTAGCTGTAGGAGAGATTGGATAGTCTGGGCTTGCGTTCTCTGGAGTGGAGGAGACCAAGGGGTGACCTGACAGAAACATATAAGATTATGAGAGGCTTAGATAGGGTAGAGAGTCAAAATCTTTTTCGCGTGGTGGGGGTATCAAAAACAAAATAGTTTAAGGTGAGAGGAAGGACTTTTAAAGGGGAGCTGAGGGGTAAGTTTTTAAAACAGAGTGTGGTTGATAGTTGGAACTCACTGCTGGAAGATGTAGTGAAATCAGGTACAATTACCACATTAAGAGGCATTTAGACAGGCACGAATAGGCAAGATATGGAAGGATGTGCTTGTAATGTGAGCAAATGGGATTAGTGAAGAAGGGCAAAATCGTTGGCATGGACTTGATGGGCTGAAGGGCCCGTTTTTGTAAAGTCCAGTTCCATGTCTCTGTAACTCTGTGACGATCAAGAAATTGAAGTGGCAGATGGAATACAGCATCGGGAAGTGCGGGGTTACGAATCAGAACCAGATTTATTATCACTGACATATGACGTGAAATTTGCAGCAGCAGTGCAGTGCAAGACATAAAAATCAATAAATTACAAAAATAATCAGTGCAAACACAAAGGAATAAGGAGATATTTACTTTGGTATGAAGAATAAAGGCATAGACTTTTTTCAAAAGTGGCAGAGAATTCAGAAATTAGAAGAGAAAAGGGACTTGGGAGTCCTTGTGCAGGATTCCCTGAAGGTTAACTTGCAGGTTGAGTTGGTAATAAGGAAGGCAAATGCAATGCTTGTATTCATTTTGAGTGGACTAGAATATACAAGCAAGGATGTACTGCTGAGGCTTTCTAAGGCATTGGTAAGACTGCATTTGGAATATTTGAGTAAATTTGGACCATGTATCTAAGGAACAATGTTCTGGCTCTGGAGAGGGTCCAGAGGAGGTTCACAAGAATGATCTTGGGAATGAAAGGCTTAACATGTGGAGTGCTTGATGTTTCTGGACCTGTACTCAATGGAGTTCAGAAGGATGAGGGGGAATCTCATTGAAACCTACCAGATACTGAACGTCCTGGATAGAGTGGACATGGAGAGGATGTTTCCATCAGTGGTAGAGTCTAGGATCCAAGGGCACAGCCTCAGAATAAAGGGATGTTCCTTTGAAACTGAGATGAGGAGGAATTTCAGCCAGAGATAAATTGGTAAATTGGTTTATTATTGTCACATGTACTGAGGTACATTGAAAAACTTTGTTTTGCATGCCATCCATACAGATCATTTCACCATATCAGTTCATCGAGGTAGAACAAGGGAATAGAATATAATATTACAGTTACAGAAAGAATGTTATCAGTAATTCTCAGAGACATAGAACTTAGATCTAAATGAGTAGAACGATTATAATAGAAGTAATGAGTGGATCAGCAGAGAGCAGCTTGCAATGAGTCGCCACGCTCTGGTGCCATCTTCCTTCCTTTGTTTTGAAGGTAGTGGATCTGTGGAATTCATTACCACGGAGGGCTGTGGAGACCAAGTCGTTGGGTGTATTTAAGGCAGAGTTTGAGAGGTTCTTGATTGATAAAGGAGCTGAGGTTTATGGAGAGAAGGCAGGAGAATGAGTTTGGAAAAAAATCAGCCATGATTGAATGATGGAGCAGATTCAATGGGCCGAATGGTAACTCTAGTCCTATATTTTCTGGACTTATGGTCTTAAATGTCTAACTGTGATGCCACTTTCAGGGAACTATGTACTTGTATTCCTTGGTGCCTCTGTTCCACAACACTCTCCAGGGCTCGACAATTCACTGTATAAGTCCTACCCTGGTTTGACTTCTCAAAATGCAACACCTCACCCTTATCTGAATTGAATGACATTCCTTGGCCCAATTAACTAGCTGATCAAGGGCGATTTGTCTTGGAGTATGGGAGGTTGAGGGGTGACATATATCAAATCAGAATCAGGTTTATTATCACTGACACATCATGAAATTTGTTGTTTTGCAGCAGCAGTACAGTGCAAGACTTAAAAGTTTTGCAAATTACAAAATAAATACTGCAAAGTGAAGGAATAATGAAGCAGTATTCAACAGTGAGAGAGACCTTGACGTTTACAAGGATGGCGTAGGACAGCCTGATACATGAGAGCATGTCGACGTGAGGAAAGAGGATGTGCTGGAACTTTTTAAAAACATTAGGATAGATAAGTCACTGGGGCCGGACGGGATATATCCAAGGGTATTACGGGAAGAGAAGGAAGAGCTTGCTGTGCCTTTGGCGATGATCTTTGCATCCTCACAGGCAACAGGAGTAGTGCCAGATAATTGGAGAGTGGCAAATGTTTTTCCTTTGTTTAAGAAAGGGAGTAGGGATAACCCTGGGAATTACACACCAGTGAGTCTTACTTCAGTGGTGGGCAAATTACTGGAGAAGATTCTTAGAGATGGGATTTATTGGTATTGGTATTGGTCTATTATAGTCACTTGTACCAAGGTACAGTGAAAAACCTGTCTTGCGTACCGAACGTACAGGTCAATTCATTACACAATGCAGTTACATTGAGTTAGTACAGATTACATTGATGTAGTACAGGTAAAAACAATAACAGTACAGAGTAAAGTGTCACAGCTACAGAGGAAATGCAGTGCAATAAGGTGCAAGGTCACAACAAGGTAGATCGTGAGGTCATAGTCCATCTCATTGTATAAGGCAACCGTTCAATAGTCTTATCACAGTGGGGTAGAAGCTGTGCTTAAGTCTGGTGGTACGTGCCCTCAGGCTCCTGTATCTTCTGCCCAATGGAAGAGGAGAGGAGAGAATATCCCGGGTGGGTGGGGTCTTTGATTATGCTGGATGCTTCACCAAGACAACAAGAGGTAAAGACAGAGTTCAAGGAGGGGAGGCTGGTGTCTGTGATGCGCTGGGCTGTGTCCACAACTCTCTGCAGTTTCTTGTGGTCCTGGGCAAAGCAGATGCCGTACCAAGCTGTGATACATCTAGATAGGATGCTTTCTATGGTGCATCAGTAAAAGTTGGTGAGAGTCAAAGGGGACAAACCAAATTTTTGTAGCCTCCTGAGGAAGTAGAGGCACTGGTGAGCTTTCTTGGCCATGGCATCTACATGATTTGACCAGGACAGGCTGTTGGTGATGTTCACTCCCAGCAACTTGAAGCTCTCAATCCTCTCGACTTCGGCACCATTGATGCAGACAGGTGCATGTACACCGTCCCCTTTCCTGAAGTCAATGACCAGCTCTTTTGTTTTGTTGACATTGAGGGAAAGGTTGTTGTCGTGACACCATTCCACTAAGCTCTCTATCTCCTTCCTGTACTCTGACTCATCGCTGTTTGAGATACGGCCTACAACGGTGGTATCATCTGCAAACTTGTAGATGGAGCAGAATCTGGCCACACAGTCATGAGTGTATAGAGAATAGAGTAGAGGACTGAGAACGCAGCCTTGTGGGGCACCAGTGTTGAGAATAATCGTGCCGGAGGTATTGCTGCCTTTCCTCACTGATTGCAGTCTGTTTGTTAGAAAGTCAAGGATCCAGTTACAGAGGGAGGTGTTGAGTCCTAGGTCTCAGAGTTTGGTGACAAGCTTGCTTGGGATTATTGTATTGAAAGCAGAGCTGTAGTCAATAAACAATAGTCTCACGTAGGTGCCTTTGCTATCCAGATGCTCCAGAGCTGAGTGTAGGGCCAGGGAGATGGCATCTGCTATAGACCTGTTTCGGTGATAGGCGAATTGCAATGGGTCCAGGTTGTCTGGTAGGCTGGAGTTGATGCATGCCATAACCAACCTCTCAAAGCACTTCATGATGGTGGATGTCAGACCCACTAGTCGGTAGTCATTGAGGCATTTTACCTTGCTGTTTTTTGGTACTGGGATGATGGTGGTCTTCTTAAAACAGGAGGGAACCTGAGATTGAAGCAGGGAGAGGTTAAGTATGTCCTCAAATACTTCTGCCAGCTGATCAGCTCAAGATCTGAGCACACGGCCAGGTACACCATCTGGGCCAGGTGCTTTCCTCGTGATCACTCTCCAGAAGACTGATCTTTCGTCCTCCACGGTGATCACAAGTTCAGCTGCATTGGTGGTTATCGGGGTGGATGGGGACAATCCACTTCCCTCCTGATCAAAACGTGCATAGAATGCGTCTTGGTATTTCGAGAAGCATTGGCTGATTAGGGACAGTCAGCATGGCTTTGTGAGGGGCAGATCGTGCCTCACGAGCCTGACTGAATTCTTTGAGGAAGTGACAAAACACATTGATGAAGTCAGAGCAGTGGAAGTAGTGTACATGGATTTTAGTAAGGCTTTTGATAAAAGTTCCTCATGGAAGGCTCATTCAGAAGGTGAGGAGACATGGGATCCAGGGGAACTTGGCTGTGTGGACACAGAATTGGCTTGTCCATAGAAGACAGAGGATGGTGGTAGATTGAGCATATTCTGCCTGGATGTCGGTGACCAGTGGTGTTCTGCAGTGATCTGTTCTGGGAACCCTGCTCTTTGTGATTTTTATAAATGACTTGGATGAGGATGTGGAAGGGTGGGTTAGTAAGTTTGCTGATGATACAAAGGTTGGTGGTGTGGTGGATAGTGTGGAAGGTTGCTGTAGATTACAACAGGAGATTGATAGAATGCTGAGCTTGGCTGAGAAGTGGCAGATGGAGTTCAACCCAGATAAGTGTGAAGTGATACACTTTGGGATATCGAATTCGAAGGCAGGATACAAGGTTAATGGCAGGACTCTCAGCAGTGTGGAGGAACAGAGGGATCTTGGGGTCCACGTCCATAGATCCCTCAAGTTTGCCACTCAGGTCGATAGAGTTGTTAAGAAGGCATATGGAGTGCTGGCCTTCATTAGTTGTGGTACTGAGTTCAAGAGCCGTGAGGTGATGTTGCAGCTCTATAGAACTCTGGTCAGACCACACTTGGAGTATTGTGTTCAGTTCTGGTTGCCTCATTATAGAAAGGTTATGGAAGCTTTAGAGAGGGTGCGGAGGAGATTTACCAAGATTTTGCCTGGATTGGAGAGCATGTTTTATGAGGAAAGGTTGAGTGAGCTCGGGCTTTTCTCTTTGGAGGGAAGGAGGATGAGAGGTGACCTGGTAGAGGTGTACAAGATGATAAGAAGCATCGATCGAGTGGACAGTCAGAGACTTTTTCCCAGGGCGACAATGGCTAACATGAGGGGATATAATTTTAAGGTGTTTGGAGGAAGGTATAAGGGGGATGTCAGGGTAAGTTTTTTACACAGAGAGTGGTGGGTGCGTGGAACGCACTGCCGGCAGAGGTTGCGGGGGCAGATACATTAGGGACATTTAAGAGACTCTTAGATAGACACATGAATGATAGAAAAATAGGGGGCTATGTGGGAGGGAAGGGTTAGATAGATCTTAGAGCAGGATAAAATGTCGGCACAACATTGTGGGCCAAGGGTGTACTGTGCTTTAGTGTTCTTTGTTCTATGTTCAACCAGCCAATCTATCTCACTCCTGTATGCCTCCTCATTGCCATCTGAGATTCTGCCAACAACAGCGGTGTCATCTGCGAATTTATAGTTGGCGTTTGAGCCGTTCCTAGCCACAATCATGAGCGTAGAGAGAGTAGAGCAGTGGGCTCAGCATACGTCCTTGAGGTGCGCCTAAGTTTGTCAGCGAGGAGGAGATGTGCTACCGATCCGCACTGACTGTGGTTTCCCAATAAGGATGTTGAGGATCCAGTTGCAGAGTGAGGTACAGAGGCCCAGGTTTTGAAGCTTGTTGAATAATACTGAGGGGAAGATAGTGTTGAACTCCGAGTTGTAATTTTGTTTTTATTCCAAAATAAACTTCATTCATCTTAAAAAATAACTATATACAACAATAAAACAGTGCAAACCTTTACATTTGTGTACGGATCAATCATTAATGTTACCCTTTTTTTCTTAAATACCACAGCACCGAAGCCACTTATGTGGATCCCTGGGGTGATACACCAGTCCCATATTCACACCACTTAAGGGGCTTCCTTGCCTGACCCCACCCTTCCATCTCCAGTGGCAGAAGAACCCTAAACTGTAGTCCTTCCCCACCAAGCCCTTGCGTTGGCTGCGTCCAGCTTCAGTGCATCCCTCAGCACGTACTCCTGTAGCCTGGAATGTGCCAGTCAGCAGCATTTCCCTGCGGACGTCTCGCAGTGCTGGGAGACCAACAAGTTTCGGGCAGACCAAAGGGCGTCTTTCACCAAGCTGATGACCTTCCAGCAGCAGTTGATGTCCGTCTCTGTGTGCGTCCCCGGAAACAGCCCATAAATCAGAGAATCCTCTGTTACGCAGCTGCTGGGGTTGAACCGTGACAAGGACCCTTGCATCTTTCGCCACACCTTCCTTGCGAACCAACATCCTGCAAAAAGGTGGGCGACCGTCTCGTCCCCAGCGCAATCATCCTGGGGGCAGCGCATGCTGCGAGTGACGTTTCGACCATGCAGGAAGGATCTGACTGGGAGGGCCCCTGTCACCGCCAGCCAAATGAGGTCTTGGTGCTTGTAGGTGAGTTCTGGCGAGGAGGTGTTCTGCCAGATGGTCTGGACAGTCTACTCAGGGAACCACCCCACAGTATCCATCGTGTCCCTCTTTGATAAACAGCAGCCTGACATATGTTTTGCTGTTGTCTAGGTACTCCAAAGCCGAGTGGAGAGCCAGTGAGATTGCGTCTGCTGTAGGCCTGTTGTGGCGGTAGGCAAATTGCAGTGGATCCAGGTTCTTGCTTGGGCAGGAGTTAATTCTAGCCATGACCAACCTCTCAAAGCACTTCATCACGGTAGATGTGAATGTTATCAGGTGATAGTCATTGAGGCAACTCACTCTTTTCTTGGGCACTGGTATGATTGATGTCCTTTTGAAGGAGGTGGGAATCTCTGACTGCAGCAGTGAGAGATTGAAGATGTCCTCTTTAATTTTTAACTTTAATTTTTAATTTATTTAAACTAGTAATTAACTACTTAACCAAACTAATCCCTTCTAACTACATAATATCCATATCCCTCCATTCCTGCACAATCATGTGCCCTCTTAAACGCCTCTGTTGTATCTGCCTCCTCCACCACCTCTGGCAGCACATCCCAGGCACCCACCACACTCTGTGTAAAACACTTGCCCCGCACATCTCCTTTGAACTTACCCCCGCTCACCTTAAACGAATGCCCTCCAGTATTAGACATTTTGACCCTAGGACAAAGATACTGGCTGTGAACAGAACCACTTCACTGAGAGTGAAAGCAAGGAGAAGGATGAGAAGGGAGAAAGTGAAGAAGAACAGAGACTGAAACACAGAAGCAAATGAAGAGACTGAAGTCCTCAGTCTGCCGGGCCTTTGTCTATCAACTGGGCCAGGGACGTGTGTGTAACCGATATAGCGTAACTGCTTGCTTCATGCAAGTTAGCTCTTGCATTGATTCAATAAAGTTCATTTTTTTAACCTGAATGTGTTATTGCCAGTTAATAAATCCTGGAATGAACATCATGACAGCAGTGGAAGGGATGAGAAGGGTGAAACTACCTGGAGTGAGTCACCACGGACCTGGTGTTAATATTGATAAAAACTCATGACCTCACGTTTGTACTGCTGTAATCTTCAAATACAAGAATAACAACACACACACACACACACACACACACACACACACACACACACACACACACACATATCACACCACACACACATATCACACCACACACACACACACACACACATATCACACCACACACACACACACACACACATATCACACCACACACACACCACATCACAGACATGCAAGAGACTACAGAGAGCAATGGACTCAGCCAGTTCCATCACGGGTACAGCTCTCCCCACCATCGAGGACGTCTACATGAGATGATGTCTCAAGAAGGTGACATCCATTGTCAGCGATCCCCACCATTCCAGACCCAATATTTTAATAAATTATCTGAATTCACAACTCCCAGTTCCATTGTGATATTTGAACATATATCTCGATAGTTATTTGCCCAGCTTTTAAGATATTACATCAGTAATATAATGAGTCTACCACCTACCCTGCTCTTCAGCCTATTCTGGCATTCAGTCTTATCCCTACAGAAATATAATATATTTACATTTTATGGAGGCCAGGCACAAAGTAGGTGACCACTTTGCCGAGCACCAGCGTTCCATCTGCCATAGCTGTCTGGATCTCCCGGCTGCCAGCCTTTTTACTTACCTCCCATATGAGGATAGGTTGAGTGAGCTTGGGCTTTTCTCTTTGGAGAGAAGAGGATGAGAGGTGACTCAATACTGTACAAGATGATAAGAGGCATAGATCCAGTGGACAGTCAGAGACTTTTCCCAGGGCGACAATGGCTAACACGAGGGGACATAATTTTAAGGTGATTGGAGGAAGGTATAAGGGGGATGTCAGGAGTAAGTTTTCTTACACAGAGGATGGTGGGTGTGTGGAACACACTGCCGGCAGAAGTTGTGAGGGCAGATACATTAGGGACATTGAAGAGACTCTTAGATAAACACATGAATGATAAGAAAATGGAGGGCTATGTGGGATGGAAGGGTTAGATAGATCTTAGAGCAGGATAAAATGTCGGCACAACGTTGTGGGCTGAAGGGCCTGTAGTGTGCTATAATGTTCTATGTTTTATGTTCCCACACGACAGTAGCCTCCTCTACTGCCAGGATGAGGCTAAATGCAAACTAGAGGAACAGCACCTCATATTCCGCCTTGGTAGTCTCCAAGCTGATGGCGTCAGCATCGATTTATCTAACTTCCGGTAACTCCTCCCTTCTTTTTCCCCTTTTTCCCCCTTTCTCCCTCCCCTTTGTTTTCCCTCATTCCTGTGGACCACTCACCCCTTCTCTTTCCCTTGCCCCATCGTCATGATCTGCCCACCTGTTCCCCGCCTCCTTCCCTTTATTCCATGGTCTACTCTCCTCTCCTGCCTGATTCCTCCTTCTTCAGCCCTTTGCCTCTTCTACCTGTCACCTCTCAGCTTCTTACATCTCCCCCCTCCCCTCCCTTCCCCACCTACCTTCCCCCTCTCGCCTGGACTCACCTATCACCTGCCAGCTTGTGCTCCTCCCCCTCCCCCAACCTTCTTATTCTGGCTTCTGCCCTCTTCCTTTCCAGTCCTGATGAAGGATCTCGATCTGAAATGTCGACTGTTTATTTCCCTCCATAGATGCTGCCTGACCTGCTGAGTCCCTCCAGCATTTTGTGTGTGTTGCCCCAGTTTCTTCTTCTCCTCCCCCCCCACTCAATCTGCCCATCACCCACAAACTCCACCCACTCAATCTGCCCATCACCACAAACTCCACCCACTCAAGCTGCCCATCACCCACAAACTCCTCCCACTCAATCTGCCCATCACCCACAAACTCCACCCACTCAATCTGCCCATCACCACAAACTCCACCCACTCAAGCTGCCCATCACCCACAAACTCCTCCCACTCAATCTGCCCATCACCCACAAACTCCACCCACTCAATCTGCCCATCACCCACAAACTCCACCCACAATCTGCCCATCACCACAAACTCCTCCCACTCCATCTGCCCATCACCCACAAACTCCACCCACTCAATCTGCCCATCACCCACAAACTCCTCCCACTGGTTACCCTCCCTCACTTGATTCCAGGCTCCACCTTCCTCTCCTATCAGATTCCATCATCTTCAACCCTTTGTGACCTCCACCTTTCCACTCTTCCCTCCTCCACCTGCCTATCACCCTTCCTCACATGGATCCACCTATCGCTTGCCAGCTCTTGCTCCACCCCTTCCTTTCACTTTTTTATACTGGGTATCTCCCTTCTATCTTTCAGTCCATATGAAGGATCTTGACCTTAAAGGTCAACTGTCCAATTCTCTCCATAGATGCTGCCTGACCTACTGAGTTCCTCAAGCATCTTATTTTTTTGCTTACATTTTAGGACTTGGAACTAGCATCGTGCTTTGTTAAAAATAAAAAATTGGATGTGGCTTCTGCAAACAAGTGTTGCATACTTGTTGTTTACCCGATTGGAAGATGAGTCAGAATACAATGGAGAGGCGATATCCATTGAGCCTGCAGTCTTCCATCCTCCCAGGTAAATATGTCACCAGCTAGAATTGACAAACTGACTCAGAACCTGCAGCACATGTCTATACAAGTTTACAGATCCTGCTCAGCCACAGTGTGTTTCAAAGTACAAAGTACAGTGTTCAATGAGTGCCTTGTTGAAGCAGTGTGGGTTTTGGTGAGTAAAAGGGTGATTTCATTAATAATACTTACTTGTTGAATTTGGTTTTACTTTTTTTAACCTGTATGTATTCTTAATCTTTGTAAGCAGTTATCTCTTACATTTGCCCACTGAGTTTGTCTGGAACCTGACTGGCTGAGGTAAAACTTCAGCACAGCATCTTTTAAATGTGAAGTAGCACATATAAAATAACTTAAACTCACAGTCCATAAATAACATGACCTAGGATATTGCAAAAATATACCAAAGATTATTTGATGCACACTGCTGTGAAATATTGGAATTGGAATTGGAATTGGTTCATTACTGTCACTTGTAACGAGGTACAGTGAAAAACTTGTCTTGCATAAGGAAGGGTGGGTTAGTAAGTTTGCTGAGGATACAAAGGTTGGTGGTATTGTGGATACTGTGGAAGGTTGCTGTAGATTACAACAGGAGATTGATAGAATGCAGAGCTGGACTGAGAAGTGGCAGATGGAGTTCAACCTGGATAAGTATGAAGTGATACACTTCGGGAGATCGAATTTGAAGGCAGAATACAAGGTTAATGGCAGGACTCTTAGCAGTGTGGAGGAACAGAGGATTCTTGGGGTCCATGTTCATAGATCCCTCAAGGTTGCCATGCAGGTCAATAGGGTTGTTAAGAAGGCGTATGGTGTGTTGGTCTTCATTAGTCGGGGTATTGAGTTCAAGAGCCGCGAGGTGATGTTGCAGCTCTATAGAACTCTGGTCAGACCACACTTGAAGTATTGTTTTCAGTTCTGTTTGCCTCATTATAGAAAGGATGTGGAAGCTTTAGAGAGGGTGCAGAGGAGATTTACCAGGATGCTGCCGGGATTGGAGAGCATGTCTTATGAGAATAGGTTGAGAAGCTAGGGCTTTTCTCTTTGGAGAGAAGGAGGATGAGAGGTGACTTGATAGAGGTGTACAAGATGATAAGAGGTATAGATCCAGTGGACAGTCAGTGAATTTTTCCCAGGACGACATTGGCTAACATGATGGGACATAATTTTAAGGTGATTGGAGGAAGGTATAAGGGGTAATTTTTTTTACCCAGAGAGTGGTGGGTGTGTGGAATGCACTGCCGGCAGAAGTTGTGGGGGCAGATACATTAGGGACATTTAAGAGACTCTTAGACAAATGAATGATAGAAAAATAGGGGGCGATGTGGGAGGGAAGAGTTAGATAGATCTTAGGTCAGGATAAAGTGTCGGCACAACATTGTGGGCTGAAGGGCTTGTACTGTGCTGTAGTGTTCTTTGTTCTTTGTTCTATACCATTCATACAGATGAATTCATTACACAGTGCATTGAGGTAGTACAAGGTAAGTCAATACAGAATGAAGAGTGAAGTGTCACAGCTACAGAGAAAGTGCAGTGCAGGTAAACAATAAAGTGCAAGGCCTTAATGAGGTAGATTATAAAGTGAAGAGTCAATTTTATTGTACTAGGGAACCATTCAATAGTCTTATAACAGTGGGATAGAAGCTGTCCTTGAGCCTGGTGGTACGTGCTTTCAGGCTATTATGTTTTATCTTCAATCATGCGCCACACAACAGACCTCAGGGCTCAATATTGAATTCCTCCATTTCAGATAACCACTTTCCAGTTTGTGAAAGCACTGGCCAGTTCTGGTGTAAGAGTGGGGAATGTTGGGATTCTGGACAGACCAGGCAGTGTCTACAGAGGTTATTAGTTTTTTGAGTTTATGATCTTTCACACTGGGGAAGAAAAGGGGGGGTGCCATTGTCCAAGGCTCTCAGCACCCTATTTCTCTCCATGGATACTGCTTAGCCTGATGAGTATTTGCAGCATGTTCTGGGTTTGTTTCAGACTTCCTGTACCAGCAGATTTTTTTTGGCTTTTCAAGCCCTATTCACTTCTGATGTTACTAAATGATCTCCCTCCACAGATGCTGCCTGACCTACTGGGCTTTCCTGGCTTTCTCCTTTATTTCAGATTTCCAGCATCTGCCGTGCTCTCTATCCCACAGATCCACTGTGTCTTGTTTTGATTCTCTCTCTATCTAAACCTCCTCCTTATAGATTAGCCTTCACCATCTTCTCTTCTACAGCCAACACAATTCTACATCAGTCATCTTCTCATGGAGCCGTAGAGGTGTACAGCACAGAAACAGGTCCTTCAGCCCACTATTTCCATGCTGACCTTTCAATCTATCTACATAGCCTCCCATTTGCCTGCATTAGGACTGTATCCGTCTATACCTTGCCAATTTAAGTGTCTGTCTCAATGTCTCTTAAGTGTAGTAATTGTAACTGATTCCGCCATCTCCTCTCACAGCATGTTCCAGATATCAACCAGTCTGTGTGTATGAAAAGCTTACCTCTCAAATCCCCTTTAAAACTCCTTCCTCTCAAACCTATGCCCTCACAAACACTACTTTTGTTTACCTCACTAGTTCGCCTTCTTCACAACTTAATAAATTGTCTGTTTTCTAGATTTTCCAGTTCTGGAGATAAAAAAATGTTAACACTGTTTCTCTCTCCATGACGCTAACTGACTTGCTGAGAATTTGCAACACTTTTGATGTCTGTTCTTTTCTTGGATTAATACCTGAATCAAGTGCAAATTGGGGAGGCACAGTAGTGTAGAGGCAGGCATGATAGTGCAGAGGGCAGGCACGCTGGTGTAGTGGTTAGCGTAACGCTTTACAGCGCCAGGGACCCAGGTTCAATTCCGGCCACTATCATAAGGAGTTTGTACGTTCTCCCCGTGTCTGCGTGGGTTTTCTCCGGGTGCTCCGGTTTCCTCCCACATTCCAAAGATGTGCGGGTTAGGAAGTTGTGGGCATGCTATGTTGGTGCCAGAAGTGTGGCGACACTTGCGGGCTGCCCCCAGAACACTCTACGCAAAAGATGCATTTCACTGTGTTTCGATGTTCATGTGACTAATAAAGATATCTTAATCTTATTAAATTGACATTGGGTCAATTGAATGTATGACTCAAAAACTCGTGTCCAAAAAATGGGTTTCCTTTCATGAGGCACCATTTCTGGGAAGGAGGGAACTGATTTGTTGGGATACATTTCCCTTGAATTGGACTGCATAGTAAATGAGTAACAAGAGCTATAGCTAAGGATTTGAACAAAAGTGTGTGTACAGCAAGAACATGGATAATGTTCCAACTGTACAAATCATTGGTGAGACAACACTTGGAGTATTGTGCACTGTTCTGGGCACCCAGTTACAGATTCAGTGCAGGGAAAAGTGGTAAAATAATCAAAAATAGGATAAATGCGTGAGGCCAAACCACTAGTGCAGAGGTATGATTACAAGGTCAGGAAATAAATATTCAAGGCTACTTAACTTTTAGTAGAGATGGGCACAATGGGATCACCAAGTAGAGAGAAAGGAGCAACAAACAATCTGCTGCAGGAACTCAGCAGGTCGAACAGCATCTGTGGGAGGAAAGGAATTGTCAACGTTTCAGGTTGAAACCTTGCATCAAGACTGGCTTTTCTTCCCACAGATGCTGCTCGACCCACTGAGTTCCTCCAGCAGTTTGCAGATTCCAGCAGCTGCAGTCTCTTGTGTCTCCAGAGAGAAAGGATCTTGGCTCAAAATATCAGGAAGTTAAATTCGTTTGGGTGGAGCTAAGAAATAAAAACTTCAAAGCAGACAGAAAATCCTGGAGACGTTCAGCAGGTCAGGCAGCATCCTACATAAAGACCAGTCATGCAAGAGTAGTGTTAACACTTGCAAAACTGTTTGCATGATGTTGGTGATATTGTTTGTAGCTTCAAAATTCAAAATGTGAATTCAAATGGGAAGACAAGACATACTGGAAAATTTATACTTATCAACTGTTACTGTAATATGTATGATCACATTTTTTTAAAAGGATGACCTAGCTGTGAGAATTAGAAGGAACAATGCACTTTGGTCCATGATTGTTAGATACCACAGATAATGGACAGATCATGCTGATGGCTAGCTGGTGATGTCTTGAGTCAAGAGGACTACAGTAATGATCTGAGCTGAGAGTTGGATACACTTCTCATCTGACACCTCAGCTTTGCGTCAACCACAGCTGCTGCATCTAAAGCACCCTCATTCAAAATGGTGGCAATTGTTTTGTTTTCTATAACTTGAAATAACGCTAATAAGAGATCGATGGCGCCAGACACGGCGACTCACTGCAAGCTGCTCTCTGCAGATCTATTCATTGCTTCTATTATAATTGGTCAACTCTTTTAAATCTAAGTTCCATGTCTCTCAGATGGCCTTGCACCTTATTGTTTGTCTGTACTGCACTTTGTAACTGTCACACTTTATTCTGCATTCTGCTATTGCATTCCCTTGTACTACCTCGATGCACTGTTGTAATGAAATGATCTGTATGGATGGCATGCATAACAAAGATTTTTCACCGTACCTTGGAACATGAGACAATAATAAATCAATTTACCAATTAATCTACCAATCTGTGGAAAGAGAAACAGGGTTAATTAGTCAGTATGGACATTGTGGGCCGAAGGGCCTGCTTCTGTGATGTACTGTTCTATGTTCTACGTTTCAAGTGTGAGACCGTCATCTGCTCTGAAAGGTTAACTCTGTTTCTCTTTCACAGATGCTGCCTGATCTGCTGAGTTTTTCCAGTATTTTCTGTTTTTGTTTCAGATTTCCAGCATTTGCAGTTTTTTTCTATATGCCTCCAAACACTAGGGATAATGTAGGAGTAAACAGAAATCAGGACGTTAAAGGCACATACCAAGGTGAAAATGGGACAGTGGAAAAGGTGCAAGGGGCAGTGAGGCCTTTTCTTTATCAGGGTTTTTGGATGGAGGTGATGTCACCTGAAAAGACTGTTGGGTCCCTGGATCTACCTGCATCTATCTATCACCACCCTGTGCCCACCCCGCCTCCCCCCTCCACTTTTGTCCACCTATCACTGCTCTGCTTTTCCCTCTTATAGATTGGGCTTCCCCTTTTCCTATCTTCAGTCCTGAAGTGGGTCCTGACCAGAGACGTTGACCGCCTGCTTTTCTCCACGGATGCTGCCCGGCCTGCTGAGTTCCTCCAGCGTCATCGTGCTTTCCATCCAGATTTCAGCATCTGTAGTCCTTTGTTTCTCTTTTCTTTATTATGTTCATGCGTTCCAAAGGGTTGTTGGCTACAGAGTTTTATAATAACAACACAGTAGTGTAGCAGTTAGCGTAACGTTATTACAGCACCAGCGACCCGAGTTCGATTCTGGCCGCTGTCTGTAAGGAGTTTATACGTTCTCCCCGTGTTTGCGTGAGTTTCCTCCGGGTGCTCCAGTTTCCTCCCACATTCCAAAGACATACGGGTTAGGAGCTGTGGGCATGCTATGTTGGCGCTGGAAGCATGGCGACACTTGTGAGCTGCCCCCAGAACACTCTACGCAAAAGATGCATTTCACTGTGTGTTTCGATGTTCATGTGACTAATAAAGATATCTTATCTTATCTTATTTTCTTAATCTATTCTTTATCTATGGTTTGTTAATTTGCTATCTGTATGTGATTTAAGATTATATCTACTTGTCTACTGAAAACAAACTGGTTCAGGCTCAGTGTTTTTTTAAGGATTCTGCAGTTTGCTTTACTGATGAGATACACATCTGCGTGCACTGTTCACAGAGACTGGGAGCTCCAGCAAATGTTGTTCTTCTTCTTGGATGGTTGGTTGATGAGAACCTCCTGTGTGAAGTCCATGAAAGTCTGTAGGAAAAGCCCAGTCACCATATTATACAAACGGGAATAGGAGACACAGGAGTCTGCAGATGCTGCAACAAACAA
Source organism: Pristis pectinata (assembly GCF_009764475.1). Classification (NCBI taxonomy): domain Eukaryota; kingdom Metazoa; phylum Chordata; class Chondrichthyes; order Rhinopristiformes; family Pristidae; genus Pristis; species Pristis pectinata. The sequence continues at coordinate 10,802,763 of NC_067406.1, read as the reverse complement.
AGTGCTGGAGGAACTCAACGGGACAGGCAGCACCTGTGGAAGGAAGTGAACAGCTGACGTTTTGGGTCGAGACGGATACAGCCCTGGGGTGAGAAGAGGCAGATGGAGTTCAACCCAGAAAAGTGTGAAGTGACACACATTGGAAGATCAAATTTGAAGGCATGATTACAAGGTTAATGGCAGGACTCTTAGCAGTGTGGAGGAACAGAGGATTCTTGGGGTCCATGTTCATAGATCCCTCAAGGTTGCCACGCAGGTCGATAAGGTTGTTAAGAAGGCGTATGGTGTGTTGGCCTTCATTAGTCGGGGTATTGAGTTCAAGAGCCATGAGGTAATGTTGCAGCTCTGTAGAACTCTGGTTAGACCACACTTGGAGTATTGTGTTCAGTTCTGGTCGCTTCATTACAGGAAGGATGTGGAAGCTTTAGAGAGGGTGCAGAGGAGATTTGCCAGGATGCTGCCTGGATTGGAGAGCATGTCTTATAAGGATAGGTTGAGCGAGCTAGGGCTTTTCTCTTTGGAGAGGAGGAGGATGAGACGTGACTTGATAGAGGTGTACAAGATGATAAGAAGCATAGATCGAGTGGACAGTCAGAGACTTTTGCCCAGGGCGACAATGGCTAACAGGAGGGGACATAATTTTATGGTGATTGGAGGAAGGTATAAGAGGGATGTCAGAGGTAAATTTTTTACACAGAGAGTGGTGGATGCGTGGAACGCACTGCCAGCAGAGGTTGTGGGGGCAGATACATTAGGGACACTTAAGAGACTCTTAGATAGCCACATGAATGTTAGAGAAATGGAGGGCTACGTGGGAGGGAAGGGTTAGGTAGATCTTAGAGTAGGATAGAATGTCAGCACAGCATAGTGGGCCAAAGGGCCTGTACTGTGCTGTAATGTTCTATGTCCTATGAGACCCTTTATCGAGACTGCCAAAAAAGAATAGCAAGAGCAAGCAGAAACAATGGGCCTACCAGGATAGTCTTCAAGGTTGCAGAACTATCAGGAGTAGACTCTGTTCGGGATTGTTGGACATTGGAGATCCTTCAGGAATTATGTGGATAGCAGATATTAATACACAGGAGAGAATCAAGTCTTCAAAAACCAGTTCAAATGCAAACAACAAGTAGTATTCAGTTTTGAAATTAAAAGCACAGCCTTGTGACAAAACAGAGCACAAGCTCATGGCCTGCAGCAGGAGGCCTCTCAAGAGATATAAATACATAGAACACTACAGCACAGTACAGGCCCTTCGGCCCACAATGTTGTGCCGACATTTTATCCTGCTCTAAGGTCTATCTAACCTTTTCCTCCCACATAACCCCCTATTTTTCTATGGTTTGCAAACTGAGATGACTATGAGATGTCCTCATTTGCATTGGCCAAATGTAAGACAATTGGGGCTATGTTAATTGCCCTACATCAAGCCAGACATCAGACACCTTCAGTTATTTTGCATCATTACGATTGAGATCAAGGAAGGTTCCAGACCAGTCTTATTTTGTCACTTAGCACATCAAACATTGGCATATTTGCTCTGTCTATCAATAATTGTGTACCCAGAGAGTTAACCCGCACAACACTAATTTTGAGTGTCTAGGTTCTGACTGCCGAAGCCTTTAGACCATCTGTGTGAATTACTTTGTCTAAGGTGCTTGAACATTCAAAGGTGTCTTGTTGGGTACAGTGTGCTCCCATTGGAAATATGTAATTCAATGGAACTGTTTGTCAGACTCAAAATATTGAAGTAAACAGTGTCATTGTAGCTATTGAAATTTTATTGAATTTTATTTGTTCTTTAAAGTTTAGAAGCTGAATGTACTTTAAATTTGGAGAGATCCTACTGAGAGGGTATCCAAGAGAATGCCTGTTTGTCATGATGGATAAAGACCTTTCACATCCACCAGCTTCAGTCTCCAGTGGCTTAGTCACTGTCACAACACACCCTGTCATATAACTTGATAAGAAAACTCCACCCTTGCACTCAAAATTTCCTCCCAAAAAGGCAAACAAACCATTTTCCTTCTTAATTGAGTGCATATATAGGAATCACTGAAAGTTAACATCTTTCAAACACTCACCATTTAAAAATATAATCCTGTCCTCTTTTCAACCAAAATCAGATGACCTTGTATTTTTTCACATTGCAATCCATCTGCCATGTCCTTGCTCATTCACTTAGCCTGCCTTTATCTCCCTGAAGCCTTGATGAAGTCTTTTTGGTGTCCATACTGCCACAAAGATTTTTTTCTTATCATCAACAAACTTTGATATAATGTACTTGATCCACACATCCAAATCATACATTTTGTTATTATTATATCCCCATAATTAAATGTGTTGGTCAGACTGCATTTGGAATATTGTGAGCAATTTTGGGCACGACATCTAAGGAAAGATGTGCTGGCCCTGGAGAGCGTCCAGAGGAGGTTCACATGAATGATCCCAGGAATGAAAGGCTTAATGTATGAGGAGCGTTTGATGTCTCTGGGTTGTACTGAATAGAGTTCAAGGATGAGGGAAGATCTCACTGAAACCTTGTGGGCACTGAAAGGCCTGGATAGACAGGACATGGAGGGGATGTTTCCATTAGTAGGACACAGCCTCAGACTAAAGAGACATCCCTTTAAAAATGATATGAGGAGGATTTTCTTTAGCCAAAGGGTGATGAATCTGTAGAATTTGTTGCCACAGATGGCTGTGGAGGCCAAGGCATTGGGTGTATTTAAGAGATTGATGAGTTCTCGATTGGTAAAGCGGTTAAGGGTGTTGGGGAGAAGGCAAGAGAATGGGGTTGAAATAAATCAGCCATGATTGAATGGCAGAGCATACTCAATGGGCCTAATGGCCTAATTCTGCTCCTATATTGTATGGTCTAATGGTCTTATTGTAAACAGCCAGGATCCCAGCATCAATCTGTGAGGCATTGCAAGCGGGACAATGTCTCAACCTGAAATTGACCCATTTATTCCAGTTGTTTCCTATCCGTTAATCATTCCTCAATCCACACCAAGATATTACCCCAATACCATGCCCTTGAATTGTGTTTGTGCAGCATCTTAGTGAAGATCTGCTGAAAGTCCAAATGTACCATATCACCTGGCTTGCTCTACCCATTCTGTTAGTTACCACCTCAAAACTCCAACAGATTTTTCAAACATGATTTCTCCCTTTTTAAAGCCACATTGACTCTGCTCAATCCTATTATTTTTTTTCTTAGTACCCTGTTATTACTCCCTTAATAATAGATTTCAGCATTTTTTCTGCTACTGATATTGACCCACCTGCTTTATGGGATCTGCTCCTGTGTTCTCTCTCTCTTCCTATTTTCTACAGTAATGGAATTGTGTTCACTAACTTCCAATCTGTGGGAAACATTCAAGAGTCCATGTGAAGCTTACAACCAATGTAACCAATACCTCCAGAACCTTAGGATGCAGGTCATTGGGTCTGGGGTACTTATTGGCTTTCAATCCCATTACTTTTCAATACTTTTTTTTAACCAGTGTGAATTTCTTTCTGGTCATTTATTCTAAACCTATTATTCTACACTAGTTTAAGGTTTTCAGTCTGCTTTTATGAAGAAAAATACAAAATATTTGTTTTAATTTCTCTCCTTTTTCCCCTGCCTCAGTTTATGAGGGACCCAAATCAACTTTAAACAACTTTTTTACATATCTCTTCAAGCATTTACAATCTATTTAGGTTTTTCCTTTCACCACTCCTGTGCTCTACGTTTTTGTTCCTTGTGAATGCCTTGGTCTTTTCCAATTCCTCAGGATTATAGATTTTTATTTGGTAACATGCCAAGCTTTTCTTTATGATCTAATACTATCATTAATTTTTATTGATAGCCTTGGTTGGACCATGTTTTCTTTATGCTATTACTTTATAAAAACTGTACCTATGCATAACTTGTAAGCTAAGTTTTAATTCTTTAAATGTTAACTATTACTTTAATTTTTTACCTTCTATTTTGTTTTTGCACTATTTATTTATTTTTGTAATTTATAGTAATTTTATGTCATCACACTGTACTACTGCTGCAAAACAACAAATTTCAGGTCATCAAAGTCTGTGATAATAAATCCATCTACAAGTTTGCAGATGATACCACCGTAGTGGGCCATATCTCAAACAGCGATGAGTCGGAGTACAGGAAGGAGATAGAAAGCCAGTGACATAGTGTCATGGCAATAACCTTTCCCTCAATGTCAGCAAAACAAAAGAGCTGGTCATTGACTTCAGGAAAGGGGGCGGTGCACATGCACCTGTCCACGTCAATGGTTCTGAGGTCAAGAGAGTTGAGAGCTTCAAGTTCCTAGGAGTAAGCATCACCAATAGCCTGTCCTGGTCCAACCATGTAGACGCCACAGCCAAGAAAGCTCACCAGTGTCTCTACTTCCTCAGGAGGCTAAAGAAATTCGGTTTGTCCCCTTTGACACTAACCAACTTTTATTGATGCACCATAGAAAGCATCCTATCTGGATGCATCACTTCTTGGTACGGCACTGCTCTGTCCATGACCACAAGAAACTGCAGAGAGTTGTGGACACAGCCCAGCGCATCACAGAAACCAGCCCCCCCTTCATGGACTTTACCTCTTGCTGCCTTGGGGAAGTAGGCAGCATAATCAAAGACCACATCCACCCGGATTATTCTCTCTTCTCTCCTCTTCCATCAGGTAGAAGATACAGGAGCCTGAGGGCATGTACCACCAGGCTCAAGGACAGCTTCTATACCACTGTGATAACACTATTGAATGAACCTCTTGTACAGTAAGAAGGACTCTTGACCTCACAATCTACCTCATTATGGTTTTCACCTTATTGTCTGCCTGCACTACACTTTCTCTGTAACTGTAACACTTTATTCTGCATTCTCTTTTTGTTTTACTTTGTACTACCTCAATGCATTGTTGTAATAAATTGATTTGTATGGATCACATGCAAAACAAAGTTTTTCACTGTACCTCAGTACATGTGACAATAATAAACCAATTTACCAATTTACATTTAACATTTTTTTCCCTTAGATTGGAGGAATTTATTGAAGACGCTTCTCAGAATTAATTTTGTCTAAATTGGAGCCAAGTTTTTCTTACTTCTCATAATGGAACTGTTTTCAAAAGGAGGTGATGTATACATTTTTTTCCAAGTTATTTTTTCCAAGCAGAATTATTCTCTTATGTAATAAATGGTTCGGTCCCAAGCACCACCAGTGGGATTGTGGTACTGGATATTTCGAATGGGTTTTTGGTCCATTCTTATGAGAAGAGGATCAACGCAAATTAACTTTCTGGTTTTAAGGGGCCACAATGGATGTGGATGTGACTTTACGGATGAGTCATTCACCTATGGAGATACTGCTGACTGAGGTTGCAGGATGAAAACATAACCATGCACAGCTCGGGAGATTGACTCTTCCTCTGTCAGGGATTAACCAGAAGATGGAGCAGTTAACAGAGCCAAAATCTATTGTCAATCTGAGTTACCTGGGAAGACCAGGAAGCTGTTCCAGTTTTTGGAATTGGGAAAATGGTTCTCACCTGCCTCAACCACTTCCCCTGGCAGTTCGTTTCATATACTGACCACCCTCTGGGTGAAAAAGTTGCCCCTCTGGTTCCTCTTAAATCTCTCCTCTCTCACTTTGCACTCTAGTTCTTGATTCCCCAGCCCTGGGAAAAAGACTGTGCATTCACCCTATCTATGCCCCAAGACCACCTGGGCATGATGTGTCTTCACCTGAGGGAGGACATGGAGGTGTACTGTGATAATCACCCAATGTGCCACCTACAATCCCACCCCACACTAAGTGAAGGCACCCCCAGGACAACCCAGAGAAGTGGTGTATTCAGATCGAATATGCTGATGGACCAGACATGGTCTTGTTCTGACAGGCTCAATGGGCAGAGACACTCCCAAGTAAAGACGCCACGGTGTCAGCTGCCACTAAAATTATGGTGAGGGAAGTTATCCCAAAGGTATTGGTATTGGTATTGGTTTATTATTATCACTTGTACCGAGGTACAGTGAAAAACCTGTCTTACAAACCGATCGTACAGGTCAATTCATTACAGAGTGCACTTTCATTGAGTTAGTACAGACTGCATTGATGTAGTATAGGTAAAAACAATAACAGTACAGAGTAAAGTGTCACAGCTACACAGAAAGTGCAGTGCAATAAGGTGCAAAGTCACAATGTATCCAAGGAGGGAACCCCTTTACCTGTCAGGTTATGAGACCACTTTGGCCACTTTGCACTACAATGAACTTTGTTTATTACTTTTGGTTCTAATTGTGTCCTTACTTGTATAACTCTTGTACAATTCATGTGTAATTTATGTATAATTTATGTTTTTATTGTGAATGCTGTGTCGCTCATGTGTCTGTGATGCTGCTGCAAGTAAGTTTTCATTGCATCTGTACATAAACATACTTTGCGTCTGACGATAAACACAACTTGAGTTGACCACACTGTAGCTCTTGGGCATGAGGGAAAATGACACATTGCTCAAAATCCACAGCCATCTGGAATAGTAGAAGGGATGAATAAAACATTGAAGGAAAGAACACCTCCGTAAAACATGGTGACAACAATCCAACAAAATACTGGCTTGGAGAATATGAGTGGTTTGAGACTGTTTATAGCAAGATAAGATCAGATTTCTTTATTAGTCACATGTACATCGAAACACACAGTGAAATGCATCTTTTGCGTAGAGTGTTCTGGGGCGCAGCCTTCAAGTGTCGTCACACTTCCGGCGCCAATATAGCATGCCCACAACTTCCTAACCCGTACGTCTTTGGAATGTAGGAGGAAACTGGAGCACCCAGAGGAATCCCATGCAGAAATGGGGAGAACGTACAAACTCCTTACAGACAGCGGCTGGAATTGAACCTGGGTCACTGACACTGTAATAGTGTTACGCAAACCGTGACACTACCGTAATATTAGTCATCATCCATGGTTTCAGATGTTGTCAATAAGACTAACTACAATATTTTCTGATTTTAATTCTGATGATGCTAATCGTATTTGTGCTATTTAATATATAAATTATCTGAAGACATTGGAACCTTTGAACTTATAAACTTGTTGGAAAATAATTAACGTGAATAATTTGACTTTGCTGCCAACCTGTATTAATGGTATTAATAAATTAGACTGGCACTCTTTGCTGACAGGCGCTATGTGGAGAGGAAGAGAGGGGGTTACTTTCAAAGTCAAAGTCCAGTTTATTGTCATATGCACAAGTACATGTATGCACAGGCAATGAAAAACTTACTTGCAGCATGTTGGAAAACATGTTGGAAATGTCTTCAGTTATAAACAGCAAAAGACATTTGAACAGGAACTGTAGAAGTCTCCTCTTGGATTTAATAGTTAAATATTAAAGTATCACACTCAGGTCCCTAATGTATCTGCCCCCACAACCTCTGCCGGCAGTGCGTTCCACACACCCACCACTCTATGTGTAAAAAACTTACCCCTGACATCTCCCTTATATCTTCCTCCAATCACCTTAAGATTATGCCCCCTCGTGTTAGCCATTGTTGCCCTGGGAAAAAGTCTCTCACTGTCCACTTGATCTATGCCTCATCATCTTGTAGACCTCTATCAAGTTACCTCTCATCCATCTCCTCTCCAAAGAGAAAAGCCCTAGCTCACTCAACCTCTCCTCATAAGACATGCTCTCCAATCCAGGCAGCATCTTAGTAAATCTCCTCTGCACCTTCAAGGTTCACATCCTTCCTATAATGAGGCGACCAGAACTGAACAAAAAGGTTTGCACTGTTTATTCTTCTGTATATATTTTTTATTATGAATAAAGTTTATTTTCAAAATTTAAAAACCATTGCAACATTGGCTTCAAGGTAAAGATAGAAACATAAGGAAGCAGATCAGGAATAGTCTACCCCTTAAGCCTGCTCTGCCCCTCAGTGAGATAATGTTTGATCCAGTCTTGGTTTCAGTCCTGTTTTTCCCATCTCTCCTTGTTCTCCTTGACACCCCTGTAGCTTAAATAAGACCATAAGACCATGACAAAGAAGTCGGCCATTCGGCCCATCAAAACTACTCCACCATTCTATCATGAGCTGAGACATTCTCCCATTTAGCCCCTCTCTCCTGCCTTCTCACCATAACCTTTGATGCCCTGGCTACTCTGATACCTATCAATCTCTGCCTTAAATACACCCAATGACTTTGCCTCCACAGCCGCCCGTGGCAACAACTTCCACAGATTCACCACTCTCTGGCTAAAGAAATTTCTCTGCATCTCTGTTCTGAATGGGCGCCCTTCAATCCTGAAGTTGTGCCCACTTGTACTAGACTCCCCTACCGTGGGAAACAACTTTGCCACATCTACTCTGTCCAGGCCTTTTAACATTCGAAATGTTTCTATAAGGTCCCCCCCTTATTCTTCTGAACTCCAAGAAGTACAGCCCAAGAGCTGTCAAACGTTCCTCATATGTTAACCCTCTCATTCATGGAATCATTCTAGTGAATCTTCTCTGAACCCTCTCCAACGTCAGCACATCCTTTCTTAAATAAGGACCCCAAAACTGCACACAGTACTCTATATCTGTACTTTAAATGTTTGTTAAAAAGAGGTCAGAAGAATATTTTGAGTCAATCATTAAATCTTTCATCTTTAAGACACGACAAATTTGGCACTTCATATGCTACCAATTCCTCCCCTTGGTCTGATACAACAGCACAGAGTCAGAGATTCGTCGAGTCACACAGTATGGAAACAGGCCCTTCAGCCCACCAAGTCCATGCTGATCTTTCAGCATCCATTTCCACTATTCCTACACTAATCCCATTTTCTTAGAACTTATACACTGGCAAGTAGCCAAGGTTGCAAACAGATATACAACAGATGAGAATTAACTCAAAACTAATAGTGGTAACATAGAACACAGAACACTACAGCACAGTACAGGCCCTTCAGTCCACAATGTTGTGCCGACATTTTATCCTGATCTAAGATCTATCTCACCCTTCTCTCCCACACACCTCCCCATTTCTCTGTCATTCATGTGTCTATCTAAGAGTCTCTTAAGTGTCCCTAACGTATCTGCCATTGGAGTAAAATTGGAGGATTGACAAGGCTTGTTCACAAGAATAGTTTTAAGGAACACATTACAGCAGGAGTGGGGAGGAGAAAAGGAGAACTGTTGAAAGGGAATCTCATTTCTTTGAATGTACAGCAATAACAACATGAAAGGGATAGGGGAGGGGTAGAAACCCAGGGATTGCCCCAAAACTGGGCAGCAGTGTCAAATTGAAGGCTTCATTTTATGCGGGAAATGGAGGAGATTTTATATTTGGTGAAAGGCTTCCGTGTCAGTAATCTTGCTTTATCCTAAAAAGCCTGATATTTTCTCAACTTCTCAGTCCCCTGGTTTCATTTTCAGATTTTTACCAAGACAGGCAACCAGGAGTTTATTTTATAGCTTTACTGAGGTTGTGTTACACATTTGACAGGCCTTAGCAATAACCTTAACTGTACTACAAGTTAATGTCCAAGATCACAAATCACAGTTCCATCCTCAAATCACTTAAACCACTACTAATTCACAGATTCGGAATTTAGATGATTATTGCTGTGTATGAATGTTCTCAGATAATCCATTGAACATATTTTCTTGAATTGATTAACTAGATCGACTCCTCTTCTGACTACATCTCCAATTGAGGATAAAGACAAGAAGGTATCAACAGTGTCCACTGTTGTAGATGCATGATCAGCTACCTGATTGGTCATAGCGTCTCTGCTCTTCTGGTATTTTGCTTGCAAGATGTACCATCCATACCCCATGTATTTATCGTCTCATCTCCCCCTGTAAGCCTGGGTTGCAATCTCCTGTGATATGTTTCATCCTCAATAAATCCATGAGACAATAGTTTATTAGCCTACATCGCCCTTCTGGTTAGACATTCATGGTTAATACATTCAGTAACATTAACACTTTTTTAAAATCACAGCACCATTGCCACTCATGTGGCCCCCTGGGGTGATGCACCCTTTCATTGCTCGAGGGGCTCCCCCACCCGACTCAGCCCCTCCAAGTGCGGTAGCGGAAGGAGCCCAGACTGTGGTCCTTCCCCACAGACCTCTGCGTTGGCTGCACCGAGCTTCAGTGCGTCCCTCAGCACGTCCTCCTGCAGCCTGGAATGTGCCAATCGGCAGCATTCCCTTACGGACATCTCGCTGTACTGGAAGACCAACAAGTTTCAGACAGACTAAAAAGTGTCTTTCACCGAGCAGCACTTGATGTCTGTGGTGTGTGGCCCTGGAACAGCCCGTAGATCAGAGAGTTCTCTGTTACACAGCTGCTGCGGGTGAACCGGGACATGGAACCTTGCATCCGTCTCCACACCCTCTTAGCAAATCCACAGTCTGCAAAGAGGTGAGTGACTGTCTCTTCCCCACTGCAGCTGTCCCGAGGGCAGTGTGCGTTGGGGATGATATTTTGTCTGTACAGGAAGGATCTGACTGTGACAATGAGTTGCAAATAGCCACTAGCTGGCCCCAACATTCAGCTTGGTTGGGAGAGGTGGGAAAAGCAAATGGACAGGTGATTACAGGTCACAGCAGTCCACAGTGTCACTAGGGAGACAGAGGGAGCATCTAAACTACTCCTGGCTTCACAATAAGCCAAGGACACTGCAAAGTTCATGTAAATATTTCATTGATGATCTCTAGAGGTTCCTTTAAAGTTTCTGTAAACAACTGGAGTTCCACTCCTGATTACCATATGAAAGAAACCGAGCATCTAAACTAAAACTAGCTAATCAAATGCAGTGTTTATTTTGCTTTGGGGTGAAATCTGCACAGGAAACTGGATGGATTTTCTGTTCAAAATAACAGCAAAAAGCATTGCCCTTTCTCCATCCATGTGTACAGAATTATATTGTGCTGTAATGTATTTAGTTCCTTAAACAGATCTAAACTGTATTGAGTCATAAAAATAGCATTAGACTTTGAGATGGGACTTGATAACCACACAAGTGCTTTTAAAATCTCTTTAGCAAACAAGATTTGTTCAGCAGTTTTAAGCCTTTGTGTTTCTACAAACAGCAATCTCCAGGTAGACCCTGACAAGAGCTTAAGAAGTGGAAATAAGAGTAACACCATTCAGCGCCTTGTGCCTCCTCTGCCATTCAAAAGACCCACAGTGATATTTTACCTCAGCACCACTTTCCTGAACTAACTCCATATCCCCATAGCGGTTAGCGTAATGCTATTACAGCGTGAGCGACCCGGGTTCAATTCCTGACGCTATCTGTAAGGAGTTTGTACGTTCTCCCCGTGACTGCATGGGTTTCCTCCAGGTTCTCCGGTTTCCTCCCACATTCCAAAGACATATGGGTTAGGAAGTTGTGGGCATGCTATGTTGGCACCAGAAGCGTAGCGGCACTTGCAGGCTACCCCCAGAACACTCTACACAAAAGATGCACTTCACTGTCTGTTTCGATGTACATGTGACTAATAAAGAAATCTTATCTTAATTTCTTAAAATCCATGAACGTCCATCTTGAATATACTCTGCCCTCTGGGTGATGAACCTTCTTCTGCTCTGAAGAGCTGCTCCCTTATTGTGAGATTGTAACTTATAGTCCAGATACATCAGCCAAGGGTTGTATCTTGTACCTTCATCTACCCTGTCAAGGCCAGTAAGAATTATCAATTTTTCACCTCTCATTTCTCTGAACTCAAGTTCTGACTACATTAAGTACACTGCAAACCTGCCATGCCAGGAACCAATCTGTAGAAGACACAAGAAACTGGGTCTCAACCTGAAACATCGACTGTCCATTTCCCTCCACAGATGCTGCCGGACCTGCTGAGTTCCTCCAGTGTCTTGTTTGTTGCATCAATCTGGTGAAACGTATCTACACTCCTTCCATTGCAAGTATATCTTTACTTAGGTAGGCAGACCAGACCTGCACACAATATTCCAGATATACTTCCCTTGGACTCAATATAATTGGAGCAAAATGCCTCTATTCTTATATCCAAGCTGTCTGCCAAGATAAGACAAATATGCTGATTGCCTTTGTATACAAGTCACTGAGAGCGAACATAGAACATAGAACATAGAGCAGTACAGAACAGAAAAGGCCCTTCGTCCCACAAAGTTGTGCTGACATAGCTATTCCCTCCTACCTACAGAATGCCCACATCCCTCTATTTTCCTCTCATTCATGTGCCCATCCAAGCCCCTCTTAAAAGCCCCCAATGAATTTGCCTCCACTACCCTATCAGGCAACGCATTCCAGGCATCCACCACTCCCTCAGTAAAAAACTTACCCCTCATATCTGTTCTGAACCTACCCCCCTCACCTTAAATGCAAGCCCTCTGGTATTCGATCATTCAATAATGGGAAAAAGATGTTGCTTGTCCACTCTATCTATGCCCCTCATCATTTTATACACTTCCAACAGATCACCCCTCAGCCTCCGCCGCTCCAGAGAAAAGAGCTCAAGTTTGTCCAGCCTCTCCTGATAGCACATGCCCTCTAATCCAGGCAGCATCCTAGTAAACCTCCTCTGCACCCTCTCTAAAGCCTCGACATCCTTCCTATAGTGAGGTGACGAGAATTGCATGCAATACTCTAAATACGGCCTAACCAGAGTTCTACAGAGATGCATCATAACTTCTTGACTCCTGTACTCAATACCCCGATTAATATATGCAAGCATTCCATAAACCTTCTTAACCACCCTGTCTACTTGTGTAGCCACTTTTAATGAGTCATGGACTTGCACCCCAAGGTCTCTCTGCTCTTCAACACTATTAAGGGCCTTGCCCTTAAGAGTGTACTGCCTCTTGACATTTGTCCTACCAAGGTGCAACACCTCACATTTATCCGGGTTAAACTCCCACCTGCCATTTCTCTGCCCACATCTGCAGCTGATCTACATCACGGTGTATCCATTGCTAGGATGCACTGCAAGCAAATAATATACAGATAAGTCTCCTTAAATAAACTAATGCCTGCCTTCCAGTCTCTCACTATTTGAAAAATATTCTTCCCTTTTTATTTTTTCTACCAAAGTCGATTCACATCATATTGCATTTGGCATGTCATTGTTCATTTACTTTTCACTGCCTACACTGCTGTTCTATATATTGGGCAGAAGATATAAAAGCTTGAAAGTACGCACCACCAGGCTCAAGGACAGCTTCTATCCCGCTGTTATAAGACAACTGAGTGGTCCCCTTGTGAGGCATTCTTGACCTCACACTTTAGCTCGTTGTGTCTCTTGCACCGTATTATCCACCTGCACTGCACTTTCTCTGTAACTGTAACCGTAACACTATATTCTGTTATTGCTTTTTCCTTTTACTATCTTGATTGGTATTGGTATTGGTTTATTATTGTCACGTGTACCGAGGTACAGTGAAAAACCTGTCTTGCATACCGTTCATACAGATCAATTCATGACACAGTGTATTGAGGTAGCACAGGGTAAAAACGGAATACAGACTAAAGTGTCACAGCTGCAGGGAAATGCATTGCAGGTAGACAATAAGGTGCAAGGTAGATTGTGAGGTCAAGAGTCCATCTCATCACCTAAGGGACCATAAAATAGTATTATGAGCTGCCCTTGAGCCTGGTGGTATGTGCCCTCAGGCTTATCTTCTACCTGATGGGAGAGGGGAGGAAAGAGAATGACCCAGGTGGGTGGGGTCTTTGATTATGCTGGTTGCTTCACCAAGGCAGCGAGAGGTATAGACTCTATGGAGGGGAGGCTGGTTTCTGTGATGTGCTGGGCTGTGTCCACAACTCTCTGCAGTTTCTTGAGGTCCTGGGCAGAGCAGTCGCCGTACCAAGCCGTGATGCATCCAGATAGGATGCTTTCTATGGTGCATTGATAAAAGTCGGTGAGTGTCAAAGGGGACATGCCAAATTTCTTTAGCCTCCTGAGGAGGTATAGAGGCTGATCTAAATGATCTAAGTGGATGACATGCAAAACAAAGTTTTTCTCTGTATCTTGGGACATATGACAATAATAAACCAATTACCAATTACACCATTTCTAATTTGCCTAGAAACACTCAGTTTGTATGGTTACACTTGCACCCATTAACAATTCCGGAGAGAGAGGCCCCACATTTGTCTTAGCAGTTAGAACTAAACAGAAGGAAAACTGGAGACACAAGAGACTGCAGATCCCGGAATCCGGAGCCAAAAAACAAACTGTTGGAGGAACCCAGTGGATCGAGCAGCGTCTGTGGAGGGAGGGGGATGGTCGACGTTTCAAGTCGAGAGTCTGCATCAGGACTGTGAGATTTAAAATGTACTGCAAATGCTGAAAATATAAAGTGAAACAGAATGCTGGAAACACCATTCGATCAGTCATCAACTGTAGAGAGAGAAAGCATGAGTTAACGTTACATTTTTTTTCATTAGAACTGGCCAGCTCTGACACAAACTGGCAAGGCTGGTATCCCAAGCTGTTGAAAGTAATGTTGTGTTCTGAAGGCTGTAACTTGCCAGGGGAAAGATGAGATGCTGTTTCTTGAGCTTACGTTGGGCTTCATTGGAACAGAGTGGGAGGCTAAAGACTGAGGGATCAGAGTGGGAGTGAGATGAAGAATTAAGGTGATAAAAAGCTCAGTCATGCCTGCGATTACCCTTCATTTAGTCAACCATTTCGGAAATCTATGACTAAACAGGTCAAAAACTGTTTTTAAAATTAACTGGAGTTTGTTCAAACTTCGTATATTCTACGCAAACAAAAAGATTTACTTTTATCACTTTCCCAAAATTGCAGGTGCGGGGAAAATCCTATTTGGTCTCTTTGTTCATTTTCCAGGGTTTGAATTTGCATTGAATTCTGCCGAAGCAGGTTGCTCACAGTATTTCTCTCCTCCGGAACACAGGGTTTTGTTGCCCTCTTGTGCAACCCACTCCCCTTTAGATATCTGCACCCACACAGTGAATTCCCTTCTTATACCCCTTCCCCACTTCTTTGAGGTACTCCTTCTAATAATCCACTGCATTGGCTTGGTGGCCCTTATTGTTTGAACATAGAATATAGAACAGAGAACAGTACAGCAAAGTACAGGCCCTGTTGTACCAACCTATATAAACCTACTCCCTGATCAATCTAACCCTTCCCTCTTACACAGCCATAACCCTCCATTTTCCTTACATCCATGTGCCTAAGAGTCTTTTAAATGTCCTTATTTTATCAGTCCTTACCACCACCCCCAGCGGTGCATTCCACGCACCACCACTCTGTGTCACAAGATCACAAGATCACAAGACAAGGGAGCAGAAGCAGGCCATTCGGCCCATCGAGTCTGCTCCAAGGAAAAGGGAAAAAGAAATGGGGTGGGAAAAAAAGAAGAAAAGAAAAGAAAAAGAAAAAAAAACTATTCTAATCCCATTTTCCAGCCTTATCCCCATATCCCTTGATACCCTGACTATTTAGATATCTGTCTATCTCCTCCTTGAATACCCCCACTGATCTGGCCTCCACTGCTGTGCGTGGCAAGGAGTTCCACAATTTCACCACCCTCTGGGTAAAGAAATTTCTCCTCATCTCTGTCTTGAAACTGTACCCTCTAATTCTAAGATTGTGCCCTCTGGTCCTGGACTCACCCACCAAGGGAAACAGCCTAGCCACATCTACTCTATCCTTACCTGTCAACATTTTAAATGTCGCTACGAGGTCCCCTCTCATCCTTCTGTACTCCAGCGAGTACAGTCCAAGAGCCGACAAACGCTCATCATACTTAAGCCCTTTCATTCCTGGAATCATTCTCGTAAATCTCCTCTGAACCCTCTCCAACGTCAGCACATCCTTCCTAAGATGTGGGGCCCAAAACTGCGCACAGTATTCCAAATGAGGCCTCACTAGCGCCCCGTAGAGCCTCATCAACACTTCCTTACTTTTATACACTATACCTCTAGAGATGAATGCCAACATAGCATTCGCTTTCTTAACCACCGATCCAACCTGGTGGTTAACTTTTAAGGTATCTTGTACGAGTACCCCCAAGTCCCTTTGTACTACTGCACTATCAATCTTCTCTTCTTCTAGATAATAATCTACCTGCTTATTTCTGCTTCCAAAGTGTACAACTGCACATTTCTCAACATTGAATCTCATCTGCCATTTCCTTGCCCATTCTCCTAAACTGTCTAGGTCCCTCTGCATTCTTTCTATTTCCTCTATGCTCCCTACTCCTCCACTTATCTTGGTGTCATCCGCAAACTTAGCCACACAACCATTTATTCCATCATCCAAATCATTGATGTACAAGGTAAAAAGGAGCGGCCCCAACACCGACCCCTGCGGCACACCACTAGTAACCGGTAACCAACCAGAACGAGATCCTTTTATTTCCACCCTTTGCTTCCTGCCAACCAGCCAATGCTCCACCCATTTTGCTACCCTGCCCATAATTCCATGACCTCTCATCTTATTAATCAGTCTCTTGTGAGGTACCTTATCGAAGGCCTTTTGAAAGTCTAAATACACAACGTCTACCGCCTCTCCCTTATCCACCCTACCTGTGATTTCTTCAAAAAACTCCAATAGGTTGGTCAGACAGGACCTCCCCTTCACAAAACCATGTTGACTAGGTCCAATCTTGCCTTGCGCCTCTAGGTATTCGGTAACCTCCTCCTTGAGGATAGACTCCAATAATTTTCCCACCACTGACGTCAGACTAATAGGTCTGTAATTGCCTTTGTGCTGCCTCCCACCTTTCTTATACAACGGAACTACATTCGCTACCCTCCAGTCCTCCGGAACCATGCCAGAATCTATCGATTCCTGAAAAATAATCGCCAATGCCTCCGCTATCTCTACAGCCACCTCCTTCAGAACCCGGGGATGCATCTCATCCGGTCCGGGAGACTTATCAGCCTTAAGCCCCTTTAGTTTTCCTAGCACCTTCTCCCTATTAATCTCAACTGAACTCAGCTCCAATTCGTCTCCTCTAAACTTTCCTCCTCTGACATTAAACTGATGTCCTCTGGTATTGGCCATTGTTGCCCTGGGGAAAAGGTGCTGGCTGTCCACTCTATCTATACCCCTCATAATCTTATACACCTCTATCATGTCGCCTCTCATCCTCTGTCGCTCCAAAGAGAAAAGTCCTAGCTCGCTCAACCTTTCCTCATAAAACATGTTCTCCAATCCAGGCATCATCCTGGTAAATCTCCTCTGCACCCTCTCTAAAGCTTCCACATCCTTCCTATAAAGAGATGACCAGAACTGAATACAGTACTCTAAATGTGGTCTAACCAGAGTGTTATAGAGCTGCAACATTACCTCATGGCTCTTGAACTCAATCCCTCAACTAATGAAGGCCAGCACACCATATGCCTTCTTAATCACCCTATCAACTTGGACACTGTTAAATTGGAACATTTGGCAATGTTAAATGCAGTGAACTTGAAATATTTTTTAATCATAATTCTTTTTTCAGATTGGAAGAATTTGTTGAAGGCATTTGTCCAAACCAATTGTGTCCAAATAGGAGCTGGGTTTTTCTTTCGTGTTATAATGGAGCTAGTTTCAAAAGCAGGTAATACAAACAATTTTATACATTTTCCTTCAACTGATGATAAAATAATTACTTACCTTAAAGCTGTCTTATAAAATATAATATCTCCTCCATTTCCAGCATTAGATGGATTGATTGTTGAATCTTTTTGGTAAACCAATCAATCAGATTGTGCTGCCCAGTAATGCTTTTAACATGCAGACCTCATACAAACCCAACCTACATGGTAATCCTCACTCTTGTCCATAATTGTACCGAGCTAACAGAAAAATAAATGGGATGAATTCTATGGAATATGGAGTTTGGGAGTAAGCAGATGAAGGATCTCAACCCAAAACATCAACCGTCCATTTCCCTCCACAGATGCTACCTGACCCACTGAGTTCCTCCAACATCTTGTTTGTTCTTGTTTTATGTTTTATAAAGAGCTGTGCTCAGCCTTGCTGGTGTTGTGATATCATCAGACCTCCCTATTACACCAGATGTTGACAATGATGCTGTTGAAACTCATCCCATTAACCACCAATTCCAGTTGCAACTCTGTCCTCACCCTGACTTCCTTCACTGCAACCTCAAATGACCAAACTGAGAATTAGCAGTGCTGTTTCTGACTTTATTAATCCAATATACGTCATGTAGTGTCAAAATAATTTATGAAAAAAAGAGACTTAAAATCTTTCAGGATACACTTGGAATGATTTTCAAAGCATGTTCCTTGCAGTTGGTAGCAAACATTTGCAAGTTACCGATGACTGCAAACTATACTGATGATTTCCGTGAAAGTGGCACTATTGCAAATATCACAGACTCTTCCAATAGGGGCTTCAGGGAGATTTCTAAGCATCACAGGATTAATTGCTACTCCTTTCACAACGGGTGGGTTGTTAGAGCTCACAGGGGTGGCAGTGGCCAATGTTACTGATAATGTCAAAAGTCCAAACAATAAATAATAAAATAAATTGGTGGGGGAGAGGGAGAAAGACAGAGTGCTATTAGGAAGTCTATTTACTGGTGTATCTCAGATTCCTTCAAACAACTTAAATTGCATATCTGCAGAGTCTTGACAGGGCTCCTTATCATGTGGAATATCTATTCCATGCGTGGAGGACATTCACAAAGGAAGAAGACTGAATTTACTCAGAAGCTGACCAGCTGCTCAACATATAAAGGTTGACACGTAATATATAGAGATACTCAAAAGTCCAGCACACACACATTTGTTCCTAGGAATGACAGAACTAGTTTCCTCTCTCTTTCTTCTCTCTGTTTTTTCTCTCTTATCAGTCTAGTGTGCTTTTGATGCAATTCATTAGAATGGTGTGGAGGTGTGGTTACCATAGGTGTGTTTTCTGACTTACGGACACAACTGATTTACGAATGCCTGCAAACACAGAACCTGTTCATTACCTGGGGATGACTTGTAAACATGAAAAATTTTACTTCGATCTCTTTTTCAAATTTGCAGGGGTATGGAAAATCCTCTTTGGTCTCTTTGATCCTCCTCCAGTTCTGAATCTGCATTGAATTTTGCCAAAGCAGATTGCTCAGAGAATTTCTCTCCTCCAGAACACCATCAGAGTTTTGCTGCCCTCCCCCATCAGATGTCTGCACTCACACTTTGGCATTGTCTCCCAAAATCCCTTTTCCACTTCCTTTATGATGGTAAATTGGTTTATTATCATCACATGTACTGAGGTACAGTGGAAAACTTGTCTTGCATACTGTTTATTCAGATCAATTCATTGCCCAGTGCATTGAGATAGTGCAAGGTAAAACAGTACAAAATGCAGAATAAAGTGTTACAGTTACAGAGAAAGTGCAGTGCAGGCAGACAGTAAGGTCTACTCCTTCTCATGTCTGCTTCTTGGCTTGGCATTCTTTATTGATTGAATACCGTTAACATGAAACATCTCACAAAGTTAAACGTGGTGCAGGAATGCAAGTTATATTAAAATAGATTTTTACCTTAACTTTTGGCTCAGATTGGAAGGACTTATTGATGAAGTTCATCTGCATCAGTTGTATCCAAGTTGGAGCTGTGATTTTCTTTCATGCCATTACAGAAGTTTCAAAACCAGGTAATGTAAATTGCTTTAATATATATATATATAATATATATGCAGAACATAGAACATAGAACATTACAGCACAGTACAGGGTCTTCAGCCCACAATGTTGTGCCAATGTTTTATCCTGCTCTAAGATCTATCTAACCCTTCCCTCCCACATAGCCCCCCCCCCATTTCTCTATCATTCATGTGTCTATCTATGAGTCTCTTAAATGTCCCTAATGTACCTGCCCCCACAAACTCTGCTGGCAGTGCGTTCCATGCACCCACCACTCTCTGTGTAAAAAAACTTATATCTTCCTCCAATCACCTTAAAATTATGCCCCCTCATGTTAGCCATTGTCGCCCTGGGAAAAAGTCTATGACTGTCCACTCGATCTATGCCTCTTATCATCTTGTACACATTTTTTTTGTACACATATATTTTTTAAACTTCTGATAAAACCATCACCTGCATTGAAGCTACTCTGCATTTCTCAAATATAAAATATGAAACATCCTCCACAGTGACACAACTTGTGGAGCTGCTGCCTCACAGCACCAGTGATCCGGTTCAATCCTGAGCTCTGGTACTGTCTGTGTGGAGTTCACACGTTCTCCCTGTCTCCGCATGGGTTTCGTAGAGTCAGATGGCAAAGAAACAAGTCCTTTGGCCCACCACGTCCATCTGACCATCAATTCCCTATCTATACTAATCCCATTTACCAGCGCTTGGTCCATAGCTACAATGCCTTGGCGATTCAAGTTCTCAGCCAGATGATTCTTAAATGTTGTGGGAATACCTGCTTCCACCACCTTTTCTGGCAGTGGAATTCCTCTGACAATTCTGGTTTCTTCCCACATCCTAAAGACCTCCAAGTCAGGAGGTTAATTTGATCCCTGTAAATTGCCCCTAGTGTGCGGAATAGCAGTGGAATCTGGGCGGAGTTGATGGGAATGTGGGAAGAATGTGTGGGGTTAGTATACTGTTGGTGTAAATGAGTGCATGGTGGTTGGCACAGACTCAATGGGGCAAAGGGCCTGTTTCTATGACTCTACGACTTCCAGCTTTGCATGGACTATCAGTTAAACTAATTTGTGCTGCTCAGTCTGATTTTTAACATGAATATCGCAGGCAAATTACAGGTAGGAAAAGGATCTGCTAGTATTTTTTTATTCATTCAAGGGATGTGGGTTTCACAGCATTTAATTGCTAATCCCTAGATGCCATTGAGAAGATGGTGGTGAGCTGCCTTCTTGAACTGTTGTGTTCCTTGTGGTGTGGGGATAGCCACAATGCTGTGAGGGAGGGAGTTCCAGGATTTTGACCCAGCGATGGGGAAGGAATGGTGATACATTTCAAAGTCAGGATGGTGTGTGATGTCAAGGATCCAGTTACAGAGGGAGGTGTTGAGTCCCATGTCTCGGGGTTTGGTGATGAGTTTGTTTGGAATTATAGTATGAGAGGCTGAGCCGCAGTCAATAAACAAGAGTCTAATGTAGGTGTCTTTACTGTCCAGATGCTCCAGAGCTGAGTGTAGGGCTAGGGAGATGGCATCCGCTGTAGACCTGTTTCAGCGGTAGGTGAGTTGCAGTGGGTTGAGGTTGTCTGGGAGGCTGGAGTTAATGCATACCATGACCAGCCTCTCGAAGCACTTCATGATGGTGAAATGAAGTTCAACAGGAAGGGCGGATGTGTGATTGAACGGCAGGCTCTTGTGAATAGGTAGGAATAAGATTAAGAAAGAGGACGTAATGGTGACCTCATCACCTTTGGGGTGGGTGATGGAGCCGGTATTTAAGGAGAGAGAACCTAAGATGGAGTGACTTGGTGGACAACTGCAAGAAATGAAGAACATGGAAGTGGTATGAAAGCCACAGGCTCATATGAAAAAAACATTGCAAGATCAATAGTGAAAGTTATTTAGAATACATCCTGAAAATACATACTATGGTCGTAGGGTAGTGTAGCGGTTAGCGTAACACTATTTCAGTGCCAGTGACCTGGGTTCAATTCCTGCCGTTGTCTGTAAGGAGTTTGAATGTTCTCCCTGTGACTGTGTGGGTTTCCTCCGGGTGCTCCGGTTTCTTCCCACATTCCAAAGATGTACAGGTTAGGAGCTGTGGGCATGCTATGTTGGCGCCGGAAGGGTAGCGACACTCATGGGCTGCCCCCAGCACATTCTCAGTATGCAAAAAGATGCATTTCACTGTGGGTTTCGATGTACACGTGACTAGTAAATAAATAAATATAAATAAACAGACTTAATGGAAGGGTGAGACCATTACAAATATACCTCATTATGACCAGAGCAGAGACTAACAACCTGCTAGAAATACAAAATGATTTGTTTTCAAAATGGACAAAAGAATGGGAACAGCAAAGCAATATGGAATTTAAGTACAGTATCAGAATCAGAGTCAGAATCAGGTTTATTATCACTGACTTATGTCACGAAATTTGTTGTTTTGTGGCAGCAGTAGAGTGGAAAAGTAAAATTAATAGAAATTATAAAAATAAGTAAATAGTGCAAAATAAAAAGAATAACAAGATAGCATTCATGGGTTTATGGACCATTCAGAAATCTGATGGTGGAGGGAAGAAGCTGTTTCTGAAATTTTGAGTGTGGGTCTTCAGGCTCCTGTACCTCCTCCCTGGTGGTAGTAACAAGAAGAGGGCATGTCCCGGATGGTGAGGGTCCTTAATGATGGATGCCGCCTTCTTGAGGCACTGCCTCTTGAAGATGCCCTTGATGGTGGGGAGGGTTGTGCCCGTGATGGAGCTGGCTGAGTCTACAATCCTCTGCAGCATCTTCAATCCTGCGCATTGGAGCCTCCATACCAGGTGGTGATGCAACCAGTCAGAAAGCTCTCCAACGTACATCTATAGAAGTTTGCAAGAGTCTTTGGTGACATACCAAATCTCCTCAAACTCCTAACGGAATACAGCCACTGGCGTGCCTTCTTCCTGATTACATCAATGTGTTGGGGCCAGGTCAAATCATCTGAGATGTTTATGCCCAGGAACTTGAAGCTTCTCAAAGCAAAATTGAATCAAAGAATGATAGAATCTGTAGGCCAATCCCAATCTTCCTCTCTCTCTCCATTGCCATACAAATTATTCTCCCTCAATGTCTATCCAAATGTCAAGAACATCCTGGTGTTAACACCACTCCACAGGCAGTGAACCCCAGATCATACCATTTCCATAAAGGTGTTTTTCCTCATAATTCCCTTTTACCTATTGCCTCAAAACTTTAAATCTATAACCCTACTCCGTGGACCATAGACTAATGGGAATAAAAGAGATAGTCAATGTTTAGGTCAAGACCCTGCATTAGGACATTGCATCTTGATGAAGGGTCTTGGCTGTAAACATCATCTATTGCCGCCACAGATGCTGCTCGACCCCCTGAGATCCTCCAGCAGTTTGGTTCCAGATTCCAACATCTGCAGTCTCTCTTGTGTCTCCACTAGTGGATGTAGTTCTCCTGCTTCTGACATTTTCTGTTTAGATTTCCCTCTTGCAAGTCTCTTGTCCACTCTCTCTTTGGTCTTCACAACCTTCAAGGTGAGCGGAAATAGACACAATTCTAAAATAGCCAAGGTTCCCACACGCATCATGAAACATTCTCTCAGTATCCCTTAAATTCCACAGCAGTCAGATCTACTAAACCAGCCTTTTGTGTGGGACTTTATCAAACACCTGAGAATTCACATGAACGGTATCCACTTCATTTCCTTCACCAGTCTTCTATGCAGCCTCATCAAAATATTCATTTAGCTTCATTGAAAATAATTTGCTTTTCATAAATCCAGGTCAGCTCTCCTTTACTAACTCAAATTCTCCAAGTGCATATTAACCTTTTTTGCCTTGATTATTGTTTCTAAAGTTTCCCCACATATATCACTTTCTGGTCTTTTGGCACCTTCACTGCCAAAGATAATGGGAAATCATCACCACCCATGGAAGACTTTCGGGTTCCTTTATTGTTCATTGTCCTTCTCTGCTCATACTTGCTTTGCTTGTCTTTTTTTGCCTTTTAACTCCCCCTGTTGGCTTATTATATTCAGTATATTTAGCTGAGATTGCAGATGAATTATAAAGATGTCATCCATCATAAGATAAGATTTCTTCATTAGTCACATGTACATTGAAACACACAGTGAAATGCATCTTTTGCGTAGAGTGTTCTGGGGGCAGCCCGCAAGTGTCGCCACGCTTCCGACGCCAAAATAGCATACCCACAACTTCCTCACCTGTACGTCTTTGGAATGTGAAGAAACCAGAGCACCCGGAGGAAACCCAAGCAGACACGGGGAGAATGTACAAACTCCTTACAGAGAGTGGCGGGAATTGAACCAGGGTCGCTGGCGCTGTAATAGCATTACGCTAACTGCTACACTACCGTGCCTGCCCTCAGAGAGATTTCAGAGAGATTTGGTTTCGATTTAACCCAGCCTGCACATGACATATCTCCTCTGTTACACTAGAGTAGTATTTTCCACTGGTAGTTAGTTCCAAATTACCCTTCTCTACCATTGATCTTTGCCTGCCTCCAGGTTAGAAGTTCACAATAGATTCTCCTTGGTCCTTTTTATGACTAACCTAAGACTTTTTCTCTGATGAGCTTTTTTGCTTTAGGCTCCCCAATTCTCCCACTAACGTTTGGTCCACTCAATCCTTTCAAACTAGATGCATTAGTTTCTCATTCTTCATTGAAACAAATGAAAAACCTGATCAAGGAAGTTCTCTGACACATTTTAAGAAGTCATCTCCTTTGCTTTTATCTGGGAGGAATTGACAGGAATGTGCGGTGAATGACATGGGCTTAGTGTATTGGTTTATTATTGTCACATGTACGAGATACAGTGAAAAGCTTTTGTTTGCTTGCCATCGAGACAGATCATGCTGTATATAATTACATTGAGGTACTAAAAAGAAAACAGGATGCAGAATATAGTGTTGCAGTTACAGAGAAAGTGTAGTGCAGGTAGACAAGTAAAGTGCAAGGGCCACGACAAGGTAGATTGGGAGATCTAGAGTTCAGGCGTTCATCATTTAGTGCATGAGAGGTCTGTTCAAGAGTTTGATGAGAGTGGGATAGAAGCTGTCCTTGAGCCTGGCGGTACGTGTTCGCAAGCTGTCCTTGAGCCTGGTGGTACGTGTTCTCAGGCTTTTGTACCTTCTGCCTGATGGGGCGGGGGAGAAGAGAGAATGACTGGGGTGGGAAGGGTCCTTGATTTTTTTGGCTGCTTTCCTGAGGCAGCGGGAATTGTAGATGGAGTCAATGGTTGGTTTGCGTGAGGGACTGGGCTGTGTCCACAACTCTGCAATTTCTTGCAGTCTTGGGCAGAGCAGTTGCCACACCAAGCTGTGATGCATCCAGGCAGCATGCTTTTTATGGTGCATCTATAAAAATTGGTAAAATTCATCAGGGACATGTCGAATATTCTTAGCTTTCTGAGGAAGAAGAGGTGGTTTTTTGGCTGAAGTGCCCACATGGCTGGGCCGGGATGAATTGTTGGTGATATCTACACCTCGGAACTTGAAGCTCTCAGTCATCTGCACCTCAGCAATGGAGCTTGATGGCCTGCACAGAGTCAGTGGGCTGAATGTCCTGTTTCCAAGTTGTATGTCTGTCTATGACTTTACTCTCACATCCCAATCAAATAATTGAAGTTCTCCAGTATCACTACTTTACCATTCTTGCATCTTTCTGTTATCACCCTGCACTTTTGTTCATCCCACTGCATCCACATCGGCGGGAAGGGTAACTCAGTGTACTTATGTTATCAGGGTTGAGCGATGTCACGGGTAAGGCAGTTTATGGTCCACACACAGAGATATTGACCAAAATTACTCTTCCAGCATACTATGGGAGAAACATGGGCTCTAAATGGAGATTGACAGGCTCTAAAAGACAGATGGAGAGTGTGTGTGTGCTCATCTGTGTGTGTACGTGCGTGTGTTTAAGAAAGAGTGAGAGAGAGAGATGTGATTCCAGTTGTTATTTCAGTCCAGATGAAGGGTCTCAACCCAAAATGTCAACTGTCCACTTCCATCCATAGATACAGCCTGACCTGCTGAGTTGCTTTGTGCGTTGCTCCAGATTCCAGCCTCTGCAGACTCTTTTGTCTCTGAGAGATGCTATTGGCTAAGTCTAATCATTTCTTTTGTTCCCAATGTCCTGTGGTTTTGACTATGAACAAGTCTATAACATTCACGGTACGATGATAAATAGCACTCTGAGTGTTTGGGTTCTGCATGCCGAGCTTTTGGAAGTATTAATAGTCAGAGGTTGTTGGGTTAAAACTGTGAGAAGAGTGCATCAATTGAAACCTTGTCCTGTCTGAAGGTCTGGTTTGTTTATGTATGGCATTTCACATCAATATGTGTTAAACCTGCTTCTGCATCGGAACATAGGAAATCTTAATGCTTCCCATTTTCCCACTAGAAAACCAATTGTAAATAGTATTTCCATTGAAACTATATCTTCCTACTGAAATCCCACTGTAAATGTTAGTCCAAGTTGCTTTGTAATAACTCAAACAGCGGGCACAGATACCAGACAGGAGAGGGGGAAAAGAGATGTTGCAGAGGAGAAGGGATTGCAAAATTTGCCACAAGAGAAAAGGGAAAGGTACAATTACAGCTGTGAAAGGGTAACGGGCATTTACCTTAATTTAGAACTTCTCATCTAGGAGGGTCCTGCAGTCAGGGAAAGGAAGCCTGGTCAGTCACCAGGGGTAATACCTCATTGAATCAACATCTAAATCTCTTCAGAGCACCTTGAATCTTGGAACATTAAGTGCCCACACCTTTGTGTACCATGTTTTAGTCTCTCCAATGGATATTTTCACTTGCAGCTCACCATGCATTGACACACACGCATTCTACAAGATAAGATTTCTTTATTAGTCACATGTAGATCGAAACACACAGTGAAATGCGTCTATTACATGGAGTGTTCTGGGGGCAGCCTGCAAGTGTCGCCACGCTTCTGGCACCAACATGGCATGCCCATAACTTCCTAACCCGTACATCTTTGGAATGTGGGAGGAAACCGGAGCACCCGAAGGAAACCCACGCAGACACAGGGAGAACGTACAAACTCCTTACAGACAGTGGCCAGAATTGAACCCGTAATAGCGTTACACTAATCACTACACTACAGTGCCTCCTCCTCCTTTTGTGTATTCTTCCTAGCCTCCCTTTCTCTGTCCCTATTGGATACAGTACAATGCCTACCGTACTTTCCTAGGTTCCCACTGCTCAGTGCTAAATTTTCTTTTCTACTAGGCTCTGCTGCACAACACACTGCTTACTTTACTTAAGCTCCACCCAATGATGTGAGTGAACCCTCCAACTTGGAAAAGAATTAGCTGAAATAAAGTAAATTGTCGTGGAAAATGGAAAGAGATTGAAGCAAGTGAAACACTAAAGCCCAGGCATTTTCCCTCAACTTTTAGAATGCATTGGGAGTGATTTGACTCTCCAGCCACAGTTTAAAAATAAAAATTGGAATTGGGATTTTTTTATATTGTCACATGTACCGAGGTGCAGTGAAAAACTTATCTTGAATACTGTTCATACAGATCAATTTATTACCCAGTGCATTGAGGTAGTACAGGGTAAAGCAATAACAGAATGCGGAATGAAGTGTCACAGCTACAGAGAAAGTGCAGTGCAGGTAGACAATAAGGTGCAAGGTCATAACGAGGTAGATTGTGAGATCAAAAGTTCATCTTATTGGACTAGGGGACCATTCAATAGTCTTATCACAGTGGGATAGAAGCTGTCCTTGAGCCTGGTGGTACGTACTTTCAGGCTTTTGTATCTTCTGCCTGATGGGAGAGGGGAGGAGAGAGAATGTCTGGGGTGGCTGGGGGTCTTTAATTCTGCTGGCTGCTTTACCGAGGCAGGGTGAAGTATAGACAGAGTCCACACAACTGAACAACTCTTGTAGGAAAATCAAAAGCTGCACATGCCAGAAATCTGAGATAAAAACAGAAAACGCAGGAAACACTCAGCAATCAAGCAACATCCCTCAACATTTCAGCTCGAAGACCCATGCTTGAAAGCACATACCACCAGATTCAAGGACAGCTTCTATCCTGCTGTTATTAGACTCTTGAACGGTCCTCTTGTACGATAAAGATGAATTCTTGATCTCCCAATTTATCTTATCGTGGCCCTTGCACTTTACTTGTCTACCTGCACTGCACTTTCTCTGTAACTGCGACTCTATGTTCTGCATGGAGACACAAAAGACTGCAGATGCTGGAATCTGGAGCAACACACCAAGTGCTAGAGGAACTCAGCAGGTCAGGCAGCATCTATAGATGGAAATGGCCAGTCAACGCTTTGGGTTGAGACCCTTGGTCCAGTCCAGGTAAAGGGTCTCGACCTGAAACGTCGACTGTCCAATTGCCTCCATAGATGCTGCTTGACCCGTTGAGTTCCTCCAGCACCTTTTGTGTTGCACTATCTTCTGCATTCGGTTAGCACGATGCTATTACAGCGCCAGTGATTGGGGTTCGATTCCCGTCACTGTCTGTAAGGAGTTTGTACGTTGTCCCGTGTCTGTGTGGGTTTCCTCTGGGTGCTCCGGTTTCCTCCCACATGGCAAAGACGTACGGGTAGGTTAATTTGGGTTTAAAATGGGCGGCGCGGACTCGTTGGGCCAGAAGGGCCTGTTACCACGCTGTAAATAAAATTTAATTTAAAATTTAGTTTACCTTGATTTACTTATGTAGGGCGTGATGTGTCTGGATGGCATGCAAACAAGAGCTTTTCACTGTATCTCAGTACGTGTATCTCAACACGTAACCAATTCCAATTCCATGTGCCATAATGTGTCAAAAATATTATCTTTGTAATCTTCCAGGAAATATTTGGAAAAAATCTTCAAATTATGTTCCTTAGTTGGATAAAACAATCAGCAGAATACATTGCAAATAAACAAATGTGCAAATTAGGGCAGAAGGAGGGCACTTGGCCCTTTGAACCTGCTCCATGATTCAATAAGCTCTTGGTGGGTCTGATTGTAGCCTCAACTGTGTGTTACCACCTACCATGATAGGCTTTCACCTCCTTGTTTATCAAGAATCTGTCTACTCATGCCAGGATCCCTTATACTGTCGAATACAAGATCCCACATAATAGGTTAATCAAGAAAGTTCGGATGCATGGGGTCAGTGGAGAATTGGCTGTGCGGATCCAGAACTGGCTTGCCTATAGATGACAGAGGGTGGTGGTTGAGGGGACTTGTTTGGGCTGGAGGCCTGTGAGTAGTGGTGTTCTGCAGGGATCTGTGCTGGGACCTCTGCTGTTTGTGATGTACATAAATGACCTGGATCAATATGTTGATGGGTAGGTTAGTAAGTTTGCAGACGATACCAAGATTGGTGGAGTTGTGAATAGTGCAGAAGATTGACGATGGATACAGCGTGATATAGATCAGTTGCAGATGTGGGCAGAGATATGGCTGATGGAGTTTAACCCGGATAAATGTGAGATGTTGCACCTTGGTAGGACTAATGTCAAGAGGCAGTACACTCTTAAGACCCTTAACATTGTTGAAGAGCAGAGAGACCTTGGGGTGCAAGTCCAAGACTCATTGAAAGTGGCTACACAGGTAGACAAGGTGGTTAAGAAGGTTTATGGAATGCTTGCATTTATTAATCGGGGTATTGAGTATAGGAGTCAAGAAGTTATGATGCATCTCTGTAGAACTCTGGTTAGGCTGCATTTAGAGTATTGCGTGCAATTCTGGTCA
The DNA here is from genome assembly GCF_009764475.1 of Pristis pectinata. Classification (NCBI taxonomy): domain Eukaryota; kingdom Metazoa; phylum Chordata; class Chondrichthyes; order Rhinopristiformes; family Pristidae; genus Pristis; species Pristis pectinata. Next base: position 10,773,387 of record NC_067406.1, on the reverse strand, counting down.
CCTCGCTACAGGAAGGATGTCGAGGCTTTAGAGAAGGTGCAGAGGAGGTTTACTAGGATGCTGCCTGGATTAGAGAGCATGTGCTCTCTAAACCAGGCAAGAGAGGCTGGTCAAACCTGGGCTCTTTTCTCTGGAGCGGCGGAAGCTGAGGGGTGATCTGTTGGAAGTGTATACAATTATGAGGGGCATAGATAAGGTGGACAAGCGATATCTTTTTCCCATTATTGAGAAATCCAATACCAGAGGGCAGGCATTTAAGATGAGGGCGGTAGGTCCAGTAGAGACGTGAGGGGTAAGTTTTTTACTGAGAGAGTGGTGGATGCCTGGAATGTGTTGCCTGATAGGGTGGTGGAGGCAAATTCACTGGGAACTTTTAAGAAGGGCTTGGATGGGCACATGAATGAGAGGAAAATAGAGGGATATGGGCATTCTGTGGGTAGGAGGGATTAGCTATGTCGGCACAACATTATGGGCCGAAGGGCCTGTTCTGTGCTGTACTGTTCTATGTTCTATGTTCTATGTTCTAGTATCAATTCCATAGTGGAGAATGGAATGGAACTCCATAAAGTATGAAGGAATCCGATCGATAGTTCCAGGTATGGAGGATAAAGTTCTCCACATGTGAAGCATTGAATCTGCTTCTCTCCCCAAAATGCTGAGTGACTTTCGAGATAGTTGAACCATTTGCTGCTTTTATTTCAGATTTTAGGCACCTGTGGTTAGTTTTCCTATCTCTTTCCCACTTTTATATTGATTAATTATTCTAATTGAAGCACTCAATCAGAAAATAAACACATATATTCATTGTGTCATAAACTTCCATGAGTAATGTACTAAATTCAGGCGGTGAGGCAGTAAGATGTTAACTAGAATAAAAAAGGGTTAAATAGGGAAGATAAAGACAGAACCTGATTTGGTCAGAATTAAAAAGAACAGATCACCTCGCAAACATGAATGCGCTGCTGTTAACTCACAGAACAAGGTCAGTTTAATGCACGGGAAAACAGCTTAGGAATTATTACTTCTTACTTTTGGAGGAAAAGATCTCTCAGATGAATAATTCATTGCCACAAATGCCACCTCCAGTTTGCTTAGAAACAGCCTTTCAGTGTGGCTACACTTATACCTGTCAATGACTCTGTGAAAGGGCTTCATTTTTAGCTTGGTGAGTGGTTAGTCAAGGTAACCACAGAATGTACATGCAAGATATGTCACTGGCAGGTCAATGGATCCATCTGTTGGATTGTCAGCAAAGTGATAACTGCACGAGGGATGAGATAAAAAGATTTAGAGTCACCGAGTAATACAGGTCCTTCTGCCCAACTCATCCCATGCCAAGCAAGGTGTCTTCCTGAGCTAGTCCCATTTGCCTGCATTTGGCCCACATCCCTCGAAATATTTCCTATCCGTAAAACTATCCAAACGACTTTTAAATGTTGTAGTTGTACCCATCTCCAGAACAAAATAGAACATAGAGTAGTACAGCACAGGAACAGGCCCTTTGGCCCACGATGTTGTGCTAGACTAATTAAGCTAATGATGTCTAATTACACTAACCCCTTCTGCCTGTACATGATCAATATCCCTCGTTTCTCTGCATATTCTTGTTCCTGTCTAAGAACCTCTTAGATCTAAATACTTCTATCATATCTGTCTCCACCACCACCCTTAGCAGCACGTTCCAGCCACCCACCTCTGTGTAAAAACCTTGCCCCGCACATATCGTTTGAATTTTCGCCCTCTCACCTTGAATGCGTACCCTCTACCACCTCCTCTGGGAGCTCGTTCCTTATACCCACCACCCTCTGTGTGAAACAGTTGCCACTCAGCTCCCCTTTAAATCTTTCCCCTCTCACCTTAAATCTCTGCCTTCGGTTGCTGGAGATCTGAACAAAAACAGAGAACACTGGAGACACAGGCGACTACTGATGCTGGAATCCGGAGCCAAAAAACGAGCTGCAGGAGGAATTCGGTGGGTCAGACAGCATCTGTGGAAGCAAAGGGAACATTGACCATCTCTTTGCCTCCTCAGATGTTGCTTGACTCGCTGAGTTTTTCCAGCAGTTGATCTTTTGCACGGAAAAAATCCTGTTTGGTCTCTTCCAGATTCAGAATTTCTATTGAATTCTGGTAAAGGAGGACACAACGCTCCCCGCCATCGAGGACACCTTCAAGAGGCGGTGCCTCAAGAAGGTGGCATCCATCATTAAAGACCCTCACCACATGGGACATGCCCTCTTCACGATACTACCATCAGGAAGGAGGTATAGGAACTTGAAGACCCACACTGAATGTTTCAGGAACAGCTTCTTCCCCTCTGCCATCAGATTTCTGAACGGTCCATGAACCCATGAACACTACCTTGTATTTCGTCTTATGCACTATTTATTTATTTTTGTAACTTATAGTACTTTTTATGTCTTGCACTGTACTGCTGCCGCGAAACAATACATTTCACGACATATGTCAGTGATAATAAACCTGATTCTGATTCTGAAAGCCACTAAGATCTCCCTCCCTTCAGACATCTGAGGTCCACCTTTTGGATTCCCTCCCAAAATCCCCTTTCCACCTCTTTTATGAAGCTCCTCCAAATATCTGCTTTCTTTGGCTTGGCATTCTTCAGTGATTATTTTTATTCCGTGAAGTAATAGAACACTTTGCAATGTTAAATGTGTGTATATAACTGCAACTGGTACACTTTTTAATATTATTATTGTTCTCTCAGATTGGAAGAACTTGCTCAAGTTGTCCATCAATATCGGATATATCCAAATTCCATTTGGGATTTCCTTTCTTTTAGTCACAGAACTGATTTCACAAATAGGTAATGTAAACAATTTTTTAATTGACAGTGAAGCTTGGTTATTGAAATGCCTGTCAACACCTCATCCCCTGGATCCACCTATCGCTTGCCAGCTCTTGATCCACCCTTCCCCTCACCTCTTTCTACTGGCTATCTCCCCTCTACTTTTCCAGTCCAAATGAAGGGTCTCGTCCTGAAAAGTCGACTTGTCTCTCATCCTCCACAGATGCTGCCTGACTCATTGAGTCTGCCCTTCAGCCCTGCAAACCAATGCTAATGGGAGAAGAGTGTAGACGTGTTTACTCACAGACTATGATTTTTCTTTGACGTGAGAATGTGGGTAGAATAAAAAGAATATACGGAGTTAATGTTGAAATGGGTGTTTGATAGTCGGCATGGTTGTGGAGGTCAGAAGGGCTTGTTTTGGTCCTGTATCTCTTTATGACTCTTTAACCTGCCTTGGGTCCAATGGGCTGTAACCTTTTGGACCAATTTCCAATGAGGGACCTTGTCAAAGGGCTCACTGCAATCCATGTAGACCACATCAGCCACGCTACCCTCATCAATACACTGTCATCTCCTCGAAAAATTCAAATGAATTGATCAAACAGGATTTCTCCCTATCAAAGCCATGCTAACTACCTTAGATTAATCATTGCTTTTCCAGATGCAGATTAATCCCATCCCTCAGAATAATTCCCAATAATTTCCCTACCATGGACCTGAGACTGGCCTGTAATTACCTGGTTTATTCCCACTGCCCTCCTTCAATAAAGGTACCATATTTACTGTTCTCCAGTCATCTGGTACCTCGCCTGCGGAAAATGAAGATTTAAAAATCTTAGTACAAGGTAATAAATTGATCGGTATGCAAGACAAATTTTTCACTGTACCTTGGTACAAGTGACAATAATAAACCAATTCTAATTGTAAATCCCTGTACTGGCCCCAGCAACCTGCTCCCTTGCCTCCCATAGCAGCCTGGGATAAATCTCATCAGGTCCTAGGGATTTATTCACCTTTAAACCCATTTAGACATCTTTTACTTTTTCCTTCTTAATGATAATGTGTTTGAGAATTTTACCACTCCCCTCCCTGAATTCTCCAACTACAATGTCTTTATCATCAGTGAATACAGATGAGAAGTACTGATTTAAGATCTTACCTGCATCTTCTGGTTCCATGCATAAATTGCCATTTTGATCCCTATTGGGCCTTACACGTTACCTGGTTAACTTTTTGTCCTGAATATACCTATAAGCTGCTTTGGGATCTTCATTAAACTTGTCCATTAGTGATCTTTCAGTCCAGATGAAGGATCACAACCTAAAACATCAACAGTCCATTTCCCTTTACAGATGCTTGTTGAGTTCCTCCACCAGTTCATTTTTCTGCCCCAGATTCCAGCACCTACAGTCTCTAGTGCCTCCAGTGATATTGCATGCCCTCCTAATTTTCTTTAAGTATCCTACATTTTCCATATTCCCAAAGGACCTCCCCTGTTTCCTGTGGCCCCTTCAGCCCTTCTCTTTGCCCTCCCCCACATTCACGACCTGCCCACCTCCTTCCCTTTATTCCATGGTCTACTGTCCTCTCCTATCCGATTCCTTCCTCTTCAGCCCTTTGCCTCTTCCACCTATCACCTCCCAGCTTCTTACATCGTTCCCTTTTACCCTGCATCCCCCACCCACCTATCTTCCCCCTCTCACCTGGAGTCACCTATCACCTTCCTCCCCCTACTTCCTTATTCCGGCTTCTGCCCTCTTCCTTTCCAGTCCTGATGAAGGGTCTTGACCCCAAACGTCGACTGTTCATTTCCCTTCATAGATGCTGCCTGACCTGCTGAGTTCCTCCAACATCTTGTGTGCGTTTCTCCAGATTTCCAGCATCTGCAGTCTCTCTTGTGTCTCCCCATTTTCAGTTCTCTATATGCCATATCCTTCTTTTTTTACTTTATCCAGCCCTCAATATTCCCTCATCATCTCCTCCAGACAGAACCATCACCAGCCTCTTTCAGGCAAACCTTTACAATCTACATCATAATCTTCCTTGTTCACTTATCAAAGTCATTTCTTTTGTTATCTCTACCATCTCCCTGTCTTAAAACATGTATCGCTTCTAAATTTTCCAAATTCTGATGAAACGTCATCAACCTGAAACATTAACTCTTGTTTTTTCTTACCATAGATGCTGATTGACGTGCTGAGCATTTCTAGAGTTTTTATTACGCTGACAGACTTTCTTCCCTCTAGAAAACCATTCAGGTTATACTGCACTCTCAAGCACAATCTCTCCCTTTGGATATTTGTGTCCTACAATTTGAAACACCTTCCAAAACCTTTAAGAAAATGCTTCAAATGGCTGTGTCTTTGACAAGACATCTTCTACTGTTTGATTACTCTTATGTTGGATTTGGCAATGTCAATTGCAGTTAATAAATGCAACTTGGAACATGTTTTAACATTCATCTTTTTTCCTTAGATTGGGAGGAACTTTTGAAAACATTCATCAATACCAGTTGTATCCAAGTTGAAGTTGGGTTTTTCTTTCTTGTGTTAATTGAAAGTAAATCAAAAACAGGTAAAGTAAATCATTTAATTCCCTTCCTTTGAATTGACAAAGGAACAAGATCAGTGTTGAAGCATCTTTCTGTCTTCACATTTAAAATCTCCTCCACTTCCAGTATTAAAAGCATGAGCTATTATATTATTTTGGCCAATCCTTCAACTGGACTGTGCTGTTCTGTGAGATATTTTACACATGGATCTCAGGAAACTGTACAGAGCTGGTTCATATTGTAAATCCTGTCTCTCGCACACAGAAAGGTCTGAGCACTGGTTCATTTTCAACTGTAGACATTCCCTGTTGCCTCTTCAAAATATTCAGCCAGGATGGTTGAACGTGATCTAGAACATAGAACATAGAACACTACAGCACAGTACTGGCCCTTCGGCCCACAACGTTGTGCCGACATTTTATCCTGCTCTAAGATCAATCTAACCCTTCCCTCCCACATAGCCCTCCATTTCTCTATCATTTATATGTCTATCTAAGAGTGTCTTAAATGTCCCTAATGTATCTGCCCCCACAACCTCTGCCGGCAGTGCGTTCCACACACCCACCACTCTCTATGTAAAGAACTTACCCCTGACATCCCCCTTACACCTTCCTCCAATCACCTTAAAATTATGTCCCCTCGTGTTAGCCATTATCGTCCTGGGAAAAAGTCTCAACCTGGAACAAAATAAATTTTACTCTCATAGAGTCACAGAGTTGCTGACCATTATGTCCATCTACATAATCCCATTTTCCCACATTAGGACCTTACCTTTCTGTGCAGGCACAAGAGACTGCAGATGCCAGAAATCTGGTGCAACACACAGAAAGCTGGAGGAACTCAGCGAGTCAGGCAGCCTCTATGGAGGGAAATGGATGGTTGATGTTTTGGGTCAAGACCCTTCATATGGACTGGAAAGAAAGAGGGAAGATAGCCGGATAGGTGGAGCAAGATCTGGCAGGTGATAGGTAGATCCAGGTGAGGGGGGGGGGGGGGGTGATAGGCAGATGGGGGAGGGGGGATGAGTGGGAATGATGTCAGAAGCTGAAAGCTGATAGGTGAAATTGACAGAGGGCCGAAGAAGATGGGAATCCGAAAGGAGAGAATTGTGGACCATGGAATAAAGGGCAGGAGGTGAGGAAGGGAACCGGAGGGAGGAATGTGTGGGTGATGGGCAGGTGGAGAGGGCGGAGGAGGGGAAAAGAGAAGGGGTGATGGGGCCAGTGGGATAAGGGAAAATGGAGGCAGAGAGGAGTGGTTACCAGAAGTTAGAGAAATCAATGTTCATGCTGTCAGGTTACCAAGGCGGAACACGACGTGCTGTTTAGAGGAACAGCACCTCATATTCCGCCTGGTGTCTATCTGTGTCTAGCTTCAACTGTGCCTTGCCTGTTTAAACGGTTGTTTAAATGCCTCTTAACTATAGTAATTGTATCTGATTCCAGCACCTCCCCTGGCAATATGTTCCATATATCAACCACCCTCTGTGTAAAAGAACTTATCCCTCAGATGCCCTTTAAAACTCCTTCCTCTCACCTTAAACCTATGTCTCCCTTGTTTTTGATGTCCATCCTTTATAAATCCTCTTTATTAAATGAAGCTTCTCCAAGTAGCTCAGAATTTTTTCCCTGTTTATTGTCTCTAAAGGTGCCCCCATATTTGTCACTTTCCAGCCATGTGTTTCCTTCCTTATGTCTCAATAGTTTCAGAGGATTTATGGCAAGCCTTTTGCATTGAGGTTGGAAATGGGGATGTCTTGTGATGAGGCAGCATCTGTGGAGAGAGAAACAAAGATAACATTTAACTTTGATGACTTCTCAATAGAGCTGGGAGCCGCAGTGTGTTGTTTAAATTGTAGAGAAAGAGGAGGGATGGCCAGAACAAAGGGAATATCTGTGGTTGAGCAGAGACCGAGGGAGACTGAATGACACAAAATGGAGGTGGTGCTGGCTGAGGGAGTGTGTTCTGTCTGGAGGAGAAGCAAATAGAAGTGAAAATAGAGAAGTAGAAAGAAGAAAGAAAGTAATGCTGGAATTTTTAGGTATATAAAACTACAGATGCTGGAAATGTGAAACAGAATATCACAATTTGGTGAATGGCGTGTGGCATGCTTGCCTTTATTAGTCGAGGCATTGAGTTCAAGAGTCAGGAAGTTATGTTGCTGCTTTAATAACTCTGGTTAGGCCTCAGCTAGGGTATTGCATTCAATTCTGGTCGCCCCGTTACAGGAAGGATGTGGAGGCTTTGGAGAGGGCTTAGGTTCACCAGGATGCTGCTTGGATTAGAGGGCATGTGCTATAAGGAGAGGTTGGACAAACTTGGATTGTTTTCTCTGGAGCAGCGGAGGCTGAGGGGAGATCTGATAGAAGCTTATCAGATTATGAGAGGCATAGCTAGAGTAGACAGCCAGTATCTTTTGATTAAAGCTGAAATATCTAATACTAGAGAGCATGCATTTAAGGTGAGAGGGAGTAAGTTCAAAGAAGATGTGTGGGGCAAGTTTTTTTACACAGAGTGTGGTGGGTGCCTGGAATGTGCTGCCAGGGGTGGTATTGGCTTTGGTTTATAATTGTCACTTGTACTGAGGTACAGTGAAAAACTTGTCTTGCAAACCCATCATACAGGTCAATTCATTACACAGTGCAGTTACATTGAGTTAGTACAGACTGCATTGATGTAGTACAGGTAAAACTAATAATAGTACAGAGTAAAGTGTCACAGCTACAGAGAAAGTGCAGTGCAATAAAGTGCAAGGTCACAACAAGGTAGATCGTGAGGTCATAGCCCATCTCATCCTACAAGGGAACCGTTCAATAGTCTTATCACAGTGGGATAGAAGCTGTCCATAAGTCTGGTGGTATGTGCCCTCAGGCTCCTGTATCTTCTACCTGATGGAAGAGGAGAGAAGAGAGAATGTCCCGGGTGGGTGGGGTCTTTGATTATGCTGGCTGCTTCACCAAGACAACGAGAGGTAAAGACAGAGTCCAAGGAGGGGAGGCTGGTGTCCGTGATGCGCTGGGCTGTGTCCACAACTCTCTGCAGCTTCTTGCGGTCCTGGGCAGAGCAGTTGCCGTACCAAGCCGTGATACATCCAGATAGGATACTTTCTGTGGTGCATCAGGAAAAGTTGGTGAGAATCAAAGGGGACAAACCAAATTTTTTTAGCCTCCTGAAGAAGTAGAGGCGCTGGTGAGCTTTCTTGGCCGTGGCATCTACATGATTTGACCAGGACAGGCTGTTGGTGATGTTCACTCCCAGCAACTTGAAGCTCTCAATCCTCTCGACCTCAGCATCATTGATGTAGACAGGTGCATGTACACCGTCCCCTTTCCTGAAGTCAATGACCAGCTCTTTTGTTTTGTTGACATTGAGGGAAATGTTGTTCTCATGACACCATTCCACTAAGCTCTCTATCTCCTTCCTGTACTCCGACTCATCACTGTTTGAAATACGGCCTACAACAGTGGTATCATCTGCAAACTTGTAGATGGAGTTAGAGCAGAATCTGGCCACACAGTCATGAGTGTATAGGAAGTAGAGTAGAGGGCTGAGGACGCAGCCTTGTGGGGCACCGGTGTTGAGAATAATCGTGCCGGAGGTCTTGCTGCCTATCCTCACTGATGGCGGTCTGTTTGTTAGAAAGTCAAGGATCCATTTACAGGGGGAGGTGTTGAGTCCTAGGTCTCAGAGTTTGGTGACAAGCTTGCTTGGGATTATCGTATTGAAGGCAGAGCTGTAGTCAATAAACAATAGTCTAACGTATGTGCCTTTACTATCCAGATGCTTCAGGGCTGAGTGTAGGGCCAGGGAGATGGCATCCACTGTAGACCTGTTTCGGCGATAGGTGAATTGCAATGGGTCCATGTTGTCTGGGAGGCTGGAGTTGATGTGTGCCATGACCAACCTCTCAAAGCACTTCGTGATGGTGGATGTCAGAGCCACTGGTTGGTTGTCATTAGTGGTGGAGGCAGATATGATAGGGACGTTTAAGAGGCTTTAATAGACACTTGAACATGCAGAGCATGGAGGGATATGGACATTGTGTAGTTAGAAGGGAATAGTTTAGCTAGGCATTTAGAAGATAAGATATCCTTATTAGTCACATGTACAACAAAACACGAAGTAAAATACATCTTTTTGCGTAGAATGTTTTGGGAGCAGCCCGCAAGTGTTGCCACGCTTCCGGCGCCAACATAGCATGCCCACAACTTCCTACCACAACTAACCTGTACATCTTTGGAGTGTGGGAGGAAACCGGAGCACTCAGAGGAAACCCATGCAGACATGGGGAGAACGTACAAACTCTTTACAGACAACGGCAGGAATTGAACCCGGGTCGCTGGTGCTATAATAGCGTTTCGCTAACTGCTACACTACTAGTTTAATTAGTTTAGCACAACATCGTGGGCTGAAGAGCCTGTTCCTGTGCTGTATTGTTCTATGTTCTACGTAAATAGAAAATGTTCGGCAAATCAAGAGTATCTATTGAAAGGGAGTTAATATTTGTGGCTGATGACCTGGCCAGATCTAATACAAAGTGTTATCTGACATTGCTGAATTCAGTCTCCATTTCCGAGGGTTGCAACATGCCCAATCAAAGGATGAAATACTGAACCTTCAGATGATAGAGGGGGAGGGATGAAAGGGGGAGGAGTGGCATTACTAGTCAGGGAAAATATCACAGCTGTGCATAGACGGGACAGCCTGGAGGTCTCGTCTACAGAGGCCATATGGGTGGAGCTGAGGAACAGGAAGGGTGTGAACACACTAATAGGGTTGTATTATAGACCGCCCAATAGTCAGAGAGAATTGGAGGAACAAATCTGTAGAGAGATAGCAGACCGATGTAAGAAACAGAAAGTTGTAATAGTAGGGGATTTTAACGTTCCACATATTGACTGGGACTCCCACAGTGTGAAAGGGCAGGATGGCTTGGAATTCGTCAAATGTGTTCAGGAAAGTTTTCTACGTCCATATATAGAGGTACCAACGAGAGAGAATGCAATACTTAATCTCCTATTAGGGAACCGGACAGGTCAGGTGACAGAAGTATGTGTCGGTGAACATTTTGGGTCCAGTGACCATAATGTCATTAGTTTCAAGTTAATTATGGATAAGGATAGGTCTGGTCCTCGGGTTGAGGTCTAAATTGGAGAAAGGCCAATTTTGTGGAAATGAGAAAGGACCTAGGAAGAGTGGATTGGGATAAGTTGTTTTCTGGCAAGGATGTGCTCAGTAAGTGGAAGGCCTTCAAAGGTGAAATTTTGGGAGTACAGAGTTTTCATGTTCCTGCCAGGATTAAAGGCAAAGTTAACAGGCATGGCGAACATTGGTTTTCAGGGGATATTGGTCACTTGGTTAAGAAAAAGAGAGAGGTGTATAGCAGGTATAGGCAACTAGGAACAAATGAGGTACTTGAAGAGTATAGAAAATGTAAGAAAATACTAAAGAAGGAAATCAAGAAGGCAAAAAGAAGACATGAGGTTGCTCTTGGCAGATAATGTGAAGGTAAACCCGAAGGGTTTCTGCAAGTTTATTAAGAGTAAAATGATAGTAAGGGACAAAATTGGTCACCTAGAAGATCAGAGTGGTCGGCTATGTGTGGAGCCTCAGGAGAAGGAAGGAGATCTTAAACAGTTTTTTTGCATCAGTATTGACTCAGGAAACTGGCATAGTGGATATGGAAGGAAGGGAAACAAGCAGTAGTGTCATGGAACATATAGAGATTAAAGAGGAGGAGGTGCCTGCTGCCTTACAACAAATAAAGTTAGATAAATCCCCCAGGCCTAACATGATACTTCCTCAGACCTTGAATGAGACTAGTGTAGAAATTGCAGGGGCCCTGGCAGATATATTTAAAATGTCCTTAACCATGGGTGCGGTGCCGGAGGACTGGAAGGTAGCTCATGTTGTTTCGTTGTTTAAATAAGGCTCTAAAAGTAAACCAGGTAATTACAGGCCGGTGAGCCTGACATCAGTAGTGGGTAAATTATTGGAAGGTGTTCTGAGAGATCAGATATACAAGTATTTGGACAGCCAAGGGTTGATTAAGGATAGTCAGCATGGTTTTGTGCGGGGTAGATTGTGTTTAACTAATCTTGTAGGGTTTTTCGAGGAGGTTACCAAGAAAGTAGATGAAGGAAAGGCTGTGGATGTTGTCTACATGGACTTTAGTAAGGCTTTTGACAAGGTCCCACATGGGAGGTTAGCTCAGAAGGTTGAGACACTAGGTATCCATGGAAAGGTTGTAAACTGGATTCGAAATTGGCTGTGTGGGAGAAGACAGAGAGTGGTAGTGGATGATTGTTTCTTAGACTGGAGGCCTGTGACTAGTGGTATGCCTCAGGGATCTGTGCTGGGGCCATTGTTGTTTGTTGTCTGTATCAATGATCTAGATGATAATGTGGTAAATTGGATCAGCAGGTTTGCTGATGACACTAAGATTGGAGGCGTAGTAGACAGCGAGGAAGGCTTTCAAAGTTTGCAAAGGGATCTGAACCAACTGGAAGAATAGGCCAGAAAATGGCAGATGGAATTTAATGCAGACAAGTGTGAGGTGTTGCATTTTGGAAGGACAAATCAAGGTAGGACATACACAATAAATGGTAGGGCACTGAGGAGTGCGGAGGAACAAAGGGATTTGGGAGTTCAGATACATAATTCCCTGAAAGTGGTCACAGGTAGACAGGGTTGTAAAGAAAGCTTTTGGCATCCTGGCATTCGTAAATCAAAGTATTGAGTATAGGAGTTGGGATGTTATGCTGAGGTTGTATAAGACATTGGTGAGGCCAAATTTGGAGTATTGTGTGCAGTTCTGGTCACCTAACTACAGGAAGGATATTTGTAAGATTGAAAGAGTGCAGAGGAGAATTACTAGAATGTTGTCGAGTCTTCAGGAGTTGAGTTACAGGGAAAGATTGAACAGGTTGGGACTTTATTCCTTGGAGCGTAGAAGAATGAGGGGAGATTTGATAGAGGTTTACAAAATTATGAGGGGTATAGACAGAGTTAATGCGAGCAGGCTCTTTCCACCTAGATTAGGAGAGATAAGTACAAGAGGACATGGCTTTAGGGTGAAAGGGGAAAGGTTTAGGGGGAACTTCACTCAGAGAGTGGTGGGAGTGTGGAACAAGCTGCCATCTGATGTGGTAAATGTGGGCTCACTCAAGTTTTAAGAATAAATTGGATGGGAGAGGTCTGGAGGGTTATGGACTGGGTGCAGGTCAATGGGACTAGCGGAATAAAGTTTCGGCACAGACTAGAAGGGCCGAATGGCCTGTTTTCTGTGCTGTAGTGTTCTATGGTTTTATGGTTCTATGATGCTGGGCTTTGTTGGAACAGTGTAGGAGGCCAGTGAAAGGGAACTCAGGAGTGGGAGTGGGATGGAGTAACTGGAAGCGCCAGATTAAGTGTTTCTGAATCCACCAATTCAGAACTCTATTTCACTGAGTAAGTAATAACCAGAGTTTGCCTAAACTTTCCACCAAAATATCTGTTGTGTGTCCCCTGCCTTTTCAGCTGTCTAGGTCCCACATCTTGCATTCTCTCCCCAAGTCCTTTTACGACCTCCATTAACAACTCTTCTAATACCTGCTTCTTTAGCTTGGCCTCTTTATTGCTTGGTGACTGTTCTGTTAAGATACCTGGGACATTTGACAATGTTAAATCTGATGTATAAATTAACATTTTTTCCTCAGCTCAAAGGAATCTGTTGCAGATATTCATCCAAACCAATTGTATGCAAGTTGGAGCCGGGTTTCTCTTTCTTGTTCAAACAGAACTGGTTTCAAATAGTGGTAACGTAACCATTTCCTACTTTTTCTTTGAATTGACTGTAAAGCAAGGTGAAAAATCTTCAAATCTTTTTCAGTTTTCATATATAAAATCTACTCCATTTCCAGAATTACATGAACTGATTATTCGACCGAACATTGAACTTGCCAGTCGCCTTCATGACATGTGGATCTCAGGTGAGTGTGCAGTGCTGACCTAAATAGCATTCCTTACTCTTGCCCACTGAAAACTTTGTGCATATCTCACAGCGCCAGTTCAACAGTAGTGTAAATTGTGGTAAACTAAAAGAAGAAAATACGTGTTCAGTTGAACATGGGCTTTGAGATCGTGTGACAAAATGGTCCCCATAGTTCTATAAATTGTTCTCCCTAGTGTAGCAGTTAGCGTAACGCTATTACAGCGCCAGCGACCCGGGTTCAATTCTGGCTGTCGTCTTTAAGGAGTTTATACGTTCTCCCCGTGTCTGCATGTGTTTCCTCCTGGTGCTCCGGTTTCCTTCCACATTCCAAAGACGTACCGGTTAGGAAGTTGTGGGAATGCTGTGTTGGTGCCCGAATCGTGGCCGCACTTGCAGGCTGCCCCCAGAACACTCTAAGCAAAAGGTGGATTTCACTGTGTCTTTCGATGTACATGTGACTAATAAAGATATCTAATCTAATCTGCTAAATTCCTTTAGGATATCCCTTACAATACCTTCCTTGGATTTCCATTCTATTGTGAAGCAATTGGAATATTTGACAATGTTAATTATGTTTAACAGAATGTGTTTCAACACTTTTTTCCCCAGATTGGAAGAAATTGTTGCAGACTTTCATCAACACCAATTGTGTACAAATTGGAGCTGGGTTTTTCTTTCTTGTTCTTACAGAACTGGCTTCAGAAACAGGTAAGATATTTTAGAACATAAATACTAAGGAAACCCAGTGTCCCCCTCTCCACAGATAGACCAGAAACAGAGATCCGCTGGTCCTTACCTTTCACCCCTCTGCGCCTAACATATCGTCCTTTGCTACTTCCACCAGCTTCACCGACAAAAGCAATGTTGAGGTAGAGGAGGCCCTGTCCGCAATAGGCATCTTGAGCTTCCGGTCGCACGTTATTTCAGCTGCCCTCCCCATTCCCACACCGACCTGTCTGTCCTCGGCTTTCTCTATTGCCACAGTGAGGCCAAATGGAACAGCACCTCATATCCTGCCGGGGGGGTGGCGGGAGTCTACAGCCCAACGGCATGAACATTGATCTCTCCGATTTCAGTTAACCCTCTCCCCCTTTTCTCTCTCCCCCTCTGTCCCTTTTCTCTCTCCCCCTGATCTGCCCAGTTCCTCCTACACCCACCCCAGACTCCCATCACCCCGTTTCTTTCCCCTTCTTCATCTACTCCATCTGCCCGTCACCCACACACTCCTCCCACTGGGTCCCCTCCCCTCTGCCCTCCCCACCTGTCTTATTTGGTGCCATGCTCCACCTTCCTTTCATATCACCTCCCGGCCTCTTCCCTCCTCCATCTGCCAATCACCCCTCCTCACCTGGATCCACCTGCCAGCTCCTGCCCCACCTCCTTTATACACTGGCTATCTCACCTCTATCTTTCAGTCAGATAAAGGGTCTCAATCCCCCCACAGATGCTGCCTGAGTTCCTCCAGCATCTTGTTTGTTGCTCCAGATTCCAGCATCTGGAGTCTTCTGGGTCTCCATCTGGACTGGTTCACCCTACCTATCACCTCCCCTTCGTCTACCTGGCTCCCTCTGCCTATCATCAGTCCCTCATCTTTCACCAATCAGCCTGCTGTCTCACCCCTCCCTCTCACTTCTATACACTGGCTATCTTCCCCTCTACATCTCGGTCCTGATGCAGGGTTTCGAACCAAAATGTTGACCATCCCTTTGTCTCCATGGATGTACCCAGCCCGCTGTTCCTCCAGTCTGTCTGTCTCGTTAAAGCAGCCAGCATAATTATAGCCCTCACCCATCCCAGACGTTCTCTCTTCTCCCCTCTCCCATCAGGCAGAAGATACAGAAGCACGTACCACCAGGCTCAAGGACAACTTCTATCCTGCTGTTATAAGATAAGATAAGATAAGATAAGATACCTTTGTTAGTCACATGTACATTGAAACACATAGTGAAATGCATCCTTTGCGTAGAGTGTTCTGGGGGCAGCCCGCAAGTGTCACCACAATTCCGGCGCCAACATAGAATGCCCATGACTTCCAAACCCGTATGTCTTTGGAATGTGGGAGGAAACTGGGGCACCTGGAGGAAACCCACAAAGACACGGGGAGAACGTACAAACTCCTTACAGACAGTGGCCAGAATTGAACCCGGGTCGCTGGCGCTGTAATATCATTACACTAACCGCTACACTACCGTGCCTGCCCTCAGACTATTGAACAGTTCCTTAGTACAATAAGATCTCTTGACCTCGCAATCTACATTGCTATGACCTTGTGCCTTATTGTCTACCTGCACTGCACTTTCTCTGTAGCTGTGACACTTTGCATTCTGTGCAAGGTAGCATAGTGGTTAGCATAATGCTTTACAGCGCCAGCGACCCGGGTTCAATTCCGGCCACTGTCTGTAAGGAGTTTGTACGTTCTCCCCGTGTCTTTGTGGGTTTCCTCCAGGTGCCCCAGTTCCCTCCCACATTCCAAAGACGTACAGGTTAGGAAGTTATGGGCGTGCTATGTTGACACCGGAAGCGTAGCGACACTTGCGGGCTGCCCCCCAAAATCACTACGCAAAAGATGTATTTCACTGTGTGTTTCGATGTACATGTGACTAATAAAGATCTTATCTTATCTTGTTCTACCTTGTACTGCCTCAATGCACTGTGTAATGAATTGACCTGTACGAACGGTATGTAAGACAAGTTTTTCACTGTACCTCAATACAAGCGACAATAATAAATCGATTCCAATTCCAATTCCCGTACTTTCTCAGCCATGATTTACTTTTGGACACAACACTACAATCGTTCTTGGCTGGTAACACTCACAGCTAAGCAGCACTTGGCACATTTACACTCATGTATTCCAACCTTGTTCTTTCCAAACTCCAAACTCATAGCCTCCCTTCTTCTGCTCCCATTAATTACAGTACAACATCTCTGGTACCATCCAAGATTTCCACTTATTCTTCTTCTCTGC
This sequence comes from Pristis pectinata, assembly GCF_009764475.1. Classification (NCBI taxonomy): domain Eukaryota; kingdom Metazoa; phylum Chordata; class Chondrichthyes; order Rhinopristiformes; family Pristidae; genus Pristis; species Pristis pectinata. The sequence goes on along the minus strand of NC_067406.1, from coordinate 10,757,084 downwards.
AATTGCCTGCTGCTGCCCAACCACATGCCAATTTTACTTCATCCTTACTTAGTGACACAAGGGAACCCATTCCAGCCAATGAAATATTCAGACCCAGACATTTTCCCCTCTAGCTTCTTGCAGGCTGATTTCACTGTCCAGCTGTAGTTGGCATTCCAGCAATTTAAAAAGCCAGAACAAAACTTGTGTATACCATGAGATGGACTCTGACCTCACAATCTACCTTGTTGTGACCTTGCACCTTATTGCACCGCACTTTCTCTGTAGCTGTGACACTTTGTACTGTTATTGTTTTTACCTGTACTACCTCAATACACTCTGTACTAACTCAATGTAACTGCACTGTGTAATGAATTGACCTGTACGATTGGTATGCAAGACAAGCTTTTCACTGTACCTCGGTACAAGTGACAATAACAAATCAATAGCAATATCAATAACAATAACTGTTCAGGTGGTTGAACAAAAGGCTTGTCATGGAATCGTAAAGGGATACAGGCAACCCCGGCGTTGTAGGGGAGTTGTGTTCCGAGATGATGATCTATATCCCAACTTTCCATAATGCAAAGCTCTGTCATCTCCACATACGTCAAGAAACGCAAGTTGAAAAGAAAATTGCCTTGATTCATTTACTTTATTTTCACATGAATTCTATGAGTGTGAATTTTATTCCCTATCTCAAACTTTTGGGTAGTGATTTGTGAATTCTATAAAGGCGAAATTCCATAACCCAAATGGCCGTAACGTGGGGGTCACCTGTACTGCATGGAATCAAACCCTTTAGCCCATCAAGTCTGTGCCAACCAGCAAGCGTCCATTTGAACTCTAATCATGCTCTGACCCACTTTGTTCTTCCCATGTGCCCATCCACTCTATCCCCACACCACCCACATTCTGTCACCCATCTACACACTTGGGGTAATTTACATTCACCTCCCAATCTGACGTATCTTTGGGATGTGGGAGAAAGCCAGAACCTCCGTGGGAAACCTGCACAGCCACAAGAGGAATGTGCAAATTCCACACAGACAGCACTGGAGGAATTGATATTGGTTTATTATTGTCACTTGTATGGAGGTACAGTGAAAAACTTGTCTTGCATACCGTTCATACAGATCAATTCATTACACAGTGCAGTTACATTGAATCAGTACAGAGTGCATTGAGGTAGTACAGGTAGAAACAATAACAGTACAGAGTAAAGTGTCAGGATTGAACCCAGGTCACTGAAGCTGTGAGGCAGTGGCTGCACTACTGTGCCATGTGATTGTGGTGTGTGTGTGTGTGTGTGTGTGTGTGTGTGTGTGTGTGTGTGTGTGTGTGTGTGTGTGTGTGTGTGTGTGTGTGTGTGTGTGTGTGCGCGCGTGTGTATATGCGCTGTGTGTGCGTGTGTGTGTATGTGTGCGTGTGTGTGTGTGTGTGTGTGTGCGCGCGCGCACGCGTGTATGCGTGTGTGTTGCTAAAAGCCCATAAATGTAAAATATTGACAGTCTGAGCGTCACTGCTCAATCACCTTAGCAGTTCGAGACTTCTTCCTCAGCTCCAGGAACAAGCTCTTTACTCTATGTATGTTCTTCAGCATGCTGTTGTGTTGGTGTTGTGGAAGGTTGGATTGTACTGGCTGAACAGGTAAAGAAAGGTGTGTTCATCTTTGCTGGCACCATCAAACCTCTCCCTCTACTGAAGCTCAAGTTCAAGTTTATTGTCATGGGCATAAATGAGTATAAGTACCACAAAAACTCGCTTTTTGCAACAGCAAAACAAATATAGATTACATGGTAGACATGGTAGTGCGGTGGTTAGCACCAGCGACCCGGGTTCAATTCCCACCACTGTCTGTAAGGAGTTTGTATGTTCTCCCCGTGTGTCTGCGTGAGTTTCCTCTGGGTGCTCTGGTTTCCTCCCACATTCCAAAGACGTATGGGTTAGGAAGTTGTGGGCATGCCGTGTTGGTGCTGGAAGCGTGGCAACACTTGTGGGCTGCCCCCAGAACACTACGCAAAAAGATGTATTTCACTCTGTGTTTCAATGTACGTGACTAATAAAGAAATTTTATCTTATAAACTAAAGTTAACATAAATTATACATAACTTTCATGACAAAATAAACAAAAATAACATAACACAGAATGAAGCCGTTGAAACTCATGCGTATAACCACCCATCTCCAGGTGTGCCTGACAGTGTACTTGGGGCAGTCCCTCGATCCCAACCCTCGCTTCCTTCACTGGGATGTGGAACGACAAATGAAATAGCAGTTCTGTTACTGTTAAACGTGAATTATTTGTTTAAATCTGCATTGCATCACAATATGTCAGATCAAATTCAGTGAAAAACCTTTTCTCAATTTTCCAGGTAGCACTTGGGCCAACTTTCAAATCCTGTTCCTCAAGTGGACAAAATGGTCGACAGAATACACGACGGAGCTGTGAATGATAGCCGACTTCATCGACAATTATCACAAAGGGGCCACCATTGTGAATGTCGCAGCCTCTTCTGCAGGGCTTGCAGGAGGAATTCTAAGCATCGCAGGATTAATCACCGCTCTTTTCGCAATGGATGGCTCGTTACTGCTCGCTGGGGTGGGAATGACTTTGGGTGTGGCTGGAGGGGTGGCAAAAGTTGCAGCCTATGTTACTGATAATGTCACACATAAGAGTAAATGGAAACGAGTGAATGAAATTGTAGGAGAGTACATAAAAGGGACTGAACACCTGACGAATGAATTAGTTCCGATCAACAACGCAATTCACTTAATGATTGACGATAAAGAGATGGATTTAGCTAAAAAGGTATTGATAAATGCAACTTGGACTGTGGCAAGCAGCATGACCTGTGCTTCTGCAGTAACTTCAGCAGTGACCAGAAATACCTTGGGACCTTTTGTAGCTGTTTCAGGAATTCTGTCGGCACTCGCTGTAGCGTGGGATCTCTGTTCCATAGTGGAGGAAGCAAGGGAGTTTCACAGAGGGAGGAGGACAGAAATTGCTCAGATGGTCCGACAGATAGCTCAACATATGGAAGATGAGGTTCAGTATATAGAGAGTGAAATATCAAAGTGTGGAATTGATGATAAAGATCTGATTACATTTCTCAGTGAGCATAAAAGCCAAAATAATTTCATTGATCTCATGAGAAAACTCTTCCGAAATCAATAAAGATATTTCTTATCTTTATGCAGTTGTGGTTGCTGTGTTATAGGAAGGATGGGATTAAGTTAGAGAGAGTACAGAAAAAATTCACAAGGATATTTACTGGACTGGAAGGCTTGAGTTATAAGGCAAGGTTGGGTCAGCTGGGAGTGTTTTCCCTGGAGCAAAGGAGGCTGAGAGGTGACCTTATAGAGGTTTATAAAATTATGAGGGGCATGGATAGGGTAGATAGTCAGTCTTTTTCCCAGGGTAGGGGAGTCTAAAACAAGATAATGTAAAGGTGAGAGAGGAAAGGTTTAAAGGGGATCTGAGGGGTAAGTTTTTCATACAGAGGATGGTGGGTATATGGAGCGAACTGCCAGAGGAGGTGGCGGAGGCAGGAGTAGTTACAACATTTAAAACACATTTGGACAGGTACATGGGTTCCGTAGTAACTCCTGGAGGGTGCATAATGGGCTCCATAGTAATACCTGGATGGGTTCTGCAGTAACTCCTGGAGGGTCTGCAATGGGTTCTGTAGTAACCCTTGGAGGTTTTGCAATGGGTGCTGTAGCAAATCGGAAGGTCCATCATGGGCTCTATAGTAACTCTTGGAGGGTCTGCAATGGGATCCACAGTCTGAAGCTCCAATTCCTACTCAGGTTGCGGCAGGCGATGGCAAGACCAGTGTCTGTTCCCATCCAAATCCGGCGTTCAGATCTGGCTGAACTTTTTAAGTTAAACCCTTGCAGCATGTAATGCAGCATTTTTGCCGATTCTCAGATGGGGCATGGGTCTCATTAGCACATGCCAGCATTTGGTACCCATCCCCTTGGGCAACCACCTTAATGAATGGTTACAGTCCTTGCAGGGAAGATTGCCCAACTGCGCAATTAAGTGACGACGTGCAGAATTTTGGAAACAACGGTTGTTAAGTGTGTCTACGGTGCATGATGTGCAGAGAGTTGCAGGGTTGCTGCTCCCATGTGTCACTGCCCATGTCTTTCCAAGTGGTAAACATCACAAATATTTTGAAGACGTTTTGCCAAGGTGCTGTAGGACCTTTTGTAAGTAGTAACCCACCACTGCACCATGCATCATGGTGCAGAGAGCGAATCTTCAACATTGCCTCGGGATCGAGGAGGACTTGTTTCCACTGTGGTTTTGGGGGTCCCAATGGGGCTAATTTGACCAGTGTGGGAACAGCAAAATCTTTTCACAGATGGAGCAGGAAGTGGGTGATGGGGCAGGTAGTTTGCTCCTTCGGCTGCTCACATGGGACTTCTACACAAGATAAGATTTCTTTATTAGTCACATCTACATCGAAACACACAGTGAAATGCATCTTTTGCATAGAGTGTTCTGGGGGCAGGCCGCAAGAGTCGCCACGCTTCCGGCGCCAACATAGCATGCCCACAACTTCCTAACCCTTACTAACCCGTACGTCTTTGGAATGTGGGAGGAAACCGGAGCACCTGGAGGGAACCCACGCAGACATGGGGAGAACGTACAAACTCCTTACAGACAGCGGCAGGAACTGCACCCGGGTCGCTGCCGCTGTACTAGTGTTACACTAACCGCTACACTATCATGCCTGCTATATTCCCCATACATGGCCTTGAAAGACTCTAGAAAACATGGACCACTTCTCGTATCTCAGGAGCTACCTTGGCATGTCCCCTTTGACCCTCACCAATTTTTATCTATTCACCATTGAAAACATCCCATCTGGATGCATCATAGCTTGGTTTGCCTAAGACTGCAAGAAACTGCAGAGTTATGGACACAGCTCAGCATATCACGGAAGCCAGCCTCCCCTCCATGGACAGGGATAGGAGCAAAGAGGATGGGAGATATTTAATTGGGGAAAGGCAAATTATGAGGCTATAAGGCTAGAACTTGAGAGTGTCAATTGGGATGACTTTTTTGAAGGGAAATGTACTACGGAGATGTGGTCGGTGTTCGGGGATCTCTTGCAGGATGTTAGGGATAAATTTGTCCTGGTGAGGCAGAGAAAGAATGGCAGGGTGAAGGAACCATGGGTGAAAAGAGAGGTGGAACAACTAGTTAGGAAGAAGAACGCAGCATACATAAGGTGTAAGCAGCAAGGATCAGATAGGCCTGTGAGGAATACAGAGTAGTAAAGAAGGAACTTAAGAAGGGGCCGAGGAGAGCAAGAAGGGGACATGAAAAGGCTTTGGAGAGTAAGGTTAAGGAGAATCCCAAGGCTTTTTTCTTGTACGTGAAGAGCAGAAGGATGACGAGAGTAAAGGTAGGTCCGATTAGAGACAAAGGTGGGAAGATGTGCCTGGAAGCTGTGGAAGTGGGTGAGGTTCTCAATGAATACTTCTCTTCAGTATTCACCAAGGAGAGGGGCCTTGATGACACTGAGGACAGTGTTGGTAAGGTTAATGTTCTAGAGCATGTAGGTATCAAGAGAAAGGATGTGTTGGAACTGTTAGAAAATATTAGGACAGATAAGTCGCCGGGGCCTGACGGAATATTCCCCAGGCTGTTTCGCGAGTCGAGGAAGGAGTCTGCTGAACCGTTGGCTAGGATCTTTGAGTCCTTGTCCATGGGAATGGTACCGGAGGATTGAAGGGTGGCAAATGTTGTCCCCTTATTCAAAAAAGGTAGTAGGGATAGTCCAGGGAATTACAGACCAGTGAACCTTATGACTGTGGTAGGCAAGCTGTTGGAAAGGATCCTAAAAGACAGGATCTATGAGCATTTAGAGAATCATGGACTGATTAGGGACAGCCAGCATGGCTTTGTGAAGGGTTCTTTGAGGAGGTGACCAGGAAGATTGATGAGGGTACTGCAGTGGATGTGGTCTACATGGATTTTAGTAAGGCGTTTGACAAGGTTCCACATGGTAGGCTTCTTCAGAAGGTCAGAGGGCATGGGATCCAGGGAGGGTTGGCCGTGTGGATTCAGAATTGGCTTGTCTGTAGAAAGCAGAGGGTTGTGGTGGAGGGAGTGCATTCAGATTGGAGGGCTCTGACTAGCGGTGTCCCACAAGGACCAGTTCTGGGACCTCTGCTTTTCGTGATTTTTATTAATGACTTGGATGAGGGGATAGAAGGATGGGTTGACAAGTTTGCAGACGACACAAAGGTTGGTGGTATTGTGGATAGTGTGGAGGGCTGTCGAAGCTTACAGAGGGATATTGATAGGATGCGGAGCTGGGCTGAGAAGTGGCAGATGGAGTTCAATCTGGAGAAGTGTGAGGTGTTACACTTTGGAAGGACAAACTCCAAGGCGGAGTACAAGGTTAATGGCAGGATTCTGGGGAGTGTGGAGGAGCAGAGGGATCTGGGGATTCATATCCACAGATCACTGAAAGTTGCCTCGCAGGTGTGTAGGGTAGTTAAGAAAGCTTATGGGATGTTAACTTTCATAAGTTGTGGGATCAAGTTTAAGAGCCGCGAGGTAATGATGCAGCTCTACAAAACTCTGGTTAGGCCGCACTTACTGTGTCTAGTTCTGGTCGCCTCATTGTAGGAGGGATGTGGAAGCGTTGGAAAGGATGTAGAGGAGATTTACCAACATGCTGCCTGGATTGGAGAGTATGGATTATGAGGAGAGACAAAGAGAGCTGGGGCTTTACTCATTGGAGAGGAGGAGGATGAGAGGAGACATGATAGAGGTGTACAAAATATTGAGAGGAATAAATAGAGTGTACAGCCAGCGCCTCTTTCCCAGGGCACCAATGCTCAGTACAAGGAGGAATGGCTTTAAAGTAATAGGTGGGAAGTTCAAGGGAGATATCAGAGGGAGGTTTTTCACCCAGAGAGTGGTTGGTGCATGGAATGCTCTGCCTGAGGTGGTGGAGGCTGATATATTGGTCAAGTTCAAGAGATCGTTAGATAAGCATATGGAGGAATTTAAAATAGGAGGAATTTAAAATAGGGGGAATATGTGGGAGGAAGGTGTTAGATAGCCTTAGGCATGGTTTAAAGGTCAGCACAACATGGTGGGCTGAAGGGCCTGTATTGTGCTGTATTGTTCTATGGTTCTATGGTTCCCCTCATGGACTCTTTCTGCACTTCTCGCTGCCTCCGTAAAGCAGCCAACGTAATCAAAGGTCTCACCCTCTCCGGACATTTTCTCTTCTTCCCTCTCCATCGGAGCAAAGGTACAAAAGTCTGAAACCACGTACCACCAGGCTCAAGGACAGCTTCTATCCTGCTGTTATAAGACTATTGAATAGTCCCCCAGTACAATAAGATGGACTCTTAACCTCACAATCTACCTTATTATGACCTTGTACTTTATTGTCTGCCTGCACTGCACTTTCTCTGTAACTATAACATTTATCCTACATTCTGTTACTGGTGTTCCCTTGCTATTGGTATTGGTTTATTATTGTCACTTGTACCAAGGTACAGTGAAAACCTGTTTTGCATACTGATCGTACAGGTCAGTTCATTACAGTGCAGTTACATTGAGTTAGTACAGAGTGCATTGAGGTAGTACAGGTAAAAACAATAACAGTACCGAGTAAAGTGTCACAGCTGCAGAAAAAGTGCAGTGCAATAAGGTGCAAGGTCACAACAAGGTAGATCGTGAGGTCAGAGTCCATCTCATCATATAAGGGAACCGTTCAATAGTCTTATAACAGTGGGATAGAAGCTCCTTAAGCCTGGTGGTACGTTCCCTCAGGCTCCTGTATCTTCTACCTGATGGGAAGAGGGAGAAGAGAGAATGATCTGGGTGGGTGGGGTCTTTGATTATGCTGGTAATCTGATGAAATGATCCATATGGATGGCATGCAAAACACAGTTTTTCACTGTACCTCGGTACATGTGACAATAATAAACTAATTAACCAATTTAAACGTTACCTCTTTGCAAAGGCAGATATACATAGAATCATTGAATCATAGAAATGTACAGCACAGAAGTGAGCACCTCGTCCATGCTGACTGTGGTGCCTATCTCCATTTATCCCATTTGCCTGATTAGGCTCATATGCCTCTATGCCTTTCCTATCCAAGTACCTGTCCAAGCACCTTTTAAATGTTCTAATTCTATCTGCATCTCCAGATATTCAGCACCCTCTGTGTGAAAAACCTACCCTGCAGATCACCTTTAAATCTCTGCCTTCTCACATTAAACCTGTGCCTTCTGGTTCTAGACCTGTGCCCTGGGAAAAAGATTCTGACTGTGTATTCTATCAATGATGAAATTCATCGCAAACTTCATTGTTGACAGGTCAATTGAGGGAAAGATTATTTGAAGGTCAATACCACAGATGTGACAAAAAAGATTCATAGTGTGCTGGGTAGCAATGACCCCTGACGTGCCATGTCTATGCTTCTGAGACATGGACTACCTACAATCTGAGACCCAGACTCACCTTGCAGAGTCGGGAGTTGGAGCCAGATTTGGAGCGGGACCTTTGAAAAGAGGTGGGTCTCTATGCCTGAACTGGTGAATTTCACTTGCAGAGTCAGGAGTTGGAGCGAGGTATGGAGAGGGACCTTTGAAAAGAGGTGGGTCTCTGTGCCTGTGCTTGTGAGGTTCACCTTACAGAGTCTGGAGTTGGAGCCAGATTTGGAGCGGGACCTTTGAAAAGAGGTGGGTCTCTGTGCTTGTGAGGTTCACCTTACAGAGTTGGGAGTTGGAGCCAGATTTGGAGCGGGACCTTTGAAAAGAGGTGGGTCTCTATGCCTGAGCTGGTGAATTTCACTTGCAGAGCCAGAAGTTGGAGCGAGGTATGGAGAGGGACCTTTGAAAAGAGGTGGGTCTCTGTGCCTGTGCTTGTGAGGTTCACCTTACAGAGTCTGGAGTTGGAGCCAGATTTGGAGCGGGACCTTTGAAAAGAGGTGGGTCTCTATGCCTGAGCTGGTGAATTTCACTTGCGGAGTCAGGAGTTGGAGCGAGATATGGAGAGGGACCTTTGAAAAGTGAGTCTCTGTGCCTGAGCTTCTGAGTTTCACCTTACAAGAGTCTAAATGAGGCACATTTGCAAATTGTTACCTGCTGATTGGCTTATTAACAGCAGCAAATAAAGGGAAGGCAGGTATAAGGGGAGCAGCTATTTTGGGGAGTGGCTATTGTGTGAGTGGGCCAGTGTTAGAGTGGGGGGGCTTTGGCTTTGGCACTGGCACCAGGCCAGGGTAGTGAGAATGGCTCAAGGGTCAGTGGTGTGTTCAGCTTGTGAGACCTCCAGTCTCCCTGATAACTACATCTGCATAAGGTGCATCCAGCTGCAGCTCCTTACAGACCATGTTAGGGAACTGGAGCTGCAGCTGGATGACCTTTGGCTCCTATGGGATAATGAGGAGTACCTAGATAAGAGCTGCAGGGAGGCAGTCATTCCTAAGCTGCAGGAGGCAGGTAGCTGGGTGAATGTCAGGAGAAGGATGGAGAATAGGCAGGTAGTACAGTACCCCTGTGGCTGCTCCCCTAAATAACAGGTCTCTGGCACTGATCCAGGTTGTGGGGGGAGAAGAGGAGGGTGGTAGTGACCGGGGATTCCATGGTAAGGGGGACAGACAGGAGATTCTGTGGATGTGGAAGAGACTCCCAGATGGTATGTTGCCTCCTGGGTACCAGGGTCAGGAATGTCTTGGATTGGGTCCACAGCATTCTGAAGAGGGAGGGTGAACAGCCAGAGGTTGTGGTACATATTGGTACCAATGACATGGGTAGGAAAATGGATGAGGTCCTGAAGAGGGAATATAGGGAGTTAGGTAGGAAGCTGAAAAGCAGGACCTCAAGGGTAGTAATCTCTGGATTGCTGCCTGTGCCACATGCCACTGAGGTTAAGAATAGGATGATTTCTCAGATGAATACATGACTGAGAAATTGGTGCAGGGGGCAGGGTTTCAGATTTGATCATTGGGATCTCCTCTGGGGAAGGTATGACCTGTACAAAAGGGACTGGTTACACCTGAACTGGAGGGGGACCAACATTCTTCTGGGCAGGTTTGCTAGAACTGTTGGGGAGGGTTTAAACTAGTTTGGCAGGGGGATGGGAACCAGAGTGATAGATTAGAGGTTGGTGCATTTAGCGTACAAGTAGATGCAGAGTGTAGAGAGACTGTGAGGAAGGACAGGCATTTGAAAGGGCAAAATTGCAGTCAGTTGGATGGGCTGAAGTGTCTACTTTAATACGAGAAGTATCAGGAACAAGGCTGAACTTAAAGCATGGGTAAGTATGTGGCACTATGACGTGGTGGCCATTACAGAGACTTGGCTGTCACAGGGGCAGGAATGGCTGCTAGATATTTTGGGGTTTAGATGTTTCAAAAGGGTCAGGGATGGAGGTAAGAGGTGGGGGAGTGGCTTTGCTGATCAGGAACAGTGTCACAGCTGTAGAAAGGGAGGATGTCCTGGAGGGATCGCCAACTGAGTCAGTGTGGGTGGAAGTCAGAAACAGGAAGGGAGCGATCACTCTATTTGGAGTATTCTACAGACCCCCCAATAGCAGCAGAGATGCTGAGGAGTAGATCGAGAGGCAGATTTTGGAGAAGCGCAAAAATAACAGGGTTGTCATGGGTGATTTCAACTTCCCTCTTATTGATTGCTGCCTCCTTGGTCTAAAGGGGCTAGATGGGACGGAGTTTGTTAGGTGAATCCAATATGTAGACAGGTCAACTAGAGGCGCAATTCTGGAGCTGGTATGAGGGAATGAACCTGATCAGGTTTCAGATCTCTTGGTGGGAGAGCATTTTGGAGATAGTGACCATAACTCCTTGACCTTTACCATAGCCTTGGAGAGGGATAAGAGCAGACACTATGGGAAAGTACTGGGGGAGGAGGGGGAATTATGATGCTATTAGGCAGAAAATTGGGGAGTGTAAATTGGGAACAGATGTTCTTGGGGAAGTGCACCACAGAAATGTGGACATTGTTTAGGGAGTACTTGCATGGTGTTCTGGATAGGTTTGTACCATTGAGGCAGGCTAAGGATGGTAGAGTGAAGGAACTATAGAAGAGTGAGTGCAAGAGGTGCAGAATATCTTGTCAAGAGGAAGAAAGAAGCTTACCTGAGGTTTAGAAAGCATGGATCAGACAGGGCTCTGGTGAGTTACAAGGTAGCCAGGAGGGAGTTCGAGAATGGACTTGGGAGAGCTAGAAGAGGGCATGAGAAGTCCTTGGTGAGTAGGATTAGGGAAAACCCTAAGGTGTTCTGTACATATGTGAAGGATAGCAGGATGACTAGTGAGGGTAGGACCGATCAGGGATAAAAGAGGAAACATGTGCCTGGAGTTGGAAGAGGCATGGGAGATTCTTAATGAGTACTTTGCTTCAGTATTCACCAGAGAGAAGCCCTACATTTGTGAAAATGGTGTATGACTGGCTGATACACTAGGGCATGTCAGTGTGAGGAAAGAGTATGTGTTGGAACTCTCAAAAAAATATTAGGATAGAGAAGTCACTGGGGCCAGACAGGATATATCCAAGGTTATTACAGGAAGTGACGGAAGAGATTGCTGCGCCTTTGGCAATGATCTTCGTGTCCTCACTGGCCACAGGAATAGTGCCAAATGCTTGGAGGGTGACAAATTTTTAAAAAAGTAGGGATAACCCTGGGAATTACAGACCAGTGAGTCTGACTTCAGTGGTGGGTAAATTACTGGAGAAGATTCTTAGACCTGATTTATGGGCATTTGGAGAAGCATAGGCTGATTAGGGACAGTCAGCATAGCTTTGAGGGGCAGGTCATGCCTCACAAGCCTGATTTGAATTCCTTGAGGATGCACATTGATGAAGGTAGAGCAGTGGATATGGTGTACATGGATTTTAGTAAGGCATTTGATAAAGTTCCTTATGGAAGGCTTATTCAGAAGGTTAGGAGAAATGGGATCCAGGGAAACTAGGCTGTATGAATTCAGAATTGGCTAGCTCATAGAAGACAGGGTGGTGGTAGATGGAATGTATTCTGCCTGGAGGTCAGTGACCAGTGGTGTTCTGCAGGGATATGATCTGGGACCCCTGTTCTTTGTGATGTTTATAAATGACTTGGATTAGGATGTGGAAGGGTGGGTTAGTAAGTTTGCTGATGATACAATGGTTGGTGGTGTTGTGGATAGTGTTGAGTTTGCTGTAGATTACAATAGGATGTTGATAGAATGCAGATCTGGGCAGAGAAGTGGCAGATGGCATTCAACCTGGAAAAGTGTCAAGTGATACATTTAGGGAGATCAAATTTGAAGGCAGAATACAAGGTCAATGGCAGGACTCAGCAGTGTGGAGGAACAGAGGGATCTTGGGGTCCACATCCATAGATCCCTCAAGGTTGGTGTGCAGGTCGATAGGGTCCTTAAGAAGGCATATGTTGTGTTGGCCTTCATTAGTCGGGGTATTGAGTTCAAGAGCGGCGAGGTAATGTTGCAACTGTAGAGAACTCTGGTTAGACCACACCCTGGAGTATTATGTTCAGCTTTGTGGAAGCTTTAGAGAAGGTGCAGAGGAGATGTACCAGGATGCTGCCTGGATTGGAGAGCACGTCCTATGAGGATAGGTTGAGTGAGGTAGGGCTCTTCTCTTTGGAGAGAAGGAGGATGAAAGGTGACTTGATAGAGGTGCACAAGATGATAAGAGGCATAGATCGAGTGGACAGTCAGAGACTTTTTCCCAGGGTGAAAGAGGTGGCATAATTTTAAGGTGATTGGAGGAAGATATAAGCAGGATGTCAGGGGTCAGTTTTTTAGTGTTGGGTGCATGAATGCACTGCAGGCAGAGGTTGTGGGGGCAGATACATTGGGGAGATTTAAGAGACTCTTAGACACATGAATGATAGAGAAATGGAAGGCTATGTGGGAGGGAAGGATTAGATAGATAATAGAGCAGGATAAAATGTCAGCACAACATTGTGGGCTGAAGAACCTGTACTGTGCTGCAATGTTCTGTTCTACGTTGTATGTAATAGGCACCTTAATGAACTGGAAAAATACTACTAATGCTGTGCCTGCAAAATTCTACCAATCTTAGAGTAAGCAAACTCACATCAGTATCTGTCATGGAAACTCTAATTTGTACTACAATAAGAGATGATAACTCTGTTTCATTCCAAGCCTTTTATTTATACATGGTACCATGGAGAGTGGGCAGCAATCTCCACCGTCACCCAGACTCTCTCATACAGAAGGCTGCAAGCTTAATTATATGTAAAAATGACAGCTATATCATGTGACTAGTTCAGTTAGTTGTTATGTGCTTAATAATTAGTGTTACAAAGATCAAAATAAAACAAAACCAACCAGTTCCTCTTATCAGTGTGCTCAAGGCTGAACTCTCATCCTTTCGAAAAGTCTGCTTTCAGCAGTCTTCTGCAGACCTGCTGGCTCCAAGCCCAGATTTACAGTTGGCTGCAAGCATAGTTCTCTTATACAATATCAAATATCCCATCAGCCCCAGTGTAGTCAGAAGACACCAATTTATTCTTCCACAGTATCCTGCCCTGGCCAATATCCCCAGTGGTGAGACCCTAGGAACTTGCAGTCAGATATATTGGGCAGCCTACATTGTTCACATGCCAACATTAGACCCCCGAAACATTCTCTGTTCATGCTGTGAGAGGAGATTGCTAAGTGGATGGAACAAAGATTCAAGCACATGGACAAAACTTGAAGTGCAGGATCCTCACTGACCCCTGGTGAGAAGGAGCATTTGGGAGAATTGAGTATCTTGAAGCCATGCTCAGTGTGATGGCCAGGTGGCATACGTTTTTGTGGATGACACCTGGCTTCAAAAAATCCTTCTGGGAAAGGGGAGAGTATTCCATCACACTTCTTACGTAGGATGGTTGAAAAACTTCAGGAAATAAACCACTCCAAAAAAAAATCAGGTTCTGCCTTGGTCAAGCTGATAAAGTACCTAGGTGGCTTGCCCAGTTAAATTTCTAGTCCCAAGATGTTTAGAGTGGCATTCTCATCAATGGTAATGTCACTGCATGTTAAGGGGAGGTGGCTGAATTCTTTTTTTATTGGAGATGATCAGTATCTGACCCATGTGTAGCATTGGAGGCTGGTCCAGAAGGTTAAGTCGCTTGGCATTCAGGATGAAGTAGTCAATTGGATTCAATGTTGGCTTAGTGGGAGAAGCCAGAAAGTGGTAGTAGATGGTTCTCTCTGATTGGAAGCCTGTGTGCCGCAGGGATCGGTGCTGGGTCCGTTATTGTTTATTACCAATACTAATGATTTGGATGATGTGGTAAACTGGATCAGCAAGTTTGCAGATGACTCCAAGATTGGGGGTATAGTGGACAGCGAGGAAGGCTATCAAAGCTTGCAAAGTGATCTGGACCAGCTGGGAAAATGGGCTGAAAAATGGCAGATGGAATTTAATGCAGACAAATGTGAGGTGTTGCACTTTGGGAGGACAAACCAGGTAAGACTTGCACAGTGAATAGTAGGGTACTAAGGTGTGCAGTAGAACAAAGGGACCTGGGAATACAGGTCCATAATTACTTAAGTGGCATCGCAGGTAGATAGGGTTGTAAAAAGAGCTTTTGGCACATTGGCCTTCATAAATCAGGGCACTGAGTACAGGAGTTGGGGTGTTATGTTAAAGTTGTACAAGATGTTGGTGAGGCCAAATTTAGAGTATTGTGTGCAGTTCTGGTCACCTACCTACAGGAATGATATCAATAAGCTTGAAAGAGTGCAGAGAAAATTTACAGATGTTTGCAGGACTTGAGTTATAGGGAAAGGTTGAATAGGTTAGGACTTTATTCCCTGGAGCACAGGAGAATGAGGGGAGATCTTATAGAAGTATACAAAATTCTGAGGGGTATAGATAGGGTGAATGCATGCAGGCTTTTTTCCCCTCGGGTTGGGTTAGACTAGAATTAGAGGTCATAGGTTTAGGGTGTAAGGGGAATCTGAGGGGGAACTACTGCACTCAGGATGGTGTGGGTGTGGAACGAGCTGCCAGTGGGAATGGTGGATTCAATTGTAACATTTAAGAGAAGTTTGGATAGGTGCATTGATGAGAGAGGTATGGAGAGTTATGGTCTGGGTGCAGGTAGATGGGACTAGGCAAAAAACCAGGTCGGCATGGAGTAGATGGGCTGAAGGATCTGGTTCTGTGCTGTAGTGTATGACTCTCCATGACTCTATGAACACTCATTGACACATCAGCCCAGGCATGAATTTTGTGCAGCATTTTCTACCAGTGGACAAGGTTTGCTTCATTATCTGAGGAGATAGAGTAAACTGAACTCTGCACAATCCTCAGCAAGCATCCCCACTTCTGGCCTTTGGACAGGTTCAACTGAATGTCCAGCAGCGCAGGTCCTAGGAATATTGAGATGACTGTATTTCTGTCAGCCAGGGGTTGGACAGGCCAAACAAGGGAAGGATGGCAGACTTCCTTCTCTGATAGGCGTATGGTCCTACAACAGACCCTTCAGCCCACCATGTCCATGCTGAACATCAAGTCCTCATTGATGATGATATGATGTATCTTAATTAGTCACATGTACATGGAAACACAGTGAAATGCACCTTTTGTGTAGTGTTCTAGGGGCAGCCTGCAAGTGTTGCCACACTTCCGGTTCCAACGTAGCATGCCCGCAACTTTCTTTCTTTTGCAATCTTTATTAAATTTCAAATTAATACACATAACAATAGTGATTACACACGATGCAAAGAGATCGGGATTACAATAGTAACAATTGACATGCAAACACAGTAAAATATATAATCTGAACCACATAATCTCTTACTAAGTGAACATGATACAAAAGAATTTGAAAAGAAATTTGATTATATGAAAAGAGAACCCCAAAATTTAAAAAAAACAAAAGCAAACAAAAAACTTCAAAAAAAAAGAAAGAAAGCTGGACTGTTAATTCTTTGGTTAAAAACATTGTGTCATTAGCTCTGCTCCTCTACATTCAAATAGAAGGTTATTGAAAGAGATTCTAATAAGGTCTGCTTACATCATATGGAAATACTGAATAAATGGGCTCCAAACTTCCACAAATTTAAATTAAGGATCAATAATACCACTCCCAAATTTTTTCTAAGTTTAAACATGTTATAGTTTGAGAAAACCATTGAAATGTGGTAGGAGGTGTAGGGTCCTTCCATTTAAATAGGATGGATCTCTTGGCCATTAATGTAACAAATGCAATCATACAACAAGCTGAAGTGGATAGATGGCCGGAATCCATCATTGGTAACCCAAAAATTGCAGTAGTAAGATGAGGTTGTAAATCAATATTCAATACAATTGAGATAATATTAAAAATGTCTTTCCAATATTTTTCCAAAAGAGGGCAGGACCAAAACATGTCAGGGAAGCCACCTCCAAATTACATTTGTCACCTATAGGGTTTATATGGTGATAAAAATGGGCTAACTTATTCTTAGACATGGGTCCTGTGAACCACCTTAAACAGTATCAAAGAATGTCTAGCACATATTGAAGATGTATTAATTAATTGGAGAATTTTCTTCCATGTCTCTCTAGGTAAAAGTATCTGAAGTTCTCTTTCCTATTCATTCTTAATTTTATCAAGTGTGTCTAGATGTATTTTCATAATCAGATCATAAATTATTGCTATCAAGCCCTTCTGATGAGGATTAAAACCTAAAATTTTTTCTGTAATTTCAATTTTATGTGGTATCAGAAAAGTAGGTAAAATAACTAAAAATATCTAATCTGTAAATATCAAAAAATGTGACCTAGGCAAGTTGTATTTATTAGATAACTGTTCAAAAGACAAGACAATTATCAATGAATAGATCATGAAAGCATGTTATTCCCTTCATTTTCCATAAAGAAAAAGCTAAATCAATTCTGGATGGTTGAAAGAAACATTGGATTGGATAGGACTTGATAAAATGAATTTATTTAATCCAAAAAATTTACGAAATTGAAACCATATTTGTATTGTACATTTAGTTATGTGGTTAATCATTTGTTTACTCAATTTAGTAAGTGCAAAAGGGAGCGAGGCTCCTAAAATAGAAGCTAATGAAAATCCTTACATGGACTCATGTTCAAGGTATACCCATCGGGGACATTGAATTGCATCTAAATCTTATGTCCCGAAAATTAAATATCTAATATTAATTGCCCAGTAGTAATATCTAAAGTTAGGCAAAGCCATACCGCCATCCTTTTTTAACTTCTGTAAATATTTCTTGCTTAACCTTGGGTTCTTATTCTGCCATATATGAAAGAATTTCAGAATCAATAGTACCAAAAAAAAATTTCGATATGAAGGTTGGAAACACCTGGAATAAATACAAAAATTTTGGTAAAGTATTCATCTTAACCACATTGATTCAACCAATCAATGATAGACAATGGGGACCATTTAGTAGGCAATTGTTTAAAATGATCGATTAAAGGTAAAAAGTTAACCTTGAATAAGTCTTTATGCTTCTTGGTAATTTTAACACCCAAATAAGTAAAATAATTGGTCACTAATCTAAATGGTAATTACCTATAGATTGGGACTTGCATATTTAATGAGAAAAGCTCACTCTTTTTAAGATTTAATCTATAACCAGAAAAAACACTAAACTGAGCAAGCAGTGATCATGCTGCAGGAATGGATTTCTCAGGGTTAGAGATGTAAAGTAACAGGTCATCTGCATATAATGATATCTTATGTGTCCCATTTCCACGAGTAATACCAAATATGTTCGAAGAGTCCCAAAAGGCAATTGCCAAGGGTTCCAAGGCAATATCAAATAGTAATGGACTTGAAGGGCAGCCCTGTCTAGTACTTTGAAAAAGGGGGTCTCTGATTATTAGTAAGTACTGAAGCCAAAGGTGTATGATATATCAATTTAATTGTGGATATAAAATTTGGGCTAAAATTAAATTTCTCAAGTGTGTTAAATATTCCCATTTGACTCTATCAAACACCTTCTCAGCATCAAGTGAGATAACACATTCTGGAATTGTAGATGAAGGGGTATATACAATATTCATTAACCTTCTAATATTAAAATGCAAATACTGATTTTTATTTTAATGAATCCTGTCTGGTCATCAGAAATAATTTGTGGAAGTACCTTTTCCAGTCTAGAAGCCAATATTTTAGAAAAAATTTTGGAGTTCACAGTCAAAGGGATAGGTCTGTAAGATGCTCATTCAGTAGGATCTTTATCCTTTTTAAGAATTAAAAAGATAGATGTCTCATAAAAGGATTGTGGTAATTTACCTACTAATAGGGCATCTTTAAAAGAATTTTACATAACCAAGGAGAAAGAAGATCAGAAAAAGGTTTTAAAAATTCAACAGTAAACCCATCGGGATCAGGTGTTTTACCCTGAACTCATTGAAGAAATTATTTTCTTTATTTCTTCCTCCGAAATGGGTGCATCTAATATTAAACATTCATTAAGTGATAATTTCAGAATCTTCAATTTCCTTAAATTCATGCATTAAATTCTGATTGATATAAAGAAGCATAAACTTCTTAGAGATTTATTAATTTGATCATGGTCAACTGTCTAATTACCATCTCATTTACGAACTTTAATAATCTGACATTTAGTTGAAACAGTTTTCAATTGGTTGGCCAATAATTTACCAGATTTATCACCATGTATATAAAACTGACTTGTAGTTTTGAGTATTTGATTTTCAATTGGAGATGCTAATAATAAACTATGTTGCAATTGAAGTTCAATTCTCTTTTTATAAAGCTCCAGATTGGGAGCAACAGAGTATTTTTTTACGATTTCTTTAATCTTATCAGCCAATATACATAATTCATTACTAGTTTGTTTTTTCAAACCAGCACAGTACGAAATAATTTGACCATGAATATAAGCTTTAAAAGTATCCCATAATATCCCACTGGAAATTTCTTCAGTAGAATTAGTTGGGAAGAAAAAGGAAATCTGTTCTTTAATAAAATTAACAAAGTTTAAATCCTGAAATAGGGAAGAATTAAATCGCCATTGTCTGGCACCAGAAGCTACGTCCAGTAATTTGATAGTTTCAATGGTGTGTGATCAGAAACGGCAATTGCATCATACTTACATTCAATAACAGATGGAGCTAATCGAGAGTCGATAAAGGAGTAATCAATTCTGGAGTAGTTGTGATAAGCATGAGAAAAGAATGAAAACTCTATCATTTGGGTTTAGAAATCTCCAAACTTCTAGAATTCCAGAATCAACTAAAAAAGAATTAATTAAAAACAGCAGATTTGTTTGGAAGTACTTGATTCGACGCAGGCCTATCCATCGAAGGGTTTAAACAACAATTGAAATCTCCAACCATAATCAATGTATATTCATTTAAATTAGGAAAAGATGCAAATAAATGTTTAAAGAACTGTGGATGATCCACATTAGGTGCATATACATTCACCATAACAACTTTTTGCTTAAAAAGTAAGCCAGTAATTAATAAAAATCTACCATTCAGGTCTGAGATTGTTTCATGATGAACAAATGAAATCGAGGAGTCTATAAAAATAGACTCCTTTCACCTTTGCTTATGAATTAGAATGAAACTGTTGACCCCTCCAAAATCTTTTTTTAAAAAAAAGTGCTGATTATCCTCTCTCCTAATGAGTCTCCTGAGCAAAAATAATCTGAGCAGTCAATCTATGAAAAACTTTAAAGATCTTCTGCTTAATTGGATTTATTAGACCATTCGTATTCCATGAAATAAAATTAATCATATTATCCATTTTAATAAATTAAAGCATATGGTGTGTAAAGGGTTAACCTTGATGCACAGGAGACTCATTAATAGGAAGAGGAAAGAGAGTTCAAAGAGGAGCCGGATATGATGACAATTCAGACATATTTCTAATTTTAAATCAGTCCAGAAGGAAAAAAACAAAACTAAAAACAGCCCCGCCCCACCCCCCACCCACAAAAGCCAGAAAACTGGCCAATAGACAGCCAGAATGCTACTTACTAAATCCCTTAACCCCACCTCTCTTGGTGGCAAATCTCCAAGTTAAAAGGAATGCAAAACACCATCCTTGTCAAAACATGAAGATACAGGTACTATAAACATTAAGACAAATTGACTGAACAGAAAATTCTACGCAGTTAAAAATACTGACAGTCGACACTTAAAAAATACAATCTTATTATTATTTCAGAAGAAAAAAAAGCAATCAATCACCCAATCAGAATAAACAATTAAAAATACTAAAGTAGAATAATAAAAGGGATAACCATCTGGAGTTGAAAGTTAATCTTTAAGAAATTCTTCAGCTTCATCCAGAGAATTAATCCATTTACGTGATTTGTCAGGGAGTACAATCCTGAGTCAGGCTGGAAACAGCAATGGATGTTGATAGTTCCCTTGATAAAGCCTCAACGTAATAGGTTTATAGCACAATCACTCTTTCATAACTTCTGGACTGTAACCTTCAACCAGATGAAACTACCAATCTTTGTATTGGATCATTCCTTGACGATGAGCAATTGGAATCAAATGCTCTTTAGTACTCACATAGTGGAATCTCAATATTACTGGCCGTGGTTTTGCTCTGCTGGAGGTTTTGGTCTTAACGCTCGGTGAGCACGATCAAGTATGGGACATACAGAGAAAACTTCAGAGCCAAACATATCCATCAGAAGTTTGGAAAAAAATTCAATTAGATCACCAGTTTCAGCATCTTCAGGAAGGCCAATAATCTGCAAATTGTTCCTCCAACTTTGACTTTCTAAATCAATAATCTTCTGTCTTTGCTGTTTCAATATTTGGGTAGTCAAAGTTAAATCCTTTTCCAATGAGCTCAGTCTATGATCTCTCTTTGCCAGCTTCATCTAGTTCAGCAATTAATTTCCGTTGTTTAACATTTTCCTGTTTAAGTGTTGTTAGTCTGTCTTCAATCTCCTTTAACAGTGTTTTCAAAGTGGAAAATTTCTGATCAAGTTTTTTTATCCAGGAGTTTAGAGATAGCTTCCAAAGTAAGCTGAGGATCTCCATTCCCCTTGCTTTCAGCTGCACCTTTAGCTCTGGTGTTCATTTCCGGCAGTTAAAAATCAAAATCCAATCTTATAAAAGCATTATAAAAGTCTTGTTAAAACTTTAGCATAGATATTAAGAGGGAGGTGAACAAAAAATATTAGAAAGTGAGTGGAGCAGTGCCAAGATGCAACCTACTCCATCTAGCGCCACCAAGAGAGTCGCCCACAACTTCCTAATCCGTGCATCTTTGGAATGTGGGAGGAAACCGGAGCACACAGAGGACACCCACGCAGACATGGAAAGAACGTACAAACTCCCTACAGACAGCGGCCGGAATTGAACCCAGGTGTCTGGCACTGTAATAGCGCTACACTACTGTGCCTGCCCTAATACTAATACTGATACTAATCCCATTTTCCAGCTCTTGGTCCATGGTCTTCTCTGCTGTAACAATGCAAGTGTTTGATTGCTACTTCATTCATGCACTTAATGGCCTCTATAACAATTAATGGTTTCATTGGTAATTGGTTTATTATTGTAAATTTAATACTTTATTTTGCATTCTGTTATTGCTTTTCCTCTGTACTACCTCAATGCACTGATGTGATGAAATGATCTGTGTGGATGGCATGCAAAACAAAGTTTTTCACTGTACCTTGCTACATTTGACAGTAATAAACTAATTACCAATTACTGTCTCATGTGCAGAGACACTGTGAAAAGTTGCATGCCATCCAAACAGATCTTTCTATACCTAATTACATCAAGGTAATACAAAAGGAAAAACAGTAACAGAATGCAGAATATACTGTTATGGTACAAGAGAAGATGCAGTGCAGGTAGACAATAAGGTCCAAGGGTCATGACGGTAGATTGAGAGATTGAGTTTGCACTTATCGTACAAGAGAGTTTTTCACTGTACCTAGGTAACAGTGACAATAATAAACAGATACCAATACCAATGACAACAGATAGAAGCTGTCCTTGAGCAAGGTGGTACGTGTTCTCGAGCTTTTGTATCTTCTGCCCAATGGAAAGGGCTTATCAAAAGTATCTTTTCATTCTGAATTTATACTTTAATAAATTGTCAGAATTGACATTTGTCAGCTTCTATTGTTGTATTTGAACAGGATCTCAGAAGGTATTTGTACAGACCTATGAGCTGTTAAAGCAAATAGCTCTGTGGAATTATCACGCAATACTTACACACCTGCTGTGTGTCAAATACTTTAGATTATCATGGCAAGGTTTTATCCCTTTAGCTTATGACTTGCCAATCTCCCACGTAATTAGGTAACTTGTTGGAATGACTTATTTGAAGTCTGCTGACTCAGAATTTCTGGTGTCTAGGTATATAAGTCTAAGTCACTTGTTCAGGCACGGTATATCTTAATTCAGTGTGCGGTACCAGTGGAGTGTGGACTTTGGTAGGTAAGTAAATGACTTTACATTAAATATTTATTTGTTTAATTTAATTTTACTGCTAGACTTTCTTAACCTTGGTGTTTCTGTTTGCAGTGGTTCTCAGGATCCTGTAGCACCTTATTGTCCACCTGCACTGCACTTTCTCTGTAGCTGTGACACTTTACTCTGCATTCTGTATTGTTTCACCTTGTACTACATCAATGCACTGTGTAATGAATTGATCTGCATGAACAATATGCAAAGCAAGTTTTTCACTGTACGTCCGTACAAGTGACAATAAGATATCTTTATTAGTCACATGTACATCGAAACACCCAGTGAAATGCATCTTTTTGTGTAGTGTGTTCTGGGGGCAGCCCTCAAGTGTTGCCACGCTTCCAGCGCCAACATAGCATGTCCACCACTTCCTAACCTGTACGTTTTTGGAATGTGGGAGGAAACCGGAGCACCTGGAGGAAACCCACGCAGACGTGGAGACAACATAGAAACTCCTTACAGACAGCGGCCGGAATTGAACCCGGGTCGCTGGCGCTGTAAAGTGCTATGCTAACTGCTACACTAGAACAGTACAACACAGAACAGGTCCTTCGGCCCACAATGTTGTGCCAACGTAGCTAATCCCTCCTACCTATGGAATGCCCATATCCCTCCATTTTCCCTAAACCAATATCACCCAGATCTTTAGGTAATCAGTTAGAATTCCGCAGTGTCTATAGAGTGGAATTTGAGTTAGGTGCTGATGTGAGATAAGGACAAAAATACAGCTTTATTATTAACAAATTAAGGCTGAAAAGGCAGGTGATGTGTTCCAGCTGGAGTATGTGGGAGCCAGTGGAAACCTTTGTGATCTATAGCAGCCACATCTGCAATTCGAGTCTGTGGCTTGAGGAACTTTGGCTCAGATGATGAGCTGGAGACTGAGGTTCAGACTGTGATACATCAGGGAGGGGGGGAAGTTCCCTGGATGCTTTGCTCCAGGAGTTGGTTACACCTCTTGGATTAAGAACTGTAGAACTGATTCTCCTCATGGAGAGGCTACAGAGGGGATTCACCAGGATCCCCTCCCCCATCTGCCTATCAGTCACCCCCACCTCACCTGGATCCACCTATCACCTGCAAGCTCTTGCCCCACCCCTTCCATCCACCTTTTAATCCTAGCTATCTTTCAGCCCAGATGAAGGGCCTCAACCCAAAACATCCACTGTCCATTTCTCTTCATGGATGTTGCCTGGCCCCCTGAGTTCCTCCAGCATTTTTGTGTGTTGCACCAGGATTTTGCCTGGGATGGAGCATTTCAGTTATGAGCAGGGACTGGAGAAGCTTGGAGATCAGGAGGGGTCATGACTGAGGAATATAAAGTTATGATAGGGTAGACTGCAGGAAGCACATCAGAGGTAGATAAAATGAGAGGGAATAGGTTTAGGGTAAGGGGTGAAAGATTTAGAGAGGATCTGAGGGGGATCTCTATCACCCAGAGAGTGGTGAGTACCCACCATAGCCTGCCTGAGAGAGTGGTGGAAGCAGAGTTGCTGACCACATTTAAGAAGTGTCTTGACGAGCGCCTGGGCCACCTAGGCTTTGGGTCAAGTAGTGGGGATTAATACAGATGGGTGCCCACTGGTCAGTATGGATGTGGTAGGCTGAATGGCCTGTTTCTGTGCTGTATTACACCATGACTAAGATTCAGTTGCTGTGGCCAATGTAGGGAGGTTTACTGGACTGATCACTGGAATGGGCAAGTTGTCCTATTCGGAAAACTTTGGACAGGTTGGGTTTGTATCAGCTGGAATTCCAAAGAATGAGGGAAACGTTGAAACAGAAGATCCTGAGGGGTCTTGACTCCATTTGTGGAGAAACTAGAAGCAGGATTTACTGTTTAAAAATAACCATCTGAATCATTTTTTTTCTCTCTATCAGAGTGGGCTTTCACAACTCCCCAAAAGGACAGTGGAAGCAGAGTCTTTGAACATTTTTGATACGAAGGAGGATAAGCAACTGAGTGAAGGTTACTCCAGGTTGCTGGGAATGTGGATTTGATCTCTCGGTCAGGTAAGCCATAATCTTATTAAACAATGGAGCAGATATGAGGAACCTTCTCCTGTTCCTAATTTGTATATTGGTAACCAATGACATAATGACACAAGGGAAGGCATAGTAGTGTAGCAGTTAGCGTAACACTCTACAGCGCCAGTGACCCGGGTTCAAATCTTACACTGTCTGTAAGGAGTTTGTACGTTTTCCCCGTGTCTGCGTGGGTTTCCTCCCACATTCCAAAGACGTACGGGTTAGGAAGTTGAGGGCATGCTATGTTGGCACTGGAAGCATGGCGACACTTGCGGGCTGCCCCCAGAACACTCTGCGCAAAAGATGCATTTCACTGTGTGTTTCGATGGACGTGTGACTAATAAGTGTACCTTACCTAAAATAGGTCAAAGGAGCTTCTGCTGAAGTGTGAACAAGGAGAACTTCAGAGTTTTCTTGTCTTCTGGTTCATTCCCCTCCTTTTGGGCATCTGGATCCCACACTTTGGATGTTCTCCCAAAATCCCTTCTCCACTTCTTTTAAGAAACTTTTAAAATAAGATATCTTTATTGGTCACATGTATATTGAAAGACATAGTGAAATGCATCTTTTGCGCAGAGTGTTCTGGGGGCAGCCCGCAAGTGTCGCCACACTTCCGGCGCCAACATAGCATGCCCGCAACTTCCTAACCCGTACGTCTTTGGAATGTGGGAGGAAACCGGAGCACCTGGAGGAAACCCACACAGACACGGGAAGAACGTACAAACTCCTTACAGACAGCGGCCAGAACTGAACCAGGGTCGCTGGCGCTGTAATAGCGCTATGCTAACAGCTATACTACCATGCCTGCATCTCCTTTGTTATTGTTTGATGCTGTCATGCAATGCAAATGGGAACATTTCACAAAGTTAAAGACTTTAATGCAACACGTAACATTATTGAACATTTCTTTTGCCTCAGATTGGAAGAATTTGTAGAAGATATTCAATTTTACCCAAATTAGAACTTCCTTTCTTGCAATAATGGAACTGATTCCAAGATTAGGTAATGTAAGCCTTTTCCTTATTCCTTTGAATTGATGACAGGCATGGTTATTGACCCTGAAGTATTTTTCACTCTTCAAGTGTAAAGTATATTCAGAGGGGGTGTGGGCAGAAGTGTGGTGAAATAGAGGAGATGCAGTTATGGGCCCTGCCAACCTTGGTGTGGATAGGCACATGAATATGCAGAGAATGGAGGGTATGGGCCATGTGCAGGCAGAAGGGATTAGGTGTTATTAGCTTAATTAGTTCAGCACAACATCATGGGCTGAAGGGCCTGTTCCTGTGCTGTACTGTCCTATGGTCCATCAGAGGCATTGGTGCCACCTGGACAATCAGTCTCCACACTACCACTAATCCCTGGCTCAACCACATAAAACACATGTTTTCTCAGTTCCAACAGAAGGTCATTAGCCTGAAACATTGGAAACCAGCCTTCCCTCCATGGACTCTGTCTACACCTCCCGCTGCCTCGGTTAAGCAGCCAGCATAATCAAAGACCCCACCCACCCGGGTCATTCTCTCCTCTCTCCTCTCCCATCAGGCAGAAGATACAGGAGCCTGAGGGCACATACCACCAGGCTCAAGGACAGCTTCTATCCCACTGCAATAAGACTATTGAACGGTCCCCTTATACGATGAGATGGATTCTGACCTCATGATCTACCTTGTTATGACTGTGCACCTTATGTCTACCTTCATGCACTTCCTTTGTAGCTGTGACACTTTACTCTGTATGCTGTTATTATTTTACCCTGTACTACCTCAATGCACTGTGTAATGAATTGGTCTGTATGATCGGTATGCAAGACAAGTTTTTCACTGCACCTCAGTACAAGTGACAATAATAAACTAATACCAAAACATTGACCTGATCTGCCTAATACCTCCAGCATTTTCTCCAACTTCTCCTCCATCTTCAGTCCATCCATTAACTCTACTACCTTTTTTATTATTGACCTTTTGTTGTACTTCCCCTCTCAGCTTAGTTCGTTTAGCTGAGATCTCACTTGTCATTCATTTAACACTTCATAAATCCTGTCTTGTTTCATCATGTTTAACTGATATTTTTCTTGTGAATGCTGCTTATATGATGCTATGTGCCTGTGATGCTGCTGCAAGTAAGTTTTTTGTTGTACCTGTGCATACATGTACTCGTATGTATTACAATAAATTTTGACTTTGACTCCTTTCTCGCCCAGAGGCCATTGATCTTGGTTTTCTTACTTTTTCTCCATTCTTGGAATGTCCAAGTCTAGACCTGGAATCTCTTCTAGAGTCATAGTCATACAGCACAGACACAGGCCTTGGGGCCAACTGGTCCATGGGGACCAAGATGTCCATCTGAGCTAGTCCTATTTGCCTGCATTTGGCCCAGATCCGTCTCAACCTTTCCTATCCAAGAATCTGTCAAAATATCTTTTAAATGTTATTCTACCTGCCTCAACCTGGCAGCTTTAATGTTGACCTATAATTGCATTGCCTTTCATACCAATGACTTTAATCCACATTCAATTAAGAAATTTGTCTTGCTCTTTTTCTAAAGCTTATGATCTGATAATCATTACTCCCTAATTGTACTCCCACTGATATTTGATCCCTTCATTTCCTAGAACTAAACACAATACTTCCTTTCTCATGAGCCATTTAAATAAAATCTAATTAAGGAAGTTTCCCTGGGTATATTCAAAAAGTTCTCTTCTAAATTACCCCAATTAATAATTGCACTCCCCCATTCTTCAGTTCTCTTTTTAGTTTCCCTGCAGATTTGCTTGTCCATCCTCTCACTGTTAGATGGTTTATAGAATGTAGTTTGATTTGTCTCTTTAGTCTATCCAATAGGATTCGCATTCATTCTCTCAAAGTCAATCTCTCACTGCTGCACTATTGGTATTGGTTTATTATCGTCATGTGTACCGAGATACAGTGGAAAAACTGTTTGCATGACATCTAGACAGACTGCTATACATAAGTACATTTGAGGTAGTAAAAAAGAAAACAGAAAGCAAAATGTTACATGCAGTCCAAGTCCATCGCTCCCTGAAAGTGACTGCACAGGTTAATAGGGTGGTAAAGAAGGTGTATGGTGTGCTTGCCTTTATAAGTTGAGGCATTGATTTCAAGAGTTGGGAAGTTATGTTGCAGCTTTATAAAACTCTAGTTGGGCCACATTTGGAGTATTGTATGCAATTCTGATTGTCCCATGACGGGAAGGATGTGGAAGCTTTGGAGAGGGTGCAGAAGTGGTTTACCAGGATGCTGTTTGGATTAGAGGACATTCTCTATGAGGAGAAGTTGGACAAACTTGTGTTGTTCTCTCTGCAGAGGCTGAGTGGAGACCTCATAGAAGTTTATAAGATTATGAGAGGCATAGATTGAGTAAGATAAGATAAGATTTTCTTTATTAGTCACATGTACATTGAAACACAGTGAAATGCATCTTTTGCGTAGAGTGTTCTGGGGGCAGCCTGCAAGTGTCGTCATGCTTCCAGCACCAACATAGCATGCCCACAACTTCCTAACCCATACGTCTTTGGAACGTGGGAGGAAACCAGAGCACCCGGAGGAAACCCACGCAGACACGGGGAGAACACAGAAACTCCTTACAGACAGTGGCCGGAATTGAACCCGGGTCGCTGGTGCTGTAATAGCGTTACGCGAACTGCTACACTACTGTGCTGGTATTTTTTTCCCAGGGTCAAAATGTCTAATATTAGAGGGCATTCATTTAAGGTGACAGAGTAAGTTCAAAGGAGATGTGCGGGGCAAGTTTTTCCACACACAATGGTGGGTGCCTGGAATGTGCTGCCAAGGGTGGTCATGGAGGCAAATATGACAGGTGTTTAAGTGGCTCTTAGATAGGCACATGGATGTGCAGAGAATGGAGGGATATGGACATTGTGCAGGCAGAAGGGATTAGTTGGGCATTTAATTACTAGTTTAATTAGTTTGGCACAACATCGTGGGCTGAAGGGCCTGTTCCTGTGCTGCACTGTTCTATGTAGAATAAAGGGTTGCAGCTACAGAGAAAGTGAGGTGCAGGTAGATTAATAAAGTGCGAGGACTGCAAAGAGGTAGACAATCACTATCACAACCACCTTGCCTATTATTTTTTTCCCAAAATAAACTTTATTCATAATAAAAGAAACTATATACAATAATAAAACAGTTCAAACCTTTACATTCGTGTACAGTTCCATTCTTAGTGTTACCTTTTTATACATCATAAAACACAGCACCGATGCCACACGTGTGGCTCCCTGGGGGGATACCCCAATCCCATATTTACAACATTTAAGGGGCTTCCTCGCCTGACCCCCTCCCCCCTCCTCCTGTGGCAGAAGAACCCTAAACAGTCGTCCTTCCCCACTGAGCCCTCGAGCTGGCTGCACCCAACTTCAGTGCGTCCCTCAGCACGTACTCCTGCAGCCTGGAATGTGTCAGTCGGCAGCATTCCCCTACGGACGTCTCGCAGTGCTGGGAGACCAACAATTTTCGGGCAGACCAAAGGACGTCTTTCACCGAGTTGATGACCTTCCAGCAGCAGTTGATGTCCGTCTCTGTGTGTGTCCCCGGGAACAGCCCACAGATCAGAGAATCTTCTGTTACGCAGCTGCCGGGGATGAAACGTGACAAGGACCCTTGCAAGCCCACAGCCTGCAAAGAGGTCGGCGACAGTCTCGTCCCCAGCGCAGTCCTCCTGGCGGCAGCGCGCACTGGGGGTGATGCCCCAACCATGCAGGATGGATCTGATTGGGAGGGCCCCTCTCACCGCCAGCCAAGCGAGGTCTTGTTGCTTGTTAGTGAGTTCTGGCGATGAGGCATTCTGCCGGATGGTCTGGACAGTCTGCTCAGGGAACCACCCCACGGTGTTCATCGAGTCCTTCTCCTGCAGAGTTTGAAGGATGTTCCGTGCTGACCACTTCCTGATGGACTTATGGTCCAAGGGATTGGTCCGGAAGAACTTTTCCACGAAGGACAGGTAGTGCGGCAACGTCCAGCTGACTGGGACGCCGTGTGGCCACGGGCCAGGCCCATCCTTCACAACAGCCGGGACAGGTAGAACCTCGGTACGTAGTGACACTTGGTGCCCACGTACTTGGGTTCCACGCACAGCCTGATGCAGCCACAGACGAAGGTGGTCATCAGCATGAGGGTGACACTGGGGACAACTTTATCCCCATTGTCCAGGGACTTGTGCATGGTGACCAGTCGGACCCGCTCCATCTTGGATCCCCAGATGAACCAGAAAATGGCACGAGTGATTTCCAAGCCGGAGGAGCGAGGAACAGGCCACACCTGCGCCAAGTACAGCAGCCCTGAGAGCACCTCACACCTGATGACCAGGTTCTTCCCAGTTATCGATAGGGAGCGCCGTTCTCACAGTCCCAGTTTCTGCTTCACCTTCCCAATCCACTCCTGCCAATTTTTGTTGCACGCCCCGGCCCCTCCGAACCAGATCCCCAGCACCTTCGGATGGTCAGGCCTGACGGTGAAGGGGATGTTGGATCAGTCGGACCACTTGCCGAAGAGCATAGCCTCACTCTTCGCACGGTTGACTCTGGCCCCTGATGCCAACTCAAACTGGTCACAGATGCTGATCAATCTGCCAACTGACCTCGGGTCTGAGCAGAAGACGGCGACGTCGTCTCTATACAGGGAGGTTTTCACCTGAGTGACCTCACTGCCTGGCAATGTCACCCCTCTGATGCTCTCATCCTTCCTGATGGATTCGGCAAAGGGTTCTATACAGCACAGAAACAAGAAAGGGGAGAGAGGGCAGACCTGCCTGACTCCAGACTTGCTGGGGAAGCTGTCTGTTTCCCACCCATTGATTTGGACTGCACTACGGATTGCCACCGCACCCCCTTTTCTGCTTCTGAACCTCCACTCAACACCTTGTGTCCAGGAATATTGTCCTGTCCTTTGCAATGAGCCACATTTTAGTTATGAACACATCATAATCACATGACTATTTGCACTTTCAATTCACTAACACTTCGTGCATTTACACTCATGCATTGCAGACCTGTTTTTTTGTATCCCTTAGTTTCACTATCTGATCCCATCAAACACTATACAACATCTACTGGGGCCCTTCACCCTACTGGTTTTGGTTAAACCCTCCCCAATTATACAAGTGAACTATGAAAAGGAATTAATTACAAACGAAAGATGAAGTTCAAACCTGTGAAATAGTCAGACTCAGATCTTTTTCTGCTAAAAGCTGCTGAGATTGATTTCACTCTCTAGTTGTGATTGGTCTTCTAACAATCTTGTTGTACTGGGACCTCTGCTGTTTGTGATGTACATAAATGACCTAGATGAGTATGTTGATGGATGGGTTAGTAAGTTTGCAGACAATACCAAGATTGGTGGAGTTGTGAATAGTATAGAAGACTGGCGATGGATACAGCGTGATGTAGATCAGCTGCAGATGTGGGCAGAAAATGGCAGATGGAGTTTAACTCGGATAAATGTGAGGTGTTGCACCTTGGTGGGACTAATGTCAAGAGGCAGTACACTCTTAAGGGCAAGACCCTTAACAGTGTTGAAGAGCAGAGAGACCTCGGGGTGCAAGTCCATGACTCATTGAAAGTGGCTACACCGGTAGACAGGATGGTTAAGAAGGCTTATGGAATGCTTGTTTTCATTAATCGAGGTATTGAGTACAGGAGTCAAGAAGTTATGATGCTTCTCTATAGAACTCTGGTTAGGCTGCATTTAGAGTATTGCGTGCAATTCTGGTCACCTCACTACAGGAAGGATGTCGAGGCTTTAGAGAAGGTGCAGAGGAGGTTTACTAGGATGCTGCCTGGATTAGAGGGCATGTGCTATCAGGAGATGCTGGACAAACTTGGGCTCTTTTCTCTGGAGCGGTGGAGGCTGAGGGGTGATCTGTTGGAAGTGTGTAAAATTATGAGGGGCATAGATAGGGTGGACAAGCAATATCATTTTCCTATTATTGAGTGATGCAATACCAGAAGGCGTGCATTTAAGGTGAGAGGGGTAGGTTCAGAACAGACATGAGGGGTATGTTTTTTACTGAGAAGGTGGTGGATGCCTGGAATGTGTTGCCTGATAGGGTGGTGGAGGCAAATTCATTGGGGGCTTTTAAGAGGGGCTTGGATGGGCACATGAATGAGAGGAAAATAGAGGGATATGGGCATTCTGCAGGTAGGAGCTATGTCGGCACAATATTGTGGGTGGAAGGGCCTGTTCTGTGCTTAAAAAAAGTTGAAAATGCTTGTAAATGTTGCAGAAATGCCAATTACAGTAAAACATGCACAATACGACAGTTAATGAATGAACATTGCATCAGAAATTAAACTTTGTCTTTATAATTTTCCAGGAAATACGTGGAATATATTTCAGCAGGATTTCTCAAGGTGGCTGAATCAATCAATAGAATATGTTGAGGAACTACGAGTGCTGGCAGAGGCCATTGACAAGTATCATAAAAATGCCACGATTGCGAATGTTGCAGGCTCTTCTGCAGGTCTTGCAGGAGGAATTCTAAACATCGCAGGATTAATTGCTGCTCCTTTCACAATGGGCAGCTTGTTAATACTCACCGAGGTGGGAATGGGTTTGGGTGTTGCTGGTGGGGTCACTAACATTGTATCTAATGTTTCTGATAATGTTAACCAAAAGAACAAACGAGAAAGAGTAAACAAAATCATTGAACGATATACAATAGAGACTAAACAGCTGACAGACAAATTAACTAAGATCAAAGAAATACTTGAATTTTTTATTGAATGTAGAGAGAGAGATTTACCAAACACAGTATTTATTGGTACGTCTCATACTCTTGTGAAGAGCTTAGGTTGTATTGTTGCAGTAACTTCAGCAGTTACCAGAAATAGCTTGAAAACACTCAAAGCTGTTTCAGGCGTACTGGTGGGACTCCTTATAATATGGGACATCTATGCCATGGTGGCAGATGCAAAGAAAATTCACAGAGGACAAAGGACTGAAATTGCTCAAAAACTCAGTTAGCTCAACATATTGAGGATGAAAGGAAATACTTTAGAGATAAAATACAAGTGTATGTGTGAATATGAAAGAGTGATTTCGTTCGTTGAGATCAGAGATCACAAGAAGATCAGATTAAAATGGTCATCACACTGAAACCACTCCCCCTCCCTCCCCACCCCACCCCCAAGTTAAATGAAACAATTCTTATTACTTAAGCAACAAACAATCCACTGGAGGAACAGCTAGTCAAGCGGCGTCTATGGGAGGAAAGGAATTGTCAAAGATTCAGATCGAAAGACCCACAGATGCTGCTTGACCCGCTGATTTCCTCCAGCAGATTATTTGTTGCTCCAGATTCCAGCATCTGTGGAGTCCTGTGTCTCAATTCTTATTGCTTATAAGCCATCTTTATTTTAAACTAACGATTCAGTTTTTGAATTTTACCTGTAAAATGTTCAAATTGAAAGGCTTGCCCATTTTATTAAGCTTGGATTTCTCCAAACTTCTGCTTGTATCCCAAACTTGTCCCAGCTCACCCATTATCACTTTGTTCACTCCTTTCCCTCTTTAATGTGTGTAAGATCATTAGAAATAGAAGTTGGGGTAGGCCATTCAGCCCCTTGTGCCTGCTGTACCATTCAGTAAGATCATGTCTGATCCTCTACCACTTTTCCTGCTTTGATCGAAAAAGCTGCTGATCAAAATATGCATGTACCAGAAAGAGGATGAGGGTCACCGATAGGCATGTCAGAATGCGCAACCTGCTTTGCTTCACTATAAGAAGATTGACATATTTATCTACAGGCAGAGAGGGATAAAAAGAATTGATCTGAGCAACAAAAAATCTGATGGAACTCAGCAAGTCAGGCATTCAATGTTTTGGGTTGAGACCCTTCATCTGGACTGAAAGAGTAGAGGGGAGATAGGCAGTACAAGGAAGTAGAAGGGAGTGAGGGATCGGTGGATCCAGGTGAGGATGGTGTGGGTTGGCAGATGGAGTCAGCTGGGGGAGGGAGGAGTGGAAGAGAGGCCGGGAGGTGATGGGTGGAGGCAACAAAGGGCTGCAGATGCTGGAATCGGATAGGAGAGGAAGGTGGAGCATGGAATCAAATCAGGGAGGTGGGGTGGGCAGATGGGAACAGTGGGCGTGGGGGGGGGTGGGAGGGGACCCAGTGGGATGAGTGTGGGGGTGATGGAGTAGGTGGGGGAACGGAAAGAAGTTGGGTGATAGGGGGCTGGAGGGGTTTGGTGTGTGTCGGAGGACCTGCGTAGGTGAGGAGAGAAAGGAACAGAGAGGGAGCGGGTTACCTGAAACTGGAGAATTCAACGTTCATGCTGTCGAGCTGTAGAGGACCCAGGCGGAATATGAGATGCTGTTCCTCTAGTTTGTGTTTGGCCTCACCCTGGAGGTCAAGGATAGACAGGTCGTTGTGGAAATGGGGAGGGGAATTGGTTGGCAACCAAGAGCTCCAGATGGCCATGGCGAACAGAGGGCTAGCATAGACAGAATGGATTGAATGGAAGTATGAGGGAAATAGGAGAATCCAGCAGAATATTAGAGCACACAGAGGCCAGATTTTAACATAATTACAACACAGACCTGAAGACATAAACAACTTCCCACCAAGAGCTATGACTCACTTCACTTTGTTCATTGACATCCATTGGGATTTAGGAAGCAGCAATCAACCAAATGAATCCTTGCCCATTCTATGTGAGTGATCACAAATTTTGCTGAGCAGTACAGTTTAACCAGACATCCACTGATGGAATGTCTAATTGAAGCTTTATTTTAGGTAGTCTGATTAAACAATAATTAGCCACAGAAGTATTAACTGCAAAAATGTGCATGGACATATCAGCTCAATAGTTTCATTTTTATAATGTTGTTAGCATGTCTGTTCCATTGTGTTGCATGTTATTAGCAGAACTGAACTATCAGTGCATGAATAGATGTCACTGAACAATACATTTTAGCGGAGCAATGAATTGTCATATTCATTCCTTGAGACCTCTCAACCAGAGCAAAGAATTACCAGTGCATGCTGATAAAAATTGATTCGTATGTTTTGGAGGCCTTGATTCAGTTGATAATATGCACCAAAAGCATTTTTTTGTACAAAATGGTATTGAATCAGATATAATTATGTTTTACTTGGTGAATATGCAACTGCACAAATGAATCTATTAATAGAGTAGTAAAGTGCTGGTCTAAAGAAAAAAATTCAAATAAAGTCATTGAAAAGGATGAAGTTAATTAAATCTATGACATTGCAGTTCAGTTTCGAAATACAGATGGTAATGTGGAAGAGATGAAAAAATAGCTGAAAAAATGGTTCTTTATATTTTCATTTTGATTTGTAAAGCGTTTAGGGCTATAACATATTTGAAGCTCGAACCAATAGGGTTTGGTTGTAAATGCTGATTTTTATGAGCATGCAAAATGATACATGTCATAACATTGCAAACCCAAATCCAATGTATCAGATCAGAGCTTCGAAGTGTTTCAGCCTGTGAATACAGGTGGGGTATCTAAGAGGAGGAGGAGATTCAATAAACATTCCCATTCTCAATGATGGCAGAGTGAGTGCCAAAGGAAAAGAAGGACTATTTGCATCTCCAGCCACAAGTGCATGACCCTTTTCATTCAAGGACAAAGGATAGATCTCCAAATACAACAGTGGTGGTGTAATTGGTGCACTATTAAATTCTGTGGTCCTGTTGGCTAACACAGCAGGTCAAACTGATTCTATCAACTTAAAAAGTACCAGAATGTATCAGGGAGATTAATCAAGAATTTGTTATGCGGGTATTGCAACTCCCTTAATTCATTGGATGCTTCTTTCCCTCTATTCCTTCAGCATAAATTAATTTAAATTCAAGTAATTAAATAAATCTGGAATAAGCAGCTAATCTAAGGTATGGTATTTGTGAAATTATTGAATTCTCATAAAACCGATTCACTAATTCAGCGTGTCCCCAATGACACCAATTTTTACAGATGCACCATAGAAAGCATCCTATCTGGATGCATCACAGCTTGTTACGGCAACTGCTCTGCCAAAGGCTGCAAAAAGCTGCAGAGGGTTGTGAACACAGCCCAGAGTTGTGAAAAACAGCCTCCCCTCCATTGTCTACACTTCCCATTGCCCCAGGAAAGCAGCCAAATATAATCAAGAATCCGTCCCACCCCGGTCATTCTCTCTTCTCCCCACTCCCATGGGCAGAAGATACAAAGCTTGAGAACACGTACCACCAGGCTCAATGATGGCTTCTATCCCGTTGTTATAAGACTCTTAAACGGATCTCTTCTATGATAAAGATGATCTCCTGATCTCTGAATCTATCTCGTCATGGCCCATGAACCATATTGCCTACTTGCACCGCATTTTCTCTGCATCTGTAACACTATATTTTGCATTCTGTTGTTGTTTCCCTTTTGTACTACCTCTATGTACTTATGTATAGAATTATCCATCTGGATAGTATGCAAAGCTTTTCACTGTATCTCGGTACATGTGACAATAATAAACCAATCACCAATTACTAATAATATCCTTCAAGGAAGCATTCTGCCATCTTTGCTTGGTCAGTCCTATATGTGAGCCCAGCCCCAGCAATTAGACCATAGGTGTATCAGAAGTAGAAGCACTAGTGGGCCATTTGGCCCCTCATGTCTGCCAGGCCATTCTGTATGTTCATGGTTGCCCTTCCTGTACTAACCCCACATCTCCTGATTCTCTGTAATCCAAAGACTAATCAGTCTTCATCTTGAACCCATTCCATGACTGAGCCTCTATCATTGGTTAAAGAATTCCAAAGATTTACTTGTCTCCAGGAGAAGACATTGTTCACATCTCCTGAATGGCTGATCCTTTATTTTGAAACAGTAACACCTGGTTTTATTCTCCAGCCTGAGGAACCATCATCTCTGCATCAACCCTGTCAACAGCTGTAAGAATCTGATCGATTCGGAAGAATCTCTGTTCAAGTAAATTTGTAAATTGGCTTATAATTGTCACATGTACCGAGGTAAAATGAAGAACTTTGTTTTGCTTGTCATCCATACAGATCATTTCATCACATCAGTACATTGAGGTAGTACAAGGGAAAAGCAATAACAGAATGCAGAATATACTGTTACAGTTACAGTTATGGAAAAAGTGCAGTGCAGGCAGACAATAAAGTGCCGGGCCTTGACATGGAATATAGAACCGTACAGCACTAGACGGGCCACTTGGCCCAAGATGTTGTACCAATCTTGATGCCAATTTATACTAAATGTCCTCCTGTGTATCATCCATATCCCTCCATTCCCTTCGTATTTATGTGACTATCTAAAAGCCTCTTAAACTCCACCAAACTGCCTGCTTCTACTACTATTCCCGGTAACCCATTCCAGGCACCTACCACTCTCTGAGTAGAAAGCTTGACCCCCACGTCACCTTTAAATTTCCCCCCTCTAACCTTAAAAGCATGTCCTCTGGTGTTTGATATTTCTACCCTGGGGAAAAGATTCTGACTGTCTACCCTAGCTATGCCTCTCATAATTTAAAAACCCTCTTATCATGTCTCCTCTCAGCCTCTGATGCTCCAGGGAGAACAACCCAATTTCATCCAACTTTTCCTTTCAGTTCATACCCTCTAATCATGGCAGCATCCTGTAAACCTTTCTACAGTCTCCACACCCTTCCTATAATGTGGCGACCAGAACTGCACACAGTACTCCAAGTGCGGTCTGACTAAAGTTTTATACAGCTGCAGCATGACTTCCTTCCTCACCACCCCTACCAATGAAGGCAAGCATGCCATACGCTGCTTTTACCACCTTATCCACTTGTGTAGCTAATTCCAATGAACTATGGACTTGGACCAAGATCCCTCTGTACTTCAATGCTGTTAAGGGACCTACCATTAACTGTATACTTTCTCCTTTCACTTGACTTGCCAAAATGCAGCACCTCACACTTGCCCAGATGAAACTCCATCTGCCACTTCTCTGCCCATATCTGTAACTGATCTACATCCTGCTGTATTCTTTGATAGTCCTTTACACTGTCCACACTCCATCGTTCTCGGTGTCATTTGCAAACTTGATAATCCACCCATCTACATTTTCATCCAAATCATTGATATATATCACAAATAACAGAGGTCCCAGCACCAATCCTTGTGGAACACCACTGGTCATGGACCTCCAACCAGAATAAGAGCCTTCCACCCCTACTCTCCATTGAGGTAGACTGTGAGGTTAAGAGTCTGTCTTATTGTACAAGAGGTCTATTGAATAGTCTTATAACAGCAGGATAGAAGCTGTCCTTGAGTTTGGTGGTATGAAGCATTTTCAGTGATGTTTGCTTCATTTACCCAATTATCTTGGGCAATTAAGATGGAGAATGTCCACATTTGAGGCTGGAATGGGAACTCAGAATTTATCAAGGTCAAACAGCAGCTATGAGAAAAGAATCAGAATTAACATTTCAGGTTGAACTTTGACTCTGTTTTTCTCTCCACAGTTACTGCCTGATCAGCTTTTTCTGATTTTGTTTCAGATTTCCAACATCTGCAGTTTTTTGATTTTCATTTAAAAGCCTTGAGTTAGTTCCCCAAAACAGGTTTGTTCTATATCTCAGCTGCATCTAGCCACAATGGTTCATACACTTACCCAACAGGAAACTCAGTAATAAAATTTGTAACCCCCACTCCCTTACCCTCACCCCTTCCTGTGGCATGCCTCATCCCTCAGCACCATTCTCGTCTCAACACCTCTTTGGTGAAAAGACTTCCAATTTGCGGTTTGCATATAGGAATTCATCTTAACATAGCTCTGAATGACTTGGATCCATTTTTGCGCTTGTGCCTTTTTGTTCTGTTTCACTCATCAGAGAAAAATAATTTGACCCTCTCTCCTATCTGATCATTCATCATCTCATAAGCCCAATTCTGATCACCTTTTAATCTTCAATAGTCACTCCTATTACAAGCTTCTTCTTTTGCAGTCTATCTCATAATTTAAGATAGACCAGTTCCAATTAGCCTTTTATTTTTCTGGATCTGTCTCTAGGTTTTAGTAATTTCTGCACAAGCTCTTAAAAATATTAATTATCAGTGGATTCCATCTTTTTTGCATTTAGAAATTCCTGAATCTATCGTTTGTAATTCCAACTTTGGTTGCATGAAACCTATCCACCACTGAACTCCATCTGGAAGAGTCTTGGTCAGTCACTTCATCTTTAATATGCTGACTAATCTCCAGGGATTTGTCCCAGCCACCTCCTCGTACAGTTGACAGATAAAATCGCAGGATATGCTTGGTTATAGAAGGTCATTCACTATTTGTTTTCACTTATAAGAAAGAATTACTTGGGCCTTTTCGAAGCCCTGCTTACCATATCTTGTGTAAAGCCCAAGCGTTCTATGGATGTGCAGAGCATGTGCTAGGCAGTGGTTAGTTATCAACAGCTACAGTGGGATGTTGATCACTGGGTAAGTGGGTCGAGCAATCCAAAAGTGTGAGGTGTTGCTCTTTGGGAAGACAAATCACGGTAGGACTTTCACAGTGAATGGGAGGGCCCTGGTAGAATAGAAGGACCTAGGAGTACAAGTACCTGGTTCCCTGAAAGTGACGCCACAGGTAGATAGGGTAGTAAAGAAGGCTTTAGCCATGCTGGCCTTCATCAGTAAGGACACTGAGTATAGAAGTTGGGATGTTATGTTGCAGTTGTACAAGATGTTGGTGAGGCTGCATTTGGAATATTGCGATTAGTTTTGGTCACCATGCTATAGGAAAGATACCGTTGAGCTAGAAAGAATGTAGAAAAAATTTGAGGATGTTACCAGGGCTTGAAGGATTGAGTTATACAGAGAGGTTGAGCAAACTGGGACTTTATTCATTGGAGCGTAGGAGAATGAGGTGTGATCTTATAGAGGAGTATAAAATCATGAGGGACACAGATAGGGTGAATGCACTCAGTCTTTTCCCAGGGTTAGGGAATAAAAAATGAGAGGGTACAGATATAAGGTGAATCATAGAATCATAGAACAGTAGAGCACAATACAGGGCCTTCGGCCCACAATGTTGTGCCAACTTTTAAACCTCGCCTAAGACTATCTAACCCCTTCCTCCCACATATCCCTCTATTTTAAATTCCTCCATATGCTTATCTAGCAATCTCTTGAATTTGACCAATGTACCTGCCTCCACCACCACCCCAAGAAGCACATTCCATGCCCCAAGCACTCTCTGGGTAAAAAACCTTCCTCTGATATCTCCCTTGAACTTCTCACTCATTACTTTAAAGCCATGCCCTCTTGTATTGAGCATTGATGCCCTGGGAAAGAGGTGCTGGCTGTCCACTCTATCTATTCCTCTTAATGTTTTGTACACCTCTATCATGTCTCCTCTCCTCCTTCTCTCCAAAGAGTAAAGCCCTAACTCCCTTAGTCTCTCCTCATAATGCATAGTCTCCAAACCAGGCAGAATCCTGGTAAATCTCCTCTGCACCCTTTCCAACGCTTCCACATTCTTCGTATAATGAGGCGACCAGAACTGGACACAGTACTCTAAGTGTAGTTAGAGGGGAGAGATTTAATAGGAACCTGAGGGGCAACTGCTTCACACAGAGAGTGGTCTGTATATGGAATGAGCTGCCAGAAGAAGTAATTGAGGCAGGTACATCAACAACATTTAAGATCCAGTTGGACAAAGTGCATATAGGAAGGATTTGGAGGAATATGGGCCAAACACAGGCAAATGGGACCAGCTTAGGTGGGTATCCTAGTCAGCATGGACCTGTTGGGCCTAAGGGCCTGTTTCCATGCTGTATGACTCTATGATGCTATGATTCCTTGAGTCTAGGTGTCCAGTTCAGGAGCGTATGTGACCTACAGTAATAATGATCTGATTGACCTTGTTTGCAATACAGGTGACAGTTGCTGAGATAGAGAGGGTTGAAAGCTTCACATTCCTAGGAATGAACATCACTAATCGCATCTCCTGTTCGAACTACGTAGACATCATGGCCAAGAAAGCTCACCAGTGTCTCTACTTCCTCAGGAAGCTAAAGAAATTTGGCATAATCCCTTTGATCCTCACAAATTTGATGCACCATAGAAGCATCCTATCCAGGTGCATCACGGCTTGGTGTAGCAACTGCTCTGCCCGGGACCATAAGAAACTGAAGCGAGTTGTGGACACCAGCCTCTCGTCCATGGACTCTGTCTACACTTTTCGCTGCTTTGGTAATACAGCCAACATAATTAAAGACTCCTCCCACCCAGGTCATTCTCTCTTCTCCCCCTTCCTATTGGGTAGAAGATACAAAAGTACCAGGCTCAAGGACAGCTTCTATCACATGT
This sequence comes from Pristis pectinata, assembly GCF_009764475.1. Classification (NCBI taxonomy): domain Eukaryota; kingdom Metazoa; phylum Chordata; class Chondrichthyes; order Rhinopristiformes; family Pristidae; genus Pristis; species Pristis pectinata. The sequence continues at coordinate 10,716,261 of NC_067406.1, read as the reverse complement.
ACATTGAAACACACAGTGAAATGCATCTTTTTTTGAGTAGAGTGTTCTGGGGGCAGCCCGCAAGTACTGCCACACCTTCGGCGCTAACATAGCATGCCCACAACTTCCTAACCTTTACATTTTTGGAATGTGGGAGGAAACCGGAGCACCCAGAGGAAACCCACGCAGACACAGAGAGAACGTACAAACTCCTTACAGACGGTGCCAGAATTGAACCCGGGTCGCTGGCGCTGTAATAGCATTATGCTAACCACTACACTACCATGCCTGCCCACTCTTATAAGACGATTGAACGGTCCCCTAGTACAATAAGATGGACTCTTGACCTCGCAATCTACCTCATTATGACCTTGAACCTTATTGTCTGCCTGCACTTTCTCTGTAACTGTAACACTTTATTCTGCATTCTGTTATTGTTTTCCCTTGTACTACCGTAATGCACTGTTGTATTGAAATGATCTGTATGGATGGCATGCAAAACAAGTTTTTCACTGTACCTCTGCACATGTGACAATAACAAACCAATTTCACTAATTTTTTTTTACCAAGTTTACCTTTCAGGGCACATCACCAGTAACATCAATTTGGGAATTTAGAGAAACATTTTGCCTCAGGCAGGTCAGTAATCATTTAATTGGAACCCTCAATGAAATGCAGCTAAGGGACTAACAGGAAAGGGGTGGCCAATAGGTTCATCACTTACCTCAAAAGCAGAATTAAGGTAAATCCCTGGGACATGTCTGTCTGTACACTTATTATGGTACAATTCAAATGAATTTAAGATAAGATTTCTTTATTAGTCACGTGCATCAAAACAAGTGCATCTTTGCATAGAGTGTTCTGAGGGCAGCCCTTTAAACAAGTTGGAAAATTGTCAGAGCTCATTTCACTGAATATTTGCTCCCTCTCAACAGATGATACACCCACCCTCCCACCTCTGACATTTAGGACTTTAACATTTATTCTTTTTAACCCAGAAGCTGGAGTGACCTGACCTTGAGTCACGCTGACAGCTCCGATCTAAAGATCCATCCAGGCTCAGCTTCTGCCACTCCATCAGGGCTCGGCTCTCAACAGAACACTGGAGCAAAAATCAGACCATGTCTCCGTTTCCATGACAAATCCGTCTCACCAAAGTGCTTTCCTTGGTCCATTCAAAGCGCTTCTACACAGTAGCTTCTTTACAAAGGGTAAGAAATAAGCATTCTTTGAGTCATGCTCATATTTCCCCAGTGAGGCATCAAACAGTCAGTCATTGCGCACAGATTAATTGGGACTCAGATAGTGATCAGAATCAGACTTGCAGTTTAGACAAGCAAGCAGTCTGTGAGTGTTTTTTCACCATGTAGAGCATTCTACACATCAATTAACAACAGACTGAAGCAATACTTTTACAGTTCACTATTCTGTTATAACCAGGCTCCTGCTGCAGCATTTGACTCCTCTGAAGATACACTGATGTTATTTTCTTTGAATGTTACCACAGCTCCTGAAAAGACACCCTTCTTGAGCAAGCACAGCTTGAATCAATGTGCGAAAGTCGGCAGAAATCTGTTTAAATTTTAATAGCGCAAATCAAAATGTTTAGTTCACCAGGGTTTACTGCATATGAATGAAAATGGACACAGCTTTTTCTCCTTTCTGATTAGTCACCCTAAATAAAGTCAATGTTTGCAGTAACTCAGTCTTTGGGATCTGAGCAAATTTCTTTTCACCCAGAAGCTGGGTCACATTGCCTGAGAAGGTGATGGAACATAGAACAGTACAGCACAGGAACAGGCCCTTCAGCCCATGATATCTGTACTAAACATGATGCCAAATTAAACTAAATCTCTTCTGTCTGTGCATGATCCATATCCCTCCATTCCCCGCACATTCATGTGTCTATCTTAAAGCCCCTTAAACACCACTATTGTATTTGCTTTCACCACCATCCCTGGCAGCCCATTCTCGGCACCCACCACTCTCTGTGTAAAAAGTGTGCACCACACATCAGTTTTCCACTCTCACTTTAAATGCATGTGCTCTATTATATGACATTTCTACCCTGGGAAAAAGATTCTGATGAAGTACTAGGTACTTTCACAGCATCTAAAAAGTGTCTGGATGAATATTTGATAGGTATAGTAGATTATAGACCAATTGCTGGTAAAAGGGGTTAGTACTAGTAAAAGGTGGGTGTGTGGAACGCACTGCCGGCAGAGGTTGTGGGGGTAGATACATTAGGGACATTTAAGAGACTCTTAGATAGCCACATGAATGATAGAAAAACATTGTGGGCTAAAGGGCCTGTACTGTGCTGTAACGTTCTATGTTCTATTGATGGGAATCAAAAAAAACTGCAGCTAAAATGAAGGGTCACAGACTGCAAACATTAACTGTTTATCCTTCCACAGATGCTGCCTGACTTGCTGAGTGTCACCAGCATTTATTGTTTTTGTTGTAGTGCAGACGGGTGCTTGATGGTCGGCACGGCTAACGTGAGGGGACATAATTATAAGGTGAATGGAGGAAGGTATAAGGGGGATGTCAGGGGTAAATTTTTTACACAGAGTGGCGGGTGTGTGGAACGCACTGCCAGCAGAGGTTGTGGGGGCAGATACATTAGGGACATTTAAGAGACTCTTAGGTAGACACACATGAATGATAGAGAAATGGAGGGCTATGTGGGAGGGAAGGGTTATATAGATATGAGAGCAGGATAAAATGTTGGCACAACATTGTGGGCCGAAGGGCCTGTGCTGTGCTGTAGTGTTCTATGTTCTATGATCATGGTGGGCCGAATGGCCTGTTTTTATGGGGTTGGCTCTGACCAGAGCTCATCTGAAGCCTGAGAGCTACGGATCATCCAGTATAATGTCATTAATAGAAAAGATACCTCTTACAAAGGAAGTCAAAGAGCATCTGGTGACATATAATTTTAAAAAAGAGTTTGTGTGAATACTGAAAGGCTAAGTCATGCTTAATTTGGGGTTGTTTGCGGCAGTAATGAGAAGTAGACAAAGGTAATTTGGTACTAGTATTGGTATTGGTTTATTACTGTCACATGTACCGAGATACAGTGAAAAGCTTTTGTTTGCATGCTATCCAGACAGACCATGCCATACATAAGTAATCAAGGTAGTAAAAAGAAAAACAGAATGCAGAATTTAGTGAATGCAGAAAACAATGGTGAACTCCCAGATTCCTCACATCCCTTGGACCTGCAGGGTGTCTCCACTCTTGGGATTTTCAAAAATCCTTTCATTAGGTAAACCGATGGCAAAGGGTAGTCCACATAAAGTCAGGGCAGAAACAACGGAATGGATGAAAAATTGGCTAAAAGCATAGCACAAATAAGGGTCACAAGAGGCTACAATGAATGGAGGAAATTAGGATGTGGTGTTCCACAGCATCAGTACTTGAAGACTAGCCAGTAAAATACCAAGGAATCATACAACAAATTAAAGCCTTCCGGAGCCACCATCAAGTTCAACAGCTGGAACTGTAAATTGTCCTTAGTTTTGTCAGTAGAATCTGGTTGGAGTTGAAGGGAATGTGGGGAGAATAAAAAAGATGGGAGTTAAAGTAAGATTAGTGCAAGTGAGTGGTTGATGGCTGGCATGGAATTGTTGGGCCAAAGGGCCTGCTTCACTGCCTTTGAATCTATGACATTATGATAATAATTTCGAATAATCAGCCATTGCCACTCCCATTTCCTGAATTCATTTTTTTTCTCTTCTTCTGGTAAATTCAGATTCCATTTATTCCCTCCAGTTTATACAACCCCTGCCCCAGAGGTACCTTTTGTTATTTGTGAGCTTTCGCCACCGTCTTTCAGCTAGCACTGACACCATTAGTGTCACTCAATCTCTTCTGCTCTCCACCCAATTATAGTCCTCACCTTCTGTTTCCCCGCCTCTTCACTTCCTCTGCAGCATAAACTTTCATCTGTAACTTTACCCAGTTCTGATGCTGGAAATACTCAGCAGGTCAGGCAGCATCTGTGGAGATGATGTTTTCCCCTCCTGGGTGGAAGTTGAAGTTGCTGTGCCAGTGTTACAGAGAACTGTTAGTTTCATCCCACTATGTGTTACTTAAAGCAGATTATCTGGTCATTATTTAGTGGTTGTTTGTGGGAGGATCATACACAAAAATTGGCTCCTTGGTGCTACTTTTCACAAGTCAGACTGCATGGGGGACCCACTCCAACCTGTGGTCCAGTGTGACAAAGATAATGAGATACAGGAGCAGAATTAGGCCATTCGGCCCATCGAGTCTGCTCTGCCATTCAATCATGACTGATTTTGTTTAACCCCATTCTCCTGCCTTCTCCCCATAAACCTTAACTTACCAATCAAAAACTTATCAATCTCTGCCTTAAAGACACCCAATGACTTGGCCTCCACCGCCTTCTGCGGCAACGAATTCCACAGATTCACCACCCTCTGGCTGAAGAAATTCCTCCATCTCAGGTTTAAAGTGACTGTAATTCTGAAGCTGTGCCCTCAGATCTTAGACTCTCCCACTACTGGAAACATCTTCTCCACATCCACTCTATCTAATATCAGCTAGGTTTCAATGAGATTCCCCCCGCCCCCACCCCACCCATCCTTCTGAACTCCATCAAGTACAGGCCCAGGGACATCAAACACTCCTCATACGTTAAGCCTTTCATTCCTGGGATCATTCTTGTGATCCTCCTCTGGACCCTCTCCAGGGTCAGCACATGCTTCCTCAGATTAACGTTATTACAGCGCCAGCGACCCGGGTTCAATTCTGGCTGCTGTCTGTAAGGAGTTTGTACATTCTCCCTGTGTCTGTGTGGGTTTCCTCCGGGTGCCCCAGTTTCCTCCCACATTCCAAAGACGTACGGGTTAGGAAGCTGTGGGCATGCTATGTTGGCGCCGGAAGCGTGGCGACACTTGCGGACTGCCCCCAGAACACTCGATGCAAAAGATGTATTTCACTGTGTGTTGCAATGTACATCTGACTAATAAAGATATCTTAATAGGAAACAGTGGGTTCCTTCAATTTTGTTCTTGTTTGCTGACATAATGGATTGTAATATTCTTAACCAGTTGAGCACACTTATATTTCTCAGGATATTAAAATCGATGTTCTACTAAGAGCCTCTGCAGCAAGTTGATTCACTGCTCATGGGATTTTTATGTTCCCTGCCCATGCAATGTTGCAGTTTTTTTCCCTTAAAGTTTTGGGCCTTCTGCTCAATAGTCCACATTCATGTCTTCACCCACTCTTGTGCAAATGAAGTCTGAGGATAAATTAGTTCAAAATGTCAAGTCATTTAGCACTGCTGATTCCCACTTCAAAGTGATGCTTTGTGAATGCACATTGTAAGGCAAAATTGTCAAATTCGCAAAGTGTGATAACACCAAGCTTGGCAAACCTTGAGAGAGGTATAAGTGTCTTCAGTAGAAAATATCAGCACTTTGTTGGTACCTTCATTCTCACTGATGCTGGCAGGATCTCAGATGGCGATGAGGAGGCGTACAGGAGTGAAATAGATCGGCTGGTTGAGTGGTGTCACAACAACAACCTCACACTCAACGTCAGCAAGACCAAGGAATTTAGTATTGATATTGGTTTATTATTGTCACTTGTACCGAGGTACAGTGAAAAACTTGTCTTGCATACCAGTCGTACAGATCAATTCATTGCACAGTGCAGTTACATTGGGTTAGTACAGAGTGCATTGATGTAGTACAGGTTAAAACAATAACAGTACAAAGTGTCACAGGTACAGAGAAAGTGCAGTGCAATAAGGTGCAAGGTCACAACAAGGTAGATCGTGAGGTCATAGTCCATCTCATCACAGTGGGGTAGAAGCTGTCTTATCACAGTGGGGTAGAAGCTGTCCATAAGTCTGATGGTATGTGCCCTCAGGCTCCTGTATCTTCTACCTGATGGAAGAGGAGAAAAGAGAGAATGACCCAGGTGGGTGGGGTCTTTGATTATGCTGGCTGCTTCACCAAGACAGTGAGAGGTAAAGACAGAGTCCAAGGAGGGGAGGCTGGTGTCCATGATGTGCTGGGCTGTGTCCACAACTCTTTGCAGTTTCTTGCGGTCCTGGGCAGAGCAGTTGCCGTACCAAGCCGTGATACATCCAGATAGGATGCTTTCTATGGTGCATCGATAGAAGTTGGTGAGTGTCAAAGGGGACATGCCAAATTTCTTTAGCCTCCTGAGGAAGTAGAGGCACTGGTGAGCTTTCTTGGCCATGGCATCTACGTGATTTGACCAGGACAGGCTCTTGGTGATGTTCACTCCCAGGAACTTGAAGCTAAGCTCTAAGATCTAAACTCTAAGCTCTAAGCTCCACTAAGCTCTCTATCTCCTTCCTGTACTCCGACTCATCACTGTTTGAAATACGGCCTACAACGGTGGTATCATCTGCAAACTTGTAGATGGAGTTAGAACAGAATCTGGCCACACAGTCATGAGTGTATAGGGAGTAGAGTAGAGGGCTGAGGAGGCAACCTTGTGGTGCACCAGTGTTGAGAATAATCGTGCCGGAGGTATTGCTGCCTATCCTCACTGATGGCGGTCTGTTTGTTAGAAAGTCAAGGATCCAGTTACAGAGGGAGGTGTTGAGTCCTAGAACTTGGAGTTTGGTGACAAGTTTGCTTGGGATTATTGTATTGAAGGCAGAGCTGTAGTCAATAAATAATAGTCTAACATAGGTGTCTTTACTGTCCAGATGCTCCAGAGCTGAGTGTAGGGCCAGGGAGATGGCATATCACCTGTTTCGGTGATAGGCGAATTGCAATGGGTCCAGGTTGTCTGTTAGGCTAGAGATCTGCCTTTATATGGTGTCTCTTATGCCATCTCAAACTTAATTTTTTACCTGCCTTGTATTGTTCATCCCAAAATACCGCCAATGAAATACCCTTTTGAAGATTGCTTACTGCTCTAATCTAGGAAAATGCCAGCCAAGGTATGCACAGCAAGCTCCTGCAAACAACAGTAGTGTAACGGTTAGCGTAATGCTATTACAGCGCCAGCAACCCCGGTTCAATTCCCGCCGTTGTCTGCAAGGAGTTTGTACGTTCTCCCCGTGTCTGTGTGGGTTTCCTCCAGGTGCTCTGGTTTCCTCCCACATTCCAAAGACGTACAGGTTAGGAAGTTGTGGGCATGCTATGTTGGCGAATTGCAGTGGGTCAAGGTTGTCTGGGAGGCTGGAGTTGATGTGTGCCATGACCAACTTCTCAAAGCACTTCATGATGGTGGATGTCAGAGCCACTGGTCGGTCATCATTGAGACATGTTACCTTTTGGACAAACTACTGGAGAACATTCAACAGCTGTGGGAACCGTAAACCAGCAAAGGACAGCACATTCTGGAAAAAGAATGAAAATTTGCAAGGTGTTAAGAGGTCAGATGCATGTTAGTTTACAGCCTGTATTCAGCAACTACTTTTCAAAGCCTGATCTATAATGGTGTCACCGTAAAAGTACATTCAAGACTCACTTCTGCAAGGACACTTTTGTTTGCAATAATGTTTTATAATGAATGTCAATCAGGGAAAACTGCGCTGGATCGTTTTTCTGCTGGTCATACATTAATAAATTAATTTGCTGTGGCTTGTAGTCATTGATGTTGCAGGATATGGGAAAGAGTTCATTAAAACAGTAATGATAAACCCAGTGCATTAACTAGCTTGAGATCTTCAAATCTCGTTTTAGACCTCCTGGGCTTCCGGGTTTTGATCACGATTCATTGTGAATGAGTCAACTAAGAGGAGAACCAGACAAATTTATACTGTAAATGAGCTGTCAGCCAACAGGGCCATTTACCTAATAAAAGAAACAGAAGCAGGTACAATGTAATGGATAAGTTACTAGGCTTGCAGCAGTACTGGGCTGTTGATACAGAACACCAGCTTAAATCCCAACCTAGTAACTGGGAAATTTAAATTCTGGTAATTAAATACGAATGGAATTATATAAAAAAATCTTATATAAAATTTAAATATATTACGTTATTTAAAATTATTATATAAGCAATTCTGGAATTATATGAATTAGTCTCACTAACAATAACAATGAACATACTAAGTTGTGGTTAAAACAACATCTGGTTCACAAATGACTTTCAGGGGGTGAAATCTGTTACCTGGCTGATATGTGACTCAAAGAGCCAATGTAGGAGTCATACCTGTCTCTTCAGTTCAGGTACAGAAGGCTGGCCACTGTCTGTAAGGAGTTTGTACGTTCTCCCTGCGCCTGCGTGGGTTTCCTCTGGGTGCTCCGGTTTCCTCCCGCATTCCAAAGACGTACGGGTTGGGAAGTTGTGGGCACACTCTGTGGCGACACTTACAGGCTGCCCCCAGAACACTCTATGCAAAGGATGCATTTCACTGTGTGTTTCGATGTACATGTGACGAATAAAGATATCTTATCAATCAAAGTGACAGCATTGCCAGTGATGTCCATGTCCTGAGAATGAATAAATTAAAAAACCTCCTTGAGAAAGATTTGTGTGGCCATAAATCACAACTTCAGAATCAGAATCAGAATCAGGTTTATTATCACTGACATATGTCATGAAATGTGTTGTTTTGTGGCAGCAGTACAGTGCAAGACATAAAAATTACTATAAGTTACAAAAATAAATAAATAGTGCAAAACAGGAATAACGAGGTAGTGTTCATGGGTTTATGGACCGTTCAGAAATCTGATGGCGGAGGGGAAGAAGCTGTTCCTGAAACATTGTGTGTGGGTCTTCAGGCTCCTGTACCTCCTCCCTGATGGTAGTAACGTGAAGAGGGCATGTCCCACATGGTGAGGGTCCTTAATGATGAATGCTACCTTCTTGAGGCACTGCCTCTTGAAGATGTCCTTGATGGCAGAGAAGGTTATGCCCATGATGGATCTGGCTGAGTCTACAACCCTCTGCAGCAATCCTCTGCATTGGAGCCTCCATACCAGACGGTGATGCAACCAGTCAGGATGCTCTCCACTGTACATCTGTAGAAATTTACAAGAGTCTTTGGTGACATACCAAATCTCCTCAAACTCCTCATGAAGTAGAGCCACTGGCATGCCTTCTTCATGATTGCATCAATGTGTTGGGCCCAAGATAGATCCTCTGAGATGTTGACGCCCAGGAACTTGAAGCTGCTCACCCTTTCCATCGCTGACCCCTCAAGTGTGTGTGTTCTCCGAACCTCCTCTTCCTGAAGTCCACAATCAATTCCTTGGTCGTGCTGACATTGAGTTTGAGGTTGTTTTTGAGACGCCACTCAACCAGACGATCTATCTCATTCCTGTACGCCTCCTCATCGCCATCTGAGATACCAACAATAGTGGTGTCATTGGTGAATTTATAGATGGCGTTTGAGCTGTGCCTAGCCACACAGTCATGAGTGCAGAGAGAGTAGAGCAGTGGGCTAAGCACGTATCCTTGAGGTGCGCCTGTGTTGATTGTCAACGAGGAGGAGATGTTACTACCGACCTGTACTGACTGTGGGCTCCCGATAAGGAAGTAGAGGATCCAGTTGTAGAGTGAGGTACAGAGACCCAGGTTTTGAAGCTTGTTGATTAGAACTGAGGGGATGATGGTGTTGAATCCTGAGCTGTAAATGATAAACAGCAGCCTGACGTATCTATTGCTGTTGTCCAGCTGCTCCAATGCTGAGTGGAGAGCCAGTGAGATTGTGTCCACTGTAGACCTGTTGTGGCAGTAGGCAAATTGCAGTGGGTCCAGGTCCTTGCTCAGGCGGGAGTTAATTCTAGCTATGACCAACCTCTCAAAGCACTTCATTGCAGTAGATGTGAGTGTTACTGGGCGACAGTCATTGAGGCAGCTCACCCTGCTCTTCTTGGGCACTGGTATGATTGATGCCCCTTTGAAACAGGTGGGAACCTCTGACTGCAGCAGTGAGAGGTTGAAGACGTCCTTGAACACCAGCCAATTGGTCAGCACAGATTTTCAGTACCCGGCCAGGTACACCGTCGGGGTCTGGCGCATTGCGAGGGTTCACCCTCTTTGAAGGATGTTCTTACTCCGGTCTCTGAGATTTTCATTGTTACTTCTCCTGAGAGAGCCACTTGCTTTGGGAGCGGCTGCTCCTGCCTTACTTTAGGTGTTGAAGATTCTACAGTTTGTAGCTACCTTTCACTCTGTTAAATGCAGGCAACAGCAATTCCATGGCATGCAAATTTTAGAATACTCATTGAAAAAGTGTCTGCTTGCTTTTTGCAGGAACATCAACTTTAGCCTGAATTGTACACCTAAAATTTAAAGGGCTTGATTGCTTGGTTCTGGTACTTTAATCCTTTCCTGGACCAAGGATGTTGGTGTGGGGATGTTGGTGGCATTGTAAGGCTGAGGGACAATAATGTAGTGAGATCATTGTTGGTTTGCTATCAAGGTTTGAAATCCAAGTGTTTGAAAGTTGAAAAGATGGACTGAGTGTGGCACTAAGAAGTCCCTTTCGAGTTGAAGTACATGGGAATTGGAGGGATATTTTCCACTGGCTAGAGTCATAACTCACACAGAAGAAAATGGTTGTTGTATTCAGAGGCCGATTATCTCAGTGTCGCAGTTCCTCAGAGCACCCGACCACCAGATCAAGCTATCCTTAACCTTCATTTTCCATAAGTTGTAACTGTAATACTTTACTTATTTAAAAGGTAAATTTCTTCCATTTAAACTGAATGAAGTAAGAGAAGTATTACAATACTGATAATGGAAGTACTGATAATGACCTCCTGAAGCCCAAGTTTCTTTAGACTATGTCACTATCCAAATGGCATGAGTGGTTTGGCACATGATTGAGATGTTGCTTAGGGAGTTTATGGCATGTTCCAGATGTGCTGTCCCCTGCTGCAGGAGCCTACGAGATACAGATGTGGTGTCACTGATGATTGTGAAACTAAGGAGGCATCAGAATCTCAGAATCAGAATCAGGTTTATTATCACTGACATATAGAACATAGAACATTACAGCACAGTACAGACCCTTCGGCCCACAATGCTGCGCCAACATTTTACCCTGCTCTAAGATCTATCTAGCCCTCCCACATTGTCTGCTATTTTTCTATCATTCCTGTGTCTATCTAAGAGTATCTTAAATGTCCCTAATGTATCTGCCCCCACAACCTCTGCCAGAAGTGTGTTCCACACACCCACCACTCTCTGTGTAAAAAACTTGCCCCTGACATCCCCCATATACCTTCCTCCAATCACCTTAAAATTATGTCCCCTTGTGTTAGCCATTGTCACCCTGGGATAAAGTTTCTGACTGTCCACTCAATCGATGCCTCTTATCATCTTGTACACCTCTATCAAATCACCTCTCATCCTCCTTCTCTCCAAAGAGAAAAGTCCTAGCTCGCTCAACCCATCCTCAACCTAACCCATATGATGTGAAATTTGTTGTTTTACGGCAGCAGTGCACTGCAAGGACATAAAAATCTATAAATTGCAAAAATAAATAAATAGTGCAAAAAAAAGGCATAATCAGGTCGTGTTCATGGGTTCATTGATCGTTCAGAAATCTGATGGCGGAGGGGAAGAAGCTGTTCCTGAATAATTGAGTATGGGTCTTCAGGCTCCTGTACCTCCTCCCTGATGGTAGTAATGAGAAGAAGGCATGTCCCAGATGATGAAGGTCCTTAGTGATAGATACCACCTTCTTGAGGCACCGCCTCTTGAAGATGTCCTCGATGGTGGGGTGGGGTTGTGTCCGTGATGGAGTTGGCTGAGTCTTCAACCCTCTGCAGCCTCTTGCGATCCTGTGCATTGGAGCTTCCATACCAGGTGGTGATGTAACCAGTCAGAACGCTCTCCACTGTACATCTGTAGAAATTTGTAAGAGTCTTTGGTGACGTACCGAATCTCCTCAAACTCCTGACGAAGTAGAGCATCAAACCCACCAGCAAAGACTGCAACACTCATCATTGCTTAGGAGAGGCCCAACTCAGTGTTTTTTTTTCTCCCAGTCGTCTTTAGTTTTTTCAGAGGATTCTTCTTGGTCTCCTCTTCCCAGATTTTCCCTCTCCTTTTCCATCGATACAATCAGCTCCATCTCTTCTCATCCTGGGATCATGGAATCATGGAAGTTATAGCTTAGAAGGTCCATTTTGTCCAAGATGGACTAAAATGGAGGGCTTGAGGTATAAGGAGAGGTTGGATAGGCTGGGACTTTTTCCCTGTAGTGTCAGAGGCTGAGGGGTGACCTTATAGAGGTTTATAAAATCATGAGGGGCATAGATAAGGTGGATGGTCATAGTCTTTTTCCCAGGGTAGGGGTGTCTAAAACCTTTAAGGGTGAGGCAGGAAAGATTCAAAAGGGACGTGAGGGACAACATTTCACACGGAGGGTGGTGAGTATATGGAACGAGCTGCCAGAGGAAGAGGCAGAAACAGTTACAATTGCAACACTTAAAAGACATTTGTACAGGTACATGGATAGGAAGGGTTTAGAGGGATATGGGCCAAGCTTGGGCAAATGCGACCAACTCAGGTAGATAACTTGGTTGGCATGGATGAGTTGGGCTGAAGGGCCTGTTTCCGTGCTGTCTCTGAACTATCTTTATAGAAAGATAAGAAACAGGAACAGGAGTAAGCTAATCAGCTTCGCAAGAACTGTTCTGCCATTTAATAAGACCGTGCCGGTCCAATCTTAGCCTCTACACCACTTTTCTACTTTCTCCCTCCATCCCCACCTCTGTTGTAGTTCAAATCCCATGAATACATCCAATAACCCTGCCTTCTTTCATGAGCACCATTACAATACAGTATGGTTCAGCAATCAGTTTGTCTGCTGAGGTCCCAATTCAAGACTATCCTCAAGAAATAACCAAAAGTCTCTCCCACTGAGAAGTTTGATGAATAATTGACTAAAAACCTTGCAACAATAGCCATGGAGCTTCAAGGAGACGCTTCACCCATCACAGGGAGCACCAGGTAATTGTACAGTCAGCTCATGCTTTTAGTTCCAAAAATATGTACTCACACTGTATGCCTGTAAGCTATTAGGGGGCTGTCAATCACAGGTAATCAATTAAAATATCTATATGTACAATTCTTTTCATTACAGAAGTTTGCATACTAATCTCAACCATTTAAAAGTACAGCTAACAATTCTTTCTATTAATGTAGAATTCCTGGTTAGTTGCAAGCCACAATTCTCAAATAGAAAGGAAAGTAAGTCTATGAATGAAAAGAGTTTGAACTCATGTGATATTTATAGCAAATGTATTCAGGTATTCATACAAAATATGTTTCTCTATTATTTTATAATAGCTCATTTGGAATGGGTTTATTAGGCCATCACTCTTCATTTAAATGCAAGTTTGTCACTCTTATCCCAGGGCACAGTTTAAACCCATACATTTTTATAAAGTATTATAACGTCAGAACTGTCATTTATTATCTTTGTGTGAATTGAACTATATGCAGTGAGGAGAAGGATGTACAGAGGCCTGGGATCAGCAGAGATCACTTAGGAGTATGTAAAGCCCACTCAGTATTCCTGTGTCACTTCCCCGAAATTCATAGTGATTGTTCTCATCACTGAATAGATTGCTTGGCCACTTTGACAGGCACTTAATGTGTAAATGGAGATGCAGATAGGACTTGCTGCTTCCTGCTCCTGCATTCCCAAGAAAGAACAGTAGCAAACAAATTGGACTTTTATACCAAGGTGAAAAATAGGTCACCATTTCTGCCACTACCAGGCTACAAGTTACAGGTCACTTTAATTTATTTTAACATCTTCACATATCAATCCCTGGAGTTATGGCTTCAAGGTTATGAGCTTACAATAACCATGCAGTGAGAATAATTCACCTAAACCTTGCTCAATAAGGTGGAACCTAAAGAATGAGAATGGGGTGCCATTAATTTGCTCATACTAAATTATTTCAACTGGGACTGAAGATATTAAAGTGTACAATTTCCAGCTGGGCTCTCTCAATTCCTTAACATAACTTAGGTCAATCATCAGCAGAATCTCCAGATTCTCCAGCATTAAATTTCCCATTTTAGAACATAGAAGATAGAACAGTACAGCACAGAACAGGCCCTTCGGCCCACAATGTTGTGCTGACATATCTATTCCCTCCTACCTCCAGAGTGCCCATATCCCTCCATTTTCCTCTCATTCATGTGCCCATCCAAGCCCCTCTTAAAAGCCCCAAATGACTTTGCCTCCACCACCCTATCAGGCAATGCATTCCAGGCATCCACCACTCTCTCAGTAAAAAACGTACCCCTCACATCTGTTCTGAACCTACCCCCTCTCACATTAAATGCATGCCCTCTGGTATTGGATCACTCAATAATGGGAAAAAGATATTGCTTGTCCACCCTATCTATGCCCCTCATAATTTTATACACTTCCAACAGATCACTCATCCTCCGCCGCTCCAGAGAAAAGAGCTCAAGTTTGTCCTGCCTCTCCTGATAGCACATGCCCTCTAATCCAGGCAGCATCCTAGTAAACCTTCTCTGTGCCCTCTCTGAAGCCCCAACATCCTTCCTATAGTGAGGTGACCAGAACTGCATGCAATACTCTAAGTGTGGCCTAACCAGAGTTCTATAGAGAAGCATCATAACTTCTTGACTCCTGTACTCAATACCCTGATTAATAAATGCAAGCATTTCTTAACCACCCTGTCTACACTCTGTTTGACCTTGGCCTTCAGGCACCTGTCAAGCTGATTCTTTTCCCCTGAGGCATGGTGAAGCTTCCAATCGAAGAACAAATTATTGTTGTATGTGAACAGCTAGAGGGCCACACAAGAGATTCTGAAGATGCTGGAATCTGGAGCAATACACACAAAATGCTGGAGGAATTCAGCAGGTCAGGCAGCATCTATGGAGGGAAATGAACAGTCAACATTTCAGGCCGAGACCCTTCATCAGGACTGGAAGGGAAGAGGGCAGAAGCCGGAATAATAAGGTCAAGGGAGGGGGAGGAGCACAGGCTGGCAGATGATAGGTGAGTCCAGGTGAGAGGGGAAGTTAGGTGGGTGGGGAAGGGGGGATGAAAGGGAGTGATTCAAGAAGCTGAGAGGTGATAGGTAGAAGAGGCAAAGGGCTGAAGAAGAAGGAATCTAGCAGGAAGGGGCAGCAGACCATGGAAAAAAGGGAAGGAGGTGGGGGATACATGGACACTACTCTTAGCAGTGTGGAGGAACAGAGGGATCTTGGGGTCCACGTCCACAGATCCCTCAGGTTTGCCACGCAGGTCAATAGGGTTGTTAAGAAGGCGTATGTTGTGTTGGCCTTCATTAGTCGGGGTATTGAGTTCGAGAGCTGCGAAGTGATGTTGCAGCTCTATAGAACTCTGGTCAGACCACACTTGAAGTATTGTTTTCAGTTCTGTTTGCCTCATTATAGAAAGGATGTGGAAGCTTTAGAGAGGGTGCAGAGGAGATTTACCAGGATGCTGCCTGGATTGGAGAGCATGTCTTATGAGAATAGGTTGAGAAGCTAGGGCTTTTCTCTTTGGAGAGAAGGAGGATGAGAGGTGACTTGATAGAGGTGTACAAGATGATAAGAGGTATAGATCCAGTGGACAGTCAGTGAATTTTTCCCAGGACGACATTGGCTAACATGATGGGACATAATTTTAAGGCGATTGGGGGAAGGTATAAGAGGGATGTCAGGGGTAAGTTTTTTACACAGAGAGTGGTGGGTGCGTGGAACGCACTGCCGGCAGAGGTTGTGGGGGCAGGTACATTAGGGACATTTAAGAGACTCTTAGATAGACATATAAATGATAGAGAAATGGAGGGCTATGTGGGAGGGAATGGTTAGATAGATCTCAGAGTAGGGTAAAATGTCAGCACAACATTGTGGGCCAAAGGACCTGTACTGTGCTCTCATGTTCTATGTTCTATGACAGATCATGAGGGTGGGGGAGGGGAAGAGGTGAGTAGGCCACAGGAATAAAGGAAAACAAAAGGGGGGGAGGAAAGGGGAGGGGTTACTGGAAGTTAGAGAATCGATGTTGAGGCCGTCAGTTTGGAGACTGACGGTTCTTCCAACTTGCGTGTTGAGGGTGTTGAGAGGAGATCCAATCCCAAGTGGTAATGTGTTGAACATGTTAATCTCTGGAACACATCATGATTTTACCTCAGTAACCCTTCTTCCTTTATTTTGCCTGTCTCTACCAAAATGGACAGTTTAAATTGGTACGGTTGCTAAATTGGTAAATTGGCGTGGGTTTGGTCCGGGTGCTCCGGTTTCCTCCCACATTCCAAAGACGTATGGGTTAGGAAGTTGTGGGCATGCTACGTTGGCGCCGGAAGCGTGGCAGCACTTGCAGGCTGTCCCCCAGAAAACTCTACACAAAAGATGTATTTCACTGTGTGTTTTGATGTACATGTGACTAATAAAGATCTTATCTCATCTTAAATTGGTAAATTGGTTTATTATTGTCACATGTCCCGAGGTACAGTGAAAAACTTGTCTTGCATACCGTCCATACAGATCAATTCATTACAACATTGAGGTAGTAAGAGGTAAAACAATAACAGAATGCTGAAAATAAAACCTGTTCACAAAACAACTGCAAACTGATTCTTTAAGGACATCAAAACCAATCATTGGGTGTGGGACAACCTGATTCTGTACCATTGTAGCTACACAGGGGAAGCTTTGTGTTAAATGGCACTCACTGAAACCTTCATGATGAGATCAGGGAAGCACTTAAGTGACCATCTCCTGTACTATCACATTCTGAAAGGCATATCCCTGTCACTTAACGCACAGTTCAGGACTGGTCTGTCTTGTCACTTACTATTCTGGCTATTTGTACATTAAATTTGAGATGCGATGACTTCTGTTCTTACCCAGTTGGCTAAATTCTTAACCCATCTGCTCACTGTGAAACAGTACTTTGAGGAATTCACCAGATTTTTACCTCTGACTGTTGCCCAGCAGATAGTTGAAGTAACATATACACTTATCCAGCCTACACTGAAGGGCTTGAGTTACAAGGAGAGATTGGATAGGCTGGGACAACTTTCCCTGGAGTGAAGGAGGCTGAGGGGTGACCTTATGGAGGTTTATAAAATCGTGAGGGGCACAGATAGGGTGGATGGCCGCAGTCTTTTTCCCAGGGTAGGGGAGTCTAAAATTGGAGGGTATAGGTTTAAGATTCAAGATTTATTGTCATTTTTCTGAGTACTTACATACACAAAAAAACGAAATACTGTTTCTCACCAGCTCATATCAGTGCAACAAGAAGAACAGTGATAAGTATCTAAAATAGTCTATAAAAACATCTCTAAAACAAAACTAAAAAGATGTCAACACCACATATTCATATCTGTTAAAGTGCGTTTATGTATTAATAAGTGCTTATTCAGTTTAAGTTGAGAAGAGAGATTTAATGGGGACCTGAGGGGCAACTTTTTCACACAGAGGGTGGTGGGTATGTGGAACGAGCTGCCAGAGGAAGTGGTTGAGGCAGGTACAATTACAATGTTTAATGGACATTTAGACAGGTACACGGATAGGAAAAGTATAGAGACATATGGACCAAATGCAGGCAAATGGGATTAGCGTAGATAGGCACCTTGGTTGGCATGGATGAGTTGGGCTAAAGGGGCCTATTTCTGTGCTGTATTACTCTACGACTTGCCCTGAAACATTATGTTCTACTGTAATTATAGTACAATTTTAGGCGCTAACATTAAGTTAGATTTCCTTTCAATGAATTCCAGATAAATTAGGTGTCTGATCTGCTTTCAGAATTGTTCATACATTGTGAGCTAACACAGGGTTTGAGCAGTACTGAGCTCATTAAAAAGTCAAGACAGCATGCATTTCTGCATGACTGGCTTTGAATGTTCTTCAATTCTCTGGTGTACAAATGCACTTCTGTTCCTAGTGACAGCACTTAAGATTAGCCACACTCACCTGCTCTACAATTCAGCGGTTATTATTTCTACATTAAAGGTTGGAAATCCACGTTAGGTGACCTGTCAATTCAAAAGTGACATGTTAGATGATCACTTAAGGATATGACACCTACCTGCACATTTGCTACAGTTTCTATCATGATGGACATGTTGCCAGACATTAAGCCAAAGAGGTAGTAAAAACTAACCAGCATACTTGCCACCTAGAAACACTAATATTTCTAACTCCTGCTACACTGCTAATCTGTCTGCCCATTCTAATGCATAACCTGGTTTTAGTTTGGTTTGTTGCTGAATAGTTATTTACAATGTTAGCACGTCCTAACTAGCAGAACCGCTTTGAATATTCAAATACTGGTGGCTGGTCTGAGAGCTTCTGAGCAGAAACTCCAGACACCCAAAATATACCTCTGTTGTTAGAGTGTTGAGGGATGGTTCCTGAATATACAACTAGCCAAAATATCAATTGACAAAACAGACATGTTCTGATCTGTGCATTGTGGCAGGATATGTCTTTAACAATGTGTTAAAACAGGAGGATGTCCACTTAACACCTTCCCTGAGCTCATCCTGAAAGCTTCAATGAGCACCAATTAACATGAAAATTCAGTTATTGTTTTCCTTGCATAGTTTCAGTGATACATAATCAGAATGTGTCATACCTAGTGACTGGTTTTGTAGTTTCAGTGGTACAGAATCAGAATGTCTCACACCCAGTGATTGGTTTCAATGGCCTTAAAGTATCGGTTAAAGTTAAGTTGTGAGCAGGTTTTATTTGAAGACTGGTTCTCATTTTAATTAATATCTGTTAATCATAATTTCATAACTCTGGAATAACCCCTAACATAGCTATGTTGGAATTCAAAACAGTCTTTCAAGGAGTTAAATCTCTGTATTGAAACACCAGTGGACTTGGAGGTGAGGCTAATCATCAAACTTTCTAACAGGATCTCCATTCCCATACAATGCACAAAACTATCTTTTCTCTTCTCTTTGCTGTTTACTTCACAGCATTTTTAGCTTTAGCCTTCATCAGGATAAGTTTTCTGGTACCAGCCTTGTGGCACTAGTTCACTAGTCTTGCAGGTGGAGACCATGTACATGATAACATGTGACCTAATCACTGGAGAAACCTATCACATCTCAGCTTCTTGCATCTCCCCCCTTCCCCATCCACCCAACTTTTCCCTCTCATCTGAATTCACCTATCACCTGAACTCACCTATCCCCTGCCTGCATGTGTTCCTCCCCCTTCCCCCACCTTCTGCCTTCTTCCTTTCCAGTCCGGGTGAAGGGTCTCGACCCGAAACATTGACTGTTTATTTCTCTCTGTAGATGCTGCTTTACCTGCTGAGTTCCTCCAGCACTTTTGTTGTGTGTTAAATCAGATAGGAGGGTGTCTGGTGAACAGGCTGACTAAACTGACACTGCAAGGTTGCTTCATGTTTGTCTAGGCAAGGTAAGTTATCAAACAGTACTTGTCATCAAACGTTCCTTTTAAATCCTTTAAAATGGTAGTGTAGCAGTTAGTGTAACGCTATTACATTGCCAGCGACCCGGCTTCAATTCCAGCTGCTATCTGTAAGGAGTTTGTACATTCTCTCTGTGTCTGAGTGGGTTTCCTCCAGGTGCTCCGGATGTACGGGTTAGGAAGCTGTGGCCATGCTATGTTGGCGCCAGAAGCACGGCGACACTTGCGGGCTGCCCCCAGAACACTCTACACAAAAGATGCATTTCACTGTGTGTTTCGATGTGCATGTGACTAATAAAGATATCTTTTAAAAAATGTGACTGAAGCTGTACACAAAGCACTTGAGTTACAACATAGCCAGACCATGGATTCACATCCGTGCCAATACTGCAAACTTTGTTGGTCCTGTAAAATTTGGAACCATTTTCACTTAACTCTGCAAATATGTTCAGAATTGAGCTTTCAACAAAGCCTGATGTGTGTCCTTCAATTTATACTGAGGAAGTGCACAATGAGTGCCCTGTGCTTTGTGACCAGATTACCTTCTAGCACTGCCTGAAGTTGTAGAGCCAGCTTTGCAACCTTAGTGTCAAAAAGCTTCAAGGTGACTGGGGGAGGGTGAAGACAGTGACGGTATGGTAGCATAGCGGTTAGCGCAACGCTATTACAGCGCCAGCGATCGGGGTTCAATTCCCGTCGCTGTCTGTAAGGAGTTTGTATGTTCTCCCGTGTCTGCGTGGGTTTCTGCCGGTGCTCCGGTTTCCTCCCACATTTTAAAGATGTACGGGTAGGTTAATTTGGAGTTTAAAATGGGTGGCGCAGACTCGTTGGGCCGGAAGGGCCTGTTACCATGCTGTAAATAAAATTTTGAAAAAAGAAGCAAACTGCACTGAATTCTCTACCTCAGAGGGTTGTGAAAGCTCGATTACTGAAGGATTTAAAAAGCATATAGAGAATTTTTTGGTATTGGTATTGGTTTATTATTGTACCGAGGTACAGTGAAAAACATCTTGCATAACGATCGTACAGCTCAATTCATTACACAGTGCAGTTACATTGAGTTAGTACAGAGTGCATTGATGTAGTACAGGTGAAAACAATAACAGTACAGAGTAAAGTGTTACAGCTACAGAAAAAGTGCAGTGCAGGTAGACAATAAGGTGCAAGGTCACAACAAGGTAGATTGTGAGGTCAGACTCCATCTCATCGTATAAGAGAACCATTCAATAGTCTTATCACAGTGGGGTAGAAGCTGTCCTTAAGTCTGGTGGTACATGCCTTCAGGCTCCTGTATCTTCTACCTGATGGAAGAGGAGAGAAGAAAGAATGACCCGGGTGGGTGGGGTCTTTGATTATGCTGGCTGCTTCACCAAGGCAGCGAGAGGTATAGACAGAGTCCACGGAGGGGAGGCTGGTGTCCGTGATGCGCTGGGCTGTGTCCACAACTCTCTGCAGTTTCTTGCGGTCCTGGGCAGAGCAGTTGCCGTACCAAGCCGTGATGCATCAAGATAGGATGCTTTCTATGGTGCATCGATAAAAGTTGGTGAGTGTGAAAGGGGATATTTTTTTGAAATATCTGTGGAGAGCTGGCACAAAAAATGGATTTGAGGTCTGGGACAGATCAGCTCGAGAGGTAATCTTGAGGGGTCAAGTGGACTACTTCTGCTCCTATTGTATTCATGTGCCCGTTTCCATGTGAATGATGTCTGAAGAAATATTAAGCTGCTATTTAAACATTTGAGGCTGGATCCCAATTTTGCAGGAGGGAGCTAATGTGTAGGACTTGTCCTATCACCATTACCTCAGTGGATCTCCAAACCTGGATCTGGGAGGAAATTAGAGCACCTGGTAAATACCCATGAGGTCACAGGGAGAACGTCCACTCTCCACACAGAAAGCATTGAACCCAGGTCACTGGAAGTGTATGGCAACAGCCTTGCCGGATGTGCCATTCAGCAACCTCAGTCATCATGTGCCATAATAAGGAGCTAAACTGATGCAGTTGTATTGGATTTCCAATTGCAACTTTGACAAAATCAAACATCAATCAACTTTGATCAACAATCAAAATCAACTTTGACAGGGGCGGCACGGTAGCATAGCGGTTAGCACGACGCTATTACAACGCCAGTGATCGGGGTTCGATTCCTATCACTGTCTGTAAGGAGTTTGTACTTTCTTCCATGTCTGCGTGGGTTTCTGCCGGGTGCTCCGGTTTCCTCCCACATTGCAAAGACGTATGGGTAGGTGTATAAGATGATGAGAGGTATTGATTGGGTAGATAGTCAGAGGCTTTTCCCCAGGCCTGAAATGGTGGCCACAAGAGGACATTGGTTTAAGGTGCTGGGGAGTAGATGTAGAGGAGACATCAGGGGTAAGTTTTTTACTCAGAGAGTGGTGAGTGCGTGGAATGGGCTGCCAGCAATGGTGGTGAAGGCGAATACGATAGGGTCTTTCAAGAGACTGTTGGATAGGTACATGGAGCTGAATAAAATAGAGGGCTATGGGTAAGCCTAGTAATTTCTAGGGTAGGGACATGTTCGGCACAGCTTTGTGGGCCGAAGGGCCTGAATTGTGCTGTAGTTTTTTTCTATGTTTCTAAGCTTCTCTTTGTTATTTTTGAAGAATCAGTGAATTGTTAAAGAGAGATGAATCATTCCCTGACATTTTCTCAAAAACCTTCAGCAACCCTTTTACTGAAATGACATTTTCATTAAAATTAAGGAACACTGAAGTCTTAGCCCTTGGTAACATTATGTTTTCCCTCTTTCCACAAGCATAATAAGGTCATTTGACTCTAAGTGCAATTAGGTTTTATACCAAAGGCAATTAGTACTTTGTCTTAGCTCAGCTCCATTATGTCTTCACTTCATTATGTGACAATACTTTCAGACTTGAAAGTTTGTTGGTATTTCTTCTCATCACCTTTTCATCATGTTGAACTTATACCCAGTTACCTTGACAATTTTACTCATTAGTAGGTCATCCAACCTGTCGGTGAATGGAAAGGGCTGATCTTAAGATCAAACCTTTCAAATTTAGTTTTGTAACATTATTTATTAAGAACATTTTATAGTCATTTTTTGGGAATTGGACATCAGCAGCAATGCCCTACCTGCACTGTCTACCTGCACTGCACTTGTCTACCTGCAATGCAATTTCTCTCTCTACCTGCACTGTACTTTCTCTTTAACTATAATACTATATTCTGCATTCTGTTTTATTTTCCTTCTATACAACCTCAGTGTACTGCTGTATGGATTGATCTGTCTGGATGGCATGCAAACAAAAGCTTTTCCCAGTATCAGGGTACATGTGACAATAATAAACCAATTACCAATGCCAACAGCTTTTGCTAATCTCTCGTGTCCTTCAGAAGCTCATGGGGAGCTACCATTGTGAGCCACTGCATCCTTCTGGTGAAGGGATTCCAGGATTTAGACCCAGTGGTAGTGAAGGAATGGTAATATATTTCCAAATCAACATTGTGTGCATGTGGTGCTTCCAAGCATCTGATGCTCTTCTCCTGTTGGTAGCAGAGGTGGCTGCTTTGAGAGATGCTCTGAGGAGCCTGGATGGTGTGTGCATTTCCAGTAATGCCAGCGCTTATGGGTCACCCCAATTGCCCCAGAGAAGGTGATGGGGAGACTTTTCTAGAATCACTGTTGCAAGTGGCGAAGATGTTCCCAGTGTTGCTTGGCTATGTCATCAGGATTCTCTGCTCAATGAATAACACACCTGCTTCTGAGCCATTGAGTTGTAGGTTCCAAAAACAAGCAGAAGATTTGGCTGACACTTCAGAGGAGTGCTAATTGAATGATGCACTGTATGGTCTGCTCAGTTAGAAAATCCTTTTCATGGTTCAATGATTTTGCACGGCACACACGAACTTTCTCTAAAATTACAGGACTAAGTACAATTTGGCTCAACGTGCAACTTTTCCCTGAGGCTCCCATTGCTTCCTTCTCCTTCAGCTCCATTCTCCTGATCTTCTTATCACCCTGACTTCAGATCCAATATTCCCTATCCCTACCTTTGATCCTCTCACTAAATCCAGCCCTACGCTCCCACAATCCATAGACTGCCTGACTTCCCCCACTGACTACTAATGGGGTAAATCTACGCCTTTCCACAAGGCCTGTTCTTTCGGACATGGCACCTTGAACCTCACGTATAATAGAATTTAACTGTAATGGAGACTGACCCTCACAGTGCCACCTTCATGTGTCTTTTCAGGTGCTGTACAATCTCTAGCCTTTTAATTGTGTGGAAAAAAGACCTGCCTGTTTCTGTGCTGTAGCTGTTGTGCACACAGTACTGGAGAGAGACCAAGAGCTCACCAGTGCCTCTACTTCCTCAGGAGGCTAAAGAAATTTGGTTTGTCCCCTTTGACTCTCACCAACTTTTACCGATGCACCATAGAAAGCATCCTATCTGGATGTATCACGGCTTGGTACAGCAACTGCTCTGCCCAGGACCGCAAGAAGCTGCAGAGAGTTGTGGACACAGCCCAGTGCACCACACACCAGCCTTCCCTCCTTGGACTCTGTCTTTACCTCTTGTTGTCTTGGTGTAGCAGCCAGAATAATCAAAGACCCCACCCACCCAGGACATTCTCTCTTCTCTCCTCTTCCATCGGGTAGAAGATACAGGAGCCTGAGGGCACGTACCACCAGACCTAAGGACAGCTTCTACCCCACTGTGATAAGACTATTGAATGGTTCCCTTGTAGGATGAGATGGACTATGACTTCATGATCTGCCTTGTTGTGACCTTGCACCTTATTGCACTGCACGTTCTCTGTAGCTGTGACACTTTGCACTGTTACTGTTTTTTCCTGTACTAAATCAATGCACTTTGTACTAACTCAATGTAATTGCACTGTGTAATGAATTGACCTGTACGATCGGTTTGGAAGACAAGCTTTTCACTTACCTCGGTACAAGTGACAATAATAAACCAATACCAATACCAGTACCAATACCAGAAGGAATTATGAAATGTTTGATCTACAGGGGGATCTTGGGATCCAAGTCCATAGCTTACTGAAAGTGGCCATGCAAGTAGATAGGATGGTAAAGTAGGCATATAGCATGCTTGCCTTCATTGCCTTCAGAGTATTGAGTATAAGAGTCAAGAAGTCATGTTGCAGCTGTATAAAAACTTCGGTTAGGCCGCACTTGGAGTATTGCATGCAGTTCTGGTCACCCCACTACAAGAAGGATGTGGAGGCTTTGGAGAGGGTGCAAAGAGATTTATCAGGATGCTGCCTGCATCAGAGGGTATGAGCTATAAGGAGAGGTTGGACAAGCTTGGGTTGTTTTCTCTGGAGCGGCAGAGTCTGAGAGATCTGATACAAGTTTATAAGATTATGAGAGGCATAGATGGGGTAGATGGTCAGAATCTTTTTCCAGGGGTAGAAATATCAAGTACCAGAGGATGTGCATTGAAGGAGAGAGGAGGAAAGTTTAAAGGAGATGTTTGGGGCATGTTTTTTTTTGAAAGCACAGAGAGTGGGCAGGTGCCTGGAATGGGCTGCTGAGGGTGGGGGTGGGGGTGGGGGGTGGGTGGTGTGGTGGAGGCAGATATGATAGAATCAGAATCAAGTTCCAAAGATGTACGGGTTAGGAAGTTGTGGGCATGCTATGTTGGCGCCGGAAGTGTGGTGACACTTGCGGGCTGCCCCCAGCGCATTCTCAGTTACACAAAAAGACGCATTTCCCTGTGTGTTTCAACGTATATGTGACTAATAAATAAATACCTTAAATATCTTTATTATCACTGATATATGTCGTGAAATTTGTTGTTTTGTGGCAGCAGTACAGTGCAACACATGAAAATAATAATAAGTTAAAAAAATAAACAAATAGTGGAAAAGCGGAATAACTGGGTGGTGCTTAAGAGGCTGTTAGAGAGACACGTCAATGTGCAGGGAATGGAGGGATATGGGTCATGCACAGGCAGAGGAGAAGTAGCTAAATTCAGACAGTCTGAATTCGAATGTTCACAGTCTGTTCACAGAATGCGGATTTCTAAATTTACCTTTTAAAAGGTCCAAAATTCAGTTTATTTTTCTGTGAACACCCCTTTTTATGCCAGCCACACAGCATTTGAGTGACCTATTTGTTAATAAACATGTAATTATATAATGGAACAGTTCCGGGACACACGTAATATTTACACTGTAGCGACTCACCGCACTGGCATTGAACCGGCTCCCAACATCGCGAATGTCATCGGAGGCCCCGATCCAAGATGGCGCGGGGCCCTCCTTCTTCCCCATCGTCGGGCTAGGAAAGCCCGCGCGGGGAAGGTCAGGTGACCCGCATGTGACATCAGCGCGGGAACTGTAACGCGGGAAGTTTTGGGATATTAAGGCACACCGAGCCCCTATCGTTTATTTGGCTTTTGATTTCGAACCTGCGACTCTGTGTCTTCATTTTGTAGTGTGTAGCTAGCCACTACAACACCACCGAAATGCTAATGCTGACACACCTATATAAGATATTAATGCACTGTTTGAGATGATTTCAGTATGTGTTTCTCATTTCATACTTTTAAACATTTGTTCAACGAAAAGTTTTGTTTCACCATGTCTGGGTCCAGATCATTTCTCAACACTCCAAAGCATGTTGACATTTTAAACTAAAGTAGTCACGTTTAGTGTAAAACCTTATAGAAGCAGTACCGTGAGGTAGCCCTATTTTCTGAAATCACACCCATGCAGTATACCAGCCTTTACTCTCTAGGTTCTCTGAGGTTTATTGTGAGGTACAATTAACATTCATTAGTTCAGGGATATAATAGTCTTTATTTCAGATTCTCTGGATAGTGTGTGCCTACACTGTGGTTGCTCAGACATGTTTACTCTAATTAATGAGCAAGTCTCGGAAACAACAAATTGATAATAACCAAGTAATTTGTTTTTGATGATGTTAATATAACAGCTTTCTTTACAGTCTCTTGGACTATAAGATGAATGTGCCTACACTAGGTTGCCACAACATGATTAATCTAATTAACCAAGCAGAATCTTGCAAACTACAAATTGATAATGACCAGGTGATTTCATTTTAGTGGTGTGGATTAAGAACGTTATCCAGGCAAGGGAGCAACTCCTCTGTTTTTAAAATTTGTGTCTTAGGGATCTTTGTGTCTACCTGTTCAGTTCAACATATAAACCGAATGATATTGGAGCAAGTGTCGAGCTTTAGAAGTTCTCTGCTAACATGCCCGACTCTACTCATAGTTATCCTCTTGCCTTTGTGTGTTCACAAAACTTTTGGGTTTTACATAAGAACATGAGAAATAGTAGCAGAATAGGGCAGTACAGTGGTTCAGCTGGTGGAGTCCCTTCTCCTGTGACCCAAGTTCAATCCTGAGCTAAGGCGCTCTCTGTGGACTCTGTCCTCCCTATGACTGCATGGGTTTCATCTATTTGATGTCTTTATTAGTCACATGTACATCAAAACACACAGTGAAATGCATCTTTTCCATAGGCTGTTCTGGGGGCAGCCCGCAAGTGTCGCCACGCTTCCGGCGCCAACATAACATGCCCAAAACTTCATAATCCGTACGTCTTTGGAACGTGGGAGGAAACCGGAGGAAACCCACGCAGTCACGGGGAGAACGTACAAGCTCCTTACAGACAGTGGCGGGAATTGAACCCGGGCCGCTGGCGCTGTAATAGTGTTAAGCTAACCGCTACATTACCGTGCCTGCAAGGTTACCTCCCACATCCCAAAGACGTGTCGGGGTGGTACAACAATAAACCACTGTAGATTGTCCCTGGTGAGTGTTAGACTCTTCAGAGAGATGATAGGAATGTGGGGAGAATAAGGTGGGATTAGTATGAATGGGTGCCTGATGGTCAGTGCAGACTCAATGGACCCAAAGTTTGTACGTCGTATATTTGCTATGCAACTTGGCTTCACTTTCCCTCACTAATCCTTAATACAATCTATTGATCTGTTTTGAACACACTCAAGAACTGAGCCTCCATGCACTCAGTGAGAGAATTCCAAAGATACACTAACCATAAGGGTTAAGAAATATCTTCTCCGTTTCGTCTTGAATGGCTGCCCCATGTTTTGAGATCATTGATGCCTGGTTCTAGAAACCCCAGCCAGGGAAACAAAAACTTCTAAAAGTTTATTCATTCATGGAATGTGAAGATAATTGACAATCCAGCAGTCATTGTCCAACCTTAATATCTCCTTCACCATGTATATGGTGAACCCCAGTGGTGCACCAAGGAAGGACGGCAGATCTCCTTCCCTGAGCAAGGAGATCTGCTGGGTTTTCAACAACAATCCAGAAGTTTCATGACTACAGTTACTAAGACCAGCTTCTTTAAAACAAACACATATTTAATTTAATTACTTGAATTTTTTAAGTAACATTAACAGTCTTAAATTGGGTGAGTTCATGTTGGGTAGGTTATTAAGATTTTAAACATCTTACAGTCAACTCCAACTAGGCAGAAGCAGGCCACAGGTCATAGAGCCATGGAGTCTTAGAGAAAGGAAACAGGCCCTTGAGTGGATCACCTGTTATACTATATCCCCTTAGTGATTTGACGGATCATGAGAACTGCCTTTCAAACACTCACAGGCCACATAGGTAGGAAAGACCAGTCCTATCTAAAGCCCTGAATGGGGCAGCTAAAAGCATCTTCAGAATTATTTATTTTTGCACCATTTTTCCTTTTTGCAAAAAATGCCACAAAAGTGTAATCCTTCATCCGGTGCTCTCAGTGCGACCTCCTGTACATCAGTGAGAACAGACACAGATTGGGTGACCGCTTCGTCAAGCTATAAAGCACTACACTAACCACTACACTAAGTGGAGGTGCACTCCTGAGCTTGGAGAACTATGGAGGCAATCTTGTTTCACATTTAAGGTAGGTTTTAGTTTGCTAGGACATTAAAAAAACACACTGGAACACAAAAATCGGTGTTGCTGATAGTGGGGAGGATTGTCTCAGGCTCCGAGATTGAATTGATCAGGTCTGTAAAATGGGCAGAGGAACGCCAGATGGGATTTAATCTGTGTGAGACGATGCATTTTAAGAGACTAATATTGATAGGAGATACACAATGAATGGTAGGGCACTAGGGAGTATTGTGGAACAGAGGAACCTCAGTGTACGTCCAGGAAACCATGAGAACCACCTCCCTTACTTGATTCCATGTTCCACCTTCCTCTCTTATCAAATGCCATCATCTTTAGCCTTTTACCACCCCCATGCATCGCTTCCCAGCCTCTGTCACTATTTCCACTTTTCCCTCCTCCATCTGTCTATCACCTCCTCATCTGGATCCACCTATTACTTGCTGGAATCTGGAGCAATACATTAAAAAGTGCTGGAGAAACTCAACAGGTCAGGCAGCACTACTTGTCCTTTGTGGAAGAGTTCATCCAAGTAAGCACCTTTGACCACAAGTCCATCAGGCAGTGGTCAGCATTGAATTGACTTCAGACACTGCGGGACAGGGACACTATGGATTCTGTGAGTTTGTTCCCGGAGCAAACAGCCCAAACAGTACAGAATGCCTCATCATCAGATCTGACCAACAAGCACCAAGACCTCGCTTGGCTGGCGGTGAGAGATGCTCTCACAGTCAGAGCTTTCCTCTACAGACGACACATCACCCCCAATGTACGCTGTCCTTGGGACGGCTGCGGTGGGAAGGAGATGGTCACTCATCTCGTTGCAGATTGTGGATTTGCTCAGAGGGTGTGGAGACGTATGCGAGGGTCCGTGTCCCGGTTCATCCCCAGCAGCTGCGTGACAGAGGGCTCTCTGACCTACAGGCTGTTCCCGGGGACACACACCAAGACAGACATCAAGTGCTGCTGGAAGGTCATCAACTTGGTGAAAGTCACCTGTCACAAACCAGCAACAAAAGAAACACACTGAGCATGATTCAGTGTTAAAAACTATTTTATTAATCACTACTTATGATAATACGTAAAATAAAAGTTAAAAAAAAAATGTTAGTATGTTAGAATTCAAGAATGTTAAACCTCGAACGTTAACCCCAAAACTAAACTCTTCGTGTGTGTGTGTGTGACAAAGTCCAAAACTCCCAGTTCCTGAATGGTTCTTAAAGTTCAGTTCCGCAAGCCATAAGGTGAAACATGAGCAAGGGCTTCTTCAACAACCACCGTTGTCTGAAGATAAGACGTAGATGTAGAAAAACATAGAGAGAGTACATACGAAATCCAAATGTTCCACGATGGAACCCAAACGACACTTCAGTGTTTACTCGGTAGTGACTTCCTCACCCCGAAAAGCATCCGAATCGTGGTCGTCCACACACAAATACCTGTTTCCTTCTACAGGTCAACAACAAAGTGAACTCCACCGGATTACTTCCAACTTCCATACATGGATTTCAGTGGCAAACACAGTTATTTTTTCTCATCCATCGATAGAGAAAACAAGCAGGCTGGTGTCTCTCTCCCTTCTCTCTCTCTCTCCTTCTTCTTCTTCAACAACGTCATTACGTCCTTTATCTTCTATTGACGTAAGCACGCCCCACACACACATACACACACACTCTCTATCTTAAAGGGACTTTCACTGAGTCCGTAACACACCCTTTGGTCTGCCCGAAACATGTTGGTCTTCCAGCACAGTGAGATATCCATAAGGGAATGCTGCCGATTGGCACATTCCAGGCTGCAGGAGGACGTGCTGAGGGATGCACTGAAGCTCAATGCAGCCAATGCTAAGGCTCTGTGGCCCCTTCCTCAACTGCACATGGAGGGGCAGAGTCAGGTAGGGAAGCCCCTCAAACAATGAAAAGGGTATCACCTCAGGGAGTCACATAAGTGGCAATGGTGCTATGTTTGTTTGTTGGTTTTTTCTCTTTAAAGTTTACACTACTGAATGTAACAACCATGATAATTAAGGTTTTGTTTCTGCACTGTTTTTCCCTTTGTATATACTTATTATATACGAAGACTTCAGGCTTCCATACCTCCTGCCCGATGGTAGTTGCAAAAAGATGGCATGGACCAGATGGCAGGGACCTTTGATGGATGTCGCCTTCCTGAGGCAGCGCCTCCTGTAGATACTACCACTACTGTGATGTACTGGACAGAGTCCACTACTCTCTGCAGCTTCTTGCGTTCCCGCACATTCGAATTGCCGTACCAGACCATGATGCAACCAGTCAGGATACTTTCAACAGTACATCTGTAGAAGTTTGTTGGGGTGTTCAGTGACATGACAAACGTCCTTAACCTTCCAAGAAACTAAAGACACTGGCGTGCCTTCCTTGTTGTTGTATCTGTGTGCTGGGCCCAGGACAGGCTATCCCATATGTTAACGCCCAGGAATTTAAAGCAGCTGACACTCTCCATCTCTGATCCACCAATGCAGACTGGCGCACGTTTGCCCTTCTTCCCCTTCCTGGAGTCAACAACCGGTGATTTAGTTTTGCTGACGTTGAGCGAGAAGTTGTTGCAGTACCACTCAACCAGGTGTCCTCTCTCGCTCCGGTAAGCTGACTCTGGTAAGCTGAATACAACAGTAAAACACAACAACGAGCACAAAACAGCAGAATGTTGCAAAGGTTGTAGAGAAAACTGAAGAAATGCGGAAGTGACAATAATGGAACAACTGAGAGGGGTAGAGTTCAGAGTCTGAGAACGTGGCAGCACCATCACGAAGGGGATGTGAGAGATGTGATTGGTTCAGGAGTTCAATATCAGTGGGGAAGAAGCTGTTCTTGAGTCTGGTCATCTGGCTTTCAAGCTCCTGCATCTTCTCCCAGAAGGTAGAAGAGAGAAGAGGGAATGGCCAGGGTGGCAGGAATCCTTGACGATACTGTTGGCCTTCCTGAAGCAACGGACCATGAAGGTGGACTCGATGGAAGGAAGTGACGAGCCTGTGACGGACGGGACGGTGTTTACCCCTCTCTGCGGGTTCCGTGGGTCCAGAGCAGAGCAGTGATTACACGAATGATTTGCAGGGAAATGTGCTCGTAGAGTCATAGAAGCATAAAGCTCAGCGGAGAAACGGGCTCTTTGGCCCACCATATCAATGCTGACCACCAATTACCGATCTATACTAATCCCATTTACCAGCAGTTAGCCTGTGGCCCTCTATCCCTTAGCTAATCAAGTGTTTGTCAAAATACTTAAACATTGTGAGAGTCTCTGCCTCCACCTCCCAGTCAGACAGTGTGTTCCAGATTCCAACCACCCTCTGGGTGAAAAAGTTCATCCTTGGTTCCCCTTTATTTCTTACCCTTACCTTAAACCTCCGGTGAGAGATGCCTCTGTTGTGGGTAAACATTTCTTACCATCTACCCTCATGTTGCTCATGATTTTGTCAACCTCTTTCAGGTCTCTCCTCTCATTCATGTCCACTCCAAGGAACTCAAAACCCATTCTGTCTGGTCTCTCTTCATAACTGAAGCGTTCCATCCCAGGCAACATCCTGGTGAATCTTCTCTGCGCCCTCCAGTTCAAACCTGTCTTTGCTACAGTGCAGTGACCATACTCCAGTCTAACCAATGTTTTATAAAGTTATATCATAACCTTCCTACTCTTGCATTCCATGCCATGGCTAATGAAAACAAGTATCCCATTTGACTTTTTTAACCACCTTGTCTACTTGTGTTGCTTTCTTGGCTCAACAAACAAGATGCTGGAAGAACTCAGCGGGTCAGGCAGCATCTGCTGCGGGAAATGGACTGCCGACGTTTCGTGTCGAGTACCTTCGTTTGGACTGAAAGATAGAGAGGAGAGAGCCAGTGAAAAAAATGTGAAGGGCAGGGATGGAGCTAAAGCTAGCAAGTAAATAGGTGGTCAATTCCACATCCCACTCCCATACTGACATGTCTATGCATGGCCTCATCTACTGCCATGTTGAGGCCAGACACAGGTTGGAGGAACAACACCTCATATTCCACCTTGGGAGTCTCCAACCTGATGGCCTCAACATTGATTTCTCTAACTTTCGGTAACCCCATCCCTTCTTTTCCTTCCCCTCCCACCATCAGACTCACTCCATCTTGGACCCCCAGATAAACTGGAAGATGTCCTGGGTGATTGCCTAGGCAGAGGAGCGGGGAAGCAGGCCACACGAGCCAAGTACAGCAGCCCTGAGAGCACATCGCACCTGATGACCAAGTTCTTCCCAGTTATTGACAGAAAACCCTTGTTTCCACAAACCCAATTTATGATTTACCTTCCCAATACGCTCCAGCCAGTTCCTGTTACACACCTCAGCCCCTCCAAACCAGATCCCCAGCACCTTCAGGTAGTCAGACCTGACCGTGAAGGAGACATTGGATCGGTCGGGCCCGTTACTGAAGAGCACGGCCTCGCTCTTCCTGCAGTTGACCCTGGCCCCTGATGCCAACTCGAACTGGTTGCAGATGCTGATCAATCTGTGAACTGACTGTGGGTCTGGGCAGAAGACGACGACATCGTCCATTTACAGGGAATTTTGACTTGTGTGCCTCCACTGCCTGGCAACGTCACCCCTCTGATGCTCTCGTCCTTCCTGATGGATTCGGCAAAGGGTTCTATACAGCACACGAACAAGACAGGGGAGAGAGGGCAGCCCTGCCTGACTCCAGACTTGATGGGGAAACAATCTGTCTCCCACCCATTGATTTGGACTGCACTATGGATGTCTGTGTAGAGCAGTTGGATCCAATTCCTGATTCCCTCCCCAAAACCCATTTTGGAGAGCACGTCCAACATGTACGTGTGTGATATCCTGTCGAAGGCCTTCTCCTGGCCCAAGCTGACCAGGCAGGTATCCACCCCTCTGTCCTGCATGTAGGCGATGGTGTCCCTGAGCAGTACAATGCCGTCAAGAGATCTTCCTTCTGGGTACAGCACAGGTTTGGTCTGGGTGGATCACCTGTTCCAGAGCAGTTCTGACCCGGTTGGCGATGGCCTTGGACAGGATCTTATAGTCCACATTCAACAGTGAAATGGGTCTCCAATACCTGATGTCCTCCTTCTCTCCCTTCTACTTGTTGATGAGGGTAATAATGCCCTTCCTCGTGGAGTCTGACATTCTGCCAGCCAGAAGCACAGCGTTGTACACTTCTAGCAGGTCTGGGCCCATCCAATCCCATAGAGCCGAGTACAACTCTGCCGGTAAGCTGTCTTCCGGGAGTTTTATTCATGACAAGGGAACAGATGAAGCCAATCAGCTCCTCCAGGGACAGTGGCTGGTCTAGACCCTCCCACTTGCTGTCATCAAGCACCTCTGTGAGAGAGGACAGGAAATTTTGGGAGGCTGTGCTGTCTGTGATCTTACTGTCATACAGACTGGCATAGAAAGATCTGCAGATCCTCAGTATGTCTGTCTAAGAGGATGTTATTGAGCCATCCTCTTCCTTAAGGCTACGGATCACAGAGCTCCCCCTGTGCACCTTTCGGAAGAAGAAGTGTGAGCACGTCTCATCCTGTTCCACAAAGCGGACTCTGGATCTGATCTTTGAGGACTCAGAGGCGAAGAGCTGGGCTTGCTGGCTCTTCACCTTTCGGAGTTCCTCCCTCACATCCACCCCCCTTGGCTGCAGAAGGAGAAGTTGCTGCAAGTCTGTCTGGAGTTGGCGCAGTTCTCTCTGACTCCGTCAAGCTTTCTGAACACCTCCAAGAACCTCTTGATGTTCTCCTTGCCCACCAGTGAACTGGGGAGTCAAAGAGGGGTTTCACAGTTCTCCAACCTGTGTAATCCCTCTTTAGTTCCTCGATGTTCTCTGGGGTGAGCAGCTTGATATTCAACTTCCACGTCCCCCTGTCTGTCTTCAGGTCCTCCTGTAGGTGACAAGAGGCAGTGGTCAAAGTAGAAGACTGGCGTGATGTCAGTGGATCTGACCGTGACTGCCTTCGATGTGAAGAGGAAGTCTATCTGGGACCGTACGGAGCTGTCCGTTCCAGTCCAAACGTATTGCTGCTGTGCTCCACCTGCAGGGGTGCTGAAGGCATCACTCAACTTTGCATCTTTAACCGTTCCCATCAGGAGTCTGGAGCTACTGTCCTGTCTCTTGTTGGCACTGCCGGATTGTCCAGCTGTATTCGTGATGCAGTTGAAGTCCGGAAGTTTTTTTTATTCCAAAATAAACTTTATTCATCATAAAAAACACACTATATACAACTAAAAAAGGAAATCAGGAAGGCGAAAAGAAGACTTGAGGCTGCTTTGGCAGATAATGTGAAGGTAAACCCAAAGGGTTTCTACAGGCATATTAAGAGCAAAAGGATAGTAAGAGACAGAATTGGTCCCCTAGAAGATCAGAGTGGTCGTATATGTGTGGAGCCTCAGGAGATGGGGGAGGTCTTAAACTTTTTTTGCATCAGTATTTACTCAGGAAACTGGCAGCGTGGATATGGAAGGAAGGGAAACAAGCACTAGCGTCATGGAACATATAGAGATTAAAAAGGAGGAGGTACTTGATGCTTTACAGCGAATAAAGGTAGATAAATGCCCAGGGCCTGACAAGATATTTCCTCAGATCTTGAGAGACTAGTGTAGAAATTGCAGGGGCCCTGGCAGATATTTTTAAAATGTCCTTAGCCACGGGTGCGGCGCCAGAGGACTGGAGGATAGCTCATGTTGTTCCATTGTTTAAGAAAGGCTCGAAGAGTAAACCAGGTAATTACAGGCCAGTGAGCCTGACATCAGTAGTGGGTAAATTATTGGAAGGTGTTCTGAGAGATAGGACATATAAGTATTTGGACAGCCAAGGGTTGATTAAGGATAGTCAGCATGGCTTTGTGTGTGGTAGATCGTGTTTAATGAATCTTGTGGAGTTTTTTGAGGAGGTCATTAGAAGTAGATGAAGGCTGTGGATGTTGTCTATATGGACTTTAGTAAGGCCTTTGACAAGGTCCCACATGGGAGATTAGTTCAGAAGGTTCAGTCAATGGAAAGGTTGTAAACTAGATTCGAAATTGGCTGAGTGGGAGAAGACAGAGAGTGGTTGTGGATGATTGTTTCTCAGATTGGAAGCCTGTGACTAGTGGTGTGCCTCAGGGATCTGTGTTGGGGCCATTGTTGTTTGTTGTATATGTCAATGATCTAGAAGATAATGTGGTAAATTGGATTAGTAAGTTTGCTGATGACACTAAGATTGGAGGCGTTGTGGACAGCAAGGAAGGCTTTCAAAGCTTGCAGAGGGATCTGGACCAAATGGAAAAATGGTCCAGAAAATGGCAGATGGAATTTAATGCAGACAAGTGTGAGGTGTTGCATTTTGGAAGGACAAATCAAGGTAGGACAAACACAGTAAATGGTAGGGCACTGAGGAGTGCGGAGGAACAAAGGGATCTGGGAGTTCAGATACATAATTCCCTGAAAGTAGAGTCACAGGTAGACAGGGTTGTAAAAAAGGCTTTTGGCATCCCGGCATTTATAAATCAGAGTATTGAGTATAGGAGTTGGGATGTTTTGGTGAGGTTGTGTAAGTCATTGGTGAGACCAAATTTAGAATATTGTGTGCAGTTCTGGTCGCCGAACTACAGGAAGGATGTCAGTAAGATTGAAAGAGTGCAGAGAAGATTTACAAGAATGTTGCCGGGTCTTCAGGAGTTGAGTTACAGGGAAAAACTGAGCATGTTAGGACTTTATTCCTTGAAGCGGAGAAGAATGAGGGGAGATATGATGGTTTACAAAATGATGAGGGGCATAGACAGAGTTAATGCAAGTAGGCTCTTTCCACCTAGATTAGGAGAGATAAGTATGAGAGGACATGGCTTTAGGGTGAAAGGGGAAAGGTTTAGGGGGAACATTAGAGGGAACTTCTTCACTCAAAGAGTGGTGGGAGTGTGGAATGGGCTGCCATCTGATGTGGTAAATGCGGGCTCGCTCTTAACTTTTAAGAGTAAATTGGATAGATACATGGACGAGAGGGGTCTGGAGGGGTATGGGCTGGGGGCAGGTAAATGGGACTAGCAGAATAATGTTTCAGCACAGCCTAGAAGGGCCAAATGGCCTGTTTTCTGTCCTGTAGTTTTCTATGGTTCTAACAATAAAACAGTGCAAACCTTTACATTCATGTACGGATCAATCATCAGTGTTACCTTTTTTTAAAAAAATCCACAGCACTGATGCCACTCGTGTGGCTCCCTAGGGTGCTACCCCAATCCCATATTTACAACATTTGAGGGGCTTCCTCGCCTGACCCTGCCCCTCCCTCTCCAGTGGCAGAAGAACCCTACACTGTAGTCCTTCCCCACCGAGCCCTTGCGTTGGCTGCACCCAGCTTACATGCGTCCCTCAGCACGTACTCCTGGAATGTGCCAGTCGACAGCATTCCCCTATGGACATCTCACAGTGCTGGGAGACCAGCAAGTTCCTGGCAGACCAAAGGGCATCTTTCACCAAGTTGATGAACCGAGTCCTGAAGTTCCACACCACCAGGTTCAAGAACAGCTATTTCCCTTCAACCATTTGGTTCTTGAACCAACCGGCAATGCCCTAATCACTGCACTTTAGCAACTCTCTGACCACTTTGCATTGAAATGGACTTTTTTTGTTCCATTTGTGTTTTCTTGTAAAAATTTTGTATAATTTATGTTTAATTTATCTTCCTCTTGAGAAATGCTGCTTGTCTGATGCTATGTGTATGTGATGCTGCTGCAAGTAAGTTTTTCATTGCACCTGTACATACTTGTACATATGACAATAAATTTGACTTTGATATTATGACCATGTATGCTGTTTACTCTGTGAGCTGCATGGGAGTAAGGAATTTCATTGTGTCCTGGTGTATATGAAGCAAGTAACAATAATGAACCAATACCAGTACACTAATCTGTATCTGCATTGGTTTGGGATTGTTTGATGTGCCTGGAGAGGAGATGGAATCACCCAGAAACCTGGTTGCAAATTTCCATTGAGGTATCAAAGTTTTTACTACACTTTTTCTTTATTTCCACCTCACTAAGCCTTATCTTCAGCATAGACTTGTGTTTTCCTGCTGGCAGGGGACATTAGCAATCTCTTCACATCTCACCACCAGTTTCCTGCATAATTGATGCACGATTTCTTGATTATACTTCAGCTCTGACTGACAGATGTTGTCAGTTTGCTCTAGGATTTTCCATTCTAATGCTTTTTGTTGGCTCATAGAGATATTGATCCTAAGACCACAAAGACTCAGAAAATCCCTGCTTTAATTGCTGTCATAGTTAATGTCATTCTGGGTAATAAACATTAAAATTGTCAGCAAGGCCAATATCCCAGCAAGGGAAAAGCATTGGGCCAAGAGAAATGTACCTTAACGATACTGAGCTAGAGAAGTACTCAACTCTTTTTTATATTGTCAGTGAACAGCCTCCCTCCGCACCACCTCCCCCTCACCTTCTGCAAAGGGACCTTAAAACAATCTACCTCATCATGGCATTTGCACCTTATTGTCTGCCTGCACTGCACTTTCTCTGTAATAGTAACACTATTCTGCATTCTGTTATTGTTTTTCCCTTGCATGGTATTGCACTTCCCTTGCCTTATATTGCACGGTAGTAGGGCAAGCACGGTAGTGTGGTGGTTAGCATGATGCTATTGCAGCACCAGCGACCCGGGTTCAATTCCGGCCACTGTAAGGAGCTTGTACGTTCTCGCTGCGTTTCCTCCCACATTCCAAAGATGTACGGGTTAGGAAGTTGTGGGCATGCTATGTTGGCACCAGAAGCATGGCAACACTTGCGGGCTGCCCCCAGAACACTCTACACAAAAGATGCATTTCACTGTGTGTTTTGATGTACATGAGACCAATAAAGAAATCTGTATTACCTCGATATACTTTATGTTTTGAAATGACCTGTATGGATGGCATGCAAAACAAAGTTTTTCACTGTATCTCAGTACATGTGACAATAATTAATTATCAACTACCTAAGGTACACATATCTTTGGTGTGGCTGCCATAATAAAATAAAATTTTAAAAAATGCCACAAAAACTCAGCAGGTCAGGCAACGTCAGTGGGGAGAGAAGGAGTCAATGTTTGCATCAAGAACCCTACTTCAGAAACAGAAAAGTAAGAGAAATGTATTAAGTAGCAGAGAGGGGGACAGAGTGAAGAGACAGGGAATATCTATGATAGGATGCAGGATAACGTCATCAAGATAACCATTTCTTCATAATCCCAGCAGATTGAATTGGAAGAGAGTCAAAGAAATTGCAACAAAATTGCAGTCAGATCCATGGAAAAGTCCATGGGTGGTTGTCTGAAATTGATAAGTACAGGCAACCGCCACATTACCAGGGGTGTTGCACTCCGAGAACAACATCGGTGTGACAATTTTCCATAACCATTTCAATCTGTGCATACAAGTTGAAAAAAAAATGTTTGTTTGTTGCCCACATAAATTCCGTGAGACCGAACTTTTATTCTGCCTCTCAGATCTTCTGATAATGACGTGAATTCCATCAGGGCAAATTTCTGTTACCTGAACTGCTGTAATGGAGGAGTCACCTGTAGTAAATTTTGCCAACTGCAACAGGTCCAGATGGAAGGCAAGATGCCAGTCATTGAACTTACATTGGGCATTGTTAGAGGGATGCAAGAGGCAGAGGTATAGAGGATTAAAGTGACAGGTGACAAAGCTGAGGACTGAAGTGTGGTGTTCTATCCAACTCAGATTGGATGCCTGTTTTGCCAAACACCTCCATTCAGTCCACAAGGACAACCCTGTACTTCCAGCAACCTGCCACTTTAATTCTCCATCAGACTTCACAAGAGTTTCCCAGAAATTCACAAGAATTCCAAGAATGAAAGGCTTAACATGAGGAGCATTTCATGTCTCTGGGCCTGTGCTCGATAGAGTTCAGAAGGATGGGGTGGGTGGGAGGGGAGGGAAATCTCATTGAAATCTACTGGATACCAAAATGCCTGGACAGAGTGGACGTGGAGAGGATGTTTCCAGTAGTAGGAGAGTCTCAGATCAGAGGGCATAGCCTCAGAATAAAGGGACATCCCTTTAAAACTGAGACAGGGAGGAATTTCTTCAGCCAGGGGTGGTGAATCTGTGGAATTTGTTGCCACAAGAGGGCTGTGGAGGCCAAGTCATTGGGTATATTTAAGACAGAGATTGATAGGTTCTTGATTGGTAAAGGGGTTAAGGGCTACAGGGAGAAGGTGGGACAATGATGGAACAGACGATGGACCGAATGGCCTAATTCTGCTCCTATCTCTTATGGACTTCTTTGTCTTTGACATCCTACATTGCTCTAACACCCAATGCAAGTTCAAGGAAGAGCACCTCACTTTCTATCAAGTCACATTGTGGCCCTCAGGACTTAATACTAAATTAAACAATTTCAGAAAGCTCTCTCTCTCCACAGATGTGGCTATGCCTTTTTGCTTCAATTTCTCTCTTTTTCTGACTCCAACTGATAATTTTAAAAATAATTGTAACCTTACAGCTTTGACTTGCACTCTATCACAGACATTTCCTGTTCTCACCACCCCTCCCCACAACTTAAAACCATCAATGTCGAGCAAAGAGCGAGCTTGCAGAGAACCCAAAAGCAGCACACTGGTACAAGACTGGAGTCTGGATGCTTCCTCAGAACCAAACGCAGACAGCAACCAGAAGGAGTCTTGTCTCAGTGCTCTGAGGTGGGGTCCCAACACAGAAACTGGATATCCTAAGAGGAACAGTGAAACCAGGATGGCTCTAGAGTTGACGGCTCTAAGCAGCCAGGAGACAAAGCATACCCAAAGATTGACCAATACTCTGGCAACTAGTGCTAGTGAAACCAGGGTTCTTATGCTAGTCTCCCGATGGGGCTCAGGTGTGTGTTGTTATGCAATTATTAGTGCATGGACTCCATGTGCTGCACAACGAGGCACCATCAATGCAGCCGAATCGAGCCAGCACTCGGAACCATGACAAAAATGCTCTTGTTTTCTCACTTTTCCAGATGAACGGTCCTTGATTTGGAAGGTCATCTCTGCTTCACCTTCCACTGTTGCTGCCTGATCTGCTCAGTGCTTCCAGCATCCTGGTTTTGGTTCCAATATCCAGGATCTGCAGATTTTAATCTTCCAATCACCACATGATACCATTCTTCATTATTGGAAGGATGTGGAGGCTTTAGAGAGGGCGGCACAGTAGTATAGCAGTTAGCGTAATGCAATTTCAGCACCAGTGACCCGGGTTCAATTCCCCCTGCGGTCTGTAAGGAGTTTGTACGTTTAAATTTTAAATTTTATTTACAGCATGGTAACAGGTCTTTCCGGCCCAACGAGCCCGCGCTGCCCATTTTAAACCCAAATTGACCTACCCGTACGTCTTTGGAATGTGGGAGGAAACCGGGGCACCTGGAAGAAACTCACGCAGTCACAGGAGAATGTACAAACTCCTTACGGACAGTGACGGGAATCGAACCCTGATCGCTGGCGCTGTAATAGTGTCGCG
Source organism: Pristis pectinata (assembly GCF_009764475.1). NCBI lineage: Eukaryota > Metazoa > Chordata > Chondrichthyes > Rhinopristiformes > Pristidae > Pristis > Pristis pectinata. Next base: position 10,675,495 of record NC_067406.1, on the reverse strand, counting down.
CTAACCGCTACGCTACCGTGCACTCCTCGTGTCTGCGTGGGTTTCCTCTGGGTGCTCTGGTTTCCTCCCACGTTCCAAAGACGTACGGGTTAGGAAGTTGTGGGCATGCTATGTTGGCGCCGGAAGCGTGGCGACACTTGCGGGCTGCCCCCAGAACACTCTACACAAAAGATGCATTTCACTGTGTGTTTCGATGTGCATGTGACTAATGAAGAAATCTTATTTTATAAAAAGAGGTTTACGAGGATGCTGCCTGGATTAGAAGGCATGTGCTGTAAGAAGAGGTTGGGCAAACTTGGGCTGTTTTCTCTGGAGCGGCAGAGGCTAAGGGGAGACCTGATGGAAGTTTATAAAGTTATGAGAGGCATTGATATAGCAGATGGACGATATCTTTTTCCCAAGGTTGAAATGTCTAATGCCAGAGGGCATGCATTTAAGGTGAGGGGGATGTTCAAAGGAGATGTGCGGGGCAAGTTTTTATTTACTTTTTACACACAGAGAGTGGTGGGTGCCTGGAATGCGCTGCCAGGGGTGGAGGTGGAGGCAGATACGATAGAAGTGTTTAAGAGGCTCTCAGATAGGCACACGAATGTGCGGAGAATGGAGGGATATGGACATTGCGTAGATAGAAGGGATTAGTTTGATTAGGTGTTTAATTACTAGCTTAATTAGTTTGGCACAACATCGTGGGCTGAAGGGCCTGTTCCTGTGCTGTAGTGTTCCATGTTCTACAGTAAACTAAAAAATTGGAAATCAAAAAACTGCAAATGCTGGAAATCTAAAACAAAACCAGAAAATTCTGGAAATAACAAGACAGACCACATCTGCAGGAAGAGAAACACAGTTAATGTTTCAGGTCGAGACTCTTCGTCAGTTCTTGGTTAGGAAGGAAACAAGAGAAGGTTTGAAAGGTGGAGGGAGGGCGAGGGAGGGGATGTCTTGCACTCTTTTATCTATTTTCCCGCCCTCTAACTGCTCCCATTCACTCACTGATCAGAAAGGTCACGCCTGGTTTTACCCTGTGAGAGACATCCCACTCCCACACCCTCCCCGCAGCTTCTTTTGTCTTCACTTTGGTATTGGTATTGGTTTATTATTGTCATTTGTACCGAGGTACAGTGAAAAACTTGTCTTACAAACCGATCATACAGGTCAATTCATTACACAGTGCAGTTACATTGGGTTAGTACAGAGTGCATTGATGTAGTACAGGTAAAAACAATAACAGTACAGAGTAAAATGTCACAGCTACAGAGAAAGTGCAGTGCAATAAGGTGCAAGGTCACAACAAGGTAGATCGTGAGGTCAAGAGTCCACCTCATCGTATAAGGGAACCATTCAATAGTCTTATCACAGTGGGGTAGAAGCTGTCCTGGAGCCTGGTGGTACGTGCCCTCAGGCTCCTGTAGTTTCTGCCTGATGAGAGAGGAGAGAAGAGAGAATGACCCGGGTGGGTGGGGTCTTTGATTATGCTGGCTGCTTCACCAAGACAATGAGAGGTAAAGACCAAGGAGGGGAGGCAGGTTTCTGTGACCCGCTGGGCTGTGTCCAGAACTCCCTGCAGTTTCTTGCAGTCCTGGGCAGAGCAATTGCCATACCAAGTTGTGATATATCCAGATAGGATGCTTCCTATGGTGCATCGATAAAAGTTGGTGAGTGTCAAAGGGGAAATACCGAATTTCTTTAGCCTCCTGAGGAAGTAGAGGTGCTGGTGAACTTTCTTGGCCGTTGCATCTACGTGATTTGACCAGGACAGGCAAAGTTCTGACAAAGGTCAGAACTTAATTCTGACAAAGGTCTAATTCAAAGCCAAGGTTCAGATCATCATAGTCATTTGGGTGAAACAATAGTGCAAAAAACATTTATTCCAAACGAGCTAGGTCTGAGCCTCATAACAGTATGTGAACACCACCAGCAAAGCTAACTAGGTGACCGTTTCATAGAACACTTGCACTCTGTCCATAACCGCGATCTGCATCTCCTTGTTGCAAGTTACTTCAACTCCCCCTCCCACACTATCACTGATATGTCAGTCCTCGGCCTCCTCCACTGCCAGGAGAATTCCAAGCACAAACTGGAGGAACAGCACCTCATTTTCCGTCTTGGAACCTTGCAGCCTAACGGCATGAACATTGAATTCTCCCACTATAAGTAATCCCCACTGCCCCTTCCCCACAACCCCCCCCCCCACCATACTTCTTCTCTTCTTCCCTTTCCTAGCCTCTTTTTTTTCTCTCTCTCCTTACCTTTGACCCATCCTCCGATGGAACTGCTCTCCCCTCCCTCCCCACACCTGCCTATCACTATCTCTTACTTGTATCTACCTATCACCACCTTGTGCCCACCCCACCTCCCCTCTTTTGTCCACCTATCACTGCTCTGCTTTTTCCTCCCATATATTGGGCTTCCTCTTTTCCTATCTTCAGTCCTGAAGAAGGGTCCTGACCCAAAACGTTGACCGCCTGGTTTTCTCCACGGATGCTGCCTGGCCTGCTGAGTTCCTCCAGCATCATCGTGTTTTTCATTTAGAGTCACTGTAGGCTTGATTCAAGTAAGAATAGCAGATCTCTTTCCCTGGAGGAAATCAGTGATATTGTTTTTTTTTACAACAATCCAATAATCTCACTGCAAACATCACTGAGAATGGCGTTTCTTCTTTTTCCCACCACTTCCTGGTTTTATTTAATAGCTCGAATTTAAGTTGCTCTGTTGGCATCAATGGATTTGAACTCATGGCCCTGGAGCAATGTCCCAGACCTCCTGCTGCTGGTCCACTAACTTAATCAGTGTGCCATTGCAACCTTTAACTCCAAAATACCCCATGAGTTCATTGACCTCAGCTTTATTAGGGCACATTAATGCTCCCCTCAGCGAACAGCAGCCTTGATGACATTGAGCCACTCGCTAGTCATATGGATAAGGAATCTGCTTGCTTCTAGCTGGACCTTCAGCTTGTTGCCATGTTACACTTGATTGTGTTTGATTATTTTTATTTATACATGAACACTTTACTTCCTGTTAAACAGGAATTCTTGACTGAGCAATGGTGATGTTGAACATAGACCATAGAACACAACAGCTCAGTACAGGCCCTTCGGCCCACAATGTTGTGCCGACATTTTATCCTGCTCTAAGATCTATCTAACCCTTCCCTCCCACATTGCCCCCTATTTTTCTATCATTCATGTGCCTAAGGGTCTCTTAAATGTCCCTAATGTATCTGCCCACACAACCTCTGCCGGCAATGCGTTCCACGCACCCACCGCTCTCTGTGTAAAAAACTTACCCCTGACATCCTCCTTATACCTTCTTCCAATCACCTTAAAATTATGTCCCCTCGTGTTAGTCATTGTCGCCCTGGGAAAAAGTCTCTGACTGTCCACTCGATCTATGCCTCTTATCATCTTGTACACCTCTATCAAGTCACCTCTCATCCTCCTCCTCTCCAAAGAGAAAAGCCCCAGCCCCAACTGATCAGAAGGAACAATTAGTGCTTAGACCACAATCTGAATTAATGTCATTGGAAGCATTCCAGGGAAAGAAATGCAGATTCACAACACTGATTAATCTTTGTAACATAATTCTGATGAAGGTTTTAAGTTCTGATGAAGGTTTTAAGTTCTGATGAAGAGTCTTCCATCTGGAACATTAACAGTTTCTCTTTCAACAGATGCTGCTTAACCTGTGGAGTTCCTCCAGCATTTTTTATTCTTATTACTGATTAATGGTGATGTCAACCTGTTTTGGTACAGTCAAACTCCTTGTAGGTGCATAAGAACTAGTGCTTCAATAGCATTTCTCCATTTATATTAAACAAAGCCACTGAAGGGTGTGCTTATGAGGATAGGTTGAGTGAGCTAGGATTTTCTCTTTGGAGAGGAGGAGGATGAGAGGTGACTTGATAGAGGTGTACAAGATGATAGGAGGCATAGATCGAGTGGACAGTCAGAGACTTTTTCCCAGGGCGACAATGGCTAACACAAGGGGACATAATTTTAAGGTGAATGGAGGAAGGTATAAGGGGGATGTCAGGGGTGAGTTTTTTACACAGAGAGTGGTGCGTGCGTGGAACGCACTGCCTGCAGAGGTTGTGGGGGCAGATACATTATGGACATTTAAGAAACTCTTAGATAGACACATGAATGATAGAGAAGTGGAGGACTATGTGAGAGGGAAGTGTTAGAAAGATCTTAGAGCAGGATAAAATGTCACCACAACTCTGTGGGCTGAAGGGCCTGTACTGTGCTGTAATGTTCTATGTTCTATCAACTTTTGTATCTGAACCAATTTTATTCTGTTGGCAAAATGCTCACTTGGAAGAACTGATCCCAATCAATCCCTTTTTTCCCCTGAAAATAATTGTACCTTTGTGTCAATTTCGATATTCTTTGCAAGTTCCCATCATGCTTTTTGCACAGTTTAAGTAAACAATTCTCATGACCTTACAGCTAGCAGAGAACAGAAAATGTAAAAGCATCGATAGACCTTGATACCATTGAGGACCACACTTCAAAGGGGAAGTCCACCCAATCAACCCAAGAAACACACAATTCTCAAGCAAAACAGTGCACTGACATTCCTTCTGGTGTTCTGGACACCTGTTAACAACAAATATAAGAGTATCTTCTCAATTATGGCCCAGGGCAAAAGTCACAATGCAAAAGTGAAGTCCTCTTATCAACAACAAAAATCTCCTTTTTTATACACATGTTCAAAGAGTTCCTTGTCATTTGACAAGTCCTTCTTGTCACATGACAAATCACTACAGCAAACATATTTTAGTTAGGAGTCACGAGAGACTGCAGATGCTGGCATCCAGAACAACATCGTGAGAGCAAAAAGGCAATTCCGTGCGAAGTTAGAGACACAGTCGGATGCATGACAGCTGTGGCAGGGGTTGCAATGCCTTTACATCCAAAAACGTGAAACCTAACAGCATAAATGGCAGTGATGCTTCACTCCTTGATGAGCTCAACGTCTTTTGTGCCTGGTTTGAAAGGGAGAATAACACTGCACCTGTGCAAATCCCCAAAGCATCTGGCGACCCTGTGATCTCAGTCTCAGAGGCCAACTCAGTATAGCCTTCAAGAGGATGAACCCTCGCAAGGCATCAGACCCCAATGTTGTACATGGAAGAGTACTGAAGATCTGTGCCGACCAATTGGCTGGTGTTCAAGAACATCTTCAGCCTCTCATTGCTGAAGTCTGAGGTTCCCACCTGCTTCAAAAGGGCATTAATTATACCGGTGCCCAAGAAGAGCAGGGTGAGCTGCCTCAATGACTATCGCCCAGTAGCACTCAAATCTACTGTGATGAAGTGCTTTGAGAGGATGGTCATGGCTGGAATTAACTCCTGCCTGAGCAAAGACCTGGACCCGCTGCAATTTGCCTCCCACTGCAACAGGTCTACAGCGGATGCAACCTCACTGGCTCTCCACTCAGCATTGGAGCACCTAGACAACAGCAATAGATATGTCAGGCTGCTGTTTATCATTTACAGTTCAGGGTTCAACACCATCATCCCCTCAGTACTAATCAACAAGCTTCAAAACCTGGGTCTGTGTACCTCCCTCTGCAAATGGATCCTTGACTTCCTCATTGGGAGACCACGGTCAGTGCAGATCAGTAGTAACATCTCCTCCTCGTTGACAATCAACATAGGCGCACCTCAATTTTGAGTGCTTATTCCACTGCTCCACTCTCTCTACACTCATGACTGTGTGGCTAGGCACAGCTCAAATGCCATCTAAATTTGCCGATGCCACCACTGTTGTTGGCAGAGTCTCAGATGGAGATGAGGAGGCTAGAGGAGTGAGGTAGATCGGCTGGTTGAGTGGTGTCGCAACAACAACCTCGCACTCAACGTCAGCAAGACCAAGGAATTGATTGTGAACTGCAGGAAGAGGAAGTTGGGAGAACACACACACTTGAGGGGTCAGTGGTGGAAAGGATGAGCAGCTTCAAGTTCCTGGGCATCAACATCTCAGAGGATCTACCTTGGCCTAACGATTGATGCAATCATGAAGAAGGCACGTCAGCAGCTCTATTTCATTCAGAGTTTGAGGAGATTTGGTATGTCACCAAAGATTTTTGCAAATTTCTATAGATGTACGGTGGAGAGCATTCTGACTGGTTGCATCACCGCCTGGTATGGAGGCTCTGATGTACAGGATCGAAAGAGGCTGCAGAGGGTTGTAGACTCAGCCAGCTCCATCACGGGCACAGCCCTCCCCACCATCGAGGACATCTTCAAGAAGCCGTGCCTCAAGAAGGTGGCATCCATCATTAAGGACCCTAACCTCCCAGGACGTGCCCTCTTCACATTACTACCATCGGGGAGGAGGTACAGGAGCCTGAAGACCCACACTTCTTCCCCTCCGCCATCAGATTTCTGAACGGTCCATGAAAACTACCTCGTTATTCCTCTTTTGCACTATTTATATATTTTTGTAACTTAAGATAAAATAAAATAAGGTAAGATTTCTTTATTAGTCACATGTACATTGAAATGCACAGTGAAATGCATCTTTTGCATGGAGTGTTCTGGGGGCAGCCCGCAAGTGTCGCCACACTTCTTGTGCCAACATAGCATGTCCACAACTTCCTAACTTCCTAACTTTAATTATGTTGATTAACACATTAATCATTACCACACCAGTAATTTTTAAGCAATGTTAGTTGCACATATCAGAAGGTAGGACGTATAATGTCACTATTCCAAAACAATTACAAAGTTGTTGTTTTCTTCTGCATCACACGACACCCAGTCACTGGGTTATGAATGAAAATATGTCTTTTTATATCTTTTTCCTTTTAATTTTGTGTCGTCCTTATTTCTTTAGCTGTGAGTTTTGGTAAGTTGAGTAGCTGCAGTTCAGGAGTGCAAATTAGTTCTGTATCACATCAAATTCTCTTAAGAAAAGATAAGATAAGATAAGATCAGATCAGATCTTTATTAGTCACATGTACATCAAAACACACAGGGAAATGCATCTTTTGCGTAGAGTGTTCTGGGGGCAGCCTGCAAGTGTTGCCACACTTCTGGCACCAACATAGCATGCCCACAACTTCCTAACCTGTACGTCTTTGGAATGTGGGAGGAAACCGGAGCACCCAGAGGAAACCCACGCAGACACGGGGAGAACATACAAACTCCTTACAGATAGCGGCCGGAATTGAACCTGGGTCGATGGCGCTATATGAACACATCCCACTGATCAATTGTCACCTACCTCTTAACAGAGATAATCAGTTCTGTGGTCTCTTTAGATGAAAGTTAGCCTTTCCCAAACATTTAAAATTAAAACAGAAACGGTGTAAAATGCACAGCAGATCATGCAGCATCTGTGGAAAGAGAAACAGAGTTAGTGTTTCAGGACAATAACCTTTTATCAGAATAATTATTACAGCGCCAGTGACCTGGATTCAATTCCCGCCGCTGCCTGTAAGGAGTTTGTACGTTCTCCCCGTGTCTGCGTGGGTTTCCTCCGGGTGCTCTGGTTTCCTCACATTCCAAAGACGTATGGGTTAGGAAGTTGTGGGCATGCTATTTCGGCGCTGGAAGCATGCCGACGCTTGCGGGCTACCCCCAGAACACTCTACGCAAAAGATGCATTTCACTGTGTGTTTCAATGTACATGTGACTAATACAGATATCTTATCAATTCTGATAAATTTCTATAGGAGTTCACTGTTCCTGTCATTTTACTGTTTATATGATAATCAGCCTATCCTTCTATGGTCCAAAACGATTGACTTGACACCTTTACATCATTCTGCTACTTTGAACCACATACTTAATTTTTCAGTGCCGCTGTCTGTATTACTAGCTGCACCACTGAACCTTGGTGTATTGGAAAATGTAGATAGATAGCTTGCTATTGTGCAACCCAAGTCATTACTAATTTTAATGAATAATGAAGGCCCCAGCATCGGTCCTTAAGTGACACCGCAAAGAATGTCATTTCAGTCCCCAAAAGATGTAATCTATTCTGTAAGAACTCCATCAACTAGGTCAATGATTTGCCATAAGTTCCAGAGTCTATAACTAATATGAGCTGTCTTGGACTCAGCACATTGATGCAATCATGAAGAAGGCATGCCAGCCCCTCTACCTTCTTAGAAGCTTAAAAAGATTTGGCACATCACCAAATACTCTCACTAACTTTTGCACATGCGCTGTTAAAAATGTCATGACTGGTTGCATTGGCCTGGTACGGCAATTCCAATGCACAGGAACACAAGAGGCTGCAGAGAGTTGTGGACACAGCCCGGTACATCACAGGCACAGCCCTCCCCACCAGAAACAGCATCTACAGGAGGCGTTGCCTCAAGAAGGTGGCATCTATCATCAAGGATCCACACCATCCAGGTCATGCCCTCTTCTCACTGCTACCGTCATGCAGGAGGTACAGAAGCCTGAAGTCCCATACTACCAGGTTCAGGAACAGCTACTTTCCGACAACCATCTAGTTAGAAACATAGAGCATAGAAACATAGAAAAACTACAGCACAATTCAGGCCCTTCAGCTCACAAAGCTATGCCGAACATGTCCCTACCCTAGAAATTACTAGGCACCACCGTTTCCGGCAGCCCATTCCACGCACTCACCACTTGCTGAGGAAAAAACTTACCCCTGACATCTACTCTATATCTGCTCCCCAGCACCTTAAACCTATAGTTCTTGAACCGACCTGCACAACCCTAACCCTACCTCAACAATGGAACACTACTGACCACCTCTTGCACTGCCATGGACTTGTCTCTGATTGTGAGGTTTTTTTGCACTATTATGCACAGTCTTTTTATTTCTCTTCAATGGCTAGTATAATTTATGTATAATTTACACATACAGTGGCATGCAAAAGTTTGGGCACCCCTGGTCAAAATTTCCATTACTGTGAATAGCTAAGTGAGTAAAAGATGACCTGATTTCCAAAAGGCATAAACTTAAAGATGACACATTTCTTTAATATTTTAAGCAAGATTACTTTTTTATTTCCATCTTTTACAGTTTCAAAATAACAAAAAAGGAAAAGGGCCTGAAGCAAAAGTTTGGGCACCCTGCATGGTCAGTACTTTGTAACACCCCCTTTGGCAAGTATCACAGTTTATAAACACTTTTGTAGCCAGCTAAAAGTCTTTCAATTCTTGTTTGAGGGATTTTCGCCCATTCTTCCTTGCAAAAGTCTTCTAGTTCTGTAAGATTCTTGGGCTGTCTTGCATGCTCTGCTCTTTTGAGGTCTATCCACAGATTTTCGATGATGTTTAGGTCAGGGGACTGTGAGGGCCATGACAAAACTTTCAGCTTGTGCCTCTTGAGGTAGTCCATTGTGGATTTTGTGGTGTGTTTAGGATCATTATCCTGTTGTAGAAGCCATCCCCTTTTCTTCTTCAGCTTTTTTACAGATGGTGTGATGTTTGCTTCCAGAATTTGCTGGTATTTAATTGAATTCATTCTTCCCTCTACCAGTGAAACGTTCCCCGTGCCACTGGCTGCAACACAAGCCCAAAGCATGATCGATCCACCCCCGTGCTTAACAGTTGGAGAGGTGTTCTTTTCATGAAACTCTGCACCCTTTTCTCTCCAAACTTTCCTGCGTCCTCACCACAAAATTCAGCATCAGAAGTTTGCAAAAGAACATCTAAACAAGACTGATGCGTTCTGGAAACAAGTCCTGTGGACTGATGAAGTTAAAATAGAAACTTTTTGGTCTCATTGAGCAAAGGTATGTTTGGAGAAAAAAGGGAAGAGCAATAACAGAATGCAGAATATAATGTTACAGAGAAAGTGTGGTGCAGGCAGACAATAAGGTGCAAGGCCATGATGAGATAGATTGTGAGGTCAAGAATCCATCTTATCGTACAAGGGGACCGTTCAATAGTCTGATAACAGCAGATAGAAGCTGTCCTTGAGCCTGGTGGTACGTGCTTTCAGACTTTTGTATTTTCTGCCTGATGGACAGAAGATACGAAACAGGAACAGGAAAGTAATGGACAAAAAGTCATGTTCTTCGTGTCTTCTTTATAGCAATTTAATAATAACACCAAATGGAACAAGTAATCTGTATAGAGAGCTTCAAAACTAAATGGTATAGGCTAAGAAGATCAAATACTTGCAAATGCTGGAAACCTGAAACAAAAAATGAAATTGCTGGAAACACTCAGCAGGTCAGGCAGCATCTGTGGGAAGAGAAACAGAGTTAATGTTTCAGATTAAAGACTTTCCGTCAGAACTGAGTTAGAAAATAGACACAAGAGACTGTAGATGCATGAAATCTAGAGCAACACAAAAGAGGCTGGAGGAACTCAACGGGCCAGGCAGCATCTATGAAGGGAAATGAACAGTCGGTGTTTCAGGTTGAGACCTTTCTTCAGGACTGGAAAGAAAAAGAGGAGATAGCCAGTGTAAAAAATGTGGGGGGAAGAGGTGGCGAAGAGCCGGAGAGCAGCAGAGATCACAGAGGGGGAGCAGTGAGAGAGGGTCTCACAGAACTCCTGTCGAGGAGAGGAGGAAAACTCCTTCAGGGTAGGTGTACCTCGAAGACACCGCAGTGGAGCAGCAAATTTGAGACACAAGAGACAGCAGATGCTGGAATCTGGAGCAACAAACAAAACGCTGGAGGAACTCAGTGGGTCAGGCAGCATCTATGGAGGGAAATGAACTGTCGACGTTTCAAGTTCAGACCCTCCATCAGGGCAATGAGCAATCTGAGTGGTTTGCCTTGCAAATGAACCACTGTTTCTTTTGATGTATATATAATATGTTTTAATGTATTTGTGAAAACAGTGATACTTCCAGCATTTCTGTTTTATCTCATACAGAATACCTTCTGCAATTTTAAATAAACTACTGCAGACCATTATTTTAGTTACTTCAAAAAATTCAAATAAATTATTTAGACTTGAGAAAACTTTTGCAAATCCACATTGACTTTCTTTTTCAGTCACTCTTTTTCTTAGTTATAGACTGTAATAACTTCCCTGCAACTGATGTTAAAATAGCAGCATCCTTGCAGCATTTAAGCCAGCAAATTGTCCCAAAGCACTTCACAGGAACATTATCAAACAAACACTGACATTCCTTGACAAACCTTCATCCTCCAGACCACAACATTATGGAGGGGGGAAAAAAAACAATTTGCAAAGCTGGAGACACAAGAGATGATAGATGTTGGAATCTGGAGCAACACACAAAGCACTAGAAGAACTCAGAGGGTCAGGCAGCACCTACAAAGGGAAATGGACAGTCAACATTTCGGGTTGAGACCCTTCATCAGGACTTGAAGGAAAGAAGGGAGATAGCCTGTATAAAAAGGTGAAGGGTGGAAGAAGAGCTGGCAGGTGATGGTGGATCTAGGTGAAGGGGGTGATAGGCAGATGGGGGAGGGGGTAGAGCGGGAATGATGTCACAAGCTGGGAGGTGATAGGTAGGAGGGCTGAAGATGATGGAATCTGCTAGGAGAGGAAGGTGGAGCCTGGAATAGAGGTGGGGAGGGGAACGGGTGGGAGGAGTGTGTGGATGATAGGCAGATGGAGAGGGAGAGGGTGAGGGTGAGGGACGAGAAAGACATAGGGTGACGTCGAATCAAGAGGAAAGAGGAAAGGAAAATGGGGGAAAAGGGATGGAGGGGGAGCGGTTACTAGAAGTTCAACGTTCATGCCAAAATTTGAAAAGCAGTATCAAGAGAAAGAGGCCAAAACCAAGAGATCCAGATGAAGGGTCTCAACCTGAAATGTTCAACTGTCCACTTCCCTCCACGGATGCTGCCTGACCTGCTGAGTTCCTCCAGCATCTTGTGTGCTGCTCCAGATTGAAGCATCTGCACTCTCTTGTGTCACCAAGAGAGTTGCACACACCCAGCACCAAGTGAAGTACGTTTCAAGAGTGATTAGACTTGAAGGGCAGCAAGATGTATCCGGGAGCTAGTAGGAGACAGGATAAGTACAAAGTTGCATGAAAATGTGTTAAAGAACAAGAGTAATTGCTGTTCTCTCTTGCGGTTAGTCGGTTCCGTATTCATGTTGAGTTCTGCAAATGTAATTTGGAAGTGAATAACATTTGCTGTGCCCTTTTGAATTTTAAAGAGCTGGAACAGCAGACAATTCATTCTTTCGTCAGTTCTATCTGTCCCTAATTTATCGATTTTCACATTTCCCAGTTTCAATTATGTTGCGCTATGAAGGTAAGCTCTCTCTAAATTGTTTGCAATATTCTGAAGTACAGTTGTGCTGCTGCATTATAAAGGATTTTGAAAGCCTGTTGTCTTGCTGGTGGCAAAGGAAGTGATATTTCAACCTGGAAATGAACCCGCTTAGTTTCAGGCGGGGTGAGAAAAAACTTGAAGTTATGGTTTACAAGGATGGATCTTGTCTTCACTCAGGTTGGCCAGTCCATTGACAGCCACCAGAGGGCAGAGTGTTGCTGGCAACAAAAGGGCGATTGTCAAGCACTTGTTAACCAAGTTGTCACTTCCGTGGACTCCATACAGAGGTGTGATGGGTTTAGGAGACGTTGGCTGAGCTAAGTCATTGCCAGTCATTGGCACCAACGGCGGGACCTCACCCAACCAGAAAAGGCAAACTTCTGCATGTGCTGTGGGCAGCAAAATGACACAGCTGGTGCCACGCAGTTCCAGCAACCCGGGTTCAATCCTGACCTCGGGCGCTGTCTCCGTGGAGTTTGCACGCTCTCCTTGTGACCATATGGGTTTCCTCCAGGTGCTCTGGTTTTCTCCCGCATCTCAAAGACGTGCAGTCGGTAGATTAATTGACCAATGAATAATTACCCCAAGTGTACAGGTGAGTGGCAGGAGTTGATGGGAATGTGGGAGAAATATAACAGAGTCAATGGATGTTTGATGGACAGGGTGGGCTGACGGGCTGGTTTCCGTGCTGTATGACTCTATGCTAGGGCACCCTCAAACTCCAATTGGACATTCCAGCTGGAAGATGCAGCAGTTCCATCCCCATTGCCCCAGTACTGGAGTGCTACGGCCCATGCAGAGAACGAAGCTGCTGGCTTCCATGGAAACCCTCATGAAATGTGCCTTAGTACCATTAAAAGTCTGAACTCAGTGGCTGCTCATGTATGCAGGGGAAAGACCTAGTTGTTTGTGACTACCTCAAGTACTAATGCAGCCTTCTTTATGGATGGAGAAACAAGACACTGCAGCTACTAGAATCTGGAGCAACACATGAGATTGGAATTGGAATTGGAATTGGTTTGTTATTGTCACGTACTGAGGTACAGTGAAAAACTTGTCTTGCATACCATTCATACAGGTCAATTCATTATACAGTGCATTGAGGTAGTACAGGGTAAAACAATACAGAATGCAGAATAGAGCGTCACAGCTACAGAGAAAGTGCAGTGCAGGTAGATAATAAGGTGCAAGGTCGTAACAAGGTGGATTGTGAGGACAAGAGTCCATCTTATCGTATTAGGGAACCATTTAATAGTCTTATAACAGCTGCTTAGAAGCTGTCCTTAAGCCTGGTGGTACATGCTTTCAGGCTTCTGTATCTTCTGCGCAATGGGAGAGGGGAGAAGTGAGAATGTCCCGGGTGGATGGGGTCTTTGATTATGCTGGCTACTTTACTAAGGCAGCAAGAAGTATAGACAGAGTCCAGGGAGGGGAGGCTGGTTTCCTTGATGTGCTGAGCTGTGTCCACAACTCTCTGCAGTTTCTTGAAGTCCCGGGCAGAGCAGTTGTCATACCAAGCAGTGATGCATCCAGATTGGATGCTTTCTGTGGTGCAATAATAAAAATTGGTGAGTGTCAAAGGGGACATAAGATAAGATAAGATAAGATAAGATAAGATAAGATATCTTTATTAGTCACATGTACATCAATACACACAGTGAAATATATCTTTTGTGTAGAGTGTTCTGGGGGCAGCCCGCAAGTATCACCATGCTTCCAACCCCAACATAGCACGCCCACAACTTCCTAACCCGTTCGTCTTTGGAATGTGGGAGGAAACCGGAGCACCCGGAGGAAACCCACGCAGACACTGGGAGAACGTACAAACTCCTTACAGACGGTGGCTGGAATTGAACGGGGGTTGCCAGCGCTGTAATAGCATTATGCTAACCGCTACACTATCGTGCCTGCCAAATTCCCTTAGCCTCCTAAGGAAGTAGAGGCACTGGTGAGCTTTATTGGCTGTGGTGTCTACATGGTTGGACCAGGACAGGCCATTGGTGAGGTTCACTCCTAGGAACTTGAAGATCTCAACCCTCTCGACCTCAGCACCATTGATGTAGATGTGTTTCGATGTACATGTGACTAATAAAGATCTTATCTTATGTTATCTTATGCGCATTGCCCCACTTTCTGAAGTCAATGACCAACTCTTTTGTTTTGCTGACATTGAGGGAAAGGTTGTTGTCATGACACCATCTCATTTATCTCTCTATCTCCTTCCTGTACTGAATTTGGTGATGAGTTTGCTTGGAGTTATAGTATTGAAGGCGGAGCTGTAGTCAATAAACAATAATCTAATGTAGGTGTCTTTACTGTCCAGATGCTCCAGAGATGAGTGTAGGGCCAGGGAGATGACGTCCACTGTCGACCTGTTTCTGTGGTAGGCTAATTGCAGTGGGTTGAGGTTGTCTGGGAGGCTGGAGTTGATGCGTGCCACGACCAGCCTCTCGAAGCACTTCATGATGGTGGATGTCAGAGCCACAGGTCAGTAGTCATTAAGTCACATTACCTTGTTTTTCTTGGGTACCAGGATGAATGTGGTCTTCTTAAAACAGGTGGGAACCTCAGATTGAAGCAGGGAGTGGTTAAATATGTCTGCAAATACCTCCGCCAGCTGATCACCACAATACCTGAGGACACTGCCAGCGACACTATCCGGACCAGATGCTTTCCTCGGGTTCACTCTCCGGAAGACTGATCTTACGTCCTGGACGGTGACCAGGGGTTCAGTTGCATTTGGAGGCTGTCAGGATGGGTGGTGACAAACCAATCCCCTTCTGTTCAAAACATGCATAGAATGTGTTAAGTTCATCAGGAAGGGATGCGCTGTTGTTAACTATGCTGTGCTGCCCAACTTCGTTTTGTAGCTTGTTACAGCACGTAAGACCAGCCACAACTGATGGCTGGTCTGGGACTCTATTTTGAACCGGTATTGTCTCTTGACATTCCTGATAGCTTTACAGAGGTCGTATCTTGATTTCTTGTTAAGGTCAGGGTCACCGGATTGGAATGCAGCAGTCCTTGACTTCAGTAAGGAGTGGATCTTCCAGTTCATCCATGGTTTCCGGTTTGGGAACATCCATATTGTCCTCTTTGGTACACAGTCCTCTACACACTTGTGGGAGGCTAGTGCAGAAATTGCAAGGGCCCTGGCAGAGATATTTAATATGTCCTTAGCCACGGGTGAGGTGCTGGAGGACTGGAGGATAGCTAATGTTGTTCCGTTGTTTAAGAAAGGTTCTAAAAATAAGTCGGCAAATTATAAGCCGGTGAGCCTGACGTCATTCGTGGGTGAATTATTGGAAGGTATTCTGAGGGACAGGATATATAAGTATTTGGATAGATGGGGCCTGATTAGGGATAGTCAACATGCCTTTGTGTGCGGCAGGTCATGTCTAACCAATCTAATAGAGTTTTTCCAGGAGGCTACCAGGAAGGTTGATCAAGGGAAGGTAGTGAATGTTGTCTACATGGACTTTAGCAAGGCCTTAGACAAAGTCCCGCATGGATGCTGGTCCAGAAGGTTAAGTCGCTTGGCATTCAGGATGAGGTAGCCAATTGGATTCAACGTTGGCTTAGCGGGAGAAGCCAGAGAGTGGTAGTAGGTGGTTGTCTATCTGATTGGAGGCCTGTGACTAGTGGTGTGCCGCATGGATCAGTGCTGGGTCTATTTTAATAATTTGGATGATAACTGGATCAGCAGATTTGTAGATGACACCAAGGTTGGGGGTGTTGTGGACAGCAAGGAAGGCTATCAAAGCTTGCAAAGTGATTTGGACCAGCTGGGAAAATGGGCTGAAAAATGGCAGGTGGAATTTAAGGCAGACAAATGTGAGGTGGTGCACTTTGTGAGGACAAACCAGGGTAAGACTTATACAGTGAGTGGTAGGCACCGAGGTGTGCGGTAGAACAAAGGGACCTGGGAATACAGATCCATAGTTCCTTGGAAGTGGCATCACAGGTAGATATGGTCGTAAAGAGAGTTTTTGGCACATTGGTCTTCATAAATCAGGGCACTGAGTACAGGAGTTGGGATGTTATGTTGAAGTTGTACAAGACATTAGTGAGGCCAAATTTAGAGTATTGTGTGCAGTTCTGGTCACCTACCTACAGGAATAATATCAATAAGCTTGAAAGAGTGCAGAGAAAATTTACATGGACGTTGCCAGGACTTGAGGACCTGAGTTACAGTACAGGGAAAGGTTGAATAGGTTAGGACTTTGTTCCCTGGAGCACAGGAGAATGAGGGGAGATCTTATAGAGTTATATAAAGTTATGAGGGGTATAGACAGGGTGAATGCATGCAGGCTTTTTCCCCTGAGGTTGAGTGAGACTAGAACTAGAGGTCATAGGTTTAGGGTGAAGGGTGAAATATTTAAGGGGAATCTGAGGGGGAACTACTTCACTCAGATGCAAGTGTGGAACGAGCTGCCAGCGGAAGTGGTGGATCTGGGTTCAATTGTAACATTTAAGAGAAGTTTGGATTGGTGCATGGATGAGAGAGGTATGGAGAGCTATGGTCTGGGTGCAGGTAGATGGAACTAGGCAGAAAACCAGGCCGGCATGGACTGGATGGGCCGAAGGGTCTGTTTCTGTGCTGTAGTGCTCTATGACTCTGTGACTCTATTACTATAAATTACAAAAAATAATAAATCATGCAAAAAGAAATGAATAATGAGTTCGTGTTCATGGGTTCATGGACCATTCAGAAAGCTGATGGTGGAGGGCAAGGAGTTGTTCCTTCATTGTTGAGTGTGGGTCTTCAGGCTCCTGTACCTCTTCCCAATGGTAGTAATGAGAAAAGGGCATGTCCCAGATGGTGAGGGTCCTAAGTGATGGGTGCCACTTTCTTGAAGTTCTTAATAGCCTTAGAAACATATTCATTGATGGCGCACAGCTTGACTGACTGTCAAGGCATTTCAGATCTTTTGTGCTAGAGTTAGTTTTGTCCTCTTCACATGGTAACTTTCTTGTACAATCCAATGGAACTGCCTCTTGTTCTTCTAAACTCCCCAGAATATAGACACATTCTACTTAGCCTCTGCTCATAGGACAACCATCTTAACTCATGAATCAATCTAATGACAGTTCCTTGTTCCACTCAGGTGCTGCTCGACCTGCTGAGTTCCTCCAGCAGTTTGTTTTTTGCCCTACTCTGACCTCCTGTCTTCAGTCTCCTACATTGACCTGACATTGGAATTGGAATTGGTTCTATTATTGTCACATGTACCGAGATACAGTGAAAAACTTTGTTTTGCATGCCATCCATTTCAAAACATAAGTACATCAAGGTAGTAAAAGGGAAAACAATAACGGAATGCAGAATATAGTGTTACAGTTGCAGAGAAAGTGCAGTGCAGGCAGACAATAAGGTGCGAGGGCTATGACGAGGTAAACTGTGAAGTCAAGAGTTCATCTTCAATGTAGAAGAGATCTGTTCAATAGTCTGATAACAGTGGGATAGAAGCTGTCATTGAGCCTGCTGGTGCATGTTTTCAAGCTTTTGTATCTCCTGCATGATGGAAGGGGGAGAAGAGAGAATGTCCTGGGTGGGAGGGGTCTTTGATTATGCTGGCTGCTTTTCAGATGCAGCAGGAAGTGTAGACAGTGTCCATGGAGGGGAGGCTGGTTTTCATGATGCGCTGAGCTGTGTCCACAACTATCTTGTGGTCTTGAGCAGAGCAGTTACCATACCAAGCTGTGATGCATGCGGATAGGATGCTTTCTATGATGCATCAATAAAACTTGCCCAATGTAAGTCCAAGGATCAACACCTCTTCATAAGTGTGTTTGTATCTTTCTGTTTCAATATATTTCAATTTTTCTTTTCTGTCTCCAACAGGGATTAATTCCATTATTTCCTTGACAACTTTGATCTGCACCCTATCACAGAGCTTCCCTCTGACCTCTCCAATCACCACTTCTCTGCAATTTAAAACTTGCTCGTCTTGTCACTTTCTCATTTCTGATAAGAGTCTTTTATCCAGAACATTAACTTCGTCTCTCTCTCTCCTGACAGGTTCTACTCAACCTGATAAATGCATTCAGTATTTTCTATTTTGTTTCAGATTTTCAACATCGACTGTATGAGGAGAGGTTGAGTGAGCTAGGGCTTTTCTCTTTGGAGAGATGGAAGATGAGAGGTGACTTGATAGACGTGTATAAGATTATGAGGGGCAGAGGTAGGATATTTACACAGAGAGGCTGATACAATAGCAGCAATTAAAAGACTGTTAGATAGGCACATAGATGTAAGAAAAATAAGGGTTACAGACTGTGTAGGAGGAAAGGGTTAGATTGATCATGGAGTAGGTTTATATAGGTCGGCACAACATCGCGAGCCAAAGGGCACGTACTGTGCTGCACTGTTCTATGTTCTATGTTCTATGTGTTTTTTGCACTATATTTCTTTCTGTACCTGATTTGACATTAAATATCTCAACTTTTCCTCTGTTTAAATTTCTCTGGTCAAGGTGGTATCCCGTCCCATCATGGACCAGGGTTCCAGAAGTATTCTTGCCCTCCCTATGCTCAAGGACAGCTTCTTGGCACAGTACTGTAGCGGTTAGCGTAACTCTATTACAGCGCCAGAGACTCAGGTTCAGTTCCGGCCACTGTCTGTAAGGAGTTTGTACGTTCTCCCCGTGACTGTGTGGGTTTCCTCTGGGAAGCTTGGCGGTGTGGATTAGGAATTGGCTTGCACGTAGAAAGCAGAGGGTTGTGGTGGAAGGAGTGCCCTCGGATTGGAAGGCAGTGACTAGTGGTGTCCCGCAGGGATCGGTTCTGGGACCTCTACTTTTTGTGATATTTATAGATGACTTAGATGAGGGGGTGGAGGGCTGGGTTAGTAAGTTTGCGGACGACACTAAGATAGGTGGTGTTGTGGATAGTGTGGAGGGCTGTCGGAGCTTACAGAGGGATATTGATAGGATGCAGAGCTGGGCTGACAAGTAGCAGATGGAGTTCAATCCGGAGAAGTGTGAGGTGGTACACTTTGGAAGGACAAACTCCAGGGCAGAGTACAGGGTAAACGGCAAGGTACTTGGCAGTGTGGAGGAGCAGAGGGATCTGGGGGTTCATATTCACAGTTCATTGAAAGTTGCCTCACAGGTGGAAAGAGCAGTTAAGAAGGCCAATGGGATGTTGGCTTTCATAAGTCGCGGGATTGAGTTTAAGAGCCGCGAGGTTATGATGCAGCTTTGCAAAACTCTAGTTAGACCACACTTAGAGTACTGTGTTCAGTTCTGGTCGCCTCATTATAGGAAGGATGTGGAGGCATTGGAGAGGGTGCAGAGGAGATTTACCAGGATGCTGCTTGGATTGGAGAGTATTGAATATGAGGAGAGGCTTAAGGTGCTAGGGCTTTATTCACTGGAAAGGAGGAGGATGAGAGGAGACATGATAGAGGTATATAAAATATTGAGAGCTATAGATAGAGTAGACAGTCAGCGCCTCCTTCCCAGGGCACCAATGCTCAAGACGAGAGGTCATGGCTTTAAGGTTATGGGTGGGAGGTTCAGGGGAGATGTCAGAGGGAGGTTTTTCACCCAAAGAGTGGTTGGTGCATGGAATGCACTGCCTGGGGTGGTGGTGGAGGCAGATACATTGAACAGGTTCAAGAGCTTGTTGGATAGGCATATGGAGGAACGTGAGATAGAGGGATATGCGGGAGGGAGGGGTTAGGTAGTGTGAGGGTGGTCTGATGGACGGCACGACACGGTGGGCCGAAGGGCCTGTTTTGTGCTGTATGGTTCTATGGTTTTATGGTTCTATGGTGCTCCAGTTTCCTCCCACATTCAAAGACATATGGGTTAGGAAGTTGTGGGCATGCTATGTTGGCGCCGGAAGCGTGGCGACTCTTGTGGGCTGCTCCCAGAACACTTCACGCAATAGATGCATTGCACTGTGTGTTTCAATGTACATGTGACTAATAAAGAAATCTTATTTTATCTTATCTATTCTGCTGTTTACACTTCCTGCAAACCTGTGGGCAAAACAAGTGCAAGATCATGTAATACTAACAAGGCAATCCACAAAACTCCCCATTCCAGCAGAATCAGGCCCACATCTGTCTGAGTGGGTGGTAGAGGCAGGCACTTTCACAACATTTAAGAAGTGCCTGGACAAGCACTTGCATCACCAAGAATAGAAAGAATTGGACCAGAAACTGGCAAGTGGGATTAGCACAGGTTACTTAACAGTCAGCATGAACATGATGGGCTGAAGAACCTTTTTCTGTGTTGTACAACGCGATGACTAAATTTATTACTCTTTAGGCAGACCATCAGTGTAAATTCTATCGAGACCTGACAGCTAGGTACAGCACATACAGAAGTTATTTTTCAGTACTGCCTGTATTAAGATACATATTTGAAATACTTTTTATTAATATTTATATTTGCCAGTCAAAATTTAAAGCCTAATTAAAATTTAATGTCCATTTAAAATAACATTATGGGCTCTGACTGTTCAGGTCCATGCAGAGTTACAGATCATTCATTATGGATATTCATTATGTGAGTGCTACATTTGGTTCAATGTGCCTTCAATAGAACAACTTCACTGGGTACAAGAAGTTCCGTGCATGACTATTTTTTTACCACAAATGAATAGCTCTCGGGCAAGCTTTGTTATCAACAGTCACTGTTTCCTGTGGCCTTCCTGTGATCCCCAACAGCTTTGAAAATGAAAGAAATAATGGTTTAAAATTATAGAATACCTTACGCGTCTGCCAGAAACAAAGTGAGTTCATTCACACATTACTTTATTGAGTGGTATGACTGCTGGATACTATAATAAATACAAGGTTTGATGCTCTTGTATAAGGCACAGGCAGAAATCAAGGGTCAATAATATCACCACCTATGGTTCAGCTATTGTAACTAAGTAGGGTAGATGTCTGATGCTTTCCCATGTCTTTGTCATCACTATTTTGGTCACCACGAGGGGGATTGTGGTCTAGGAAGAGAAAAAAGAGGATAAGGCTTTTCAGCTTGTAACACATTTGTTAGAAAGCTATCTAAACTCCCCTGATGGCAGAGACTGGAAGACACTGTTGTGCCATTGCATTTCCCCTGCTAGAACTTCAATAAATCCCTCCCTGGAGAAGTAACAGGAGAACCCCATGCAGAATTTACAAAGCAGACCATTCATAGATCAGGATGTGATGTTCCCTCAGGGCAGACTTAAACACTTCACAAGCAGTGACCTACTTTAAGGAGTAGCTAGGGCTATGTCCTGAACAAAGCATCCAAGCTTTGCAAACAGCTAACGCCCACCAACCGTATGCTAATGCGACTAACCCACATCATATAAAACATATTAAGTTTCGGGGAAAAGATGAAGAGGGAAAAGATTTAAAAGGGACCTGAGGGGCAACTTTTTCACACAGAGGGTGGTGAGTACATGGAACGAGCTGCCAGAGATAAGTGGTTGAGGCAAGTACAATTGTATCATTTAAGAAGCACTTGGATAGGTACATGGAGGGGTGGGGTTTAGAAGGATATGGGCTGAACGCAGGAAATTGGGACTAGCTGGGTGAGCACCGTGGTCGGCATGGACTGGTTGGGCCAAAGGGCCTGTATCTATTGCTGTATTGCACTATGTCTCTATGACTCTAACATACACTGGCAGGACAATTCACCGAACTTTTGCAGATTTTGCCAATAGCTGAACTGACAGAACAAAAATCCAGCTTTCCATTGCTTCAGTAATATAGGAGAACTTTCCCTGGCACTCTAGAGAGGTGTAGAGTCATAGAGTAATAAGATGAGATAAGATATCTCTATTAGCCATATGTACATCAAAACATACAGTGAAATGCATCTTTTGCATAGAGTGTTCTGGGGGGCAGCCCGCAAGTGTTGCTATACTTCCAGCGCCAACATAGCATGCCCACAACTTCCTAACCCGTACGTCTTTGGAATGTGGGAGGAAACCGGAGCACCCAGAGGAAACCCACACAGTGACAGGGAGAATGTACAAGCTCCTTACAGACAGTGCCCGGAATTGAACCCAGGTCACTGAATACAGCACGGAAACAAGCCCATCGGCCCAACAGGTCCATGCTGACCTAGATGCCTGTCTGAGCTAGTGCCATTTGCCTGCATTTGGCCCATATCCCTCTAATCCTTTCCTATCCATCTACCTGTTCAAATGTCTTTTAAATCTTGCTATTGTACCTGCCTCAACTACTTTCTTGGCCGCTCGTTCCATATACGGACCACCCTCTGTGTGAAGAAGTTGCCCCTCAGGTTCCTTTTAAATCTATAGTGTCCAAAGTGATTGCATGGAGAAAATAATGGAGATAATTAATCAGGTCTCAGAAAACTTGTGTTAGTATTATTGTGAAGGCAACTTGTGCAAAGTATTCTTGTGAGGGCAACATTTGAAGTGTTACAGAGTATGTACAATGTACTCTTCTATTCCAGTCTCCCTCACTCCTATACCCAATTTCCCCTGCTATCTGCTTCACTACACTGTGGTTACCCAACTCTCTGAGAAAAGAAGTTTCTCCCAAATCCTCTATTGACCCTCTGTCCAATATTGTTTAGGGCTCTTCCATGTGTAAGAAAGAAAGACTTGCATCTCTATAGCGCCTCCATCTCCCTCCAGAGTGGTTGCAGCTGAAAAAAATACTTTAGAAGTGCAGTTACTATTATATTATAAAAGATAGTTACCGATTTTTACACAGCAAACCCCCACTAACAACACCATGAAAATGAGCAGATAATTTGTTTTTTGTTTAGTAATGAGAGATTCATACTTGTTCGGGCACTTGGGATAATCTTCATTAACTAACACCATGATATCTTTTATGGTCTCCTGAAAAATAGAAAATGCAGGCCGGGTAGAAGATCTCATTCAAAAGATGGAACCTCCCACAGTGCTACGTTTCCTTTGTACTGCGTTGTATTCCAAACCTCAATCTTGTGTTCAAGTCCCAAAGTGAGACGTGACCTTGTGAATTGGAGTTGTGGGTACAATCATCTGATCCCTGCTGACACAGTGAGGGGTTTCCTTTGTGACTAACTTTTCAAACACTTTCATGACCTATAAGAACTCTTTTCAGCTCACTCTTCGGTCTACTCCAACTTTTTGTCAGGATACGGTTGAAGCTTTCGTGTTATTTTTTTCTGGCATGCTGTAATTTTAACATATATTTAAGATACAGCAAGTATATTTGATAAATGTTTTATAAACTTTGTCCTTTCTTGTGCTTTGTTACATTGAGCTAAGCTGAACCTCAATAAGCTGTCTGGTAAACTTATGAAAGTTAGTCTTGGAGTTGTACAGCATGGGAGCAGGCCATTCCTCCCATACCCATGTTGACCAAATGACTATCCCAGCAAATCCCATTTGCTTGTGTTTGGCCCATATCCTCCAAACCTTTTCTGTCCTTGTACCCAGGTAAATGTCTTTTAGAAGTTGTAAGGGCGGCACGGTACTGCAGCGGTTAGCGTAATGCTGTTACAGCGCCAGCGACCCAGGTTCAATTCCAGCCACTGTCTGTAAGGAGTTTGTACGTTCCCCCCGTGTCTGCGTGGATTTCCTCTGGGTGCTCCAGTTTCCTCCCACATTCCAAAGACGTACAGGATAGGAAGTTGTGGGCATACTATGTTGGCGCCGGAAGCATGGCGACACTTGCGGGCTGCACTTAGAACACTCTGCGCAAAAGATACATTTCAATGTGTGTTTCAACGTACATGTGACTAATAAAGATATCTTATCTTATCTTCAGTTGTTTTCAACAATCGCCAGACTCAGGCTGTTTACAGAAGCTGGTGTCAGAGCTATTGAAACGTGCAGTTCCCTGCCCTTTCATGTTAAGACCTAAGTTATAATCCAGCCTGGCATATTGTGTGGAAAGGCTTCTGGTAGCAAAGGCACAAAGAGTTGGGTTTGGCCAAGTTTACAATGATTCACTCTGTACATTTCCAGTTACATGGGCAATTCTGCTCAGAGGAAAACCTGAACTATCAGGTGCAGGTACAGCTCATCAGAAATTAAGTTACATTCTTGAGGATAATAGTCTAAACCTAGTCAGAAGAGGCATGAGAGATGCTGGAATCTGGAGCAACACACAAGATGCTGGAGGAACTCAGCGGATCTGTGGAGGGAAATGGATATTTGACATCTCAAGTCGAGACCCTTCATCTGGACTGATCAGCCATGATCATATTGAATGGTTAGCTGAATCCTACTCTTACTTTCCTGTATCATTGTGACTAAGTGCCAGAAAAAGACAAGTGCTGAGATCAGTCAATTCTAATTGATGTGATATTGGATTAGATTTCCCTGGACCAGCATGAAGCATTCTCAGGAAAACTGCAAAACAAATTAAATACAGAGTGAAGCTCCCTCTGGACTGCGGACCAAACTCACAATCACAATTATCTAATGGAGTTGTACAAATTTCTTCATGTAAACTCTCTCAGCAGTTTAAAAAATCCAAACAAAAAACTGCAGATGCTGGAAATCTGAAATAAAAACAGAAAAAGCTGGAAAGCTCAGCAGGTCCAGCAGCATCTGTGGAAAGAGAAACAGAGTCAAAGACAAAGGGTTTCAAGGAGTGTCTTGAGGGAGATGAGGCTGAATGGTGAAGAGCTCATTGAGGGAATAGAAGAGCTTCACTGAGCTTCTCGATTCTTTTCACAGATGTTGCTTGACCTGCTGTTTCCAACATTTTTTGTTTTAATCTCTCAGCGGCTTGACAGCCTGACAACATCCCAAACCAACATTGCTTTGAGGAATTTACTGGAAGTACAGCTTTGCTTTTCAATGGACACCCACAAACCCTAGTCTCTTCTTTGACAGGTCCTGTAATTTTATTCCCATTTCCTCACTCCAAGACAAGTGCTATTTACCCATCTACTGCAAAGGATAGAGACCTTTGAATCAGAATCAGAATCATATTTATTATCATTAACATATGAAGATGCGGAGCATGCCTTATGAAAGTAGGTTGAGGGAATTCAGCCTTTTCTCCTTGGAGAGACAGAGGATGAGGGGGGACCTGATAGAGGTGTATAAGATGATGGGAGGTATTGATCGGGTAGATAGTCAGAGGCTTTTCCCCAGGGCTGAAATGATGGCCACAAGAGGACATAGGTTTAAGGTGCTGGGGAGTAGGTATAGAGGAGATGTCAGGGGTAAGTTTTTTACTCAGAGAGTGGTGAGTGCGTGGAATGGGCTGCCGGCAACGGTGGTGGAGGCAGATACGATAGGGTCTTTTAAGAGACTGTTGGTTAGGTACATGGAGCTGAGAAAAATAGAGGGCTATGGGTAAGCTTAGTAATTTCTAGGGTAGGAACATGTTTGGCACAGCTTTGTGGGCTGAAGGGCCTGAATTGTGCTGTAGGTTTTCTATGTTTCAAAGTGAAATTTGTTGTTTTGCATCAGCAGTACAGTGCAAGACATAACATCTATAAATGACAAAAATAAATAAATAGCACAAAAAAGAGGAATAATGTGTTCATGCGTTCATGGATCATTCAGAAATCTGATGGTGGAGGGGAAGAAGCTGTTTCCTAAATCATTTAGTGTGGCTGTACCTTGTCCCTGATGATAGTAATGAGAAGAGAGCATGTCCCGCATGGTGAGGGTCCTTAATGATAGATGCCACCTTCTTGAGGCACCGCCTCTTGAAGGTAGAACATAGAACATTACAGCACAGTACAGGCCCTTCGGCCCACTATGTTGTGCCGACATTTTATCCTGCTCTATCTAACACTTCCCTTCCACATAGCCCTCCATTTCTCTATCATTCATGTGTCTACCTAAGAGTCTCTTAAATGTCCCTAATGTATCTGCCTCAACAACCTCTGCCGGCAGTGAGTTCCACGCACCCACAACTCTGTGTAAAAAACTTACCCCTGTCATCCCCCTTATACCTTCCTCCAATCACCTTAAAATTATGCCCCCTTGTGTTAACCTTTGTCGCCCTGGCGATGTCCTCGATGGTGGGGAAGGTTGTATCCATCATGGAGCTGGCTGAGTCTACAACCCTCTGCAGCCTCCTGCAATCCTGTGCATTGGAGCCTCCATACCAGGCGGTGATGCAACCAGTCAGAATGCTCTCCACAGGACATCTGTAGAAATTTGCAAGAGCCTTTGGTGACATACCAAATCTCCTCAAGCTCCTAATGAAGTAGAGCCACTGGTGTGCCTTCTTCGTGATTGCAAGATTACAGCACAGGAACAGTCCCTTCGGCCCACAACATCTGTGCCGACTATGAGGTCAAATTAAACTGCACATTTGCCTGCACAAAGTCTATATCCCTCAATCCCCTGCTTGTTCATGTGCCTGTCTAAATGCTTCTTAACTGTTGCTATTGTATCTGCTTCTACCACATCCCCTGGAAGCACATTCCAGGCACCTACCATTCTCCGTGTAAAAAACTTACCTCATAAATCTCTTTCAGTCTTCCCTCCTCACCCTCAACCTATGTTTTGCTGGCCTACAGCAATTGTTCACTTCTACAGTGGTGTTGCCTCTACCTATCTATTCCTATTTCCTCTGCACCTTCCAACTTGTCCAACCCACATTTTAATAGCTGTACCTTAGGTGAAGATAATTTCAGCTGCATTTCCTTCCATAAGTAGTTCACCTCTTGACCTTGTCTTCCTCAAGACATTTCTCTTGGACCAAGTTTTGCATCAACTGTATGATTCCTGACTCTTCATCCCCCTCAGGTGGGTTTAAGGTGAGAGGAGAAAGATTTAAAAGGGACCTGACGGGCAACTTCTTCACACAGAGGGTGGTGCATATGCGGAACGAGTTGCCAGAAAAAGTGGTTGAGGTAGGTACAATAACAACATTTAAAAGACAGTTTGACGTGTACATGGGTAGGAAAGATTTAGAGGGATATGGGCCAAAAGCAGGCAAATGGACTAGCTTCCAAGGGCATCTTGGTCAGCATGGACCAGCTGGGCCAAAGGGTCTGTTACTCTGCTGTATGACTCTGTGACTCAGCTCCCAATCCCCACTCTCCATCTCTCCCCATTTTCCCAACTCCATTTGAGATCCCTTTATCCAGTGCCACCTCACACCGATAGAGAGGAGTGACCTTTACCAAATCCTGTCCTAAACCAGTCCTCAGGAACTCAGTAGAAATATTCATGATTGGATTTCAATTATCCCAAAACTCCAATGTAAATTTATGAGAAACTTGAGAAAATGAATGCAATCCTCTGCCACCAGTTATCTAGTAACCCTGTCTTCCCCTCTTGAATCTTATACTCACCTTCCTCTGATACTCAAGATTTCAGAACATCCCTTCCAAATCCAGAGATCAAACTTCCCATGCCCCCTCAGTTCCCGAGCACCCATTCCCAGACTCTGTCTCCCATTTCCAATTCCAACATCCATCCCATCTTGTTGGCCCTACATATCAGTTTATCGGTTTATTGGTTTATTATTGTCACATGTACTGAGGGACAGTGGAAAACCTTTTCTTGCATGCCATCCATACATCATATTTCAGAACATCAGTGTATTGAGGTTGTACAACGGAACAGCAATAACAGGATGCAGAATAAAGTGTTACAGTGACAGAGAAAGTGTAGTGCAGGCAGACAATAAGGTGCAAGGCTGTAATGAGGTAGATTGTAAGGTCAAGAGTCCATCTTATTGCACTAGGGGAGAGTTCAATAGCCTTATAACAGTGGGACAGAAGCTGTCCTTGAGTCTGGTGGTACGTGCTTTCAGGTTTTTTTATCTACTGCCCGATGGGAGAGGGGAGAAGAGAGAATGTCTGGGGTGGGTGGGGTCTTTGATTATGCTGGCTGCTTTACCGAGGCTTTATTATGCTGGGGGCTTTGATTATGTTGGCTGCTTTATCGAGAAGCATAGACAAGAGTCCATGGAGGGGAGGCTGGTTCAGCTGCTTGCTTATGCACCAGGGAAGCAAAAGAGGAGATCAGACTTTACAGGGGGCACCTGAAGGTCAGCAGTACAAGATGATGAATGCTGCCTCATGAACAACAATCTCCAATGATTCACTGTTCACCTCATAGGCAGAGATGTTGACCACCATTAAACAGACACTTATGGTGATGCATAATATATTTAGAAAGTACTCAGATGAAGAATGAAGGAGACTTAATGAGATTCATTTGTCTATGTTTTGGGCTGCAAAATTAAACTAATAGAAACTGCATCTTGAAGAAAGATCCCTGGTGAGATGTTTTCCTTCAATATACTGTAACCCTTCATTCGGGTTCACTTTGAGTGCAGAATGGAGGTGTAGGGAGGACATATAGAAAGTGCTGAGCTCAGTGACTGATTTAGTGAGAGAGTTGCACGGTCAGAGTCCCTGTCAAAAACACTTCGCAGTGGGAATACTAAAGCAATGGACCCGCTCACTTCAATAGTTCTCAACCACTTGAATTATTTTATTTTACCTTTCAGAGCCCTGGGAGGCATTGTTAAAGTTATTGTCCATTCTTAACTGTTGAACTATAAATTCAGAAGACATGCAAGTGTCAAACACTTTGAGTGAGGTTAGGAGTCACATATATGTCAGACTGAGTAAGGATGGAAGACTTCCCATGAAAAAGATTATTTTCCAATAATTTGGTCATTTTTGCAGTTTTGAAAGTTGTGCTTTTTTTCCAAATCCCAGTAGGTGATCTTAATCTCACCTACTGGGATTTGAACTCAGGTCTCTGGATTATCAGTCCAGGTCTCTTGATTACTAGTCCAGTAACTTAACCACTGCACTACCACCATCACATCCTAAAATGCAGTCTAATATTTGTATAAACATATGAACACCATGTGTATCTAAACATCCGTTTAAACAGTGTAGTCATATTTCCGATAATTCCAAGATTCCAAATCTCATCAAGGTTGTTTTAAAATTTGAACAGCTTAAAAATATAATTGGAAATAAAAAATTGTACATCGAACTGTCAAATTGCCCAAAAAAACTGAAAGGGCAAAAAACTTACTGATGAACCTCTGGGAGGAAACCCTGTTGTTTTCACCTCGTCTGATTTACCAGCCCACAGCCACTGACCCAAGTGGCCTGACAACAGTTCAAGGGCTCACACCACCTCATGACATCATGAGGAGGCTAGTGAGCACCAACCTCGGCAACACTATCCACATCCATTTAAAAACTAGCATCAGGTTGAGTCAAGGACAGCAGGAAACATCTGGGTTCACAAGGTCACAACAAAACAGGAGTAAGTCACACATAAAATGCTGGAAGAACACAGCAGGTCAGGCAGCATCTATGGATGGAAATGAACAGTCGACGTTTCAGGCTGAGACCCACTAGGCTACTCAAGCCTGCCCCACTATTCAATATGATCATGGTCTCAGCTCTTCTGTAGCAGTTCCCCATAACTCCAAATTCCATGATTTTTTTCAAACATTCATCTATCTCCACCTTAAATTACACCTAATGACCTAGAATCCATCACCCTCTGGGCAGAGAATTCTAAACAAGAGAATTCTATCCTCTGAGAGAAGAAATTTCTACGGATCTCAGTTTTGAATGACCAGCCCTTTATCTTGCAAACTTATCCTCTTGTTTGATACTCATCCGCAAGTGAAAACGTTTCAACATCTCCCCCTTAGGATGTTATAAGCTTGAATAAGGTCACCCCTCATTTTTCTAAACTCGATAGAATACAGACGCAATTTGTCTAGCCTCTCTTGATAGGACAATCCTCTCATCCCAGGAGTTAGTCGGATGAATCTCCTCTGGACTGTCTCCAATGCGACTATGTCCTTTACTAGGTAAGGGGGACAAAACTGTGCAGAGTATTCCAGGTGTGGCCTCGCCAACACTCTGTATGATTGTAACAAAACCTACCTATTTGTAAATTCCAACCCCTTTGCAATAAAGGCCAAAATTCTCTTTGCCTTTTTGTCTACTTTTTGGGATTCATAAACTAGAACACCCAGATCCCTCTGTACTTCACTCATTTGCAGTCTCTCTCGAGAACACTACAGCACAGAAAACAGGCCATTTGGCCCTTCTAGTCCGTGCCGAAACTTTATTCCACTAGTCCCATTGACCTGCACTTGGTCCATAACCCTCCAGACCTCTCCCCTCCATGTATCTATCCAATTTATTCTTAAAAGTTAAGAGTGAGCCCGCATTTACCATGTCAGATGGCAGCTCGTTCCACACTCCCACCACTCTCTGAGTGAAGAAGTTCCCCCTAATGTTCCCCTAAACCTTTCCCCTTTCACCCTAAAGCCATGTCCTCTCGTACTTATCTCTCCTAATCTAGGTGGAAAGAGCCTGCTCGCATTTACTCTGTCTATGCCCCTCATAATTTTGTAAACAATTTGGATAATAATCCCTCATTTTAACAAGAGCAGTTGCCAAAGCAGCACAAGTTGACTTTAAAGTCAGTAGATGGCGACCAAACCTCTATCAAGAAATACATTACTCTTGGGTGGAAAAAGCTAGACAAGGGAATGTAAGAGTGGTGAGAAGCAGAGCAGGAAGATATGCCCAGCATATCTCCCAACTCCAAGAGAAAAGAATAAGTGTAGAGAAAAAAAATAAAACAAGCTGAACCAATATCACAAATGGATGACTAATATAAGTCAAAGTCAAAGTCGAGTCAAAGCCAAAGTAAACTTACTTGCAGCAGCATCACAGGCACATAGCATCAGAGACACAACATTCACATAAAGTAAACATGAATTATACCAAATTATACAAGAAGGATCACAATTAGAACAAAAAAAGTCCATTGTAATGCAAAGTAGTCAAAGTTGTCATAGTGTTGCTATACTAAGGTAGTGATTGGGCTTGTGCAGGTTGGTTCAAGAATGGAATGGTTGAAGAGCAGCAGCTTTTCTTGAGCCTGGTGGTGTGGGACTTCAGGTTTCTGTACCTCTTGCCCGATGGTAGCTGTGAGAAGATGGCATTGCCCGGATGGTGCAGATCTTTGATGATAGATGTTGCCTTCTTGAGGCAGCTCCTCATGTAGATACTTTTGATGGTGGGGAGGGATGTGTCTGTGATGTATTGGGCTGAGTCCACTACTCTCTGCAGCTTCTTACATTCCTGTGTATTCGAATTCCTGTACCAGACCATGATGCAACCTGTCAGGATACTTTCAACAGTACATCTGTAGAAGTTTGTTAGAGTGTTTGGTGACATGCTGAACCTCTAAGAAAGTAGAGATGCTGGCATGCCTTCCTTGTGATTGCATCTTTGTGCTGGGTCCTGAACAGGTCATTCAATGTGTTAATGTGCAGGAATTTAAAGAGAGAGAAAGCCCAGGAAGATATAGACAGAGAAATCAAGTTACCTGAAGTTGTAGAATTCATATCACACCCAGAAGGCTGCAACATGCACAAATGGAAGATGAGGTTCTGTTCCTCAAGCTCGCATTGGGCTTCATTGTAACAGTATAGAAGGCCACAGACAGATAGATCAGAGTGGGAGTGAGATGGAGAACTAAGTGGCAGGCAACAGGGAGCTCAGGGTCAAGGAGGCAGTCAACTTCCTGTTACACCTCAGTTTTTAATGATCATCCCTAATATTGTAACTATACCCCTCGCTTGAGATTCTCTCACTAGTGGAACTAACTCAACATCTATTCTGTCATGCCCCTTCAGGATCTCATATGTTTCAACAAGATCACCCCTCATTCGTCTAAACTCCAAAGAATGTAAATCTAATTCCTTAAGCTGTACGTGATGGGACAACTTCGGAAATTAGCCCAGTGAATCTCTTCTGGATTGAAGGAAACAACATCAAAAAACATTCCATTCACTCAGCAGGCTTCTGAGTAAACAGCCCATTTATCCAGTCCACACAGAAAGGGTTTCCATGAACTATAACAAATGGCTGAAACTACAGCGAAGTATCCTGATTAAAGCGGGATTATTTTCTCCAGTGGTACATGGGTAACAATCACGTAATATAATGGATGTGTATAAAATTGTTCCCTGTTTCCAGGTGTCATTGATGAGGGAATATCACATCCTTTCCAGCTGGACCTTATAGTTTGATTCCACTCATTCTTTGTTGCAGGTAATGCTACCACTATCTCAAGAGAAAGTAATTTAGGTTTGAATACCTGGGCACATTTGGGCTGAGGCAAAAAACGATCTGCAGGAAAAACTCAGCAGGTTGAGCAGCATCTGTGGGAGGAAAGGAATTGTCGACGTCTCCAGTCAAAACCCTGCATCAGGACGGAGAGCGGAGAGGCGAGATGGCCGTTATCAAGAGGAGAAGAGGAGTGGTGAGAAAGGAACTCCTTTCCTCCCACAGATGCTGCTGAGTTTTGCCAGCAGATTGTTTGTTGCTCCATATTCCAGCATCTGCTGTCTCTTGTGTGTCTATTGTCACAATAGGGCTGTAACTGGGTATAAGCAGCAGTGTAAATGTAAGTTTTTTGATAGGACAGTCAACAGCAAAGGAAGGAATGGGAGTTAGAACAAAAACTGCAGATCAGAAATGCAGAACAAAAAATTGGAATTGCTGGAAGCACTCAGCATGTCAGGCGATATTAGAGGGAAGAGAAACAGCATAAATCTTTCAGGTCAAGGACCAGTCATCACAACCGATAAAGAGTCCTTGACCCAAAACATTCTCTTCCTGCTGATGCTGTCTGACTTGCTCAGCGCTCCTTGGAAGGAATGGGGTTTGAAGGTTGGTGGATTAGGGAGTGCTGACCAGTGCCACAGACAGACCCAGATCACTGCAGTGATAAGATAAGATAAGATAAGATAAGATAAGATAAGATAAGATAAGATAAGATAAGATAAGATAAGATACCTTTATTAGTCACATATACATTGAAACACACAGTGAAATGCATCTTTTGCGTCGAGTGTTCTGGGGGCAGCCCGCAAGTGTCGCCATGCTTCCGGCTCCAACATAGCATGTCCACAACTTCCTAACTCCTACGTCTTTGGAATGTGGGAGGAAACCGGAGCACCCGGAGGAAACCCATGCAGACATGGGGAAAATGCACAAACTCTTGCAGACAGCGGCTGGAATTGAACCCGGGTCGCTGGTGCTGTAAAGCATTATGCTAACTGCTACACTACCATGCGTTGAGTTCACCAAGGGAAAAGTTAGTGTTCCTTGAAGAAAGAAGTCACCAGATTCACTATTAAGTCAAAAATAAACAGAGCATGACTTCTCGCTTGCCATCTAACCTTGTGATTTCTAATTTACATTCTAGTACATGGTAGCGATGTCATTGGGGAGTCCAGGCACCTTCACTCTCAATTACACATCTCACCAGTAGTAATAGATTTCCTGTGCTGTGATATTTAATATTCCTTACTCTATAGACAGTTCTGATTTCCCTTTGGCTTCAACTGTATCTCTCCCTATACATTTAAATATGCAATTAAATAAGCTTTGATCTTCAGCTCCAATTCGGACCAAAACAATGACATGGTTCAGCTTAACTTCTTGTGCCTAAAATTGCATAATGCTGTTTTTTTTTCAGTGTTATGTGATTGAAAATCAACCTTTCAGTAAGTAAAACAAGGTTGATAACCATTTAGAGACATAGTGTAATACAGCACAGAAACAGGCCCTTCAGCCCAACTGGTCCATGCCAACCAAAATGTCCATCTAAGCTAGTTTCAAGGTCAAGTTTATTGTCATATGCACAAGTACATGTATGCACAGGTGCAGTGAAAAACTTACCTGCAGCAGCATCACAGGCACATAGCATCAGAGACACAGCATACACAAAGAAAAACAAATTAAAGATAAATTATACCAAATTATACAAGAAAGAACACAATTACAACAAAAAAAACTCCATTGTAGTGCAAAGCAGTCATAGTGTTGCTATACTGAGGTAGTGATTAGGGTTGTGTAGCTTGGTTCAAGAACCAAATAGTTGAACGTAAGTAGCTGTTCTTGAACCTGGCGGTGTGGGAGTTCAGGCTTCTGTACCTCCTTCCCGATGGTAGCTGTGAGAAGTTGCCTTGGCCCAAATGGTAGATGTTGCCTTCTTGAAGCATCACCTCCTGTAGTTACTATTAATAGTGGGTAGGGAAGTGCCCGTGATGTATTGGGCTGAGTCCACTACTCCCTGCAGCTTCTTATGTTCCTGTGCGATTGAATTGCCGTACCAGGCCATGATGCAACTAGTCAGGATACTTTCAACAGCACATCTGTAGAAGTTTATTAGAGTGGACGGTGACAGGCCAACCTTCTAGTCCCATTTTCCCGTGTTTGGTCCATTAGACCTTTCTTATCCATGTGCCTTTTAAATGTTGTTAATGTACTTGCCTCAACCACTTCTTCTGGCAGCTCATTCCGTATACTGACCAACCTCTGGGTGAAAAAGTTTTTTTTTAATTAACAAAGTAGACTTTATTCATAATAAAAGAAACTATATACAATAATAAAACAGTTCAAACCTTTACATTCGTGTACAGTTCCATTCTTAGTGTTACTTTTTATATATAAAAACACAGCACCGTTACCACTCCTGTGGCTCCCTGGGGTGATACCACAATCCCATATTTACAATATTAGAGGGGCTTCCTCACCTGACCCCGTCCCTCCTCCTCCTGTGGTAGAACAACCCTAAACTGTCATCCTTCCCCACCGAGAAAGTTGCCCCTCAGGTTCCTATTAAATCTTTCCCCCCTCAGCTTAAACCTGTGCAGGCACAGTAGTATAGCGGTTAGCATAACACTTTACAGCACCAGCAACTCATGTTCAATTCCGGCCACTGTTTTTACGTTCTCCCCGTGTCTGTGTGGGTTTCCTCCGGGTGCTCCGGTTTCCTCTCACATTCCAAAGATGTACGGGTTAGTAAGTTGTGGGCACGCTATGTTGGTGCCGGAAGCGTGGCGACACTTGTGGGCTGCCCCCCGAACACTCTACGCAAAAGATGCATTTCACTGTGTGTTTCGATGTACATGTGACTAACAAAGATATCTTATCTTATCTTATCTCTAGTTTTTGATTCCCCAGGCCTGAGAAAAAGACTATGTCCATTCACCCTATCTATGCCCCTCATGATTTCTGGATCATTTTGCATACTTAGAAAATTTGACCAGGCACTTGGTAGGGTCCTAGGGATTGGTGATGAAGAGAAAGACCTCGGGGTATCAGTCATTTGTTCTCTGAAAGTGGCCGCAGAGGTAGGTAGGGTGGTGAAGAAAAACATACTTGATGCTTGTCCTCATCAGCTGTGGCATGGAATATGAGATCAGGGACACCATGCTACAACTTTATAAAACATCAGTTAGGCCACACCTGAAGTTCTGTGGTTACCACATTATACAAGGATGCGATTCTGCTGGTGAGGAGATTCACCAGGATGTTGCCTGGAATGGAACACTTTGGTCATAAGGAGATATTGGATAAGGTAGTTTTGTTTTCAGTGGTGCGGAGGAGGCTGAGGCATAACCGGATAGAATTAGGTAAAATTTTGAGGGGGAGAGATGAGGTAGACAGTAAAAATCTTTTACAAGTAGTGGGAGTGTCTAAGACAAGAGGGCATTGGTTAATGCTGAGATGTAAGAGACTGAGGGGGAATTTTTTTCACACAGAGAAGGGTTGGAATCTGGAACACACTTCCTGAGGAGGTGATGGAGGCAAGTACTCTCTCAACATTTAAGAAGCACCTTTGCAAGCACTTGGTTGAGACACAGGAGACTGCAGATGCTGGAATCTGGAGCAACAAGCAAACTGCTGGAGGAAGTCAGTGGGTTAAGCAGCGTCTGTGGGGGGAAAGGAATTGTCGACGTTTCAGTGGATCTAGGTGGACTGAAGGATGATGGGCAGATGGGAGCGAGGTGAGAGAGGGGGGAGGGGTGGAGTTGGGAGACTGGTGAGTTGGGGGAGTAACAGGTGGAAACAAACAAGGGAGCAAGAAGGCAAATAGAGCCCAGTAGGGGGCGGGGGGTAGTGGAGAAGTGGAGGATGAAGGTCGAGACAGAGGCTGGAGGGTGACGAGTGGAGGCACAAGAGATGCCAATGCTGGAGTCTGAAGGAAGGTGGGAAGTGGTACCAGGTAAGAGAGGGCTGACGGGCAGCTGGAACCAGATGGGGAAGGGAATGGAAGTCCCCCTGGGAAAAGTGTGTGGGTGATAGGTGGATAGAACCAGGTAGGGGAGGGGGACATAACTGGGTGATGGGGGGTCTAGAGGGAGGTGTGAAAGAAGGAGAGTGGTATA
Source organism: Pristis pectinata (assembly GCF_009764475.1). Classification (NCBI taxonomy): domain Eukaryota; kingdom Metazoa; phylum Chordata; class Chondrichthyes; order Rhinopristiformes; family Pristidae; genus Pristis; species Pristis pectinata. Next base: position 10,639,143 of record NC_067406.1, on the reverse strand, counting down.
ACCTAAGTGGATAGGAAAGAGATACAGAGGAGACATCACAATGGATGTGAGTTATCTTTCTCAACTCCCCCCTACCATGGGGGGAGTTGAGAAAGGTAACTCACATCCATCTACACTGTCCAGGCCTTTTAACATACAAAATGTTTCTATGAGGTCCCCCCTCATTCTTCTGAACTCCAAGAACCGTCAAACGTTCCTCATATGTTAACCCTCTCATTCCTGGAATCATTCTAGTGAATCTTCTCTGAACCCTCTCCAACATCAGCACATCCTTTCTTAAATAAGGAGCCCAAAACTGCACACAGTACTGTAAGTGAGGTCTTACCAATGCCCAATGGTGCCTCAATATCGCATCCCTGCTCTTATATTCTATTCCTCTGGAAATAAATGCCAACATTGCATTCGCCTTCTTCTCTACAATACTTATTGTCAACACAGTATTAGCCAGTAAACTTGGGTTGGGCCCGGGCAAAAGATGCAGTAATCATTTGAACAGCAAACAGTGTCTATTTACCCAGTAAATGCTTCACTAAAAAAGCTGGAGAAATAAACCTCTCCCAATTTTATAGGCTGCCCAATAGTGACAGGGTTATTGAGGAACAGATAGGGAAGCAGATCCTAGAAAGGTGTGAGAATAACAGAGTGGTTGTGATGGTGGATTTTAATTTACCAAACATTGACTGGCATCTCCAGACAGTGAGGGGTTTAGATGGGGTGGAGTTTGTTAGGTGTGTTCAGGAAGGTTTCTTGACACAGCATGTAGATAGACCTAAAAGAGGAGAGGCTGTGCTTGATTTGATATTGGGAAATGAACCTGGTCAGGTGTCAGATCTCTCAGTGGGTGAACATTTTGGTGATAGTGATCATAATTCTATCTCCTTTACGTTAGCACTGGAGAGAGATAGGAACAGACAGACTATAAAGGTGTTTACTTGGAGTAAAGGGAATTATGAGGCTCTCAGGCAGGAAATTGGAAGATTAAATTGGGAACAGATGTTCTCTGGGAAAAGTATGGAAGAAATGTGGCAAATATTCAGGGGGTATTTGTGTGGAGTTCTGCATAAACATGTTCCAATGAGACAGGGGAGTCACGAGAGGATACAGGAACAGTGGTGTACGAAGGCTATAATAAATCTAGTCAAAAGGAAAAGAAAAGCATACAAAAGGTACAGAGAGCTAGCTAATGTTAGGGATCTGGAAGTGTACAAGGCTAAGAGGAAGGAACTTAAGAAAGAGGTTAGGAGAACCAGAAGGGGACATGAGAAGGTCTTGGCGGGCAGGATTAAGGAAAACTCCAAGGCATTCTACAAGTATGTGAAGAGTAAGAGGATGAGATGTGAAAGGATAGGGCTTATCAAGTGCAGCAGTGGGAAAGTGTGTATGGATCCGGAAGAAATAGCAGAGGTACTTAATGAATACTTTACCTCAGTATTCACTACGGAAAAGGATCTAGGAGATTGTAGTGGGGACATGCAGCAGCCTGAAAAGCTTGAGCATGTAGATATTAGAAAAGAGGTGGTGCTGAAACTTTTGGAAAGCATCGAGTTAGATAAGTCACCGGGACCAGATGGGATGTACCCCAGGTTGCTGTGGGAGACAAGGGAGGAGATTGCAGAGCCTCTGACAATGATCTTTGTGTTGTTGATGGAGATGGGAGAAGTTCCGGAAGATTGGAGGGTTGCGGATGTTGTTCCCTTATTCAAGAAGAGGAATAGGGATAGCCCAGGAAATTATAGATCTGTGAGTCTTACCTCAGTGGTTGGTAAGCTGATGGAGAAGATCTTGAGATGCAGGACTTATGAACATTTGGAAAGGTATAATATGATTAGGAATAGTCAGCATGGCTTTGTCAAGGGCAGGTCCTGCCTTACAAGCCTGATTGAATTTTTTGAGGATGTGACTAAACACATCGATGAAGGGAGAGCAGTAGATGTAGTGTATATGGATTTCAGCAAGGCGTTTGATAAGGTACCCCATGCGAGGCTTATGGAGAAGGTGAGGAGACATGGGATCCAAGGGGACATTGCAATGTGGATCCAGAACTGGCTGGCCCACAGAAAGCAAAGAGTGGTTGTTGAAGGGTCGTATTCTGAGTGGAGGTCGGTGACCAGTGGTGTACCTCAGGGGTCTGTACTGGGACCCCTGCTCTTTGTGATTTTTATAAACAACCTGGATGAGGAAGTGGAGGGGTGAGTTAGTAAGTTTGCAGATGACACAAAGGTTGGGGGTGTTATGGATAGTTCGGAGGGCTGTCAGAGGTTACAGAGGGACATAGATAAGATGCAAAGTTGGGCTGAGAAATGGCAGGTGCAGTTCAACCCAGATAAGTGTGAAGTGGTTCATTTTGGTAGGTCAAATATGTTGGCGGAATATAGTATTAATGGTAGGACGCTTGGCAGTGTGGAGGATCAGAGGGATCTTGGGGTCCAAGTCCATAGGACGTTCATAGCGGCTGTGCAGGTTGACTCTGTGGTTAAGAAGGCATATGGTGTATTTTCCTTCATCAGTCAAGGAATTGAATTTAGGAGCCGGGAGGTATTGTTGCAGCTATATAGGTCCCTGGTCAGACCCCACTTGGAGTATTGTGCTCAGTTCTAGTCGCCTCACTACAAGAAAGATGTGGAAGCCATAGAGAGGGTACAGAGGAGATTTACAAGGATGCTGCCTGGAATGCAGAGCAAGCCTTATGAAAGCAGGTTGAGGGAACTCGGCCTTTTCTCCTTGGAGAGACGGAGGATGAGGGGGGACCTGATAGAGGTGTATAAGATGATGAGAGGTATTGATAGGGTAGATAGTCAGAGGCTTTTCCCCAGGGCTGAAATGGTGGCCACAAGAGGACATTGGTTTAAGGTGCTGGGGAGTAGATGTAGAGGAGATGTCAGGGGTAAGTTTTCTACTCAGAGAGTGGTGAGTGTGTGGAATGGGCTGCCAGAAACGGTGGTGGAGGTGGATACGATAGGGTCTTTCAAGAGACTGTTGGATAGGTACATGGAGCTGAGTAAAATAGAGGACTATGGGTAAGCCTAGTATTTTCTAGGGTAGGGACATGTTCGGCACAGCTTTGTGGGCCGAAGGGCCTGAATTGTGCTGTAGTTTTTCTATGTTTCTATGTTTCTAATAAAAGCGGAATATTGGATAGTTACATATTAATTCTGTGGATAAACAGTTTCAATCACTTACACAGGGGAATTATCCGATCATCTCCACTCTGGTGACAGTCTCATCCTTATCAGCAGCTCTGTAGATTACAATAGTGGCCACACTTCAAAAGAAATTTATTGGACATAAAACATTTTAAAAACAACCTGAAAGGGATATAAAGGATGCTACACAAATGCAAGTCTTTCTTCGCAATATGACGAAGTGTAGCTGTTGATGAAATAATCAATCAGTTATCCAGAGACTTGGTCCAGTGCATTGCACTCAGTTTTGGATCTTTGCTATATCTTGTAATTAAAAAAAAATGATTTTGGTCTTGTGCAATGAGCAGCCATGTAGGCATTAACTTTGCAGAGAATTTGGACCTGTCATTCTTGAGTTATCAACATCAATGGGAAAATATGAGGAGTGAGATTAATGATCAATAAGAATAATAAAGACTGCTAATCTCAGTGAATCAGATCCAAGAACATTATCATACCTATTTCTGCTGACTGGCTGTTTGCGTTATAAGATTTATAATGTGCAATAAGTTTTATTTTCCTTATAATAAAGTATATAAATTTTGACAAGTTCAAAAGAGCAAAATGGGCTGGAATTTTAATGTTTGCAATTAACACTGGAGAAATGCTTCAAGTGTCTTTCTCTGTCGCCAACCTCAGTGATGACTTTCCATGTTACATTAAAAGCTTGTATTGAAGTTTCTTTACTTTCTAACTACAATGAGCTGCACTTTGCCGGAAAATATCAGAATCAAAGTGCCAGACATCCAATTTAACGGGGCAGGGAGAGAGGAGAGGGACAAAAGAGCTGGTCATTGACTTCAGGAAGGAGGGTGGTACACATGCACCTGTCTACACCAACGGTGCTGAGGTCAAGAGGGTTGAGAGCTTCACATTCCTAGGAGTGAACATCACCAATAGGGTCTAACCACGTAGACGCCACAGCCAAGAAAGCTCACCAGCGCCTTTACTTCTTCAGGAGGCTAAAGAAATTTGGCATGTGCCCTTTGACAACTCACCGACTTTTATCGATGCACCATAGAAAGTATCCTATCTGAATGCATCACGGCTTGGTATGGCAACTGCTCTGCCCACAACCACAAGAAACTGCAGAGAGTTGTGGGCACATCACGGAAACCAGCCTCCCCTCCATGGACTCTGTCTACACTCTCGCTGCCTCAGTAAAGCAGCCAACATAATCAAAGACCCCACCCACCCCAGACATGTTCTCCCTTCTCCCTTCTCCCATCAGGCAGAAGATACAAAAGCCTGAAAGCTTGTACAACCAGGCTCAAGGACAGCTTCTATCCCGCTGTAATAAGACTATTGAACTGTTCCCTAGTACAATAAGGTGCACTCTTGACCTCACCATCTCCCTCGTTATGACCTTGCACCTTATTGTCGACCTGCACTGCACTTCCTCTGTAGCTGTGACACTTTACTCTGCATTCTGTATTATTTTACCTTGTTTGTAATACCTCAATGCACTGTGAATTGATCTGTCTGAACAGTATGCAAGACAAGTTTTTCACTGTACCTCTGTATATGTGACAATAATAAATCAATACTAATACATGGCTTTGAGTCATCCTTTAAATAAATGTCATCTTTTTGCACTGACTTGTTCACATTATGATAAACTACAGCTTTATCTAGCTTCCTTATCCCACAATAACAATGATTGAATGCTGGGTCTCACCATTGCTTAACTCATGGCAAGCTTACTCCAGGGATCTCTTCATACCTTCCTCCCTCAAATTAACTCCACAACTTTTTCTTATGCATTCAAGGGATATGGGCTGTGCAGGTTGAGCCAGCATTTCATTGCCCATCCTTAGCTACCCTTGAGGTGGTGGTGAGCTGCCTTCTTGAATCACTGCAGTCCTTGAGGTGGGGATACACCCACAATGCTGTTAAGGAGGGAGTTCCAGGACTTTGACCCAGTGACGGTGAAGGAATGGCGAGATATTTCCAAGTCAGGGTGGTGTGTGGCTTGGAGGGCAACTCTAGGGGGTGATGTTCCCCGTGCTTTTGCAGTCCTAGTCCTTCTAGCTGGTAGAGGTTGTGGGTTTGGAAGATGTTGTCTAAGGAGTCTTGGTGAGTTGCTGCACCCTGTAGATGGTACAAACTGCTACTGTGTGTCAGTGGTGGAGTGAGTGAGTGGGTGTGAATAGGGTGGCTATCAAACGGGCTGATGTATCCTGTATGGTGTCGAGCTTCTTGAGTGTTGTTGAAGCTGCACTCATCCAGTCAAGTGGAGAGTGTTCCATCACACTGCTGGCTTGTAGATGGTTTGGGGAGTTCGGAAATGAGTTACTCCCTGCAGGATTCCCAGCCTCTTACCTGCTCTTATACCCACATTGTGTGTATTACAGTTCAGTTTCTGGTCAATGGTACCCCCCAGGAACTAGCTCAAGATCATATCACTCATCATGTTCTGATGAGAGGTTATTCACCTGGTATTAATTCTGTTTCTCTATAGATGCTGCTTGATCTACTGGTTATCTCCAATATTGTCTGATTTTATTTCAGATTTTCAACATCTGCAATATGCTGTAATTGGTTCACCCATCACACCCGTGTTTTCTTAATGGGTTCTTCCACTTAAAATCTTCACCCTTGCATGGCCTCGTCATCTCTGCAGCCCCCTTCAGCCCTCCAACTTACTGAGATCCCTGTGTGGCTCCAATCCTGACTCATCTGTTTCCTTAAATTCAGTTGTTTCCACTATCAGCTCTGCTTACTGCCGCCCAGATCCCGTGCTTTGGAATTCCTTCCTTAAACCTCCTCAACTCTGTTCATGACTTCTGCAGCTCATTGTCACATATTCAGCCTGATGGGGTTCTTGCAAAGTGCCTGAGGCATTTTTGCTGTGTTATATAAGGTGCTATATAAATGCAACATGTTGTTCATCCAGTCACTTTAATGGAAGTCTTGGGTTTTATGTTTGTAACCTCCAGGCATTTGTGCCTCTTAGCTTGTACCACCAGTCTTTTGGTTGTAAGTTCAGAGTTGCTTTTAAGTGCATAGCTATTGTATCACTGTGTTGGCTTTTGCTAAATGTCTCGATGGATACCACCTTACTTGTAAGAATGTGATTATGTTCCTGGGGCTGAGAGAACCATCTACTTGCCTTTCCTAGGATTATAGAGTTCAATAACTATACTGCACAAGAATTGCTATGTGGAAATTCAATTGCTTAAATCTGTTGTTTTTTTGCTGTGTTGTGAAATTGAATATTTTTCTGTAGTGAAATATTAAACCAACAGTGATAGAGTTATAGAGTCACAGAGTAATACAATAGAGTTGCAAGATTCTCTACTGAGCCGGAATCATTACTGACTTACATTCATGTTGCATTTTACCTCAATGCACTGCGTAATGAATTGATGTGTACGATCGGTATGCAAGACAAGTTTTTCACTGTACCTCGGTACAAGTGACAATAATAAACCAATACCATTATCAATTTTGCGTCCAACACTTTCAAAGCACGGTAGCATAGCGGTTAGTGTGACGCTATTACAGCGCCAGTGACCCAGGTTCAATTCCCGCTGCTGTCTGTAAGGAGTTTGTACGTTCTCCCCGTGTCTGCATGGGTTTCCTCCGGGTGCTCTGGTCTTCTTCTACTTTCCAAAAGACGTACGGGTTAGGAAGTTGTGGGCATGCTATGTTGGCGCCGGAAGTGTGGCGACACTTGCAGGCTGCCCCCAGAACACTCTACGCAAAAGATGCATTTCACTGTGTGTTTCGATGTACATGTGACTAATAAAGAAATCTTAATGCTTAACCCCCTCCCCCCCTACTTCCCCCAATGTCCAGGTCCTGATCACATGTACATCGAAACACACAGTGAAATGCATCTTTTGCGTAGAGTGTTCTGGGGGCAGCCCGCAAGTGTCGCCACACTTCCGGCGCCAACATAGCCTCCTGGTAGAATCCTCAACTTCCCGTCCCCACTGATCCCTATCCTCTATGGTCCTTGGCTCAGTCTCTCTCCTCCACACCCCACCCTGACCACAGCTCAGGACACTGACTGCATGTTTCCCAATGCACATCCTCTGCCCCATCCCCACCAATTAGACCAACAGCCACTGACTATCCCGACACCTCACCCACCCCAGCGAGGCTTTGTACCCACCTCCTGAGGGGCACATGTTCTGACTGAGGCAATATGTTCATTGCTATCACCTGTAATGTCCATCTGCTTCACCACCCCTGTTCAGGTGCAAGATCTTCTGGGCCTGAATGACTCTCTTTCAAACAGATGAAACCCAACAATGATATTATATGAAGGAATATCAATGGCAATATTAGGTTGTAACATGTCAATAACTCATAGAGTCATACAGCACAGAAACAGGCCCTTTGGCCCACCAAGTCTGCACTGACTATTAAGCACCCATTTTAACACTGATCCTGCCCTAACCCATTTAATTCTCCCCATATTCCCATCAATTACCCCAACCACTTCCCCCAGATTCTACCACTCACTTACCCTAGGGAGAACTTACTGCCCAATTAACCTACTGACCCATATATTTTAGGGATGTGGGAGCACCTGAAGGAAATCCATGTGGTCACAGGGAGAATGTGCAAACTCTACTCAGATAGCAGTACTGGAGGTCGGGATTGAACCTGGATCGCTGGAGCTGTGAGGCAGCAACTGTACTAGCTGCGCCACTCTGCCACCCTGTGTCTGATTAATGCTTTTCTCAGTTATGTTCCTAAATACAGTGGGTTCATATCCTTGGAAAGAAAATGGTAAAATGTAGACCAATAGAAGTAATAGCAATGAAATCCTTTGGATGGACAAAACACTTTGAATAGCGCCCTTGAAGCAAGAGAACATACCAAGGGTATCTTGTCAGACTCAAATATGACTCCAGATCCAAACCGTGGTGTTGACATTTAAACTACTCAGTCGTCATGACAACTGGGGAAGGGCAATAAATAGAAACCTTCCACTGTTACTTAAATCGTGCATTAAAATTTCACTTTTCTTTGCAACACCTGTTTAAAGCCATCACTGATGTAAACACTTCAACTTAATTAGACACAGAGAAGGTAAGGTTATGCTTCATCATAATTTTTTTGTTCTGAGGGCCCTAGTTAGCCCTTGGTGTGGCATGCCAGAATAGGTAGAAGTATGTTTAGTTCGAAGTCAGCAGCTGTCAGTTTGTGTAAAAACACATTGCTTCAATACAGAGTTTGATTACTGATTACTTTGCTGCCTCTACCTGGTATTTTTTCCATAGAAGTGGCATTACGGACGTCACAGGTAGATAGGGTAGTGAAGAATACATTTGGCATGCTGGCCTTCATCAGTCAGGGCACCGAGTATTGGAATTTGGATGCTCTGTTGCAGTTGTACAAGAGATTGATGAAGCCATAACCTGGAGCACTGTGTACAGTTTTAGCAACTGGATCCTTGACTTTCTGACTAACAGACTGCAATCACTGAAAATACGCAGCAACACCTCCGGCACGGTTATTCTCAACACTGGTGCCCCACAAGGCTGCGTCCTTAGCCCTCTACTCTACTCCCTATACACTCATGACTGCATAGCCAGATTCTGCTCTAACTCCATCTACAAGTTTGCAGATGATACCACCGTAGTGGGCCGTGTGTCAAAGAAAGATGACTTGGAGTACAGGAAGGAGATAGAGAGCTTAGTAACATGGTGTCATGACAACAACTTTTCCCTCAATGTCAGCAGAACAAAAGAGCTGGTCATTGACTTCAGGTGCACATGCTCCTGTCTACATCAATGGTGCTAAGGTCGAGAGGGTTGAGAGCTTCAAGTTGCAAGGAGTGAACATCCAACCACATAGACGCCACGGCCAAGAAAGCTCACCAACTCTTCTTCCTCAGGAGGCTAAAGAAATTTGGCATGTCCCCTTTGACACTCACCAATTTTTAATGATGCACTATAGAAAGCATCCTATCTGGATGTATCACAGCTTGGTACGGCAACTGCTCTGCCGGTGACCGCAAGAAACTGTAGAGAGTTGTGGACACAGCTCAGCACATCACAGAATCCAGCCTCCCTTCCATGGACTTTTGTCTATATTTTTCACTGCCTGGGTAAAGCAGCCAACATAATCAAAGACCCCACCCACACCAGACATTCTCTCTTCTCCCCCCCTCCCATTGGGCAGAAAAGCCTGAAACAAAAGCCTGAAAGTATGTACCACCAGGCTCAAGGACAACTTCTATCCCACAATTATAAGACTATTGAATGGTTCCCTATTGTGATGATGGGCTCTTGACCTCACAATCTACCTCAATATGACCTTGCACCTTATTGTCTACCTGCAGTGCACTATCTCTGTAACTGTAACACTTTACTCTGTATTCTGTATTGTTTTACCTTGCACTAGCTCAATGCACTGTGTAATGAATTGATCTGTACGACTGGTATGCAAGACAAGTTTTTCACTGTACCTCGGTACAAGTGACAATAATAAACTAATTCCAATTCCAACTCCGTTACAGGAAAGATGTCATTAAGCTGGAAAAAGTGCAAAGAAGATTTACGAGAATGGTCATTGGTAATTGGTTTATTATTGTGGCGTGTACCAAGGTACAGTGAAAAACTTTGTTTTGCATGCCATCCACACAGATCGTTTCATCACATCAGTGCATCGAGGTAGTAGGGGCTGAGTTATAGGGAGAGGTTGAACAGGCTAGGACTTTATTCCTTGCGTAGGAGACTGAAGGGTGACGTTATAGAGGTGTATAAAATTGTGAGGGGCACAGATAGGGTGAACGTACAGTCTTTTTCACGGGGAAAGGAAATCAAAACTAGAGGATATAGATTAAAGATGACAGGGAAAGATTTAATAGGGACTTGAGAGACAACTTCTTCATGTATATGGGATGAGCTGCCAGAGGATGTGGTTGAGGCAGGTACAATAACAATATTTAAGAGATACTTGGACAGGTACATGGATAGGAAAAGTATAGAGGGAAATGAGCATGGTAGCGTAGCTGTTAGCGTAATGCTATTACAGTGCTAGCGACCCGGGTTCAATTCCGGCCGCCGTCTATAAGGAGTTTGTACGTTCTCCGTGTGACTGCGTGGGTTTCCTCCCGGTGCTCCGGTTTCCTCCCACATTCCAAAGACGTACAGGTTATGAAATTGTGGGCATGTTATGTTGGCACCGAAAGAGTGGCGAAACTTGCAGGATGATATGCTTCATTATATCTCAGAGGGTTATAAGTCTGGAGAAAACTGCAGAGTAGCTGTAGAGGCCAGATCATGGAAGTGTTTGAAAACAAGGATGAGAAGGTTAAAATCAAGGCATTACTTCTCTACTTCCTCAGGAGGCTAAAGAAATTCAGTATGTCCCTTTTGACACTCACCAACTTTTATCGATGCACCATAGAAAACATCCTATCTGGATGCATCACGGCTTGGTAGGGCAACTGCTCTTCCCAGGACTGCAAGAAACTGCAGAGAGTTGTGGACATGGCCCAGCGCGTCACAGAAACCAGTCTCCCCAGAAACTGCAGTCCTTTATATCTCCTAGTTCCAGCAATTTGTTATTCCTCTCCCCCCCTCCTTCTAGTTACACCTCCTCCATGCAGATTATCTGTCAGTAACAAGCCTGAGCCACCTCTCTCAGCCAACACCACTGCTATTCATGTTATTCAAGCCCTCTTGATTGGAATTAGAATTGGAATTGGTTTATTATTGTCACTTGTATCGAGGTACAGGGAAAAACTTATCTTGCATACAGTTCTTACAGATCAATTCATTGCGCAATGCATTGAGGTAGTACAAGGTAAAACAATACAAAATGCAGAGTGAACTACAGAGGAAATGCAGTGCAGGCAGACAATAAGGTGCAAGATCGTAACGAGGAGGGGGAAGAGACATGGTGATGGGGGTTGAGGTGAGTGTAGGAAGAACTGGGTGGATCAGGAGGAGAGAGAAAAGGAAAAGAAGAGGAGCAGGTACCATAAGTTGGAGAATTCAATGTTCATACCACCAGGCTGCAGACTACCCGGGCAGAACGTGAGGCGCTATTCCTCTCATTTGTGTTTAGCCTCAACTTGGCCATGGAGGAGATTGAGGACAGACATGTTGGTGTGGGAATAGGAAGGAGAATTAGTTCAGTTCCCCCTTGTCTCCTGGTTCCATCCAGCTGCACACCTCCCACACACCTCACCAACTGTATCTCCTTCCCATCTGGTCCCACCGGCCCTTCGTCTCTCCCCTCATGGTTCCCTTTCTCACTCACCTCCCTTACTTACCAGACCCCAGCACGTCCAGCCTTTGTCTCCACATCACCCACCAGCCTCTGTCTCCACCTTCACCCTCCTCCCCCACCCGGTTCCACCTGCCTCTTATTTCTCCTTTACTTTCTCCCTTGTCTGCTTCCACCTATCCCCTGCTTGCCTTTGTCTCCAGTTCCATCCCTACCCTTCCCTCTTTTTGCCCAGCATCCCTCACCCCTCCTCAGTCTACCAATCACCCACCGTTCTGCACCCCCCCCCACTGTCTCATGACTCCCCCTCTCCGCTTCACACCAGCTATCTTGCCTCTCTACTAATGCAGAGTCTTGACCCGAAACACCGACAAGTCCTCTCCTCCCGCAGTTTCTTGTGTCTCCAACAAACCAGAACAACATCTCATGTTCCGCCTGGGTAGTCTACAACTCAATGGTATGAATAATGAATTTTCCAATTTCAGAGGACACTTATCCTTTTTCAATCTTTTTATTAATTTTCAAATTAATACAGATTAATACATATGACATCGGTAATTATATACGTAATCCAAAGAGACCAGGAGGACAATCATGACATATATAGTCATAAAGAATAAAAAATATATTCTCGGCCCCATGGTTTCTTAGTAAACGAATATATTACAAAAAATCAAAAAGAAAAAGAAAATGATTTATTATATAAGAAAAAACCCCAAATCAAAAAAATTATAAGTAATAAAACAAAACAAACTAAAAAAAAATTCAAAAGAAAAAAAAACTGGACTGATATTTCTCGATGAACAAAGAGCATTATTATGTCATCAACTCCAATCCTCTAAGTTCAAAGATTATTGAAAAGGGATCTATATCATGAAAATATTGAATAAATGGACTCCAAACTTACTCAAATTTAAGTGAAGGATCAACAGTGCCACTCCTAATTTTTTCTAAGTTTAAACATGATATAGTTTGAGAAAACAATTCAAAAGTAGTGGGAGGTATTGGATCCTTCCATTTAAACAAAATGGATCGCTTGGCCATTAATGTAACAAAGGCGATCATACGACAAGCAGCAGCAGATAATTGGCCAGATTCCGTCATTGGTAGCCCAAAAATTGCAGTGATTGGGTGAGATTGTAAATCAATACTCAATACAGTTGAAATAATGTTAAAAATGTCTTTCCAATATTTTTCCAAAAGAGGACAGGACCAAAACATATGTGTCAGGGAAGCCACTTCCGAATTACATCTATCACATATAGGATTTATATGGAGATAAAGAGGACACCTATCAGTTCCATTCCCCACTTATATCCTGTGTAACCTACTCTCTCTCACATGCTAATCAACTACACCACACCGCCCCCCCCCCCCCCCCCACCATTTTCCAACTACCCACCCACATTAGGTGTAATTTACAGTTAATTTACCAGATGTCTTGGGATGCGGGAGGAAAGAGAAGAACCCAGAGGAAATCCATGCAGGAAAAGGTGCAATCTCCATATACAGAGCACCTGATGTCAGGATCGAACCTGGGTCCCTGGAGCTGTGAGGCAACAGCAGTCATCCAGTCATAGAGCCATAGAGTGAGACAGCACAGAAATGGGCCCATTTGCCCACACTATTTGGAGAGCTAAATATACTTCAGGAGGAACGAGATCCAAAGGAGAAGGCAAGATGACTATGTCATGTTCCTAATTCGGGACCCTAGGATTTTTTAACAAGGATTTAGTCCTTTGTTCATATCCTGAGTGGTCGGAGAGTTTGTTTCCTATCACACAAGTAGATCTTAATGGAAAGAGTAACAAAACATTCATCAGGGCAATTCAAAAGAGGAAGAAATTGGACCAGAGGCACTCTGATCAATTTACTTTTAATTCAAAAATCAATCTATAAGTCCTCTCCAGAGGTGGTAAAGCAATTAAGGAAACATTTTGTCTTTAGAGATAACTGAAAGCTAGCAGTTCAGAATACAAAATCAGAAGAATGGTTGGAACATCAGCAATTATATTGTGGCACTGAAAAATTCTTTGCTACACTGCAAATTTGTAGAGTCCCTTCATAGAGTCTAAGAGATGGACGAGTTCATTATTGATTAATGAAAGAGTCAATGTGAAGTTCTTTATCTGGGCCCACAAGTAAGTTCACGTGGTTTCATATTGTAACACAGAAAGCACAAAGGCTTCGAAACCAGGCATGGTAGTGTAGCGGTTAACGTAATGCTATTACAGCGCCAGTGACCCAGGTTCAATTCCGGCCACTGTCTGTAAGGAGTTTGTACGTTCTCCCCGTGTCTGCGTGGGTTTCCTCCAGGTGCTCCGGTTTCCTCCCACATTCCAAAGGCGTACGGGTTAGGAAGTTGTGGGCATGCTATGTTGGCGCTGGAAACGTGGCGACACTTGCGGGCTGCCCTCAGAATATCTACGCAAACATACATTTCATTGTGTGTTTCAATGTACATGTGACTAATAAAGATATCTAGTCTTAAACCGGAGTATTTGTCTTATTTCAGGTTATTCTTGGGAATCATACAAAGTTATACATGCCTCCTACTGGATTTGGCAACAGTACTTCATTGGTTACTGCAGAAGAACATACCATGTACACGCAGTAAAGAACAACACTGGCTACCATACATATGAGGTAGAACTAGGGAGTGGGGCTCTTCTTGTCCACTCTGACACTTCCTATGAACATAAGAACATTAGAAATAGAAAGAGAGTAATCCATTCAGCTCCTCATTCGATATGATCAGTTTTATTTTATTCATTCAAGGGATGTGGGCTTCGCAGGCTGAACCAGTATTTAATTGGCCAGCCCTAGTTGGTATTGGTATTGGTTTATTATTGTCACTTGTACCGAGGTACAGTGAAAAACTTCTCTTGCGTACTGATCGTACAGGTCAATTCATTACACAGTGCAGTTACATTGGATCGTACAGGTCAATTCATTACACAGTGCAGTTACATTCAGTTAGTACAGAGTGCATTGAGGTAGTACAGGTCAAAACAGTAACAGTACAGAGTAAAGTGTCACAGCTACAGAGAAAGTGCAGTGCAATAAGGTGCAAGGTCACAATAAGGTAGATTGTGAGGTCAGAGTCCATCTCATCGTATAAGGGAATCATTCAATAGTCTTATCACAGTGGGACAGAAGCTGTCCTTAAGCCTGGTGGTATATGCCCTTGCACTTAAGGAGGTGGTGAACTGCCTTTTTGAACTACTGCAGTCCTTGAGGTGTGGGTACACCCACATTGCTGTTAGGGAGGGAGTTCCAGGATCTTGATTCAACGGTGGTGAAGGAACGGCGATATATTTCCAAGTCAGGATGGGATGTGGCTTAGAAGGCAAAATTCTAGGTGATGGTGTTCCATGCTTTTGCTGCCCTTGTCTTTCTACCCAGTAGAGGTTGTGGGTCTGGAAGGTGATGTCTTAGGAGTCCTGGTGAATTGCTGCAGTGCATCCTGTAGATGGTACAAACTGCTGCTACTGTGTGTCGGTGGTGGAGTGAGTGAATGGGTGTGGATGGGGTGCCTATCAAGTGGGCCGCTGTGTTCTGCATGGTGTTGAACTTCTGCTATAGTGTTTGCGATTTATTTGTCTGCCTGCACTGCACTTTCTCTGTAACTGTAACACTATATTCTGCGTTCAGTTTTGTTTTCCTTTCGTACTACCTTGATGTACTTACGTAAGGAATGATCTGTCTGGATGGCATACAAACAAAAGCTTTTCACTGTATCTCGGTACAAGTGACAATAATAAACTTATTACCAATTACCAGTTCTTGAGTGTTGTTGAAGCTGCACTCATCCAGACAAGCGGAGAGTATTCTATCACACTCTTAACTTGAGCCGTGTTGACGTTGACAGGTGCCTGCCACAGGATTCCTACCATCTGAGCTGATCTTGTAGCCACGTTGTACATAGGGCTACTGTTGATAATCATAGAGTCATACAGCATGGAAATAGGCCCTTCGGCCTAACTCGTCCACGCAGACTGTGTAGCCCAGAGAGCTAGTTCCATCTGCACACATTTGGCCCATAGTTCTCTAAACATCTCCTATCTAGATGGCTTTTAATTGTTGCTAATGCGCCCACCTCAACCATTATTTCTGGCAGCTCATTCCAAATATGCACCACCGTTTGTGTGATGATAATATCAGGGGATGATCGATGGATTTTCTCTCGTTGCATATTGTCATTTCCTGGCACTAGTGAAGCATTAATGCTAGTTGCCAACTATCAGCCCAGGGCTGGATATTGTCCATGTCTTGCTGTATTTGGATGTGGACTGCTTCATTATCGCGAATGGTGCTGAACATTGTGCAATTATAACGAATATCCTCACTTCTGACCTCATGGCTGATCTATCACCTTAGTACCAGTTTCCTTTGTGAACCCAACAACTAATGACTTCCGTAATACCCAAAAATCTATTAATCTCACATATACCCAGTGATAGAGCCTCCACAGAGTCGAGAATTCCAAAGATTCACTATGTTCTGGGTGAAGAAGTTTCTTCTCATCTTAGTCCCAAATGTCTATTCCTTATTTTGAGCCCACGATCCCATGGTTCTAGATGAAAAAAACAACAAGATGCTGGAGGAACTCATCAGGCCAGGCAGCATCCATGGAGAAAAGCAGACAGTCAACGTTTCAGGTCAGGACCCTTCTTCAGAAAAAGGGGAAGCCAATATATAGGGGGGAAAGCAGAGCAGTGATAGGTGGACAAAAGAGGGGGGGCAGGGGTGGTGATACGTAGATGCAAATAAAAGGTAGTGATAGGCAGGTGTGGGGGAGGTGGGGAGAGCAGATCCACCAGGGGATAGGTCAAAGGTATGGAGGCAGGTATCCCTGGTTCTATACACCTCAGCCAGGGGAAACATCAGCTCTGCCTCTCGTCTGTCAAACCCCATAAGAATTTCTTATGTTTTTGTGTGATGCTTGATGATCTATTCAAGGTAAGCTTTTCTGCTCTCTTTGATGGGAGTTCTGAGAGACCCACTCTCACTGCTCCCCCTCTGTGTGTTCTACAGTTCTCCTGCTACCAACCTATTGATCACCAGGTCTTGCCCCACCACACCGCGCTCCCCCCCACACCCTCCCCCCACCCCCCCCCCCCCCCCGGCTATCTCTCCTCTGCATTTTCAGCCCAGGTGAAGAATCTCGCCCGAAATGTTGACTGTCCATTTCCCTCCACTGATTCTGCCTGACCTGCTGAGTTCCCTTAGCATCTCGTTTCATGCTCTGTTACTGACACTGTTGGGTCTTGAATCAGCTATAGAATCTATGGCAGCATCAGGAATGTATTGATGGAGGAGGTGTTCTATCCCAATATGGCTACAAAATATATGATTGTGGAACTGTGTGCGAAATTAAATCATTTACAAGCATTACCTCAATTCAGACATGTTTTAAAGTTTTGCTGCCTTTATAATGCATTATACAGGCTGAATGCAATATTGGAAGCATTGTCCAGGTTATGATATGGGAACTGAAAGATTGGAAATGGTAATTGGTAATTGGTTTATTATTTTCACATGTAACTGGATACAGTGAAAAGTTTTTCTCTGCGTGTCATCCAGGCTGATCATTCTATACGCAAGTACATCAAGGTAGTATAAAAGGAAAACAAAACAAAAATCAGAATATAGTGTTACAGTTATGAGAAAGTGCAGTGCAGGTAGACAAAGAAAGTGCAAGGGCCACAACGAGATAGTTTGAGAGATCAAGAGTTCATCTTAATCATACAAGAGGTCTGTTTAAGATGGAAACAGCATCCATATCCTGAGTCAAGTGAGTGACAATTTTCCAGTAACAGCTTCTGAACTTTTAGGGAAACTAGGAAAGATCTAGTCATGAGTCATGCTTACAGACACAAAGGTTGGTCAAAATCAATTAACTATATAGTTGAAGAGGTGACACCATTTCACCTTCGCTGAAGTGGGCAATCAGGTGATCGACATTGTTTCAAATCAAATACGTGTGTGGTAACTCTTATAGCTGAAAGACCCAAGATATGAACAGAATTACATATAGAGCAAATTGCAATGGTGGCAAAGAGGAATTTGTTCATAGTCTTGTATATTAATCGGGTTTGAATTGTGATTCAGAGGAGCTGAATAGTCAATAAACCATCTGTCAACAGAACAGATCAACGCCACTGCAAGTGCAAATTGGCTAAAGAAATGCTTTTAGTAAGTGCACCTGAAAAGGGACCTGCAATATTCTATCCCTCATTGATAACCATTCCAAGTAGTTGGAAGTTAAGCAGAAAGGAAGTTTACCGCTACAGACTGTACAGTAAATGAGTTACAAAGAATTTTTTCATGCCATAGTATACCTGAGGTAGTAGTTTCTAATGCCAGACTAAGTTTGTTCACGGTAAAGCTGTGACACTTTACTCTGTATTCTGTTATTGTTTTTACCCTGTACTACCTCAGTGCACTGAGTAATGAATTGATCTGTACAAACAGTATGCAAGACAAGTTTTTCACTGTACCTCAGTGACAAGTGACAATAAAAAACCAATACCAATTTTGTGATCAAAGTACAATCAAACATACCTTAGTATCATCTAATCATCCAGTAAATAAGGGACAAGCAAAACTTTCTGTAAAAATAGTCACAGGCATCTTCAGGAAACAAGTACTTCAAGAATTCTAATCTGTTAGCATGAAACATTGTTGAAAATTTCCTGTTGGAATAAAGAGTTTCTGTAAGTAATACTGCAGGTTAGAGGAAGTTAAAACGAAAAGATTAAGAGTTAGAATCAAAACTAAAAAATGTTGGAAGCACTCAGTAGGTCAAGGACCATCCACGGGGAGAGAAACAGTCAACATTTCAGATCAAGGGCTCCACATAAGAAGTGGAAAAGTGAGGAAACAAGTGTGCTTTAAATTGCAGAAGAAGGGAGAAGTGCGGAACAGAGGGAATGTCTGTGGTAGGTTAGAAACCAATGTTGTTGAGGTCACAATTACTTTCAGAACTAGTTGTTAAAAACAGAATAGAAATGAACAAGCAAAAAAGTACAGCTTCATCTGTGGAGAGAGTTATCCTAAAATCATTAAATTCAGTTTGGAAAGTCCCAAGGGCTACAGTGTGCCCAGATGTACCAAAAAATCTGCTGGAGGAACTCAATGGTTCAAGTACCATCGAGTTGCTCCAGCAGATTGGTTGTTGCTCCAGATTCCAGCATCTGCAGTCTATTGTGTGTTCCGAGATGGAAGATGAGGTGCAGTTCTTCAAGCTTACACTGACATTATTGAAGCCATGTAGGGTGTCAAAGACAGGGGTAAAGTAGGAGTGCAACTGAGAGCTAAAGTGAGAGTTGACTGGAAGAATGTGGATTGAACACAGAGTTCTGATGCATTTGGTTTCTCCAGTGTAGAGGTCACATCGTGAGCATTGAATGCTGTACACCAGATTGGAAGAAGTGCAAGTGAATCACTGCTTCAACGGGAGCAACGGTTTGGGCTGCTGGAGGTGGGAAGGGAAGAGGTAAAAGCACAGGTCTTGCATCTCCCATTGATGCAAGGGAAAGTGCAGTGGGAAGCAGAGCACTTGGTGGAGATAGAATTATGTGGACCAGGAAGTAACAGAGGGAAAAGTCCCTTTGGACTGTTGAAAGGGGAGGAAGGGGAAGATATGGCTAATGGTGGCATCACATTGAAGTGGACAGAAATTATGAGGATGATGCATTGAATGTGAAGGCTGTTGGGACGGGAGGAAAAGAAGAACTAGAAGCAAAGGGTACCCAAAAATTTGAACAGAAATTGAAGAATCGATGTCAAGATCCACTGACACTAGATTTTGCGTTAATTATAACATTCAAGTTTCAAATCCACCATGCAAAATGGCCACAGATAAATGGGAAATTGGGACAGTTACGACAGTTTGTGATTCTATGTGGTCCCTTGGCTGGACTGCTGATAAAATCAGGAGTGTGCACATGGATCAGGTGGGTCCAGTGAGACATGTACACAACCAGGTCAATGTACAGTCACATGATAATCAATGCACCACAAATCAGGTGATGACCTTACATCAGAGCTCGCCAGTTCTGACACAAATAGGAAACCAGCCATTCCTTCACTCATCCACAGACGCTGACTGACCTGCCAAGTATTTCCAACATTCTCTCTGGTTTCAGATTTTCAGCAAATGCAGCACTCTGCAAACATGTAAAGAAGATTCTGTATATATACATTTAGACTTTTAAAGTGAACCTTGTGAAAAGTCCTTTTTTAAAAAAAAGATTGAAGAAAGTGAAATCATTTCCATTTTCTCTGAAAACTAACCACACTTCCATCCTTCTGCTTCCCAGTTCCAGAATGTCCTTCTGTTTCTTTTCCCTCTCTGACTGCCAGCAAAGTAATTGTTACCTGGACAACCTTATCTTCACAGACATATGATCATCCACCGGTAATATTAATTCATTTTTGCTCTCTGTCTGACCTGCTGAAATTTTTTGTTTTGGTTTCCAGCATCTGTACTTCTTTGCTTCAAGTAATAGCGATACAAGAAATCAAAATACAACCTCTGTAAAGCTGCCAGGGATGCCAAGAGACAATACCGGTCCAAAATCGAGTCCCAGAACAGCCGTCAGTTATAGCAGGGCTTACATGCTATAACGGGCTACAAAATGAAGTCAGGGCAGCATTGCCAACAACAGTGCATCCCTTCCCGATGAGCTTAACACATTCTATGCACATTTTAGGACATAGAACATTGCAGAACAGTACGGGCCCTTCGGCCCACAATGTTGTGCCGACATTTTATCCCACTCTAAGATCTATCTAACCTTTCCCTCCCACATAGCCCTCCATTATTCTGTCATTCATGTGCCTATCTAAGAGTCTCTTAAACGTCCCTAATGCATCTGTCTCCACAAACTCTGCCAGGAGTGTGTTCCACATACCCTCCACTCTCTGTGTAAAAAACTTACCCCTGACATCCCCCTTATACTTACCTCCAATCACCTTAAAATTATGCGCCCTCGTGTTAGCCATTTTTGCCCTGAGAAAAAGTTTCTGAGTGTCCACTCGATTTATGCCTCTCATCATCTTGTACACCTCTGTCAAGTCACCTCTCATCTTCGCTCCAAAGAGAAAAACCCTAACTCACTCAACCTATCCTCATAAGACATGCTCTCCAATCCAGGCAGCATCCTGGTAATTGTCCTCTGCATCCTCTCTAAGGCTTCCACATCCTTCCTATAATGAGGCGACCAGAACTGAACACAATACTCCAACTGTGGTCCAACCAGAGCTCTATAGAACTGCAACATTACCTCACGGCTCTTGAACTCAATACCCCGACTAATGAAGGCCAACACACCATAAGCCTTCTTAGCAACCCTATCGACCTGCATGGCAACCTTGAGGAATCTATGGACGTGGATCCCGTCCTCCACACTGCTAAGAGTCCTGCCATTAACTTTGTATGCTGCTTCAAATTCATTCTTCCAAAGTGTATCACTTCACACTTTTCTGGGTTGAACTCTATCTACCACTTCTCAGCCTGCACTCTATCAATATCCTGTTGTAACCTGCAGCAACCTTCTGTACTATCCACTACACCACCAACCTTTGTGTCATCTGCAAACTTACTAACTCACCCTTCCACATCCTCATCCAAGTCAGATAAAGTGCCCTTACGCTCATTGTCCTTTTAGAATCTAGTAACCTTTGTGCCTTTTGTGTTTGACTTCTGTACTCCACTCTTACTTTTGTCTTTTCTAACTTTTGCTCTGGTCTCTGCTTTGCTTCCCTCTGTCTTTCTGCATAGATTCCCATTCCCCTGTCATACTAGTTAAACCCTTCCCAACAGCACTAGCAAACTAGCAAGGATGAGAGGGGATCTAACTGAAACCGACTAGATACTGAAAGGCCTGGATAGAGTGGATGTGGAGAGGATGTTTCCATTCGTAAGAGAGTCTAGGATCTGAGGGCACAGCCTCAGAATAAAGGGGCATCCCTTTAAAACTGAGGAGGAATTTCTTCAGCCAGAGGATGGTGAATCTGTGGAGTGTGCAGAGGTCAAGTCATTGGGCGTATTTAAGGCAGAGATTGATAGGTTCTTGAATGATAAGGAGATTAAGGGTCACAGGGAGAAGGTGGGAAAATGGGGTTGAGAGAAAAAAATCAGGTAATTGAATTTCGGAGCAGACACGATGGGCTGACTGGCCAAATCTGCTCCTATATCTTATGGTCTTATGGTTTGGAATCCAGCAACGCTTTGGCAGACACAGAGAGCTCTTTGCATGTGGATGGATTTTTTAATTATTTTCTGTAAGAGGCAGATTTGTCTGAGTGATTACCCTAAAGATAAATGGTTTTGATAAATCCAGGAATTGTTCAGCAGATGTCTGGGAGAAAAAAATTACCTCCTCAATTACTCAATTTTGAAGATGCGTTTATAAGAACAAGGATATTGAACCAAGGAGTAAATAAGTGAAATAATTTGCATCGTATAGCTGCTTTCATGACAGTGATATGTCTCAAGGTGTTTCACACTAATTAATAGCTTTTGAAGTGCTTTGATGTTGTTAGGCAGGCAAATGTGACAGCCATCATTGATCTGCAGAGTCTCTCAAACAATTATGGTACAGACAGGAGCTGATCACATCTGGAATATGTGGTGTACAACCAGGGGCTCAATTCCTCCTTCCAGTGCATCGACTGACACATCTTTGAGGAGATTCCAGAAAATCTCCCATTTTAGATGCAAACTCACTTGCAGTATGAAACTTGGGTGCTTGTGATGGGCTTATAGAGTCATGGAGTCACAGCAACAGGCCTTTCAGCCCAACTTGTCCATGTCGATCAAGATTCCCATCCAAGCCAGTCCCATTTGCTTGCATTTGGCCCATATCCCTCTAGACCTCTCCTGCAAAAGAGGAAAGATTCAAATCAGAAAACTTGCTTTCCTATCAGACTCTATCTGATGCTATGTGCCTGTGATGCTGCTGCAAGTAAGTCTTTCATTGCACCTGTGCACACTGTACTTGTGAATAAACTCGACTTTTTTATTTTCTATTCATGTACCTGTCCAAATGTCTTTTAAATGTTGTAATTGTACCCGCCTCTACCACTTCCTCTGGCAGCTCTTTCCATGTACTCACCACCACATCTTATTCATCCAGATCCCTTTTGAATGCCCTCGGAGCAGTGGCTTAACCCATAAATTTTTGAATCATCCAACCATCCAACACACGTTATGTTGCTGTTCCATTCCATAAGCTTATTTGTCCAGTCAAACTATTATCGTTATAAATTTGCTAGCCAGCTTTCAATCAGCTTTGGGCATCGAACAATTAAACAACACAAATCTTCATCATTAACCTTTCTGACTGTTGAAAATTAATACTTCAATCTGTATAGGAATTAAATATTTACCTTCATTCTCATTATCTGAGGGAACTGAACACAGGATGCTTCTTGCAAATAAAATTTAGAACATAGAACACAGAACACTACAGCACAGTTCAGGGTCTTCGGCCCACAGTGTTGTGCCGACATTTTATCCTGCTATCTAACCCTTCCCTCCCACATAGCCCTTCATTTTCCTATCACTCATGTGCCCATCCAAGAGTCTCTTAAGAGTCCCTAATGTATCTGCCTCCACAACCTCTGCCAGCAGTGCGTTTCACGCACCTACCACTCCCTCTGTAAAAAACACACCTCTGACATCCTCCCTAAACCTTCCTTCAATCACTTTAAAATGATGCCCCTTCATGTTGGCCATTTTTGCACTAGAAGAAAGTCTCTGACTGTCCACTCAATTTATGCCTCTTATTACCTTGTACACCTTCGCTCCAAAGAGAAAAGCCCCAGTTCACTCAACCTATCTTCATAAGACATGCTCTCTAATCCAGGCAGCATCCTAGTAAATCTCCTCTGCATCTTCTCTAATGCTTCCAAGTCCTTCCTATAATGAAGCGACCAGAACTGAACACAGTACTCCAAGTGTGGTCAAACTAGAGCTGCAACATCACCTCGCAGCTCTTGAACTCAATACCCCTACTAATGAAGGCCAACACACCATACGTCTTCTTAACAACTTTATCAACCTGCGCGGCAACCTTGAGGGATCTATGGACGTGGACCCCAAGATCTTTCTGTTCCTCCACACTGCTAAGAGTCCTGCCATTAACCTTGTATTCTGTCTCCAAATTCAATCTTCCAAAGTGTATCACTTCACACTTTTCTGGGTTGAACTCTATCTGCCACTTCTCAGCCTAGCCCTGCATCCTATCAATGTCCTGTTGTAATCTACAGCAACCTTCTACACTATCCACAACACCACCAACCATTGTATCATCAGCAAACTTACTAACCCACCCTTCCACATCCTCATCCAAGTCATTTATAAAAATTGCAAAGACCAGGGGGTCCCAGAACAGACCCCTGCGGATCACCTCTGGTCACCGACCTCCAGGCAGAATACACTCCATCTACCACCACTATGGGTGAGCCAATTCTGAATCCGCACAGCCAAGTTTCCCTGGATCCCATGCCTCCTGACTTTCTGAATGAGCCTTCCATGAGGAACCTTATCAAACGCCCTATTAAAATCCACGTACACCACATCCACTGCTCTACCTTCATCAATATGCTCTGTCATATCTTCAAAGAATTCAATCAGGCTCGTGAGGCACGACCTGCCCCTCAAAAAGCCATGCTGACTGTCCCTAATTAGCTTATGCTTCTCCAAATGACCATAAATCCTGTCTCTAAGAATCTTCTCCAGTAATTTCCCCAGCGCTAAACTAAGACTCACTGGCCTGTAATTCCCAGGGTTATCCCTACTCTCTGTCTTAAACATAGGAACACCATTTGCCACCCTCCAATAATCTGGAACTACTCCTGTGGCCAGTGAGGATGCAAAGATCCTTGCCAAAGGCGTAGCAATCTCTTACCTTGCTTCCCATAATAACCTTGGATATTTTCCGTCTGGCCCCGGTGACTTATCTTTCCTAATGTTTTTCAAAAGTTCCAGCACATCCTCTTTCCTCACGTTGACATGCCCTGGTGTATCAGCCTGTCGTACGTCATCCTCAGAAACATCAAGGTCTCTCTCTCTAGTGAATACTGAAGCACAATATTCATTAAGGACCTCCCCTACCTATCCGACTCCAGGCACATGTTTCATCTTTTATCCCTGACTGGTCCTGCTCTCACTCTAGTTATCCTCTTATTCTTCACATACATGTAGAACGCCTTGGGGTTTTCCTTAATCCTACTTGACAAGGACTTCTTATGCCCCCTTCTAGCTCTCTTCAATCCATTCTTAAGCTCCCTCCTGGCTACCTTGTAACTCTCCAGGGCCCTGTCTGATCCATGCTTTCTAAACCTTAGGTAAACATCTTTCTTCTTCTTGACAAGTTATTCTACGTCTCTTGTCAACCACTGTTCCTTCACTCTACCATCCTTACCCTGCCTCAATGGGATAAAGCTATCCAGAACCCCATGCAAGTAATCCCTGAACAACCTCCACATTTCCGCTGTGCAATTCCCCAAGAACATCTGTTCCCAATGTACGCTCCCAAGTTCCTGCCTAAAAGCATCATAATTCCCCCTCCCCCAATTAAATACTTTCCCATATCATCTGCTCCTATCCTTCTCCAAGGCTATGGTAAAGGTCAAGGAGTTATGGTCACTGTCCCCAAAATGCTCACCCACTGAGAGATCTGAAACCTGATCAAGTTCATTGCCAAGTACCAGGTCCAATATGGCCTCTTCTCTTGTTGGCCTGTCCACATACAGTGCCAGGAATCCTTCTTGGACACTCCTAACAAACTCCACCCCATCTATCCCCTTTACACTAAGGAGGTGCCAATCAATATTAGGGAAATTGAAATCACCCATGACAACAACCCTGCTATTTTTGCACCTCTCCAAAATCTGCCTCCCGATCTGCTCCTCAATATCTCTGCTGCTACTGGGGGGTTTGTACAATACTCCCAATAGAGTGATCGCTCCCTTCCTGTTTCTGACTTCCACCCACACTGACTTATTGGGTGATCCCTCCAGGACATCCTCCCTTTCTACAGCTCTGACACTGCTCCTGATCAGCAAAGCCACTCCCCCACCTCTTTTACCTCCGTCCCTATCCCTTTTGAAACATCTTTATTTGTTTCAAATCTTGTTCCATTTTGTTCCATTTTGGTATGTCACCAAAGACTTTTGTGAATTTGTACAAATGTACTGTAGAGAGCATTCTGACTGGTTGCATCACTGCCTGCCGTGGAGGATCCAATATGCAGGACTGAGAGAGACTGCAGAGGGTTGTAGACTCAGCCAGCTCCATCACGGGCACAACCCTCGCCACCATCGAGTACATCTTCAAGAGGAGGTACCTCAAGAAAGCGTCACCATTACTAAGGACCTCACCACCTGGGACATGCCCTCTTTATGCTACTACCATCAGGGAGGAGGTACAGGAGCCTGAAGACCCACATTCAACGTTTCAGGAACAGCTTCTTCCCCTCCACCATCAGATTTCTGAACGGTCCATGAAACCATGAACATGACCTCGTTTTTCCTTTTTTGCACTATTTATTTATTTTTGTAACTAACATTAATTCTTATGTCTTTATGTCTTGCACTGTACTGCTGCCGCAAAACATCACATTTTTTATAAGATAAGATTTCTTTATTAGTCACGTACATCAAAACACACAGTGAAATGCATCTTTGGCGTAGAGTGCTCTGGGGGCAGCCCGCAAGTGTCGCCACACTTCTGGCGCCAACACAGCATGCCCACGACTTCCTAACCTGTACGTCTTTAGAATGTGGGAGGAAACCGGAGCACCCGGAGGAAACCCACGCAGACACGGGGAGAACGTACAAACTCCTTACAGACAGCGGCGGGAATTGAACCCGGGTCGCTGGCTCCGTGAAGCGTTACGCTACCCGCCTGCTTATGTCAGTGATAATAAACCTGATTCGAATTCTGATTTTAAAACTTAATGAAATCTGACTTAATTAACTGCTGGCGAATTCCTATTCTCAAAATTTTGCTTTTGAAGGTATTATTTTACTTATGCATTTACTGGGGAATGTGATATTGCTATGCATGTCTAAACTTTGCATAATTTTCTTTCCTTTCTGAACTACCTACTTTTAACAACAGATGTTCCATTTCAGGTGAATTGCTCCTTCTCTGTCCCTTTTCTCTCTTCCCCTGATCTACCCAGTTGCTCCTACGCCCACCCCAGTTCCCCAAGACCCAGTTTCTTTCCCCTCGTCCACCCACTTCATCTGCTCACCCACCCACACAGGTGGAGCATGGAATAAGACAAGAGAGGTCGGGAGGGTATGTGGGAACAGTAGAGGGGAGGGAACCAGGGGAAACTGTTCTCATCTCCTCTTCCCACTTCCCTTATTTTATTCCATGATCCACTTTCCTTCCCTGTCAATTCCATCCTCTGAAGCCCTTTGTAACTTTTTCACCCAAAAGGTGGTCAGTATCTGGGATGAGCTGCCAGAGGAAGTTGTTGAGGCAGGTACAATAACATTTAAAAGACAATTGGGCAGGTACGTGGAGGGGAAAGGTTTAGAGGGCTGTGGGCCAAGTGCTGGAACATGGGATTAGTATGGAGGGGTGCCCATTGGTTGGCATGGACGTGGTGGGCTGAATGGCCTGATTCCAAGCGGTATGACTTTATGACTCTAACTCTCTCTGTAGATGCTGCCTGAACTGATGAGTTTTTTCAGCATAGAGTCATAGAGCAATACAGCACGGATACAGGCCCTTCAGCCCAACCAGTCCATGCCGACCATGGTGCCCACCCGTCTAGTCCCAATTTCCTGCATTCGGCCCATATCCACCTAAGCCTCACCCTTCCAAGTGCTTATTGAATGGTACTGTTGTACGTGCCTCAACCACTTCCTCTGGCAGCTTGTTCCATATACTCACCACCCTCTGCATGAAAAAGTTGTCCTTCAGTTCCCTTTTAAATCTTTTCCCTCTCACATGCCTTCTGTCCTGGGGAAAAACTTATCTAAATGTGCCGTCCACCTTATCTATGCCTCTCATAATGTTAAAAACTTCTATAAGGTCGCCCCTCATTTTCCTACGTTCCAAAGAACAAAGACCTAGCCTGGCCAACCCCTCCCAATAATTCAGGCCCTCTAGCCCTGGCAACATCCTTGTGAATGTTCTCTGCACTCTTTCCTGTTTAACCACATCTTTCCTATAACAAGGTGACAAAAATTGTACACGGTACTCCAAGTGCAGCCTCACCAATGACTGACATAACTGCAACATAATGTCCCAACTCCTGTACTCTGTGCCCTGACCGATGAAGGCCAGCATGCTGAACGCCTTTTTCACTGCCCTGTCTACATGTGATGCCGCTTTCAATGAACTGTGCTCTTGTTCTTCTTGGTCCCTCTGTTCCCTTACACTCCCTAGTGCCCTATCATTCATAGTACAAGTCCTACGCTGGTTTGACTTTCCAAAATGCATCACCTCACACTTACCTGCATTGAAATCCATTTGCCTGTCCTCAGCCCACTTCCCTAACTTATCAAGATCCCCCGTAACCTACGATAATCTTCTTCACTATCAACAACACCTCCTAGTTTCTTGTCATCCATAAACTTACTGAAGGGTGATGGGGGACTGGGGTGGGTGTCAGAGGAACTGGGTAGATGAGGAGGAGAGAGAAAAGGGTCAGGGGGGAACAGTTCACCTGAAATTCTTTTTATTTCAGATTTCCAACCATCTGCAGTTTTTTTTTGCTTATCAATTACTAGTTGAATATTTTGCTGTTAAGCCTGCAACAGGGGGGCTACAATAAAACATACATCAGACCTGTAAAGCATTGCTATAAATGAAGGTGATCATATGTACCAACTGCAGCTGTCCTCTGAGTCAGATAACATGTGGGTTCAACTCCCACTCCAGAGATTGAAGCAAAAAATTGCAGATGCTGGATATCTCTCCACAGATGCTTCCTGACCAGCCGAGTGTTCCCAGCATCTCTTTCTGTCCCACTGAGGGCAAAATTCTAGCCTGCCATTTGGTGCAGTACCGGGGAAGAGCTGCATTGTTGGAGGCACCACAAACAATCTGCTGGAGGAACTCAGCAGGTCGAGCAGCATCTTTGGGGGAGGGGAAAGGAATTGTTGATGTTTCGGGTTGAAACCCTGCCTCAGGACTGAGAGTGGAGAGGGTTGTGAATTTGTGGAATGCACTGCCTCAGAGGGCAGTGGAGGCCAATTCTCTGGGCACTTTCAAGAAGGAGCTATATAGGTTTCTTATAGATAGGGGAATCAAGGGATATGGGGACAAGGCAGGAACAGGATATTGATTGTTGAGGATCAGCCATGATCTCAAAATGGCGGTGCAGACTCGAAGGGCCGAATGGTCTACCTCTGCTCCTATTGTCTATTGTCTATTGAAATGGCTGATATAGAGAGGAGAGGGGGATGGTGAGACCGGGGGCCAGAGGTGATTGGTGGATTGAGGAGGGGAGGGTGCGTTGAAAGATGACTGTTCACCCACCGGCTCTCCCCACCCCTTCCCCCATCTGGTCCTGCTTCCACTTGCCTTTAACCCCTCCCCTAATGGTTCCCACCATCGCTTTCCTTACTTATCAGATTCCAGCACTGGCAACCTTTGTGTTCCCTCTTATCACCCTCCCAGCTGTCTCCACCTTCATCCTCGCCACCCCACTCCTGGCCTCCTATCATGCCCCCCCCCCCCCAACTCCCACTCCTCCCTCTCGCCCTCCCCTACCTGGCTTCATCTGCCGGTCACCCGCCAACACCTCCTTCCCTTCCTCAATCCACCAATCACCTCTGGCTCCTGTCACACCACTCCCCCTCACCTCTTTATACTGGCTATTCCCCCTCCCCACTCTCAGTCCTCAAGCAGGGCTTCAACCCGAAACGTCGACAGTCTCTTTCCCCCACAAACCCCCCCCCCACCTCCCCACAATAGCTGTTGCTCGACTCGTTGAGTTCTTCCAGCCAATTGTTACTCCAGATTCCAGCATCTGCAGTCGCTTGTGTCACTGTTGGAGGCACCCCCTTCCTCATGAGACATAGGTGCTGCTGGTTTGTTCAGCTGGAAGCAAAAGATCCCATGCCACGATTCTGGAGAGGTGCAGGTGTACTGGACAATATTCATCCCTCGACAACATCACTGAAAACTGAGGAGAGGAGAGGAGAGGAGAGGAGAGGAGAGGAGAGGAGAGGAGAGGAGAGGAGAGGAGAGGAGAGGAGAGGTGGGGAAGGGAGGGGAGGAGAGAGGAGGAGAGGTGAGGAGGGGAGGAGAGGAGAGGAGAGGAGAGGAGAGGAGAGGAGGGAGGAGAGGTGGGGAGGGGAGGGGAGGAGAGAGGAGGAGAGGTGAGGAGGGGAGGAGAGGAGAGGAGAGAGGAGAGGAGGGGAGGGGAGAGGAGAGGGGAGAAGAGAAGAGAAGAGAAGAGAAGAGAAGAGAAGAGAAGAGAAGAGAAGAGAAGAGAAGAGAAGAGAAGAGAAGAGAAGAGAAGAGAAGAGAAGAGAAGAGAAGAGAAGAGAAGAGAAGAGAAGAGAAGAGAAGAGAAGAGAAGAGAAGAGAAGAGAAGAGAAGAGAAGATTTCTTTATTAGTCACATGTACATTGAAACACACAGGGAAATGCATCTTTTTGCGTAGTGTTCTGGGGGCAGCCCGCAAGTGTCACCATGTTTCTGGCGCCAACATAGCATGCCCGCAACTTGGGCATGGATACTGTGTGAGGTTGCTGTGCACAAATTAACTACTGAATTCCTACTGTGCCTTTGGTTCAGAAATCCTTCATTGGCTGTAAACCATTTGATGGTATTCTGAAAGGAATGTGAAAAGTGAATGGACTATCTTTACTGCTGGGCTGCATGTAGTGACAGACAAGACTAAACACTTTGCCAAGATAGAGTGGAAATGATGGAGAATTTCACTGTCAGTCCTGGTGTCTTCAAAATTTGAACGGAATGATCCTCCACTCACTGCGTTTTGCCAGCACATTTACCCTGGTTATGTCGGGAGAATTTGATGCAGACTTTGGATACACAAGAGAATGCAGACACTGGAATCTGTAGCAATGAACAGCCTGCTGGAGGAACTCGGATGCAGTCTCTGTGTCTTCTGTTCTTTGGATAGATTGCTTTCTTAGTAAATTGACTTCCACCTATTCACTTGGGAAACAGTGCTGACAGTAGAATTTATATTTAAATTGCAAAATAATTAAGAATCATGTAGACGATTGATTTAGTTTAGTCATTCATCTCAAAAGTTCCCTTGCTTCATTTATTATCTATGAGAGATTTTTGTCTCCACTACCACACCATTTCTATCTTACTCTGGAGAAGAACTTTCTGCCAGAAATCCTTCATATAAAGTATTGGATACAATGACATTAATATGCTGAAAGTTAGGTTATGGCCTAGTTGATAGAAGGACAGTTAGAAAGTCTCATGCACTTATTGAATGAAAACATTAACAACATAATGAATCCTGAAAGCACGTACCACCAGGCTCAAGGACAGCTTCTATCCTGCTGTTATAAGACTATTAAAAGGTCCCCTAGCCTCCACAACCCTCCTGGGTTGAGAATTCCAGTGATTCATTTCAAAAACTTCCCCTCACTTCATCGATTATCTGTAGGAGTGTCACTTCTTTGTGAACCAATAAGGCACTCTGTTTTTTAACCCTCTGGCTAATCTGTGACCTTAAAACAAGTTAAAATCTTACATAAATTTGTATCTTATCTAGTTTGAATTTATCTTGCAAAGAAGCATAAATGACTAAAGTAACAAGACAAATGTTCTGACAAGCATTAAGAACATAAGAAAACCAGCAGGAGTAGGCCACTCGGCCCTTCAGTCTTGGCCTGCCATTCAATATGATCATGGCTGATCTGCCCAAGGCCTAAACTCCTGTTCTCTGCCAGTTCCCCACAGCCCTCAATTCCCTGATCTATCAAAAAATTATCTACTTCCTTTTTAAGCACCTCCAATGATCCAGCCTCAACATCCTTTTGGGGTGGAGAATTCCAGAGATTCACCACTTTCTGTAAGATTTGGTATGTCACCAAAGTCTCTTGCAAATTTCCACAGATGTACAGTGGAGAGCATTCTGACTGTTTGCATCAGCACCTGGTATGAAGGCTCCAATATGCAGGATTGAAAGAGGCTGCAGAGGGTTGTAGACTCAGCCAGATCCATCACGGGCACAACCCTCCCCACCATTGAGGACATCTTCAAGAGGTGGAGCTTCAAGAAGGCAGCATTCATCATTAAGGACCCTCACCATCCGGGACATGCCCTCTTCACGTTACTACCATTGAGGAGGAGGTACAGGAGCCTGAAGACCCACGCTCAACGTTTCAGGACAGCTTCTTCCCCTCCGCCATCAGATTTAAGATAAGATATTTATTTATTAGTCACATGTACTTTGAAACACACAGTGAAATGCATCTTTTTACGTTACTGAGATTGTGCTGGGGGCAGCCCACAAGTGTCGCCACTCTTCCAGCACCAACATAGCATGCCCACAGCTCCTAACCCGTACGCCTTTGGGATGTGGGAGGAAACCAGAGCACCCGGAGGAAACCCACGCAGTCACGGGAAGAACATACAAACTCCTTACAGACAGTGGCGGGAATTGAACCCGGGTCGTTGGCGCTGTAATAGCATTACACTAACAGCTACACAACCGTGTTCTGAACACTACCTTGTTATACCTCTTTTGCTCTATTTAGTTATTTTTGTAACTTACAGTAATTTTATGTCTTGCACTGTACTGCTGCCGCAAAACAACAAATTTCATGACATATGTCAGTGATAATAAACCTGATTCTGATTCTGAAGAATTACGACACATCTCAATTTTAAGTGGCTGACCTCCAGGTAGAACTTCAGGTAACTTGGTTTCTCTGTCTGTTTCTGTCATCTTTCTGTCATATTAGCTCAGCTTACTCCTTGAAAAATAAGGGGTGACCTTATTCAAACGTAAGATCTGAAGGGGGCTTGACAGGGTACATGTTGAAATGTTTCCACCAGTGGGAGAGTCAAGGACAAGAGGGCACATCCACAAAATAAAGGGCTGGTCGTTTAAAACTGAGGTACGTAGAAATTTCTTCTCACAGAGGGTAGGAATTCTCTGCCCCCTATTGATAGTGAGGGCCAGACCATTAGATGTACTTAAGGTGAAGACAGACATTTGCAAGATCGAGGAATTAAGGATTATGGGGAACTGGTGCTGAAGAGGAGTCGAGGCCTGCACAGTTTAGCCATGATCATTTTGAATAGCAGTGCAGGCTTGAGGGGACATGCGGCCTACTCTTATTTTCATGTATTCTTGTATTTTTATTGCTTTTATTCTCCTTCTTTTCTTCTGGGAGTGAGGGACGTGCCCAGCCTGACCTGACGCTTGTCGTTCTGATCTGCGTTTCACAACTCCTCTTAGTTTTTTTATTATTTTTTTTGTCGATATTCTCACTCTCCAACTGCTCCCATTCGTTTATTGAGCAGATAACCTTGGTTGCAGCTCATCCCCATAGTCACCCTGGTTTTTCCCGAACTGAGACATCACCCCTCCTCCACCTGCAGCTTAATGAGGTTCTTCTGTCTCCTTGATGAAGGGTCCTGATGAAGGGTCTCGGCTCAAAACATCGACTGTTTATTTCCCTCCATAGATGCCTGACCTGTTGAGTTCCTCCAGCATTTTGTGTGTGGTGCTCCAGAGTTCCGGCATCTGCAGTCTCTCTTGTGTCTCTTTTGTCTCCTTCCCAGATGTGATAAAAGGTCTTCCACCTGAGGTGTTAATTCTGTGACCTTCATCCAAAACTAGGGGGCATAGATTTAGGGTGAGAGGGGAAAGATTTAAAAAGGGACCCAAGGGGCAATTTTTCCATTCAGAGGGTGGTGAGTATATGGAACGAGCTGCCAGAGGAAGTGGTTGAGGCAGGTACAACAGTATCATTTAAGAAGCAGTTGGATCGGTACATGGAGGGTCGGGGCTTAGAGGGATATGGGCTGAATGCAGAAAATTGGGACTAGCTGGGTGAGCATCATGGTCAGCATGGACTGGTTGGGCCGAAGGGCCTGTATCCCTGCTGTATTGCTCTATGACTCCATGAAGTGTTAACTGCTTCTGTTCCCACAGATTCGGCCTGACCTGCTGAGTATTACCAACATTTTCTGGTTTTTATTTTAGATCTCCAGCATACGCAGTTTTTTGACTTTTACTTTGTTGTTTACTTACTTGGATTATTCTCAACTGATTTCATCTCAAGGATATTGACTCAGTTCACTCCATCACTTACTGTTTATTGTTTTCGGATTATACTTGGTATCAGAATTCAGAAGGAAGTGTTGTAAGATTATGCTTCAGTGAGATCTTATCTACTCAGATGGATAATGAAAATCCTCTGACATTTACAGTACCACAGAATAAACTTCAAACATTTTCCTCTCAGAAAGCAATTCCAATGTCCAGTTTCTCCAAGATTTTAGTATTTTCTAGCACTCTTAAAATCTGCCCAGGACCGCAAGAAACTGCAGACAGTTGTGGACACAGCCCAGCGCCTCATGTATACCAGCCTCCCCTCTATGGACTCTGTCTATACCTCTCACTGTCTTGGTGAAGCAGCGAACATAATCAAAGACCCCACCCACCCGGGTCATTCTCTCTTCTCTCCTCTCCCATCAGGCAGAAGATACAGGAGCCTGAGGGCACGTACCACCAGGCTCAAGGACAGCTTCTATCCCACTGCGATAAGACTATTGAACAGTTCCCTTATATATTGAGATGGACTCTTGCCCTCACAATCTACTTTGTTGTGACCTTGCACTTACTGTCTACCTGCAATGCACTTCCCTGTAGCTGACACTTTACTTTTTACGCTGTTATTGTTTTTTTTACCTGTACTACATCAATGCACTCTGTACTAACTCAATGTATCTGCACTGTGTAATGAATTAATCTGTACGATCGGTATGCAAGACAAGTTTTTCACTGTACCTAGGTATGTGACAATAATAAACCAATACCAATACATATAAAATGGCAATTCCCATGAAAATAATAACCTGCATTTGGACTGTAGACAGTCAAGAAGCTGCTCAGCACCACCTTTCCCAGAGCAATTGGGATTAGGATTAGTGTAGATGGGCAAAAAGGTTAACATGGACAGAGTGGGCTGAAGGGCCCACTTCTGTGCTGTGTAACTCTATGACTCTTGTGTGAGAGGCTGGTCCTGACCTAGCTAGCCACCGCCTGGGAACAAACAAACAAACAAATTAGAAGAAGGCTATCAAATCTACTGTGTCCATGCCAGCATCAAGCAGAGCAATCTCATCACGTCCATTCCCACCTCATTTTTTCCTGCAATTTATTCTCTCTCGCAGGCCCATCAACTCCCCCTTTACTTCTCTTTTGACACTTACCTTCACCAAGGGGCAATTTACAATAGCCAGTTGAGATGCCAGTACATCTTTGGGATGTGGGAAGAAACCAGATCATCCGGAGAAAAGCCATGTGGCCACGTGGGTGAAACTTGCAAACTGCACGTCGACAGCACCCAGGTTCAGGATCAAACCTGGATCCTTGAAGCATTATGAGGCATAACTCTATGATACAATTCATGTCACTCCAGGGTAGATGGAGACGAGTTGGCAGAAGCATAATTAGAAAGATTATTGTACAACAATGTTAACTACATCATGTAATAGCAGGATTAATGGAAATAAAGACCCAAAGGAAGTTCAGGCAGCAATTTTTAACTTAAAAATTAAATATTTGACACAGAGCCAGAAAGGCAGGTGACCAAAAGTTGTCCAATGAGGTAGGAGTTCAGGATTATTCTAAGAGATAAAAGAGGCATGGAATTTTGGGATTCCCAGGGCTCAGGGCCTTGAAAGACAAAAGGATGGCCATCAACAGAGGAATGATTAAATTCAGAGATGACCAAGAGACCATTTTTAAGGAAACTAAACATCCTATGCACTGAATATTGAGGTCCTACATTTAATCCCAAAGTTCCCAGATTGCTTTCCTGTCCTGTTGTGGAAAGTGGAATATGTAACATTGACAAACCAAAGCTCAGAAAAGAGACATAATCCTACAACACAGAAGAAGGCCAGTAGGGCAATTGGAATGCACAGACTTTGAACAAGCTCTACAGTGTAGTTCAATTCCCCTGTTTCTTTCCCTTACCACTGAAAATCTCTCAGTTTATCTCCCTCTCTCCTTTTCTGAAGAACAAACTTTGGAGGCTTCGTGGGTTTTGCTTCAGAGGACTTCAGAGCAGATAAGTTTTTCTTTTTTATCTTTTTTAAGTATAAGGCTTAGTTTTTAATAGGGTTGTAATTTACTCGGGTTAGTGTTTTTATAAGGTACTTTTATAAGGGTTGTAAAAGTTTTAAGTGGTAGAGTCGGGGCTGGACTGCGCAGGCGCGGCACGGGCAGTTTAAAAAGCAATCCGCTACATCCAGCAGGCAGCGTCGGAGCAGGCAGCAGAGTGAGAGGGAGCAGAGTGTTCTGGGCTTTGGCTTAAGGGGCTTCGGCATAAAGGGGTGAGGAAAGGTAGGTGACTTGAATTAAGGAAAGGGTATGAGTGCGGTTTCCTGTACTCAGTGTCAGATGTGGGAGTTCCTGGAGTCTCCCTGCCTCCGGGAGGGCTACATCTGCACCCGATTTGTTGAGCTGCAGCTCCTGAGGGACCGTGTTAGGGAACTGGAGATGCAGCTTGATGACCTTCGTCTGGTCAGGGAGAATGAGGTGGTGATAGAGAGGAGTTATAGGCAGGTGGTCACGCCGGGAACTTTGGAATCAGGCAATTGGGTCACAGTCAGGAGGGGGAAGGGGAAGGGGAAGAGTCAGGTACTGGAGAGTACCCCTGTGGCTGTACCCCTTGACGATAAGCACTCCTGCTTGAGTACTGTTGGGGGAGACAGCCTACCTGGAGGAAGCAACAGTGGCAGTGTCTGTGGACAGATCCCGGCCCTGTAGCTCAGATGGGTAGGGAAGGAGTGAGGAGGGCACTAGTGATAGGGGACTCTATAGTTAGGTGGGCAGACAAGCGATTCTGTGGACGCAGGAAAGAAACTCGGAAGGTAGTTTGCCTCCCAGGTGCCAGGGTCCGGGATGTTTCTGATCACGTCCAAGATATCCTGTAGGGGGAGGGAGAACAGCCAGAGGTCGTGGTACATATTGGTACCAACGACATAGGTAGGGAAAGGAATGAGGTCCTGAAAAATGACTATAGAGAATTAGGAAGGAAGTTGAGAAGCAGGACCTCAAGGTAGTAATTTCCGGATTACTGCCTGTGCTAAGTGACAGTGGGTATAGGAACAGAATGAGGAGGATGTTAAATGCGTGGTTGAGGGATTGGAGTGAGGAGCAGGGATTCAGTTTTCTGGATCATTGGGGCCTCTTTTGGGGCAGGTATGACCTGTTCAAAGAGGACGGGTTGCACTTGAATCCCAGGGGGACCAACATACTGGCGGGGAGGTTTGCTAAGGCTACTGGAGAGAGGTTAAACTAGGACTGATGGGGGGGTGGGATCCGTACTGGAGAGACTGGGGAAGAGGTCCAACCCCACGGAGTACTGTGCTCAGTTCTGGTCGCCTCACTACAGGAAAGATGTGGAAGCCATAGGGAGGGTGCAGAGATTTACAAAGATGCTGCCTGGAATGCAGAGCATGCCTTATGAAAGCAGGTTGAGGGAACTTGGCCTTTTCTCCTTGGAGAGACGGGGGATGAGGGGAGACCTGATAGAGGTGTATAAGATGATGAGAGGTATTGATAGGGTAGATAGTCAGGGCTTTTCCCTGGGGCTGAAATGGTGGCCACAAGAGGACATAGGTTTAAGGGGAGTAGATATAGAGATGTCAGGGGTAAGTTTTTTACTCAGAGGGTGGTGAGTGCGTGGAATGGGCTGCCGGCAATGGTGGTGGAGGCTGATACAATAGGGTCTTTCAAGAGACTGTTGGATAAGTACATGGAGCTGAGTAAAATAGAGGGCTATGGGTAAGCCTAGTAATTTCTAGGGTAGGGACATGATCGGCACAGCTTTGTGGGCCGAAGGGCCTGAATTGTGCTGTAGTTTTTCTATGTTTCTATGTTTAAGTTCCCCTTTTAAAGCTTACCATTGAATCTGCTTTTTCTATTCTTTGGTTGTACGATTCCAAACCTCAACAGCTTGTGAGCTAAAAGAGTATTTCTCATCTTCACTCAATAAAATCTGTGACCTCCAGTTATTGACCTTCCTCCCAGTGGAATCTGGTTCTCCTTATTTACTCTGATGATGTGTTTCACACCTCTTGTTGTTCTATTCAATCTCCCCTTAACTTTCTCCCAATAAAGAACATCCCTCTCTTATCCAGTCTCCTCATTTGCGTGAAGTATTTCATCCCTGGAATATGATCGGGAAAAAGGTCAGGTTATCTACTTCAGTGGTAGAGAAAAAAGATCAATCAATAGAGTTTTTTTTTAAATGGTTGGAGACTGTGAAGTACTGGTGTCCAGAGGAACCTTGTACAGGAACCAGTGAACATTAACTTGCAAATTCATCAAGCAAGTAGGAAGGCAAATGGGTACGTTGGCCTTTATTGCAGGAAGATTTATATAAAAGGGTAGAGACGTCTTGCTCCAATTTTATCAGGGCCTAGTAGAATGTATTTGGAATATTATACGCATCCGGTCTCCATAGCTAAG
Source organism: Pristis pectinata (assembly GCF_009764475.1). Taxonomy (NCBI): domain Eukaryota; kingdom Metazoa; phylum Chordata; class Chondrichthyes; order Rhinopristiformes; family Pristidae; genus Pristis; species Pristis pectinata. The sequence continues at coordinate 10,601,072 of NC_067406.1, read as the reverse complement.
AGAGGATACGCTTGTGAAAGACAGAACACAGCAAAGCTTCACCAGATTTATTCCTGGGATGGTGGACTTGTTATATGAGGGGAGATTATTCAGATCAGACCTGCACTCTCTTGAATGTAGAATGAGCGGTGATCTGATTGAAATTCTTACGTGATTTGATGGGGAGTTGAAAGGTCAAAACAAAAGCTTGCACATACTGGAAATCTGAAATAAAAATGGAACATTTTGGAAAGACTCAATGTGTCAGGCAGCATCTGTGGAGGGAGAAGCAGAGTTAATATTTCAGGTCACAAATCCTTCATTAGAAATCTAGAAGTGAGAAAATAAGTTAGTTCTGGGTTGCAGAGAGAGTTGGGCAGGGATGGACAGAACAAAAAGAATATCTCCGAAAAAGTAAGGACAGGGTTGCCGTGGTAATAGGCTGTTTAAGACACCACATTGTTGATGCTTCCTCTGGCTTGGGTGTCGAGAACTAGAGGTCACAGTCTAAAAGTAAAGGGCCAGGAGAGAGATATGAAGAAATTTTTCCATCCAGGAGACAGTGATTCTTTGGAATCCTCCACCTAGGAGGACTGCAGTGGTTCAGATAATGAGTATAAACAAGACAGAATCATCGAGTTGTATAGTCGTAGAGAGATAGAACACAGAAATAGACCTATCATCCCATTGGGTCTGTGCTGACCATCAATCACCCATTTTTCACTATTTCCGCATTAATCTCATTTTTAATTCTCCTTACATTCCCTTCAGCTCCTCCCAGATTCTACTACTCACCCACACACTGGGAGCAACTTACAGTGGCCAGTTAACCTACCAACCGGATTTGACAGATTTTTAGATCTTAAGGAAAGCAAGGGATATGGGGTTAGTGCCGGAAATTATTCAGGGGAACTGATACGTAGATAAAGATGAATGTTCTTTGTTTTCTCTGGAGTCAATTCAAAATTCAGAGGCAGGTGCTTTAGAAATGAAGTGGGAAACACTTCCACATACAATGGGTAGAAATTTGAAACTCTCCTTGGTAAATGGTAGTTGGTACTTGGCCACTTGTTAATTTTAAACTTGAGTTTGATAGATTCTTGTTAACCTAAAATAACAGGTGATATGCTGCAAAGTTAGCCATGTGGAGTTAGGTTAGAGATTAGCCATTATCCCAGTGAATAGTGGAGAGAGGAGAGGAGGCGGGTCTTTTCTCCCTGGAGTAGGGCTGTGAAGAGGTTTGAAGGACGCATTTAAAGTCATGAACTATTTATTTATATCTTTATTCACTGGAAAATAGGAGGCTGTAGGGGAAAATAGGGGGATAGAAAAGTAGGGGGCTATGTGAGAGGGAAGGGTTAGATAGATCTTAGAGCAGGATAAAATGTCAGAACAACATTGTGGGCCTAAGGGCCTGTACTGTGCTGTAGTGTTCCATGTTCTATGTTCTATATGGACATTGTCAGCATTTTTTGTTCATCCTTATGTGTCCTGAACTGAGGAGGCAGTTAAGGGTCAAGCACATTATGAGGTACTAATAACTGGAAGACAACAAACATGGTCCCCCTTTTGGTAACTATAGACCTGTGAGACTAATATCAGGAGTCAGCAAGTTACTGGAAAAAGTTCTGAGGAAGAGGATTAATGATCACTTGGAAAGGTAAGGACTAATCAGAGACAGCCAACCTGGCTTTGTCAAGGGCAGGTCCTTTTGACCAATCTGATCAAATTCGTTGAAGAGGTAACATCAACCAGTAGAGCACAGGAACAGGCCCTTCAGCCCATGACGTCACTGCCAACCATGATGCCAACTTAAACTGCACATCTGCTGACGCATGGTCTATATCCATCCACTCCCTGCCTGTTCATGTGCCTGTCTAAACACCTCTTAAATGTTGCTATTGTATCTGCTTCCACTACTTCCCCTGGCAACATGTTCCAGTCACGTACCACTCTCTGTGTAATTAAAAACCTGCCTCACACATCTCCTTTAAACTTTCCCCCTCTCACCTTAAAGCTATGCCCTCAAGTATTTGATGTTGCCACCCTGGGAAAAAGACTATTTACCTTATCTATGCCTGTCATAATTTTATCTACTTCTATCAGGTCACCCCTCAGCTGTCGACACTCCAGAGAACAGAATCCAAGTTTGTCCAACCTCTCCTTATTGCTAACAATGTGTATCAATGAGGGCAGGGTATTAGATGTGATTTACATGGACTTTATTAAGGCCTTTGACAAGGTCCCACATGGGGGACTGTATCAAAAGGTTAGGTCCCATGGGAGCCAGGGCAAGTTGGCAAACTGGATACAAAATTGGCTTGGGAATCGGAGTCTGAGGGTGATGGTAGAGGGTTGATTTTGAGATTGGATGCCTGTGACTAGTGGTGTCCCACAAGGATCAGTGCTGGGACCCTTGTTTTTAGTAAAATGTGTGAATGGTTTGGATGTGAATGTGGGAGGCATAATCACTAAGTTCATGGATGACATGAATATTAGCCAAGTCGTTGACAGTGTGGAAGGTCATCTGAGGTTGCAGGAAGATATTGATATGTTGGTAAATAGGCTGACAAATAGCAGATGGAGTTTAATCCAGGCAAATGTGAGGTGATTTTGAGAGTATTAATGAAGCAACGACATACACCAAGAATTGCTGAGGAACAGAAGGTTCTCAGAAGTGTAGCGGTTAGTGTAACACTTTACAGCACCAGCGAGCCGGGTTCAATTCCAACCACTGTATGTAAGGAGTTTGTACAATCTCCCCGTGTCTGCGTGGGTCTCCTCCAGATGCTCCAGTTTCCTCCCACATTCCAAAGACGTACGGGTTAGGAAGTTGTAGGCATGCTATGTTGGCAGCGGAAGTGTGGCGACACTTGTGGGCTGCCCCCAGAACACTCTACGCAACAGATGCATTTCACTGTGTGTTTCAGTGTACATGTGACTAATAAAGAAATCTTATCTTATCTTATCTTATCTTATATTATCTTATCTTATCTTATCTTATCCACAGATCCTTGAAAGCTGGTAGCACAGGTAGACAACATAGTTAGGAAGGCATACGGGATGCTGGCCTTCATTAGTAGGGACAATGAATGCAGAGGTAGAGAGGCTATTCTCCAACCTTATCAAACCGTGGTCAGACCTCAGCTGAAGTACTGCGTGCTCACACCATAGGTCAAAGTTGTCCCTGTGCCCTTACATGATACATTACTGTGCTAGATAACTCCAGTGAATAACAGTTCAGTATAATCCCATTGGTGTTTTACTCCCAATATCTATAATGCTTTTGCCCTTATTACAGTGAGTTACCAAAGAGATCGTTTTGGACATTGAGTGTGGGCATCAGAAAATGGTTCCAAATTGGGCATAATGAAGAGTGAAGCACATCCCTATACCATCCCAGCGATATCCTTTAATCTCAGTACCACACTTCCACTTCCTGTGCTATTCCTGTCCTGCAGCTGGGAGGAGGCTGACAATTAATTCCACTTTAGTAGCAATCATCGTCGATTTAGAGGCAATTTAGTGCTGTGAATTCTATGGCCACTGGAAACTGGGCCGTTCTCATTGGATCCTGAGATAACAGGGGGAGGAAGCTGCCAACAGATCAGATGGAGTTGAAGTTCTTCCTAGATCCTCATCACAAATGTATTTATAATGGGTGTCACTAGCCCAGCAACAGTTCTGTGGGGGATATGGTTACAGCGATCCTTGCTACAGTGTGATGCTAACTTCCTCAGACTGCTGCTAGAAAGAGTTATCTCAATTGGAACAAATTGCTCCCGTTTCTAAAGGCAAGTTGCGATCTGCTTTATCTTAGACCGCATTAGAGATGTTCATCGTTACCAAGAAGAAATCCATTTTGATGTTTTTGCTTTTCTTGAATAAAATCCATTACAATAGTGGCCAGGAAAATTCATATTAACCACTTGCAAATGTAAAAGTGTTTATCGACATCACAATGAATCATTTCTTGGTAGCTCATTAAGATCTAGGAATTAAATTTAGTTTAACAATGTAAAAAATTAATGACTTTGCATTGGTGAAGGAGCAATATTATAAAAACGTGATTCTGCTAATCATTGTTTCAAGTGAAAGGACAAATCTCAAGGACTTGACTTTGCTTTACTGGGTGTGATAGCAAGTTATGACTAGGAAAGTCATTACAAAAGAGTTACAGCATGAGAACCAACACCTCAATTCATTCGTATTTGTGCTGTTGATTACTGCCCCTTCTCAAATCCGATGAGATGCCGTGTCCCACCTAAAGCTTATGCATATTGTCAGGACTGCTGTCCTTTGGGACCTCACCCTGCTCCCAGATTACTGCTTGTCTTAAAGAACCCTCCCCAGTCCCCTCAGCTCTCCTCATTAATTTCAACAGTGATGGCAGATAGAATGAAGCTTGGAGCAACAACAAGGAAGTCTTCAAGTCTCAGTCTTAGAACTTAGAACATAAAACAGTGCAGCACAGAAACAGGCCCTTTAGCCCACGATGTCTGTGCTGAACATGATGCCAAATTAAACTCAATCTCTTCTGCCTGCACATGATTCATATCCCTCCATTCCCTGTATGTTCATGTGTTTATCTAACAGCATCTTAAACACCACTATTATATCTGCATCCAGCACCAACCCTGGCAGCCTGTTCCAGGCACCTACCACTTCTGTGTGTAAAAAAAAAGAAAAAAAATACTTGCCTCGCACATCTCCTTTGAACTTTCCCTTTCTCACCTTAAATCCATGTCCTCTTGTACTTGACATTTTTACCCTGGGAAACAGATCACCCTATCAATGTTTACCCTATCAATGCCTCTCATAATTTTATAAACTTCTATCAAGCCTCCTTTCAACCTCCAACGCTCCAGAGAAAACAGCCCAAATTTGTCCAACCTCTCCTTATAACTTAACAAACAATCCGCTGGAGGAAAGGAATTGTCAGCATTTCATGTCAGAACCCTGCACCAGTCCTAATGCAGGGTTTCAACCCGAAACATCGACAATTCCTTTCCCCCCCACAGATGCTGCTCGACCAGCTGAGTTCTTCCAGCAGATTGTTTGTTGCTCCAGATTCCAGCATCTGCAGTCTCTTGTGTCATACCCTCTAATCCAGGCAGCATCCTAGTATACTTCTTCTGCACCCTTTCCAAATCCTCCACATCCTTCCTGTAACAAGGCGATCAGAATTGCACAGAATACTCCAAGTGCGGCCCAATCAAAGTTTTATATAGCTGCAACATGACTTCTTTATTCATGTACTCAATGCCCCAACCAATGAAAGCAAGCATTCCATACGCCTTCTTTACCACCCTATCTACTTGTGTGGGCACTTTCAGGGAGTCTTGAAGGACATGAGTGGTTCTAACCAGCACTGGAAGGACAACACTATATGAATTACTGATGGCAATGTTTTTGCCTGTAAATGCAATAACCCGATCAAGCAATAACTCACATTCCACCTTCAATACAAATGTGATTGAGATATCACCCTCTCTGAATAGGCCACATTGTGCTTTACAAGCCTCAAACTCGGTTTATAAATATTGATCGAGCTATTTGCAAGAAAAAAAGTTGCTGGAAATACTCAGCAGGTCAATCAGCCCCTGAAGTGAGAGTGAAAACTATAGGCTGATGACACTACATCAACATCCATTAGGGTGGTTATCTGAAATTGTTGAATTCATTGGTATTGGTATTGGTATTGGTTTATTATTGTCACTTGTCTTACATACCGTTCGTACAGGTCAATTCATTACACAGTGCATTGAGGTAGTACAGAGTGCGTTGAGGTAGTGTTGGATTCAGTGTTGAATCCTGAGAGAAGTAACATATATAGTCAGAAGATAAGATGCAGCTCCTCAAGTTTATGTTGCGCTTTGTTGGAACAGTGTAAGAGGCCAAAGGCAGAGAAGTCAGAGTGGGAGTGGATGGAGAATTGGAGTGTTGGTATTGGTATTGGTTTATTATTGTCACTTGTACTGAGGTACAGTGAAAAGCTTGTCTTGCATACCGATCGCACAGATCAATTCATTTCATAGTGCATTGAGGTAGTACAGGGTAAAAACAATAACAGAACACAGAGTAAAGTGTCACAGCTACAGGGAAGTGCATTGCAGGTAGACAATAAAGGTGCAAGGTCAAACAAGGTAGATTGTGAGGTCAAGAGTCCACCTCAAGGTATAAGGTAGTAATAGGCAACTTAAAGCTCAGGGTCATGTGAGGATTGATCAGGTTTTGCAAACTATTACCCAATCTGTACTAGGTTTCTCCAGTGCAGGGAAGGCCACATTGTGAACGTTGCAGTACACTCAGATGGAAGAAGTGCAAGTAAATTGCTGCTTCACCTGAAAAAACTGGATCCCTAGATAGTGGGAAGGCAGGACAGGTGTTGCATTGCCTAAGCGTGCATAGGAAAGTGCTCCAAGAAGGGAAGTGGTTGGAGGGGATAGAAGAGTGGATCAGAGTGTCTGAAAGGGAGTGATCCCTGCGAACTACTGAAGGGGAAAGGGAGGGGAAGGGACTATGCGTATGGTGACGGAATGTCACTTGAGCCGGCTAAGGTTGCAAAGATGATCCATTAAGTGCAAGGGCTGATGAGGTGGAAGGTGAGAAGGCGTGAGAGTACTTTCTATAGAAAATAGACAAAATGGGGGATGGGGGGGGGTGGAATTCAAAGGGAAGCCATGGATCAGGGAAAAGAAAGAACATCTCAGAGGCACCTGTGTGGAAAGTATCTTCATTAGAGCAACTGTGATGGAGATAAGAGGAAATAAGAGAATGGAAAGGAGTTGTTACACCAGGAACGGTGGGCAGAAGAGTAATAGAGATAACTGTGGAAGGATATAAAATGTAGAACATAGAACAGTGCAACACAGGAACAGGCCCTTCAGCCCACAGTGTTGTGCCAAACTAATTAAACTAGTAATTAAATGCCCACCTGAACTAATCCCTTCTGTCTACACAATGTCCATATCCCTCCACTCTCTGCACATTCATGTGCCTATGTAAGAGTCTCTTAAATGCCTCTATCATATTTACCTCCACTACCACCCCTGGCAGTGCATTCCAGGTAGCCACCACTCTCTGTGTAAAAAAACTTGCCCCACACATCTCCTTTGAAATTTCCCCCTCTCAGCTTAAATGCATGCCCTCTGGTATTAGATATTTCGACCCTGGGAAAAAGATACCAGCTGTCTACTCTATTCATGGCCCTCATAATCTTATAAACTTCTACCAGGTCTCCCTTCAGCCTCTGCCACTCCGGAGAAAACAACCCAAGTTTGTTCAACCTCTCCTTATAGAATCCTGGTAAACCTCTTCTGCACCAAAGCCTCCACATCCTTCCCAAGGGCAGGCACGGTAGTGTAGGCAGTTAGCGTAACGCTATTACAGTGCCAGTGACCTGGGTTCAATTCTGGCCACTGTCTGTAAGGAGTTTGTACGTTCTCCCCGTGTCTGCATGGGTTTCCTTCGGGTGCTCCGGTTTCCTCCCACATTCCAAAGACGTACAGGTTAGGCAGTTGTGGGCATGCTATGTTGGCGGCGGAAGTGTGGCGACACTTGCAGGCTGCCCCCAGAACACTCTACACAAAAAGATGCATTTCACTATGTGTTTCGATGTACCTGTGACTAATAGAGATATCTTAGCTTATGGAATGTTTCATCAGCCCTTTCTTCCTCTTGTTGGTCTGTTATCCCATGTCATAGATAATATTTCACTTTCCTGTTTCTCAAAAAAAGAAATGTAATCAGAAAATTCTCTTCACTTTTTTCGGCTAGTTGGTTTTATCACTCAGTATTGTCCAAAGGTAATTAAGTCTTGCCGTAGAGTATTATAACAACTCTTTCTCAACAGAGACCAGTACAGTGACACAGCATAAATCTCAAATAATTGCCTCAAGTAAGCAAAAATAATAGCTTTGACTGCAGTTCTAATTATGTTCTTATGTAACAGACTTTGTCTGTGTCTTACTCTGCTGATGCAATCTGGCCTAACTTCCACCCTGAAAAATTCAAGCTTTGTACCAATTGATGAGGAATACTTCTCAGAAGATCATTGTGCAAATTGGTTTGAATAAACTACTCAAATGAAACAGGAAAATAAGCAAATACTGAATTTGTTTTACCTCCAATCAGAGAAAAGTATTTCAAGGACGTTCGTTGAAAGAATGCAACATCTCACAGACTGTCGATGCAGGGGTGCACGCAGTGGAGAAGGTGCATTCCTGAGTATTGTGAGACTCCCCGACAGGAACACAAGGAGACCAAACGAAAATGGCCTAACGAGTGCTGAAACTCTCAAACTACCCATCACTGTCCCATCAGACACCTCCCTCCCCACTTGTGCCAGAATCCGAGAATCCCACCTAGACTTCATTACCATGTCAGAATCTGCAGAAGAGAAGTGGGGAAGTTATCCTCAATCCCAAGGGACTATCTAAAAAAGAAGGCGGGGCAATGTTTGACCCCTAATAACCTTTAATTCTCTGCTCCAGTCCCACAATGACTTTACTTTCTTATTCATTGTTCCAATCAAGCTCAATGTAAATCTGAAAAGCAGCACCTCGAAAGAGCAAGTTTGCCGATGACACCACCGTAGTGAGCCGAATCTCAAATAATGATGAGTTGGAATACAGGAAGGAGATAGACAGCCAAGTGACATGCTGTCATGGCAACAGCTTTTCCCTCAAAACAAGAGAGCTGGTCATTTACTTCAGGGAGTGGGGCAATGTACATATTCCTGTTTACATCAATGGTGCTGCAGTCAAGATGGTTGAGAGCTTTAAGTTCTGAGAAGTGAATATCACTAATAGCCTGTCCTGGTCCAACCAGGTAGATGCCACGGCCAAGACAGTGCACCAGTGCCTCTACTTCTTCAGTAGGTTAAAGAAATTCAGCATGTCCACCTTGACCCTCACCAATTTTTATCCATGCACCACAGAAAGCATCCTATCTGGGTGCATAACGGCTTGGTACAGCAACTGCTCTGCCCGTGACCACAAGAAACTGCAGAGAGTTGTGCACACAGCTCAGTACATCACGGACACCAGCCTCCCCTCCATGGACTTTGTCTACACTTCTCGCTGCCTTGGTAAAGCAGCGAACATAATAAAAGATCCCACCCACCCCGGTCATTCTCTTTTCTCCTCCCTCCCTTTGGGCAGAAAATACAAAAGCTTTAAAGCACGTACCACCAGGCTCAAGGACAGCTTCTATCCCACTGTTATAAGACTATTGAATGCAGTCTTGACCTCACAATCTACCTCGTTATGGCCTTGCACCTTATTGTCTGCCTGCACTGCACTTTCTCTGTAACTGTAACATTTTATTCTGCATTCTGTCATTGCTTTTCCCTTGTACTACCTTGATGTACCGATGTGATGAAATGATCTGTATGGATGGCATACATATCATTTCATCTGAACCTTGGTACATACGACGATAATAAACCAATTTACCAAATTAAATTAAACTGATTTACTATTTCACTTTGAACTGAATTACTTTATTCAAAAAGTCCAAAGGACGATTAAAGAAGTAACTAAGAAATACTTAAAGGTCACCAAGTTAAAAAGCAGGCAGTGTGGAATTAATTGGGAGGGTATTCCAATGAGCCAGCCCAGGCTCAGTGGTCTGAATGTGTGGCTCTCTGGTTCTATAAAGCGGCCATGGAGGATTGATGAGCCTACCAGTGGCAGGAATCTGAAGTAACATGAAGGGAACTAGCCCAACAGTGCTTCAGAGATTGTGACATTTCAGCTGTTGGCTTGGCAAGTCCTCCCAGTCACTTCTGCCAACTGATTCATTAATTACAATGATTACGCTTCCTGAGTATTATGCTTGGATGATACTCAGTTTCATCCTTGTGAGTTGTTCTGTTTCAAAGCTAAAAATATGGAGTTGCTGGCACATCTTAAGGCTGAAATTATCACTGTCTGAATGAACAGTCACATGATCAAACCGTGAGTCTTTCAACAGTAGTTTTTCATGATCAACAGGTAACTCAGCTGATACAGGAATTAGGCATGATTTGAATCCTGGCCAAATTCCCTTGGCTTTTTATCATAAGGTAGATAACTGACTTTCGATATTTAGGTCAATTTGAGGATTGAATGTAAAGCCTGCTCTAGTGTTTGTCCTTGGGTAGTTACAAGAGGTTGGTTAAAGAAATGAAGGTTCATCCTACCCTAGAATAATGACAGGATAAATCTTGTTCTTTCTCTTTTGTTTTCCAAAATACTAAAGCACTATGAAAATATATTTACTATATTATTATTTACTGTTGTAATCTTCTTCCTGGGGAGAGCCTTGGGTTGAGCATGCCTTGCTTCCACTCCAGTTCTGAGGCCAGATGACTGCATGAATTCTTTCAATGTGGGGTCTGTTGCTCACCAGTTACCAGACAGACTTAATAAAGTGAGATTTTGATCCATTGGCAAGGGGATCAGTGTGTGTGTGTGCGCGCGTGAGTGTGTATGTGTGTGAATGTGTGTGTGCGCATGTTTGTATATATGTGTGTATATATGTGTGCTGTGTATGTGCATGTATGTATGTGTGTATATTTGTGTGCTCTGTGTGTGTGTGGATGTGTGTATTGTGTTTGTGTCATTGTGTGTGTGTTTGTACATGTGTGTATGATGTGTGTGCGTTTGTGAAATTTGTGTATGTGTGTATGCTTTGTGTGTGTCTGTGCATATGTGTGTCTGTGTGTATGTACGTGTATATGTGTGTGCTGTGTGTGTATGTGTGTATGTGTTGTGTTTGTGTAATTGTGTGTGTGTCTGTACGTGTATGTATGATGTATGTGCGAGTGTGCAATTTGTGTATGTGTGTGTGTCCGTCTGTCTGTCTGTCATATAAAGTGCTCAATGCTTGCACTCTTGCTCTGTCCACTCTTATCATGTGCAATCACCTCTACTGGGCAAATAATGCCAACCATTCACCATTTTCACTGAAGCTGAGTGCAAGGTTGCTGTATAAGAAAGCTGGGAGGCAGCATAAAGGAAATTACAGACCTATTAGTCTGACGTCGGTGGTGGGAAAGTTATTGGAATCGATCCTCAAGGATGAGGTTATGAAATACCTAGAGGTGCAAGGCAAGATAGGTCCTAGCCAACATAGTTTTGTGAAGGGAAGATCCTGCCTGACCAACCTATTGGGGTTTTTTGAAGAAATCACAGGTAGGGTGGATAAGGGAGAGGCATTAGATGTTGTGTATTTAGACCTCCAAAAGGCCTTCAACAAGGTGCCACATAAGAGACTGATTAATAAGATGAGAGGTCATGGAATTACAGGTAAGATAACAGAATGGGTGGAGCATTGGCTGGTTATCCAACTGTACAGGAGAGGACTGAAGTGGCAGATTCAGGAAGGAAAGTGACTTTATGCCTGAGAAAAAAATAACCAACATGATGAACATGTCATAAAATCACAAGATCACAAGACAAGGGAGCAGAATTAGGCCATTCGGCCCATCGAGTCTGCTCCAAAGAAAAGGGAAAAAAGAAAAAGGAATGAGAAATTTCGGGGGGGGGCAAAAGAAAACTATTCTAACCCCAATTTCTGGCCTTATCCCCATATCCCTTGATACCCCGACTATTTAGATATCTATCTATCTCTTCCTTAAACACCTCCAATGATCTGGCCTCCACTGCTGTATGTGGCAAGGAATTCCACAAATTCACCACCTTCTGGCTAAAGAAATTTCTCCTCATCTCTGTTTTAAACCTGTACCCTCTAATTCTGAGATTATGCCCTCTGGTCCTGGACTCACCCACCAAGGGAAACAGCTTGACCACATCTACTCTGTCCAGTCCTTTTAACATTTTAAGTGACTCTATGAGGTCCCCTCTCATTCTTCTGTACTCCAGTGAGTACAGTCCAAGAGCCGACAATGGTAGACAGTGAAAAGATTATCTAAGGATACAGCAGGACATGGATCGGCTGGAAAGTTGAGTGGAGCGGTGGTGGATGGAATTTAATCCAAACAAATGGGAAGGAAGGCACTTTGAACATAGAATGTGGAACAGCACAGGAACAGACCCTTCAGTCCACGGTCTGTGCCGACCGTGATATGAATATAAACTGCCTGCAGGTGTTCCGTATCCCTCCATTCCCTGCTTGTTCATCTGTCTGTCTAGATGCCTCCCTGGCAGTGCATTTAAGGTACCTACCACTCTCTGTGTAAACAAAAACACCACATAACTCTCCTTTATACCTTCCCCCTCTCACCTACGATCTCGAGTATTTCCATTGTGGAAAAAAGACACTGTCTTTGACTCTGATCATTTCATATTCTTGGTCAGGTCTCCCCTCAGCCTCTGATGCTCCAGAGAAAACAATCCAAGTTCGTCCAACCTCTCCTTATAGCTCATACCCTCCAATCCAGACAACAGCCTGGTCAACCTCTTCTGCATCCTCTCCAAAGCCTCCACATCCTTCCAATAACCAGAACTGCACACGATACTCCAAATGTGGCCTAATGAAAGTTTTACACAGCTGCAGCATGGCCTACTGACTTTTATAGTCAACGACCCGACTGATGAAGGCAAACATGGCGTATGCCTCCTTTACTACCCCGTCTACTTGTGTTGCCATCTTCAGGGAGCTATGGACTTGGACCCCAAGATCTCCCTGTACATCTATGCTCCTATGGGTCCTGACATTTACTTTACATGTCCAATCAGAATTTGACTTCCCAAGTTCCCCCAATTGTGGATAGTGAGGAAGGTTGTCAAAGGATTCAGCAGGATATAGATCAGCTGGAGATATGGGCAGACAATGGCAGATGGAGTTTAATCCAGACAAGTGTGAGCTATTATACTTTGGGAGGTCAAATGTAAGGGGAAAGTATAATCATGAGAGGCATAGACAAGGTAGATGGTCAGAGTCATTTTCCCAGAGTGGTGTAATATCAAATACTCGAGGGCAGGATAAGATAAGATTTCTTTATTAGTCACATGTACATCAAAACACGCAGTGAAATGCATCTTTTGCGTCGTGTTCTGGGGGCAGCCCGCAAGTGTCGCCACACTTCCGGCGCCAACATAGCATGCCCACAACTTCCTAACCTGTACGTCTTTGGAATGTGGGAGGAAACCGGAGCACCAGGAGGAAACCCACGCCGACACGGGGAGAACGTACAAACTCCTTATAGACAGTGGCCGGAATTGAACCCAGGTTGCTGGTGCTGTAAAGCGTTACACTAACCGCTACATTACCGTGCTCTGCTCTCACCTTAAAGCATAGCTTTTAAGGTGAGAGCAGAGAAAATTAAAGGAGATCTGTGGGGTAAGTTTTTCACACAGAGGGTATAGAATACCTGGAATGAGCCACCAGAGGATGTGAAAGAGGTAGGCACAATTGCAATGGTTAAAAAGCATTTGGGCAGGTACTTAGACAGGAAAGACATAGAGGGATATGGGCCTAATGCAGGCAAATGGGATTAAAGTAGAGGTATCATGGTTGGCATGGACGATATAGGCCGAGAGGGCCCGTTTCTAGGCTGTACAATTCTATGGATCAGCTGAGAATTCACTGCCACTCAAACCCCTTTTGCTCAACTCCAGGGAGCTGTGAGCCGGAAGTGAGGCTGATTGGGTAGGTTTGGGATGAGCAATGGTTATAAATGGCTCATCCATTCCATTAAGTTTCACACCATTGCAGCTGCTCTCATCACCTGTTCTTCTCTTTGCAGTGAACATGTTTTGTGGATCACTTTAGATGTAACTCCAGTCATTAGAGAGTCACTGTAAGCCACACTCCCACCCCTGCTCCCACATCTCTGCTAGGGTGATGGCCAGGTTAGGTCACTGCTACTTTTATATTGCTTTGAAATATAGATAGAACACAGAAAAGTACAGCACAGGAACAGGCCCTTCACCGCACAATATCTGTGCCAACCATGATTGGTATTGGTGTTGGTTTATTATTGTCAAATGTACCGAGGTACCGTGAAAAACTTGTCTTGCATACCATTCGTACAGATCAATTCATTACATGGTGCATTGAGGTAGTACAGGGTAAAAACAATAACAGAATACAGAGTAAAGTGTCACAGGAAGTGCATTGTAGGTAGACAATAAGGTGCAAGGTCATAACGAGGCAGATTGTGAGGTCAAGAGTCCATCTCATTGTATAAGCGAACTGTTTTATTGTCTAATAACAGTAGGATAGAAGCTGTCCTTGAGCCTGGTGGTATGTGCTCTCAGGCTCCTGTATCTTCTGCCTGATGGGAGAGGAGAGAAGAGAGAATGACCCGGGCAGGTGGGGTCTAAACTAAACCTATCTGTCTGCACATGTTCCATATTTTGTGCCGACGTAAATGCCTCTTAAACACCGCTATCGTATCTGCTTCCACTACCACCTCAGACTGTGCTCTCCAGGCACCTAAGATTCCATGTGTCAAAAAAAGCTTACCCTGCAGAACCTTCAGATTGTTGGCTAGATTCCAGTGTCTTAGCTGTATTGGTACAGCCTGAGTCAGGAAGATTCTCAGAACAGAAGAGTCAGGAGCAAGAGTCGGTCACATGACTCCGCTATTCAATATGGTCATGACTGATCCACTTTTCCTCCAGTTCCCTTCATGCCCAGAAACCTATTGGACTTGACCTTGAGTGCAGTCAATAATCGAATGTCCACAGTCCTCTGATGTACAGAGTTCCAAATCTCACACAGTGAAGAAAGTTCTTTTCATTTCACTTCGACGTGGCCCTCATCCTGTGACCACATTCCCTAATTCTAGCAGCATCGGTGGAAAGGAAAACAGTTAATGTTTCAGGTAAGTCCTTCAGAGTTCTGATGAAGGATCCCAGACCTGAAATGTTAACTGTTTCTCTTCACACAGATGCTGCCTGACCTACAGAGTTTTTCGAGTATTTTCTGTTTTTATTTCACATTTCCAGTATCTGCAGGAAGGCTAATAGTATCGTCAAGGACGCCTGCCACCCTGGCCATTTATTTTTCCCTCTTCTACCTTCTGGGAGCTTGAAAGGCCAAACGTCCAGACTTAAGAACAGCTTCTTCCCCACTGCTATCAGACTCCTGAACCAATCACCTCTTTCACATCCCCTTCCCGGTGGGGCTGCCACATTCTCAGACCCTTCATTCTAACTCCATTCTTTATTCTATTATTGTCACTTTAGCATGGCTTTCCGCACTACTTCAGATCGCACTACAATCTTTCCACCATTCTGCTGTTTAGTGCCCGTCTCTGTATTTGTTGTTGTATTTATTTTTACCATGTGTACTGTTTGTTCTGTGAGCTTCATGTGAGCAAGGACTTTCATTGTACCCTGGTGTATATGACAATAAACTCATCTGAATCTGAATCTAATTCTAGCTCTTGCCAACGATGTTCGGGTTGCTGCTGAGCCTTTGTGTGTAGTGACCTCACTGCTTTGTAAGGTCTTCTGGATGAAATGAAATTGGCTGGACATTGCAAACTATGGTGGTGGGTCTTTGGGATGCGGTTGAGCAGAATCAGCCGTGCTTTATGATAGTGTACAGAGAGCCTCCTTTTCCTAGAGCACATCCATTCCCTGGTTTCAGCTCCAAAAACAGCTTGATTTCCTCGGGGTCCGTTGATTGTAGGGCCCTAACCTCCACCAAGTTTGTTCAACGTGCAGATTGCCCTGTCAATTAACTCTGAATTCATTCTGTATTTTTGGATCCCACTCGAGTTTCCATCGCAATCAGTAACTGACTTGTGTCAAAGCTGTTGAAGGATTTAATTGTTAGGGGATGCACTGGCTATAAGAGCAGTGGAAGCAGATTCAAAAACAATTTTCCAAAGAGAATTCCCCACCTCCTTCCATGGCCGTCTCCTACTGGCTTCCTTCTTCTTCAGCCCTTTGCCTCTTCTACCTATCACCACTCAGCTTGTTACACCTCCCCCACCCCCCATCTTCCTACCTACCTACCCCCTCTCACCTGGACTCACCTGTCACCTGCCTGCATGTGCACCTCCCCCTCCCCCCACCTCCTTATTCCGGCTTCTGCCCTCTTCCTTTCCAGTCCTGATGAAGGGTCTCGACCCGAAATGTCGACTGTTTGTTTCCCTCCGTGGATGCCGCCTGACCTCCTGAGTCCCTCCAGCACTTTGAGGGTTTCACTCCAGATTCCAGCATCTGCAGAATCTCCTGAGTTTCCAAAGAGAATTTAAGTTCTGCAAAAGGAAATATTTTCAGACCAGTGGAAAAAAGTGGAACCACCTGGGGGCTGGTACATCAGCAAAGGGCTGAATGGCATTTCCTTCCATGCAGTGCAATTCTGTGAATTGTCTCCATATACCCTCTGCTTCAAAAAAGAAATGGTCTGCATAGCAACAAGGCACGGTACTTGCTGCATTAAATCTGTACCGACCATCAAGAACCCATTTACACTAATCGCATTTTATTCTTCCCTTGTTCCCATCAACCCCCCCAGATTCTAGCAGTTACTTTCACAACAGAGGCAATTTACAGTGGCCTATTAATCTACCAATCACATGTCCATGGATGTGGGAGCAAACCAGGACATCACTACACATGTTCACAGGGAGAATGTGCAAACTCCACATAGACAGCATCGGAGGTCAGGATCAAACCTGGGTTGCTTGTCTGGCATTAAATCATTGAAAGCTAATGCATGCATGCGACAAGCTATTAGGAAGGTAAGTGACATGTGGGTGAAAAACACGAAGATGCTGGAGGAACTCAGCAGGCCAGGCAGCATCTGTGGGGAAAAGCAGGTGGTCAATGCTTTGGGTCAGGACCCTTCTTCAGGACTGAAGATAGGAAAAGGGGAAGCCCAATACATAGGAGGGAAAAGCAGAGCAGTGATAGGTGGACAAAAGAGGGAGGTGGGGTGGGCACAAGGTAGTGATAGGTAGATGACAGGGTGGGCACGAGGTGGTAAGAGATAGTGATGGGCAGGTGCAGGGGAGGAGGGGAGAGCAGATCCACCAGGGGATGGGTCAAAGGTATACCTAAAATGGGAGAATTCAATATTCATGCCGTTAGGCTACAAGGTTCCAAGGTGGAAAATGAGGTGCTGTTCCTCCAGTTTGCGCTTGGAATTCTCCTGGCAGTGGAGGAGGCCGAGGACTGACACATCAGTGATAGTGTGGGAGGGGGAGTTGAAGTGACTGGCAACGGGGAGATGCAGATCGCGGTTACGGACAAAGCGCAGCTGTTCTGCGAAACGGTCACCTCGGCTGCGTTTGGTCTCACCAATGTAGACGAGGCCACACTTGGAGCACTGAATGCAGTAGATGATGTTAAGGAAGGTGCAGGTGAATCTCTGTCTCACCTCAAAGGACTGTTTGGGTCCCTGGATGGAGGTGGTGCAGGTGCAGGTGTTGCATCTATGGCGGGAACATAAAACATAACAAGCTGTAGAAGGTAGTGGACTCAGCCTAATACATCACGGGCACATCCCTCCCCACCATCGGAAATGTCTACATGAGGTGCTGCCTCAAGAAGGCAACATCCATCACAAAACATCCTCACCATCCAAGCCAGGCCATCTTCTCAGAGCTACCATCGGGCAGGAGGTACAGAAGCCTGAAGTCCCACACCACCAGGTTCAAGAGCAGTTACTTCCCTCCAACCATTCGGTTCTTGAACCAACCTGCACAACCCCAATCACTACCTCAGTGTAGCAACACTAGGACAACAAAAGACTACAATGGACTTGGTTTTTTTTTGTTCTAATTGTGTTCTTTCTAGTAAAAATTGTGAATAGTTTACGTTTAATTTATGTTTTTCTTGTGAATGCTGCTTATCTGATGCTATGTGCCTGTGATGCTGCTGCAAGTAAGATATTCATTGAACCTGTGCATACATGTACCTGTGCATATGACAATACACTCGAATTTGACTTTGACTTTGATTCAATAAATGCCATGAAAATTAGATTCTTTGCAGCAGCAGCACAGTACATTACAATTCTTATGTTCTTAAGTGATCCCAGACACACAGTAATGTGGTTGACTTTTAACTGCCCTGTGGAAGGGCTCAGGGACAACTTGAGATTGACTATAAGTGCTGGCCCAGAGAAAGAATAAATAAGAACTTGGCAATTTCAAAAGGAGCAATTAAAGAGAAAATGGCTGCTGCTGGAGTTGTCCATTCCTAATGCACTACAGAGCAATAAGGTACAGTCAACCATGAAGAGGAAAGTTAGCCAACATTGTGTCCAGAAGCATTGCTGAAGGAACAGAGATTTTAAGAACTAATTTAATTCAGAAGCAAAAATAGAAATTTACTTGCTTTTACAAACATACCACAACAGGAGCAGGGACATCCCTGTGGCTCCAGGAGCTTGCTTTGCTATCAGTCTAATAGCCAACCCTGTATCTCATTCACTCTCTCGCCCATCACCACATTCCTCTGGTTAGGCCGCATCTGGACTATTGCATTCAATTCTGGTCACCCCATTATAGGAAGG
Organism: Pristis pectinata; assembly: GCF_009764475.1. Classification (NCBI taxonomy): domain Eukaryota; kingdom Metazoa; phylum Chordata; class Chondrichthyes; order Rhinopristiformes; family Pristidae; genus Pristis; species Pristis pectinata. Next base: position 10,582,664 of record NC_067406.1, on the reverse strand, counting down.
ACGTGGAAGCTATATAGGGGATGCAGAAGAGGTATACCGGGATCCTGCCTGGTTAAAGGAGAGGTTGGACAAACTCAGGCTGTTTTCTCTGGAGCAGCAGAGGCTGAGGGGAGACCTGATAGAAGTTTATAAAATTATGAGAGGCATAGATAGAGTAGACAGCCGGTATCTTTTTCTCAGGGTCAAAATGTCTAATACTAGAGGGCATGCATTTAAGGTGAGAGGAAGTTCAAAGGAGATGTGCGGGTCAAGTTTTTCTACACAGAGTGTGGGTGCCTGGAATGCACTGCCAGGGGTGGTGGTGGAGGCAGATACCACAGAGGCATTTAGGATGCACATGAATATGCAGAGAACAGAGGGATATGGACCACGTGCAGACAGAAAGGATTAGGTGTCATTCGTTTAATTAGTTCAGCAAAACATCGTGGGCCAAAAGGCCTATTCCTGTGCTGTACTGTTGTATATTCTATGTTCTGTGTTCCTCAGTTCAGACTCCATAAATCCATTCAGTTCAGTCTCAAATGTACTGAGCATCTACAGCCTACTGTGGTCGAGAATCCCAAAGATTCACAACCTCCTGAGTGTCTTAAATGTCGATCTCTTATTCTAAATAAATGATCCACTCCCCTCTCAGAAAGTGGAAAACACCCTTTTAGCCTTGATTGCCTTTAAAATGACCTTCAATACACAGAACTTGTCTCCTGCATAGAGACTTACCAGCAAATCTTTAATTGTTCCCCTCAGACCTCCCTCCCCACCCCACTCCTTCCTTCCTTCCTTCCTTTTTTTCTGTCTTTCTGTCTCTCTGCAGCATGTGCATTATTAGGGAAATTATAAGGTAGTCAGATGGTAATTTGATCTATTTTAATTTTATCTTTACGGCATTAAGCCTATTTATAGAAAAATGCTAGCCTCGTGCATTTTGATTGCTGCCTTACAGATTTATCGGAGAAAGAAATGAGGATTTATTGCATATTAAAGAATTTTTAGACCCCAGATAATAGGGTTGCTCCTTTGTTAGTAAAACAACAGCTTTAATAAGCTCTCACTGATAAAGGGTGTAATAAGATTTAATTGTTGTTTGGGGATAAGATGTTTTTTAATGAATGAAGCTTTTAATGATTTCTGTTTACTACAGTTTTCAGGATGGAACAATGTGAGGCGCATTTCCAAACAGATGGTTGAACTGTTCAATGTGGCACAGTTTACGGCGAGCAAGTCATGCAACAAGGAAGAAATTACTAGAATTAATGTCTACGATGAGGCAGCACCGCTGTGCCAGAGTGATGTTGTTCAGCGTTGGGATACTTCCGAAGCTTGTGAGAAGTTGTTAAAATTAGGGATGGGTTTGATAAGGAGAAAGGATGAAAGGCTGTTAATAAAGGAATCACAAAGGCACAAAAGGAGGCCGTGTAATACATGCTAGCTTCTCCCAGAGCAATAAGAATGTAAGAGTAGAAGTAGGCCATTCAGCCCTTCGAACCTGCTTCAAGATAATGGCTGATCTGATTGAAAGTGAAGACTCCACTTTCCTGCCTGTTTTCCATAACCCATTCCCTGTCAAAGATAAGAAAAGATTTCTTTATTAGCCACATGTACATCGAAACACACAGTGAAATGCATCTTTTTGCGTAGAGTGTTCTGGGAGCAGCCCGCAAGTGTCGCCACGCTTCCGGCGCCAACATAGCATGCCCACAACTTCCTAACCCGTACGTCTTTGGAATGTGGGAGGAAACCAGAGCACCCAAAGGAAACCCATGCAGACACGGGGAGAACGTACAAACTCCTTACAGACAGCAGCTGGAATTGAACCCAGGTCACTGGCACTGTAACGTTAACCGCTACACTACCGTGCCTGCTCTACACCACCATGCACAGTCTGGAATAAGCCTGCATCCAATCTATTCAGGGCAAAAGGCCCACCTTTTTCTATAAGCCTGCAAACTATTTTCCTTCAAGTGTCCACCAATATCCAAAAGGAATTTCAAGCCCTGGTTGCTTGCATCGGCACAGCTCAAAGATTTGGCAGAAGAACCAGAGGAGACTTCAGAGGAGCTTATTTTGTGTGGAGAATGTTCCTGTGAGCAGGTTTGGAGGCAGAATTTCAATGACATGAATAGGTAGATCAGTAGACTTCCAGAGGACAGATCGGTGAAAGGGGAAACAAGTGCACATTGACGTTGTGCAGAAAAATGTAAATTGATGCATTTTGGAAGCAAAAATGAGGAAAAGCAAAATAAGCTTCATGGTAAAGTGTTAAACTAGGTGCAGGGCCAGAGAATCCCAGGGATTGTACAGATAAACAGTACAGAGAGGCCCCTTGGCCCATCTCGTCCATGCTGACCAAGGTGCCTTCCTGAGTTAGTCCCATTTGCCTGTTTTTGGCCCATTTCCTTCTAAACCTTTTGTATCCTTGAACTTGTCCAGGTGCCTTTTAAACATTGTCATTGTACCAGCCTCCACCATTTCCTCTGACTTCATTGAAAACAAAATTCAAACCCATTTATGTTACTAACTTCTGCATTAAGTACCTATAACATGGGATGAACCTGTGTTTTGGGGCAAGACCCTGCATCAGGACTGAGAGGGAACAGGAAAGGTTGTCAGTGTAGAGAAGTACAGAAGGGTGGGATAGAGGCTGGTAGATGGGTAGGTATTGGTTTATTATTGTCACTTGTACCGAGTTACAGTGAAAAACTTGTCTTGCACTCTGATCATACAGATCAATTCATTACAACAGTGCATTGAGGTAGTACAGGCATGGTAGTGAAGCGGTTAGCGTAATGTTATTACAGTGCCAGAGATCCGGGTTCAATTCCCACCGCTGTCTGTAAGGAGTTTGTACGTTCTCCCCATGTCTGCATGGGTTTCCTCCGGGTGCTCTGGTTTCCTCCCACATTCCAAAGACGTACAAGTTAGGAAGCTGTGGGCATGCTACGTTGGCGCCAGAAGTGTGGTGACACTTGAGGGCTGCTCCCAGAACATTCTACGCAAAAGATGCATTTCACTGTGTGTTTCGATGTACATGTGACTAATAAAGATATCTTACAGGGTAAAAGCAATCACAGAATACAGAGTAAAGTGTCACAACTACAGGAAAGTGGTTTCCAATGGTAGTAGCTAATTTCACAACCATGAAATCTAGCACTTTATCTCAACCTTGCTTTGTTCTCCACCATTCTTGAATAGAAACATAGAAAAACTACAGTACAATTCAGGCCCTTCGGCCCACAAAGCTGTGCCGAACATGTCCCTACCCTAGAAATTACTAGGCTTTCTGTGTTTTAATGTGTTTTAAAAACAGAAAGTGCTTAACAAGTCATTCAGCATCTGTGGAAAGAGAAACAGTTAACGTTTCACATCCAGGGCCCTTCATCAGAACTCAGAAAGAGTGAAATAAGTTTTATTCTGATTGTGTTCTTTCTTGTAAAAATTGTGTATAATTTATGTTTAATTTAGTTTTTCTTGTGAATGCTGCTATGTGCCTGTGATGCCACTGCTGTAAGTTTTTCATTGCACCTGTGCATACATGTACTTGTACATATAACAATAAACTCAACTTTGACTTCACCAGAAACATTAAATGTTACTTTCTCCACAGATGCTGCCTGGCTCACTGAGTGTTTTCAGTATTTTCTGGTTTTATTTCAGATTTACAGTCTCTGCAAGTTTTCTTTTTATTTTCATTTCTTGAATGTGTTATTGCTTCTGAAGTCCAAGTCCATCTTACCAACAATTTCCTGCTTGAGTCTCTCTAATGAGAATCAGAATCAGGTTTATTAACACTGACATATGTTGTGAAATTTGTTGTTTTGCAGCAGCAGTACAGTACAAGACATAAAGACGTAAAAATTACTATAAGTTACAAAAATAAATAAATAGTGCAAAAGAGGAATAACGAGGTAGTGTTCATGGATTCCTGGACCATTGAGAAATGTGATGGCAGAGGGGAAGAAGATGTCTTGAAATATTGAGTGTGGATCTTCAGGCTCCTGTACCTCCTCCCTGATGGTAGTAACGTAAAGAGGTCATGTCCCGGATGGGGGTCCTAAGCGATGGATGCTGCCTTCTTGACGCACTGCCTCCTGAAGATGTCCTCGATGGTGGGGAGGGTTGTGCCCGTGATGGTGCTGGCTGAGTCTACAACCCTCTGCAGCCTCTTACGATCCTGCACATTGGAGCCTCCATACCAGGTGGTGATGCAACCAGTCAGAATGCTCTCCACCGTACATCTGTAGAAATTTGCAAGAGTCTTTGGTGACATACCAAATCTCCACAAGCTCCTAATGAAGCCAACGTGCTGACGTGCCTTCTTTGTGATTGTATCAGTGTTTTGGGCCTAAGATAGATCCTCCTAGATGTTGATGCCCAGGAACAGAAGGTGCTCACTCTTTCCACTGCTGACCATCACATCACCACTGTGCATCATCTTCCCACACATACCACAGAATAGGAAGACCCTGGCCCAAACACAGATTTCTACTCATGAAAGACCATTGACTTGAAATCTCAGCTCTGGTTCCATCTCCACAGATGCTGCCTCACCTGCTGAGTGTTTCCAGTATCTTCTGCTTTTGTTTCTGATTTTCGGCATCTGCAGTTTCTCTTTTGTTTTATAACTTCCTTTGTGATTGGCTTAACTTCTCTTCCTTAATCTTTTTGTGGCATTTGATGAGTTGGAACAGATAGTGCCTGTCATTTATTTTAGAAGCGTTGAGCATCACTTGTTGCTGAGGGTCCTATACCAGATCTTTGAAGTCCCAATCTTGTTTGCAAACTCCTCCACACCTTTGTCCCAACCTCTTGGTGCTCTTCCGTTCATACCTTCTGAACCTCTGCAGGAATCCACCACGTCTTTGGAGACTACGCCTTCAGTTGTCTCACTGCTGATCTCAGGAATTGTCCATGATCTCCTCCATTTCTTTTTATAAATTTGCTCAAAACCCGAGGTTTCAAGCTGGAATTTTGACATGAATATCCCCCTTTACAACTGGGTGTCTCTTCCCTTACCCCCCTTCATTGTGAACTACCTCATGATGCTAATTATATCAAAAGGCCAATACATAACACATACATAACTACCAGAAATTGTTGTTGTTATCATCTTATTCTGTAGACAGTAGATAGCTTGTTCCATACCTCCTGGTGTAACACCATGAATCTTAGTCTTCCCTGCTCCTGGCATGAAATTTTGCATGCTCAGAACACTAATTGGGAGTTTGGGGAAATGCCAGCAATTTAGAACAGAGAACATAGAACAGCACAGCAGAGAAACAGGCCCTTCAGCCCACTATATCTGCATCAAACACGATGCCAAATTCAACTAAATCTCTTCTGCCTGCACGTGATCCATATCCCTCCATTTCCTGCGTATTCATGTGTCTATCAAAAAGCCTCTTAATTGCATCTGCTTCTCCCACTACCCCTGACAGCTGTTTCCAAGCATTTATCACTCACTGTGTAAAAAAATACTTGCCTCACATATCCTTTAAACTTTCCCCCTCTCACCTTAAATGCATGTCCTCTAGTTCTTGACATTTCTACCCTGGAAGAAAGATTCTGACAGTCTACCCTCTCTATGCCTCTCATAATTCTATAAACTTCTATCAGGTCTCCCCTCAGCCTCAGTCACTCCAGAGAAAGATAAGATAAGATTTCTTTATTAGTCACATGTACGTCGAAACACACAGTGAAATGCATCTTTTGCGTAGAGTGTTCAGGGGGCAGCCCGCAAGTGTCACCACACTTCCGCCGCCAACATAGCATGCCCACAACTTCCTAACCCGTACGTCTTTGGAATGTGGGAGGAAACCGGAGCACCCGGAGGAAACTCACGCAGACACGGGGAGAATATACAAACTCCTTACAGACAGCGGTGGGAATTGAACCCGGTTCACTGCCGCTGTATTGGTGTAACACTAACCGCTACACTACCATGCCTACCCAAGTTTGTCCAACCTCTCCTAATAGCACTTACTCTCCAATTCAGGCAGCATCCTCGTAAACCTCTTCTGCACCCTTTCCAAAGCTTCCACATCCTTCCTGTAATGGGACGACCAGACTTGCACATAATAAAACTTCTCCAGGTAAGCCCTACAACCTGAGAAAGCAACCTTCCTATAAATGATAGGCCCAAACAAGACCAGCAGGCTGATGTGTGGAAGTAATAACACGTATGAGGGAACTGTTGAGTATGATGATTCCTGACCTTCTAATGAACAACTCCAAGGCGACCTTTGTGTATTAGATATTGATCCATTGACTTTGGAAATTATTTATCATTGGTTTTGCTCCTCGTTCTATTCAGAGAATTACACGAACAAGCTCCATATCTTCAGACAGTAAAAGTTAACTTAATACCAGACAGCGACATGCAAGACAAATCAAAATTGCTTTTCATGAAATTGGAAGTCATCTGATAAGTTATTTTAAAATTTCTTAACAGTCGTCAGAAAGAAAGCATAGCAAAGAATTATCATTGCAACAAGTTGTTTTATTCACCCATTGAATCCCCTTGTTGATCTGGTTCCACCTGACCTTCACCTCCCTCCTAATGGTTCCCATTATCACCTTACTTACTTATCAGATTCCAGCTCTGGTAGCCTTTGTGTTCCTGCGTGTCTCCCTCCTAACTTGTCTCCACCTTCACCCTCCCCTCCCCCCCCACCTGGCTCCATCTGCCTTTTTTGCATCTGCCTCTGTATCCCAACTCCACCCCTCCCCCTCCCCTACCTGGCTCCATCACCTCTCCTTGGTCCACTAATCACCTACAGGCCCCTACCTCACTCCTCCCCTTCTCTGCTTTATACTGTCTATCTTCCCTCGCAGCTCCCATTCCTGATGGAGATTTTCAACCTGAAACGTTGACAGCTCTTTCCCTCCTCCACAGATGCTCCTGAACTCACTGAGTTCCTCCAGCAGATTGCTCGTTCCTCCAGTTGTTTCAATCAGTGAATTGCAATGGAAACGGACTTTTCCAGAGTGAAACACAATAACATTTCACACCACCTTGGAAATTTGACTGACAAAGCCACCCTTGTGACTCTGACATGAATTTCCATTGGCTCCCCACTGCAATGCCCATCTATTGGTATTGGTATTGGTTTATTATTGTCACTTGTACCGAGGTACAGTGAAAAACTTGTCTTGCATACTGTTCATACAGATCAATTCATTACACGGTGCATTGAGGTAGTACAGGGTAAAAACAATAACAGAATACAGAGTAAAATGTCACAGCTACAGGGAAGTGCATTGCAGGTAGACAATAAGGTGCAAGGTAGATTGTGAGGTTAAGAGTCCATCTCATCATATAAGAGAACCATTCAATTGTCTTATCACCGTGGGATAGAAGCTGTCCTTGAGCCTGGTGTCATGTGCCCTCAAGCTCCTGTATCTTCTGCCTGATGGGAGAAGAGAGAAGAGAGAATGACCTGGGTGGGTGGGGTCTTTGATTATGCTGGCTGCTTCACCAAGGCAGCAAGAGGTATACACAAGAGTCCATGGAGGGGAGGCTGGTTCCCATGATGCGCTGGGCTGTGTCCACAACTCTCTGCTGTTTCTTGCAGTCCTGGGAAGAGCAGTTGCCATGCCAAGCCATCCAGATAGAATGCTTTCTATGGTGCATCGATAAAAGTTGGTGAGTGTCAAAGGGGACATGCCAAATTTCTTTAGCCTCCTGAGGAAGTAGAGGCACTGGTGAGCTTTCTTGGCTGTGGCATCTACATGGTCCAGTCACACTAGAATTTCCATTTAAATTGGTGGTAGAATAAGAGTGAGCAACATTTGAATTTATATCCTCTAGTGATTTTTACATGTTATTATGTACTTGTGAATGCAAAGCACAACATTGCTGTTTGTTATTTTAATTAGTATTCATTCTTGTTGGCAGCTCATACACTATTCATGCAGCGCCCTGTTAAATCATCCTAATGCGTTTCCTTGTCTTTAGTCGTATTTTTCTCCTTCTCAGACCTGCCCACCCCCACATCCCCTTCCCACCAGCCTTACCTTCCCACTGCAGACACACAAATCTTCTTCTAGACATTTCCTATTGAAGGATGAGTCTATATAATTATAAGGCAAACAACTGTATTCATTCAGGTCACATGTTTAGTCACTCACAGGTGAAGTGCAAGCACTCCCCACAAACAATATTATCCCAAATTAAAGCTGCTCCTGTTCTTCTGTCATGTTTAACAAACCACTTCCCTCGTTCAGCTGCAGATGTGCACAGGTTCTTTTCAGCACATTTAAAGCATGGCCCCTTTGAATCGTACACTCTGATAATGCATGATAATGCATAATTCAGTCCCAATTAGACCCAACAGTCTCAAACACAGCCCAATTAAAAGTTGTAATGAGCCCGTTAACTTCTCTTGGTTGGTTGTTCTACTTGCAGGCATTATTAGATCGAAAACATGAGCACGGACTAAAGAACAGAAAGGATATGAGTAATGTAGCGGTTAGCATAACACTATTACAGCGCCCGGAGGAATCCCACGCGGACATGGGGAGAACGTACAAACTCCTTACAGACAGCGGCCGGAATTGAACCTGAGTCGCTGGCGCTGTAATAGCGTTACGCTAACCACTACACTACTGTGCCTGTTCCTTGTGTGCATTGCTCCAGATTCCAGCATCTGCAGAATCTCTTGTGTCTCTGTTACTATGCTCTACTGTTCTATGTTTAGGAAGTTTAAACAAACAATTAAATAAAAGAAACATGGTGATTTTAAAATTACTGATTTGGTATGAAAACCTATTAGGTAGCACAGTGGCACAGTTAGTGGACCTGCTGCCTCACAGTTCCAGCAACCTGGGTTTAACCCTAACCTGTCTGTGTGGAGTTTGCATGTTCTCTCTGTGACTGTGGAGGTTTCCTCTGGGTGATCTGGTTTCCTCTCACATCCCAAAGACGGGCAGGCTAGTATCACCGTAAATATCTCCTCATGTATAGATGAATGGTAGAGGCTTGGGAGAATTAATGACAATATGGAGAGAACAGGTTATAGGGAAAATTAGAGAGGAAAGCGATTGCTCTGTGAGCTGGCATAGACTTGATGGACCAAATTGGCTTCCTTCAATGTCAAAAAGTGGAAACACAGGTTGTCAGGTTGGTGACTGGGAGGTGGCCTTTATTCTTGAGAGGTTGGAAGGTTGAGAGGTGACCTCTGTAGTTGGATGCCTTCAACAGGGATTCATAATTCAAGATGAATCAAGAATTGACTGAAATTCCTATCTCAAAATGCTGTGGGGAACCCAGTCGAAGTGCAGAACCTTCTGTAAACTCAAATTTTGGAGAAATTGCTGATCCAACCACATTTTTTTTTCTCTGAGCCGCTGCTATGTGGCAATGTCACCAAAACTTCCAAGGTCATTGCATCAATAACATCGGTGAGACCCGACGCAGATTGGGTGACTGCTTCATCGAGCACCTTCGCTCCGTCTGCCGCAACAGCCAGGATCTCCCGGTGGCCACCCGCTTCAATTCCACATCCCACCCCCATACTGACATGTCAATCCACAGCCTCCTGTACTGCCACGTTGAGGCCAGAAGCAGGTTGGAGGAGCAACACCTCATATTCCGCCTTGGTTGTCTCCAACCTGACGGCCTCAAACCTTGATTTCTCTAACTTCCAGTAGCCCCTTCCCTCTTCTCCCTTTTTCCCCTTCCTCCCCTTTGTTTTCCCTCATTCCTGTGGCCCCCTCACTCTTTCTCTATCCCCTCCCCGGCCCTCATGACCTGCCCAGCTGTTCCCCACCTCCTTCCCTTTATCCCATGGTCCACTGTCCTCTCCCACCTGTTTCCTTCTTCTTCAACCCTTTGCCTCTTCTACCTATCACCTCTCAGCTTCTGACATCACTCCCTTTCACACCCCTTCCCCCCACCCACTTACCTTCCCCCTCTCACCTGGACTCACCTATCCCCTGCCAGCTTGTGCTCCTCCCCCTCCCCCAACCTTCTTATTCTGGCTTCTGCCCTCTTCCTTTCCAGTCCTGATGAAGGGTCTCGACCCGAAATGTCTACTGATTATTTCCCTCCATAGATGCTGCCTGACCCACTGAGTTCCTCCAGCACTTTGTGTGTGTTGCATCGACAATGAGGCGTTTTCAGTGCGGCTCAGTCTGACCTCAGGCACACTTGAAAGCGTAAACATTCGCAGAGAAATCTCATTAACAACCTCTTCAAAAGCTGGTAAACTTAATATTTTTCTCCTTTCAAAGTATCTTTGTTGTGTGAATGTTTGGAATATCAAACATTCTTGTGGTGAACAGAATGGAGGTGTTACAGTAAAACTCTGATAACCTGGCACAACTGGGACTTTGTTGGTGCCAGAGCAGTGGATTTTCCAGATTATTGGATGTTTTAATCACTTTTTTTAGATGTTGCAAATCTCACAATAACTTTTCCAGTGAATCAGCTGAGTTGAAATGAGTACAGGAATCAGGGGCCCCTGTGAGACAGAAAGGAGTGAGGCAACATTTCCAGGTGAGCCAGATGCAGAACCATTGGGATTTCTGAATTAGCAGATTGGTATTGGTATTGGTTTATTAGTGTCACTTGTACCGAGGTACAATGAAAAACTTGTCTTGCATACCGATCGTACAGGTCAATTCATTACACAGTGCAGTTACATTGAGTTAGTACAGAGTGCATTGACGTAGTAGAGGTAAAAACAATAACAGTACAGAGTAAAGTGTCACAGCTACAGAGGAAGTGCAGTGCAATAAGGTACAAGGTCACAACAAGCTAGATCGTGAGGTCAGAGTCCATCTCATCGTATAAATGAACCAGTCAATAGTCATATCACAGTGGGATAGAAGCTGCCTGAAGCCTGGTGGTACGTGCCCTCAGGCTCCTGTATCTTCTACCTGATGGAAGAGGAGAGAAGAGAGAATGACCCAGGTGGTGGGGTCTTTGATTATACTGGCTGCTTCACCAAGGTGGGGAGGCTGGTTTTCTTGGAGTTTTACTCTACAATCAAGCAGGAAGGGCGTGTCAGTCAAATTGTCACTGAAATGAAGTTGCGATTATAAAATCAGGAGGACTTGGAGAAAGGGTCCCAACCCAAAACGTCAACTGTCCATTTCCCTCCATAGATGCTGCCTGACCTGCTGAGTTCCTCCAGCATCTTGTGTGTTGCTCAGGATCTGGAGAAATATTGGGCAACTTGCAGGAAGCTGGAGACTGAACTGTACGATGCTCTGAGTAATGACCAGAGTAAGTTCTGTTCAAAAATCATCCAGGTTTAAAGTGAAAGTAATATTTAAAATTAAGGAATAACTTGAAAGGGAACTGCAGTTAGAATTGATTAGCTGTACAGAGACAAATGTGTGTGTGTAAATGGCATGAGTTATAGTTAAGGGTTAAATCCATGTAAGGTACAGAATGCAACTGTCATATCAACATATAATAGTTTGTAGTATCTTATCTCACATAGAACATTACAACACAGTACAGGCCCATTGGCCCACAATGTTGTGCTAACATTTTATCCTGCTCTAAGATCTATCTAACCCTTCCCTCCAACATAGCCTTCCATTTCTCTATCATTCATGTGTCTATCTAAGAGTGTCTTAAATGTACCTAATGTATCTGCCCCCACAACCTCTGCCGACAGTGTTTACCACGCACCCACCACTCTCTGTGTAAAAAACATACCACTGACATCCCCCTTATATCTTCCTCCAATCACCTTAAAATTATGTCCCCTTGTGTTAACCATTGTCGCCCTGGGAAAAAGTCTCTGACTGTCCACTTGATCTATGCCTCTTATCATCTTGTACACCTCTATCAAGTCACCTCTCATCCTCCTCCTCTCCAAAGAGAAAAGCCCGAGTTCACTGAACCCATCTTCCACTCAACATCTTCAGTAATTTCTTATATCTTACCTCACATTCTTTGTCATGTTGGTATTTACATTATTTTATTTATGCTGCTTGTTGTTAATAATAAAATATATTAAAAGACTTCTGGGCAGCGAGCTTTGATAAATTTTACCCCAGCCGAATGGTTTCCTGCTGAATTCAGAGAACACATGCGAGGACCTCATTGCAGTATACAAAATTCTCTGAGGGCTTGACAGAGTCAATACCAGGAGGATGTTTCTCCTGGCTGAGGAGTCACGAACAAGGGGTCCCAGTCTCAGAACAAGCCATGGGCCATTCAGGACTGAAATGAGAAATTACTTCACTCAAAGTGTGGCAAATCTTTGGAATTCTCTACCCTGGAGAGCTGTGGCTCAGTAATTGATTGCATTAAAGCAGAGATCAATAAATTTCTGTATATTAGAGGAGTCAAGGGATATGAGGTAGAGTGATAGAGTGAGAGAGCTACACAGCCCAACTCATCCATACCGACCAAGTTGTCCACCTAAGCTAGATCCATTTGCCTGTATTTGGCTCATATCCCTCTGAACCTTTCCTATCCATGTAACTGCCTAAATGTCATTTGAACATTGTAATTAGAACATAGAACATAGAACAGTACAGCACAGAACAGGCCCTTCAGTCCACAATATTGGGCCGACATAACTAATCCCTCCTACCTGCAGAATGCCCATATCACTCCATTTTCCTCTCATTCATGTGCCCATCCAAGCCCCTTTTAAAAGCCACTAATGAATTTGCCTCCACCACCCTATCAGGCAACGCATTCCAGGCATCCACCACTCTCTCAGTAAAAACGTACCCCTCATGTCTGTTCTGAACCTACCCCCTCTCACCTTAAATGTATGCCCTCTGGTATTAGATCACTCAATAATGGGAAAGAGATATTGCTTCTCCACCCTATCTATGCCCTTCATAATTTTATACACCTCCAACAGATCACCCCTCAGCCTCCGCTGCTCCAGAGCCCTAGTTTGTCCAGCCTCTCCTGATAGCACATGCCCTCTAATCCAGGCAGCATCCTAGTAAACCTCCTCTGCACCTTCTCTAAAGCCTCGACATCCTTCCTGTAGTGAGGTGACCAGAATTGCATGCAATACTCTAAATGCGGCCTAATTAGAGTTCTATAGAGATGCATCATAACTTCTTGACTCCTGTACTCCAATTAATGGAAGCAAGCAGTCCATAAGCCTTCTTTACCACCCTATCTGTGTAGCCACTTTCAGTGAGCCATGCATTTGCACCCCAAGGTCTCTCTGCTCTTCGACACTGTTAAGGGTCTTGCCCTTAAGAGTGTACTGCTTCTTGACATCAGTCCCACCAAGGTGCAACACCTCACATTTATCCGGGTTAAACTCCATCTGCCATTTCTCTGTCCACATCTGCAACTGATCTATATCACGCTGTATCCATCGCCAGTCTTCTACGCTGTTCACAACCCCACCAATCTTGGTATCATCTGCAAACTTACTAACCCACCCATCGACATACTCACCCAGATCATTTATGTACATCACAAACAGCAGAAGTCCCAGTACAGATCCCTGCGGAACACCACTACTCACAGGCCTCCAGCCCACATGTCCCACCGCCCTTTATCTTCTACGGGCAAGCCAGTTCTGGATCCACACAGCTAATTTTCCACTGACCCCATGCATCTGAACTTCCTTGATTAACCGATGATGTGGGACCTTGTCAAATGCCTTACTGAAGTCCACATAGATGACATCCACAGCTCTACCTTCATCAATCTCTCTCGTCACCCTGTCAAAAAACTCAACCAGGTTAGTAAGACACGATTTGCCCCGCACAAAGCCATGCTGGCTTTCCCTAATCAAGCCATTGGATTCCAGATGCATGTATATCCTATCTCGAAGAATTTTCTCCAGCAACTGATGTAAGACTCACTGGTCTATAGTTCCCTGGATTTTCCTTTGTTCCTTTCTTAAATAGAGGAACAACATTAGCCACTCGCCAGTCCTGAGGGACCTCACCTGTGGTCAAAGAGGACACAAAGAAACTGGTCAAGGGCCCAGCAATTTCCTCTCTCGCCTCCCTCAGTAACCTGGGGTAAATCCCATCGGCCCTGGGATTTAACACAATTTAGGAGACTTGACACTACCTCCTCCTTGACCTCTAAATGCCCTAACATGTTTATGTCCTCAGTTCCAATTTCTGTATCCTGCATGTTCCTTACCTGGGTAAATACTGAAGAGAAATACTCATTCAGAACTTCATCCACATCCTCTGCATCCAAACATCGATTTCCTTCTTTATCCTTAAGTGGTCCTACCCTTTCCCTCATTATCCTCTTATTCCTTACATAGTTGCACCTGCTTCTATCACTTCCTCTGGCAGCTTGCTCCATCTGCCTACCATGTGTGAATACGTTGCCTTTCAGGTGCCTTTTAAATCTTTCTCCTCTAACCTTAAACCTCTGCCCTCTAGTTTTACACTCCCCTACCCTGGGAAAAAGACTGTGAATATTCAAATTATCTATAAGGTAAGATATAAGAGATATCTTTATTAGTCACATGTACATCAAAACACACGGTGAACTGCACCTTTTGCGTCGAGTGTTCTGGGGGCAGCCCTCAAGTGTCGCCACGCTTCCGGCGCCAACATAGCACGCCCACAACTTCCTAACCCGTACGTCTTTGGAATGTGGGAGGAAACCGGAGCACCGGGAGGAAACCCACACAGACATGGGGAGAACATACAAACTCTTTACAGACAGCGACGGGAATTGAACCCGGGTTGCTGGTGCTGTAATAGCGTTGCACTAACCACTACACTACCATGTCACCCATACTTCTCATGATCTTATAAACCTCTATAAGGTCACCCCATCTCCACTCCAGGGAAAACATTCCCAGCCTATCCAGCCTCTTCGTATACCTCTGCAGTTATAATCTCTGTGGAAGATCAACTATGATCTTGTTGATTGGGAAAGCAGACTCATGGGGCAAAATGGCCTACTCCTGCTCCTATTTCTTATGTTCTGTCCTGTGATTTAAAATCCAGCAACATAGCTGTCTCTGCACTGATTCCTGAGTTCAGGTTGGAGTCTGTTTTCTGACTGGACTCAAAGGGACCTGACCCAACTCGGATCATTTAAAACTGAAGGGCATAGACATTTCTTCTCTCAGAGGCTAGTGAACTGCTGGAATTCTCTGCCCCCAAGGATGGTGGAGGCCAGAACATTAGAAGTACTTAAGGCAGAGATAAACATTTGAAAGGTCAAGGAATTGAGGGTTAAGATAAGACAAGATATCTTTATTAGTCACATGTACATCGAAAAACACACTGTGAAATGCATCTTTTGTGTAGAGTGTTCTGGGGGGCAGCCCGTAAGTGTCGCCATGCTTCCCGCGCCAACATAGCATGCCCACAACTTCCTAACCCGTATGTCTTTGGAATGTGGGAGGAAACCCACGCAGACACGGGGAGAACGTACAAAGTCCTTACAGACAGCAGCTGGAATCGAACCCGGGTCACTGGTGCTGTAAAGCGTTACGCTAACCGCTACACTATCATGGTACAGAAGAGGCCAGCATCGATCATCATATTGAATGGCGGGGCAGACTTGAGGGGCCGAGTGGCCTACTCCTGCTCCTATTTTCTAGTGTTCAGGTTTGAGCTGACTGAGTACCATTAAATTGATCTCAGGTTGGGTTGGGTTCAGATTGCCCGTAGATTGATCAGATTTTTATTTAATACCCATGGAGGTCCCAGGGAAATTAGGGATGGAGAATAAATCAAGTCAAGTTTATTGTCATGTGCATTAGTACGGTGAGGTGCAGGTACAATGAAAAACTTGCTTGCTGCAGCATCATAGTAAGTAGGTTCAGTCAACACACAGAATATAAATTATACAAGCCAGTGAAGAAAGGGAAAAAAGACTGTGCAAAGGCGAAACGTCAGTGCAAAAAAAAACACAATCAGAGAGAAGTCCATTGTAGAGCAAGAGGTGGTCCGCAGTGTTGCATTACTGAGGTAGGGTTAGGGTTGTGCAGGTTGGTTCAAGAACCTGATGGTTGTAGGAAAGTAGCTGTTCCTGAACCTGGTGGTGTGGGTCTTCAGGCTTCTGTACCTCCCGCCTTACAGTAGCAGCGAGAAGAGGACATGACCTGGATGGTGGGGATCCTTGATATTAGATGCTGCCTTCTCGAGGCAGCATCTCCCATAGATGGTGAGGAGGGCTGTGCCCCTGATGGACCGGGCTGTGTCCACTACTCTCTGCAGCCTGTCCTCACTATCAACATCCACATCCTGTGTGTGATTAAACAAGCCACATATATTCAAGGCAGAATTTGCTTCCTTTTCAGTTTTGTTTTTACAGTGACGTGCGGTTAAACGAATCAATTCATAAACTGAGTTCGCAGCTCTGTGAAGTGATAATTGACTAATGGTGACAGCACTTCAAGCAGAAAACTGAAGGTTTGTTTCATGTTGAATCCAAGGTGGAGACTGAAAGGATCTGGCCTGTCATTATTAACATCTCACTGGAGCAGCTCAAAGAACGAAAGAAAGTCCTTGTCTGGTTATGTCCCAATGCATTTCACAACCAAATGATATATTTCTGAAATATAATCACTTGTAATGTCAGAGATAGAGCAACTAATTTTTGTGTCAACTTCCCATTCCCATTTTAACGAGGATATTACCAGGACCAGAGGGCCTGAGTTTTAGGGAGAGGTTGGACAGGCTAGGTCTTTATTCCTTGGAACGTAGGAGAATGAGGTGCGAGCTTACAGAGGTTTCTAAAATCATGAGGGGCATAGATAAGGTGGACAGTAACAGTCTTTTCCCCAGGGTAGGGGAGTCCAAAACTAGGGGGCATAGATTTAGGGTGAGAGGGGAAAGATTTAAAGGGGACCTGAGGGGCAACTTTTTCACACAGAGGGTGGTGAGTATATGGAACGAGCCGCCAGAGGAAGTTGTTGAGGCGGGTACAATAGTATCACTTAAGAAGCAATTGGATAGGTACACGGAGGGGTGGGGCTTGGAGGGATATGGGCTGAACACAGGAAATTGGGATTAGCTGGGTGGGCACTGTGGTCAGCATGGACTGGTTGGGCCAAAGGTCCTGTATCCGCACTGCATTGCTCTATGATGCTGTGACTCTGATGTGATAATGTCTTGGTAATTTGTTTTCTTGCTGTTGCTGAAAGGAAACTTATTGCACTGGGCACTGGGGAGACCTTACCAGGCTTTTCAGAATAATGTCATGGAATCAGCTAATTCTGCCCACAAGGGTAATCAGGACCTTGATTTAGTAGTTCATCTGAAAGGTGGGTTCAAGGTATTATCCTTGATTAAGCAGCAGAAATGTTTCTCTGCCATTTGGAAACAATTTATTCTAATGATGTACAGAACATTGATGAGGCCACTGGTGGAACATATTGTCATTTTGGGCATTCATCCTCTAAAAGCCGACTGTGTTATTTCTTTTTTTCATTACTTCCTTGGGAGCTGAGCGTCATTAATAAGGCAGTTATTGCTTATCCTTAATTGCCCTTGAGAAAGTAGCGATGAGATATCTCCTCGAAACACTGCAGTCTTTCTGCAGAAGGCAACCCAACAGTACTGGCCAAGAAAGCACACCAGCGCCTCCACTTCCTCAGAAGGCGAAGGAAATTTGGCACATCCCTGATGATCCTCACCAATTTTTAAGATATCTTTATAAGTCACATGTACATCGAAACACAGTGCAATACATCTTTTTGTATAGACTATTCTGGGGGCAGCCCACAAGTGTTGCCACGCTTCCGGCGCCAACATAGCATGCCCACAACTTCCTAACCTGTACGTGTTTGGATTGTGGGAGGAAACCAGAGCAACCGGAGGAAACCCACACAAACATGAGGAGAACGTATAAACTCTTTACAGACAGTGGCCGGATTTGAACCCAGGTCGCTGGCATTGTAAAGCGTTACACTAACCGCTACACTACTGTGACTGTCCACAGAAAGCCTCTGATCTGGATGCATCGCAGTTTGTTGCGGTAACTGCACTGCCCGAGACTGCAAGAAATTGCAGGGAGTGATGAATACAGCCCAGTCTATCACATAAAGCAGTCTCCCCTCCATTGACTCTGTCTCAGGAAAGCAGCCAACATAATCAAGGACCCCTCCCTCCCACCCCGGTCATTCTCTCTTCTCCCCCCTTCAGTCAAGCAGAAGACACAAAATCTTGAGAACACACACCACCAGACTCAAGGACAACTTCTATCCCGCTTTTATAAGACCCTTGCACAGACCTCTTTTACGATAAAGATGTATTCTCAATCTACCTCGTCGTGGCCCTTGCACGTTACTTATCTACCCTCACTGCACTTTCTCTGTACTATATTCTGCATTTTGTTTTGTTTTTCTGTTGTACAACCATGATGTAATTATGTATGGAATGATCTGTCTGTATGGCACACAAACAAAAGCTTTTCACTGTGTCTCAGAGCATGTGACAAGAATAAACCAATAACCAGTGTCCAGACCCAACAATAAAAAGGGACTCACAATAGATTTCCAAGTCAGAATGGTTTAGGACTTGCAATGAAACTTGCCGGGAGTGGTTTTCCCATGCAGCCAATCTGGATGGTAGGAGCTGCATTCCTGGAAGGTGTTGAGTGAGTATCGACAATACTTTTTGCAGGTGTTACATACCCCAGCAACTGTGTGCCAGTAGTGAGGGAATAAATGTTTAGCATGGTTGATGGGGATACCAATCAAACAGATTGCTTTGTCCAGGATGATGTCGAGCCTCTTTGGTGTTGAAGCTGCACTCATCCAGACAATGGAATATATTCCATCACTTGTAGTAGCGGTTAGCGTAACATTTTACAGCGCCAACGACCCAGGTTCAATTCCGGCCACTGTCTATATGGAGTTTGTACATTCTCCCCGTGTCTGCATGGGTTTCCTCCGGGTGCTCCAGTTTCCTCCCACTTTCCAAAGACGTACCGGTTAGAAAGTTGTGGGCATGCTATGTTGGCGCTGGAAGCATGGCGACACTTGCAGGCTGCCCCCAGAACACTCTATGCAAAAGATGCATTTCACTGTGTGTTTCGATGTACATGTGACTAATAAAGATATCTTATCTTGTGGAGATAAGACTATCTTGAAGACTATCTTGAGGTAGTCAGGAGGTGAGTCACTCACAGCCTCTGACCTGCCATGGTATTTATGTGGCTGGCCCAGTTGAGTGAGTGGGAATTTCAGGATCTCAGTGGTGAGAACTTGGCAAAGATAGTGCCATTGAATAGCAATGATATATGGTGAGGTTCTCTCTGGTCAGAGGTAGTCATTTTATGGCACTAATCGATTCATGCCTGAATGTTGTCTGCTAGATCCTATATACAGGCACAAACTGCTTCATTCTTGGAGGTGCCATGAACAGAACTGAGCAATGTGCAATCATCAGTTAACCACCCGACCTGATGGAAGACAGGTTAGAACATAGAACATAGAACAGTACAGCACAGAACAGGCCCTTCGGCCCACAATGTTGTGCCAACGTAGCTATTCCCTTCTACCTACAGAATGCCCATATCCCTCTATTTTCCTCTCATTCATGTGCCCATCCAAGCCCCTCTTAAAAGCCCACAATGAATTTGCCTCCACCACCCTATCAGGCAATGCATTCCAGGCATCCACCACTCTCTCACATTTGTTCTGAACCTACCCCCTCTCACCTTAAATGCATGTCCTCTGGTATTGGATCGCTCAATAATGGTGAAAAGATATTGCTTGTCCACCCTTATCTATGACCCTCAAAATTTTATACACTTCCAACAGATGACCCCTCAGCCTCTGCCACTCCAGAGAAAAGAGCCCAAGTTTGTCCAGCCTCTCCTGATAGCACATGCCCTCTAATGCAGGCAACATCCTGGTAAACCTCTTCTGCATCCTCTCTAAAGCCTCGACATCCTTCCTGTAGTGAGGTGACCAGAATTGCACGCAATACTCTAAATGTGGCCTAATCAGAGTTGCTGATGAAGCAGCTGCAGGTGGTTCAGCCTTGGACTGCCCTCGGGAACTCCTGCAGTGATATCGTGGAGCTGGGATGGTTGACACCCCAAGGACTACAGCCATTTTCCCAGTGCACAACAATTGGAGGGTTCTTCCTCTTGATGCTTATTGACCCCAGTTTTACCACAAACACTTTCTTGATGCCAAGGGCAGTTACTCTTGTCATCTGGACCAAGGCTGTAATCTGGTACGGTCCTAATGAAACCCAAGTTGAGTATCAGTGAGCAGGTTAGTGGTGAGGAACTGAACCTCGTTGGTGATGTCTCCCATCATTCTGCCAATGATCGGACAATTTGATGTGGGTTTGGAAAAACGTGGTAGAGAATATGTGCTTCGAAAAGAGCTAACCCTCAATGAAGAGATGGGAGGTTGGCTGTGTTGACAATCTTGGACACCTCTATCCGATCTCCCCTCAACCCTCTTTGATCCAAGGAAAGGAACCTCAGCCTCTCCAGTCTAACCTTGCAAGCAAAATTCCTCATCCCTGAACAAAATAAATGAATCATCACAAGGCATTCATGAGCAATGGTTTTAAGAAGATTTCACTCACTGTCGATTTAATATCACTGCACTATCCACACACAATTGTTACATAAACCTGTTCTTTATCTGAACAGCAGGAAACTCTTAAACAATGTTAGAGCCTTGAAGTACATGCTTTCTTCAAAGTTTGATTCAATAGGTTAGGACTTGTTCTTCAGCATTAAAGTTTCTGCACCTCGTAATGGGCTCAATGTTCCCGTGGCACCTCACAACATAAACTGTCTCTAAATCTGGCTGCGAAGAATGAGGGAAAAAGAGGAAAAGTATGAGACATGTTGCAAGTTCCAGAGTCAGATGCCAGCAGTTTGCAGTGATACGTCCCGGGCTATTAGCAGGGGAACTGCTTGGATACCAATGGTAGGTTTGAGGGAGCCATTAAAAGACATAGAAATGCATGTTTTCATTGTTCTTCAGTATATGTGACAATAATAAACCAATTTACCAATTTATTTACCAATTCTGTTTGACATGGAGTTGTGTTTGTGATTACCCAACAGTGGAAGATATCTGCCATCCTTATCCATATTGGTATGGGGGCTTCTGGAATCGTGCAGTATGTTCGATTCCAACCATCCATCGAACTAGGGGGAATTAGCAATGAGCAACAAATGCTGTTCTAGCCAGCCACACCCTTTTCCTGCAAAAGAATGAGACATAAACTGTTGCTGAGCAACAAACAATCTGCTGGAGGAACTCAACGGGTCGAGCAGCATCTGTGGGAGGAGAGGAATTATCAACATTTCAGGTCAAAAGACCCAAATTCCTTTCCTCCCACAGATATAAGATAAGACAAGCTACCTTTATTAGTCACACGTACATCAAAACACACAGTGAAATGCATCTTTTGCGCAGAGTGTTCTGGGGGCAGCCCGCAAGTGTCGCCACGCTTCTGGTACCAACTCAGCACGCCCACAAGTTCCTAACCTGTACGTCTTTGGAATGTGGGAGGAAACCGGAGCACCCGGAGGAAACCCACGCAGACACGGGGAGAACGTACAAACTCCTTACAGACAGTGGTCAGAATTGAACCCGGGTCGCTGGTGCTGTGATAGCGTTACGCTAACAACTACACTACTGTGCCTGCCTGCTGAGTTCCTCCAGCGGGTTGTTTATTGCACCAGATTCCAGCATCTGCAATCTTTTATGTCTCCAAAAGCTATTGCTGGTTTCACAGCACACCCCAAATCATTTTATTCCTCCCTCCTACTCCCCCTGGCCTCCTCAGGACCTCCCTTCTGGGCTTCACTTAGGCTGAGCCCTACTGAAGTTGTGTGGAGCAAGCTCTGCCCAGTGCCACATTGTAAGACTCTGTTTGCTTACTTGCCTTAGGCAGACCCAAGGTAGGTAACAGACCTTCAACACAAACAGGGCACTAAGTCATACCCCACCATGCATTGAACATCAGCACCCATTTCTGCTCAGGGAATAGATTTTAGCTGTAGGAATGAGAAGGGACGTAAAAGTCCTTGCTATTCTCCTATCAAGGAGAGAAGAGATGAGTCAAGGAACATCAATGTGTCATCTCTTACAACACATTGTACTAACCTTCCCATATCACCCAGGCAGACTGTACACAAGGCATTGCTTATGCAAACCTGAACTACAAACACCACCCTACTGACTCTGTCAGTACCAAGCCACACTGATGAGGTGAATGCATAAATGCAGAAAACAATTAGCTATCCAATTAGACAAAGGCAGAAATAATACAATCTCTATTTTAATCACAATCCAATTAGGTTGAACTGCACAACTTTAAATTGAATTAAGTGGTGATGCCATATTTAGTTAATTGCCATTTACATCCCAATTCTATCCAGGCCTCTCCCTCCCCACCCGAGAGACGTTCCTCATTTAATGCCCATTGTACTGAAATTACCATGGCATTTAAAATCAAAAAGGTTATCTGCTCGTGGTGATGAAATAAATAATGGATTCAATTTTCAGCAATCGAGAAGTGGAAGGTTTAGAATAGATGAATTCCATGGAAAATCTAATTCCAACATTAAAAAAACAGTTTGTGGGAGTAGGATGAAGCCAGTTATATTCTTTGTTGAAAGTTTTATTGAAAGAAAGTTTGGGCAGTTGCGAAAATAAT
Organism: Pristis pectinata; assembly: GCF_009764475.1. Taxonomy (NCBI): domain Eukaryota; kingdom Metazoa; phylum Chordata; class Chondrichthyes; order Rhinopristiformes; family Pristidae; genus Pristis; species Pristis pectinata. Next base: position 10,560,101 of record NC_067406.1, on the reverse strand, counting down.
AAAACTGCTGAAATATTTGTGGATGGTTATCAACAAAATATGATTAATTGAAGCTTAATTGGGTTAGAAAGTGTTCACTGAAAAGATAAAAGTCCTTGCATTCATTGCATAATCGGCAAACTAAAGGCAATTGTGGGATCAATATCAACCATTCAAAGAACTCCAACTCAATAATAATTTTTGAGAGCTGGTAACCAGTTGTAGCAGGTCTTGGGCACCACACACAAAATGCTGGAGGAACTCAGCAGGTCAGGCAGCATCTATGGAGGGAAATAAATAGCCAACGTTTCAGGTCGAGACCCTTCATCAGGACTGGAAAAGAAGAGAACGGAAGCCAGAATAAGAAGGTCAGGGGAGGGGGAGGAGCACAGGCTGGCAAGTGATTGGTGAGTCCGGGTGAGAGGGGGAAGGGAGGTGGGTGGGTGGGTGGCAGGTCTTAGGTCTCTCTCATGTGTGAATTTTGGGTATAGTTTCTGCTGTAGGTTCCCTCAGTGGCATTCAGTCTCACAGTCCGCTCCAGTAGGATCTGTTAGCAGCTCCTGGATAAACATCATCAAAATATTTCATTAAAAAAATATTAATTTGCTGTGACATCAAATGAGGGAGTGCCCCAGCTCCACATTGTACCAATCACCACTCCTCTTCCTGCTGTGTCATCTCTGACAACTACCCTTCAGGTCACTGCAGGGAGGAGATGCAAACTTCAACTTCATCAATGACCTCCCTTCATCATAAGCTCAGAAGTGGGGATGTACACTGATGTCTGCACTTTCACAAGTCAGACCATGAATCGAGCAGAAGAACATTTAGATGGGCATCGTGGTCAGCATGGATGAGTTGGGCCGAAGGGCCTGTTTCCATGCTGCATCAATCTGTAGCTCTTTATGATCCTATTTGGGTCTGAGTGTCAACTAAGATTTGTGTTGAGCAATTACCATCTCCAACAAGGTGTGGGCAAGTGGGGTGAGTATAGATGGGCAAAAAAAATTGGCATGGACAAGATGGGCCAAATGGCCCATTTCTGTGTTGTACCACTCTATGGCTCTGTGAGTCTAAGAGAATACGAATGCTTACTCTTGACATTCAATGGCATTGCAGTTGCTGAGTCACTCACTATCAACGTTCAGAGCATCACCATTGACCAGAGGTTTAACTGAATCAAAGCAACCAGAGCAGATCAGAGCCTATATTCTGCAGTGTGACTCACCTCTTCACTCAGAGCTTCATAAGACCATAAGACATAGGAGCAGAATTAGGCTATTCAGCCCATCGAGTCTGGTCCGCCGTTTGATCATGGTTGATTTAACATAGAACATAGAACACTACAGCACAGTACAGGCCCTTCAGCCCACAATGTTGTTCCGACATTTTATCCTGCTCTAAGAACTATCTAACCCTTCCCTCCCACATAGCCCCCTATTTTTCTATCATTCATGTGTCTATCTAAGAGTCTCTTAAATGTCCCTAATGTATCTGCCCCCACAACCTCTGCAGGTAGAGTGTTCCACGCACCCACCACTCTCTGTGTAAAAAACCTTACCCCAACATCCCCCTTATACCTTCCTCCATTTTTCCCTCTGAACCTCATTCTCCTGCCTCTCCCCTTAACCTTGACACCCTTACCAATCAAGAACCTATCAACCTCCGCTTTAAGTACACCCAATGATTTGGCCTCCACAGCCACCTGTGGCAATGAATTCCACAGATTCACCACCCTCTGGCTGAAGAAATTCCTCCCCATCTCTGTTCTAAAGGGACGTCCTTCTATTCTGAGGGCCTCTGGTCCAAGACTCTCCCACTATTGGAAGCATCCTCTCCACAGCACGGAAACTTCATACTCTTCATACGGCACGGAAACAGGCTCTTTGGCTCACTGTGTCCACACCAGCCATTAAGCAAATCCCATTTGTTCCTCTCTCATCAGCATCAACTTCCCCTGATTTTCCTGTCACCTATCTACACTTGGGGTAACTAACAGTAGCCAATTAACCTACCAACCAGCATGTCCTTAGCATGTGGGATGGGACTGGAACATCCAGGGAGAAGTTACAAACACTATACGGGCAGTATCCAAGGTCATAATCGAACCCTGGAGCTGTGAGATGGCAGCAGTAACGGCTGTGCCATTGTGTGGCAAATCTACCTCTCCACCCTTTTCCAACAGCTCCCCCAACTCCTGAAAGCCTTTGCATCATCTGTAAGCTTCAAAATTGCAATTAGTCTCCACTGGCCTGGATGAGTGAAAGTCTAACAACACTTAAAAAGTTCAACACCATTCAAGCCAAAGGTAATGCAGATGTAGTACAAAGTTAGTAAATCGAGGTCATCCACTTTGGGAGGTAAGATAGAAGACCAGATTATTATTTAAATGGTGAAAGATTGCAGCATGCTGTTGTACAGAGAGACAACATTGTGCTTGTGCATGAATCGCAAAAGGTTGGTTTGCAGGTGCAACAGGTTATCAAGAAGGCAAATGAAATGTTGACCTTCATTGCTAGAGGCATTGAATTTAAGAGCAGGGAAGTTATGCTGTAACTAACAGGGTATTGGTGAGGTCGCACCTGGAGGACTGCTTGCAGTTCTGGTCACCTTACTTGAGGAAAGACATAATCCCTTTGGAGGCGGTGCAGAGGGGGTTCACCAGGTTGATTCCGGAGATGAGGGGGTTAGCCTATGAGGAGAGATTGAGTTGTCTGGACTATACTCGCTGGAATTCAGAAGAATGTGAGGGGATCTTATAGAAACATATAAAATTATGAAAGGGATAGATAAGATTGAGGCAGGAAGATTATTTCCACTGGTAGGTGAGACTAGAATTAGGGGACATGGCTTCAAGATTCAGGAGATGAGGAGATCGCGTCCAAGATATCCTGAAGGGGCAGGGAGAACAGCCAGAGGTCGTGCTATATATTGGTACCAACGACGTAGGTCGGGAAAGGAGTGAGGTCCTGAAAAGAGACTACAGAGAATTAGGAAGGAAGTTGAGAAGCAGGACCTCAAAGGCAGTAATTTCCGGATTACTGCCTGTGCTAAGCGACGGTGGGTATAGGAACAGAATGAGGAGGAGGTTAAATGCGTGGTTGAGGAATTGGAGTAAGGAGCAGGGATTCAGATTTCTGGATCATTGGGGCCTCTTTTGGGGCAGGCATGACCTGTTCAAAAAGGACGGGTTGCACTTGAATCCCAGGAGGACCGACATAATGGTGGGGAGGTTTGCTAAGGCTACTGGGGAGAGTTTAAACTAGGACTGATGGGGGGTGGGATCCGTACTGGAGAGACTGGGGAAGAGGTGTTTGGCTCTCAAATCCAGGAGGCTAGGAGTAAGTACCATAGGCAGGTGATAGAGAAGGGACGTGTTCAGACAGGCTTGAGATGTGTCTATTTTAACGCAAAGAGTGTTGTGAACAAGGCGGATGAGCTTAGAGCTTGGATCGATACTTGGAGCTATGATGTGGTGGCCATTACGGAGACTTGGATGGCTCCAGGGTTGATTCAAGTGCTGGGTTTTAGGTGTTTCAGGAAGGACAGGGAGGTAGGCAAGAGAGGTGGGGGAGTGGCACTGTTGATCAGAGATAGTGTCACGGCTGCGGAAAAAGTGGACGTTGTGGAGGGATTGTCTACGGAGCCTCTGTGGGTGGAGGTTAGGAACAGGAAGGGGTCGATAACGGTGCTGGGTGTTTTTTATAGGCTGCCCAATAGTGACAGGGTTATTGAGGAGCAGATAAGGAAGAAGATCCTACAAAGGTGTGAGAATAACAGAGTTGTTGTGATGGGGGATTTTAATTTCCCAAACTTCGATTGGCATCTCCAGACAGTGAGGGGTTTAGATGGGGTGGAGTTTGTTAGGTGTGTTCAGGAAAGGTTCTTGACACAGTATGTAGATAGACCTTCAAGAGGAGAGGCTGTGCTTGATTTGATATTTGATAATGAACCCGGTCAGGTGTCAGGGAATTATAGGCCAGTGAGTCTTACCTCAGTGGTTGGTAAGCTGATGGAGAAGATCCTGAGAGGCAGGATTTATGAACATTTGGAGAGGTATAAGATGATTAGGAATAGTCAGCATGGCTTTGTCAAGGGCAGGTCCTGCCTTACGAGCCTGATTGAATTTTTTGAGGATGTGACTAAGCACATCGATGAAGTGAGAGCAGTGGATGTAGTGTATATGGATTTCAGCAAGATGTTTGATAGGGTACCCCATGTGAGGCTTATGGAGAAGGTGAGGAGACATGGGATCGAAGGGGACATTGCAGTGTGGATCCAGAACTGGCTGGCCCACAGAAGGCAAAGAGTGGTTGTTGAAGGGTCATATTCTGACTAGAGGTTGGTGACCAGTGGTGTACCTCAGGGGTCTGTACTGGGACCCTTACTCTTTGTGATTTTTATAAACAACCTGGATGAGGAAGTGGAGGGGTAGGTTAGTAAGTTTGCAGATGACACGAAGGTTGGGAGTGTTGTGAATAGTTTGGAGGGCTGTCAGAGGTTACAGAGGGACATAGATAGGATGCAGAGTTGGGCTGAGAAGTGTCAGATGCAGTTCAACCCAGAGAAGTGTGAAGTGGTTCATGTTGGTAGGTCAAATATGTTGGCAGAATGTAGTATTAATGGTAGGACTCTTGGCAGTGTGGAGGATCAGAGGGATCTTGGGGTCCGAGTCCATAGGATGCTCAAAGCGGCTGCACAGGTTGACTCTGTGGTTAAGAAGGCATATGGTGTATTGTCCTTCATCAATAGAGGAATTGAATTTAGGAGCTGAGAGGTATTGTTGCAGCTATATAGGTCCCTGGTCAGACCCCACTTGGAGTACTGTGCTCAGTTCTGGTCGCCTCACTACAGGAAAGGTGTGGAAGCCATAGAGAGGGTGCAGAGGAGATTTACAAGGATGCTGCCTGGAATACGGAGCATGCCTCATGAAAGCAGGTTGAGGGAACTCAGCCTTTTCTCCTTGGAGAGACAGAGGATGAGGGGGGAGCTGACAGAGGTGTATAAGATGATGAGAGGTATTGATATGGTAGATAGTCAGAGGCTTTTCCCCAGGACTGAATTGGTGGCCACAAGAGGACATAGGTTTAAGGTGCTGGGGAGTAAATATAGAGGAGATGTCAGGGGTAAGTTTTTTACTCAGAGAGTGGTGAGTGCATGGAATGGGCTGCCAGAAATGGTGGTGGAGGCGGATACGATAGGGTCTTTCAAGAGACTGTTGGATAGGTACATGGAGCTGAGTGAAATAGAGGGCTATGGGTAAGCCTAGTAATTTCTAGGGTCAGGACATGATGAGCACAGCTTTGTGGGCCAAAGGCCCTGAATTGTGCTGTAGTTTTTCTATGTTTCTATGTTTTTCTAAACTGCTTTTCCCAGAGAGTAGTGAATCTGTGGAATTCTCTGCCCAGGGAAGCAGTAGATGCTACCTCATTAAATATATTTAAGACACAGTTAGATAGATTTTGCATAGTAGGGGAATTAAGGGTTATGGGAAGGCAGGTCAGTGGATCTGAGTCCACGGTCAGATCAGCCATGATCTTACTGAATGGCGGAGCAGGCTCAATGGGCTAGATTCCCTACTCCTGCTCCTATTTCTTATGTTCTGGTGTTTATTGAGGCAGTGAGAAGTGTAGACAGAGTCCACAGTGGGGAGGCTGGTTTTCATGATGTTCTGAGCCACGTCCTCAACTCTCCTCATTTTCTTGCGGTCTTGGGCGGAGCAGTTGTCATACAAAGCCACAATGCATCTGGATAGGACTTTTTCTATGGTGCATCTATAAAAATTGGTGAGGGTCAACAGGGACATGCCGAATTTCCTTAACCTCCTGAGGAAGTAGAGGCACTGGTGCACTTCCTTGGCCGTGGTACCTACGTGGTTGTACCAGGACAGGCTATTCGTGATGTTTAATCCTCGGAATTTGAAGCTCTCAACCATCTCCACCATGGCATCATTGAGGTAAACAGGACTGTGTGCACCGCCTGGCTTCCTGAAGTCAATGATGGGAACAAAGCAGCAGGCTGTGGGGGAATATCACCAACTACCCCTCCCAACTCACTCAGAAATTTATTGCTTATTCCTTTATTGTTGCTGAATGGAAATCCTGGAGCAACATGGGGAGATTACTGTTATCGCCCAGGCTGCAAGCGCTCAGAAATGTGGTTCACCAACTACTTGAGGACAACTGGGAATGGGAAATAAAACACTAACCACTCGCATCCCAGAAGCAATTAAATTGGCCAACCTCCGTAGACTAGTGTCAGCCAGAGGTATCTCAACCAGCGAGAGCATAGGGCTTGACCTTGGATTTCCCTGTGCCACAAGAATCTCTCTTCTCACAAAAGAGAGCATAGGTGAATTTGTACCTCAAAACTAACTGGCTCAGGGGACTGGAATTTTTTCTTCTGCTTATCCTCAGGTCGACAGGTTAATAAATACAAATAAAAGCACGATGCAAACAGAAAGATCGATACCAGGTAAAAAAGAATTTCACCACTTTTCCAGTAACAAGAGGTGGATTTTGAGCAGAATTCTCTTTAAAAGCATCATTCTTTTGTTAGGTTAACCTTTCCTTCAAATGTCAAGCCTGTAGGTTATCCTGCCAATTACAGACAGTGAAACACCCACATACAGATGGGCCACATTAGCAGGGAGCACTTAACAGAAGAGAGCTGGGTTACTGTGTGGATTTGTAATGCACTGTATAATCAAAGGTAGGCAGTGCAGAGCCACAGAGGAACAAGTCCGGCTTGATGTTCAATCAGTGCATTTTAAGGAATGGTAAGTGAACATATTGTGGGGATTTGATGCATTTTCCGAAGGTTATGCCAGAGGATGCCGAGGATCTCTGGTGCAAAGCATTAATAATCCTGAACCAATCAACAGTCAGGGGCTGCAACATAGTAATGGATATCCCAGCCTGCTGCAAATCCCAGAAAGCGGAAAATCCAGAAAGGAAATATGTGGATCAAAGCGCTGCAGAAGTGTTATGGTGCAGAAGGCACCAATCAAGATATGTGCCTGTGATGCTGCTGCAAGTAAGTTTCTCATTGCACTTGTGCACACATGGACTTGTGCATTTGCCAATAAACTCAACTTTGACTTTGAAGTTCATGCCAGCACGGTGTAGAACAACTACAGTTGACTCTTGTCCTCACAATCTACCTCGTTATGGCCTTGCAGCTTATTGTCTGCCTGCACTGCACTTTCTCTGTAACTGTAACACATTATTTTGCATTCTGTTATTGCTTTTCCTTTATACTACCTTGATAACATAGAACATAGAACAGTACAGCACAGAACAGGCCCTTCGGCCTACAATGTTGTGCCGACATAGCTAATCCCTCCTACCTGCAGAAATCCCATTTCCTCCACTTTCCTCTCATTCATGTGCCCATCCAAGCCCCTTTTAAAAGCCCCCAATGAATTTGCCTCCACCACCCTATCAGGCAACGTATTCCAGGCATCCACCACTCTCTCAGTAAAAATGTACCCCTCACGTCTGTTCTGAAGCTACCCCCTCTCACCTTAAATGCATGTCCTCTGGTATTAGATCACTCAATAATGGGAAAGAGATATTGCTTGTCCACCCTATCTATGCCCTTTATAATTTTATACACTTCCAACAGATCACCCCTCAGCCTCCGCCGCTCCAGAGAAAAGAGCCCAAGTTTGTCCAGCCTCTCCTGATAGCACATGCCCTCTAATCCAGGCAGCATCCTTGTAAACTTCCTCTGCACCCTCTCTAATGTCTTGACATCCTTCCTATAGTAAGGTGACCGGAATTGCACACAATACTCTAAATGCGGCCTAACCAGAGTTCTATAGAGTTGCATCATAACTTCTTGACTCCTGTACTCAATACTTCAATAAATGAAATTCCATAAGCCTTCTTTACCATCCTATCTACCTGTGTAGCCACTTTCAGTGAGCCATGGATTTGCACCCCACAGTCTCTGTGCTCTTCAACACTGTTAAGGTTCTTGTCCTTAAGAGTGTACTGCATCTTGGCATTAGTCCCACCAAGGTACAACACCTCACATTTATCGGGTTAAACTCCATCTGCCATTTCTCTGCCCACTTGATGTACTGATGTGATGGAATGATCTGTATGGATGGCATGCAAAAGAAAGTTTTTCACTGTGACAATAATGAACTAATTTACCAAAATTTAATTTACCACTTCATCAATTTTCCTCTTTACAAATGAAGTTGCAGAGAATTTTTCTTTATTTATGTAATTTTGAGATCTGGTATTGTTGGCAAGGCCAGAATATTTGCCCATCCTTAACTACCCCTGAGAAACTGATGACAATCCACTCTCTTTATCCACTACAGTCCCTTGGTGAAGGTGCTCCCTCAGTTCTGTTGGGGAGAGGGTTCCTGGAAGGCTTTTTCCAACCGACAGGCCAAGCAGACGGACCAAGGAGGGAGCTTTCAAAAGCAGGTTACTGAAATTCTTGAGTTCCCTGTTATTACTCTCGCAGTCAAACCGAGAAAAGGAAAGGTGGACAGAGAGATTCTGGATTTACCGTATAAGTGATGTTAAAACCATGGCCAGTGCAGAGTTGGATGGAAGCAGAAGTAAGAATATGAGAAATAAGAATGGAACCAACTCTTCCTCCCTGCCTGGGAGCCTATTGGTGAATTGGTTTATTATTGTCACATGTACCGAGGTACCATTAAAAACTTTGTTTTGCATGCCACCCATACAGATCATTTCATTACAACACTGTATTGAGGTAGTGCAAGGGAAAACAATAACAGAATGCAGAATAAAGTGTCACAGCTACAGATAAAGTACAGTGCAGGCAGACAATAAGGTGCAAGGTCATAATGAGGTAGATTGTGAGGTCAAGAGTCCATCTTATCATGGAAACATAAAAACATAGAAAACCTACAGCACAATTCAGGCCCTTCGGCCCACAAAGCTGTGCCGAATGTCCCTACCCCAGAAATTACTAGGCTTACCCATAGCCCTCTATTTTTCTCAGCTCCATGTACCTATCCAACAGTCTCTTAAAAGACCCTATTGTATCTGCCTCCACCACCATTGCCGGCAGCCCACTCCACGCACTCACCACTCTCTGAGTAAAAAGCTTACCCCTGACATCTCCTCTATACCTACTAGGGAACCACTATTGTACTAGGGAACCACTCAATAGTCTTATAACGGTGGGATAGAAGCTGTCCTTGAGCCTGGTGGTACATGCTTTCAGGTTTTTGCATCTTCTGCCTGATGGGAGGGAAGAAGAGAGAATATCCGGGGTGGGTGGGGACTTTAATTATGTTGGCTGCTTTACCGAGGCAGCGAGAAGGGTCCATAGAGGGGACACAAGAGATTCTGCAGATGCTGGAATCTGGAGCAACACACACAAAATGCTGGAGGAACTCAGCTGGCCAGGCAGCCTCTATGGAGGGAAATAAACAGTCCACGTTTCGGCCCGAGACCCTTCATCAGGACTGGGGGGCTGGTTTCCATGATGTGCTGAGCTGTGTCCACAACTCTCTGCATTTTCTTGCAGTCACAGGCAGAGCAGTTGCCGTACCAAGCCACCATTCCACCATTGGTATTGGTTTATTATTGTCACTTGTACCAAGGTACAGTGAAAAACTTGTCTTGCATACTGTTCATACAGATCAATTCATTACACAGTGTATCGAGGTAGTACAAGGTAAAAACAATAACAGAATACAGAGTAAAATGTCACAGCAACAGGGAAGTGCATTGCAGGTAGACAATAAGGTGCAAGGTCATAATTAGGTAGATTGTGAGGTCAGGAGTCCATCTCATTGTATAAGGGAACTGTTCAATAGTCTTATCACAGTGGGATAGAAGCTGTCCTCAAGCCTGGTGGTACGTGCCCTCAGGCTCCTTTATCTGCCTGATGGGAGAGGAGAGAAGGGAGACTGACCTGGGTGGGTGGGGTCTTTGATTATGCATTATGACCATTCAGTGAAATCTTGCTGATGTCCCTTAACTTTGCTGCCCTACCTCCGCACACTTTGACCCCCAAAGTGTGCAACTACCTATTCCCCTTTTTGATGGAGATCTATCAGCAACGCTGCGTTCGCAGAGCTACGGCCATCGTTAAGGACTTTCATCACCCTTCTCACAACCTGTTTTCCCTCCTGCCATTGGGGAAGAGCTATAGGAGCATCTGCTCTAGATCTAGTAGGATGCTGAGCAGCTTTTTCCTACAAGCAGTCAGGATCATAAATGGACCGTGTCCCCTTCCATTTCCACTGACAAGCTCTCCCTCCACACACACGTACACACTCACATCAATACAGAAACAGTTTGATAGTTAGTGACCTGACACGTTGAACTTCATCTTGAGCTGAATAAGCACTTATTAATACATAAACACACTTTAACAGATATGAATATGCGGTGTTGATATGTTTTTAATTTTGTTTTAGAGATGTTTTTATAGACTATTTTAGATATTTATCACTGTTCTTTTTGTTGCATTGATATGAGCTGGTGAGAAACAGTATTTCGTTTTTTTGTGTATGTAAATACTCGGAGAAATGACAATAAAGTAAATCTTAATCTTAATCTCTTAATATCAGTCCTGAATACATTTGGTGGCTAAGCATCGACACACTTCTGCCATGGAGAATTTCAAGAAGCTAACATGTCTGAGGGGTAAGAGATAGGGTAGTGTATATTTTATAAACTCTCATGAAATTCCTTGTTCTATTCTGATCCTCCAGATTGCGTCATTCACCAGCGGAGAAGCCACATCGCTTATTGCAAATGTCGAGTGGTAGCGTGAACATTTCCACAGCCTCCCACAGATTTCAGTAACAGTAACAAACAATGAAATTATAAAAGGACAAGATGTTCAACATGCATTATAGATAATAAGCGAGAGGAAAGGACAATTTTGTAACTATATTCAAATGTCAGGGTTACCAGCAATGTTAAAATTGCAGCCTAATCCCTGCCGTTTACACTTCAAAGTGTCACCTAGGAGAATAAATGCAAATTAATGAGATGAAGAGGCTGTCACATTCTGCTTATATTTGACATCTAATTCTCTTCCCATTTCTCTCTCTCGTGGCGGGCTGCATATTGTGCGAAGATATGTCATCTCAGTGCAATGACAAGCAAGGTCACTATAGGACTGTGGGACCATGGATTGGGAATCATGGAATAAGCCACTCCACTCTTCATAGAAGAATATTATCTGACTGGTGTAACTCCTCTCTGGATGCTCACATCCTCTTCAGTTTGATTCTACCTGATGATTCCCCTGGAAACACTTCCACACAATGGTAGAGGTCAGGGTTAAATGGTTGGGACTTCCTGCACTGGATCTCTGATGGAGTCGCAGTGGGGTACAGTATAGAAACACGCCCTTCAGCCCACTGAGCCTGCCATTAAGCACACATTTTTACGCTTAGAATGTAAGGCCATAAGATATAGGAACAGAATTAGGCCATTCAGCCCATTGAGTCTGCTCTGCTATTCAATCATGGCTCACTTTTTTAAACCCTATTCTCCCACTTTCTCCCCATAACTCTTAACCCCCTCACCAATCAAGAACCTATCAATCTCTGCTTTGAATACACCTGATGACTTGGCTGCCACAGCTCTCTGAAGCAACAAATTCCACAGATTCACCACCCTCTGGCTGAAGGAATTCCTCCTCATCTCGGTCTTAAAGGGACATCCTTTTGTCCTGAGCCTTATCCTATCTGACCCATTTTATTCTCCCCACATTTCCGTCAACTCTCCGCAGATTCTACCACTCACCTACACACTAGGGGCAATTTATAGCTGCCATTAACTCACCAACCACACATTTTTTAGGATGTAAGACCAGAAGGTAGAGGAACAAAATTAGGCCATTCAGCCCACCAGGTCTGCTCTGCCATTCAATCATGGCTCACTTTTTTTAACCCCATTCTCCCACTTTCTCCCCATAACTCTTAAACCCCCTCACCAATCAAGAACCTATCAATCTCTGCCTTGAATACACCCAATGACACTAGGGGCAATTTACAGCTGCCATTAACCCACCGACCACACATTTTTTAGGATGTGGGAGGAAACCAGGAACACACGGAGGGAATCCCAATGGTCGTAAGGGAGGATGTGCAAACTCCACACACACACACACACACACACACACACACACACACACACACACACACACACACACACACACACACACACACACACACACACACACACACACACACACAACATTAGAGGTCAGGATTAAACCCAGCTTGCTGGAGCTGTGAGGCAGCAGCGCTATTAGCTGCACCCTGTGTTAATCTCTCTGGCCTCTTCTGGCCCAAGGGGGAGGGATGCAGGGTAGTGTTTAGGAGGGACATTTTCAGTCTGAGTCAAAAAGCCAGAGACGAAGTTTGTCCTCTACATATAACATATGAGCACACAGAAGCTGCAGAGTGATGTCAGTCAGTGTACTGCAATTGCTTGAGATCACTTGGACAGTCCTTGAATAGTGAAGCAGGAGCACAGCGCTGATTTGGGTGACTGCAGAAGACCTTAAGGTTGGCTTCTCCACTGCTTTGCTTCAATTATCCCCCTTCGCAGTCACTTCTCACTCACCCCCCCAGCCTCTTAATGTCGCTGAGGTCAGGCACCCCTCAGCCAACCCCACCCAATCACAGATCCCTCAAAGTCCACACACCGAGTCCCAATCCTCCGTTGTACTCTGATTGTCTCTCAGATCACACCCCACACATCCCATTCTCTGCCAGACTCTACCCAGTTCCCAATCCTTGCAAACTCTGACCCCAGCAAAATAAAAGAGCTCGTCATTGACTTCATAAAGTGGGGCAGAGTACATGCCCCTGTCTGTATCAATGATATTGCCATGGAGATGATTGAGAGCTTCAAGTTCCTTGGTGTAAATGTAACCAATACCTTGCCCCAGTTCAACCATGTGGATGCAATGGCCAAGAAAGCAGGCTAAGGAAATTCGGCATGTCCCTGATGAACCTCACCAATTTTTATAGATGCCCCATCGTGAGTATCCTATCTAGGTACATCATAGCTTGGGACGGCAACTGCATCGCCCAAGACTGTAAGAAATTGCAGAGAGTTGTGAACACAGCCCAGTCCATCACACAAACCAGCCTCCCCTCCATTGGCTCTGTCAATACTTTCTGCTGCCTCGGGAAAGCAGCCAACATAATCAAGGACCCCTCCCACTCTGTTCATTCTCCCCCCTCCCACTGGGTAGAAGATATAAAAGCTTGAAAACACATACCACCAGGCTCAAGGACAGCTTCTATCCTGCTGTTATAAGACTCTTGAATGGACCTCTTGTACAATAAAGGATGAACCCTTAATCTCTCAGTCTACTTCATCATGGTCCTTGCACCTTATTTGTCTACCTGCACTGCAATTTCTCTGCTACTGTAATGCTATATTCTGCATTGTGTTATCGGTTTTCCTTTCCTACCACTCGTTGCACTTATGTTTGGAATGATCTGTCTGGATGGCATTCAAAACAAAGCTTTTCACTGTATCTCAGTATATGTGATAATAATAAACCAATTACCAATTACCAGACCTTCTCCCAGACATTGCCATCAGGTTTGGATCTTCTCTTCGGCTCTGCTCCCTGATTCCCCACCCTCTGTCAGGCTCCATCCCCAGGTTCTTCATGCTGAGCTTCTACTCCCAAGGTTCTGGTCCTCTCGGACTTTGTTCCCAGATTGGTCCTTCGGGTTCCTGAATGTCTCCAGACTCAGCATCCAGCTTCTCCATCCTCAGACTCGCACACAAGAACAACACAAGGAAATAGGAGCAGGAGTGGACTACCTGGCCCCTCGAGCCTGCCCTGCCATTCTATTTTATCTTGGCTGATCTACCCCAGGCCTTAATGTCTTCTCTGTGCCAAATCCACAGAGCTCTCAACTCCCCAATCTCCCAAAAAAATTACCTACCTCCAGTTTTTCTAATAATCTAGCCTCCACGACATTCTGGCATAGAGCAATCCAGAGATTCACTGCCCTCTGTCGGTGGTAATTTCTATCTCATTTTAAGTAACCTGCCCCTTAGCTTGAAATATGTCCCCTCGTACGAGACTTTCCTGCCAGTGAAACTTCTCAACATACACCAGGTCATGTTCCCTTAGGGTCTCATATGTTTCAGTAAGATCACCCTTTTAAACTCCACAGAATACAAACCTAGTCTGATTAGCCTCCCTTGATACAACAATCCTTTCATCTGAGAATTAACCTGCTCAGTGGACTCCCTTTAGTGCTATGATATCCTTTCTAGGTAAGGGTATTGGTATTGGTATTGGTATTGATATTGGTATTGGTTTATTATTGTAACTTGTACTGAGGTACAGTGAAAAACCTGTCTTGCATACCGTTCGTAAGATCAATTCATTACACAGTGCAGATGCATTGAGTTAGTACAGAGTGCATTGAGGTAGCACAGGTAAAAACAATAACAGAAAACAGAGTAAAGTGTCACAGCTACAGGGAAGTGTATTGCAGGTAGACAATAAGGTGCAAAGTCACAACAAGGTAGATTGTAAGTTCAAGAGTCCATCTCATCGTATAAGGGAACCATTCAATAGTCTTATCACCGTGGGATAAAAGTTATCCCAGGTGTGGACTCACCAACACCCAGTTGTAATAAAACGTACCTATTTCTAAACTCTAACCCCTTTGCAATGAAGACCAATGTACCATTTGCCTTCTAAGTGACTTGCTACACCTGCTTGCTAACTTTCTGAGATTCATGCACTTGAGCACCTAATTGCGTCTGTACTTCAGTCACTTGCAGTCGCTTTCCATTTAGATAATAATTTGCCTTTTTGTTTCTCTCACTGAAGTGCATAACCTCACACTTTCCCACACTAAACTCCACTTGCCAAGTATTTGCCCAATCACTCAATCTTGGAGTATTGTGTTCAGTTCTGGTCACCTCATTATAGGAAGGATGTGGAAGCTTTGGAGAGGGTGCAGAGGAGATTTACCAGGATGTTGCCTGGATTGGAGAGCTTGTCTTATGAGGATAGGTTGAGTGAGCCAGGGCTTTTCTCTTTGGAGCAAAAGACAATGAGAGGTGACTTGATAGAGGTCTACAAGATGATAAGAGGCAGAGATCAAGTGGACAGAGACTTTTTTCCCAGGACAAAAATGGCTAACATGAGGGGACATAATTTTAAGGTGATTGGAGAAAGGTACAAAGGAGATGTCAGAGGTAAGTTTTTCCACACAGAGAGTGGCGGGTGCATGGAATGCACTGCCGGCAGAGGTTGTGGGGGCAGATACATTAGGGACTTCTAAGAGACTCTTGGATAGACACATGAATGATAGAGAAATGGAGGGCTATGTGGGAGTGAAGGGTTAGATAGATATTAGAGCAGGTTAAAATGTCGGTACAACATCGTGGGCTGAAGGGACTGTACTGTGCTGTAATGTTCTATGTTCTGTGTTCTACGATCTATCTATATCCCACTGCAGAGTGACAATATCCACATCGCAACATGTCCTTCCATCTAATTTGTGTCTTTGGCAAACATGGAAGCCTTACACTCTGCCCCTGCTCCAGCTTCTACATATAAACAGTAAATAACTGAGAGTCATGGGGGACTTTAACATCCACATAGATTGGGTGAATCAAGTTGGTTGAGGCGGTCTTGAGGAGGACTTCATAGAATGCATCCGCGATAGCTTTCATGAACAGCATGTTAGTGAACCGACAAGGGAAAATGCTATTTTAGATCTGGTCCTGTGCAACGAGCCAGGTACAATTAACTATCATTTAGTTAGGGATCCTCTTGGAAAGAGTGATCATAGTATAAATGAATTTCTCATACAAATGGAGGGTACAATAGTTCTATCTAAAACCAGTGTATTATGCTGAAACAAGGGAGACTATAATGGGTTGAGGGAGGGGCTGGCTAGTGTAGACTGGGAACACAGGCTTTATGGTGGGACAGTTGAGGAACAGTGGAAGACTTTCAATCGATTTTTCATGGTGCTCAACAAAAGTATGTTCCACTTAAAAGCAAGGACAGTAGGGGTGGGGAGAGCCAGCCTTGTATAACTAAGGAAATAAAAGAAGGCATCAAGGGCAGGCACGGTAGTGTAGCGGTTAGCGTAACAATCTACAGCGCCAGCAACCCGGGCTCAATTCCCGCCGCTGTCTATAAGGAGTTTGTACGTTCTCCCCGTGTCTGCGTGGGTTTCCTCCGGGTGCTCCGGTTTCCTCCCACATTCCAAAGACGTACAGGTTAGGAAGTTGTGGGCATGCTATGTTGGCGCCAGAAACGTGGCGACACATGCAGGCTGCCCCCAGAACACTCTGCGCAAAAAAAAGATGCATTTCACTGTGTGTTTCCATCTACATGTGACTAATAAAGATATCTTAATCCTAAAGTCGCCAAACTGGAAGATTAGGAAAACTTTCAAAAGCAACAAAGAACCAAGAAGCAAACAACAAGGAAAGGGAAGATAGATTATGAAAGTAAACTAGCACATAATATAAAAACAGATAGTAAAAGTTTTTAGAATTATGTAAAGCGGAAAAGGGTGGCTAAAATGAATGTAGGTCCCTTGGAAGATGAGAAGGGGGAATTAATATCAGGTAATATGGAAAATGGCCGAAGCCTTGAACGACTATTTTGTGTCAATCTTCAAGGTGGAGAACACATCACGCTCTTGAGATTTATAAGGTAGCCAGGAAGTAGCTTAAGAAGGGACTTAGGAGAGCTAGAAGGGGACATGAGAAGGCCTTGGCAAGTAGGGTTAAGGAAAACCCTAAGGTATTCTACACATATGTGAGGAACAAGAGGATGACTAGGGTGAGGGTAGGACCACTCGGGGATGACAGGGGGAAAATGTGTCTGGAGGCGAAGGAGGTAGGGAAGGTCCTAAATGAATATTTTGCTTCAGTGTTCACTGAAAGGGACTTAGACAAATGTGATGTTAGTGTAGGACAGGCAAATGTGTTGGAGTACGTCGAGGTTAAGAAAGAAGCAGTCATGGAGTTATTAAAAAGCATCAGGATAGATGTCCCCGGGTCAGACAGGATATACCCCAGGTTACTATGGGAAGTGAGGGAAGAGATTGCTGGAGCATTAACAATGATCTTTCAGTCCTCCCTGGCCACAGGAGTTGCAACAGAGGATTGGAGGATGGCAAACGTTGTTCCATTGTTCAAGAAAGGTAAAAGGGATAATCCTGGGAAGTATAAACCAGTGAGTCTTACATCAGTTGTGGGCAAACTATTGGAGAGGATTCTTAAGGACAGGATTTATGAGCATTTGGAGAAGCTTAGTCTTATTAGGGATAGTCAACATGGCTTTGTGAAGGACAGGTCATGCCTCATGAGCCTAATAGAGTTTTTTGAGGAAGTGACAAGACAAATTCATGAAGGTAGAGTGGTGGATGTGGGTATATGGATTATAGCAAGGCATTTGACAACGTTCCCCATGGTAGGCTCATTCAGAAAGTTATGAGGTATGGGATCCATGGAAAATTGGCTATGTGGATTCAAAATTGGCTTGTCCATAGAAGGCAGAGGGTGGTTGTAGAAGGGGAGTATTCACCCTGGAGGTCAGTGACTCGTGGTCTTCTGCAGGGATCTGTTCTGGGATCCCTGCTCTTTGTGACTTTTATAAATGATTTGGATGAGGAAGTGGAAGGATGGGTAGGTAAGTTTGCAGATGATACAAAGGTTGGTGGTGTAGTTGATAGTGAAGAAGGTTGTCGTAGGTTGCAACGGGATTTAGACGGGATGCAGAGCTGGGTGGAGAAGTGTCAGATGGAGTTCAATCCAGAGAAGTGTGAAGTGATATATTTTGGAAAAACGGACATGAGTACATGGTTAATGGAAGGATTCTTAGCAGTGTGGAGGAACAGAGAGATCTTGGGGTCCAAGTACCTAAAACCGTCAAGGTTGCCGCACAAGTGGATAGGCCGGTTAAGAAGGCTTATGGTGTGCTGGCCTTCATTAGCCGGGGTATTGAGTTCAAGAGCTGAGAGGTAATGTTGCAGCTCTATAAGACCCTGGTTAGACAACACTTGGAATATTGTGTTCAGTTCTGGTCAGCACATTATGGGAAAGATGTAGAAGCTTTGGAGAGGTATATAGGAACAAGTCCAAGACAGTGTGCAGTGAAGCTGGTAAGAAGGACAGACAGGTGAAAAGACAGGATAATTTGCTGAACAATAGAAATACAGCGAAATGGGGAGCAGATACTGGTCTAAATGTACTATATTTAAACGCACACAGCATTAGAAATAAAGTGGATGACCTAGTGGCACAGCTACAGATAAAAAAATGTGACATTGTGGCAATCACCGAGTCATGGCTTAAGGAAGGCTCTGAGTGGGAGCTAAATGTCCAGGGGTACACAGTGTATAGGAAAGATAGGCAGGTAGGCAGAGGGGGTGGTGTGGCCCTGATGGTTAGTAATGTTATAAAATCAATAGAGAGAAGGGTCATAGGGTCAGAAGAAGTGGAATCATTATGGGTAGAGCTAAGAAATGGTAAAGGTAAAAGGACAATAATAGCAGTTATACATAGGCCCCCTAACAGCAGCCGGGATGTGACTATAAGTTACAGTTAGAAATAGAAAAAACATGTCAAAGAGACAACGTCAAGATAATTATGGGGGATTTTAGAAAAATATTGGAAAAATATTTTTGGAAGAATAATCTTTTGAAAAAATATTGGAAAGACATTTTTAATATTATCTCAACTGTACTGAATATTGATTTACAGCCTCACCCTATTACTGCAATATTTGGATTACCAAGGATAGAGTCTGGCCATTTATCTGCCTCCGCTTACCGTATGATTGCCTTTTGTCACATTAATGGCCAAATGATCCATTTTGCTTAAATGGAAGGATCCAATACCCCCTACTAGTTTTCAATGGTTCTCTCAAACTATATCATGTTTAAACTTGGAAAAAATTAGGAGTGGTACTGTTGATCCTTCGCTTAAATTTGAAGATATTTGGAGTCCATTTATTCAATACTTTCATATGATATAGATCCCTTTTCAATAACTTTTCAATTTAGAGGAACGGAGTTGACGACATAATATTGCTCTGCTTCTATTGAGAAATTTCAGTCCAGTTTTTTTTTCTTTTTTATTGTCTTTTTTTTTGAAATTTTCCTTTTAGTTTGGTTTGTTATATTATTTACAATTTTTTATTGATTTGGGGATTTTTTTTCTTTTTTTTATATACACAATAAATCTTTTTCTTTCCTTTCTTTTACATTATATTCATCTACTAAGAGATTGTGAGAGCTAAAGATTTGTTTTATATTTTATTATTCTTTATGATTATCTATGCCATGATTGTTGTCTTGATCTCTTTGTATTACATGTACAATCATTGATGTTATATATTAATCTGTATTAATTTGGAAACTAATAAAAAGATTGAAAAAGAAAAAAAAATAGAAAAAACATGTCAGAGAGACAACGTCAAGATAATTGTGGGGGATTTTAGCATAAAGGTAGATTGGGAAAGCCAGGAAGGCAGTGGATCTCAGGAGAGCGAGTTTGTGGAAGGTCTACGGGATGGCTTTTTGGAGCAACTTGTTGATGAGCCCACCAGGGTATCGGCTGTTTTGGATTGGGTGCTGTGTAACGAACTGGAGGTGATTAGGGAACTAAAGGTAAAAGAACCATTAGGAACTAGTAATCACAATATGATTGAGTTCAGTTTCACATTTGAAAAGGAGAAGCTGATATCAGATGTGTCAATATTTCAGTGGAACAAAAGAAATTACGGTGGCATAAGAGAGGAACTGGCCCAAATTGATTGGAAAAGTAAGCTAGTTGGAGGGACGACAGAGCAGAAATGGATGGAATTTCTACAAGAAATAAGGAAAATGCAAGATAGGTATATTCCAAGAAAAAAGGTTATGAATGGAAAAATGGCACAAATGTGGATAACGAAAGAGGTTAAGGCTAAAATAAAAGCAAAAGGGAGGGCATACAAGGAAGCAAAAATTAGTGGGAAAACAGAAGACTGGGAAACTTTTAAAAACTTACAGAAAGAAACTAAGAAGGTCATTGAGAAAGATAAGATGAATTACGAGAGGGAGTTGGCAGATAACATTGAAAAAGATACTGAGATTTTTTAAATATATGAAGAGTGAAAGAGAGACACGGATTGATATAGGACCAATTGAAAACTGTGCGGGAGAGGTTATAATGGATAACAAAGAGATGTCATCGGTCTTCACTGTGGAGGAAATCAGCAATATACCGGATCGTCAGGGGTCTCAAGGGATAGAACTGAGTTCAGTCAAGATTACTAGAGAGAAGGTGCGAGGGAAGCTAAATGGACTAAAGAAAGATAAGTCTCCCGGACCAGATGAAGTGCACCCTTGGGTTCTGAAGGAGGTGGCTTTAGAGATAGCGGAGGCATTGGTGATAATTTTCCAGGAATCAATAGACTCCGGCATGGTTCCGGAGAACTGGAGGGTCACAAATGTAGTTCCGCTGTATAAGGAAGGTGGGAGGCAGCATAAAGGAAATTATAGACCTATTAGTCTGACATTGGTGGTGGGAAAGTTATTGGAATCGATCCTCAAGGATGAGGTTATGGAATACCTAGAGGTGCAAGGCAAGATAGGTCCAAGCCAGCATGGTTTCGTGAAGGGAAGATCCTGCCTGACCAATCTATTGGAGTTTTTTTGAGGAAATCTCAGGTAGGGTGGATAAGGGAGAGGCTATGGATGTTGTGTATTTAGGCTTTCAAAAGGCCTTCGACAAGGTGCTGCACAAGAGACTGATTAATAAGATGAGAAGTCATGTAATTACAGGTAGGATATTAGATTGGGTGGAACATTGGCTGGTTGGCAGAAAGCAAAGGGTGGAAATAAAGGGATCCTGTTCCGGTTGGCTACTGGTTACTAGTGGTGTTCCGCAGGGGTCGGTGTTGGGGCTGCTTCTTTTTACTTTGTACATTAATGATTTGGATTATGGAGTAAATGGTTTTGTGGCTAAGTTTGCAGATGACACCAAGATAGGTGCAGGAGTAGGGAGTATTGAAGAAACAGGAAGGTTACAGAGAGACTTAGATAGTTTCGGAGAATGGGCAAAGAAATGGCAGATGAGATTCAATGTTGAGAAATGTGCCATTGTACACTTTGGAAAAAGAAACAAACGGGCAGATTATTGTCTAGATGGGGAGAAAATTCCAAGTACAGAAGTGCAAGGGGACTTGGGGGTACTCGTGCAGGATACCCTAAAGATTAACCACCAGGTTGGATCGGTGGTAAAGAAAGCGAATGCTATGTTGGCATTCATTTCGTGAGGTATAATGTCTGAAAGTAAAGAAGTGTTGATGAAGCTCTATGGGGCACTGGTGAGGCCTCATTTGGAGTACTGTGTGCAGTTTCGGGCCTCTTATCTTAGGAAGGATGTACTGATGTTGGAGAGGGTTCAGAGAAGATTTATGAGGATGATTCCCAGAATGAAAGGGCTTACTTATAATGAGCGTTTGTCTGCTCTTGGACTGTGCTCACTGGAGCACAGAAGAATGAGAGGGGACCTCATAGAGATATTTAGAATGTTGAAAGGACTGGACAGAGTAGATGTGGTTAAGCTGTTTTCCCTAGTGGGTGAGTCCAGGACTTGAGGGCACAATCTTAGAATTAGAGGGTCCGGTTTAAAACAGAAATGAGGGGAAATTTCTTTAGCCAGTGGGTAGTGAAATTATGGAATTCTTTGCCACACACAGCTGTGGAGGCCCAATCATTGGGGGCCTTTAAGGAGGAGATTGATAGGTATCTAATTAGTCAAGGAATCAAAGGATATGGGGATAAGGCCGGAAATTGGGGCTAGATAGAAATAGTTTTAGTTTAGCTCATGGAGCAGACTCGATGGGCCAAATGGCCTACTCCTGCTCCTGTGTTTTGTCATCTTGTGAGAGGGTGCAGAGGAGATTTTCAAGGATGCTACCTGGAGAGCATGTCTTATGAGGAGAGGTTGAGCAAGTTAGGGCTTTTCTCTTTGGAGCAACGGAGGATGAGAGGAGACTTGATAGAGGTATTATAAGATTATGAGGTGCATAGGCAGCGTGGACAGCCATCACCTTTTCCCGGGGTTGCAATGGCCAATACCAGAGGTCACCCGTTTAAGGTGTGTAGAGGAACATTCAGGGAGATGTCAGAGGTAGGTTTTTCACGCAGGGAGTTGTGGGTGCCAGGAATGCACTGCCGGGAGTGGTGGTAGGGGCTGATACAATAGGGTGATTTAAGAGACTATTACATAGGCACATGGACGAAAGGAAAATAGAGGATTATGGGAGGTGAAGTAGAGAGGGGGATAGATTGAATGGGGATAAGATTTATATAGGTCGGCACAACATCGTGGACCAAAGGCCCTGTACTGTGCTGTACTGTTCTATGTTCTAAATGTGGATGGCAGATTTAAGATCCCATTTTAATCAACCATTACCTTGTTTGAGTCAAGTTAACTATGACTATTGTGCCTTCGGGGTACAAGGGAGAAACATTCAGAATAATTTTGATTAATCCCCAGTTATTATGACTAATGTGTGTATGTCTGGATCTCATTATTGAATGAGTATTCAAGTCATCGAATGCACAAAGTTTTGGACTGCTAGGTTGGCCTTTGCCTATCCCCATCCTCCACCAATTGATACTCCTTCACATCCATAATACCAACAGGTTCTCTGTCCAACACCAAGATCAGGACAAGCTAGTTTCCTCCAGCCAACAACAAGAGCCAATATAAGCCTCTGTACGTATCAGCGTGGTTCAAGTTACTGGATTAGTATCCAGATTCTGGGACTGCTGATCTGGAGATGTGAGTTCAATTCCCAGCACGGCAGCTGTGGCAACCAAATTGAATAATTAAATAATTCTGAGATTAAAAACTCATTGCAGTAATGGCAATCATGAAACAGATTGTTGTAAAAGCCCAATTAGTTCACTAATGAGCTTTGGGAAGGAAATCTGCTACCCTTATCTGGTGTGGCCAAGTGGTAATTTTAGGCTTGCAATGATGTGGTTGAATCTTAACCAGAACATAAACTTTGGTCCAGGGATACCCTGTCAACTGCATGAGCATAGCAAGAGTATTGAAATGTCCCACAAAGCTGGAAAGTTGTCCAACAACAATAATTTTGACCCTAAGGTCCCACAAGTTAGGTGGTCTAACATCTATCACTAGTAAAATCCTGGAATCCATTATGGGGCAAGTAATAGTTGAGCATTTAGAAAATTGTAAGACAATCAGGCAGAGTCAGTATGGTTTTATGAAAGTTAAATTGTGTTTGACAATTTTCGTAGAATTCTTTGAGGACATAAGAAATGAAAAGGAATAAAGCATAAAAAAAGGTGGGCTAAAAAGTGAAACAAAGGTGGGTAAAGTGAAATCAGTAAATGGGGTGTATTTGAATTTCCAAAAGGCGTTTGACAAGGTGACACATAAAAGATTACTGCACAAGGGCATTGGGGAATAGCTCATTGACAGAAGGCTCATGATATATGAGTCATTTTGGATTGGCAACAAGTAACTAGTGAGCGATGATAGGCCTGGATAGAGTGGACGTGGAGAGGATGTTTCCATTAGTAAGAGAGTCTAGGATCCGAGGGCACAGCCTCAGAATAAAGGGACATCCCTTGAGAACTGAAATGAGGAGGAATTTCTTCAGCCAGAGGGTGGTGAATCTGTGGAATTCGTTGCCACAGGGGGCTGTGGAGGCCAAGTGTTTGGGTGTATTGAAGGCAGAGATTGATAGGTTCTTGGTTGGTAAGAGGGTTAAGAATTACTGGGAGAAGGCGGGAGAATGGGGTTGGAAATAAAAACAGCCATGATTGAATTGCAGAGCAGACTCAATGGGCCAAATAGCTGCCATATCTTATGGTCTTATGGTCTAAAGATGGCATCTCAAGTATTGATAATCCATATTAATGACGGTGGAAGGGAGTGAGTGTACTGTGGTCAAACGTATGGGTGATGCAAAGGAAGGTGCATTAGCAAATTGTGAAGATACAAAGAGCCTGCAGAGGGATATGGATAGGTAAAGTGATAGGCCAAGAAATTGGCAAATGGCATATCATGTGCGAAAATGTAAGCTTATTCAGTTTGGAAGAAGGAATGAAAAAGCAATCTATTACATAAATGGAGCAAGATCACAAACTGTTACTATACAAAGGGGTTTGGGTACATGAGACACAAGGAGTTAGTATGCAGGTATAGCAAGTAATTAGAAAGTCTAATGGGATGTTGGACTTTATAAAAGGAGGGAAGTTTTAGAACATAGAACAGTACAGCACAGAACAGGCACTTTGGCCCATAATGTTGTGCTGACATAGCTATTCCCTCCTACCTACAGAATCCCCATATCCCTCCATTTTCCTCTCATTCATGTGCCCATCCAAGCCCCTCTTAAAAGCCCCCAATGAATTTGCCTCCACCACCCTATCACGCAACATATTCTAGGCATCCACCACTCTCTCAGTAAAAAAACGTACCCCTCACGTCTGTTCTGAACCTACCCCCTCTCACCTTAAATGCATGCCCTCTGGTATTGGATCACTCAATAATGGGAAAAGGATATTGCTTGTCCACCCTATCTATGCCCCTCATAACTTTATCCACTTCCAACAGATCACCCCTCAGCCTCCGCCGCTCCAGAGAAAAGAGCCCAAGTTTGTCCAGCCTCTCCTGATAGCACATGCCCTCTAATCCAGGCAGCATCCCAGTAAACCTCGTCTGCACCCTCTCTAAAAGCCTCAACATCCTTCCTGTAATGTGACCGGAATTGTACACAATACTCTAAATGCAGCCTAACCAGAGTTCTACAGAGATATACCAGAACCTCTTGACTCCTGTTTTGATGCACAATCACAGGGCATTAGCGAGTCTGCACCTGGGGTACTGTGTACAGTTTTGTAAGGGATATTCCTGCATTGGAGACATGGCAGGGAAGTCTCACTAAGCAGATTCTTGGAATGAACAGACTGACATACGAAGAAAGGTGGAGCAGGTTGGGCCTATACTCATTGCAAAATGGAAAAAAGTGAGGTAACTTTATTGGAACATATAAAATTCTAAGGGCAATTAACAACGCAGAAGCTGAGAGGAGACACAAGAGACTACAGATGCTGGAATCCGGAGCAACAAAACAATCTGCTGGAGGAACTGTCACGAACCAGCAACAAAAGAAACACACTGAGCATGATTCAGTGTTAAAAACTATTTTATTAATCACTACTTATGACCATACATAAAATAAAAGTAAAAATGTTAGTATGTTAGAATTCAAAAATGTTAAACCTTGAACGTTAACCCCAAAAACTAAACTCTTCGTGTGTGTGTGGCAAAGTCCCAAACTCCAAGTTCCGGAATGGTTCTTAAAGTTCAGTTCCACAAGCCATAAGGTGAAACATGAGCAAACGCTTCTTCAACAACCACCGTTGTCTGAAAATAAGATGTATACATAGGGAAACATAGAGAGAGTAAATACGAAATCCAAATGTTCCACGATGGAACCCAGACAACACTTCAGTGTTTACTTGGTAGTGACTTCCTCACCCCGAAAAGCATCCGAATCGTGGTCGTCCACACACAAATACCTGTTTCCTTCTACAGGTCAGCAACAAAGTGAACTCCACCGGATTACTTCCAATTTCCATACATGGATTTCTATGGCAAACACAGTTACTGTTTCTCATCCATTGATAGAGACACTAGCAGGCTGGTGTCTCTCCTCCCTTCTCTCTCTCTCTCTTTCTTCTTCTTCTGGACTTCTTCAACAACGTCATTACGTCCTTTATCTTCTATTGACGTAAACACGCCACACACACCACACACACACACACACACACACACACACACACACACACACACACACACCACACACACACACACACCACACACACACACAGTCTCTCTATCTTAAAGGGACATTCACTGAGTCCGTAACAGAACTCATCAGGTCGAACAACATCTTGTGGAAGGAAAGGAAATGTTGACGTTTCAGGTCGAGATGCAGAGTTCCTCAGCCGATTGTTTGTTGGATGTTTGAGAGGATTTTCTCTGAGTGTGGAATATCTAGAACTGAGCCTATAGTTTCAAATACTGGAGTGGGCCATTGAAGATGGAGATGAGAATTGTTCTCTGAGAGGGATGTGACTCTTTGGAATTTTGTCCCCAAGAGAACTGGAGAGGTGGAGTCATTGAATATATTCAAGGCACAGATTGACAGAAGTTTGAACAACAAGGGAGTCAAAGGGTACGGAGAGAGAGCAGGAAAGAGGTGATGTCACCACGATTGGATCAGCCATGATCGTATTGAATGGTGGAACAGGCTCGAGGGGACTGACTAACCTACTCTGGCTTTATTTCTTATGCTCCTTCTGTTTCACATGCATGGTGCATACATTCCCTGCATCTGAGGTGCTCAAAATATTCATTAAATTAATTAATTAACAGATAAAATACTCAAACTGTTAATTCCCCCAGTGCTTTACTTACCTCAGCAGATCTTTTTCGTAATTTCCTAGGCTCAAGGACAGCTTCTACCCCACTGTTATCAGACTCTTGAACTGAACTCTCAAATGCTAAAAGGTGAACTCTTGATCTCCCAGTCTACCTCTTCGTGGCCCTGGCACTTTATTTGTCTACCTGCACTGCACTTTCTCTGTAACTGTGTTCTGTTTCTCTTTTTACTACCTTGATGTACTTATGTATGCAATGATCTGTCTGGATGGCACACAAACAAAAGCTTTTCACTGTATCTCAGTGCATGTGACAATAATAAATCAATACCAGCTCTTTGTTGAACCAAATGTCCCCTGTTGCCAGGGTGGCAATCTCTGTCCCTAGGCCTCTAGTCTCCAATAACTGGAGCTCTGTCCCTGAGCTTCTGTTCCCCACTACCAGGAGCTCTGTCCCTGGGCCAATGGTCCCAACGACCAGAGCTCTGTCCCTGGGCCTCTAGTCTCCACTTGCCAGAGTTCTGTCCCTGGGCCTCTTGAGCCCACTCAATGGAGCCCTGTCTCTGGGCTTCTGATCCCCACTACTTGGAGCTCCGTCCCTGGGCCAATAGTCCCCACTACCAGGAGCTCTGTCTCTGGGCTTCTGATCCCCAGTTTGCATATCTTTCCCCTGACTCTGGTCTCCATTCGCCATAACTCTGCTCCTGGGCCTCTGATCCCAGTCACGGAGCTTTGCCTTGAACCTTCTCCTTATACTTAATTTGACAGGCCTCTTACTGCCCTGTTACCACTCCTAAATGCAGAGGACTAGCGAGTCGTTACACTTTCCCGACTTGGAAATATATCGCCAGTCCATCACCCTTGCTGGTTTTAAAATTCAGGAAGGACCGTCCCCAACAGCACCAGGTGAACACCTTCACCAGAAGGACTGCAGCGCTTCACAAAGGCAGCTCAACACCACTTTCCCAAGGGCATTAAGTAATGGCTAATAAATGAAGGCCTTGCCAGCAATGTCTGGATCCTGAAAATGAATTGAAAGTGTGTGCTGTCTGATGTTACCCCATCATGTCAATGCTGCCAGTTTGCTCAGATGACACCAGACCTCATCTCCTTCGTCTTGTACCTTGTTTTGGTTCAAATGTCATCTTGCTCTGAAGCCTTTGCCTGAGGGACTCTCTGTGACAAGCAATTGCTTTCCCACTGAAGACATTTCTCCCATGCCATCTTGACGATGTGAAGCTGTTGTCACTGATTCACCAACCAGAGAAAATTGCAATAGTGGAAGGCTCTCATACTTGAGGGAACTTTCAACTCTCTCTGCTCCAGAATTTCAGCCACAGTTTCCTCCACACAGTATCATTAACACATTGTGTTTATATCGTGGCCTTGGCATATATCACAACTATATCACAGGGTCCTGACAAAGGGAAAAGAGGAAAGTAGTTGAGGAAAAGGGGCTGAACTATTCAACAATATGGCAATTAATGGAATATTTAAACACTACACAGAGTACAGCACAGGAACTGGCCCTGCAGCCCACTATGTCTGTGCTGAACACGATGCCGAATTAAACTAAATCTCTTCTGCCTGTCCATGATCCATATCCCTCCATTCCCTGCATATTAATGTGTCTATCTAACAGCTTCTTAAATTCCTCTATCGTATCTGCTTCCACCACCACCCCTGGCAGCTTGTTCCAGGCACCCACCACTCTCTGTGTAAAAGACTTACCCCTGACATAACCCCCTTATATCTTCCTCCAATCACCTTGAAATTATGTCCCCTCAAAATTATGTCTTCTAGGAGAGACTGAATAAGTTGGGTTTATTTCCCTTAAAGTGGAGGAGGCTCAGCAGTGATCCTATAGAGGTATAGGAAATTATGAGGGGCAATGGATACAGTTGATAGTAGAAATCTTTTTCCCATGGTGGGGGTGTCTAGGACAAGTGGGCATAGATTTAAGGTGAGAGGTTGGAGGTTTAGAGAGAATCTGAAGGGAGTTTTTCCACACCGAGAGTGGTTGGGATCTGGAATGCACTGTCTGAGGAGGTGCCGGAGGCAGGTACTTTCACGGTATTCAAGAAACACCGAGACAAGTACTTGAATCAGCAAGGTAAAGGAGGCTTCAGTCCTAATGCAGGTGGATGGGATTCATGTAGATAGGTACTATAGATAGCATGGATATGATGGGCCGAAAGGCCTGTTTTTGTGCTGCATGCACTCTGACTCCATGAAATGCAATTTGGGAACTGAATCCCTCCATCCACTGTGACCCCAAGCCTCCAATTACCTCTCATTTACTTTTTGTGATATTGATTGATGACTTGGATGAGGGGGTAGAAGGGTGGGTTAGCAAGTTTGCAGATGACACAAAGATCGGTGGTGTTTTGGATAGTGTGGAAGACTGTCGAAGCTTACAGAGGGATCTTGATAGGATGCAGAGCTGGGCTGAGAAGCGGCAGATGGAGTTCAATCCAGAGGAGTGTGAGGTGGTACACTTTGGAAGGACAAACTCCAAGGCAGAGTACAAGATAAATGGCAGGATTCTGGGCAGTGTAGAGGAGCAGAGGGATCTGGGGGTTCATATCCACAGATCACTGAAATTTGCCTCACAGGTGGATAGGGTATTTAAGAAAGCTTATGGGATGTTAGCTTTCATAAGTCGTGGGATCGAGTTTAAGAGCCGTGAAGTAATGATGCAGCTTTACAAAACTCTGGTTAGACCACACTTAGAGTACTGTGTCCAGTTCTGGTTGCCTCATTATAGGAAGGATGTGGAGGCATTGGAAAGAGTGCAGAGGAGATTTACCAGGATGCTGCCTGCATTAGAGAGTATGGATTACGAGGAGAGACTAAAGGAGCTAGGGCTTTACTCACTGGAGAGAAGGAGGATGAGAGGAGACATGATAGAGGTGTACAAAATATCAAGAGGAATAGATAGAGTGGACAGCCAGCGCTTCTTTCCCAGGGCACCAATGCTCAATACAAGAGGGCATAGCTTTAAGGTAATGGGTGGGAAGTTCAAGGGAGAGGTCAGAGGGAGGGTTTTCACCCAGAGAGTAGTCAGTGCTTGGAATGCGCTGCCTGGGGTGGTGGTGGAGGCTGATACGTTGGTCAAGTTCAAGAGATTGTTAGATAAGCATATGGAGGAATTTAAAATAGAGGGATATGTGGGAGGAAGGGGTTAGATAGTCTTAGGTGTGGTTTGAAGGTCGGCACAACATGGTGGGCCGAAGGGCCTGTATTGTGCTGTATTGTTCTATGGTTCTATGGTTCCATCTCACTCTTGCTCTGCCTTCTCTCCTCAGCCTACTGGATTGTTGCAGTGTAGCCCAATACAAGCCCCAGGATTGACATCGCACCTTCTGACTGGACCTTCCTACAGTCTTCTGGACTCAACTGAGTTCACCAACTTCAGATAACCAACCAGTCTGGATTTCCAGCAATGCTTACACATTCAGATGACCTTTCTCCATTTTTCATCTCTTCTAGGATTTTGTTACTTTGTAAAATCACCCTTTTTGCAATTTAATCTCTCTCGCCTACCACCCTGTTACACACCCACCTCTTTGTTCTCTCCTTCTCCCTTCTCTGCATCTTAGAAACTGTTTATTTCGATCATCTCTCGGTTTTGACCAAAAACCTGAAGCATTCTTTCTTTCTTGCTCCATCCCTCCCCTTCTCTCTCTCCCTCTTTCTTCTCTGTCTCTCTGTCTCCCCGTCTCTGTCTTTCTTTCTCTCTCCCTCTCTATCTAAGATAAGATCAGATATCTTTATTAGCCACATGTACATCAAAACACACAGTGAAATGCACTTTTTGCGTAGAGTGTTCTGGGGGCAGCCCGCAAGTGTCGCCACACTTCCGGCGCCAACATAGCATGCCCACAACTTCCTAACCCATACGTCTTTGGAATGTGGGAGGAAACTGGATCACCCGGAGGAAACCCACGCAGATACAGGGAGAATGTACAAACTCCTTACAGACAGTGGCAGGAATTGAACCCGGGTCGCTGGCGCTGTAATAGCGTTAAGCTAACCGCTACACTACCGTGCCTGCCCACCTACAATACCCTGCCTGCCCACTCTATATCTCTATCCACAAAATTCTGCATGACAGATAAGCATTTCCAGAATCTGATGATTTTATTTCAAAATTCCATCTTCCGACAGTAGCAGGGAAGGAATCCTTCACAATTGATTCTACACTGCCCCTCTGAAATGGCCTCACAGGCAATGCATTTCTTGCCGCCACCTTCTCAAGGGTATTTGTGGAAGGACAATAAATGCCAAACTTTTCAATGCAGCCTGCATACTACATTGATAAAAACAACTGAAACACTAATGCATTTCAATTTGTGCTGACTTTTAAAATGTGTGCATGATGCCTTTTCAGAAAGATAATATCCTTTCAAATTATAGTTTTATTACACACCTCCAACTATTTACATCTGGACACTGTGCAGTGACATAGGTGACTGGTGCATTTGGCCTGTTCAATTGTTTTTCCCGCTTAATTGTGTGGTGACCTGGACTAATTTTCTCCTCTGCTCTTGTTGTCATAGCTACCTGAGTCAAAACTCCAGGATTTTAATAATTTATCATCAGGCTAATCTCTGTCTGAGGAACATCACAAATAAGGAGGATCCTCCCTCAGACTCCTGGTGAGTCCAGGAAATGTCAGGCTGTTCTGGTTGACCAGATCTCTCATCACACATTTTCCATGAGGAAACTAGGCTGTTCAGCTCTGAGAAGTTACTCTGTGAATTGCAGTTTTAACCAGACAACACATTGAGAATCAAGAGAAACAAAGGATTGCAGATGCTGGAATCTAGATGAGAAACATAATGACACAGGAGGAACTCAGCAGGCCAGGCAGCATCCATGGAGAAAAGCAGGCAGTCAAATTTTCGGGTCAGGACCCTTCCTCAGGACTGAAGATAGGAACTGCAGAGAGTTGCGGACACAGCCCAGCGCATTACAGACACCAGCCTCCCCTCCTTGGACTCTGTCTTTACCTCTCGTTGTCTTGGTGAAGCAGCCAGCGTAATCAAAGACCCCACCCACCCGGGACATTCTCTCTTCTCTCCTCTTCCATTGGGTAGAAGATACAGGAGCCTGAGGGCACGTACCACCAGACTTAAGGACAGCTTCTACCCCACTGTGATAAGACTATTGAACGGTTCCCTTATACAATGAGATGGACTCTGACCTCACGATCTACCTTGTTGTGACCTCTCACCTTATTGCACTGCACTTTTTCTGTAGCTGTGACGCTTTAATCTATACTGTTATTGTTTTTACCTGTACCACATCAATGCACTCTGTACTGACTCAATGTAACTGCACTTTGTAATGAATTGACCTGTACGATCGGTTTGTAAGACAAGTTTTTCATTGTACCTCAGTACAAGTGATAATAATAAACCAACACCAATACCAAAAGGGGAAGCCCAATATATAAGAGGGAAAAGCAGAGCAGTGATAGGTGGACAAAAGGGGGAGGCAGGGTAGGCACAAGGTGGTTGAGAATCAATTCTGAATGCAAGTTACAAATATTGTAATCCACTATTTTTGGTCTCTTTAACCATTAAAATGAACCTGCAGAATCAGAATCAGGTTTATTATCATTGACTTACATGACGTGAAATTTGTTGTTTTGTGACAACAATACAATGCAAATGCAATATTCTGCATTTACTTTTGATGGTTATTACTGCATGCCTTTAAGATCAATTCCAGAAAAATGGCATCAAGGGAGAAAGTGTGAAAAATGTATTTATCAGGATGCAGATACATCTGTTGAGAAAGATCAAACAGATGGAGTCCTTTTGCTTCAGGGGAGACCTGATCGAATCTGGTTGAATCCACATAGAAGAATGCAAACTGAAACAGAAAATGCGTGAAATACTTGGCAGATCAAACAGCATCTGTGGAGAAAGATAAACGGAGACCTTCATCAGAACTGTTACCAAAAGCAAGAATTTTATTTAGCAGATTTAACACTGTAAAACATTCCCAGTGTTTTAAGTTGCAGTGCGTTGGGGAGGAGATGGATATGATTAAGGGGATTTCTCTAATAGGATGATGCCAGTGTTGCCTTGGTTATCCCGATGCTTCCTGGAGTTTACCTGTTCTCCTGGGTGGAGCCAATTCGTGAAAAGTGGAATTTTAGTTGGAATCCATGTGGATGAATTGGAGCTGGAGACATTTACTGTGGAAGTAACTTTTGGTCAACACCTTATTGAAGACAAGAAAGGAGGGAGGGTGGACATAGTGGAAGTCCTTTCAATGAGAGGAGCAGAGTTTGTTCAACATTAGCATTCCTGCAGTGAAGTAGCCATGAATTCAACAGCAATTAAAAATTTAAAAAAACTGCAGATGTTGGAAATCTGAAATAAAAACAGAAAATGCTGGAAGTCCTCATCAGGTCCGTGGAGAGAGACACAATGCCCATGTGTCCGTCGTCCCCCTCCTCAGCTGGTTCCCCTACTGCCTCCCAACCCATGCCTCACCCCTCCCTCCAGGATCGGGGGTGAGTTGGCCAAGATGCGGAGAGAACCAGTAGTACCAGTCAGGGGACACAAGAAATTCTGCAGATGCTGGAATCTGGAGCAATACGCAAAAAGTGCTGGAGGAACTCAGCAGGTCAGGCAGCATCCGTGGAGGGAAATAAACTTGAAGAGTCTTCATCATGAAGGGTCTCGGCCCGAAACGTCAACTGTTTATTTCCCTCCATGGATGCTGCCTGACCTGCTGAGTTCCTCCAGCACTTTTTGTGTATAGTACCAGTCAGGATACTTTCAACAGTTCAAGTTTGTTAGAGTATTGGTTTCATGTCAAACCTCTTTCAGCTTCTAACATTACTCTCATGACTATGCTCCATTTTATTGCATGGATAGTATTTTCAAAGTGACGGTTAGGAATAAAGGTAATTACTATTAATAAAGAATATGCCTGTGATGTCATTACATACTTTTACGTGAGGTTGAGAGATACAGTGATCATAATGTAGGGGCTATTGCTATTTACCCCTCCCCTCCTCTCTACCCCTCAAATCTTGAGCTCCCTATTTACTCACAAGCATCCAGGGAGTCCATCCACTGCTGATGCTTCTGGTGACCAGCTGCAGTACTGCCATAACTTTTAAGGTAAAAACCTTGTTAGCCATTATAAACTCCAGTGACAGCTTCACTTTGATCTGACACTGGCCTCTGCCCTGGCCTGAGGAAACAGTTCAGTCTGAAGTCATCCAGCAAACCACCACCCTCCTTTTGCCTATCTGCTATCTGTTTCAGGACAGCAATACAATTTCACTATGCCACATTGAATTATATTCTAGATGGATAAACATCATTTCAGTCGCTACAATGGGGTTTTACATTTCATTTAGGGAAAAAGTATTGATGGGATTAATAGGTCTAAAATCACACACTCCAAGACTTCTTCACCCCTTCTCCCCTTTGTGAAGAATTATTGACTTTATTCTGTTTAATTGTTACAACCTAAATTGACCGGACTATTGCTATTTGATAAAATATCATTCTACAATCCAACCGGTCCAGTTTCAACTGGAGTAGCTTTGTTTGTTTTGTTGAAGTGCTTGTTGCAATAGCTTTTAACACGATAGCCGTTAACTACTTAGCATTTCCAAAGGCTTTCGGGATATCAGCAGACCAAGTTGTTGTCTTGTGAAGGTCACAGGCTTTTAGACCAACAAAAAGCACAGGGAGCCAGAACAGGAGACAGTTAAGCCATTTGCTTCCTCCAGATACTTTGGTTTCCTCCCACATCCCAAAGATCTGCAGGTTGATAGTAAATTGGTCGCTGTAAATTGTCCCTTGTGTAAAGGTGCGTGGTAGAATCTGGGGTGATGGGAATGTAGGGTGAATAAGAAAAATAAGGTTTGATGTAGGAATTAGCATAAATGGGTTTTTGATGGTCGGTGTGGACTCAGTGGGTCAATGCGCTTATTTCTGTGCTGGACACCTTTATGATTCAATGTTTTTCTGTCTGTCTGTCTGTCTGTCTGTCTGTCTCTCTCTCCTTTCTCTGTCTCTCTCTCTGCCTATCTTTCTCTCTGTCTCTCTCTCCATCTCCCTTCTCTCTTTGTTTCTGTCTCTCTGTCTCTCTCTCTCCCTCCCTTCTCTCTGTTTCTCTCTCTCTCTCTGCCTATCTTTCTCTCTGTCTCTCTCTCCCTCCCTTCTCTCTGTCTATCTCTCTCTCTCTGTCTGTCTGTCTCTTTCTCTCTCTCACACACACTTTGCACGTTCATAGAACTCATGGTTCTCCCATGGCATGCTGGGATATTGAACTTTGGTCACTTTCTCAGTATGTGGCTCATAAACTGACTTATTATGCAGCCACCCATTAATGTGGACATGGTTCTTGCTGCAGATAAGGCTGTAGGAGCTGCCTTCAAGAACCTCTGCAGTCCATGTGGTGAAGCTACTCCCCAGTGCTATTGGGAAAGGAGATCCTGGATTTTGACCAGCATCAAAGAAGGAATGGTGTATATTTCTAAGTCAGGCTGATACGTGACCTACAAGGGAACTTCAAGTGCTGATATTCTGATCTACCTTCTGTTCTTAGCTGGAGGAACTCAGCAGGTCAGGCAGCATCTATGGAGGGAAATGGACAGTTGACGTTTTGGACTGATCCAGATGAAGGGTCCCTACATGAAATGTTGACTATCCATTTCCCTCCATAGATGCTGCCTGACCTGCTGAGTTCCTCCAGCATTTTGTGTGTTGCTCCAGATTTCCAGCATCTGTAGTCTCCTCCTATACTTGCCATTTCAAAAATTAACTTGATTCATAATAAAAAAATATACAAAAGAAGATTCAGGGCAAAAACTCTTTACATTCTTACTGTTGTGCAGTCTATGTATTCAGTGTTGCTGGTTCGATAAATAATAACACTTGTGCATCATATTTTTGTGCATAGCACCGTTGCCAGAACATTGAATTCTGGTAGCCACCCCACCTCTGTCCCTTTCCTCTTTTCTCTCTTCTCCTGATCCATCTGGCCCCCATCACCCACTGGTTCCCTTCCCCACCTCCTTCCATTTATTCCTTGCTCCACCGTCCTGTCCTATCAGATTCCATCATCCCCCTGTGACTTCCACCTATCACCTCCCAGCTTCCGACATCATTCCCCTTCTCCCTGCTCCCCCATCTGCCTATCACCTCCCCCCTGCTCATCTGGATCCACCTATCACCTGCCAGCTCTTGCTCCACCCCTGCCACCTTTTTATACCGGCTATCTCCCTTCTATCTTTCAGTCCAGATGAAGGTCCTTGACTTGAAACATCGACTGTCCATTTCCCTCCATAGATGCTGCCTGACCTGCTGAGTTTCTTCAGCACTTTATCTGTTGCTGCAGAAAAATCTTGCTGCATTGTTCAGGGAGGTCATACAGCACCTAAATGGACCCTTCAGCCTACTGTCCGCAACAACCATCAACCACCCAATTGTTCCAATCCTACATTAATCCTTTCTTTCATTGTCCCCACATTCTCATCAACGTCTTCCAAGATTCTACCCACACCTACACACCAGGGATAATTTACCAGCAGCCAATTAGATAAAGATAAAGATCTTTATTAGTCACAGGTACATCAAAACACACAGTGAAATGCATCTTTTTGCGTAGAGTGTTCTGGGGCCATGCTTCTGGCGCCAACATAGCATGCCCACAACTTCCTAACCCGTACGTCTTTGGAATGTGGGAGGAAACCGGAGCACCCGGAGGAAACCCACGCAGTCACTGGGAGAACGTACAAACTCCTTACAAACAGCGGCCAGACTTGAACCCGGGTCGCTGGCGCTGTAAATAACGTCATGCTAGCCGCTACACTACCGTGCCTGCCCACACGATAACCTACTGGCCCACATGTCTTTGGGATGTGGGAGGAAACTGGAAATCCATGTGGTCACAGAGAGGATGTGCAAACCCCACACAGCCAGCACCCCACAGCTTCTACCCCACTGTGATAAGACAATTGAACAGTTCCCTTATACGATGAGATGGACCCTGACTTCATGATCTACCTTGTTGTGACCTTGCACCTTATTGCACTGCACTTTCTCTGTAGCTGTGACACTTTACTCTGTACTGTTATTGTTTTTACCTGTACTACCTCAATGCACTCTGTACTAACCCAATGTAACTGCACTGTGTAATGAATTGACCTGTACGATCGGTATGCAAGACAAGTTTTTCACTGTACCTCAGTACAAGTGACAATAATAAACCAATATTAATACCCGAGGCCAGGATTGAACTCAAGTCTCCAGTGCCGTGAGACAGTGACGATCCGAGCTGTACCATTGTGGTGCCCTTTCATGCCTGTAATGAAGGTCAAATTCACATGACTGTTCTTTAGGTTTTGTCCAGATGGAAAGGATTAAATGGAGCATTCATTGCCTGCGTCCAATTTGTGAGCTATTGTTGTTGAGAAATGAGCTCTTAATTCAAATGACAAGGTATCAGTACTCATTCATCGAACAATCTCATTAGCTGTATCCTGCCGTGAGGAGTAATGTTTGGCTAAAATTTAGAACAATTTAACAGAGCCAGCTGAAATGAAGGGTTTAAATAACTGTACGTTATTAAAAACCAACTGTTTTACACTCTCATTCTCCAAAGCTTTGTTAGATATTTATTCATTAGTCACATGTACATCGAAACACACAGCGAAAAGCATCTTCTTGCATTACTGAGAATGTGTTGGGGGCAGCCCGCAAGTGTCGTCACACTTCCGGCACCAAGATCCAACCTAATATTGGATGTGTTTTCCAAGGGGGTGGATAAAAATATTCTTTGATGATATGTATAATCATGAGACTTGAACACATATGTGAAGTGGAACTGATGTGAAACAAAAGTTTCTGAAACAAAACAACTGATGTGAAACTAAATTGAATTTAGGAGCCGACAGGTAATGTTGCAGATACAGTATATAGGACCCTGATCAGACCCCACTTGGAGTAATGTGCTCAGTTCTGGTCACCTCACTACAGGAAGGATGTGGAAGCCATAGAAAGGGTGCAGTAGAGATTTACAAGGATGTTGCCTGGATTGGGGAGCATGCCTTGTGAAAACAGGTTGAGTGAACTCGGCCTTTTCTCCTTGGACCAACGGAGGATGAGGGGTGACCCGACAGAGGTGTATAAGAGGATTGAGATGTATAAGATGATAAGAAGCATTGATTGTGTGGATTGTCATAGGCTTTTTCCCAGGGCTGAAATGGCTGTCACAAGAGGACACAGGTTTAAGGTGCTGGGGAGTAGGTACAGAGGAGATGTCAGGGGTAAGTTTTTTACTCAGAGAGTGGTGAGTGTGTGGAATGGGCTGCCGGAAACGGTGGTGGAGGTGGATACAATAGGGTCGTTTAAGAGACTTTTTGATAGGTACATGGAGCTTAGCAAAATAGAGTTCTATGGGTAAGCCTAGTAATTTCTAAAGTAGGGGACATGTTCGGCACAACTTTGTGGGCTGAAAGGCCTGTATTGCGCTGTAGGTTTTCTACGTTTCTATGTTTCTACTGTGGATGTGGAAAACCTGACTTAAAAACAGAGAGTCCCATGTGAAACAGGTTTAGAAACATAGAAGGTTTGCAGCAGACTGCACCAACTCTAATCTTTTGGGTTGTCCCCATGTGAGGAATTGCTTCCAAGTTTTACCTGGAAGGGCCAAATCCTGATTTTGAGATTTTTTCAACCACGAGAAGCAAATTCACCAGTACCACCAGGCTTAAGGACAGCTTCTACCCCACTGTGATAAGACTATTGAATGGTTCCCTTATACAATGAGATGGACTCTGACCTCACAATCTACTTGTTGTGACCTTGCAGCTTATTGCACTGCACTTTCTCTGTAGCTGTGACACTTTACTCTGTACTGTTATTGTTTTTACCTGTACTGCCTCAATGCACTCTGTACTAACTCAATGTAACTGCACTGTGTAATGAATTGACCTGTATGATGGGTTTGCAAGACAAGTTTTTCACTGTACCTCGGTACAAGTGACAATAATAAGCCAATACCAGTACCAATACCAGAAGAAAGACTTTGTCCTTATCTCTCCTGACAAGTGTTTCAAACAGCTTACCCTTCAAAGTCAAGGAAGGAGAATCCAAAGTGATGCAAAGTGACCTTTCACTTAAACCTAATTCTCTGACCAACAATCCACATCCAACCAACCAAATGGGCTTGTCATCCACCTCATTGTTGTGCGAGGCATGTAAAATTGCCACAGAACTGCAATGAATGAAGTCCAGCAGCAAACAATCTGCTGGAAGAACCCAGTGGGTCGACGACGAAAGGAAATGTGGATGTTTTGGGTCAAAACCCCCTCTACCACTCCCCCTTTATACTGGCTAACTCCTCTCTCCACTCTCAGTCCTGATGAAGGGGTTTGACCCGAGATGTCAATAATTCCTTTCCTCCCACAGATGCTGCTGGACCCGCAGATTTCCTCCAGTAGAATGTGTATTGCTCCAGATTCCAGGTTCTGCAGTCTCTTGTGAGTCCATGAATGAACTCTAATTGTCTATGGGAAGTTTTGGGATGAGACAATCTTTAGTGTTTAATAGATTTCTTCTTTGCATGGTGATTTACTTTGGATTCAATGTTAGTGATGGATCTGTTGAAAGTGGGAAAATGGTAAGTGGGTGTGACATCGGATTTGCCAGGTTGGCAAAAGCACAAGACTACCTAAGTGCAAGTTATCCAAGTGTTCTGCACTACCTTTTAATTGTGTGAAAAGAAAGGCAATTCACGGTAACAAAGTTCCATGGGGAACGGGCAACATCCAGAGCAGACTGTGACTGCTGCACTGAATACTTTGGGACTCTGTTTGTGCCTACAAAATGTGTGTGGTGCCAATGAATTTCTCAGTCCACGTTTCTGACCAAATGTTGCCCAGAGAATTTCTTCACTGTGAGCTTTCTTGTAAAATGACTTCTAGATATCTGAGAATAAACTGAATTGTTATTTCACCGCTGAGGGGAATCCTTTGTGTTGTCAGAAGGGTCACACGCACACTTCAGACCAAATCCAATCACTCAATACAGTTGCCTTCTTTATAACATGTAAAATGTATAATGCAAAGCATTTTTTTTGACAAAAGAAAGGGGAAATAAATCCTAAGGGTCTTGAAATATCTTTGTCTGTTTTCCTTCCATTTAGAAATCCTTTGAGATGGACTTTAGGTTTTGGAGACCAAGATCTGAGTGACAGGTTGGAAAGGAACTGCAAGAACCCAAGATGGGACATGTCACATTAGCTTAGACCGAAGAAACCAGATGGTTTAAGTCCCTGCTCCTGTGTCAAACTTTAAAAGCATTTGAGGAAGCTGTCTGTCACTTATAATCACATCAAAAGGGGAAGGTTGCCACAGTTACCTCCCAGAAAGTGCTGAGTAACATAATGGAACATTTGTTTTCTTTCCAAGTTTGGAAAACAAGATTAAGGGCACCCCTCTCTGATGCTCTTTCCTGGGTGAATAAATGATGGAGGTGAAATTCACCTTCTGGCAATAATTAGTCACCCCTTATAGGCTGCCGTTCCCTTGAGCTCATTGGAAGTCAACACTTCAATTAACATGGATCTGCACTCCAAAAGAACAGATCCACGGGCAAATCAAGGCATAGACACTATGGCCAAAAAAGCACCCCAGCGCCTCTACTTCCTCAGAAGGTTAAGGAAATTCAACGTGTCCAAAATGACCCTCAACAATTTTTACAGATGCACTAGAGAGCGCATTCTATCCGGATGCATCACAGTTTGGTATGGCAAACTGCTCTGCCCAAGATTTAAAGAAATTACAGAGAGTTGTGAACACAGCCCAGTCTATCATGAAAATCAGCCTCCCCTCCATTGACTCTGTCTACACTTCCCACTGCCTCTTTAACACTTTATTCTGCATTCTATTATTGTTTTACCCTGCACTACCTCAATGCACTGTGTAATGAATTGATCTGTATGAACGATATGCAAGGCAAGTTTTTCACTGTACATATGACAATAATAAACCAATTTATCAATTTACCAAAGCAGCCAACATAATCAAAGACCTCTCCCACCCCAGTCATTTTCTCTTCTCCCCTCTTCCATCGGGCAGAAGATACAAAACTTGAAAAAGCACACCACTGAGCTCAAGGACAGCTTCTATCCTGCTGTTACATGACTCTTGAATGGACTTCTTGTACAATAAAGATGAATTCTCGATCTCTCAATCTACCTCGTTATGGTCCTTGTACCTTATTTGTCTACCTGCACTGCACTTTCTCTGTAAATGAAACACTATGTTGTGCATTCTGTTATTGCTTTCCTTTTGTAGTATCTCAATGGAATGATGTGTCTGGGTGGCACTCAAACAAAAACTTTTCACTGTATCTTGGTACATGTGACAATAATAAAACAATTATTATTGGGGCAGGCACGGCGTAGTGGTTAGTGTAACGCTATTACAGCGCCAGTGACCCGGGTTCAATTCCAGCTGCTGTCTGTAAAGGGTTTGTACTTTC
This sequence comes from Pristis pectinata, assembly GCF_009764475.1. Classification (NCBI taxonomy): domain Eukaryota; kingdom Metazoa; phylum Chordata; class Chondrichthyes; order Rhinopristiformes; family Pristidae; genus Pristis; species Pristis pectinata. The sequence goes on along the minus strand of NC_067406.1, from coordinate 10,519,139 downwards.
TCCACGTGTTTACGTGAGTTTCCTCCGGGTGCTCCGGTTTCCTCCCACATTCCAAAGACGTACAGGTTAGGAAGTTGTGGGCAGGCTATGTTGGTGCCGGAAGCGTGGCGACACCCGTGGGCTGACCCCAGAACACTCTACACAAAAAGATGAATTTCACTGTGTGTTTCGATGTACATGTGACTAATAAAGATATCTTATCTTAATTACCAACTGGTGTATATATCAAAATGTCCACATTTCTCAGAAACATATCAGAATCTTCACATTGTACAGGACAGTGTTCTTCTGCAGATAAGATTACTGCTCGATCAGGCCCCCAAACCGAGAGAAATAATTTTTTGAGTGCTGGTCAAGAGAGGAACATTGACTATCAATTTTATTTAGTCCATTCATTCACAGCATGTCCATTCTTAATTCCCCTGGAGAAGGTGGGGCTGAACCGCTGCAGTCCTTATAATGAAGGTGCTCCCACACAACTGTTGGATTCATCCTCTTCAGGAATGCAAAAGGGTCATTTGTGAATTGTTGGCCTGTTCTAGCCCACCCGGATCTCTTGTCCATTGAAGACAACATACAGCAAACTCAATGAGACGACACCCTAAAAGAGATGCCCAGTTTGCCATTCATGAGATGAATGTCACTCCCATCCAAGGAATAGGGGAGCCCTACATCTTGTTTCCTGAAAGTGGGAAAATAATAAACATCAGGACTCAGGGCTTCAACCTGAAACAATTCCTTTCCTCCCACAGATGTTGCTCGACCTGCTGAGTTTCTCCAGCAGATTGTTTTATGCTCCAGATTCTAGCATCTACAGCCTCTTATGTTAAATATTCTACTGTGTTTGTCAGTACTTTCTGGCAGTCACTTTGCAGCACATATATTACAGTGTCGTCTGCTGCAAATCTATTTCACATGGGAGTCCTAGAGTTGACAGAGAAAGCTTTCCATCATAATCATCTGAACTAGGACCCAGAGATCAAGGCTGGTGCTGCAGCTGATTGTGTAATGAAGTGGCTCATGCAAAACTCAGTGAGCTTCTATCAATAAACACCATTCACAGAAAGTGTCACATGTTGGTTCATTGTGGGTGTCTGCCAGCATGCGATAGTGCCCGTGTGCAGTGACCGGCAGCACTTTGTACTAGAATCCCAAATTGTACCGCTATCCTGTTAGTGACCCACATGATATTTTGAATGAAGGGAGTGTGTCAGAGGTGCAGTGAGGATTAACAAACAAGATGCTGGAAGCACATAGATGCAATCACAAGGAAGGTGCACTAGTGTCTTTACTTTCTTAGGTTAAGGCGGTTCAGCTTGTCACCGAACACTGTAACTAACTTCTGCAGATGTACTCTTGAAAGTATCCTGACGAGTTGCATCATGGTCTGGTACAGCAATTTGAATGTGCAGGAACGTAAGAAGCTGCAGAGAGTAGTGGACTCAGCCCAATACATCATGGGCACATCCCTCCCCACCATCAGAAGTATCTACAGGAGGCACTGCCTTAAGAAGGCAATATCTATCATGAAAGATCCCCACCATCTCAGCCATGCCACTTTCTCAAAGCTACCATCGGGCAGGAGGTACAGAAGCCTGAAGTCCCACACCACCAGGTTCAAGAACAGCTACTTCCCTTCAACCATTCGGTTCTTGAACCAACCTGTACAATCCTTATAACTGCCTTAGTATAGCAACACTATGACCACATTGACCACTTTGCACTACAATGAACTTTTTTTTTGTTCTAATTGTGTTCTTTCTCGTATAATTTTGTAATTTAATTTATGTTTTCCTTGTGAGTGTTGTGTCTCTAATGCTATGTGCCTGTGAAGCTGCTACAAGTAAGTTTTTCATTGCAGCTGTGCATACATGACCTTGTACATCTGACAATAAACTTGACCTTGACTTTGAGGAACAAAGTGGGTCAGTCACCATCTATGGAGGGAAATGGACAGTCGATGTTTTGGGTCAAGACCCTTCATCTGGACTGAAAGATAGAGGGTAGATAGCTGATATAAAGAGGTGGAGGGAAGGGATGGAGCAAGAGCTGGCAAGCGATAGGTGGATCCATGTGAGGAAGGGTGATAGGCAGATGGAGGAGGGAAGAGTTGGAAAGGTGGAGGTCACAAAGGGCTGAAGGTGATGGAATCTGATAGGAGAGGAAGGTGGAGCATGGAACCAAATAAGACCATAAACCATAAGACATAGGGGCAGAATTAGGCCATTCGGCCCATTGTCTGCTCCACCATTATGATCATGGCTGATTTGTTTTTCCCGCTCAACCCCATTCTCCTGCCTTCTCCCCGGAAACTGTCTCTGTCTTTACCTCTCATTGTCTCGGTGTAGCAGCCAGCATAATCAAAGACCCCACTCACCCGGGATATTCTCTCTTCTCTCCTCTTCCATCGGGTAGAAGATACAGGAGACTGAGCGCACATACCACCAGGCTTAAGGACAGCTTCTACCCCACTGTGATAAGACTATTGAGCGGTTCCCTTATATAGTGAGATGGACTATGACCTCACGATCTATCTTGTTATGACCTTACACCTTATTGCACTGCACTTTCTCTGTAGCTGTGACACTTTACTCTGTACTGTTATTGTTTTTACCTGTACTACATCAATGCACTCTGTACTAACTCAATGTAACTGCACTGTGTAATGAATTGACCTATACGATCAGTTTGTAAGACAAGCTTTTCACTGTACCTCAGTACAAATGACAATAATAAACCAGTACCAATACCAATACCAATAACCTTTGACACCCTTAGTAATCAAGAACCTATCAACCTCTGCTTTAAATATACCCAATGACTTGACTTCCACAACCGTCTGTGGCAATGAATTCCAAAGATTCACCACACTCTGGCTAAAGAAATTCCTCCTCATCTCTGTTCTAAAGGGACGTCCTTTTATTCCGAGGCTGTGCCCTCTGGGCCTAGACTCTCCCACTACTGGAAACATCCTCTCCATGAGGGAGGTCAGGTGGCAACAGTAGGAAGAGGATTCCCAGTGGGAGGAGCGTGCGGGTGATGGGCCGATGGAGTGGGCGGAGGAGGGGAAAGAAACAGGGTGATGGGGGGGCTGGGGTGAGTGTTGGAGGAACTGGGTAGGTCAGGAGGAGAGAGACAAGGGAGCAGTGAGAATGGTTCTACACTGACACTCCAGCACGGCTCTGAGAGTGTTGCACTCCCACAGTCCTGCTTCCATAATTGAGATAAATGTTAAAGATTCAATACAATATCATTGTTTATGGACTTTGTACAAAATTTGATTCCATCAACTTCAATACACCAAACTTTCAAAACAAAATACAACTTACAATTTCTACCGCTATTAATGGACTCTTGACCTCACAATCCATCTCGTTATGGCCTTGAATGTTATTGTCTGCCTGCACTGCACTTTCTCTGTAACTGGAATACTTTATTCTGCATTCCATTACTGTGTTCCCTTGTACTACCTCAATGTACTGATGTGATGAAATGATCTTTATGGATGGCATGCAAAACAATGTTTTTTTTACTGTACCTTGGTACATGTGACAACAGATAGATAGATGGATAGATTTCTTTATTAGTCACATGTACATCAAAACACACAGTGAAATGCACCTTTTGCATAGAGTGTTCTGGGGGCAGCCTGCAAGTGTCTCTATGTTTCCGGCGTCAACATAGCATGCCCACAACTTCCTAACCCGTACGTCTATGGAATGTGGGAGGAAACCGGAGCACCCGGAGGAAACCCACGCAGACACAGGGGAGAATGTACAAACTCCTTACAGACAGCGGCCAGAATTGAACCCAGGTCACTGGCGCTGTATTAGTGTTACGCTATCCATTACACAATTTACCTACTTACCAGAACGGATAGAGAAGTGATAAATAGAGTTAAAAAGCTGGGCAGAGGCAATGCAGATGTAATTGTTTGAGTATGTTAGGAGCATATAGGAACGGAGGGGCCTAAAGATTCATGTACGTAGATCTTTGAAGGTGGCAGAACATACTGAGTGCTTGGTTAGCAAAGCATGTGGGTTCTGTGTAATGAATTGCACTGTGTAATGAATTGACCTGTACGATCAGTTTGCAAAACAAGTTTTTCACTGTACCTCGGTACAAGTGACAATAATAAACCAATACCAATACCAGTCATGGCCTTCATAAATAGAAGTATTGAACCTGTACGGTTCCAGGAATAGGGGATTTTAATTACAAGGTTAAATTGGAGGTCAGGGTTGTTTGCCTTGGAACAAAGATATTGAGGAGATATTTGATAGTGGTTAAAAGAGGTTTAGACAAGAAAGTCAGTGGTTCCCAGAGGATTGACCAAAACTTGCTCCTCAGCTAGACCCACCAAAACAAATTACCTGGACCTTCATTTTGCTGCAATTTATCTATATGGAAAATAACGTTTGCCATTGTAACAATTGCAACTGTTCCTCAGGGTAATTTATTATCTGTAGGGATCTTTTCTGGGAGAAGTGAGAAGGTCCTGCTTCATTGTAGGCCCCTTTACTCGACTATACACTGTGGTTAAGTGGTCCATAAAGAGTGTTAATCACTTAACCTGAGGGAGGGATCAGCTTGCGCTGTCATGTGCTTGGAGCTGAGTGGAAACTCCAACATTGACAGAACTATTTTGACGTTAAACTAGAAGGGCACCAGAAGGATGTTGGACAACAAGTACTAATCAGATGACATGTGGGTTCATTGACTGTAACTGAGTTGATAAGGCTGCTCTGTCATTATAGATGTGAAGTCTCTAAATCAGTACAGGCTTTATTATACAGATTAATGCCTAACATATCTCAAATACAATGCAATACCTTATTTAATTTATGGTCACTGCCTTACATTGATGGTCCTGAATGGATATCTCTTCAAGTGCCAATATTTAGCACCACACTATCAATATATGCCAACATTTGTGTCACTAATGTCAACCCAATTGACCACAAAAGGTGGCGTTTATGAGTTCTGTTGCCTTCTGAAACATCTGCCAGAATAGGTGCTGTTCTGGCCAATACAGAGGCAGCTCTACATTGCAGTGTGAAGGAGTTCATGGAGGAATGCTACAATCTAAACAATATTGACTAGCTCTGCAAAGTATAATGTAAAAGGAGTACTTAGTTCTTATTTCTTTGTGGGATCTGGGTGTCACTGGCAAGGCCAGAATTTGTTCTCCATTCCTAACATTACTTGAAGTCACCTGTTTGAAACTTTGAGGCAAACAGTGGCTACCTTAACCCCATAAACATAGAGAATCCAATATGTTTTCACAATAGTCAAGCAGTTTTATTCAACATCACAGATATCGACTCTTTAATTTCAGATTATTTAATTAGTTGAATTCATTTCCTCAGTTGCAAAAGTGAAATCATACCTTCAGATCATTCATCCAGTAATCTAACCATCGTGTTACCGTTCTCTGAGTGAACATGAACTGCAAGTGTTAACACTTTGTCAACATGAGTTGGGATACAACCAGATGAAAAGGTTCATGCAGATGTGTGTAGAAGTTCTATGCACTCTTTCTCTCTCACTCCCTGATCTCCTCATTCCTCAAGGTAGACCTGCCTCAGCATTGGGTGGTAACAGTGTTATTTCTATCCTAAATTCTGCCAAGTGCTTGAGAAAGTCAATCAATAAAAGCCACCTTTAATATTCTACCTTGTGGTCAACTGGTATACTTATAGACAGTTGGGCCCCACATCTAAGGAAAGATACTGTATGTTGAGAGAAACAAGGGACTGCAGATGTCGGAATCTAGACGAAAAACACTATGATGCTGGAGGAACTCAGCAGGCCAGGCAGATGTGCTGACCCTGGCGAGGGTCCAGAGGAGGTTCACAAGAATGATCCCAGGAATGAAAGGATTGACACATGAGGAGCATTTGATGTCTCTGTGCCCGGACTCCATTGAATTCAGAAGCATAAGGGGAGATCTCATTGAAACCTACTGAAAGGTCTGGCCAGAGTGGACGTGGAGAGGATGTTTCCATTAGCAGGAGAGTCTAGGATCTGAGGGCACAGCCTCAGAATAAAGGGACGTCCCTTTAAAACTGAAGCGTGGAGGAATTTCTTCAGCCAGAGGGAGGTGAATGTGGAATTCGTTGCCACAGAGGGCTGTGGAGGCCAAGTCATTGGGTGTATTTAAGGCAGAAATTGATAGGTTCTTGACTGGTGAGGGGGCTACAGACACGGGGAGAACGTACAAACTCCTTACAGAGAGTGGCCGAATTGAACACGGGTCACTGGCGCTGTAATAGCATTATGCTAACCGCTACACTACCTAATTGAGTAATATAAAATTATGAGGGGTTAGTGAGAGGAGATAGTAAAAAAGTTTTTCCCTTTGGGGGGGAGGGGGCTGTCTAAAACAAAGGACACAGGGTGTCGGAGGTTTAGAGGGGATCTGAGAGGATTTTTTTTTCACACAGAGAGTGGTTGGTATCTGGAACCTTCTGCCTAAAGAGGTAGTGGAGACAGATACTCTCCTGATATTTAAAAACCATCTCGACAAGCATTTGACAAATATTGAATTGAACTGGTTTATTATTGTCACATGTACTGAGGTACAGCGATAAACTTGTTTTGCATGCCATCCATACAGATTATTTAATTACAACAGTACATTGAGGTAGTACAAGGGAAAAGCAATAACAGAATGCAGAATAAAGTGTTACAATAACAGAGATAGTGCAGTGCAGGCAGACAGTAAGGTGAAAGGTCATAACAAGGTAGATTGTGAGCTTAAGTGTACATTTTATCGTGCTAAGGGACCATTCAATAGTCTTATAACAGCAGGATAGAAGCTGTCTTTGAGCCTGAGGACCATGAACCAAATGTGGGTAAATATGACTAATATGGACTTGTATAGATAAGTACAATGGTTGATATGAACATGGTTAACCAAAGGGCTTGTTTCCATACTGTATTACTCTATGACTCTGTAACGACAATAGACGTCAGGCTTGGTTGGTGAAGTGAGCTGATCCATGTCAGACAAACTTTAATGGAAAGCGGTGTCAAATGATGTAATTGAAAGAAGGAAATGAGGAAATGTAATAAGATCAGCCATCATGTTATTGAGTGGCAAAGTAGACATAAGAGGTCAAATGGCTTTCTCCTGCTTCAATGTCTTATGTTCATATGTAAGGACATTGTGTTCTATTCTGGGCATCACATTACAGGAACCATAGAACCATAGAACAATACAGCACAATACAGGCCCTTCAGCCCACCATGTTGTGCCGACCTGTCAACCACACCTAAGACTATCTAACCCCTTCCTCCCACATATCCCTCTATTTTAAATTCCTCCATATGCTTATCTAACAATCTCTTGAACTTGACCAACGTATCAGCCTCCACCACCACCCCAGGAAGAATGACAAGACCTTAAGAAAGGATATAGAGGTACAGGAGAAGACAGACATCGGCCATATGGAGATACAAGGAAAACTGGGATAGAAGAATTTGAGACTTGGATGCAGGAAGGGCAGGACTGGCAGCTTAATGTTCCGGGGTTCCGTTGTTTCAGACGTGATAGAGGGGGAGGGATGAAAGGGGGAGGAGTGGCATTACTAGTCAGGGAAAATTTCACAGCTGTGCGTAGCCAGGACAGCCCGGAGGGCTCATCTACTGAGGCCATATGGGTGGAAAGGTGTGGCCACACTAATAGGGTTGTATTATAGACCGCCCAATAGTCAGAGAGAATTGGAGGAACAAATCTGTAGTGAGATAGCAGACCGATGTAAGAAACAGAAAGTTGTAACAGTAGGGGATTTCAACGTTCCACATATTGACTGGGACTCCCACACTGTGAAAGGGCTGGATGGCTTGGAATTTGTCAAATGTGTTCAGGAAAGTTTTCTAAATCAATATATAGAGGTACCAACGAGAGAGAATGCAATACTTGATCTCCTATTCAGGAACCAGACAGGTCAGGTGACAGAAGTATGTGTAGGTGAGCATTTTGGGTCCAGTGACCATAATGTCATTAGTTTCAAGTTAATTATGGATAAGGATAGGTCTGGTCCTCGGGTTGAGGTCTAAATTGGAGAAAGGCCAATTTTGTGGAAATGAGAAAGGATCTAGGAAGAGTGGATTGGGATAAGTTGTTTTCTGGCAAGGATGTGCTCAGTAAGTGGAAGGCCTTCAAAGGCGAAACTTTGAGAGTGCAGAGTTTGCATGTTCCTGCCAGGATTAAAGGCAAAGTTAACAGGCATGGCGAACATTGGTTTTCAAGGGATATTGGTGATCTGGTTAAGAAAAAGAGAGAGGTGTATAGCAGGTATAGGCAACTAGGAACAAATGAGGTACTTGAAGAGTATAGAAAATGTAAGAAAATACTAAAGAAGGAAATCAAGAAGGCAAAAAGAAGACATGAGGTTGCTCTTGGCAGATAATGTGAAGGTAAACCTGAAGGGTTTCTGCAAGTTTATGAAGAGTAAAAGGATAGTAAGGGACAAAATTCGTCCCCTAGAAGATCAGAGTGGTCATCTATGTGTGGAGCCTCAGGAGATGGAAGAGAACTTAAGCAGTTTTTTTGCATCAGTATTTACTCAGGAAACTGGCATAGTGGATATGGAAGGAAGGGAAACAAGCAGTAGTGTCATTTAACATATAGAGATTAAAGAGGAGGAGGTGCTTGCTGCTTTACAGTAAATAAAGGTAGATAAATCCCCCAGGCCTGATAAAATATTTCCTCGGACCTTGAGAGAGACTAGTGTAGAAATTGCAGGGGCCCTGGCGGATATATTTAAAATGTCCTTAGCCACGGGTGCGGTGCCGGAGGACTGGAGGGTAGCTCATGTAGTTCCGTTGTTTAATAAAGGATCTAAAAGTAGACCAGGTAATTACAGGCCAGTGAGCCTGACATCAGTAGTGGGTAAATTATTGGAAGGTATTCTGAGAGATCGGATGTACAAGTATTTGGATAGCCAAGGGCTGATTAAGGATAGTCAGCATGGCTTTGTGCGTGGTAGATCGTGTTTAACGAATCTTGTAGGGTTTTTCGAGGAGGTTACCAAGAAAGTAGATGAAGGAAAAGCTGTGGATGTTGTCTACACGGACTTTAGTAAGGCCTTTGACAAGGTCCCACATGGGAGGTTAGTTCAGAAGGTTCAGTCACTAGGTATCCATAGAAAGGTTGTAAACTGGATTCGAAATTGGCTGTGTGGGAGAAGACAAGAGAGTGGTTGTGGATGATTGTTTCTCAGACTGGAGGCCTGTGACTAGTGGTGTGCCTCAGGGATCTGTGCTGGGGCCATTGTTGTTTGTTGTCTATATCAATGATCTAGATGATAATGTAGTAAATTGGATCAGCAAGTTTGCTGATGATACTAAGATTAGAGACATAGTGGACAGCGAGGAAGGCTTTCAAAGCTTGCAGAGGGATCTGAACCAACTGGAAGAATAGGCCAGAAAATGGCAGATGGAATTTAATGCAGACAAGTGTGAGGTGTTGCATTTTGGAAGGACAAATCAAGGTAGGACAAACACAGTAAATGGTAGGGCACTGAGGAGTGCGGAGGAACAAAGGGATCTGGGAGTTCAGACACATAATTCCCTGAAAGTGGTGTCGCAGGTAGACAGGGTTGTAAAGAAAGCTTTTGGCATCCTGGCATTCATAAATCAAAGTATTGAGTATAGGAGTTGGAATGTTATGGTGAGGTTGTATAAGACATGGTGAGGCCAAATTTGGAGTATTGTGTGCAGTTCTGGTCACCTAACTATAGGAAGGATATTTGTAAGATTGAAAGAGTGCAGAAGAGATTTACTAGAATGTTTCTGGGTCTTCAGGAGTTGAGTTTCAGGGAAAGGTTGAACAGGTTAGGACTTCATTCCTTGGAGCGTAGAAGAATGAGGGGAGATTTGATAGAAGTTTACAAAATGATGAAGGGTATAGACAGAGTTAATGCGAGTAGGCTCTTTCCACCTAGATTAGGAGAGATAAGTACGATAGGACATGGCTTTGAAAGGGGAAAAGTTTAGGCGAAACATTAGGGGGAACTTCTTCACTCAAAGAGTGATGGGAGTATGGAACGGGCTGCCATCTGATGTAGTAAATGCGGGCTCACTCTTGAGTTTTAAGAATAAATTGGATAGATACATGGATGGGAGAAGTCTGGAGGGTTATGGACTGGGTGCAGGTAAATGGGACTAGCGGAATACTGTTTCGGCACAGACTAGAAGGGCTGAATGGCCTGTTTTCTGTGCTGTAGTGTTCTATGGTTCTAACAGGAATTATTGGTAATACAACACAGGTGGAGAGAAACTGAGATAATGTTTCAGCTGGATTTCCTTTTATCAGTCATAATTTTATCACAGATATCCAGTATCTACTGCATTTTACTTGTTATCGTTGGAGAGAAGGACATATTCAAGTTGTTTTCATGACCATAAGATCTCTCTCAAAGTATATTACAGCCAATGGAATCCATCCGGAATGTAAACATTTTTGTAAAGTAGAGCGAGCCCCCACAGGCAGCAGGTGCTAATGACCACATCATAGTTTGGTAATGCTAAATGGTTGCCTAGGACAACAGAGATGATTTTGCTGCTTTCTATACTCCAGCTGAGAGAATAGACTGGGTCACAGTTTCACACCTTATCTGAAAGAGTGGAGATTATGTGATCAGAGGTATTCAAAATTATGAAGCAGTTCGGCAGGAGAAGCTGCTTCAATCAGATGAAATAATTGTCAATAATTTTAGATTGGTAATTGGTTTAGTATTGTCATGTTTACTAAGGTACAGTGAAAAACTTGGTTTTGCATGCCACCCATATGGATCATTTCACCACATCAGTACATTGAGGTAATAACGTCTGAAATAAATGATGCAAAGCTGCCCAAAATGGAGGATTGAGGGAGGGAAAGATTTAAGGGAGACCTGAGGGGCAAGTTTTTCACACAGAGAGTAGTGGGTATGTGGAACGAGCTGCCAGAGGAAGTGGTGGAGGCAGGTACAATTACAATGTTTAAAAGGAATTTGGATAGCTTTGTGAGTAGGAAAGATTTCGAGGGATATGGGGCTCTAAATGTCATTTAGAGGCCCGTATCCCTACCCAATAAAGGTATGTAAAATTATAAGAGGCATAGATAGGGTTGCTGGTCAGGATCGTTTCCCCTTGGAAGTAGTATCAAAATCAAGAGGTCATAGGTTTAACACACAAAACACTGGAGGAACATAGTCAGGCAGCATCTATGGAGGGAAATGGACAGTCGACAATTCAGGTCGAGACCCTTCTACATCTGTGTATTGCTCCAGATTCCAGCATCTGCAGTCTCTTGTGTCTCAGGTCATAAGTTTAAGATAACAGGAAGGAGTTTAAAAGATTTTGAGGGGAAAGTTTTTACACAGAAAGTGGCTGATATCTGGAAACATGCTGCCACAGGAGGTGGAATTAGATACAATCATTGCATTCAAGAGACATTTAGACAGGTACTCGAATAGGCAAGGCATAGAAGGTTATAGACAATGCAGGCAAGTGCAATATGTATATTGAAGGCACCTTGGTTGGCATGGACGAGTTGGGCCAAAAAGCCTGTTTACATGCTGTTGACTCTATAACTCAAAGAGTTGAAGCTACAGTATATAAAGCCAGAGCTGATTGAGCTGAGATATTAAAGTGGTTAATGGTCAATAATGCCTACCATTGACGCGATTTTAATCTTTCCATGTTGTTTAAAGTCAGAGGAGGAAAGTTTAGGGGAGATATCAGAGATAGGTTTTTTACACAGAGAGCGGTGGGTGCCTGGAACACACTGCCAGGGGGTGATGGTAGAGGTTGATACAGCAGGGACATTGAAAAGACTGTTAGATGTAAGAACAATGGAGGGTTAATGGCTGTGCAGGAGGGAAGGGTTAGACTGATTAAGGAGTAGGTGTTTATAGAGATCATTACAACATCGTGGGCCGAAGGGCCCGTACTGTGCTGTACTGTTCTGTTTTGTGTTCTATGAAATATGACAAATGTTACAGGCAAAAATCTCCGGAGCATGACCCTTAGGTAAATTTATGACTTTGTATTGCTTACCTACACACAGGGACTGCTGGAGTTTTGGTCACTCACCATACACTGACTATCTGGACAAACATTTGGATCATCAAGGCATAGAAGATAAGATAAGATATCTTTATTAGTCACATGTACATCGAAACACACAGTGAAACGCATCTTTTGCGTAGAGTGTTCTGGGGGCAGCCCACAAGTGTCGCCACGATTCTGGAGCCAACATAGCATGCCCACAACTTCCTAACCCATACGTCTTTGGAATGTGGGAGGAAACACAAACTCCTTACTGACAGTGGCCGGAATTGAACCCAGGTCACTGGCGCTGTAATAGCGTTATGCTAACCACTACATTACCGTGCCTGCCTTAGATAACAAACTAAGTGCTGGTAAGTGGGTTTAGTGTCGATGGATACCTGATGATTGGCATGGACATGGTGTGCTGAAGGGCCTGCTTTTGTTCTATATGAGTCCAGGACTCCCATGATTATTATTTTAAGTCATAGAATCACAGAGTCATAGAATACAGCACGGAAAGAGACCCTCTGACCCAACCAAGATGCCCATCTATGCTATTCCCATTTGCTCGCATTTGGCCCACATCTCTCCAGACCTTTCCTATACACCTTCAAAGTATCTTTTAAACATTGTTAATGTACCTGCCTCAACATCTTCTTCTGGCAGCTCATTCCATATACTGACCACCCAAAAAGCTGCTCCGTTAAATCTCTCCTTAAACCGATGCCCTGTAGATCTTGATTTCCCCAACCTTGGGGAAAAAAAACTGTGCACATTCACTCTATCTATGCCCCTCATGATTTTATACACCTCTGTAAGATCACCCCTCATTCTTCTGATGCTCCAGTGAATAAAGTCCTAGCCTGCTCAACCTCTCTCTACAATTAAGTCCCTCGAGTCCTGGCAGTATCCTCATAAATCTTTTCCACACTCTTGCCAGCTTAATGGCATCCTTCCTAGAGTAGGGTGAACAAAACTGAACACAATATTCCAAAGCAACACACACAAAATGCTGGAGGAACTCAGCAGGTCAGGCAGCATCTATGGAGGGAAGTAAACGTATCTCCCTCTATAGGTGCTGCCTGACCTGCTGAGTTCCTCCAGCATTTTGTAAGTGTTGCTTCAGACTCCAGCATCTGCAGAATCTCTTGTCTCCACAATATTCCAAGTGCAGCCTCACCAACACCTTGTACAACTGCATCATGGACAGAAGGCATTTGATTCCTTGTTGGCCAATAGGCAAAAGCCGCTGTCAGGACTGTGAAGTTAGAATATTACTCATATTGCGCAAGCTTTAACATTAATATTCCATAGCAGTCAAAGCCAACCCATTACAATTTTATTTTTTTGCAAGAAATACAATGTTCTCGTCGTTGAAATGTCCAATGGATCTAATCATGTCAACTAAAGAAAAAAGCGATTACATGAGTGAAGTTAATGTGTTTTTAATCTTGAAACTCTCTGAAGCAGTTGAGTGCCTCTGGCCTTTTCAAGCTAAGGAGAAAAGAAATGATTTCATAATGAAACAAAATGCTAAATTACAGCTCTCATTGTGGCTCATCCTGCTTGAGTCAAAATCCTGCAAATGAAATAAAAGGCTGCTTTTTTATTGAATAATTTAGTATGATTTTATCCAGAAAGGGTAACAGACAATTAGAAAGAAAGATTCAAATTTCTGGTATATCTTTCAGGAAGTGCCAAGTCACTTTACAGCCAGTGACATTTTCTTTGGAAGTTTTGCCACGCGTCGTGTGGGAAAGGTGCTCGAGTGTGCACAGAAAGCTCCCAGGAAAAACAACATGCTAAAATAAACAGGGAATGCTCAAAATGCTCAACAGGTCAGGCAGCATCCATGCAGAGAGAAACAGAGTGAACTTTTCAGCTTGATGACCTTTTGTCAAATCGGTTCAAGGTGCAAAGGAATGTTGGTGAACAGAGGGCTCCTGAGGTTCAAGTCCATAGTTCCCTGAAAGTGGCAACTCTGGTAGACAGGGTGGTGAAGGAGGCATATGGCATGCTTGCCTCCATAGATCGGAGCAAGAATATAAAAGTTGGGATGTTATGTTGCAACTTTACAAAGCACTGGTTAGACCACACTTGGATTATTGCATGTGAAGTTCTGGTCACCACACTACAGGAAGGATGTGGTTGTGCTGGAGAGAGTGCAGAAGAGATTCACCAGGATGTTGCCTTGATTAGAGGACTTTAGTTATGGGTAGAGATTGGATAGGCTGAACTTGTTTTCCCTAGAGTGAAGGAGGCTGAGGGGTGACCTGCTAAGGGTAAACCCACATGCCTGCGTGAGTTTCCTCTGGGTGCTCCGGTTTCCTCCCACATTCCAAATACATACAGGTTAGGAAGTTGTGGGCATGTGATATTGGTGCCGGAAGTGTGGTGACACTTCCAGGCTGCCCCCAGAACACTCTACGCAAAAGATGCATTTCACTGTGTGTTTCGATGTACATGTGATTAATAAAGATATCTTATTTTAAAATTATAAGAGTCAAAGATAGGGGAGATAGAACCTTTTTCCCTTGAAAGTGGTATCAAAACAAGAGGGCACAGATTTAAGGTGAGAGGAAGGAGTTTAAAAGAGGAATTTGAGGGGAAAGTTTTTACACAGAGAGTGGTTGATATCTGGAGCTTGCTGCCAAAGGAGGTGTTGGAATTAGATACAGCCATTTCAATCAAGAGACATTTAGACTGGTGCTTGGATAAGCAAGGCACAAAAGGATATAGACCTAATACAGGTTGGTGTCTTCCATTGCCCGAGGATCACTGGCCATCTGTTGCCCAGGCTGGGCCATTTGTTCTGATGAGGATCTGGAATAGATTTCCAGTAAGATCTCAGGTACAGCAGAGCACAAAGGCCGCCTCAGAACAGGTGGCTGGCTGCTCTCACACAACAGCTTTGACAGCCTGTAAAGCCATATGCCCAACTCCCAGGTTAACCTCCTGCTACAGCTGTCAATAACAATGAGGATGTTGGATGATTCAGAATCTTCGACATTCAGTCATGCCTGGAACCTGTTCTAGAGTCATTGAGTGATACAGCATGGAAACAGGCCCCTCAGCCCAAATCATCCCTTCTGACCAAGATGTTTGAGTTAAATTCCATCTGCCATTCCTTGGCCCCCTTTCCCAGTTGATCTAGATCCGTAATCTTGGATACCTTCTTCAGTGGCCACTGTATCACCAGTTTTGGTGTCATCCACCAACTTACTAGCCATCCTGCCGACAATCTCATCAAAATTGTTAATAGAGATGACAAACAATAGGGGACCCATCATGCGTCCATGCCTCCCACCACTGGTCACAGGCCTCCCATCTGAAAAACAACCCTCTACTACCATCCTTTGACTCCTACCACCAAGCCAATTTTAATAGAACATAGAACACTACAGCACAGTACAGGCCCTTCGGCCCTCAATGTTGTGCCGAGATTTTATCCTGCTCTAAGATCTATCTAACCCTTCCCTCCCACATAGCCCTCCATTTCTCTATCATTTATGTGTCTATCTAAGAGTCTCCTAAATGTCCCTAATGGATCTGCACCCACCACTCTCTGTGGAAGAAACTTACCCCTGACATCCCCCTTATACCTTCCTCCAATCACCTTAAAATTATGGCCCCTCGTGTTAGCCATTGTCACACTTTTGTGTCCAATTAGGACAGATATCATCCGTGAACTCATCAAATGGGGGTGGTGGGGAGCTGTAGAGTTGGAGGGAGTGGGTAGGGTTGGAGGGGGCCCAATCCATTCCTATATTTCCTTGACAACAGTGTGGTCACTCATTTATTACACAAAGGTATTCACAATGTAGGACGTTTAAGGGAAGGAGCAGGAGGGTTAGAGGGGATGTGAGGAAGTACTGCCTGAGTGGGTAGTGGAGGCAGAGACTCTCACAACCTTTAGGAAGTATCTAGATGAGCTCTTGAATCATCAAGGCATAGAAGGCGACAGACCTGGGAGTACAAGTGGATGGATCTCTGAAAGTGGCTGGGCAAGAAGACAGCATGGTGAAGAAGGCGTTTAGCATGCTGGCCTTCATCAGTCAGGGTATCGATGGGATTAGTGTAGATAGGTGCTCGGTGGGCTGAAGGGCCTGTTTCTAGTCTATAAGACCTGAGGTGGTCCCCAGATACCATAAAATATAGGGCACTTTGCCTAGCTAGATGTTTCCCCACCCCTATCCCCAACAAGCAACCACTGACAATTGGTCACGTGTGCAGTTCTGCCTTTGCAAAACTCACACACCGTGTATTAAACGGTTAAGATAGATATTTATTTATTAGTCACATGTACATCGAAATACAATGCCCGAAAGTGTCGTCACGCTTCCAGTGCCAACATAGCATGCCCACGGCTCCTAACCCGTACGTCTTTGGAATGTGGGAGGAAACCGGAGCACCTGGAGGAAACCCACACAGACACACGGGGAGAACATACAAACTCCTTGCCAACAGCGGCGGGAATTGAACCCGGGTCGCTGGCGCTGTAATAGTGTTATGCTAGCCGCTGCACTACCGTGCTGCCCCTAACAGTTCTAACATCCGGACTTTGACCATGTTCTCTGTAAGCAATGCTGTGGTCACACCAACCCTTTTCTACAGGTGTGAAACCTGTTTTTTTTCATCAAGACACTTTGGAACAGTCGCATCAGTGCTGCCATTGATGCATCCTCCGAATGAAACGCGAATACCACCAAGTGAACGTCAGTGCCCTATCTGAAGCCAGTATCGAGGCTGTGGTCTGAAAACACAGGCCACACTGGCCCTCTATGTTGGATAAGTACCTCCCGAAACAGGTTCTTTGTTCCCAGCTCTCTCGAGGCTAAAGAACTTGCAGAAGTCCAAAGAAACATTGCAAGGAGACCCTCTATGAAGAAGTTTGGGATTAGTACTGAAGGTTGGAAAGTTCAAGCATTGGAGCAAGAGCTTCCCCCATCTCCCCAGCATCACAGACAACATGAGGGATCCAGAGAGTGGTGAACTTGTGGAATTCTCTTCCACGGGAAGCAATTGAAGCCAAATCATTAAATGTACCGTATATGTAAGAAGGAGGATAGTTTTCTTTGGGCAGGAGGTATCAAGAGGTATGGGGAGAGAGCTAGAATGGAACGCAAATGAAGGGTCTCGACCCGAAATATTAATGGTCCACTTGCCTCCACAGATTCTGCCTGACCCATTTGAGTTCCTCCAGCAGTTTGTTTTTTGTTCCAGATTCCAGTGCCTGCAGTCTCTGGAACAGAGTATTGAGTCAGGATGATCAGCCAAGGTCATATTGAATGGAACGAACAGGCTTGAAATGCCATTTAGTCGTTTTTTTTATGTTTCATAGAACGTTGGCTATCTCAGAGAGTGAAAGACAGAGGATACATAGAGTCATAGAGTAATGCAGAACGGAAACAGGCTCTTCAGCCCAAATGGTCCATGCCGACCACAACATCCTCCCTGCTAGTCCCCGTTGCACACGTTCAGCCCATAACCCTCCAAGCCCCTCCCCTCTATCCAAATGGCTCTTCAATGTCGCAATTGTACCTGCCTCGACCACTTCCTCTGGCAGCTCATTCCAGGTACTCACCACCTTCTGTGTAAAGAAGTTACCTCTTGGGTCTCTTTTAAATCTCTCCCGTCTTGTATCCGTGCCCTCTAGTTATGGACTCCCCAACCCCGGGGAAAAGTCTATGACCATCCACCTTATCCATGCCCCTCATAATTTTATAAACTTCTATGAGGTCACCCTTCATTCTCCTACACTCCAAGGAATAAAGATCCAGCGTGGCCGACCTCTCCCTATAACTTAGACCCTCTAGTCCAGGTAGCATCCTCATAAACCTCCTCTGCACCCTCTCCAGCTTGACAATGTCCTTCCTATAACAGGGAGACCAAAACTGTACACCAAGTGCGGCCTCACCAGCGACTTATATAACTGCAACATAATGTCCCGACTCCCTAAACTCGATGCCCTGACCAACGAAGGCCAACATGCTAAACGCCTTCTTCACCACCCCCTTATTTGCACGGCTGCTTTCAACAAACTGTGCACTTGTACTCCCAGGTCCGTCTGTTCCACAACACTTGTCGGTGCCCTGCCATTCATTGTATAGGTCCTACCCTGGTTTGAATGTCCAAAATGCATCACCTCACACTTATCTAAGGGAAAAGAAACAACAATGAACACAGCAGATTCTTGGAGACACAACTGACTGCAGATGCGGGAATCCAGAGCAAAAACCAAGCTGCTGGAGGGACTCAGCGGGTCAGGAAGCAACTATAGCAAGCTCCACAGATGAGTTCTTCCAGCAGCTCATTTTTTACAGCAGATTCTTTCACTGACCAACCGCATCTATCTACGTGTCTGTGTGCTGAAGGTTATGCCTGCTGTCAGACCACAAACTAGGATCCCAGGAATGAAAGGTTTAACCTTTGGTACCGGTATTGGTATTGGTTTATTATTGTCACTTGTACCGAGGTACAGTGAAAAACTTGTCTTGTATACTGATCATACAGGTCAATTCATTACACAGTGCAGTTACATTGAGGTAGTACAAGTAAAAACAATAACTGTACAGAGTAAAGTGTTACAGCTACAGAGGAAGTGCAGTGCAGGTAGAAAATAAGGTGCCAGGTCACAACAAGGTAGATTGTGAGGTCAAGAGTCCATCTCATCGTATGAGGGAACTGTTCAATAGTCTTATCACAGTGGGATAGAAGCTGTCCTTGAACCTGGTGGTATGTGCCCTCAGGCTCCTGTATCTTCTGCCTGATGGGAGAGGAGTATTTGATGTCTCTGGGCCTGTGCTCAATGAAGTTCAGAAGGATGAGGGGAGATCTCATTGAAACTTACTGGACAGAGTGGACGTGGAGAGGATGTTTCCAGTAGTGGGAGAGTCCAGGACCAGAGGGCACAGCCTCAGAATAGAAGGACGTCCCTTCAATGTAACTGAGATGAGGAGGAATTTCTTCAGCCAGTGGGTGGCAAATCTGTGGAATTCATTGCCATAGGGAGCTGAGGAAGCCAAGTCTCTGGGTGTACTTAAGGCAGAGAATAATAGGTTCTTGAATGGTAAGGGGATTATGGGGAGAAGGCAGGAGAATGGGGTTAAAAAAAATCAGCCACGACTGAATGATGGAGCAGAATGGGCTGAATGGCCTAAATCTGCTCCTATATAATATAGTCTCATGGTCTAAACTACCCTACTTCTAGAGAAGAACAGCATGTAAGAGAATGCCCTCATTTTGCAAGGATGTTGTCAATACAGGAACAATGAAGCACAAAAAAGTATTGAGCACTTGGGAATGACTTGCCAGTGATGCAGACTCCCGAGGTTACCTCACTGCCTCGCACCCACGAAGCGTGGGCATGTGCCGAAGACACTTGCTCTGACAGATGTGAGCGGGACCAGTTGAGACAGCTGCAAATTACGAAAGCTTTCAAGAAGCACATTAGATTAGAGCAGGCTGCCAGGTAATTTGAAATGTTCATGCTGTGAGAAAAATGTTCCTCAAAGATGATTACAGAGTGGGCTTTTCTAAGAAGTTTTGCAGGTGCATTTGTTATTGCTTCACCAGGAAAATTAAAATCAAAATATCTATTCATTTGGGCTATTTGTGTCATCCAAAAAGCCCAGTGTACTTAGATCATCAGTTGAATCTCATCCTGTTGCACAGCCTTCTTCCCAGCTAACCAGTCGTAGCATTGAGATTGATTGACAACATCAACTTGGAGCTGTTTTCCCCTCATCTTTTCTAGTGCTCACTTTAGAAAAGGCCTGGATCACATACGTATACTTGGGCAGGTAATAGCTTGGCCACAAAAGAGCTGGTTAATTGAACAATGTAAATTGGCAGGCACGGTAGTGCATAGGCAGGCATGGTAGTGTAGCGGTTAGCGTGATGCTGTTACAGCGCCAGCGACCCGGGTTCAATTCTCGCCGCTGTCTGTGAGGAGTTTGTACGTTCTCCCCGTGTCTGTGTGGGCTTCGTCCCACATTCCAAAGACATACGGGTTAGGAAGTTGTGGGCGTGTTATGTTGGCGTCGGAAGCGTGGCGACACTTGCGGGCTGCTCCCAGAACACTCTACGCAAAACATGCATTTCACTGTGTGTTTCAATGTACATGTGACTAATAAAGAAATCTTATCTTACCTTAGAAGCTGGGGGAGGCATTGATGGGAATGTGGGGGAGAATAAAACGGGTTAGGATAAGATTAGTGTAAAAATAGGTACATGATGGTCAGCACAGTGGGCCGAAGGGCCTGTTTAAGAACATAGAACACTACAGCACAGTACAGGCCCTTCAGCCCATGATGTTGTGCTGACATTTTATCCTGCTCTAATATCTATCTAACCCTTCCCTCCACATAGCCCCCATTTCTCTATCATTTCATGTGTTATCTAAGAGTCTCTTAAAGGTCCCTAATGTATCTGCCCCCACAACCTCTGCCGGCAGTGCGTTCCACACACCCACCACTCTCTAAAAACCTTACCTCTGATATCCCCCTATACCTTCCTCCAATCACCTTAATATTATGCGCCCTTGTTTTAGCCATTTTTGTCCTGGGAAAGTCTCTGACTGTCCACTCGATCTATGCCTCTTATCATTTTGTACACCTCTATCGTCACATCTCATCCTCCTTCTCTCCAAAGAGAAAAGCACCAGCTCACTCAACCTATCCTCATAAGACATGTGTAGTATCTTTTACTTGTTATCTTTACGTGTGGTAGATTTCTCTCTGACTCTCTATGATGAGGAATGGTGAGATGGATGACACAACCAAAGGACAATGGTTTGGATTTTGCAGAGAGCTGACAGCAGAATTCCATGCAGAATTCCCGGCATTTCTCCTCCAAAGTAGCAACTGTTCTGGGGTTCTTCCTCATGCATATGTGAAAATGGAAGTCCCGAAAGCTCAGAGAACTGTGCCCCAGGGAAACTACAGTTGGTTCTGTGATTGGACGTCTGGCAGCATCCAGCAGTGAAGCACAATGTTGCAGCAATCCCCACCACTTACTGTGCGGAATCTACTCAAGCATTTTGTGCTGGGGTAGATGTGGTGCAGGAAGAGCCTCTTCATTCATCTGAGTGAAGAGGAACTCCTGCAAGGGATGAAGATAAGTTTTAGTTAATTCTTTTAAATTATTTTACTTACCTAACAGGTTCAATTATTTTGCTTATTAATCATCCTGACTGTGTTTAATTACCCAAAAGAATAATTTCTTTAAATCTGTTAATAAACGTATTTTTTTAAATGATTTTTGAATGGCAGAAACGTTCAGCAGCATTCACAGCTTTTGAAGAACATGGAAAGCCAGCTAAGTCATTGGCAAGGTTTAGCAAAGGTTTTCCTTCAGTTTGGTGAGTGGTTCTCATTCTGCTCCAAGACCTCCACACCCACCGCCCCCCCCACACCAACACCACCCCACATTGAGAAATGTATCGATGGTGGAAGGGCTTTGTCATTGAACATGGAGTGAGCTTGTTCCAGCAAATCACCCTCAAGAGATCCATGCTAGGTAAATGTGCTTGTTTTTAACAGATGTGTACTGAGTGTGAGCTGCTCATTGTTACTACAAGTCCGGGCCATAATTACATAAGAACAGAGCCCATGTGTCCCTTTGAGCCTGCTCCTCCATTCTACAAGATCATGGCTGATCATTTCCCCTCACCCCAACTTTCCTTTCTGTTTACACATTCCTCAGAATCCTAAAATTTATTGATCTTATTCTTCAATACCGAAATGATAGGACCGAGCCACACAAAGATAGGCGGGTTAGCAAGTTGTGAGGAGGACACAATAAGCTTGCGTCTGTGTGTGTCAGTATGTGTATGTGTTTGTGTGTGCGAGTATGTGTACGTGTGTATGTGTGTGTGTGTGTGTGTGTGTGTGTGTGTGTGTGTGTGTGTGTGTGTGTGTGTGTGTGTGTGTGTGAGAGAAAGTCTGTGTGTGTGGGGGCGGGAATATAGTTTGGCTAAGTGAGTGGACAAGGAGTATAATGTTGGAAGATGTGAGGTTATCCACTTTGGAAGAAAGAATAAATGTAGACACCATGGCCAAGAAAGCTGTACCACTGTGGCATCATAATAGTAATACGTGGAGGCTTAACTTTACCTTCAAGAACTATTGAACATGTGTATTCTGAATGTATTCTACCTACATACTCCCTGTAGGGGAAACATCCTCTCAGCATTCATCCTGCCAATCCTTCTCAGAATTCCATATGTTTCAATAAATCAACTCTCATATAGTCCAATAGGCCCATGTGTACATGTGGTATGACTTCTGATGCATTGCTAATCGAGTGTTGACTGCCTTGTTACTTGCTTCAGTGAAGATCAACAGAATAGAGCATGGGCTTTGCAGTAGGCAAACAGTTAACTTGCAACTTTTGCCTATTAAGTTCTGGTCAAAGGGTAGTTTAAATGAAAAGAGTTTCCAATCAATGATTTTAGTGAATAACAAATTACTTCACAAATACTAAACATGGACATCATTTGCTGATAAGAAATTTAACAAGCAATTCAAGATCAAACCTCGAAAGGAACCTGTCATTGATCTAGGGAAAATTCGACATTGTGTCAAGTAATGGAGTGTTGCTCTTATTAAAAACGAAGTCTGATTAGAAAGACTTTGAGACTTGGGAATTGTCACTAAGTCAGAGAGGAGAGAAAATATAAAAAGAGGGTAAGTATTTAGTAAGGATTTCCCAGCCATCTTCTCAAACTCCAAACCTGAGGAGACATCAATTCTCCAGCTTTGTACTGTAAAATGTAAAAAAAAGGAGCAAAGTAAGTTTCCAAGTATTCAACAAAAACAGCAATCACTATCCAGCTGGTAGGTGTTGGAAAAACTCAGCGATGCCATCGCAATTGTTTGACATATTCAGAACCTTTTCTGGCACTGACATTGATTCCATTTGAAAAGCAAGCAGGGTTCTTCAGCACTGCAGATGTGCACAAGGTCCTCTGAACATTCTGGGGAAATGTGAGCAATGTTCTCAGAGTATTAAGGCACTGATAGAAATACAGACACACAGACACAGACAGACAGACAGACAGACACACACACACACACACACACACACACACACACACACACACACACACACAAATATTAATGCACAAACACATACAAGTATAGATGCACATGTACTTGTGCACACTGATGCACATATGATACAAAAGCACACACAAACATACATACGTGCATGTGTGCACACACATATGAACATTCATGTGCGTGCACACACACACACACACACACAGAGTGAAAAGAGTGTAGATTTCTCTTGCACATACTTGCAGAATTGCCAGAAGGTCTATCAAATAAAATACCACTAAAATCTGCACCAAGTACTAAAGATTCCCAATACTGCCAAGTAGTTCCCAACTTGGGTCGGTTTGTGCTGAGTCTGTGCAATAACTAACATCCAATTTTAGTTTGCTTATTCTGCACCTTCCACTGATGAAACTTGAATCTCTTCAGAATTTAATCTTAATTGGATCTGAAACATGTTGTCTGTAGTGAATTCGCATTACTGCAATAAACCAAGGGAATAAAGGTGGAAGATTATACCCTGAGGGACATAAATCCAGGTTAAACATTCGTTTAAACACAGGTGTTATTGCAGGTGCTGCTTAATTGTTTTGGAATGGTTCTGTGGAGAACTTCAACTAATTGGTCACAGTAGTGTGCATAGTGTTAAAGAGGACGTGGTGTAGCATGCAGGTGTGGGCTGAGGATATGTCAAGATGAAATCTAGAAGAATGAAATACTCCACTTAGGGACAAAGAATTTGGACTAAATGGGATAACTTCAGCAAAGGCTTAAAGATCATTGATGTCAGTTACATTTCAATAATAAATCAGTAAGTAATACATTAAGTATGTAAATTGCAAGGAAAATATTGATAGAAAATGCTCATATGAGGGATTAGTGTGACTGCAATTGGTAATTATTATTGTCACGTACTGAGATATGGTGAAAAGATTTTGATAAGATAAGATATCTTTAATAGTCACATGTACATCGAAACACACAGTGAAATGCATCTTTTTGCGTAGATTTTCATGGGATCAAGACAGATCATTCCATACAAGGTATGGTACAAAAGGGGAAATAATAACAGTATGTAGAATATATTGTCACAGACACAGAGAATGATCTTGCTCCCCAAGGTCCCTCTATACATCAATGGTCCTGAGGTCTCTGGTATTTACTGTATATGTCCTGCTGGTATTTGACATCTCAAAATTCATTTCCTGACGCTTCTCTAGATTAAGTTCCAACTGTCACTGCTCTACCGAACTTTCCAACTGATCTGTGTCCCTCTGTACACTTTCACAACTTTCTTCACTATCCACCATTTCTTGTGTCATCAGCAAACTTACTAATCAGTCCAACTAAATCATACATGTGACAAATAACAAGTCCCTGCACTGATCCCTGTGGTACACCCCTGATAACAGACTTCCAGTCAATAGAACACCCGTCCACCATTACCCTCTGCCTCCTATCACCAAGCCAATTTTGGATCCACTTTGCCACTCTAACCTTCTGGACCAGATTATCATGTGAGACTTCATCCAAAGTCTTTCTAAAATCCATATACACCATGTCTATTGTGTTGCCTTCATCAATTTTCTCAGTTACCTCCTCAAAATACTCACTCTGATTTGAGAGACAGGATTTCCCCCTGCATGTAAAGTATACTTACTCCTCCTAAGCCATCCCTGCCTTTCCAAGTGAACATAAATCCTTTCCCCTAGAATTTTTCCAATAATTTCCCAACTGTTGATGTAGGGTTTACTGGCTTGTAGATTCTTGGCTTATCCCTACTGCCCTTTCTGAATAACGGAACAACATTATTTAAGTTCCTTGGAGTGAACATCACCAATAGCCTGTCCTGGTCCAACTACATAGACGCCACAGCCAAGAAAGCTCATCATCCCCTCTAATTCCTCAGGAGGCTAAAGAAATTTGGCATGTTCCCTTTGACACTCACCAATTTTTATCAATGCACCACAGAAAACATCCTATCTAGATGCATCACAGCTTGGTAAGGCAACTGCTCTGCCCGGGACCACAAGAAACTGCAGAGAGTTGTGGTCACAGCCCAGCACATCACGGAAACCAGCCTCTCCTCCATGGACTCTTTACCTCTCGTTGTCTTGGTGAAGCAGCCAGTATAATCAAAGACCCAACCCACCCAGGACATTCTCTCTTCTCTCGTCTTCCATAGAGTAGAAGATTCAGGAGCCTGAGGGCACGTACCATCAGACTTAAGGATAGCTTCTACCCCACTGTGATAAGACTATTGAATGGTTCCCTTATACAATGAGATGGACTCTGACCTCACGATCTACCTTGTTGTGACCTTGCACCTTATTATCTACCTGCATTGCATTTCCCTGTAGCTGTGACACTTTACTCTGTATTCTGTTATTGTTTTTACCCTGTACTACCTCAATGCACTGTGTAATGAATGAATCTGTACAAACAGTATGCAAGACAAGTTTTACATTGTGCCTCAGTACAAGTGGCAATAATGAACCAATATCAATACCAATCATAGAAACCATAGAAAACTACAGCACAGAAAACAGGCCATTTGGCCCTTCTAGTCTCTGCTGAAACATTATTCTGCTAGTCGGGGGTAACAGCAGGGTGGTACGTGTTCTCAAGCTTTTGTACCTTCTGCCTGACAGGAGGGGGTGAGAAGAGAGAATGAGCAGGATGGGTAGAAGTCATCATGTTTATAGAGAAGAAAGGAAGGCAGAGACTTGATACAGTTAGTCCCAGGCAGTTAAAGAGAAGATTGATGTCATCATCAGTGCTAGGAAATCTGAAAGTATCATTGTGCTTCGATCATCACCAGATCTGATCCAGTTCTGTGTCAGGTTTCAGCCAGGCCTTGTGACAGCACTGACATTGTTTCACCAACTGCGAAGAAAGGATGAATGGCAGTGCAAGGGAAATACCAGTAGGAAGTGTGCAACCTCTAGTAAGTGGGAGTGAACCCCACACTGCCCACAACCCCACAACCTCTAATAAGTGGGCCACTGTAAACTGGCCCAAAGTATAGGTAAGGGGCAAAAGATGATGAGAGAATGTGTTACAGGAGTACAAAGGAAAAGGGATGAGTATGGGACTGATGGGATTGCTCTGCTGGGAACTAACATGGACCTGATAGGCTGAATGGCCTCCTTCTGGATAGCACGGTAGCGTAGTGGTTAGCATAACGCTATTACAGTGCCAGCAACCCAGGTTCAATTCCGGCTGCTGTCTGTAAGGAGTTTGTACGTTCTCCCCATGTCTGCGTGGGTTTCCTCCGGGTGCTCTGGTTTCCTCCCACATTCCAAAGACGTACAGGTTAGGAAGTTGTGGGCATGCTACGTTGGCGCCAGAAGTGTGGCGACACTTGCGGGCTGCCCCCCAGAACATTCTATGCAAAAGATGCATTTCACTGTGTGTTTCGATGTACATGTGACTAATAAATAAATTATCTTTATCTTTATCTTAAGTAAGAGTTAAACGGTCTGTCTCCAAATGATTTAATGTCTGTAATAAAACTGGGGAGCTGGAGGCAATAGTGCCTTAGGAGTAACGACACATAGTTTGGATTACTGCGACATGGCTCAGGAACAT
Source organism: Pristis pectinata (assembly GCF_009764475.1). Taxonomy (NCBI): domain Eukaryota; kingdom Metazoa; phylum Chordata; class Chondrichthyes; order Rhinopristiformes; family Pristidae; genus Pristis; species Pristis pectinata. The sequence goes on along the minus strand of NC_067406.1, from coordinate 10,492,443 downwards.
CAGGATTGGGAATAAAACTCGGGCTGTGGATAGGGCTTTAAACTAAATGGTAGGGGGTTATGTTCAACAGATTGGAAGAGTATGGATAAAGTAAAAGGGGAGTGCAGGAGAGGTTACTGAAGTCTCCAGAATAAAAAAAAAGACAGAAAGTTTTGAAAGGGATAAGAATTTAACTTCAGGCAACATGGAGACAGAGTTGAGGAGAAGGGTGGTGAATACAGGACTGAAGGTGTTATACTTGAATGCATCCAGTATATGAAATAAGGTAGATGAGCTTATAGCGCAGTTAGAATTTGGCAGGTACAATGTGAGCACCACAGAGTTCTGGTTGAAAGAAGATCACAGCTGGGAGCTGAACATCCAAGGATAAACATCCTACTGAAAAGACAGGCAGGTGGGCAGAGGGGGTGGGGTGGCTCTGTTGGTAAAAAATGAAATCCAATCCTTAGCAAGAAGTGACATAGGATCAGAAGATGTAGAATCCTTGTGGGTAGAGTTAAGAAACTGCAAGGGCAAAAAGACCCTGATGGGAGTCATATAGAGGCCTCCGCATAGTAGCCAGGATGTGGGGTACAAATTACAACAGGGAATAGAAAAGGCATGTGAAAAGGGCAATGTTACGGTGGTCATGGGGGATTTCAATATGCAGGTAGATTGGGAAAACCAGGTTGGTACATGATCCCAAGAGAAGGAATTTGTAGTATGCCTATGAGATAGCATTTTAGATGAAGCCATCTGGTTAATAGGTTGATGAGGGGAGGTTAGAAAGAGAGAACACAACCAAAGGATTGTGTAAAGGCTGTGAAATGCAGGTCGATCTGTGGAAAATGCCCAGCAGATTTGGTATTGGTATTCGTTTATTATTGTCACTTGTACCAAGGTACAGTGAAAAGCTTGTCTTACAAACCGATCGTACAGGTCAATTCATTACACAGTGCAGTTACATTGAGTTAGTACAGAGTGCATTGATGTAGTACAGGTAAGAACAATAACAGTACAGAGTAAAGTGTCACAGCTACAGAGAAAGTGCAGTGCAATAAGGTGCAAGGTCACAACAAGGTAGATCGTGAGGTCAGAGTCCATCTCATTGTATAAGGGAACCATTTAATAGTCGTATCACATTAGGGTAGAAGCTGACCTTAAGTCTGGTGGTACGTGCCATCAGGCTCCTATATCTTCTACCCGATGGAAGAGGAGAGAAGAGAGAATGTCCCGGGTGGGTGGGGTCTTTAATTATTCACCAAGGCAATGAGAGGTAAAGACAGAGTCGAAGGAGGGGAGGCTGGTGTCCGTAATGCACTGGGCTGTGTCCACAACTCTCTGCAGTTTCTTGCAGTCCTGGGCAGAGCAGTTGCCGTACCAAGCCGTGATCCATCCAGAGAGGATGCGTTCGATGGTGCACCTGTAAAAGTTGGTGAGAGTCAAAGGGGACAAACCAAATTTCTTTAGCCTCCTGAGGAAGTAGAGGCACTGGTGAGCTTTCTTGGCTGTGGCTTCTACATGATTTGACCAGGACAGGCTGTTGGTGATGTTCACTCCCAGGAACTTGAAGCTCTCAACCCTCTCGACCTCAGCACCATTGATGTAGACAGGTGCATGTGTGTCTGTATAGAGGAGATCTGAAATAATATTACAGATGGATAACCCAGAGCAAAAATGGTCATTTCCGATACAAACAAAGAAAGTGAATTACCTGAAATTGTTGAATTCGATACTCAGCATGGACAGATGACGAGGTGGTGTTCATAACGCTTACAGTGGGTATCATTGTAAGAGTATAAGAGGCCATGGGTACATCGGTCAGAGTGGGATGGAGATGAGACTTAAAGTGACAGGCAACTGGAATCTCAGGGTCCTCCTGCAGATGGAAGCAGTTGCTCCTCACAGTGGTCACTCAATCTGTGTTTGGGTTCTCCCACATAGAGGAGACCACATCGAGAGCAGTACACTAAGCCGGAAGGAGTGAATCCCTGGATAGAGGGAAGGGAAGAGGTGAAAGGACAGGAATTGTATCTCCTGCTGTGGCATGGGGAAGAGACAGTAAGAAGGGAAGTGGTTGATGGTGACACAATAGTGAACCAGGGAGTTGTGAAGCGAATGTTCCGCTCAGAAGGCAGAGAGTGCAGGGGAGGGGAGGATGTGCCAGTGAAGGTAGTGTAAATTGTGAAGGATGATCCTTTGAATGTCTGAGCAGCAGCTTTTGCTTTTATTTCAGATTTCCAGCATTTGCATTTCTTGTTTGAGCTATCTCACCATAGCAAGCATTGTACAGCATCCCAACATCACAATCGTGTTACCTTGTATGGGAAAATAGAAGATAATGATATATTTTGGGACACAATATGTAATTACCGTGCCAGCGACCTGGGTTCAATTCCGGCCTCTGTCTATAAGGAGTTTGTACGTTTTCCCTGTGTGTCCGTGTGGGTTTCCTCCGGGTGCTCCGGTTTCCTCCCACATTCCAAAGACGTACGGGTTAGGAAGTTGTGGGCGTGCTATGTTGGCGCCGGAACCATGGCAACACTTGCGGGCTGCCCCCAGAACACCCTACGCAAAAAGATGCATTTCACTGTGTGCTTCGATGTACATGTGACTAATAAAGAAATCTTATCTTATACGTAAGTGACATCAGTGAGGCTGCATTTGGAGTAATGTGTAGTTTGGTCACCCTGTTATTGGAAAGATGTTATTAAACTAGAAAGAGTGCAGAAAGGATTTATCAGGACGTTGCCTGGACTTGGGGCCTGAGTTACAAGGAGAGGCTAGGATTTTATTCCCTGGAATGTAGGAGATTGAGGGGGTAACCTGACAGAGGTATATAAGATCATGAAGGGCATAGACAGGGTGAAAGCACATAGTGTTTTTCCCAAGGAGGGGGTGCTAAAAGCTAGAGGTCTGGCAAGACTGGACACTCAGACAAAGCAACGTCAATGGGACCAGCATTGCAGGATGGGTTGGTGGAGAATATAAAGGAAAGAACACATATACAAAAGAGCAGGAGCTGGGCAATCAGTCCTTCGATGTTGACACACAAGGGAATAATGACCACCAGTGATCTGAACGAACGCAGCAACTCTCAGCAACCAGTCACCAAGCCCGTCTTGTGGTTTCTTTACACAAAACATACAGTACAGAAGCAGGCCATTCAGCCCAACTGTTCGTCAGCATTGAGGATCCATCCATCTTACACCTCAGCACATCTTGGAGTCTCAGCACAACTAGAAAAAGTGCAGTAAAGATTTACCAGGACATTGCCTGGACTTGGGGGCCTGAGTTACAGGGAGAGGTTGCGCAGACTAGGACTTTATTCCCTGGAATGCAGGATTTTGAGGGGTGACCTGATAGGGGTATATAAGATCATGAGGGGCATAGACAGGGAGAAAGCACATTGTCTTTTTCCCAGGGAGGGGGTGCTAAAAACAAGAGGGCATAGTTTTAAGGTCAGAGGCAAGAGATTTAAAAGGGACATCAGGGGCAGTTTCTTCACGCAAAGAGTGGTGTGTATTTGGAAGGAGCTGCCAGAAATAGTGGTTGAGGCGGGCACATTAGCAACAGTTAAAAGCCATCTAGATAAGGACATGGATAGGAGAGGTTTAGAGAGCTATGGGCCAAATGCAGGCAGATGCGACTAGCTCGCTGGGCAACAAGGTCGGCATGGACGAGTTGGGCCGAAGGGCCTGTTTCCATGCTGTGTGACTCGATGACTCTAAGTGATTGCAGCTGCATGTTTGGGAAGGACAGATATCTAACACTCTCCATCTCTAGGGGTTGCGGGGGAAGGTCCCAGAGAGAGAGAGTGATATAACATGGAAAAAGGCTCTTCAGCCTACTGAGCACCCATTTACTCTAATCCAACACTAATTCCATTTTACTCTCCCCACATTCCCATCAACTCCGCCCAGATTCTACCCCTCACCTATACACTGGGAGCAATTTGCAGTGGACAATTAGCTTACCAACCCAAACATATTCAGGATGTGGGAGGAAACCGGAGCACCCAGAGAAAACCCACACGGTCACAGGGAGAACGTGCAAACTTCATATCGGCGGCACCAGAGGTCAGGATTGAATCTGGGTCACTAGAGCTATGAGGCAGCAGCTGAACTTGTGGGAGGAAACCCACCCGGCCACAGGGAGAACATGCAAACTCCACATAGACAGCAACCGAGGTCGGGATCAAACGGGGGTGGCTGGACCTGTGAGGCGGTGCACTAACATTAACTCTGTTTCTCTCTCCGCAGATGCTGTCTGATCTGGAATGTGTTTTATTCAGAGAATGCTGCTTTGTTAGAAGTGCTATGAAGCTTAAATAAGGCCACCTCTCACTTACTAGTTAACCATCTTTTTTACACTCCAGTTCTGTAATTTTATTTGCTCCTTTGCCATCAATTTCCTCCCTTACTTTATTCTGTTCAATCTTGTCTTTTCTTTGATAATAATGCTTTGACCCCTTTTGTTTCTTGTAGATCCTTCCCACCTTCTTACTAGTTTAAAGCCGTTGACACCTTCCTATTGATCCTTTCTGTCACGGTATGGGTCCTGTCCTATTTCATGTGGTAATCAGTAATTGGTTTATTATTGTCACAAGTACCAAGATACAGTGAAAAGCTTTGTTTACATGCCATCCAGAGAGATCATTCCATACAAAAGTACATCAAGGGTGTACAAAAGGAAAACAAAACAATGCAGAATATAGTCTTACAGTAACAGAGAAAGTTTAGTGCAGGTAGACAAATAAGGTTCCAGGGGCACGGCAAGGTAGATTGCAAGACTGAAAACTTTCTCACTGGTATATCTGCTTCATTCCAGATCTCCCCTTTCCTACACTTTCTCTTTAGCCATGTGCTAATTCTCCTGTTTCTCTGCCTTCCTGCTTATGGTTTGGACAATAATCCGGTGATTATTCCCTTCAAATTCCTGTTTCATAATTTAGAATATTCCTGAAGCTGTGGTTTCCTCCAAGGCATAACGATATTCTGGATAAAGCTGTTCAGAAATCTCTCTCCTTCACCTCAAATTCCAGCTCAATGACTCTATGCAAGAGAGAGACAAAATGGAGACATCAAAAGCAGACATAGTGAGTCCAGACAGGTTTGCTATCCACAAGCACCCACATACTGCAGTCTGGCCACACAACCTGTCCTACCAGACAACACTTAATTTATTTGTTTAATTATTCCGATAGACAAGAAATTTAATCCAACATTGATAAACTACTAAAGATAAACTGAACCAAGAAAGTGATCTTAACATCAGCAAGGAAGCAGAGTTAGAGGAATGAAATTTAAACCTAATATCAGAGAAAAATAATTTTAAAAATATAAATGCTGGGCATCTAAAGCAAGAACAGAAACCTGCAAGGAATGTTGATCAGATCTCTCTGCATGGGTGAAGTGAACAGATTGGTTAATGTTTTAAACAGTGTCAGTCTTCACCAAGGATTAATGAAAGATGAGGAAACAGAACAAAGGAGTTGGGAAGGGATAAAATATCTCCAGATGCTGCTCTCACAAAGGATTAATGACATCACTGATGATTCTTCCTGAATTTTATTTTTTCACCTTTAATTGCACTTCTTGTCTGACTCCCAGCCCAAGCAAAAATTCTCACTGACATTCAAAATACAGTTGGAAGTACCAGTTCAGGAGAAAGAATGACTTGTACAATATGGTATAATATTGACTCCCAAAAGACAATAAAGTACCTTTGATGTGAAGCTGTTGTTATAATATAAGAAAGTCAACAGTGACCATCAAGGATCCCCTCCATCCAGGTCATGCCCTCTTCTCACAGCTACCATCAGGCAGGAGGTTCAGAAGCCTGAAGTCCCACACCACCAGGTTCAGGAATAGTTACTTTCCTACAGACATCAGGTTTTTGAACTAGAGACACAAGAGACTGCAGATGCTGGAATCTGGAACAACACAATGCGCTGGAGGAACTCAGCGGGTCAGGCAGCATTTATGCAGGGAAATGGACTCAATGTTTCAGGTCAAGACCCTTCATCTGGACTGGTTTTTGAACCGACCTGCACAACACTAACCCTACCTCAGCAATGGAACATTACAGACCGCCTCTTGGACTTGTCTCTGATTGTGTCTTTTTTTTTTGCACTAAGGTCTTGTTATGCTTTTTTTTTGTCTGTTGTAATTTATGTTCTGTGTGTTGTCTGTACCTACGTGCTTGTGATGCTGCTGCAAGCATGTTTTTCATTGTACCTGTACCTCACCGTACTTGTGCACATGACAATGGACTTGACTTGAATCTACACACAGCAAACGCCCATAAACACAGCCACTTGATGGGCTGAATTATCCCGAACCAAGCCCACCAACGATGCTAACTTCCCGTGATCTCACCTGCTCATGCTTACTTTCCCAGATGTGTAGGGTTGGGTAAGCTGACCCCTCTCCACCACCAACACCCGAGAGTTGAAAGTTTCCAAGTGGTGACTGGGCCTTGGGCAATGTATTCTGACACCCTGCCCCCAGAATGCACCACTGCCTTTCCAGTATTATCGCCAGACAGCATGGAAGTGGTTGAGGCAGGTACAGTAACAACATTTAAAGCACACTTGGACATGTTCATGGATTGGAAAAGTTTCGAGGGATATGGGCTAAATGCAGGCAAATGGGACCGGCTTAGATGGGCATCTTGGTCAGCATGGGTGAATTGGACCAAAGGGTCTATTTCCGTGCTGTATTTCTCTATGAATTTAAACAGGCCCTTCATCCCATTGTGTCTGTGCTGGCCAGCAAGCACCATGTTGCACTAATCCCATTTTATTCTTTCCACATCCCCTACCAACTCCCTCGAGATTCTACCACTCGTCCACACACCAGGGGCAATTTATGGTGGACAATTAACCTCTCAACCCTCACGCCTTTGAGATGTGGGAGGAAACTGGAGAAACCAGAAGAAGCACACATGGTCACAGGAAAAAAACATGCAAATTCTGCCCAGACAGCACCAGAGGTCAGGATTGAACCTGGATTGCTTGAGGTGTGAGGCAGTGGCTCTACTGGCTGCACCACTCTGCTATCCATGTCCTAAACATCGCTGGTAGTTGGAATTTAAAGACCATTGAAATAAAAATAAATCATTAAAACAATTAAAAATTAACAATTAAAAAAATAAACACAGAAAATAGTACTGCACACTTGTGGCCCATGTGTCTGTCCTGACCAGGATGCCAGTCACAGCCAATCCAGTCTGCCTGCACATGGTCCATATCCCCTCCCTCCATTTGCCGCATGTGCCTATCTAAGAGTCTCTTAAACATCTCTATTGTAACTGCCTCCACCAGTACCCCTGGCAGCACATTCCAAGCACCCACCGCTCTCTGCATAAAAAAATTTACACTCTGTGTAACATACATGTTTGTAATGTACTGTGCTGCTGCTGCAAAAAACTCATTTATATTTGAGAAAGTTTGTAGTCCATTTATTCAATATCTTCACATGATATAGATCCCCTTATAATAACCTTTCAATTTGGTGGAACGGAGTTGATGACATAATATTGCTCTGTTTCTATTGAGAAATTTTAGTCCAGTTTTTTTTTCTGTTTTCTTTTAAATTTTTTTTTCTTTAACTTAGTTTGGTTTGATATATTGTTTATAATTTTTCTTATTGTTTTGTTTTTTTCTTCCTTTTTTTATATTTTATAATAAATCTTTTTCTTTTGTATTATATTCATTCACGAACAGATCATTGGATCTACAGATTTTTTTATACTCTATTGTTCTTTATGATTATCCATGTCATGATTGTTCTGATCTCTTTGTATTACATGTATAAACATTGATATATTAATCTGTATTAATTTGAAAACTAATAAAAAGATTGAAAAAGAAAGAAAGAAAGAAAAAGCTCATTTATATACGCCTTCTTTACCAAATTGGTATTGGTATCGGCTATTGCTAGTGGTTCTTTGTAATCTGCTGGGAGGGTCAAAGGAAACAACTGGCTGGCTATTGCTAGCAGCTTCATTGGTGCTGGCATTGGTATTGATATTGGTATTGGTATTGGTATTGTCATTTCACTGTGTGTTTCAATGTACATGCGGCTAATAAATAAATATCCTATCTTATTGGTATCCTTATTGGTATCGGCTATTGTTAGCGGTTTTTTTTGTAATTTGCTGGGAGGATCAAAGAAGACATCTGGCTGGCTATTGTTAGCAGTTCCACTGGACTTACTGTGTGTCCCTGATCTCTGCACCCACTCCGTCCCACCCACAAGTCTGGGAGTCACTGACAGAGGAGGAAGGCTGAGTCTGTCGCTGCACCTTTGCTGGGACTCATGAGTCATGATGAGGATTCAAAGAACCTTCAAGCTGAGTGAGTGGGCAGCCACATGGCAGATGGAGTACAACGTGAGGTTAACCACTTGAGTAGAAAAAGCAGGCATGTTACGGACTTATTAAATGGTGAGAGATTTGGAAATGTGGATGTTCAAAGGGAACTGGGTAAACATGCAAACGCAGCAGGTGATTAGGAAGGCTAATGGTATGTTGGTCTTAATTGTTAGAGGATCTGAGTGAAAGAGTAAAAATATGTTACTATTTTTGTACAGGGCCTTGGTGAGACTATGCCTGGAGTATTGTGTATAAATTTGGTCTAATTACCTAAAATGATATACTTTCTAGAGAGGGAATGCAACAAGCATTCACTAGACTGGTTCCTGGTAAGGCAGGTCTGTCATATAAGGAAAGATTGATTCCACTAAGCCTCTTTTCAATAAAATTTAGAAGAATTAGATGTGACCTCATTGAAATGTGCAAACTTTATACAGGGCTTAACGGTATTGATGCAGAGAGGATAATTCCTCTGGCTGAGAAGCCTAGAATTAGAGGTCATAGTCTCAAAATAAGATGTAGAACATTTAGAACTGAAATGAGGAGAAATTACTTTACTCAGAGTGATGAACCTTTGGAACCCACTACCCGAGAGAGCTGACAGGGCCCAATCATTCATTCCATTCACAACTGTGAAGAATGTTGGGGGATTTTATTCCAATATATAAGATCCTAAAGGGGCTCGACAGGGTAGATGTTGAGATGTTTTCACTTGCACGATAGTCACGGACAAGGGGATGTAGCTACAAAATAAGTGTATGGTCATTTAAAACTGAGGTGCATTGAAATTTCTTCCTTCAGAGGGTAGTGAATCTCTGGAATTCTCTGTCCCAAAGGGTGGTGGAGCCCAGATCATATTTAAGGTGGAGATAGATAAATCTTTGAAAGATTAAGGACTGCAGGGAATCAGCCATGATCATGCTGAATGACAGAGGACACTTGGACTTGGTGATCCATTCCTGCTCCTATCTTTTCACTTTTTTGTATCCTTCTTGTGATAGATTTCTGGCTATTGAAGAAATCAGGGGATGAGAGGATAGGTCAAGAGCTAGGTGATCAGCTATGATCTTGTTGAATGGTGGAGCAGGCTTAAGGAGTTCATTCCCTTTGTCATCTATTCCGGCTCCCAATTGTTATGTCCTTATGAATTGTCTTGTGGTTCCTGTATCAGGTCAGAGCAATTGTAAATCCGAGACACAATGACTTCAATAGAAATTAGAGCACAAATATTTAGAAGAGCAAAGTGAAGACATTTTAACACTTGATAAGGGGTTTTTATGGTGCTATTGTGACTTTTTAATCTCTTGATTGAGAAGGCTGGGTTAAATTTGCATCCTTTGAGAGAAAGAGAGAGAGAGGGAGGGGGGGGGGAAGAGAGAGGAAGAGGGAGGGGGGGGAGAGAGAGAGAGAGATGGAAAGGATAAGGGAGTAAATTCCAAGGTTAATGGAAAGGTCATCAGCCTGAACTAGTTATTCGACTTCTCTCTCCACAGATACTGCCTGATCTGCTGAGTCTCTGTTTCAGATCAGCAGCATCTACAGCAGCTTATTTCTACAGGTGGTCACTTGGAAGCAGGGAAGAGTTACTCTGCCTTTGGACATCTTGCCAATCAGCTAATCAAACCTGAAAAACAGCAACCGCTAACCGCAGAGAAAATACAAACCATTTGCCAAGTTTGCAGACTTAATTGTGCAAAACATGTGCTTTGCAGTTCTCAAGTCCATCACCAGGGAGATATGAGACAGATAATAAGATGCAGGTGTCTTTTTAAGAGTTTGTGTATTGTGTCTGATTGAAAGGGATGGAAACTGACCAAATGAGGACATGACTCAATTGTTATTGGTTAGAAAAACAGGTTGGGCTGTTGGCCAAAGATTTGAAAGAGAACATCAGCTATAGATAGATATTTGATGGCTGACATGGATATGGAGGTTCAAAGGGCCTTTTTCCATGCTGTATGACCCTATGGTGCTATGACTAACAGTCTTAGGAAATTTCAAATTTTAACACATGTGGTCAACAGCGGAACTATCAGGCAGGTTAATGGTTGGGTGCGGCAGCTGGACTCACCATTGAGCCCACTGACCCCTGAGAAGAGGGTCAGGATGCACTTCGCATCTGGCCCTTCACTTTTCACCAGGAAGGGTTGGCACAAGAAGGAGCTCCACATTCCTTTACATAGGGTCATTTGTGGAGAAAAGTAGGTGCAGATATGTGCTTTACTTATTGTACTTTATTATTTTAATATTTAAATTATTTGTTATTGCTTCTGTTATGAGCCAGGCTGCCGCTTGGTGAATGTCCCTTTAAGGCACCTGGACAGTAGAGTAGTACTCTGTGTGTGTGTGTGTGTGTGTGTGTGTGTGTGTGTGTGTGTGTGTGTGTGTGTGTTATCTAAGGACTGCAAGACTATAACTTGAGCGTCGTACTGGCTTTTTGCACAGAGAGTCGAAGAGAGAGAGAGAGAGACTGACTGCTGGTCTCTGTATCTATGGATGAAGAACAATAGCTGTGACTGTCACTATACAATCCATGTATGGATTATGTGGAGCAATCAAGTGGAGTCCACTTAGTTGTTAACCTGTACAGGAAAGCAGGTATTTCTGTGGCCGGCCACGTGTCGAATGCCCTCGGTGTGGCAGATACTTCGGAACAAAGCAATGGAGATCATCAGTGATTGAGGTGTCATATGGGTTCCATCGTGGAACATGTGGATTTCCTAAATTCTCTCTACATTTTCTCTACATCCTCTCTTCAGTCAACTGTGGTTTTGCAAAAGCCTTTGCTCACATTCTACCTTATGACTTGCTGAACTGAACTTTAAGAACTATTCCTGGACTTGGGGTTTGGGAATTAGCCACACACACACATTGAGTTTATTTTTGGGGTCAATGTTTAATATCTAATGTTTTTACTTTTCTTGTTATTACAAGTAGTTATTAATAAAATAGTTTCTAACCCTTATACATGGTTCATTTTGTTTCTATTGTTGCTGGTACGTAACACTTCAATGTGTTTTCTTGTGTACAGTTCTGGTCACTGCATTGCAGGAAGGATGTAGAGGTGTTGGAGAGGGTGCAGGAGAGGTTCACTTGGAAGTTGCTTGGATTAGAGAATGCTAAGAGGCTGGACAATCATGGATTGTTTTCTCTGAAGCATCGGAAGTATATAAAATTATGAAAAGCATAGATAGGGTAGATAGAGTCTTTCTCCCAGGGTGCGACTGTCAAATATGAGAGAGTACAGCTTAAGGTGAGTGGGGGAAAGTTTAAAAGAGAGTTATGAGACAAGAGAGCGGTAGGTAGCTGGAATGTGCTGCCGGGGAAAGTGCTGGAAGCAGATACGATAGCAACGTCTAAGAGGCACTTAGGAGGGATATTAACAAGTTCATTGTCATGGGCATACATACCCAAGCGTGCCTTTAATAGTCGAGACACTAAGAGTCAGGAAATTATGTTTCAGCTTTATAAAACTCTGGTTAGGCCACATCTGGAGTATTGCATTCAATTTTGGTCACCCTATCATAGAAGGATGTGGAGGCTTTGGAGCGGGTGCAGAAGAGGTTTTCCAGGATGCTGCCTGGATTACAGGGTATGAGCTATAAGGAGAGGTTGGATAGGATTGTTTTCTCTGGAGTGGCAGATGCTGAGGGGAGAGCTGATAGGTTTATAAAATTTATGATTTTATAAATATAAAAGGCATAGATAGAGTAGACAGCCAGTGTCTTTTTCCCAAGGTTGAAGTATCTACTAGAAGGCAAGCATCTAAGGTAAGAGGGAGAAAGTCCAAAGGAGATGTATGAGGCAGATTTTTTTTTACACAGAGGGTGGTGGGTGGCTGAAATGTGCTGCCAGGGGTGGCAGATACGATAGAGATATTTAAGAGGCACTTGGATAGGAACATGAATATGCAGAGAATGTAGGGACATGGACCATGTGCAGGCAGAAGGGATTAGGTATCATTAGCTTAATTAGTTCAGCACAATAGATAAGATAAGATATCTTCATTAGTCACACGTACATCGAAACACACAGTGAAATGCATCTTTTGCGTGGAGTGTTCTCGGGGCAGCCCACAAGTGTCACCAATCTTCCGGCACCAACATAGCATGCTCACAACTTCCTAACCCGTACGTCTTTGGAATGTGGGATGAAACCGGAGCACCCGGAGGAAACCCACGCAGACACAGGGAGAAGGTACAAAGTCCCTACAGACAGCGGCGGGAATTGAACCCGGGTCGCTGATGCTGTAATAACGTTACGCTAACCGCTACACTACAACATCGTGAGCTGAAGGGTCTGTTCCTGTGCTGTACTGTTCTATGTTCAGTACCAATGCCAATACAGATGCCAATACTGATAATAATGACAATCCCAATACCAATACCAATGGAACTACTAGCAACAGACAGCCAGATGTTTTCTATGGCGGATTATGCGGCAGCTGTTAGAAGGTTCTGTGCAACCGTAAGGATGGGCTCTTAATTTTAACATTCATGACTGCTGGATGGGAGAGGAAGAATTAGTGAACCACCTCTCCATTTCCTTCCCATCTGTTTTGGACGTTCATATTTGAACGCTCTTGATCTATTGAATCAATCTGTCTTAGGAGTCAAGTACTTCACTTCAGGGCTCTTCTCTCATCTTGCAGCATGATGTGACAAAGTAATCATCGTTGAAAATAAATCTCCCTGGTAATTAAACCTGTATATTATGGTCTGACAGTACACTGTATCAAATGGGGTGGACAGAAAGATGTCAAACAGTGCATAGTTTCTCAGATGCAATCTGCTGTTAAACGATTGGGATTGGGATTGGTTTATTATTGTCACTTGTACCGAGGTACAATGAACAACCTGTCTTGCATATCAATCGTACAAGTCAATTCATTATACAGTGCAGTTCCATTGGGTTAGCATAGAGTGCATTGAGGTAGTACAGGTAAAAACAACAACAGTACAGAGTAAAGTGTCACAGTTACAGAGAAAGTGCGGTGCAAGGTCACAACAAGGCAGATCAATTCATTTGTGCTGGAGAGAGTGCAGGAAGGAATCACTACGAGGCACAAGAGATTCTGCAGATGTTGGAATCTGGAGCAACACACACAAAATGCAGGAGGAAGGCAGCAGGTCAGGCAGCATCTATGGAGGGAATTAAACAGTTGACGTTTCGTGGCAAGACCCTTCATCAGGACTGGAAAGGAAGAGGGCAGAAGCCGGAATATGCGTGACTTGGAAGACTTCAGTTGTATGGAGTTATTGGATAGGATGGATTCACTTTCCCTTGAGCAAAGGAGGCGGAGGGGTGACATGACAGAGGAATTTATTAGAGGCCTCATCTCCTCTTAGCAGCCCGTCCTGTTCTAAATTCCTGTTCTTTCTGATCTCTGGTGCACGGTTCCCTGCTGGTGATTTATTCAAATTTAAACTGTGTGCCTGTTTTTTTCTGAGGGTGGTGTTTATACCATCTTTGTTGTGAACTGTTGTTATGAAACATGAAAGCCTATCTTTCCACATTGCTAACTTGTACCAAAGGGGAAAAGAAACTTTACCTGAGATGAATTACAATCCTTCTCAGCTCCTGCACTGAAATGATTTACAGAGTTGCACAGCATGGAAACAGACCCTTTGGCCCATCACATCCATGCCAACCCCTTTCCATACACTAATTCCATTTTCCCACATTAGATCCATCTTGGTAGGCCTTGCCTATTCATATATCTGTCTAAGTGCCTCTTAAGTGTAGTATTGTATCTGATTCTGTTGCCTCTGGCAGCAAGTTCCAGATATCATCCACTCTGTGTGTAAAAAATGTTCCCCTCAAATCCCCTTTAAAACTCCTTCCTCTCACCTTAAGCCTATGTCTTCTTGTCCTTGATACCCCTGCAAATGGGATGGGCTTGGTACACTGAAAGTAAGTCAATAAGCCAGTCAGCAAGCATTTAGGAAGGTAAAAAATATGTTGGCGTTATTACAAGAGGATTTGATTACAGTGTAGAGATATCTTGCTCCACTTATATAAGATCCCGGTGAGACAGTATCTGGAATAATGTGTACTGGTCTGGTAACTGGTAATTGGTAATTAGTTTATTATTGTCACATGTACTGAGGTACAGTGAAAAACTTTGTTTTGGATGCCATCCATACAGATCGTTCCAAAACAAAAGTACATTGAGGTAGTACAAAGGGAAGAGCAATAACAGAATGCAGAATGTAGTGTTACAGTTACAGAGAAAGTGCAGTACAGGTAGACAATAAGGTACAAGGACCATGATGAGGTAGATTGAGAGATCAAGAGTTCATATTTATCGTGCGTGAGGTCTGTTCAAAAGTCTCCTTACCTAAGGGGTCACCCTACCAATCTAGCAGCAGAAATTCATCAGATTGACTCCTGGGATGGTGGGTTTGTCATGTGAAGAGAGACTGGGCTGTCACTCTTTAGAGTTGGAAGGAATGAGAAATGACTTCAGTGAAAAATATAAAGTACTTACAGGACTTGACAGGGTAGATGTAGAATTGATGTTTGCCCTGGTTGGAGTGCCAAGAACCAAGCTTTTCACTGTAACTTAGTACATGTGACAATAATAAACCAACTCCAATTCCAATTCCAAGGGTTATGATCTCAAAATAAGGGATTGGCTGTTCAGGACAGAGACGAGAAATTTAAACTCAAAAAATCAATAAATCTCAGATGCTGGAAATCTGAAACAAAAACAGAAAATGCTGGAAATAGAAGAAGTTTGAGAAGTAATTTCTTCACCCAGAAGGAAGTGAGCTTTTGCATTCCTCTACTAAAGAGGGTTGTTGGAGAGATTGTCACAGGGTATATTCAAACAGAGACTGGTAAATCAAAGGGGTCTTGACAGGCACTTGCGTGGGTCCCAGCTACGCCTGTCTTTTTGTTGGCGATGTGGAACAGTCCTCGATCCAAACCTACTCCAGCACCACTTCCCAAAGCTTTCTCTGCAACATCAGTGACTGAGCTGCTTATCAACCTGTTTCTTTCCCCTTCCCCACTCACTCCATCCGACCATCACCCAGACCCTCCTCCTATAGGGTCTCCCCTCCCCACCTCCCTTCCCTGCTCTGCCTTCCTTTCCTATCAGACTCCACCATCTGCAGCCCTTTGTTGCCTCCTCCTATCACCTCTGTCGCGATTTCCACCCTTCCCTCCGCCAACTGATCCTCTCTGGCAATCCACCCCTCTCACCAGGATCCGCTATTGCTTGCCCCACACCTTCCCCTCGCCATTTTATACCATTTTCCCCCTCTACTCCTCAAGTCCAGATGAAGGGTTTTATCCCAAAATGTCAGCCGTCCATTTCCTTCCACAGATGCTGCCTGACCTGCTGCGTTCCTCCAGCAGCCCATTTTTTGCCTCCAAAGACTTCTCTCACCTTGAATACATGTTAAAAGCAACAAACAATCTGCTGCAGGAACTCAACAGGTTGAGCGGCATCTGCGAGAGAAAAGGAATTGTTGGTGTTTCAGGTCAAAACCCCAAGGATTCCAATCCGAAATATTGATAATTTAAGATAAGATATCTTTATTAGTCACATTTACATCGAAACACACAGTGAAATGCATCTTTTGCGTAGAGTGTTCTGGGGGCAGTCCGCAAGTGTTGCCGCACTTCTGGTACCAACGTAGCATGCCCACAACTTCCTAACCCATACGTCTTTGGAATGTGGGAGGAAACCAGAGCACCCAGAGGAAACCCACGTAGACATGGGGAGAACGTACAAACTCCTAACAGACAGCGGCCGGAATTGAAACCGGGTCACTGGCGCTGTGATAATGTTATGCTAACCACTACCCACAGGTGATGCTCGACCAGCTGAGTTCCTCCAGCAGATTGTGTGTTGCTCCAGATTCCAGCATCTGCAGTCTCTTGTATCTCCATTGAATATGGCATAGAATCCACTGCTTTCTGGGCTAGAGAATTCCAGAGGTGTATTTCCCACTGAGATACAAAATTCCTCCTCATTTTCTTACCCTCAATATGAAAGTATACCCTTTAGTTCTTGATTCTCCCATGAGGGAACACATCCCCTCAGCATCCACACTGTCAAGCCCCTCAGGATCTTTCATGCTCATTTGTGACCTTTGAAAAAACCTAGCATTTAGAACATAGAACAATACAGTACAGGAACAAGCCCTTTGGCAAACAATGTTGTGCTGAAATAATAAGATTAGTAATCAAATGCCCAACTACACTAATCCCTTCTGTCCACACAATGTCCATGTCCTTCCATTTCCCACACATTCCCACACATTTCCCTCACATTCATGTGCCTATCAAAGAGCCTCTTGAACGCCCCTATTGTATCTGCCTCCACCACCACCCCTGGAAGCACATTCCAGGCACCCACCACTCTCTGTGTAAAAAAACTTGCCCCACACATCTCCTTGCAAAATACCCACTCTCACCTCAAATGCATGCCCTCTGGTATTAGACATTTCAACCCTGGGAAAAAGATACCAGCTGTCTATCTATGCCTCTCATAATCTTATAAACCTTTATCAGATTTCCTCCCAACCTCTGCTGCTCCAGAGAAAACAACCCAAATTTGTCCAACCACTCCTTATAGCACATGCCCTCTAATCCAGGCAGCACCCTGGTAAACTTCTTCTGCACCCTCTCCAAAGCCTCAACATCCTTCCCATAGTGGGGTGACCAGAACTGAATGCAATACTCCAGATGCAGCCTAACTGGAGTTTTAAAAAGCTGCAGCATAACTTCCTGACTCGAACTCAATGCCTCGATTAATGAGGGAAAGCATGCCATACGCCTTCTTTACCATCCTATCAACCTGTGTAGCCACTTTCAGGGAGGAAGATGACATTGTACCGAATCCTCAGCACATGGAGATTAAAATTAAATGGATATCCAAATCGATAACCACTTTATACATGCATTAAACTAACGATACAAGAATGAAATGACATGTACTTTGCAGTGCATGAGAAAACAACTAGATTTTTGTTATTTTATATTTAATATCCTAGAACTTTACAGGTTGAAAAAAAAACATGTTTTTACATTTAGCCAATCCATATTATTAAGTTTTATTTCAACAGGTCCAATCTTAAAAGTGTTGTGTACCTTGGGAAAATATTGCACTCACAGACACTCCAGAACAAACATACACCTCAACACAAAAACTCAGGAAAACAGGAGCAAGAGTAGGCCTCCTGGTCCCTCAAGCCTGCCCTGCATTTTCTTAAGATAAGATAAGATAAGATATCTTTATTAGTCACATGTACATCGAAACACAGTGAAATGCATCTATTTTTGCGTAGAGTGTTCTGGGGGCAGCCCACAAGTGTCACCATGCTTCCGGCGCCAACATAGCATGCCCACAGCTTCCTAACCCGTACGTCTTTGGAATGTGGGAGGAACCCGGAGCACCCGGAGGAAACCCATGCAGTCACAGGGAGAACACTGTCCTTACAGACAGTGGCCAGAATTGAACCCGGGTCGCTGGCGCTGGCGTTACGCTAACCGCTACACTACCGTACCGTACATTCAAAATGTTCATGGCTGATCTGCCCCAGACCTCTCAAAGATTTACCAATCTTCCAAAAATTTACCTACCTTATTTCCAAATACTCACAATGATCTAGCCCTCAGGACAGAGAATTCCAGAGATTCACAGACCTCTACAAAAAAGAAATTTCTGCATACTTCGGTTTCAAGTGAGCACTCTGAATCTTGTAACTCTGTCCCCTCGTTCAATACTCCTCCAAATGATGGAAACATCTCAATATATATCCTGTCATGCCCCCTTAGGATAGAGTTATACAGCATGGAAACAGGCCCTTTGGCCCAACTAGTCCGATAAATTTCAACAAGATCATCCCTTGTTCTTTTAAACTACAAACCACAGACCAAGAATGTAGAGAAAGGAAGGAAAATGGCAGGAAATGTGAACTTAAAAAGAAGAACCTGCTGTAATTGTAAACACTGGAACAAGGAAGGTGGGGTGCTATTTAACATAGGACTTATTTTAATTCATTGCTCAGCCACATTTGTTCAAGTGGCAATCCTGTGTTTCTAAAATCCTACCACTGAGTTTAACACAGATTAAAATTCTGCATTGTTTACAGTTAACTGCAAAACAGGAGAATCAGGAGCAGGCTAATTACAAACCAGCATTGTGGCTAATTTATTTATTCAAGGGAGGTCAACACCATTAGTAAGACCAGCATTTATTGCAAACACCCATTTGCACCTGTTCTCAGTTAATCTGCAGATATATATAAACCAGGTCAGATAAGAGCAGCAGAGTCTCTTCCTTGAAGGAAATTAGTGAGCTGGATCAGCTTCTAACAATATGATCCATTCCAGAGAGTTATGGACACAGCTCAGCACATTACGGAAACCAGCCTCCCCTCCATGGACTCTGTCTACACTTCTTACTGCCTCGCTAAATCAGCCAGCAAAATCAAAGAGCCCACCCACGCCAGACATTCTCTCTTCTCCCCCCTCCCATCGGGCAGAAAACACAAAAGCATGAAAGCATGTATCACCAGGTTTCAATCCCGCTGTTATGACTATTGAATGGTTCCCTTGTATGATAAAGTGGACTCTTGACCTCACAATCTACCTCGTTGTGACCTTGCACCTTACTGTCTACCTGCACTGCACTTTCTCTGTAACTGTAACACTTTATTCTGTTGTTTTACCTTGTACTACCTCGATGCACTGTTGTAATAAATTGATTTGTATGGACGGTATGCAAGACAAGTTTTTCACTGTACCTCAGTACGAGTGACAATAATAAACCAATTTACCAGTTTATTAGATGCTAACTTTTTAATGTCAAGTTCATTTAATTTTAAGTTTTTAAATTCCATGGTTACCTTCAGCAGACTTTGAACTCAGTGTCCCAGAGTCATACTGCACAGAAACAGGCTAAAGAAATTTGGCATGTCCCCTTTGACACTTACCAACTTTTATCAATGCACCATAGAAAGCATCCTATCCAGATGTATCACGGCTTGGTATGGCTACTGCTCTGCCCAGGACCATAAGAAACTTCAGAGAATTGTGAACACACCCCAGCCCATTATGGAAACCAGCCTCCCCTCCATGGACTCTGTCTATACCTCTCGCTGACTTGGTGAAGCAGCCAGCATAATCAAAGACCCCACCCACCCAGGTCATTCTCTCTCCTCACCTCTCCTATCAGGCGGAAGATGCAGGAGCCTGACGGCACATACCACCAGGCTCAAGGACAGCTTCTATCCCACTGTGATAAGACAATTGAACGGTTCCCTTACACGATGAGGTGGACTTGTTTGACCTTGCACCTTACTGTCTACTTGCAATGCACTTCCCTGTAGCTGTGACACTTTACTCTGTATTCTGTTATTGTTTTTACCCCGC
The DNA here is from genome assembly GCF_009764475.1 of Pristis pectinata. Lineage (NCBI taxonomy): Eukaryota > Metazoa > Chordata > Chondrichthyes > Rhinopristiformes > Pristidae > Pristis > Pristis pectinata. The sequence continues at coordinate 10,472,694 of NC_067406.1, read as the reverse complement.
ACTACCTCCATGGTCTCTGTACTACCTCAATGCACTGTGTAATGAATTGACCTGTATGATCTGTATGCAAGACAAGTTTTTTACTATACCTCGGTACACGTGACAATAATAAACCAATACCAATACCATTATGCCCATGCTAGCCATCAAGTCCTATCTACACTAATCCCATTCTCCAGCACTTGGTTCATAGCCTACAATTCCTTGGGGATTCAACATTAAGATGCTTCTTAAATGTTGTGAGAGTACCTGTCTTCACTACCTGCTCAGGCAGTGTGTTCCAGATTACAACCACTCTGTGGGTGAATAATTTCTTACTCATCACATAAAAACTATGCCCTCTGGTCTTAGACTCCTCTGCCATGGGCGTTATGCTTCTGGATATTAGTTTAAACATCATCCTACATTTGACAGCTTGGAAAAGGAAAGAGAGTAGTAATGACAATATATTACTCTAAATTTGCAAACTACCCCAAAATTCCTCATTGTGCAGATTGAAAGCTGAGTGACACATATTGGTATTGGTATTGGTTTATTATTATCACTTGTACCGAGGTACAGTGAAAAACTAGTCTTGCAAACCAATCATACAGATCAATTCATTACACAGTGCAGTTACATTGAGTTAGTACAGAGACCATTGATGTAGTGCAGGTAAAAATAGTAGCAGTACAGAGTAAAGTGTCACAACTACAGAGAAAGTGCAGTGCAATAAGGTGCAAGGTCACAACAAGGTAGATTGTGAAGTCATAGTCCATCTCATTGTATAAGGGAACCGTTCAATAGTCTTATCAGAGTGGAGTAGAAGCTGTCCTTAAGTCTGGTGGTACGTGCCTTCAGGCTCCTGTATCTTCTACCCGATGGAAGAGGAGAGAAGAGAGAATGTCCTGGATGGGTGGGCTCTTTGATGATGCCGGCTGCTTCGCCAAGACAATGAGAGGTAAAGACAGAGTCCAAGGATGGGATGCTGGTGTCCGTGATGCGCTGGGCTGTGTCCATAACATGTGGAGAAAGGGTTGGGGCATAGCCATAAAGGTCTCTCGGGAAGCTTTGTAAAGTAGAGCAAGGCAAGAGGGAGAAGTCATATACTTTAAAAAATGAAACACTTGAGCAGTTTATTAATACACAAGACAAAGGAACAGAAGTAGGCCATTCGGCCCATCAAGTCTGCTCCGCATGATACAACATGACATCTCCTTGAAGTAAGCTGGGATAAATGGTGAAGGGCGTGGGTCTCACCCTCTATTGTAATCTGCCAACATCAATGTCTGAAACTCCACCCATTCCCCTATCCGGCATGGAATTTCCATCCCTTGCTCAGTGAGAAAGTGTTGCATTGGATTCCTCAGCAAACATCTGTCCCAGTTTTGTTATGGGAAGGGAGAATGGTTTGCCCAGAGGTTAACCTTGTGAATTCTACCCCTCCTGAGTCTTCTTGAAAGTCCCATGATGTTCATGGATCCTGGAAGGTTTAACTTAGTCTACCGTAGGAATATTGTAATAATCTAAGGCTGGATCAAGGTTCTTCCCATCAGAAGCATCAGTTTAGGGTATGAAGCACTCTCTGTTCACCCAGTCTGAATATTTAAATGACTCCCATCTCCATGGTTGGGTGAGGGAGTACCAAGGACTCACTAGTACCACAAGATTTACACACTGATGCTCTAGTGAATACAATTAATATAGAACACAGAACAGTACAGCACAATGCAGGCCCTTCGGCTCACAATATTTGTGAATTAAACACCTCATCTGAGCAAAACAAAATGGAGCAAGGAAAGTAAATGGTTAAAATACATTAGCCTTGATATTCATTAATTCAGCTAGATAGCAATAGTAGTCCCTCAGAATGTCAAGGGCTTTTGTATCCTGTGTAATGACCAAAACCATTCTATGTTCAGGTCAATTTCCATCAAGCTCCCTGTACTCTGCCCTATGACATACATCAACTACAAAAGACCACAGAGGCATGACTGGAAAGATTTATTGGGATAACAACAATACTGTATATTTTTTTATATTGAATATGTGAAGGTCTTGTTACTCTATGCAGGGAATCATTAATCTCTTTTTAAAGATGATCTTTTTCACAGAGAAAAAGGTTATCTTTAAAAAACAGAGAGTAACAATTCTCTGCACAGAGGATCATTGATCTTCACATATTTTTAAATTAAATTGGTTTGGTAAATAAGCTAAAATTGGTTTCTTATTATTGTCACATGTACTGAGGTATAGTGAAAAGCATTGTTTTGCATGCCGTCTATACAGATCATTTCATCAGTGCATTGAGGTAGTACAAGGGAAAAGCAATAACAGGATGCAGAATAAAGTGTTACAGTGACAGAGAAAGTGCAGTGCAGGCAGACAATGAGGTGCAAGGTCATAACAAGGTAGATTGTGAGATCAAGAATCCTTCTTATCGTACTAGGGGACCGTTCAATACTCTTATAACAGTGGGATAGAAGCTGTCCTTGAGCCTGGTGGTTCGTGCTTTCAGGCTTTTGTATCTTGATGGGAGAGGGGAGAAGAGAGAATGTCCAGGGTGGGTGGGATCTTTGATTATGCTGGCTGATTTACCGAGGCAGAGAGAAGTGCAGACGTGGTCCGTGGAGGGGAGGCTGGTTTCTGTGATATGCTGAGTTGTGTCCACAACTCTCTGCAGAGAGTTATGTAGTTATATAACTATATACAAATTGCATTGTAATGTTGGTGGAGATTTTTTCTCTGCCAACTTTACAGTGCTATTTATATGTGATTTAAAAATATCCATCTATGTATTGTAGTTACATTTGTAGCAGTGGTTCAATATACTTATCAGCAACAGTTCAGCTGCACCAACTGCCTCTGTATTGACCTCAACTTATTTTCCTGATCAGAAAGAACAAATAACAAAGCCCTGATACATGTTTTTGACATCTCCTCTAAATCTGATTTCCCCAACTTTTCTGGCCTTTCATTGGCTGCCTTTGAGCTCAGCCAAGGACCACACACTGCCCTACATAAAGTATCAAGCAGCCTTGCGAACCCAGACTGACTCCCCAATTTTCAAGACAGTGAATTTAAAACCATATCCATCTTCTAGTCCTGTTCCCTCTTATTTCTCAATCCTATGCTGCCTCCTTCAGTTCTTCACTTTGTTCACTCTCTAGTGGGCATAAACTACCTCTGTGAAGCTCCCTCTGCAAAACCGTCTGTTGCTGTAATTTTGCTCATTGAGTCTTTCTTCACTAAAGATAAGATATCTTTATTAGTCACATGCACTTCGAAACACACAGTGAAATGCATCTTTTGCGTAGAGTGTTCTGGGGGCAGCCCGCAAGTGTCACCACGCTTCTGGTGCCAACATAGCATGCCCACAACTTCCTAACCTGTACGTCTTTGGAATGTGGGAGGAAACCGGAGCACCCGGAGGAAACCCACGCAGACATGGGCAGAACATACAAACTCATTACAGACAGTGGCCGGATTTGAACCCTGGTCGCTGGCGCTGTAAAGCGTTACGTGAACTGCTACACTACCTGATTTTATAGTTAATTTAAATGGGTATGAAGTATTGGATAGGGCAACCATAGGAAAAGATGAATTATTAAGTAATCCAACATCTTTGTAAATGGATAAACCACCAGGACAGGATGAAATATATTCCAAACTGTTAAGGTGGTTAAAAAGGCCTTTGGGAGGTCATGGCTTAGATTGTAAGAGCAGGAATGTTGGAACTGTAAGCAACACAATTAGAACACAGCCTCAGCACTGCAATCACTACTATGCAGCTGAGTGGTAGAATCTGGTGGGAGCTGAAGAGAATGTGAGGAGAATAAAAATAGTGGGATTAACGTAGAAATTGTCCTATCTGGATGCATCACGACTTGGTACGGCAACTGCTCTGCCCAGGACTGCAAGAAACTGCAGAGTTGTGGACACAGCACACACAGAAACCAGCCTCCCCTCCATGGACTCTCGCTGCCTTGGTGAAGCAGCCAGCATAATCAAAGACCCCACCCACCCGGGTCATTCTCTCTTCTCTCCTCTCCCATCAGGTAGAAGATACAGGAGCCTGAGGGCACGTACCACCAGGCTCAAGGACAGCTTCTATCCCACGGTGATAAGACTATTGATGAGATGGACTCTTGACCTCACAATCTACCTTGTTGTGACCTTGCACCTTATTGTCTGCTGTGACACTTTACTCTGTATTCTGTTACTGTTTTTACCCTGTACTACCTCAATGGGCTGTGTAATGAATTGATCTGTACGAACGGTATGCAAGACAAGTTTTTCACTGTACCTTGGTACAAGTGACAATAATAAACCAATACCAATACCAAAATGGGTGATTGGTGATTGGTGCAGATTCAATGGACCAACAGGCCTGTTTCCACACTGTATCTCTCTAAGACTCTTTGAATTATTTGCCTTACCAGAGAAAGTAAATAAGAGATGATGTAGATTTAAAATAATTGGTAGAAGGATTTGAGGGGAGACGAGGAAGAATTTTTCCTGTGGCATGTGGTTGGGGTCTGCAAAGAGTGGCTGAGGCAGAAACACTCATCACATTTAAACAATGCATAGTCATGTACTTGAAGAACCAAGGCCAGCAAGGCTGCAGATCTAGTGCTATCTGTGAGATTAGAGTGTGAAGTTCTTTTTGACTGGCACACATACAATGTGCCAAATATCCTCTTCCTTGTAAATGTTCTGCCAATCAAACTTCCAACTTCTGCTGACCATTTCTTTTAATTGCCTCCCTGTAAAATACCTCAGGTGTGTTTACTACTTGGGATTATTAACCCTAGAACAGAGAAATCATTAATTTATCAGATATTTAATAGAGTTAGGACATAGAACATAGAACAGTACAGCACAAGAACAGATCCTTCGGCCCACGGACGTCTGTGCTGAACACGATGCCGAATTAAATTAAATCCCTTCTGCCTGCACGTGATCCCATATCCCTCCATTCCCTGCATGTTCATGTTCCTGTCTGAAAGCCTCTTAAACACCATTATCATATCTGCTTCCACCACTACCCCTGGAAGCCTGTTCCAGGCACCCACCGCTCTCTGTGTGAAAATCTTGCCCTGCACATCTCTCTTTAACACCTTAAATGCATGTCCTCTAGTATTTGACATTTCTAGCATGGGAAAAAAAGATTCTGACTGACTATTAAAATTCAAAGGGAGAATGCATTGCCACTGGAGGGAGAACAGCTTGAAGGTAATTAGTCAAAGCATTGGCTCCTTGATAGACCCGTCCAACTCTCCCATCATTGAAGACATCTTCAAGAAATTCTGATTCTTTGCCTTTTCACCAGGCAAGAAGGAAATATTCCCTTAATGTAACAAGTTCTTGTAACTGGGAATACACTGGTTGAAAGGCTGATGGAAGAATATACAATGGTATCTTTTAAGCAGGTAGTAGATAAACTTTCAAGAGGTAAAAACTTAGACACAAGAGATTCTGCAGATGCTGGGATCTGGAGCAATACCCACAAAGTGCTGGAAGAACTCAGCAGGTCAGGCAGCATCCGTGGAGGGAAATAAACAGTCGACGTTTTGGGCCGAGACCCTTCATTGGGACTGGAAAGGAAGAGGGCAGAAGCCAGAATAAGAAGGTGGGGGGAGGGGGAGGAGCACATGTAGGCAGGGGATAGGTGAGTTCAGGCGATAGGTGAGTCCAGGTGAGGGGGGGAAGGGAGGTGGGTGAGGGAGGGGGAGATTGCAGGGTTATGGTGAAAAGACAAAGAATCAGAATTTCTTGAAGATGTCCTCGATGATGGGGAGAGTTGGGCAAGTCTATCAAGGAGCCAATGCAATCATGATGAGCTGAGTGGCTTCTTGTGTGGCATGTATGTTCCTGCAATCTAATTTTAAATGCATTATATTAATACAGGTTTGTTATCTGGGATATTTCAGCATCTTTTTTCTACTTTTTTTCCATTTTTGGAGGTTGGGACACACGCTGAAGGAAGGATGTCATTGAGCTGGAGAGTGTGCTGAAAAGATTCACAAGGATGTTATTGGAACTGGAGGGCTTGAGCTATAAGGAGAGACTGGATAGGCTGGGACTGTTTTCCCTGAAGTGTAGAAGGTTGAGGGGTGACCTTATAGAGAGGTAATAAAATCATGAGGGGCATAGATAAGATGAATTGTCACAGTCCTTATCACAGGGGAGGGGAGTCTAAAACTAGAGGGCATCAGTTTACAGTGATAGGCAAAAGATTTATATATATTTATATATTTATTAGTCACTTGTACATTGAAATACACAATGAAATGCTCTTTTTGCGTTAACAATGGGGGCAGCCCGCAAGTGTCGCCACTCTTCCGGCTCCAAAATAGCATGCCCACAACTTCCTAACCCGTAGGTCATTGGAATGTGGGAGGAAACCGGAGCACCCGGAGGAAACCCACGCAGACACGGGGAGAATGTACAAGCTCCTTACAGACAGCGGCCGGAATTGAACCCGGGTCGCTAGCGCTGTAATAACGTTACGCTAACCGCTACACTATATGGACCTGAGGGGTAACTTTTTCACACGTCGGGTAGTGAGTATGTGGAACGAGTTGCAAAAGGAAGTGGTGGAAGCAGATACAATTACAACATTTAAAAGACATTTAGACAGGTACACGGATAGGAAAAGTTTGGATGGAAATGGGCCAAAAGCAGGCAAATGGGACTAGCTCAAGTAGACAACTTGGTCGGCATGGACAAGTTGGGCCGAAGGGCCTATTTCCGTGCTGTTTAACTCTATGACTGGTAAAGCATGTATCAGACATTATCATAGCTCTTTTTTTCCTCAACTTGTTTCAATGACCTTTATCTTTTTAACTGCTATGAGCACAGGCTTGAAGGTTTGGTTCATTGACAGAATTAAGGATGAGTGTTATCTCCGCCTTGTATTCATCTTGTTACACAGAAATCTCATGCGAGTTGACAAAGCAATGCCTGCAGGCTGACGGCAGAGACAGCTGGCTGTACAAAGTGACGTGCGGTGTCTGAGTAGAGCATTCATCCTCCTCCAAATAACAGTGAGTATCCCAAAGCAAGTGCTGCTCTTCACCATATGGTTTTCGGGCAAAATGCACAGAACAGATATTGGTGTATTTCACCCACATTTCAAAGTTTTAAAGTAAAAGTCGAGTTTATTGTCATATGCAGAAATACATGTATGCACAGGTGCAATGTAAAACTAACTTGCAGCAGCATCACAGGCACATAGCATCAGATAAGCAGCATTCACAAGAAAAACAACAATTTTTTCAAGAAAGAAAACAGGAGAACAGAGCAAGGCTGCGTCCTCAGCCCTCCACTCCCTGTACACTCATGACTGCGTGGCCAGATTCTGCTCTAACTGCATCTACAAGTTTGCAGATGATACTACTGTAGAAGGCCATATCTCAAATAACAATGAGTCAGAGTACAGGAAGGAGATAGAGAGCTTAGTGACATGGTGTCGTGACAACAACCTTTCCTTCAATGTCAGCAAAACAAAAGAGCTGGACATTGACTTCAGGAAAGGGGGTGGTGTACATGCACCTGTCGACATCAATGGTGCTGAGGCTGAGAGAGTTGAGAGCTTCAAGTTCCTCAGAGTGAACATCACCAATAGCCTCTCCTGGTCCAACCATGTAGACGCCACAGCCAAGAAAGCTCACCAGTGCCTCTACTTCATCAGGAGGCTAAAGAAATTTGGTATGTTCCCTTTGACACTCACCAACTTTTATCAATGCACCATAGAAAGCATCCCATCTGGATGTATCATGGGCTTGGTATGGCAACTGCTCTGCCCAGGACTGCAAGAAACTGCAGAGAGGTGTGGACACAGCCCAGTATGTCACAGAAACCAGTCTCCCCTCCATGGACTCTGTTTATACCTCTTGCTGCCTTGGTGAAGCAGCCAGCATAATCAAAGACCCCACCCACCCGGGTCATTCTCTCTTTTCTCCTCTTCCACCATGTAGAAGATACAGAAACCTGAGGGCACGTACCACCAGGCTCAAGGACAGCTTCTATCCCACGGTGATAAGACTATTGAACAGTTCCCTTATACGTTGAGATGAACTCTTGACCTCACAATCTACCTTGTTGTGACCTTGCACCTTATTGTCTACCTGCAATGCACTTCCCAGTAGCTGCGGCACTTTACTCTGTATTCTGTTAATGCTTTTTTTCACCTGTACTACCTCAATGCACTCTGTACTAAATCAATGTACCTGCACTGTGTAATGAATTGATCTATACAAGCAGTCTGCAAGACAAGTTTTTCACTGTACCTCGGTACAAGTGACAATAGTAAACCAATACCAATTAGAACAATAAAAAACAAAGTCCATTTTAGTGCAAAGTGATAAAAGTGGTCATAGCGTTGCTCAACTGTAGGGGTGATTAAGGTTTTGTTGGTTGTTTCAAGAACCGAATGGTATTGGTATTGGTATTGGTATTGGTTTATTATCCTCCAATCCTCTGGTACCACTCCATGGCCAGGGAAGATGCAAGTATCATAGTTAATGCCCCAGCAATCTCTTCCCTCGCTTCCCGTAGTAACCTGGGGTATATCCCATCCGGTCCCGGGGACTTATCTATCCTAATGTTTTTAAGAAGCTCCAACACTACCTCTTTCTTAACCTCAACATGCTCCAACACATTAGCTTGTTCTACACTGACCTCACATTCGTCAAAGTCGCTCTCCCTAGTGAACACTGAAGCAAGGTATTCATTAAGGACCTCCCCTACCTCCTCCGCCTCCAGGCACATGTTTATCTTTTGAATGGTCCTACCCTCGCTCTGGTCATCCTCCTGTTCTTCATGTACATGTGGATCACCTTGGAGTTTCCCTTAACCCTACTTGCCAAGACCTTCTTATGTCCCCTTCTAGCTCTCCTAAGTCCCTTCTTAAGCTCCTTCCTGGCTAATAAATCTCTCCAATCCCATCATCAATTACTTCATTGGTTTTTGACTCCTCTGCTAAGGTAAATAAGTCCTTCTCATTTACTGTCTGGGCACTTCATTATTTTATGCAGCGCAATTGTTTCCCCACAGCCTCCTCTCTTCCAAATAAAGGAACATAAACCTATCCAATCAATTATAGCTAAGGTTATAGATTATCCAGTCCTGACACCTTCATAAATCTCTACTGCGTTCTATATACTGTAATATATTCACACTTATGGCATGTTTAGTGTGTTGTCTGGGGATGGAGTTCTAAGCAGTATATGTCAAGATTAAACCCCTGTCACCCTGTACTCTGTGGATCGCGTTTCCAGTGCGATGATGGATTTGCTGCATTATCAGAAGTGCTGGAGCCTTGTATTATCAGAGGTGTTTGTCAGAAGACTCGTAATACAAGAGTGCCCAGATTATCCAGTCTAGCATAGTGGTTAGCACAATGCTTTACAGCGCCAGCGACCTGGGTTCAAATCCGGCCACTGTCTGTAAGGAGTTTGTATGTTCTCCCCATGTCTGCGTGGGTTTCCTCCGGGTGCTCCGGTTTCCTTCCACATTCCAAAGATGTACGGGTTAGGAAGTTGTGTGCATGCTATGTTGGCGCCGGAAGGGTGGCGACTCTTGCGGGCTGCCCCCCAAAATCACTACGCAAAAGGTGTATTTCACTGTGTGTTTCGATGTACATGTGACTAATAAAGATCTTATCTTATCTTTATCTTACTTGGTACTTCAGGGAAGTGTCCAGGATCATTTCGCATTATTTGATGATTAAGTTGCCCCTCAGGTCCCCAAGTTTCTATCCTCTCACCTTAAACCTATGTCCTCTAGTTTTAGACTCCCCTACCCTGGGAAAATGACTTTCTGATTGTTAGATCCATAAATTGGTTTATTTACTGAATTAGTCCATTGTCATCTCAAGGAAATTATATCCTGCTGAATATAATTGTCACAATAGCAGTATTCCGATGGGGAAAGCTCCATGCACAGCGAAGGATCTGTGAGTGGGTTTTACTCTGGTGGCAACTGGTGTTAACATCTTCTAAGGTTATGCGGATAGATCTGGCTGCAGTGAACCATGGTAGTTACCTGTCATACTGAGATGCAAATCTTATTCTCAGCCTGACCATAGATGTCTGGCTGCTTGGACAGTGAGACTCAAACAAATTTATGTCACTGTGTGGCCAATTATTTCAGTCGTTTCCTTGGTTAATGCTTTCATAAGATTAGTCAACTGTGCCCGAGTCACTGTGTGAATAGCTCCTCCTGAGATACCTTCACCCCACAGCTGGTTTTAAAAGTAGATTTAAAATTCACATTGATTCCTCATGGCATGCTGGCATAGGAAGCTTGCTCAATTTTAATGTGTGGAGGTCATAAAACTGCCTTTAATGCACAGTCACCTGACCCCTTTAATGTCAGTTTTCCCAAAGATAAACATGATCTTGCTGCAGGTCTGTCTGTGGTCCAAACTACAGGTGATTTTAAAGTTTTGCTCTTCCATCCTATCAAATCTTGCAAACTGAGCAGTAGCTTTTCCCACTCTAAGGACTGTGTACTGTCTGCAGAATGTAAAACACTCAGCAAGTGAAAAAATGCTGGCATTATTTCAAGAAATTTGTTGTCCGAAACTTAAAGCTACCAATATGGTGCAGCGGCTTATACATAGAGTCATAGAGCCATACAGCGTGGAAACAGGCCCTTCGGCCCAACCAGTCCATGCCGCCCAATATTCCCATCTAAGCTAGTCCCATTTGCCTGCGTTTGCCCCATATCCCTCTGAACCTTTCCTAACCATGTACATGTACCTGTCCAAGTACATTTTACATGTTGTTATTGAACCTGCCTCAACCACTTCCTCTCATAGCTTGTTCCATATACTAAACACCCCCTGAGTGAAAAGATTGCCCCTCAGGTTCCTACTAAATCTTTCCCCTCTCAACTTATGCCCTCTAGTTATTGATTCCCCAACCCTGGGAAAAAGACTGTGCACATTCACCTTATCTATGCCCCTCACGAGTGTAGCTGTTAACGTAACGCTATTTCAGCACCAGCGACCCCGGTCCAATTTCGGCCACTGTTTGTAAGGAGTTTGTACGTTCTCCCCGTGTCTGCGTGGGTTTCCTCCGGGTGCTCCGGTTTCCTCCCTCATTCCAAAGACGTACGGGTTAGGAAGTTGTGGGCATGCTATTTTGGCACCGGAAGCGTGGCGACACTTGCGGGCTGCCCCCAGAACACTCAACACAAAAGATGCATTTCACTGAGTGTTCGATGTACATGCGACTAATAAAGATGTCTTATCTCATGATATTATACACATTCTATAAGGTCTCCCCTCTTTCTCCTACGCTACAAGGAATAAAGTTCTACCTGCTCAGCCTCCCTCTATCACGCAGTCCCTCAAGTCCTGGCAACATCCTCACAAATCACTACTGCCCTCTTTCCAGTTTAATGCAGGCTTTAGCAGGCTGACCAAAACAGAACTCAATATTCCAAATGTGGCCTCACCAACGTCTCGTACAACAGCAACAACTGAAACCTGTCGCTGCCTTGGTGAAGCAGCCAGCATAATCAAAGACCCCACCCACCCGGGTCATTCTCTCTTCTCCCCTCTCCCATCAGGCAGAAGATACAGGAACCTAAGGGCACATACCACCAGGCTCAAGGACAGCTTCTATCCCACGGTGATAAGACTATTGAATGGTTCCCCAATACGTTGAGATGGTCTCGTGCACCTTATTGTCCACCTGCAATGCACTTCCCTGTAGCTATGACACTTTACTCTGTATTCTGTTATTTTTTTACCTATACTACTTCAATGCACTCTGTACTAACTCACTGTATCTGCACTGTGTAATGAATTGATCTGTACGAACAGTATGCAAGACAAGTTTTTCACTGTACCTCGGTACAAGTGACAATAATAAACCAATACCAATCTGTTCCTGCTCTGGCTGTGCCTCATTTATCTATACTGATTTCATTTTCAGTATTGCAAATTGCCAATGGGAAACAAGGAACAGCTTCCAATTGTACAGCATTTTTTTCTGACCTCAGAGCTTCTCAGAGGCCTTTCTGGCCAATGAAATTATTTCAACAGTCACCGATGGAATGTGAGATCCTCAGCGGACAATTTGAACAGCAAGATCCTGCAAACAGTAATGTGGTAATAACTAGAGCCTTGTGTTATATTAGAGACACAACGCTGTTCCACCCACCGAGTTCCTCCAGCAGATTGCTTGCTGCCCGTGTGTTTTATTGTCTGTTTGAAAATTTAAGGTCTGCACAGGGAAAAAATAGTGTTATGGGATCCTTTATACCTTGAGGGATCAAGTGCAGCCTCAGTTTAACATCTCTTTAATGGTTTACATCGCCAACATTGCAGCGAAGGACTAGTTCTTTTAAATTGAGGGCACATCTGAGATGAAGTCATAAAGTATCTGTAATAGGAAAGGAACCCACCGCAAATCCATCCCAGTGTTAGTGAAGATGGATGAAGGGAAGCCTTCAGAAACTTGGCACTGAAAGAAGGGAGGCCAAGTTGAAACAAAGGAGCATAAGGGCAGATGATCCATTTCAACAAGTCACGCACAATTTTAACTTGGAAATAGATTCTTAGCCATTCATTGTCACTGGGTGTAAGTCCTGAACTCCCTCCCCAGCAGCCTTGTGGGACCACTCTCACTTGAAGGACTGCAGCAATTCAAGAAGATTGCTCACCACCACCTTCTTAAGGGCAGCCAGGGACAGTTCATCAGTGGTGATCCTACCAATGATGCTGATATCCCATGATATCTGAAAGCAGATTATATCAGTTGCTTGAAATGCAATGGGTAACTGGTTTATTATTGTCACATGTAGAGATGATGCAGGGGGCAGGGGTTCAGAATTGTGGATCATTGGGACGTCTTCTGGGGTAGGTATGACCTGTACAAAAGGGATGGGTTACACCTGAACTCGAGAGGGACCAAAGTCCTTGTGGGCAGGTTTATAGAGCTGTTGGGGAGGGTTTAAACTAGGTTGGCAGGGGGATGGGAACCAGAGTGTTAGATTAGATGATGGACCAGTTGGTGTGGAAGTAGATGCGATGTGCACAGAGAGGGTGAGGAAGGATAGATAAGATAAGATATCTTTATTAATTACATGTACATTGAAACACACAGTGAAATGCATCTTTTGCGTAGAGTGTTCTGGGGGCAGCCCGCAAGTGTCGCCACGCTTCCGGCGCCAACATAGCATGCCCACAACTTCCTAACCCGTATGTCTTTGGAATGTGGGAGGAAACCGGAGCACCTGGAGGAAACCCACACAGACACGGGGAGAACGTACAAACTCCTCACAGACAGCGGCCGGATTTCAACCTGGGTAGCTGGCGCTGTAAAGCGTTACGCTAACCACTACACTACCGTGCCTGCCCTGGATAGGCAGGGGATAGGGCGTAAATGCAGTCAGTTAGATGGGTTGAAATATGTTTAATGTGAGAAGTGTTAAGGATAAGGGTGATGAACTTAGAGCATGGATCAATACATGGAATTACGATGTTGTGGCCATCACAGAGACTTGCTTGTCGCAAGGGTAGGAGTGGCTGCTTGAGGTGTCAGGATTTAGATGTTTGGAAAGGGATAGGGAGCAACGTAGAAGGGGTGGGGGGATGTGGCATTGCTAATCAGGGATAGTAATCCACCTGATGGAAGGGAGGACATCATAGAGGGAACATCTATTGTGGATGAAAGTTCGAAACAGGAAGGGAGCAATCACTCTATTGGGAGTATTCTATAGGCCCCTAAATAGCCACCGGGACACTGAGGAGTAGATAAATTATATTAGAATAGATTAGATATCTTTATTAGTCACATGTACATCGAAACACATAGTGAAATACATCTTTTTGCATAGAGTGTTCTGGGCACAGCCCGCAAGTGTTGTCACGCTTCCGGTGCCAACATAGCATGCCCACAACTTCCTAACCCGTACATCTTTGGAATGTGGGAGGAAACTGGAGCACCCGGAGGAAACCCACACAGACATGGGGAGAACGTAGAAACTCCTTACAGACAGCGGCTGGAATTGGAACCTGGGCTGCTGGCGTTGTAATAGCGTTACGCTAACCGCTACACTACCATGCAGATTTTGGAAAGGTGCAAAAATAAGAGGGTTGTTGTCATGGGTGATTTCAACTTCCCTAATATTGACTGGCACCTCCTTAGTGCAAAAGGTTTAGATGGGGCAGAATTTGTTAGGTGTGTACAGGAAGGACTCCTGACACAGTATGTGGACAGGCCGACTAGAGGAGAGGCCATGCTGGATCTGGTACTAGGCGAATAATCTGGTCGCTGACAGACCTCTCCGTGGGTGAGCAATTCGGGGATAGTGACCACAACTTCCTGACCTTTAGGATAGCCATGGACAAAGATAGGAGCAGGCATTATGGGAAAATATTTAATTGAGGGAGGGCAAATTACAATGGTATTAGGCAAGAACTTGGGAGCGTAAATTAGGAATGGATGTTCTCTGGTAAATGCACCACAGAAATGTGGAGGTTGTTTAGGGACCATTTACATGGGGTTCTAGATAAGTTTGTCCCATTGAGACAAGGAAAGGATGGTAGGGTGAAGGAACTATGGTTAACAAGAGAGGTGGAAGATTTAGTCAAGAGGGAAAAGGAAGCATATTTAAGTTTTAGGAAGCAAAACTCAGACAGGGCTCGTGAGAATTATCGAGAATCGTAAGAATTGACTTAGGAGATCTAGAAGGGGACATGAGAAGGCCTTGGCAGGTAGGCTTAAGGAAAACCCTAAGGCGTTCTACATGTATGTGAGGAACAAAAGGATGACTGGGGTGAGGGTAGGACTGCTCAGAGATAAGGGGGGAAAAATGTGTTCGGAGGTGAAGGAGGAAGGGGAGGTCCTGAATGAATATTTTGCTTCAGTGTTCACCAGGCAGAGGGACTTAGACGAATGTGAGGTGAGCATAGGACAGACAAATGTGTTGGAGTATGTCGAGTTTAAGAAAGAAGCAGTGTTGGAGCTAGATTAGGATACATTAGGATAGATAAATCCTCAGGGTTAGACAGGATATACCCCATGTTAATATGGGAAGTGAGGGAAGAGATTGCTGGAGTGTTAATGATGATCTTTGAGTCCTCCCTGGCTACAGGAATGGTACCAGAGGATTGGAGGATGGCAAACATTGTTCCATTGTTCAAGAAAGGTAAAAGGGATAATCCCAGAAATTATAGACCAGTGAGTCTTACATCAGTGGTGGGCAAACTATTGGAGAGGATTCTTAGGGACAGGATTTATGAGCATTTGGAGAAGCATAGTCTTATTAAGGATAGTCAACATGGCTTTGTGAAAGGCAGCTCATGCGTCACGAGCCTAATAGAGTTTTTTGAGGAAGTGACAAGACAAATTGATGAAGGTAGTTTGGTGGATGTGGTATATATGGATTTCAGCAAGGCGTTTGACAAGGTTCCCCATGGTAGGCTCATCCAGAAAGTCATGAAGTATGGGATCCATGGAAAATTGGCTGTGTGGATTCAGAATTGTCTTGTCCACAGATGGAGGTCAGTGACTAGTGGTGTTCCACAGGGATCTGTTCTGGGAGCCCTGCTCTTTGTGATTTTTATAAATAACTTGGATGAAGAAGTGGAAGGATGGGTTGGTAAGTTTACAGATGATACAAAGGTTGGTGGTGTAGCAGATAGTGCAGAATGTTGTCATAGGTTGCAACGGGATTTAGACAGGATGCAGAGCTGGGCGGAGAAGTGGCAGATGGAGTTCAATCCAGAGAAGTGTGAAGTGATGCACTTTGGAAGAATGAATTTGAAGGCAGAGTACATGGTTAATGGCAGGATTCTTAGCAGTGTGGAGGAACAGAGAGATCTTGGGGTCTAAGTCCATAGATCCCTCAAAGTTGCTGCGCAAGTTGATAGAGTGGCTAAGAAGGTGTATGGTGTGCCGGCCTTCATTAGCCAGGAGATTGAGTTCAAGAGCCACGAGGCAATGTCACGAGTAACCATTATCAGTGCTCTAAAAGACTCTGGTTAGACCACACTTGGAATATTGTGTTCAGCTCAGTTCTGGTCACCACATTATAGAAAGGACGTGGAAGCTTTGGGGAGGGTGCAGAGGAGATTTACAAGGATACTACCTGGGTTGGAGACCATGCCTTATAAGGAGAAGATGAGTGAGTTAGGGCTTTTCTCTTTGGAGCGACAGAGGATGAGAGGCGATTTGATAGAGGTAAAAAGATTATGAGATACATAGACAGAGTGGACAGCTAGCATCTTTTCCCCAGGGTGGCAATGGCCAATACTAGAGGTCACTCATTTAAAGTGTGTGGAGGAAAGTTCAGGGGAGATGTCAGAGGTAGGTTTTTGTTTTACGCAGAGAGTGGTGGGTGCCTGGAATGCACTGCCGGGGGTGATGATAGGGGCCAAAACAATAGGGTCATTTAAGAGACTATTAGATAGGCACATGGACGAAGGAAAATAAAGCTTATGGGAGGTGTAGAGGGGGATAGATTGAATGGGGATAAGGTTTATATAGGTCGGCACAACGTGGGCCGAAGGGCCCGTACTGTGCTGTACTGTTCTATGTTCTACGTACCAAGATACAATGAAAAACTTTATTTTGCATGCCCTCCAGACAGATCATTCCAAACATAAGTACATCGAGGTAGTACAAAAGGAAAAGCAATGACAGAATGCAGAATACAGTGTTACAGTTACAGAGAAAGTGCAGTGCAAGCAGAAAATAAGGTGCAAGGGCCACAACGTTGTATATCGTGAGATCAAAAGCAAATTGCCAATGGGAAAGAAGGAACAACTTCCATTTATACATAACTTTTTAATCACAGGGCTTCTCAGAGGCCTTTATAGCCAATTAAATTATTTGTACATTCACTGATGGAATGTAAGACAAGTGCAGTGCAGGTCGATAAATAAGGTGCAAGGACCATGATGAGGTAGATTGAGAGATCAAGAGTTCATCTTTATTGTACATGAGGGCCATTCAAGAGTCTTATAACAGCAGATTGGAAGCTGTCCTTGAGCCTAGTGGTATATGTTCTCAAGCATTTTTATCTCCTGCCTGATGGAAGGGGGGAATAATAACAGAAGAGGCTGGAAATAAAGTCAAAGTGGAGTTTATTGTCATATCCACAAGTACATGTACACACAGGTGCAATGAAAATCTTACTTGCGGCAGCATCACAGGCACATAGCACAGTTATGGCAAGAGAAGCACAGTTAATGCTTCAGGCTGAAGACTAATGAAAAGTTATCAACCTGCAACATTAAGCCACTTGAAACATTAACTTTTTTTCTCTCTCCACCAATGCTTCCTGGCCTGCTAAGTATTTCCAGCTCTTTCTATTTTTATATCGGCCTCTGTTCCTTTAAGGCGCTCTTCCTTCTTTGAGCATGCCACACAGACACGAGTCGAGTATTGTTTGGTAATGCTCCTGTGAAGTGCTTAGGGATATTCTGCTACATTAAAGCTGCCTTATCTGTGCAAGTTGTTTTTGCTCTGGTATGATAGAATGTTTCTGACATTTTTGCTCCATTTTCTACAGCATGCAAACAAAGTTAACTAAAGAATGGGATGAAATGAAGTGAACTGCATATTCTCCAATATGAATATATCTCACCAAAGAGATTGATTGAGCAATGAATTTCCCTTGTTCTATAATTAACCAAAGAATATATCTGTACCTCATTTCCAAACATATCATACTGCCTTTTCTATTGGCCATTTTCGACAGTCTTTCATTATGGGCAATGATGATCTCTGGAGCAAGGCTTATTGAGAAGCAATTTGAAGTCTGTCCAAGTTCATCGCACACAAGGCTTTGATCATTTTTGAACTGCTTCCTGCTTGGATGGAAGTGCTTTATGTTTCTAACCCACAGATTCACACCAAAACACTTCTGTGTTTTCAAATAAGCTATTAAAACTCCCAGCGCTTTTGTATCATGACAAGGCCTAATCCCTTATTTGTTAACGCCATTCCTGAGTTGGAGTGTGAAGTCTTGGTTGATTTAATTTGACACTTCTTTTCAGCATTGACATTTTGCTTGTCCAAGTAATATGACATTTTAATTTAAATGTACTTTCTTAATTTCTGATGCCTGGATATAAACTGCATAGCCATGAGATAGACTCTAAGCGAAATCTGGTTTGTGTTCTTGATCGTGTTGCCTTCCTACAGTTGGACCCTTGCAGATCACATGCAGCCTGGTGTTAAAGGGCAGAACAGGTCATAAGAGGGATTAGGCGTTGACATCTGCTGTACTTTATCTCAATGACGTGTGAGCTAAGTCACCACTAAGGTAGGATATTAGTCACAATGTATGTGTTTCATCTGCCTTTCAAATGTTAATTGTAGTTGGTGCTAGTTAGTTAAAGGCTTCTTGCGTACGACTGGAAAAATATTTATAAATTGAGTTTGTATGCTGCTGTGTGGGCTTTTCAAAGAGAAAACACATGCAAGTCAGTGATATTAAATCTCATTCTGATTCTGAAATGGTTGCAGGAACAAAGAACATAGAACATAACAGCGCAGTACAGGCCCTTCGGCCCACAATGTTGTGCCGACAGTTTATCCTGCTCTACCTAAAACTTCCCTCCCACATAGCCCCCCATTTCTCTATCATTCATGTGTCTATCTAAGAGTCTCTTAAATGCCTCTAATGTATCTGCCCCCACAACCTCTGCCAGTAGTGCATTCCACGCACCCACCACCCTCTGTGTAAAAAACTTACCCCTGACATCCCCCTTATACCTTCCTCCAATTACCTTAAAATTATGCCCCCTCGTGTTAGCCATTGTCACCCTGGGAAAAAGTATCTGACTGTCCACTCCTCCATCTATGCCTCTTATCGTCTTGTACACCTCGATCAAGTCATCTCTCATCCTCCTCCTCTCCAAAGAGAAAAGCCCTAGCTCACTCAACCTATCCTCATAAGACATGCTCTCCAATCCAGGCAACATCCTGGTAAATGTCCTTGCACCCTCTCTAAAGCTTCCACATCCTTTCTATACTGAGGCAACCAGAACTGAACACAATACTCCAAGTGTGGTCTAACCAGAGCTCTATAGAGCTGCAACATCACTTCTCAGCTCTTGAACTCAATACCCCGACTAATGAAGGCCAACACACCATACGCCTTCTTAACAACCCTATACACCTGCGCAGCAACCTTGAGGGATCTATGGACGTGGACCCCAAGATCCCTCTGTTCCTCCACACTGCTAAGAGTCCTGCCATTAACTTTGTATTTGAAGGAGTAGGCTATTTGATCCTAATGACTGAGTCACAAGAGTCATACAGAAACTGGCCCTTCAGCCCACCTTATCGAGGGCTTTATCCCTTAGACCGTAGGAGACTGAGGAGTGATCTTATAAAGGTGTATAAAATTATGAGGGGCACAGATAAAGTGAATGCACAGATTCTTTTTCCCAGGGTTGGGGAATCAAGAACTGGAGGACATAGGCTTAAGGCGAGAGGGGAAATATTTAATATGAACCTGAGGAGGAACTTTTTCACCCAGAGGGTGGTGGGAAAATGGAATGAGCTGCCAGAGGAAGTAGTTGATGTAGGTACAATAATAACAGTTAAAAGACATTTGGACTGGTACATGGATAGGAAAGGTTTGGAGGGAAAAGGGTCAAAAATGGACAAATGGGACTAGCTTAGATGGACATCTTGGTCAGTATGGATGAGTTAGGGCGAAGGGCCTGTGCTGTGTGACTCTATGACTCTATATATATGCAGATCATCAAGTATCTATCCATGCTAATCCCATTAACCAGAATTTGGTCTGTAGACTTCTTCGCCTTGTTAACTTCAGTGGTTTAAGTGCTGGATACCTCTCAAATATTTTAAGCCTGTTCTACTGTTCAATTATCCTTTACTTCAGCACCACTTTTCAGCACCAACCCTGTACCTCAAAGTCCAATAATGCCAAATCCATAAACTAATACTGAGTTTGTGACTGAAGCTGGCACAGTTTCTGAATCCCAATTAGGATGTGCTAATATTGAAGATTAACTGGGACAATGGTGAAGCAGGAATCAGCAGGGGCGATAACAGAGTCCCACTTCAACTGATAATATATTAAACCAAGAGCATAAAGCACCTACTATTATCTCAATCGTGCACTGTCATTTAACTATTCCCCAGGTTCATTTGAAGTGTCAGGAACTAAAGTTTAAATTGAGCAAAAACCAACTGATGGATTGTATCAGGGGAGGAGGTGCAGGAGCCTGAAGACCCACACAACAATTCAGAAACAGCCTTTTCCCCCTCCACCATCAGATTTCTGAATGGTTCATGAACCCATAAACACTACCTTGTTATTCCTTCTTTTTACATTATTTATTTATTTTTGTAATTTGTAATGATTTTATGTCTTTGCACTGTACTGCTGTCGCAAAACAACACATTTCACCTTTATTGGTATTGGTTTATTATTGTCACTTGTACTGAGGTACAGTGAAAAACTTGTCTTGCATACCGTTTGTACAGGTCAATTCATTACACAGTGCAATTACATGGGGTTAGTACAGAGTGCATTGATGTAGTACAGGTAAAAACAATAACAGTACAGAAAAGAACATTATTAGTAATAGTTAGTGACATAGAGTTTAAATTTAAAAGTGTAGAGTGATTATAGTAAGGGGAATGAGTAGATCTGTAGAGAGCAGCTTGCAATGAGTCACCGCAGTCCTGCACCATCTTGCTCCAACTCATTTAGGTCGGTGATAATAAACCTGATTCTGATTCTGATTCTGAAGAAAGACACTTGTGGAATATTGAGTTGGCTGTCCCGGAGATGAGGAAGCAGTCCACAAACTTCTTGCCTCTTACTTTGAAAAACGAAGGCAGGATTGTCGTTCGTGCAAGCTTCAATCCCAGTCGTCAAAGCCTGCACAGAGAGCGAAGGCATCACAGCCAGCAGAGCTTCTACTTCCAGCGCCTCTACTTCCTCAGGAGGCTAAAGAAATTCGGCATGTCCCCTTTGACACTCATCAACTTTTACCGATGCACCATGGAAAGCATCCTATCTGGATTCATCATGACAACTGCTCTGCCTGGGACCGAAAGAAACTGCAGAGAGTCGTGGACACAGCTCAGCACATCAGGGAAACCACCCTCCATGGACTCTGTCTACACTTTTCATTGCCTCGGTAAAGCAGCCAGCATAATCAAAGACCCCACCCACCCCAGACATTCTCTCTTCTCCACTCTCTCATTGAGCAGATGATGCAAAAGCCTGAAAGCATGTACCACTAGGTTCAAGGACAGCTTCTATCCCGCTGTTATAAGACTATTGAATGGTCCCCTAGCACGATAAGGTGGACTCTTGACCTCACAATCTACCTCACTGTGACCTTGCACCTTGTTGTCTACCTGCACTGCACTTTCTTTGTAGCTGTTACACCTTATTCTGCATTCTGTTGTTGTTTTACCTTGTACTACCTCAATGCACTGTGTAATGAATTGATCTGTATGATAAGATAAGATAGAATAAGAGAAGATATCTTTATTAGTCACATGTACATCGAAACACACAGTGAAATGCATCTTTTGCGTAGAATGTTCTGGGGCAGCCCGCAAGTGACGCCACGCTTCCGGCGCCAACGTAGCATGCCCACAACTTCCTAACCCGTACGTCTTTGAAATGTGGGAGGAAACCAGAGCACCTGGAGGAAACCCACACAGACACGGGGAGAATGTACAAACTCCTTACAGATACCGGCCGGAATTGAACCCGGGTCAATGGTGCTGTAATAGCGTTACGCTAACCGCTACACCACCGTGAGTATGCAAGACAAATTTTTCACTGTACCTCGGTACAAGTGACAGTAATAAACCGATTCCAATTCCAATTCACAAGCGACCAACCAGCCAGGGTTAGAGTAGGTAATGTCAATTCTTGGCCTATTCCATCGGCGACCACTTAAATAGACAAATGCACCACCGTTTACTTGTTGATGATAAAATAATTGCTATAAACTGGATCAATCTCAGTCTCAAAACTTTGAATCTTTCCTCTGGTTGGAGTCATGGATCACACAGCACTGAAGCAGGCCCTTTAACGTCACAGCACATTATGCTTCCTATTTCCGGCCGTGTCCACAAGACCATAAGACATAGGAGCAGAATTAGGCCATTCCGCCCATTCAGTCATGGCTGATTTTTTTTCAGCCCCATTCTCCCGTCTTCTCCCTGTAACTCTTAACCCCCTCACCAATCAAGATCCTATCAATCTCTGCCTTAAATACACCCAAGGACTTGGCCTCCACAGCCCTCTGTGGCAATGAATTTCACAGATTCACCACCTTCTAGCTGAAGAAATTCCTCTTCATGTCAGTTTTAAAGCGATGTCCCTTTATCCTGAGGCTGTGCCCTCGGATCCTGGACTCTCCCACTAATAGAAACGTCCTCTCCACGTCTACTCTATCCAGGCCTTTCAGTATCTGGTAGGTTTCAATGAGACTCCACCTCATCCTTCTGAACTCTGTCAAGTACAGGCCCAGAGACATCAAACACTGCTTATATGTTAAGATTTTATTCCTGGGTTCATTCTTGTGAACCTCCTCTGAACTGTCTCCAGGACCAGCAGATCCTTCCTTAGAAATTGGGCCTAAATTTTCTCACAATATTCCAAATGTGGTCTGACTAATGCCTTATAAAGCCTCAGCAGTACATCCTTGCTTTTATATTCATGCTGACTATCAAGTACACCTCTACATGACATGCTATCCCGTGTACCAGCACTTGGTCGATGGTCTTCTATGCCTTGGTGATTCAAGCACTCATCCAGATACTTCTTAAGTGTTGTGAGACTACCTGCCTTCACCACCTCCTCAGACAGTGTGTTCCAGATTGCAACCACACTCGAGTGATAAAATGTTCCCTTAGATCCCCTCTAATCCTCTTACTCCTCACCTTAAACTTAAGCCCTCTGGTTTTTGACATCTCTATTATGTCAGTGAAGAAGGTTACCCAAGATTAAACAGGATCTAGATTAACTGGGAAAGTGGGCCTAGGAATGGGAGATGGAATTTAACTCAGACAAGCGTGAAGTTTTGGGACGCTCAACCAGGGCAGGAGTTCCACAGTAAATGGCAGGGCCCCGGAGAGTGCTGTAAAACAGAGAGACCTCAGGCTACAAGTACATAGTTCCCGAAAGTAGTGACGCAGATAGACCTGGGGGTGAAAAAGGGATATGGCATGCTTGCCTTCATTGGTCAGGGTGTTGAGTGCAGCAGTTGGCACGTCATGTTACAGCTGTACAAGACATGGATGATAGAAAAATGCAAGGATATGTGGGAGGGAATGGTTAGATTGATCTTAGAGTAGTCTAAGAGGTCGGCACCATATCGTGGGCCAAAGGGCCTGTACTGTGTTGTAATGTTCTACTGTATGTTCTATGTTCTGAATTATGAAGAGAGACTGGATAGGCTGGGACTGTTTTCTCTGGAGCGTAGGAGGCTGAGGGATAATCTTATTGAGGTATATAAAATCATGAGGAGCATAGATAAGGTGAATAGTCGCAGGCACGGTAGTGTAGGGGCAGGCACAGTAGTGTAGCAGTTAGTGTAACACTATTACAGCGACAGCGACCCAGGTTCAATTCCCGCCGCTGTCTGTAAGGAGTCTGTACGTTCTCCCTGTGTCTGCGTGGGTTTCCTCCGGGTGCTCCGGTTTCCTCCCACATTCCAAAGACGTACGGGTTAGGAAGTTGTGGCCATGCAATGTTGGTGCCGGAAGCATGGCGACACTTGTGGGCTGCCCCCAGAACACTCTACGCAAAAGATGTATTTCACTGTGTTCTTCGATGTACATCAAAATAAAGATATCTTATCTTTTTCCCAGGGGAGGAGAGTCTAAAATTAGAGGGCATAGGTTTAAGATGAGAGGGGAAAGATTTAAAAGGGACCTGATGGGCAATTTTTTCACCCAGAGGATGGTGGGTATATGGAACGAGCTGCCAGAGGAAGCTGTAGAGACAGGAACAATTATAATGTTTAAAAGACATTTAGACAGGTACATGCTTAGCAAAGAATTAGAGGGATATAGGTCAAATGCAGGCAAATGGGACTAGTTCAGGTAGGTAACTTGGTTGGCATGGACGAGTTGGGCCAAAGGGCCTGTTTTCGTGCTATATAGCTCTATGACAAAAGTTTCTCATTATTTACCCTCTCTATGCCCCTGATAATTTTGCACACCTTCATCAGGTCCTGACTTCAGACTCCTCCACACCAAGAAAGACAAATCCAGCCTATCCAGTCTCTCCTCGTAAATGAAATGCCCCACTCCAGGTTCCCAACCATGCCTTACCATTTGTATTGTCATGACTGAGAACTTTAGGGTAGTGTTTGTCTTAATAGACAATAGGAAGTATAAAGTAGATACAAGAGATTCTGCAGATGAAAAACACGATGACGCTGGAGGAACACAGCAGGCCAGGCAGCATCCATGGAGAAAAGCATGCGGTCAATTTTTCGGGTCAGGACCCTTCTTCAGGACCTTCTTCAGGACTTCCATGCTTTTCCCCACAAATGCTGCCTGGCCTGCTGAGTTCCTCCAGTATCATTGTGTTTTTCATCTAGATTCCAGCACCTGCAGTCCTTTGTTTCTCTGGATTCTCCAGATGTTGTAGTTGTATTAACACACACAAAAAGTTCTGGAGGAACTCAGCAGGTCCGGCAGCATCTATGGAGAGAAATAAGCAGTTGATGTTTTGGGTCGAGACCCTTCATCAGGATGGTGAAGTATTATGATGCCAGTATCCAGGTCAGAGGAACATAGGAAGAGGAGTAGGCTACATGGCTTCATGAACCTCTTCTGCCATTCCCTGATCATCTTTGACAATAGATTCTTGCTTGACCAGGGTAGAAACTGATATGGAGCCAGGACTGGTGGATAGAATTTAGACACTGATCAGCCATGACTATTATTGATGAGTTGCCATCTACCAGATGTTGTGATGAGAATTCCATGCTTCTCTTACCATCTGAGGAAATTTCTCCAAACTTCTTTGAAACTGATTTTATTATTCTGTCTTACTCCAGACTCCCCTCACCAGTGGAAAACCAGCCTGTTAATTCCTTTCAAAACCAACCATCAACCTGCCATGCAATGCAATCCTGGATTATCTCACCTCATGATCTAGTCCATGGTAGCTTCAACAAAATGTGCACTGCACCATTTCCAAAGTGATATCTGCATGTTAAGGAGTGGTACACAGGTCTAAGCAGAGCTTTGTACAGTTGTAGCAGGACACTTGTAATATATATTCTAAGGCCCTGCTTATAGTTTACATAATATTTGAACTGCACATCATGGTCACCATTTAAATGATACTTGTACCTATCCTTTATTGGTGAATAAACCTCAGACTTGCATTGAAATTCACCTACTCATTATTCTATGTATGTCTCTATGTTAATTTCATGTCCCCACCTACACTACCTTGTGTACCACCAATCTCCATGCCATCTGCAATCTCGGATGGATGGCTGTCTATTGCATTACCCAAGTGGTGAATGAATAGTTGATGGTTGAGGCCCTGTCATAGATCCACGAGGCACACCATAACTATGTTCTTCCAATCAGACTGCAGACCCATTTGTTGACAATGGCTTGTTCAATCTCCAGCAGTCATACCTCTGGAAGAATAGTTGATTATGTCCACAGTAACAGGGCAAGGCAACTGTATGATAGAGACAACTTGCAGCTCACAAATTGACCGAAAGTTTAATATCCCTGCACACTATGAGAGAACCACAGACTCTATATATTTTGGAAAAGAGTGGAGTTAGGGGTGGTGGAGAGGAACGGGACATGCATTTGTAAGGTTTAACCATGTCCTTTCTTGTCTCACCCCCTATTGTTTTTGATGATCCACACGCCTTTAATATTCATGATACTGTCGTAAATATAGGTTCCATAGTCAGCAGCTATGGATTTATGAATGATTGGAAGACTACTTCAGCTGTATCTCTGAAGGTCATGTTTGATTACAGATGACATTTCATGAAGTTAGCTGTTTCAATAACAGAGTCACAGATGGAGAAGTTTTGATACTTGCATTTTTCCTCCTAAAATGTATCCCATTGTGAATGTACGATTCCATTAAAATTGTCTTCTCACCTAAAACCCCATTGTAACTATTGAAGTGAGTCTGATCACCTGGAATGCAATTCAGAATTGTGATTTTGTATCATAGTAAAATTGTGTTAAATAGCTGTTACAGATACCAGATAGGAGAGGGGGACTTCTGGCATCTCCACTGTCAATCTTTCTGAGGACCTTGTTCCTCTCATTCTTCTGAACTCGAGTGAGTATGGAGTTTATCTGTCTTCGTGAGATAACATGTCAACCCAGGAATGAATCCAGTGAATCTACGCTACACTGACTCCAAGCTATATTCTTCAATTTACCTACAGCTCCAGGAGCTATAATTTTGTTAATAGTCTAATGTGGAGCCTACTAAGTGGCTTCTGGAAGTTCATATACATCAGAGATATTGTCAATCTCCTGTCTGTTACATTAGTTATGTATTCAGTAAATTGAATTACTCAGAGAGTGGTGGATGCCTGGAATGCATTGCCTGATGGGGTGGTGGAGGCAAATTCACTGGGGTTTTTAAGAGGGGGTTGGATGAGCACACGAATGAGAGGAAAATGGAGGGATATGGGCATTCTGTAGGTAGGAGGGATTAGCTATGTCGGCACAACATTGTAGGCCGAAAGCCTGTTCTGTGCTGTACTACTCTATGTTCTATGTTTGTTGGAGATGGATCTTCACTTTATAGAAAATCATGCTGCCTCTCCATAATTGGTAAAAGAATTTTCTAAATGCTCTGACAATATTGCACCTTATTGCACTGCACTTTCTCTGTAGCTGTGACACTTTACTCTGTACTGTTATTGTTTTTACCTGTACTACCTCAATGCACTCTGTACTAACTCAATGTAATTGCACTGTGTAATGAATTGACCTGTATGATCGGTATGCAAGACAAGTTTTTCACCGTACCTTGGTACAAGTGACAATAATAAACCAATAGCAATACCAAGACCAATATTGGCACAAAAGTTGTCGGAGTCCAATAAGTACAAAATGGCACGTTTTATTTCTTTCATCTCCGGTAAATGCTGTATACAGATCTCACACCCTGATCACCAAACCTTAAAGTAAGCAGTGTCTTTAATGTAATCTGAAGAAATAACTCAAGCCTTTTGTTAACATATATAAAAAAATTACCTCATAGAAACTTTGCCAAAATTTCACATTTTACAGTCATGAAGCAGCAACAAGTATTGATTGAACAATTGTAATTCAGATTCATAATCTTGGAATATACATTTGTTGTGAAATAAATAAACAGCATTGTTCAAATGCTTCAATGTGGTTCAAGCACATTGCTGTGCACAGCATGTTATGAAAACAGTTCAGGTCCGCTAAATCTGAAGCAGCAACACATGTTGGACATCCCCAAAGAATAGAAAAGTCCAACCCGATTCATTTATTTGTTTTCTTTCTCTGCCAATTCTGCCTGACCTGCTGAGGATTTTCCAGCATTTCAGATCTCCTGTACACATGGTACTTTGCTTTTGTAATAGAATGGATTGAATACTTCAGCTGTGGAACAAAAAAAATTGCTTTCTTTCAAAACCCTTTGGTGTGGTGTGTCATTTCACAGCTGCCTGAAGACAATGAATGAAGAAGTGCAGTATAAGCTAGGTAAAGGGTGGAATTCCATACTGCAATGAAGTAGTAAGTCTGGTTAAATAACTATTCACATTTTTTGGGGATAAGATTCACAGTGACTAAATAAGAAAGTTGAGACTGAGCTGCCACCTTGGTTCTTGCCTGAAATTCACATCTTTAATGAAATGAGAAATCAAAGCAAGGGTAAGCCATTCAAGCAGGATCTGCCATTTAGTGAAACCATGACCGATTTTGAGCTTTAAATCCACTCTCCCACCTGATCCCTATATCCCTCTATTCTTAAAACCCTATTTCCCTTAAGAACTCTGAATATAGTTAATGAGTGAGCATCCAAAAATCTCCAGAGTAAGGAGCCCAGAAGATGCAAAACTATCTGGGCAGAAACTTCTCAGCCCTTTCCTGGGGCTCATCTCGCTGGTTCCACAGTCTGCAACCAGGGTGAACTGAAAACATCTTACCCTGGCAGGGTCCTTTGGTTCTATGTTCACCATCCCTCTTCTCGTCACTACCACCAGGGAGGAGGTACAGGAGCCTGAAGACCCACACTCAACGATTCAGGAAAAGCTTCTTCCCTTCCGCCATCAGATCTGTGAACGGTCCATGAACCCATGAACACTGCTTCATTATTCCTTTTTTTTGCGCTATTTATTTTGTGATCGAGAGTAATTTTATGTCTTTGCACTGTACGGTTGCCACAAAACAACAAATTTCATGACATAAGTCAATGATAATAAACCTGATTCTAATGTCCAGAAGAAATCACCATATTCTCACCCAGACCATAACATCTAAACTCAAGCATGGTCTTTTCCTCATAGGACAACCCTCACGTCCATAGTGAATCTGTGCCATGCTGCCTCAGAAGCAAGTACACTTTCATTTGGTGCAGAAGCCAGAGACACACAGTACTCCAGGTCAGGTCTCACCAAAGGCTCTGCAGCTGCAGCAAGTCTTCTTGTGCTCCAAACACACTAAAAACCATGGGCAACATACATATCCTTCCTAATTGCTTACTCTGGTTGAATGCTCACCATCTGCATCACATGAACCAGCACTTCAAGATCTCTCTGTACATCAAGGTTTGATTGTTTCTTACCCATTTAAGAAAAATATTCACATTCTTCACATTTTGTCTATTCTTTTGAAACATCTGAAACGAATTGACCTGTACAATCGGTATGCAAGATAAGTTTTTCACTGTACCTCGGTACAAGTGACAATAATAAATCAATACCAATATGATGTATGTGTAGTCCTTTGATTAGACGATGTTTTGGGGAAGGAGATTGTCAGAAATGTGCTCAGTGCAGCCAGTAATGTTTTCTTGTCTTCTTTGATTCAGGTAAACCAACATCCCAAGACCGGCAATAATGAGAACAAACAATGAAGCAGAAGCAATAACACCTGTGACATAGACATAAGAACTATTGATGACAAGAATATCTTTTTTCTGAAGAAAAAGCATTGAGTTTATTTTGATTTTGATACATTTTACCACTAAACCTATTTGATTCCTTAATCCCAAAATGCTCCTGTTCTGCCAATTTTCTACCTTCTCTCCATCCTCGCTGAAGTCATCCTTGTGAAGTTTTACTTTACTTTTGAGATTTACAAGGATGTTGCCTGGATTGGGGAGCATTCCTTATGAAAACAGGTTGAGGGAACTTGGCCTTTTTTCCTTGGAATGACAGAGGATGAGAGGTGACCTGATAGAGGTGTATAAGATGATGAGAGGCATTGATTGTGTGGATAGTCAGAGGCTTTTTCCCAGGGCTGAAATGATTGCCACAAGAGGACACAGGTTTAAGGTGCTGGGGAGTAGGTACGGAGGAGATGTCAGGGATGTTTTTTACTCAGAGACTGGAGTATGGTGGTGGAGGCGGATACGATAGGGTCTTTTAAGAGACTTTTGGATAGGTACATGGAGCTGAGAAAAGTAGAGGGCTATGGGTAAGCCTAGTAATTTCTAAGGTAGGGACATGTTCGGCACAACTTTGTGGGCCGAAGGGCCTGTATGCGCTGTAGGTTTTCTATGTTTCTATCTCAGGGTCCTGTTCCCCAAGTAGTCAACCTTCCATGAAAGGACCATCTCCCTTCAAAGGGTGTCTCCCCAGGGGAAGTCCATGACCAGTGAACTCAGTGGCAGCAATTACAGCACAGAGAACATCATTTGGCTCATCATGCCTGTTCTGCTTTTTCAGCTGAAGCCTTCAGCTCTAATTCCACTCCATTGCCATCTCCTCATGCTTTTGTGCTCTTTGCAAGGTTCTCATCCAGTTCTAACTCCAGTGGTACAAGTTGTCTGCCAAAACACCCAAGCATGGGAAATACTCTAGATTCCAATCATCTGGGGTGGAGAAATGGCTTCTACCATCCTGCCTTGCTATTCATAAACTTGGACAGCAATAAAGGAGGATATTTTTACAAGATACGGTTGTACAAGGCACTGGTGAGGCCACACTTGGAATATTATGTTCAGTTTTGGTCACCCTCCTACAGGAAAGATGTTATTTAAATAGAAATAGCGCAGAAAAGATTTACAAGAATGTTGCCAGGATTTGAGAGACTGAGTTACAGGAAGAGGTTGGACAGGCTAGGGCTATTTTCAGAGACTTGAGGGGTGATTTTATAGAGGTTTATAAAATCATGAGGGGTATAAATAGGGTGAATGCACTCAGTTTTTTTCCCAGTATTGGGGAATCAAGAACTAGAGGGCTGAAGGTGAGAGGGGAAAGATTTAATAGGAACCTGAGGGGCAACTTTCTTCACGCAGAGGGTGGTACGTATATCTAATGAGCTGCCAGAGGAAGTGGTTGAGGCAGGTACAATAAAAACACTTAAAAGACACTTGGACAGGTACATGGATGGGAAAGGGTTAGAAGGATCTGGACCAAATACAGGTAAATGGGACTAACTTGGAAGGGCATCTTGGTCCGCATGGACCAGTTGGGCCAAAGGGCCTGTTTCCGTGATGTATGACTCTGTGACTCTGTTTGGCTCATTATGTTTTGTCCTACTCCTCTCCTGTTTCCTCATGTCCTTAAAGCTTTATATTCACTCATACATTCTAGTCCACTTTGCAATTTCCTATTTGAACTGTGCATAATAGATAAATCCTCCAGTCATTTCGCTAAGTTCCTTAAATCTGTGTCCTCGACAACCCTATCAGTGTTAACCCATTTACACTGTCCAGTCAGCACGTCCACTCCTGCTTTCTCAGCTGAGATCCTCGAGATTTTTACTCACCAATTTTAGAAGTCATTGAGGTGCCTTCGTTTATTAATGCAACTGTGATATTCTGGAGAAACAAAATAATGAAACCAGTCACCCTTGGTCCCAAAATAAATACATGGCCAGTGATGCAGGATTAGCACAGTGGATGTACATAAAACATTTATATCAGCTTTAGCAATGTAAAGGCTGTAATAACACTCAGGAAGGTGTTGAGGAAATTCATCAAAACGTTGCAGTGATTCATTGTGAGGATTCATTATGACGTCTGTTTTCCTTGGCAGGGAGGAGGCTGAGGATGGGCCTGATGGGGTTATACACAATGACGAGGGTCAAGGGGAACTAGCAGGAAACTTTTCCCCACAGCAGAAATGAATAAAACTAGAAGGGATGGGTATTGAGTAAAGGGATAATGATTTAGAGGAGATCTGAGGAGGAATATTTTCACTCATAGTGTAGCTGGAATCTGGAATACAATACCTGAGGGGGTGGTGGAGGCAGAGGCACTTACAACATTTAAGAACTATCTGGATAAGCCAAGGTATAGAAGGTTTAGAGAGGACTAGAAAATAAAAGGAAGGATGCAATGTTGAGGCTCTATAAGGCATTGATCAGACCACATTTGGAGTATTGTGAGCAGTTTTGTGCCTCATATCTAAGGAAGGATATGCTGGCATTGGAGAAGGTCTAGAGGTGGTTTACGAGAATGATCCCAGGGATGAAAGGGTTAACGTATGAGGAGCATTTGATAGCTCTGGACATGTTGGAGTTTGGAAGGATGAATGGGGATCTCATTGAAACCTACCGAATATTGAAAGGCCTGGATAGAGTGGATGTGGAGAGGATGTTTCCAGTAGTGGGAGAGTTCAGGACCAGAGGGCACAGCCTCAGAATAGAAGGACATCTCTTTAGGTCAGAGATAAGGAGGAATTTCTTTAGCCAGAGGGTGGTGAATCTGTGGAATTCATTGCCACAGACGGCTGTGGAGGCCAAGTCATTGATTATATTTAAAGCGGAGGTTGATATGTTCTTGATTGTTAGGGGCATCAAAGATTACAGGGAGAAGGCAGGAGAATGGGGTTAAGAGGAAAAAATAAATTAGCCATGGTTGAATGGCGGAGCAGACTTGATAGCTGAATGGCCTAATTCTGCTCCTATGCCTTATGGTTGTATGGTTACGGATCAAGTGTTGGTAAAAGTAGAGGTGGTACTCAATGGTTGGCATGATATAATAGGCCAAAAGGCCTTTTCTGACCTGTATGACTCTATAACTGTGAAATGCTCCCAAATCTGTTACAGGAATGTTATCAAAGATTGACGAATTACAGAGTACAGTACCACAGGACGAGTCACAACAAAGATGGAAGCAATAGGTTTCAAGGAGCATCCAAAAGATGGAGACGAAACAAGGTGAGGACGTTTAGAGAGGAATTTCTGGAGCTCAGGACCAAAGCAGTGATGGAAATCAAGGGCATGCAGGAAGCCAAAGATGGAGGTGTGCAAATGTGGAGGGTCTGTACAGCTGGAGGAGGTCACAGACGTAGGGAGGGCAAGGATAGAGCTAAATATGGAGACAAGGATGCAAATTTTAACACCGAGGCATTACTTAAGATAAAAAAAGATATCTTTATTAGTCACATGTACATCGAAACACACAGTGAAATGCATCTTTTTGCGTAGAGTGTTCTGGGGGGCAGCCCGCAAGTGTCACCGCGCTTCCGGCACCAACATAGCATGCCCACAACTTCCTAACCTGTACGTCTTTGGAATGTGGGAGGAAACCGGAGCACCCGGAGGAAACCCACGCAGACACGGGGAGAACGTACAAACTCCTTACAGACAGGGACCGGAATTGAACCCGGGTCACTGGCGCTGTGATAGCGTTACGCTAACTGCCACACTACTGTGCTAACTGGTATACCGAACAGGCATAGACCGGGTAGATAGTCAGATTCTGTTTCCCAGGGTGGAAACATCAAATACTAGCAGACATAGGTTTGAGGTGAGAGGGGGAGATTTTAAGGAGATCTACGAGGCAAGTTTTCTATACAGAGAGTGGTAGGTGCCTGGAATGCACTACCAAGGGAAGTGGTAGAGGCGGATGCGATAGCAATGTTTAAGAGGCATTTAGACAGGCACATGAACAGGCAGAGAATGCAGGGATATAGACCGTATTCATGCAGATGGGATTAGTTAAGGTTGGCATAATGTGTTATACTGTTCTACGTTCTATGTTCTGTGGTAGCCCATATAGGTGAGTGAGGAGAGGTGAGAAGTATGAACGGGACAATCGATTTAGGGCATGGGCAACAGAGTTCTGGATGAGCTGAAGCTTATGTAGAGTGATAGATGTCTGTGCAAATAGATGTGCACTAGAACGGTCCCCTTGGACAATAAGATTGTCTCTTGACCTCACAATCTACCTTGTCATGGCCTTGCACCTTATTGTCTGCCTGCATTGCACTTTCTCTGTAACTGTAACACTTTATTCTGCATTCTGTTATTGTTTTACCTTGTACAACCTCAATGCACTGTGTAATGAATTGATTTGTCTGGATGGTATGCAAGACAAGTTTTTCACTGTACCTTGATACATGTGACGAT
Source organism: Pristis pectinata (assembly GCF_009764475.1). Taxonomy (NCBI): domain Eukaryota; kingdom Metazoa; phylum Chordata; class Chondrichthyes; order Rhinopristiformes; family Pristidae; genus Pristis; species Pristis pectinata. The sequence continues at coordinate 10,439,167 of NC_067406.1, read as the reverse complement.
ATTAAACCAATGTACCAATTTGCCAAATTAATTTACCAAAACAGAGATAAAATTCTGTAAAGTCACCAAATGCCTAATTTGTAAAGTACTGTGGAACGGGTTATGGGAATGGCATTTATCTTTTTCTAGAGATACCCTCACTCACCATGGAGGTGTCTGGCTGATCCTTCAGACAACTGACGTCGAAGTTTTTCAAGAAGTGGTTCAGAAATTCTTTACTGCAATCACTGAATATTGGATTCATCGGTGACCTGTGGAGAAAAAAAGAACAAGAATGTTTTTTTTCAAAAAAACAATTCAGTAATTGGCAGATGGAAATAACTAGAGCTTGCATAAATCCTTGATCAAACTTGGAGAAAGTGCAGACCAGGCATTGGAAGATTTACCGATACAACATCGGCAGTGTTACAGTTCAAGAAGATACTTCCAGCGTGAATGAGAGATAAGTGACTTCTCACATAGCTGGCATTGTTCTCCATGAGGCAGGGAAGGTTAGAGGGAGATTGAACAGAGGAGGAGAAAACGATGAGGGTGAGATGTTTTATGAGTTGTTATGATCTGAAGAATGCAGCAGTGTTGGAAGCAGATTCCGAGGATTATTTATATACTTGAAATGGGAGGACATCAAGTTCCTGCAAGAAGAGAAGGGAGTGGGGTTAACGGGTAAACTCTTTCAAAGATCTGCTACAGGGACAATGGATCAAATAGCACCTGTGCTCTGTAATTCTGTACTAATTTTTCCCCAAAGGTAATTCTGGCCCTCACTGAAAACCCTACAGCATAGCCCTCTGCACCCATTACCCAAGTGCTATCCATATTGTGTGAAGAAGGTGGCAGTGAGATGTCTACTGGGGAGGTAATCACTTCAGAACCTGTTTCTGTCATCTCACCACATTCAACTTCAGAGGTAGTGTCATCCTCACTGAATTCAAGTCAAGTAGCCAGGGCATCCAACGAAATGGCTCAGGTAATATCAACTAACATAGATCATAGAACATAGACATGCACAGGAACAGACCTTCACGGGAACAGAAGGTCTGTTCCTGTGCTGTACATGCACAGGAACAGACCTTAGGCCCACAATGTTGTGCTGAACATGATGCCGAATTAAACTAAATCTCTTCTGCCTGCACATGATCCATATCCCTCCATTCCCTGCATATTCATGTGTCTATCAAACATCTTCCTAAACACCACTATCGTACCTGCTTCCACCACTGCTCCAGGCAGCGCGTTCCAGGCACCCACCATTCTCTGCGTAAAAAACTTGCCCCGCACATCTCCTTTAAACTTCTTCCTTCTCACCTTAAATTCACGTCCTCTAGTACTTGACATTTCTACCCTGGGAAAAAGACTCTGACCGTCTACCCTATCTATGCCTCTCATAGTTTTATAAACTTCTATCAGGTATGCCTCTCATAATCTCAACAGAAATGACCAGGGATTGAATTGAACACCTTCTGGTTATGAGCAGCACCATGCAGTTCACCCATTCAGATACTGGGAGATTGTCTTTTATTGTTTAGTAAAGCATTTAAACTTACGAGTGCCTTCCATTGCTCCAAATGAGCATTATTTATCCTCAGCCACTCTGTCACTATAAGTTGCCCATATATAGAAGTGATTACCTAGCACTTAGAGTCAAGGGATGGTAACATGCTAATGTTACCCCATCTTAGGTTTATGATATTAGACGACACAGTCTGAAAACGGGACAAGGCCATTCAGCCCTTCAAGTTTCTTCTGTCATTCATTCTGACCATTGCTGATGTCGTATATTAGCTCCATTTATCCACCTTTTCCTATATTCCTTGAAGTACTCTCTTTGAAAAAAAATAATCTCCATCTAGAGTATCCAGAGACATCTGGGCAAGAAAGCTCCATCTGTGACCTTTGTGTAAAAAGTTTTTCCTGACTTGATTGGTTAAGTCCCTTCTTGCTGCCTCGGTAAAGCAGCCAACATAATCAATGACCCCTCCCTCCCCTGGACACCCTCCCTTCTTATCGAACAGAAGACACAAAAGCCTGAAAGTATGTACCACCTGGCTCAATGACAGCTTCTATCCCACTGTTATAAGACTATTGAACAGACCCCTAGTACAATAAGATGGATTCTTGACCTCACAATCTACCTCATTGTGACCTTGCACCTTATTGTCTACCTGCGCTGCACTTCCTCTGTAACTGTAACACTTTATTCTGTTTTCCCTTGTACTACCTCATTCACCCTATCTTTGCCCCTCATGATTTTATACATCTCTATAAGAACAGAACATTATTGAATCAGTTGCACTTTTACAACAATCTGACAATTCCTTGGCTACCATTTTAGGCACTCAATTCCCAGTTCTGTTTGCTTTCAGTGCATTTTTTGCCATTGGTTAACCTGGTATCATGATCACCTACGTAAACAATCGTTACTGCACTTCAAAGGGTACATTGCCACAACAAAGCGCGGAGTGTTGTATCAATGTGACAGTGTCTCGAGACTCTAGACTGCACTGCACAACGAGGATGATTCTAACTTGGGCTGACAGTCAATGTGTGTTTACTTCACTGAAGTCAGTGAAAGCAGCAAATGGCCAGTTTAATTGACATCGCCCAGAGTTATAGTGACCCTCGCTATGCTTTACAAGAATACCTAGAATTACAGTTCATTTATTTTAGGAAGCCAATATTCCTTTAATGACCATAATACAGCCCAATTACTTGATCTTTAAAAGATCATTAAATGGAAGGAGGCAAATGTTAATTGTCCTTACTCAATCGATCTTGCCAGTAAGCATTTCCCAGAAGTGACAGGGCAGTGGCAAGAAGGTCTATCGTGATGCATTCCCAGATTGTGACCCAGCTCATGAGCAATATATTTAGCCACCTCTCTGACACTATCCTGGTCATCCTGCAAGTGTAAAAATAAATGCATTAGTACAATACCTCCAGATCCATACAAGAGCTTCTTCACAATGCACCCTCAGCTCTCAAAGTTTTGCTGTTGTTGTTTATTCATTTTTGATGGAGTGGATACTGCCGGCAACAGCAACATTTATTGCCCATCCCTAATCAAGTTCAAGTTCAAGCTTGTTGTTGTCATAGGTATACCCACACACACAGGGTATAAATGTCATGAAAATTGGCTTTTTGCAGCAGCATCACAATACAGTACAAGATGAAGACAAACTTGTGAACATAGACTTGAATTAACATAAATTATACATAATTTACAAGTGTGCAAAATAACCAACGGAATAAACACTAGGGGAAGATTGAGAGAGAGATGAAAATTTAATCCGAGGTGGTTTTTCAGGTCAGCTCAAGAACCTGATGGCAGTGGGGAAGAAGCTATTGTTGAACCTTGAGGTGTGGGTCTTCAGGCTCCTGTACCTCCTGCCTGATGGCAGCATCGAGAAGGGGGCATGGCCCGGATGATGGGGGTCCAACTGGGGGTCCAAATCTTAGTGAGGTTCTTGTTCAGGACTTTGGGATTTTTTTTTGCAATTAAGTGCAGGATATAAATGCAAATTTTTTTGATGTACAGGTTGAAACTCTTTAGTCTGACATGCTTGAGACCTGACCAGTGCTGGACCACAGAAAAAGGCAGGCCACAGAAATTGCCCCCCAATCATCTTCCTCTGGGCAGCAAAACTGTCCTTTTAACACTGTTCTTTTAGACACTCCCTGGATTATGTCAAGGTTCCAAGAACTGCCCGTAACCCTAAACTTTTGTAAATCAGAAATGCTGTTGGCTGAGACTGCAAAAGTTGAACTGGTGGATTAAATAGTTACAGATTGTACAGATCTTAGTTACCTTTGGATCTTAACTTGATTTTAGTTGGAATTAGTTAATTAGTACAGATCTATACTACAGATTGCAAACATGCCAGGCTACGGGAGCTGCTGGAACACAGAATGTTGGACCAAAGAGTTTCAGTCTGTATTACCAAACACGTTCAATATCTAACCCGCTCTGAATTCTGTCTGTTGGAAGAGATGGTAAACAGAGGACCAGTCTGCATTTACATGAGGTATAAATGATCCTTTGACATGGTTTCTAAGAAGAGCAAGTGTCCCATTCTTGGTGTCCAAATCAATATCTGTTCCTCAGTCAACGTTAATAAAGACACTGAATGTTGAGTTACATTTCCACTTCTGGGAGCGTAACGCTTTACAGTGCCAGCGACCCTGGTTTAATTCTAGCCGCTGTCTGTAAGGAGTCTGTACGTTCTCCCCGTGTCTGGGTGGGTTTCCTCCGGGTGCTCCGGTTTCCTCTCACATTCCAAAGACATACGGGTTAGGAAGTTGTGGGCGTGCTATGTTGGCGCCGGAAGCGTGGCGACACTTGCGGGCTGCACCCCAGAACACTCTACGCAAAAGATGTATTTCACTGTGTGTTTCGATGTGCATGTGACTAATAAAGATACCTTATCTCTTATCTTAATTGGCTGTCTTGTCCATAAAACTGAATCAGTGTCTACAACAGGAGCAAGCATTTCATTGGACTTTGGGACACTCTGAGATCCTGAAAGGGACAAATGGAATACCATCCTTCTCTTTGATCTCATTGGACACATACAGCATCTAAGAAAATAAATGCCATTGGGTCCTACCTTGACAACTCCTCCACTTCTCTCCTTCGAGCACATCTTGCTGAGGTAGGCTTGTCCCAGAGACCTCTGGAAGGGCACACCACTGGAGGGGAGGGAGTAATAGAAGACACATTGTTCAGTGCCAGGCAAACCCAGTTTGATCTAAAACAGCAGCATAAAAACAAACTGCAGGAGGAACTCAATGGGTCAGGCAGCATCCGTGGAGGGAAATGGACATTCAACGTTTCAGGGCGAGACCCTCCATCTGGACTGAAAGAGTAGAGGGGAGATAGCTGGTATGGAGAGGTGAGGGGGAGGGGTGCGGCAAGAGCTGGCAAGTGATGGGTAGATCCAGGTGAAGAGGGATTGATGGGCAGGGATTCAGGTGAGGGAGGGAAGGGTGGAGATATTGAGAGAGGATGGGAGATGATATGTGGAGGTGCAGATATCAAAGAGAGGAAGGTGAAGAGCAAGAAAATAAGGGACGTGGTGTGTGCAGATGGGAACAGTGGGGGCGACGGGAGCCAGTGATAAGATATCTTTCTTAGTCACATCTACATCGAAACACACAGTGAAGTGAATCTTTTGCGTCGAGCGCTCTGGGGGCAGCCCGCAAGTGTCGCCGCGCTTCCGGCGCCAACATAGCACGCCCACAACTTCCTAACCCGTACGCCTTTGGAGTGTGGGAGGAAACCGGAGGAAACCCACGCAGACGCGGGGAGAACGTACAAACTCCTTACAGACAGCGGCTGGAATTGAACCCGGGTCGCTGGCGCTGTAATAGCGTTACGCCAACTGCTACACTACCGTGCGGATGGAGAGGGTGGGGGAGGGGAAAGAGGTTGGGGAGGTGGGGGGGTTGGAAAGAATGGCCTGTGTGAGAGAGCCTGGGGAGATCAGAAGGAGAGAGAAAGGGATAGATTTAAAACAGTATTGACTCAAGATGTCCCTCTCTCTTTAAATAACTTCAGTGCAAATGGCCACATGAAATACAAGCAGGTGGAGGCCATTCAGCCCCTTCTGCCTGATTTACAATCCAATAAGGACGAGCTGATTGTTAACCTCAATACCACTTTCTTGTCCTAGAGTCATAGAGCCATACAGTACAGAAACAGGCCCTTCAGCCCAACTGGTCTGTGCCGACCGAGGTGCCCCTTGCAAGCTAGTCCCATTTGCCATATCCTTGCAAATCTTTCCTGTCCATGTATCTGTCTTTTAAAAGTTGTTATTGTACCCGCCTCAACCACTCTCTCTGGCAGCTTGTTCTGGAGCGTGGTGACTCGTTGCAAGCTGCTCTCTGCAGATCTACTCATTACTTCTACAATAATTGTTCTACTCTTTTAAATTTAATTCTCTAAGAATTACTAATAATGTTCTTTTAAATCTTCTTACAAGGCTGGCGATCTTCTGCACTGCACTTCCTCTGTGGCTGTGACACTTTACTCTGTATTCTGTTATTGTTTTTACCCTGTACTACCTCAATGCACTGTGTAATGAATTGATTTGTACGATCAGTATGCAAGACAAGTTTTTCACAGTACCTCGGTACAAGTGACAATAATAAGATAAGATATCTTTATGAGTCACATGTACATCGAAACACACAGTGAAATGCGTCTTTTGTGTAGTGTTCTGGGGGCAGCCCGCAAGTGTCGCCACGCTTCTGGCACCAACATAGCATGCCCACAACTCCCTAACCCGTATGTCTTTGGAATGTGGGAGGGAACCACAGCACCCAGAGGAAACCCACGCAGACACAGGGAGAACGTACAAACTCTTACAGACAGCGGCCGGAATTGAACCCAGGTCGCTGGCGCCGTAACAGCGTTACGCTAACCGCTACACTACCGTGCCTGACCTAAATAACAAACCAATACCAATACCACTCTCTGTGTAATAAAACTGTCCCTCAAGCTTCTGTTAAATCTTTCCCCTTTCACCTTAAACCTATGCCCTTGATTCCCCAACCCTGGGAATAAAGACTGAGTGTATTTACCCTATCTATGCCCCTACTAACAATAAATCTTGATTCTCTTAATATCTAAATATCTTCTGAGTGGAAAACAAATAAAACTGTGGGTGCTGGAACACGAAACAGAAACAGATATGCTGGAAGAACTCAGCCAGTCAAGCAGCGTCTGTGGAAAGAGAGACCAGTCAATGTTTTGGGTCAGTGATCCTTCCTCAGAACTGGGGGGGAGAGGTGGAGGGGTTATAATTTTCAAAGCAGAACTCTGGGGGGGGGGGGGAGGTGTGAGCTGTAAGACAAAAGACCATGCAGACATAGGTTGAGGCGATCAGGTGATAAGGAGAATGAGTTCTGACCATTAGTAATGCATTTAAAAGAAACAGGGTAAGAAAGGAATCTGGAATGTTAACTGGTTTATCTTTCCACAGAAGCTGCTTGACTGGCTGAGTTCTTCCGGCAATTCTGTTTTTTGTTAAAAATCTTCTGATCTGTCTGTGGATTCTCAGCCACATTCCTCTCGGGTACAAAATTCCAAAGATACACCACCCTCATAAACAAATTTCCTTTTATCTCTGTCCCAAATGGCCAATCCTTTATTTCGAGACTGTATGGACCCAGCCAGGGGAAACATCTACCCTATTAAACCCCTTGAGAATTGTGCACACTTCAGTGAGATCACCAAATAAACATCTCTGAGTGTGCTTCCTAGGGTTGACCATGACACCAACAAACGATGAGCATGCGTCAAGGAGACACGGCTGATCACAGCTGCAGTGACTGGTCTATTTTGAGTTCAATGCTGTGCTGGAGCTCCCCCTGCTGTCACTGTGGAGAATTGCCACACTAGAGATGCTCCAGGTTCAGAGAGTCACAGAGTCATACAGCACCGTAACAGGCCCTTCAGCCCAACTGGTCCATGCTGACCAAGATTCCTATCTAAACTAGTCCCATTTGCCTGCATTTGGCCTATATCCCTGTGAACCTTTCCTATCCACATACCTGTCCAACTACCTTTTAAGTGTTGTTAATGTACCTGCCTCAACCACTTCCTCTGGCAGCTCACTCCATATACTGACCACCCTCTGGGTGAAAAAGTTGTCCCTCAGGGCACCAATACTGAAGACGAGAGGGCATGGCTTTAAGGTTATGGGTGGGAGGTTCAGGGGAGATGTCAGGGGGAGGTTTTTCACCCAGAGAGTGGTTGGTGCATGGAATGCGCTACCTGGGGTGGTGGTGGAGGCAGATACATTGGACAAGTTCAAGAGTTTGTTGGATAGGCACATGGAGGAATGTGAGATAGAGGGATATACGGGAGGAAAGGGTTAGATAGTGTGAGGGTGGTTTGATGGACGGCACAACATGGTGGGCCGAAGGGCCTGTTTTGTGCTGTATGGTTCTATGGTTCTATGGTTTTGGTGGTTCCTACTCAATCTCTCCCCTCTCACCTTAAACCCATGCCCACTAGTTCTTGATTCCCCAACCCTGGGAAAAAAACTGTGCACATTCACCCTTTCGATGCCCCATGATTTTATACAGCTCTGTAAGATCACCCTCATTCTCCTGCACTCCAATGAATAAAGTCCCAACCTGTTCAATCTCTCTATAACTCAGTCCACCGAGTTCTGGCAACATCCTTGTAAATCTCCTCTGCACTCTTTCCAGGTTAATTGCATCTTTCCTATAGCAGGGTGGCCAAAATTGAACTTAATATTCCAAATATGGCCTCACCAACGTCTTGTTTATTTACACCCTTCTTCACCTGGATCCACCGATTGCTTGCCATCTCTTGCTCCATCCTTCCCTTTACCTCTTTATACTCTCTCCCTCAATCTTTCAGGCCAGATGAAGGCTTTCGACCAGAAACATCCGTTTCCCTCCACAGGTGCTTCCTGACCCACTGAGTTCTCAAGCATCTTGTTTTTGGTATAGATTCCAACAACTGCAGTCTCTTGTGTCTCCATTTATATCCTCACCAACATTTACACAGCGCCATCAACATTGCAAGAAATCCCAAGATGCTTCTCAGAAGCATTGCCAAGCAAAATTGACTCTAAGCCACGTGAGAAGATATTAGGGGAAGTAATGAAAACCAATGCAAAGATGTTGGATTTAGGGCATGTCAGAGGAGAAAAAGGAGATTTTTAGGGAGAGAATTCCAGAGTTTATGTTATTGATAGTTAAGGGCATGGGTGCTAATTAAATTCAGGGAAGATCAAGGTACTGATAAGGTGATAGGGCTGGAGGAGATCAGAGATAGGAGGGGGCATATTGTTATCTGCCAATATAAAATGGATATTTAACATAGGTTTACAAGGATTCTTCTGTCTTTCTTTCTCACCCTGCATCAAATAGGCCGTAATTGTATAAGCGGACATTGACATTAAGCAGGGAAGGTTATAGAGGCCAGGGGGGTTGTAGGAAGCTGACAGATATCATGATCGGGCAGAAACATAGAGCTGAAGTAATGGATCAGCCATTACGTGAAGTAGCAGGTTAGAGGGTCTGAATGGTCAGTTCTGTTCCTGTTTTTCATGATATGCTGAAATGGAAAGGGTGTGGGTTCTTTTGGATCATTAACCATTCAGACCAAAATGGTGTTCTTATTTACTGTTTATTCTAGCAGGTCGATAGGGCTGTTAAGAAGGCGTATGGTGTGTTGGTCTTCATTAGTCGGGGTATTGAGTTCAAGAGCCGCGAGGTGATGTTGCAGCTCGATAAAACTCTGGTTAGACCACACCTGGAGTATTGTGTTCAGTTCTGGTTGCCTCGTTATAGGAAGGACATGGAAGCTTTAGAGAGGGTGCAGAGGAGATTTACCAGGTTGCTGCCTGGATTAGAGAGTATGTCCTATGAGGATAGGTTGAGTGAGCTGGAGCTTTTCTCTTTGGCGAGAAGGAGGATGATAGGTGACTTGACAGAGGTGTACAAGATGATAAGAGGCATAGATCGAGTGGACAGTCAAAGACTTTTTCCCAGGGCGGCAATGGTTAACATGAGGGGGCATAATTTTAAGGTGATGAGGAAGGTATAAGGGGGATGTCAGGGTAAGTTTTTTGCACAGAGAGTGGTGGGTGCATGGAATGCACTGCCTGCAGAAGTTGTGGGGGCAGATACATTAGGGATATTTAAGAGACTCTTAGATAGACACATGAATGATAGAGAAATGGGGGGCTATGTGGGAGGGAAGGTTAGATAGATATTAGAGCAGGATAAAATGTCAGCACAACATCGTGGGCCGAAGGGCCTGTACTGTGCTGTAATGTTCTATATTCTATGTAATTCTATTTAACAGTGGAGTGTGGGCAATAGTTTTTGGATGTTGGGATTGGATTGTGGATCATAGTGACCTTCCCTGGTTCAGAACATTGTGAGCATTTAGTCCCTTCTAAAACCCATGGCACCACACTGCAGCGTGGTCCCAGGTGACACAGACCCACATCTACCTGACAAGTTGGGCGTTGTCATGGTGCTTCCTTGGCACAAGTTCCTTGGTTCTCCATTGCATGAAGTTTTGCAGGGCCTCCGCGGTATCCTCGCTGGAGCCAACCTTGTTTTCGATTGTCCAGACTTCAATCCCAACTAGGAAAATCTGGATATTTAACTGCTTTTGGTAAATCTGAAAAACAATGGATCCAAACAGTGCATTTAGAACCTGCAATTCTTTTCAAATTCTTATGCACAATTATTTTAATTCCCTCCCTCCTTTCTTACTGGAACAACAGGACCTTAAATGAGTAGGTTGCACATGCCTACTAAAGTCAAAGAGTTATCGAGTTGTGCAGCACAGAAACGGAGCCTTCAGCACCCCATGTCTATGTCCACCATTTTGCCCATCTATGCCAATCCCATTTGCCTGCATTAGGACCGTATCATTCCGTGTCTTGCCTATTTAAGTCTCCTTCCCTTTTCTCCTTCTTCCCTTCCACTCATTGTCCTCCTTTAGCTAACTCCCCACTGTTGGCCAGAAGGGATTAAAATCTCCAAATCAGCGAAGTGAAATGAGCCAAGGACCGTGGAAGCAGACAAACCAGATGTCATGTGGTCAAAGGAATGGAGGCTGCCATTTTGTGAGACTATTCTTGCGGCCACCATTTTGTGAACTGGTTCTTGCTCAGGGATAGCTTGATCAGAGCAATTGAAAGTGGACACGATAAGGTTCCTGCTGATGTTCTGCTAAACTTGAGATCATTTCCAAATAAGAAGCTGTTTATTTGGTTAGGTAGAAATGGCAGGCTTGTAGAAAGAACAGCCCGTGACCTGAAGTAACCTGAGCCCAGTGTTTGGCTGACATGGCTAAAGTGGTTTGAACTGGTCTGATTCAGAGAGAACAAAGAAAGTTACATGAGACACAAGTCTGGTGGAAGAGCAATAAAATAACACTGCTTGTAGCCTTGGGCTAGAGCCAATGAAAGGCTGACAAACATGAGCCAGATCGGCCAGAGCCAACGAAATCGAAACACAACAGTTTGAACTGATAAGGAAAGTGAATAGGAATGAGGGGCTTCAGATGCAAAGCAGCAAAAACTCTGGAGACCAAACATCACAGAAGTGGATAACCCTACGTCAGAAACGTGGAGATTACGTCGGGATCAAGAGGAATGCCAGGCCAGTGTGAACTCCTATTCCCGGGTATTACCTTGTCTATTCTTTGACCGTTCAGGGAGGGTCAGAGAAACCTATCATGTGTGCGTGCACAGGTATTTAGTTTTGTACGACTTGCATGCTTGTTGTTAACTGAACCAATAAAGGTATTTGTCAGTTAATACAGATTCTCTCTGTGCCCAATTTATCATTATTGTTGAGGGTAGTTACAAGCAACATCACCATGGTACTACTAAAAGTCTTGAGAATTTGAGGGTGTTAATTAAGCTTCCGATACACAGAGTGTTCTGGTCTTATCTCATGCAATTACTACAAAGATTCAGTGAAGTCATCCAACAGTTATTTTTGGACAATAAAAAGTTGGTCGTCACAATTGTTCACATCTCAAGATCAATAAATGGCTTATCTTCATAACATAAAGGGCTTTGTTGAAGATTTTCACACATGCACATTATGAGTTAACCAGCTCGTCCATTACTCAAGACCCTCACCTTCCAGGACATGCCCTCTTCTCGTTACTACCACCGGGGAGGAGGTTCAGGAGCATGAAGACCCACACACAACGATTCAGGAACAGCTTCTTCTCCTCCGCTTTCAGATTTCAGGAACAGCTTCTTCCCCTCCGCCATGAACCCATGAACACTACCTCATTGTTCCTATGTTTTGCACTATTTATTTATTTTTGTAAATTATAATAACAACAAATGTCACGTCATCTAAGTCAGTGATAATAAATCTGATTCTGAGGTGTCATTGCTTTACCAGAGAAGGAATCTAAGTGCCTAGTGACCCACTGTGGTGAGGTTTGGTAATTACAAGAGCGAAGGAGCTCATGGATTATTGCTGGCTAGTTGTAGGTATTAACAGTGCATTAGTGCACACAGTCTGACCGTGCGACTGTGTAATTTTACTGCATTACATATATCATGGGCATTGAGTATAAGAGTAAGGAAGTCACGTTGTAGCTGTATAAAACTTTGGTTAGACCGCACTTGCAGTATTGTGTGCAATTCTGGTCACCCCATTAAGATAAGATATCTTTATTAGACACATACATCGAAACACACAGTGAAATGCATCTTTTACATAGACTGTTCTGGGACCAGCCCACAAGTGTCACCATGCTTCCGGCGCCAACATAACATGCCCACAACTTCCTAACCCATATGTCTTTGGAATGTGGGAGGAAACCAGAGCACCCAGAGGAAACCCACGCAGACACGGGGAGAATGTACAAACTCCTTACAGACAGTAGCCGGATTTGAACCCGGTTCACTGGCGCTGTAAAGCGTTACTCTAACCGCTACACTACCGTGCCTGCCCATCAGGAAGGAACAGGAAGGATGTCAAGGCTTTGGAGAGGGTGCAGAAGAGGTTCAGCAGGATGCTGCCTGGAATAGAGGGCATGAGCCATAAGGAGAGGTTGGACAAACTTGGGATGTTTTCTCTGGAGTGTTGGAGGCTGAGGGAAGACCTGGTTGATGTTTATAAAATGATCAGAGGCAGAGATAGGGGAGACAGTCAGAATCTTTTCCCCAGGATAGAAAATGTCAAATACTAGAGGACATGAATTTAAGGTGAGAGGGGGAACGTTTAAAGGAGATGTGCGGGGCAAGTTTTTCCACACAGAGAGTGGTGGGTGCCTGGAATGTGCTGCCAGGGGTGGTGGTGGAAGCAGATATGATAGAGGTGTTTAAGAGGCTTTTAGATAGGCACATGAATGTGCAGGGAATGGAGGGATGTGGATAATGTAAAGGCAGAAGAGATTTAGTTTAAATTGGTATCATATTTGCCGCAGACATTGTGGGCCGAAGGGCCTGTTCCTGTGCTATACTGTTCTATGTTCTCTGTTCTATCTCAGAATCCATTAACCATTGCAGTGTTTCTGATAATAATTGAGGGTTTTGGAATAAATTGTAAAAAGCCACACAATGTGTTCATGGCCCAGCAAGTTTTATCCGTTTGTTCCCAGTAATCCAACATTCCACCCAACATCCAATATTCTTCTTCAATGTATTGAAATCATCACCTTTTGGACTAGCATCCAATCTAACCTATTTCCAGGACTTCTTAACTGCTCATACTCCCCTTCCTCTTTCACTCTATGGCCTTTGAAAACTTTAAAAGGTTTGGCTATTTTGAGTTACAGTATCTGGAGACACAAGAGACTGCAGACGCTGGAATCTGGAGCAACCCACAAAGCGCTGGAGGAACTCAGTGGGTCAGGAAGCATCTATGGAGGGAAATGGACAGACGACGTTTCGTGTCGAGACCCTTCATCTGGACTGGGTCAGATCTGGACTGGTGCAGTTCAGGTGAAGGGTCTCGACCGGAAACATTGACTGTCCATATTTCCCTGCAGAGGTGCTGCCTGACCCACTGAAGACTCTGCAGGGTCTCAGCTCAAGATGTCGACCATCCCTTTGCCTCCACCGTTGCTGCTTGACTCACTGGGTTCTTCCAGCAATTTGTTTTTTGCTTGAGCTACAGTGTCTTCTGCCCTATGATTTAAACAGCATGGTGAACGATGGATTTTAACCTTTTACCTGACATTCCCAATTAGAAGTATTGCATTTCCATTACCTGATTGACATGATGTGCGAGAGTGATTAAACGATCCTGTGTCTTTTTGAGATCCCCCCCATTTTGCAGAAACTGGAAAACAAAATGATAACAATTAGTTCACTAACCCCATATCTCTTGATTCACAAGACATGAAAGAAACATAAATGAAAGGTTTTCATTGATATCGCACCTTTCACATCCCATGCAAATCCAGTGTGCATTTCTGTCAGGCGAGGCTCATTTCCAACAGGAAATCACACAACAGCTCTGCAAGTTGTATCTGAATTCCATTATTTTTCTTGTGGGCAATCCTGGCTAGCCCAGCATTTACTGCCCACCTTGAAATGCCATCTGAACTGTTGCAAGACTATTACAAAGGGCATTAAGAGTCACCCACATGGCTGTGGGTCTGGAGTCACAAATATGTGGCAAATTTCCTCTTTGAAATCCATTAGTGAAACAGATGGGGCTTTTTAATGCAATCAAATGTTTCACAGCTGCCGTTATTCATGCTACTTTTTATTCTCATTTATTTCACCTTATAGAGTTAAATGTGTTTGAATTCTGCATTGAGATTTGAACGTTTTTAGTTCAATGTTCTTGATTGCAATTATAACCCACAATGCTGCTGTGTATAATTGCACAAACTATTCCTTCACATTAATTTCCACAAAATCTCTCCCTGAATGAGTTTACCTGATATCCATTCTCATACCCTAACTGATATTGCTCTTAGTGGTGCTTCTCAACAGGGTGATCAATTTTCCTGGATCAATTTTGTCTGGTTCCACTATAAACTTAGGAGCTTCAAATGATTCATTCTACTTCCTCAGAAGGCTAAGGAAATTTGGCAAGCCCCCGATACTCTCACCAATTTTTATAAATGCCTCATATAAAGCTATCCAGACACACCACAGCTTGGTACGGCAACTGCTCTTCCCAAGACCGTAAGAAATTGCAGAGGGTTGTGGACACAGCCCAGCACATCACGAAAACCGGCCTCCCCTCCATGGACTCGGTCTACACTTCTCACTGACCCCTCCCACCCTGGTCATCTCTTTTCTCCCCACTTCCATCAGGTAGAAGATACAAAAGCTTGAAACATGCACCACCACATTGCAAGATGGTGCCGGAGCACGGCAACTTGTTGCAAGCTGCTCTCTGCAGATCTACTCATTACCTCTATTATAATTGTTCTATTCTCTTAAATCTAAATTCCACATCTGCCTGCACTGCACTTCCTCTGTAACTGTAACACTTTATTCTGCATTCTGTGATTGTTTTCCCTTGTGCTACCTCAATGCACTGTTGTAATGAATTGATCTGTATGGACCGTATGCAAAACAAGTTTTTCAGTGTACTTCAGTCTCTGTGACAATTATAAACCAATTTAGTAAGTCACCAGGCTCAAGTACAGCTTTTATCCTGCAGTGTAAGAGTCCTGAACTGACTTCTTGTACGATGAGGATGAAATCTGGATCTCTTAATCTACCTCACCATGACCCTTGCACTTGTCTACCTGCACTGCACTTTCTCTGTAACTGTAACACTATATTCTGTATTCTGTGATTGGTTTTCCCTTGTATTCCCTCAATGTATTTATGTCTTCAAATGATCTGTATGGATGCTATGCAAAGCACTGCATCTAACAAGTGACAATAATAAACCAATTACCAATTGAAATCTACCCCTTTTTAAAGATCCAGCTACCTTGTGCAATGGTGTCCTGAAATATTATGCCATCCTCTCCCAACCACTGTGATCAGCATGGCAAAGCTCCTTGAGATGAAAGCAATGTTTCTAAACATCATGGCTTGACTGAATGCCCCACTATGCCCCATTGAATAGCCTTACCTCTTCTCTGTCAGCCACCAGGTAGAGTTCAATGCTGAGATTAGTATTGTAAGTCTAGTAAAGAAAGATAAAGAAAAGTCATAGAAGTGTACCCGGCCATCCAATTTTCTCATGTACTTATGAAGCAAGGAATATTGACCAGGGTGGTGGAACAGCTAGTGCCAACCTGTCTTCAATACCCAACCATTCAACAGACAGGACACAGTATAATTCTCATCAGAAAAAAAGAGGACATAGGTTTAAGGTGAGAGGTAAGGAGTTTTAAGGGGGCTGAGGGGTAAGTTTTTTACACAAAGAATGGCCAATATCTTGAACGCACTGCCAGAGGAGGTGCTTGTGTTGTGAAGGGTCATGGCTGTCATGTGACACCATTGATCACATGGTCAAAAGCCACACCACTGTCAATCAAGGTCTGGCTCCACCCACCCATTAGCGTACACACTTGACCAATGGCCTTTGTAAAACACCCTTCTACCTGGCCCTGAGCGATTGGCTTGTTTGAATTACCTAGGCTGGCTCCACCCCCAGCCCTCCAGCACTATAAAGAGTGCCACATGTGCTTGGCTCTCCCCCTTTATCTTTTCTGAGGGATGTTGAGGTAAGCTGTGCATTGCTTAACAGAAATTAGTTAAGGAAACCTGGGACCATAGAACTGATGTTTGCACTGTCAAGGAGAGTGGCAGGTGTCATATTGTTTCTTCCTTGATTTGTTTGTATCCAGTTTGGTGTGGGTGTGCATCTCACCCTTGTTGCAATCCCCCCCATGTTCACAATCACCTGTGTGTGTGTGTGTGTGTGTATTGCCCCTGTTATCCTGTTCTGTGTTTGTCTTTCATAAATAAATCATTTTAACTCCAAAGACTGTGTCCAGAGTCCTTGTCCTTTGAGACCTTTTGAACTTGTCTGACAACAGTGGTGGAATCAGATACAATTACCCTGTTTAGACAGACACTTAAACAGGCAAGACATAAAAGGATACAGTCCTAATGCGGATGTGGGATTAGTGTAAAAGTTGTGGCGGGCCAAAGAGCCTGTTTCTGCACTGTAAAACTCTATGACTCTATAAAAGTAAGGTAGCCTCAGTTTCTTACCACAAGTTGCGAGTAGGAGTGGGAGAGGTGCCTCTTTGTTCGGACATGCTGTGACCGGCTGACTTTGTGTCTCTCACTGCCATCGCTCACTGGATCGATGATATACTCCTGGTCTCCCATCGATATGTACCCACTGCATTGAAAGGTATTCATAAGCATCTCAAAGCTACAAGGACTTCACCAGTGAAAGAAATTATATTAATATATATTCAGTAAGATGGCACTGGAGCATGGCGACTCATTGCAAGCTGCTCTCTACAGATCTATTCATTACCCTTACTATAATTGTTCTACACTTTTAAATTTAAATTCTATGTCACTTACTATTCTCAGCAGTGCCTCTACTTCCTCAGGAGGCTAAAGAAATTTGGTATGTCCCCTTTGACACTCACCAACTTTTATCGATGCACCATAGAAAGCATCCTATCTGGATGCATCATAGCTTGGTACGGCAACTGCTCTGCCTAGGACTGCAAGAAACTGCAGAGAGTTGTGGACGCAGCCCAGTGCGTCACAGAAACCAGCCTCCACTCCTTGTCTTTACCTCTCGCTGCCTTGGCGAAGCAGCCAGAATAATCGAAGACCCCACCCACCCGGGTCATTCTCTCTTCTCTCCTCTTCCATCGGGTAGAAGATACAGGAGCCTGAGGGCACGTACCACCAAGCTTAAGGACAGCTTCTACCCCACTGTGATAAGACTATTGAATGGTTCCCTTATACAATGAGATGGACTCTGACCTCATGATCTACCTTGTTGTGACCATGCACCTTATTGCACTGCACTTTCTCTTTAGCTGCGACACTTTACTCTGTAGTGTTATTGTTTTTACCTGTACTATCTCAATGCACTCTGTACTAACTCAATGTAACTGCACTGTGTAATGAATTGACCTGTACAATCGGTATACAAGACAAGTTTTTCACTGTACCTAGGTACAAATGACAATAATAAACCAAAACCAATACAGTGCAGTTAATAGCTCCAGGATGACCTCTTGCTGCAGCCAATTCATCATTGTTAAAGCATTGTTACTTTTGTAATGTAGAAAATATAGGAGCCAATAATGTTTCATTTATGGGAGGCCACTGTTGTAGAGCCACTGCCTCACAACTCCAGCAACCCATGTTCAATCCTTGGCTGCTATCTATGTGGAGTTTGCATGTTCTCCCTGTGATCGTGTGGGTTTCCTTGGGGTGCTCCGGTTTCCTCCCACATCCAAAGACACGTGGATTGGTAGGTTATTGGCAGCTATATCCCCTAGTGTATTGATGTGTGCTAGAATCTGGGGGGAGTTAGGCCATAAGACATAGGAGCAGAATTAGGCCATTCAGCCCTTCAAGTCTGCTCCACCATTCGATCATGGCTGATGTATTTTTCCCTCTCAACCCCATTCTCCTGCCTTCTCCCCGTAACCTTTGACGCCCTTACTAATCAAGAACCAATCAACCTCAGCTTTAAATACACCCAAAGATGGCCTCCACAGCTGTCTGTGGCAATGAGTTCCACAGATTCACCACCCTCTGGCTAAAGAAATCCTCCTCATCTCTGTCCTAAAGCAACATCCTTCTATTCTGAGGCTGTGTCCTCTGGTCCTAGACTATCCCACGATGTGAATATTGATGGAAATGTGAGCTGAATAAAAAAACTGGATTAATGGCAGATTAGTGTAAAGTTGATGGTCAGTACAGACTCAGTGGGTCAGAGGGCCTGTTTCTATAGTGTATGTCTCTATGACTCTAATTTATGTGGATGTTAGTGGTAAAATCCACCCTTATGGAGCATCTGTAATTGCCCCGAAATAAATGGCTTGTTCGGATATTTCAGGAGGTGGTTAAGAATAAACTACATTAGTAGGCCTGAAGTCACATATAGGCCTAAATAAATAAGTTTCTGTCTCTGACAGACATTAGGGAATCAGATGTGTTTTTATGACAATGCAGTAGTTTAATGGACACCATTACTATTACTAGACTGTGATTCCATATTATTTAATGGAATTCAAATCCCCTTGCTGACATTATGAAATTCAAGATCCCAGTATCATTAGCACAGTATCAGTCTAATAACATAATCATTGTACCTCCCTTTGGTGTACAACATGGTCTAACATAAAGGCAACAGTAAGAAAATAATTCGTTCTGCTTTGGGGATGTTGGCTGAGGGATAATTGAGCAACCCACCATGGAGATTTCCCTCAATCATCTCTGAACCACTATTTACATAGAACATAGAACAGTACAGGTCCTTCGGCCCACAATGTTGTGCCAACATTTTATCCTGCTCTTAAGATCTATCTAACCCTTCCCTCCCACATAGCCCTCCATTTTTCTATCATTCATGTGGCTATCTAAGAGTTTAATAATAATGATAAAAGGAGTTTAATAATTAATAATTCAATAAAATTAAATAAGAATATTTAATAACATTCAAGATCCTGAAAGGCAGATGGGGCCCTAATTTCATGGCTCATCTGAAAGACAGCAGTGTACAAGGTGCTGGGGGAACTCAGCGGGTCAGGCAGCATCCATGGAGGGAAACGGACAGTCGACGTTTCAGGTCGAGATCCTTCATCCGGAATCAAAAGGTAGAGGGGAGATAACCAGTATAAAGAAGGGGAGGGCAGGGGTGGAGCAAGAGCTGGTGGATCCAGGTGAGGGGTGGTGATAGGCAGATGGAGGAGGGGAGAGTGGAAATAGCGAGGTGGAGGCAAGAAAGGGCTGCAGATGATGGAATCTGACAGGAAAGGAAGGCAGAGCAGGGAATCAAGTGAGGGAGGTGGGGTGGGCAGGTGGGAATAGTGGGGGAGAGAAACCAATGGGAGGAGGGTGTGGGTGAGGGGCAGATGGGGTGGGTGCAGGGAGGGAAAGAAACTGGGTGACGGGTGGGGGCTGGGGTGGGTGTAGGAAGAACTGGGTCAATCGAGAGATCGAAAGGGACAGAGGGGGAGCAGTTCACCAAAAGTTGGAGAATCTGAAAGATATCCCCAGTGCCATACAGCACTACAATGCCATACGTTGTTATTTATATCTAATTGCTCTTGAACTCAAGACCTGCTTGACCATTTTAGAGGGCTGTTAAGAGTCAACCATGTCAGTGGGTCTTACATCACGTGTAGCCCAGATTGGATAAGGATAGAAGATCCCTTTCTCCTCAAGTGAACCACATGGGTTTTTATGACCGGCTGGTAGCTTCGTGACCAAAACGAGAATTTTATAAAAGAAAATGAAATTCCACATTTGTTTCCCCAGTTTCTATGGTGAGATTCCAACTTATAACTATAGATCAATTGCACATGCCTCTGGAAAATAGTCCAATAATATAACCACTTTGCCACCTCAGCCCAGAACTTCTTGCGCTTTAGCCTCTGGACAAGGAAGTTGAACCCAGAATCCTGACTCAAAGTAGTTTGCAGGTTCAATCCTGAGCTTGGGTAGAGTTTTCACCTTGTAACCAGGCAGATTTCTCTGACTGCTCCCACATCCCAAATATGTGCTGGTAGGTTAATTGGCTACTGTAAGTTATCCTTTGAGTCATACAGTACCAAAACAAACACTTTGTCCCAACTAGTTCATGATGATCAAGATTCCCATCTAACCTAGTCCCATTTGTTCACGTTTGGCCCATATCCCTCTAAACCTTTCCTATCCATGTACTTGTCCAAGAGTCCTTTTAAATGCTGTTAATGTACCTACCTGTACCATTTCCTCCAGCAGGTCATTCCATGTATATACCACCCTTTGAGTGAAAAAGCTGCCCTTTAAGCTCCCATTAAATCTTGAGCACTGATGCGCCATTGCCATTTTAATTAGTGCAATGTTTCACATCCACTGGACACAGGTTACTGCACCCACCTGAGACCCTGGCAGGTACAAAGAGACACTGAGGACTCAACTCCTTCAACAAACCCAGTGTAGCAGCAGTGGTCCTGAAAGAGAATTGACAGAAGTCTAATTCAATGTTCCCAAACATTTCACGACCTTATACTCCCCACACTATCCAACATTGCTTTCACTGGGGTGACCAATGCTGGTCTTCCCACATCCTGTAAATGAATAATAACAATGAAATACTTCCTTCTGTGTCCCTGTGGTTTCTCCCCCAAAGGTGATGCCACCTTTTCCCAATTCTATTTCACACTCAATGGTTTTACTCCAAGTAACCATGAGGCTCTTTGTGCCTGCCTGCCATTCAATGAGACTTTTTCTTTTGTTCACAGGGTGTGGATGTCACTAAATACCCAGGAGATAAAAGAGACTGCAGATGCTGGAATGTGGAGCAAGAAACAATCTGCTGGAGGAACTCACTGGGTTGATGAGCATCTATGGGAGGAAAGGAATTGTCCTTTAAAAATATTTTTGACCTTTTGAGTTCAAAGCATGCCTGAAACGTCGACAATTCCTTTCCTCCCACAGATGCTGCTTGACCTGTTGAGTTCCTCCAGCAGATTTTGTTGCTCATTAAGTACCCAGCTGGCCTCCACAGAAAGAGACAGTTAAGGTTTCTAATTGATGACTTTTTGATTGGAATTGGGAAATGTTAGTTGGGAAAAAAAGGTTTAATTTCTCCCAGTTTAAGTTTTCCCAGTCATTGACCTGAAACATTAAATCTATTTCTCTCTCCATAGATGCTGCCTGACCCACTGAGTATTTCCAGCATCTGCAACATTTAGTGTTTGTATTTTTTGTCTATCCCTAATTGCCCACTTCCTGGGCCACTGGAGGCCTGCTCAGAGTCAACATTGCCATGGTCTGGAGTCACATATAGACCAGAGCAGGTAAGGGTGATAGATTCCCTTGCCCTACTTAAGGCTAAGATTGATAGATTCTTGAGCTTAAGGCAGAGAATAATAGGTTCTTAATTGGTAAGGGGGGTTAAAGGTTACAGGGAGAAGGCAGGAGAATGGAGTTGAGGAAAACAATCAGCCATGATTGAATGCTGGAGCAGACTCAATGGGTGGAATGGCCTATTTCTGCTCCTAGATCTTATGATCTAAAAGGCAGCAATAAATGATTACAGCAATCCAGAATTTCTGCAGCTGTCATTACTAATATCTGAATTCCAAATTTCATTGATTCCTTGAAATTAAAATCCCACACGGGATCCATGGTGACTTGGTAAACTGGCTTGGCCATAGAACACAGAGGGTATTGGTGGAGGGGTGCTTTTCTGACTGGAGGTCTGTAACCAATGGTGTTCCACAGGGATCATTGTTTATCATTGTATATTAATGATTTGGATGAAAATGCAGAGGTCTGATTAGTAAGTTTGCAGATGACATGAAAATTGGTGGAGCTGTGGGTAGGAAGGTTGTCAAAGGACACAGGAAGATATGGATCAGTTGGAAATCTGGGTGGACAAATAGCAGATAGATTTTAATGCAGGCAAGTGTGAGGTGTTGCATTTTGGGAGGTCAAATGCAAGTATACAGTAAATGGCAGGACCATTAGCGTTGATATACAGAAGGATCTTGAGAAATAAGTTTATTACTCCCTAAAAGTGGGCGTACAAGTAGATAGGGTGGTAAATACAGCATACTTGCCTTCATTGGTCAGAACAATGAGTAAAGCAGGTTTTATACACACAGTGCTAAGCTGAGTGGAACTGGTAGAAGCAGATAGAACATAGAACACTACAGCACAGTACAGGCCCTTCAGCCCACAGTGTTGTGCCAACAGTTTATCCTGCTCGAAGATCTATCTAACCCTTCCTCCCACATAGCCCCCTGTTTTTCTATCATTCATGTGTCTATCTGAGAGTCTCTTAAATGTCCCTAATGTATCTGTCCCCACAACCCCTGCCAGCAGTGTGTTCCACACACCCACCACTCTCTGTTTAAAAAAAAACTTACCCCTGACATCCCCCTTATATCTTCCTCCAATTACCTTAAAATTATGCCCCCTCGTTAGCCATTGTTGCCCTGGGAAAAAGTATCTGACTGTTCACTCGATCTATGCCTCTTATCATCTTGTACACCTCTATCAAGTCACCTCTCATCCTGCTTCCCTCCAAGGAGATAAGCCCCAGCTCATTCAACCTATCCTCATAAGACATGCTCTCCAATCCAGGCAGCATCCTGGTAAATCTCCGCTGCACCCTCTCTAAAGCTTCCACATCCTTCCTATAATGAGGCGACCAGAACTGAACACAATACTCCAAGTGTGGTCTGACCAGGGTTCGAAAGAGCTGCAACATCACCTGGTGGCTCTTGAACTCAATACCCCAACTAATGAAGGCCAACACATCATACGCCTTCTTAACAACCCTATCGACCTGTGCGGCAACCCTGAGGGATCTATGGACGTGGACCCCAAGATCCCTCTGTTCCTCCACACTGCTAAGAGTCCTGCCATTAACCTTGTAGGATCTGATCCTGTGCTCTACTGTTCATTGTTCTATCTGCTTCTGAAATTATTTCATCGAATCATAGAGGGCCAATTACATTGGAAAAATGTGTATAGCTGGGTGGAAGATTGTGTGAATCATCAACACTAGCATGGACCAAATGAGCTGAATAGCTCGTGTCTGGGCTGCGTGAAGGTTAAGTGACAACACTCACGAGATGGTGGCGAGCCTTGGTTACCATGGATCCATCAGCTAAGTAGTGTGATTCACTGTAGGTCTCAGCCAGTAGGTTTCTGGAGAAATGTAATAAAGAAAATTTGCATTGTAACATGTGAAAAATATCATTTGAATGATTAATGGTGTATAGAGAATACAGCATTCAGTCCAATGAGTCCAACCCATTCATGATCCATTTGAGCTTCCTCTCATCTTCCCTCATCAAAACCATCAGTGTTTACACTGTCTTCCTCTTGCTACCTGTTTCTCTGTAAATCCATACATTTCTGCTCATGATAATGAGCCCCACAGTATTAGAATTCCCTGGATAGAGGTTTCTTTTGAAGTTGCATAATGGGACATGTGCCTTTCTCTCCACCATCCATGGCCGTACAATCACTACACTGTCCTGGCTTGGAAATACATCTCCAGCCCTTTATTGTGAGTGGGTGTAAATCCTGGAATAACCCTGCCCAACAGTACTGTTGGAGTACCTTCACCGGAAGGGCTGCAAAATCCTGGCACTTATGGATGGGCAATAAATGCTGGCAATTATGGATGGGGAATAAATGCTGGCAATTATGGATGGGCAATAAATGCTGGCCTTGCCAATGATGTCCAGATTCCAAAAATCAAAATTAAATAGAAGTTTGAGAATTTCCTCCTTAGGCCCTTGTATGGACAGGTAGTTGATGGCTGGCATGGACATAGTGGGCTGGAGGGCCTTTATCTTTGCTGTTTGATTCTGTCCTCCTTTATGGTGCTCTTTAAACCAGCCATTTTGACACAGCCTCAGTTTGAGATTTTGCTTCAAAATCTCTTACATGGAACATAGAGCAGTAGAGCACAGTACGGGCCCTTTGGCCCATGATGTTGTGCCAACCTATTATAAACACCTACTCCATGATCAATCTAATCCTTCCCTCCTACACAGCTCATAACCCTCTTTTTCATATATCTTCTTGTGTGAGACAATTTGTAATGATTTGCAATGTTAACAATGATATGCAAATGCTGGTGGGTATTCAATGCGGGGTTGTGCTGACATTTCACCTTTATTTGTTTCATTTATAAAAGAGATATAGGTATGGCTGACACAGACACCATTCATTGTCCATCCATGTGGCTCAACAGTAACAATCTTGTCTCTGAGCAAGAAGGATGTGGGTTCAAATCCCACTTCACAAACTTGGATGTAAAATTTAACAGAGTTTGGCACCACAGGAATGCCATGGTGTTGGAAGTGCTATCACTGTGGGATTCTGTGAGTTTGTTCCTGGAGCAAACAGTCCATCCATAGGCCAGAATGCCTCATCGCCAGATCTGTCCACAAGTCCCAAGACCTCGCTTGGCTGGCGGTGAGAGGTGCCCTCACAGTCAGAGCTTTCCTCTACAGATGACACATCACCGCCAACGCACACTGCCCTCAGGAAGGCTGCGGTGGGGAGGAAACGTTCACCCACCTCTTTGCAGACTGTGGATTTGCAAAGAGGGTGTGGAGACAGATGCAAGGGTCCTTGTCTCGGTTCATCCCTCACAGCTGCGTAACAGAGGACTCGCTGCAGGAGTACGTGCTGAGGGATGCAATGAAGCTCGGTGCAGCCAACGCTAATGCTCTGTGGCTCCTTCTGCTGCTGCACATGGAGGGGCAGAGTAGGGTGAGGAAGCCCCTCGAACAATGAAAGGGGTATCACCTCGGAGAGCCACGTTAGTGGCAATGGTGCTATGTTTGTTTGTCTGTGTTTTTTCTCTAAGTTTTACACTAAATGTAATAATCATGAATGTTAAGCTTTTGCATTTTACACTGTTCTTCCTTTCTACATATGTTTTTTGATGAATGAAGTTTATTTTTGATATTTAAAAAGGTGCTGTCTTCCAGATTGGGAGCTCAACCTAAATCCTTTCTTTTCTCTGTTCTGTGTAAAGTGTCCTATGCAACAGATTTAAAGAACAAAGAACTTATCCCGGGTGTACTACTTAACATTTACATCTCAATCATTATATTAAGAATATCTGGTCAATATCTCAATGTTGTTAATGGGAGTTTGCTGTGTTCTGGTTGACAGTCACATTTCCTAGTTTAGTAAAGTGATTACACTTCATTAGTAATTCATTGACTGAAAGGCAGTGAGGGGTATTGTGAAAGTTAGGAAGCACGGTAGTGTAGCGGTTAGCATAACGCTATTACAGCGCCAGCAACCTGGGTTCAATTCTAGCCACTGTCTGTAAGGAGTTTGTACGTTCTCCCCGTGTCTGCGTGGGTTTCCTCCGGGTGCTCCAGTTTCCTCCCACATTCCAAAGACGTACGGGTTAGGAAGTTGTGGACATGCTGTGTTGGCGCTGGAAGCGTGGCAACACTTGCGGGCTGCCCCCAGAACACTCTACGCAAAAGATGCATTCCACTGTGTTTTGATGTACATGTGACTAATAAGGATGTCTTATCTTTGCATACAAAGGGGACTGCAGGTGCTGGCATCTAGCATTAACCACTCCTCTGGCAGCTCGTTCCATATACCACCTTCTGCATGAAGAAATTGCCCCTCAGCTCTCTTTTAAATCTCTCCCCTCTCACCTTAAATCTATACTCTCTAGTTTTTAATTCCCTTTCCCTGGGTAAAAGACAATGTGCATTCACCCTAGCCCCTCATCATTTTATACACTTCTGTAAGATTACCTCTCAGTCTCCTACATTCCAAGGAATAGTCCTAGCCCGCCCAAGCTCTCTCTATAACTCAGGCCCTTGAGTCCTGACAGCATCCTTGTAAATATTCTTCGCTGGTAATTCACCAAATTGTTTGGATAATGGGTTTGTCATACTGAGAGAGAATAAGCGAACTGGTGCTGTTTTCTCAAGAGTAAATCATGCAAAGTTCTTATAGGGCTTGACAAGATAGCTGCAGGTATGATGTTCCTTTGTTGCTGTGCTGAAATCAGCAAACTAAGTCATGAAACCTCTGGTATGTCTTGATCTGAATTTGTTTCCAGTGTCACAGTTCCTTCATTATGGGATTCATACTTACCGTGCCTTTGTGAGGTGTAAGAGGTGTTCCTTGCCTTCAAACCTCAGCATGTAATGTACCCAGTTGTCCTGATCACTCTGCAACTCCTGCTGGGAAGGAAAGTGAGAGAGATGGATGTCAAAGTGTTGGACAGGGAAAGAAAGAAATTGAGGGACTAACATAGAACACAGAACAGTACAGCATAGAAACAAGCCCTTCGGTCCACAATGATTGCAATGAAAACGATGCCAAACTAAATTTAATCTGTTCTGCCTGTACGTGATCCATAAATTGGTTTATTATTGTCACTTGTACCAAGGTACAGTGAAACACTTGCCTTGCATACAGTTCGTACAGATCAATTCATTACACAGTGCATTGAGGTAGTACAGGGTAAAACAATAATTATTCATGCATCTAACAGCCTCTTGAATGCCACTAAATCATCTTCTTCCACCAGTACCCCCAGCAGCCCATTCCAGGCACCCACCACTCTGTGTAAAAATACTTGCTCTGCACATCTTTAAACTTTTCCGCCTCTCACCTTAAATGCATGTCCTCTAGCACTTGACATTTCCAACCTGGGGAAAGGATTCTGTCGTTGTTTTTCTGTTTTTTTGGGTTTGATGAAGAGTCGCTCATCCGAAACATTATCTGTTTCTCTTACCACAGATGCTGACTGACCTGTTAAGATTTTTCCAGTATTTCCATTTTCTGTTTTTATAGCATCTTGGCTCAGTTATTCTCAACCTACACAGACAAGTTTGGCCTGCTGGGCATGTCCCACAACCTTAACATTAGCAACTCATTACATAAACCAAGAAGCTTACTGTGATGGTAAATGTACAGTTTAAGCCATTTCAACTTACCCTATCACAGACGTTCCCTTTTTACTACATTCCTTCCCCCACTAACTACTGAAAGCTAACTCATCTCTCTTTTCCAGTATCTAACTCCTTCCCACTTCTAACGAAGGGTTGCAGACCTGAAACAGGGCAGGCACAGTAGTGTAGCGGTTAGTGTAATGCTTTACAGTGCCAGCGACCCAGGTTCAATTCCTGCCACTGTCTGTAAGGAGTTTGTACGTTCTCCCCATGTCTGCATGGGTTTCCTCCGGGTGTTCTGGTTTCCTCTCCCATTCCAAAGACGTACGGGTTAGGAAGTTGTGGGCATGCTATGTTGGCGCCGGAAGCGTGGCGACTCTTGCGGGCTACGCCCAGAACACCCTATGCAAAGGATGCATTTTGCCGTGTGTTTTGATGTGACTAATAAAGAAATCTTATCTTGCATTGATTATTTCTCTTTCCAGAGATGTTGCCTGACCTGTTGAGTTATTTCTGGCATTTTCTGTTTTTAATTCAAATTTCCAGCGTTCCTTTGACTTTTATCTTCCTGAGCTCTTTGTCCATCTAGTCATTTCAAAGGGCTTACTTTGTCATGCGCTGGTGCCATTTACGTCTCTCATTCCTGTTCTTTCACAAGAACACAAGAAAATAGGACCAGGAGTAGCCGAACTGGTTCTGCAAACCTGCCCTGCCATTCAATACAGCCAGGGATGATCTACCCAGGCTTCAACTCTTTTGCTGGACTTGTTCCTCGTAACCCTCAATTCCCCAAACTTTCAAAAATGTATCTACCTCCTCGTTAAGTACTTTGAGTATGAAACTACATTGCTGTTAGATGGCAGCAAAGTGTCACCTCTCTCCAGCACCATCTTTTTTTTGTTGTTCTAATTGTGTTCTTTCTTGTAAAAATTGCGTATAATTTATGTTTAATTTATATTTTTCTTGTGACTGCTGCTTACATATACCATGTGCCTGTGATGCTGCTGTAAGTTTTATATCTACTCAACTTTGACCCGGGTTTCCTCCGGGTGCTCTGGCTTCCTCCCACATTCCAAAGACGTACGGGTTAGGAGTTGTGGACATAAAATATAACATAGAACACAGAACGTTCCAGCACAGTACAGGGCCTTTGGCCCATGATGTCGTGCCAACATTTTATCCTGCTCTAAGATCTATCTAACCCTTCCTTCCCACATAGCCCCCTACTTTTCTATCATTCATGTGTCTATCTAAGAGTCTCTTAAATGTCCCTGATGTATCTGCACCCACAACCTCTGCCGGCAGTGCGTTCCACGCACCCACCACTCTCTGTATTTAAAAAAAACTTACCTCTGACATCAGCCCCCCCCCCATACCTTCCTCCAATCACCTTAATATTATGCCTCCTCGTGTTAGCCATTTTCATGCTGGGAAAAAATCTCTGACTGTCCACTAGACCTATGCCTCTTTTCATCTTGTACACCTCTATCAAGTCACATCTCATCCTCTGCTCCAAAAAGAAAAGCCCTAGCTTGCTCAACCTATCCTCTCCAATCCAGGCAGCATCCTGGTAAATCTCCTCTGCACCCTTTCTAAAGCTTCCACTTCCTTCCTATAATGAGGTGAGCAGAACTGAACACAATACTCCAAATGTGGTCTGACCAGAGTTCTACAGAGCTGCAACATTACTTGGCAGCTCTTGAACTCAATACCCCGGCTAATGAAGGCCAACACACCATACTCCTTCTGAACAACCCTCTCAACCTTGAGGGATCTATGGACGAGGACCCCAAGATCCCTCTGTTCCTCCTCACTGCTAAGAGTCCTGCCATTAATCTTGTATTCTGGCTTCAAATTCGATCTTCCAAAGTGTATCACTTCACATTTTCCTGGGTTGAACTCCATGTTATGTTGGTGCCAGAAGATTGGCGACACTTGCAGGCTGCCGCCAGCACGTTCTCAGTAACACAGAAAGATGCATTTCACTGTGTGTTTTGGTGTTCATGTGACCAATAAATATCTTGCTTTATCTTATAAATACCTGCAATGAACTAGCCTGTACAAGATTACATTGCACAGAACAGATTATTTAGCTCAAACAGTGCATGCCTGCTTTTATGTTCCGATTAACCTTCTCATGTCTTTACTCTAAGTCATGGACACAGCTCAGCACATCACAGACACCAACATCCCCTCCATGGCCTCTGTCTACACTCCTCTCTGCCTCCATGAAGCAGCCAGCATAATCAAAGACCCCACCCACCCCAGACATTCTCTCTTCCCCCCCCCCCCCAATCAGGTAGAAAATACAAAAGCCTGAAAGCATGTACCACCAGGCTCAAGGACAGCTTTTGTTCTGTTGTTATAACACTATTGAATGGTCCCCTAGTACAATAAGATGGACTCTTGACCTCACAATCTACCTCATTATGATCTTGCACATTATTGTCAAGATCAAGTCACTTCTGTGACTTGTGCCGTGGCAGGCACGGTAGTGTAGTGGTTAGCGTAATGTTATTGCAGCACCAGTGACCTGAGTTCAATTCCGGCTGCTGTCTGTAAGGAGTTTGTAAGTTCTCCCTGTGTCTACATGGGTTTCCTCCAGGTGCTCCGGTTTCCTCCCATATTCCAAAGACATACGGGTTAGTCTTTGTGGGTATGCTATGTTGGCACCTGAAGTGTGGCAACACTTGCAGGCTGCCCCCAGAACACTCTACACAAAAAAGATGCATTTCACTGTGTGTTTTGATGTACATGACTAATACAGATATCCTATCTACCTGCACTGCAGTTTCCCTGTAACTGTAGCACTTTATTCTGCATTCTGTTATTGTTTTCCCTCGTACTACCGCAATGCATAGTTGTAATGAAATGATCTGCATTGATGATATGCAAAACAAAGATTTTCACTGTACCTCAGTACATGTAACAATAATAATCCAATTTACCAATTCAACCATAACCATGTATTCTCTTCTCACTCATATGGTGGTTCAGCCTACCCTTACATCCCTACCCAGTGATGAGAAAGTCCACATTCTCACCATTCTTAGAATGAAGAATTTTCTTCTAAACTCAGCATTGGAAGTGGTGTCAAAACTTAGTCCCTGGTGTAGTGTCCGAAAAATGACAACTGGTTTGCATGCAGAAACAGTAAGAGCAGACAATCATGTTTGAGAAATGAGAACTCCAGAGATTCACCATCCAATAATCACTTCCATGTACAGCACAATACAGGCCCTTCAGCCCACAATGTTGTGCCAACCTTTAAACCTTGCCTAAGACTATCTATACCTTTCCTCTGACATATCCCTCTATTTTAAATTCCTCCATATGCTTATCCAGTAAGTTCTTGAATTTGACCAATGTACCTGCCTCCACCACCACCCCAGGCAGCACATTCCATGCCCCAACCACTCTCTGGGTATAAAACCTCTCTCTGATATCTCCCTTGAACTTCCCACCCATTACTTTAAAGCCATGGCCTCTTGTATTGAGCATTGGTGCCCTGGGAAAGAGGCGCTGGCTGTACACTCTATTTATTCCTCTTAGTATTTTGTACACCTCTATCATGTCTCCTCTCATCCTCCTCCTCTCCAAAGAGTAAATCCCTAGCTCCCTTAGTCTCTCCTCACAATGCATACTCTCTAAACCGGGCAGCATCCTGGTAAATCTCCTCTGCACCCTTTCCAATGCTTCCACATCCTTCCTATAATGAGGCGACCAGAACTGGACACAGTACTCTATGTGTGGTCTAACCAGAGTTTTGTAGAGCTGCATCATTACCTCGCAGCTCTTAAACTCGATCACTCGACTTATGAAAGCTAACACCCCATAAGCTTTCTTAACTATCCTATACATCTGTGAGGCAACTTTCAGGGATCTGTGCATATGGACCCCCAGATCCCTCTGCTACTCCACACTACCAAGAATCCTGCCATTAACTTTGTACTGTACCTTGGAGTTTGTCCTTCCAAGGTGTACCACCTCACACTTCTCCGGATTGAACTCCATCTGCCACTTCTCAGCCCAGCTCTGCATCCTATCGATGTCCCTCTGGAATCTTTGACAATCCACTACACTATCCACAACACCACCAACCTTTGTGTCGTCTTCAAATTTGCCAAACCACCCTTCTACCCCCTCATCCAAGTCATTAATAAAAATCACGAAAAGCAGAGATCCCAGAACCGAGCATTGTGGGACACCATTAGTCACAGCCCTCCAATCTGAATGCACTCCCTCCACCACAATGCTCTGTTTTCTACAGGCAAGCCAATTCTGAGTCCACATGGCCAAGCTTCCCTGGATCCTATGCCCTCTGACCTTCTGAAGAAGCCTACCATGTGGAACCCTGTCAAATGCCTTACTAAAGTCCATGTAGACCACATCTACTGCACTACCCTCATCAATCTGCCTAGTCACCTCCTCAAAGAGCTCTATCAGGCTTGTGAGACATGATCTGCCCTTCACAAAGCCATGCTGGCTGTCCCTGTATGTCCTTTTGAATTCTACAGACCTGTGCCCACAGTTTAAATCTCCCGCCATCCAAGCCCCCCACCCCCTCCCCCCAGCCTTAGCAAACCATGAGACCCAGTTCTGTCAGGGTGAAACTCGCCCGGACTATACCGGTCCCACCCTTCTCAGTACTCGTACTTCCCAATCGCAAAGGAGTCTAAAGACTTCCCACTTGCCTCACCTTTCCGGGAATCTCAATAAAACTACTGATGACCTCATCTCTTCCAGAATCCGTGGGATCCACAACCCAGAAATCAGCCATATTGTGCAAACCCCTGAGGGGGCAAGCACTGAAGTGTCACTTAAATTCAAGCTGCACCTCTGCCCCTTTCATTGGCTGCATCAGCCAGACACCGGAATTGCTACATGATTTTTTTGAATCACCAGGTGCCTGTGGGGGCATTATATACTGTGACTCACCAAATGCACAATTGCAAAGGTGTTGATTTATACAAAAGAAAATATTTCTGTCGACACAAATAATTATCTCAGCTTCTAAGTATTTCAGATTATTATTAAGGTCCTCCCCAGAGGACAAACAGATTTATACAGAATGCGTTGGTTGGAAGCAGACCTACCACCTTTCAAAATGGAATGGATAAATATTTGAAAGAGAAAAGACAATTACATGAGCCTGGGGAAAGAGAGGAGTGGCAGCAATTAGATAGGATATGCAAAATGTCCACAGAGTCACAATGACATAATGCCCCCCCCCACCCCCGCCCGCTGTTCTAGTCTGGTTATTGGTATTGGTATTGGTTTATTATTGTCACGTGTACCGAGGTACAGTAAAAAAACTTGTCTTGCATACCATTCGTAGAGATCAATTCATTACACAGTGCATTGAGATAGTACAGGGTAAAAACAATAACAGAATACAAATTGTCACAGCTACAGAGAAGTGCAGGCAGGTAGCCAATAAGGTGCAAGGTCAAACAAGGTAGATTGTGAAGTCAAGAGTCCATCTCATCATATAAGGGAACCGTTCAATAGTCTTATCACTGTGGGATAGAAGCTGTACTTGAGCCTGGTGGTATGTGCCCTCAGGCTCTCAGGCTCCTGTATCTTCTGCCTGATGGGAGAGGAGAGAAGAGAGAATGACCTGGATGGGTGGGGTCTTTGATTATGCTGGCTGCTTCACCAAGGCAGCAAGAGGTATAGACAGAGTCCACGGAGGGGAAACTGGTTTCCGTGACGTGCTGGGCTGTGTCCACAACTCTCTGAAGTTTCTCATGGTCCTGGACAGAGCAGTTGCTATACCAGGCCATGGTGCATCCAGAGAGGATGCTTTCTATGGTGCATCGATAAAAGTTACTGAGTGTCAAATGGGATGTGTCAAATTTCTTTAGCCTCTTGAGGACATAGAAGCGCTGGTGAGCTTTCTTGGCCGTGGCGTCTACGTGGTCAAGACAGGCTATTGGTGATGTTCACTCCTGGGAACTTGAAGCTCTCAACCCTCTTGACTTCAGCACCATTGAGTTAGACAGGTGCATGTACACCGCCCCCTTTCCTGAAGTCAATGTCCAGCTCTTTTGTTTTGCTGACATTGAGGGAAAGGTTGTTGTCATGACACCATATCACTAAGCTCTCTATATCCTTCCTGTACTCCGACTCATCATTATTTGCAGTACAGCCTACTATGACGGTATCATCTACAAACTCATAGATGGAGTTTGAACAGAATCTGGCCACACAGTCATGAGTGCCTAGGGAGTAGAGTGGAGGGCTGAGGACGCAGCCTTGTGGGGCACCAGTGTTGAGAATAATCATGCTGGAGGTATTGCTGCCTATCCTCACTGATTGCGGTCTGTTGGTCAGAAAGTCAAGGATCTAGTTGCAGAGGGAGGTGTTGAGTCCCAGGTCTCGGAGTCTGGTGATGTTTGGGATTATGGTATTGGAGGAGGAGCTGCAGTCAATAAACATTAGTCTAACGTAGGTGTCTTTACTGTCCAGGTGCTCCAGAGATGAGTGTAGGGCTAGGGAGATGGCAGTAGACGGTAGGCGAATTGCAATGGGTCGAGGTTGTCTGGGAGGCTGGAGTTAATGTGTACCATCAAAGCACTTCATGATAATGGATGTCAGAGCCACTGATCAGTAGTCATTAAGGCACGTAACCTTGTTTTTCTTAGGTACCAGGATGATGGTGGTCTTCTTAAAACAGGGGGGGACCTCAGATTGAAGCAGGCAGAGAAATATTCAGCAGCTTGGTATGGCAACTGCTCTTCTGCCAGTTTTTCAAGTGCTAACAAAGGCTGTTTAAATGTGAAGAGGGATCTTGTGTCTACAAACCACTCAGAGGGTGGGGATTCTTTGGAAGTCTCTACCCTAGAGTGTTGTAGATGCTTAGCTGTTGAGTTCATTCAAAACAGAGACTGGTGGGTTTCTGGATGTTAGGGGATACAGGATGAGGTACAGGTTCATCTACAATCTCGTTGACTGGCACATTGGGCTTAAGGTGCTGAATGATGTACTCCTGCTCCTAATTCATGTTCTTATGTTCTTTCAGTGAGAGCCCACACCTCCCACTGAGATTTCACTGCACCTGTGCATACATGTACTTGTGCATATGGCAATAAACTCAACTTTGACTTTGACTTTGAGCGAAAGCATTTCTTTTCAACTTCCCAGTTATGCTTTATCAGCTAAGTTAAATCTACACTCCTTAATTACTGAGCTCTCTGCCCAGGGAAGTAGGTCCTCTTGTTTACCTTGTTTAGTCTCTCAAGTGTTATGAACCTCAGTTAAATCTCCCTTCATGGCACGCCTTCAGTTGATATACTAAATAAATAAAATCTTGCCAAAAATTCTGAGCAGACAGGCATTCTTAGAGAGATGGCTTCGTCTGATCTGTATTTCACTAAATAATGCCATGTTAAACCTGCCTAATGGGTATCATAGGGCTGTAAAGTTATTAAGCCAGAAATCCAGACTCCTGAAGTGTTGTTGAAATTTGATTTCCGTGAAGGGAGTTAAATTTATCTAATTCTATTACTTAGAATTAAAAAGCTTGTATTATGAATAGTGATCATTAAGCGACTGAGATGTTGTGAAGAAAACACCACAGTGATGATATCCTCCATTGGATTGTGTGGCACTACTCCCAAGAAAGCTCACCAGCATCTTTACTTCCTCAGAAGGGTAAGGAAATTTGGCATGTCTCTGATGAACCTCACCAATTTTTACAGATGCATCATAGAAGGCATCCTATCCTGATGCATCACAGCTTGGCTGGCAACTGTTCTGCACAAGAAATTGCAGAGAGCTTTGAACACATCCCAGTCCATCACAAAATCCAGCCTCCCCTCCGTTGACTCCATTTACACCTCCCACTGCCTGGGATAAGCAGCCAACATAATCAAAGACCCCTCCCACCCCAGACATTCTTCTTCACCCCCCTTCCATCATGTAGAAGATACAAAAGCTTGAAAGCACGTACCACCAGGTTCAAGGTCAGCTTTGATGAGGTCTTGATCTTGGTCAAAGTCAGTCGAGTTTATTGTCATACGCCCAAGTACATGGACGCACAGGTGCAATGAAAAACTTACTTGCAGCAGCATCACAGGCACACAGCATCATATAAGCAGCATTCACAAGAAAAACATAAATTAAGCATAAATTATGCACAGTTTTTACAAAAAAGAACACAATTGGAACAAAAAGGTCCATTTTAGTGTAAAGAGATTAAAGTGGTTATAGTGTTGCTAAACTGTAGTGATTAGGGTCTTGCTGGTTGGTTCAAGAACTGAATCTCCCAATCTACCTTGTCATGGCCCTTGCACCTTATTTATCTACCTGCACTGCACTTTCTCTGTAACTGTAATACTATATTCTGCATTCTATTTTGTGATTGCTTTTTCATTTGTACTACCTCCATGTACTTATGTTTGGAATGATCTGTCTGGATAGCATTCAAAACAAAGTTTTTCACTGTATCTCGGTACATGTGACAATAATAAACCAATTGCCAATTACTAATTACCAAATATTGATGGTTAACTAAAACAGCACAGTTTATTAAAAATTACTGGAAATAAAAGATGCAAAAGGCCCAGAGAAAGGAAAATCTCATCACTGGTTGTTTAAAAGGCTCAAGGACAGTTTCTACCCCGCTGTTATAAGACTATTGAACGGTTCCTTAATACCATAAGAGGGACTCTTGACCTAACAATCTACCTTGTTATGACCTTGCACCTTATTGTCTACCTGCACTGCACTTCCCTGCAGCTGTTACACTTTATTCTGCATTCTGTATTGTTTCATCTTGTACTACCTCAATGCACTGTGTAATGAATTGATCTGCATGAACAGTATGCAAGACAAGTTTTTCACTGTATCTTGGTACATGTGACAATAATAAACCAATTCCAATTCCAATAATTTGCTTGACACCTGAAATATATCAGCAGGGAAGAGTTTTCAGGGATGTATTAAGGAACACCATGTAAACTGAACCTTCCAGGTTCAATCTGCACTACAGTGACACAAACACAAAAATGTGGGCTGACATGAGACTGACATCATTCACAAGAGATGTTGAACCCAAGATCCCGTCTGCTCTTGCTGGTACT
This sequence comes from Pristis pectinata, assembly GCF_009764475.1. Classification (NCBI taxonomy): domain Eukaryota; kingdom Metazoa; phylum Chordata; class Chondrichthyes; order Rhinopristiformes; family Pristidae; genus Pristis; species Pristis pectinata. The sequence goes on along the minus strand of NC_067406.1, from coordinate 10,403,035 downwards.
TCTGGGGAGAAGAGTATTGGATGTAATACCAATGACCCAGCTAGTATCTATTCTACAAATACATTTCTAAAACACATCTATGTGTTCTTTGGTGAGTTGCTGTTATATATGCAAACCGGTTGTCATTTTTCGGACACTACACCACAGACTAAGTTTTGACACCACTTCTAATGGGGAATTTAAAAGAAGGGTGAGAATGTGGACTTTGCTTCCACTGAGAGGGTCCAGAGGAGGTTCATATGAATGATCCCAGGAATGTCAGAGGTAAGTTTTTTACACAGAGTGGTGGGTGCATGGATCACACTGCCGGCGGAGTTTGTGGGGGCAGATACATTAGAGACATTTGAGACTCTTAGGTAGACACATGAATGATAGGGGAATGAAGGGCTATGTGAGAGGAAAGGGTTAGATAGATATTAGAGCAGGATAAAATGTCGGTACAACATTGTGGGCCGAAGGGCCTGTACTGTGCTGTAATGTTCTACGTTCTATGTTCTATGAATGAAAGGTTTAACATATGAGGAGAATTTGATATCTCTGGGCCTGTGCTCGATGGAGTTCAGAAGGATGAGGGGGGATCTCATTGAAACCTACTGGATACTGAAAGGGCTGGATAGAGTGGATGCGGAAAGGAGGTTTGCATTGGTAGGGGAGTCTAGGATCCGAGGGCACAGCCTCAGAATAAAGGGACATCCTTTTAAAACTGAGATGAGGAGGAATTTCTTCAGCCAGAGGGTGGTGAATCGGTAGAATTCGTTGCCACAGAGGGCTGTAGAAGTCAAGTCATTGGATGTATTGAAGGCAGAGATTAATAGGTTCTTGACTGGTAAAGGGGTTAAGGGTTATGAGGAGAAGGCGGGAGAATGGGGCTGCAAAAATATCAGTCATGACTGAATGGCAGAGCAGATTCGATGGGCTGAATGACCTAATTCTGGTCCTATATCTTATGATATGGATGTAGGGATAGGCTGAACCCATCATATGAGTGAGAAGAGAATACAGGGTTATGTGTAATAGACTTAGAGGAGTAAAGACAGGAGGATTTTCAATTGGAACACAAATGCTGGCATGCACTGATTGAGCCAAACAGTCTGTTTCTGTGCAATGTAATTCATTGAGATGTTTAGAGACAGATGTGGAAGGCACTGCGGAAATGCAATTGTCCTTTCCTTCTCTTGTGAAAGAGGTTATAGATGTCACTTTGGACATGCACAGGAACATGCAGGAAGACGGAATTGCCAAAGGGACCTGCTCTATCCGAAACTGGGCAGATGACTGGTCCCACATCCCACTGGAGGGTAGCAGGAGCCATTCTTGGTGGCTTACATTTGATGTCACATTGACTCCTTATCTAAGAGCACTACGGGATTACCTCCACCAAATCGACGGCCGCATGTCAAGCGGCAGCTCACCAACACTTCAAGGGCAATAGCAGTGTGTGATGCAATGGAGTTGCAAGTAGTGTAGCAACCCAGGTTTGATTCTGACCACAGGCACTGTCTGGGTGGACTTTCCATGTTCTCCCTGTGACTCTGTGGGTTGGGTTTCCTTCAGGTTCTTCAGTTTCCTCCCACATCCTAACGGCATGTGGGTTGTTAGGTTAACTGGCTTTATAAATTATCTATAATTATCTATAAATTATCTCTACTGTATGTGGATGATTTGAGAAATGGCGAAGAGCAGTGTTAATAGGCAGGTATGAGAGAGCAGGATAGAGGGAAATAAGTGGGGAAAAGAATTGCTCTGAAAACCAGCATAGACTTGGAGGCTGAATGACCTCCTTTACGTCTTTGTGAAATATGAAATCATTCCTGGTCTTGACTCCTATTCCCACATCTTTGGAACAAACTTAAAATAAAATGAAGAGCAGGAAAATCAGAATTCTCGATCTATTTTTAAGCAAGCACATCCCACTGTTTCTTTTTCTTTACAAAACGAGAAGAAAGAGCAAAGGCAGGCAACCTCACCCCTGTAGTATTCTTTGACAGTAAGCTCAAGGGCTCGGTCAGTTTTTCCACCGCAACTATTTCATGTGCCTGAGACTGACAGAGTCCCTTTTGACTCTGCAAGCAGCATTTCCCTGCAAGGAAGAAGTTAATGTTACTAAAACTGTAACCAAAACTGCAAAATCAAAATACTTCAGATGCGGAAATCTGATATAAAAAAAATGCTGGAAACAACAGATCGGACAGCAGTTGTAGAAAATAAAATAGTCAACATTTCAGATATTTATTCATCTTTTCCTATTTATACCTCTCCCAGCATTTCTTTAGTTATTCCATTTTTTTCCTGCCTTCCAGCCAAGTTCCCGCCTAGAGTCATAGTGTCCTGGAATCATACAGCATTGAAACAGGCCACTTGGCCCAACTCATCCACATCGACCCATGGCCACACTTCCGTATTAATCCCATCTCCCAGCACTTGGTCCATAGCCTTCTATGCCTAGGCAATCCAAGTGGTCATTGAGATATGGGGTCAGCAATCCAACTTCAACCACTGTCTCATGCAGTGTATTCTAGATACTTAGCACTCTCTGGGTGAAGAAGGTCCCCCTCATATCTCCTCTAAATCTCTTCACCCTAAATCCATGTCCTGTAGTTTTATCTGTTATGGGGATGTTTCTTGCAGTCTACCCTATCTATACCCCTCATAATTTTATACACCCTCACACTCCCCCTTAACCTCCCCCACATCGAGAAGAACAGACCCAGCTTCTCCACTCTCTCCTCACAACTGAAACGTTCCATCCCAGCCAACATCCTGGTGAATCTCCTCTGCACCCTCTTCAGTGCTGCCACATCCTTCCTATTCACATGGTGCACACAGAACTCCAGCTGTCTGACCAAGGTTCCATAAAGTTGGAGCATAACCTCCTACTTCTGTATTTGAGGCCCTCCCATTTGCCTTCTTAACAACATTATCTCCCTATGTTGCCACCTTCAAGGATCTATGGACTTGTACTCCAAGGTCCCACTGTTCCTCAGTATTCCCTAAGATCCAACCATTCATGGTGCATGTCCTAGCATCATTAGGACTCCCAAAATGCATCATCTCTCATTAGTCTGGACAAAACTCTATCTGCCATTTTTCAGCCTATTTCACCAACACATTGATATATCTCTGCAGCCCAAGGCTACCTCCCACACTATCAACAGCTCCACCAATCTTCATGTCATCCACATACTTACTGATCATGTCTCCCACATCCATATCCACATCCAAATCATTCACATATATTACAAACAGTAAGGGTCCCAGCACCAATCCTTGCGGGACACCACAAGTCACATGCATTCACTTGCAAAAACAACCCTCTGCCATTACCTATTGCCAAGCCAATCTGGATCCATTTTGCCAACTTGCCCTGGATCCCATGGTCCTAACCTTTTAAACCAGTCTCCCACATGGGATATTGTCAAAGACCTTACTAAAGTCTACCTCACCCTGCTTTCTCTGCATCTCAGACTCTGCTTACCTCTCCCAGTTCTGATGACGGCCATTAGCTTGAAAATTAACCTGCTTCTCTCTCCTTACATGTTGCCTAACTTGCTGAGCAGAATGGTTTAGAAAGGGAACTTGAGAACATTACATTTTGGGAAATGAAGCACGGCTACCCTTAATTGCAGAGCAATTAAACTTTGGAATGGGAAAGAGGCCAAAATTATTAGCACAGCTCAGACATGCATGTACACATGCATAACACCTTTGCGCACACAACACACATGCACCCCCTCTCTCACACAGACAAACACACACATACACACACATAAAGAGACTTTTTCCCAGTGCGACAATGGCTAACATGAGGGGACATAATTTTAAGGTGATTGGAGGAAGGTATAAGGGGGATGTCAGGGGGAAGTTTTTTACACAGAGAGTGGTGGGTGCATGGAGCACACTGCCGGCAGAGGTTGTGGAGGCAGATACATTAGCGACATTTAAGAGACTTAGATAGATGCATGAATGATAGAAAAATAGGGGGCTATGTGGGAGGGAAGGGTTAGATAGATCTTAGCTTTCAAATTCTTTTGTATCATGCTCACTTAGTAGGAGATTGGGAGGTTCAGATTATATATTTTACTCCGTGTGTGAGTGTTATTATTGTTATCCCGATCTCTTCGTACCATGTGTATAATCACTAATGTTATGTATATTAATTTGAAATTAATTTGAAACTTAATAAAAAGATTGAAAAAGAAAGATAGATCTTAGAGCAGGATAAAATGTCGGCACAACATTGTGGGCTGAAGGGCCTGTACTTTGCTGTAGTGTTCTATGTTCTATGTTAAACACACACACACACACACAAACATGCACACACAATGCACACATACATATATACACACACACACACACACACGCAGAGAAATGATTTTGCTCGTACAATAGCTCAGCCGAAACCATAGTCTTGTCATCAACAATTGTTAAGGACAAGCTGGATTCATGTTAAACTTTGATGCACAATTCATAATATTTGCCAAAAGAGGGTAATATTTTTTGCACTGACATTTGGAGTTGACAGCTTTTACTATGCTGTTAAGAAAGACAGATTGTCTCTTGCTTTGACTAATTTCCAGTAAGTTTTTGCACTTTCACACTTAATTAACACTGCTGGATCATTAATTGCCACTGATATTCTCGGCCCCACCAAATAATTGAAATGAGTTAGAATTCCGCCAGCTGTAATGTTGAGTCAATGAGTCAAAGAGACGTACAGCACAGAACAGGCCCTTCAGCCCACCACGTCCATTCTGCTTGAACCAAGGCGAAAAGTTTCACCAGAGTGAAGTTAGACTAAAGAAACTAGAGCTGTAGTCCTTGGAGCAAAGAAGGTTGATGGGAGATGTGATGGCAATGTACAAGAGCTTAGATAAGGCTTGACATAAGAATCAAGAACCAAAGGACACAGCTTTAAAATGATAGACAGAAGGCACAGAAGGGAATGTGAGGAATATCTTTTACTCAGAGCTGTTATGATCCGGAACTGACTGGCAATAAAGGTGTTGGAAGCAGTTATTTAAGTCTTTCAATGGGAAATTGGGTTTCGACATATAGGTATAAAATTAAAACTCAACCCAACCTGACCACAATCCAAACCGGACTCAGGTCAAAGGAATGTAAACATTTGATATCCGACCTGACCCAACCACTGCCACCCAGGATATTCGGGCATTTCCCACCTGAATTAGCACGACAGAGACCCTGTATTGCCCCAGATAACAAGTATCATTTTATTTATGTAATGCATTTATTTATGAAGTCCTGAGGGTTAGTGCACTAATTTATAAAGCTGCCAATTATTCCAATCTAACCCAGGCCCGGAAACAAGGTTTGATATCCAACCTGACCAAACCTGAAACACATAGTTGTGCCCTGTTGGGTTTGCCTTGGGTTAGATGAGCACCTGAAAGAAAATAATTAATAGGGTTTTTGGAAAGAGAAGGGAAATGGAACTGAATTCAAGGAGTTTGGCTGGACTCAACAGCCTGAACGATCTCCTCTGTGCCGTAACAATGTAATGATTTCATGAATCAAAGATATGCTCAGCACTGAATAAGTAGTCATTCACTATATATGTGCAGCTATTCATACATTGGTGCACGATTGTATATGTGTGCATATGTTTGGTATGCTGAAGCAATAAAGAAATATAACATTAAAATTATGTTTGTATATTTACATATAGCATGTTGCAAGAACACTGAACATTGAAGTATATATGCACATTTGTTCATTCTGTTAACAATAAATTCAAAATCATTACACTCCATTTCATGCACATTCTTACCTGTCATTGTTTATCCAACTTCTTAAAAATTATCTGTTAATATAATCAATTTTTTAAGCACTACAATCAGGTACAATATTTAATTTACACACTTCAATATGTAAGCAGTTACTGCCCCCTTTGATATCTGTGACCGTTGCCCTGTTTGCTTGCACTTACATTGCTTACACTGACTGCACTATTCAGTATAACCGATCCAGGACTTGCTGAGCACTGCATTAATTGTTACTGTACCTCTGGGAATTGTGGCCAACAAAAAGGAGACAAGTAGTTGTATTGATTCCATTGGTGCTCCAACTTCAAGGGTTTCTTGCTCTCTGAATTCTGCAAAAGCGTCACCTGTTTTGACACATTGCTTAGACTGAATGTGTTTTAAGAATGCAGAGCCTCCTTGACTTAAGCAATAAGAGAAGTAACTCCGCCCATTATGAAATCTAATCTTTCGTCGGTCATTTATTGATTCTTGGAATAGTTTAATCTTCCTGGAATACCTTACCAAAAATAAAAGTTCTCTGAAATTTTAGCTCAAACTTTCAACAACAATATCAAAGGTTTACTTAACTACAGGAGCAAAGGATCTCAGACTGGCAGCAGTTCATTATCTCGTAGATGTCGCCTGAATTGCTGAATGTTTCAAGTTTTCTGTTTTCATTCCAGATTTACAGTATGTGTGTGTGTTATTTTTTTACTTTTAATTCACTCCTGTTTGTTCTTGAACTAATGCCACTCCATATATAAGATGTTTATTCACTGAGAGATACAAGACGGTGGAGAAGCCACATCAGGGGTGCTGTGTACAATTTTGGTTACCCTGTCTTGGGAAAGACAACAGGAGAAAACAGCATGTGATAGATAGAGCCAAGCAGTTTCACCACCAACAGACCAGATCAGAGCTCTGTAGTCCTGCTACATTTGATCATTACCCTGTGATAGGAAAGATGACTAAGCTGGAAAGAGCACAAAGACGATTTATGAGAATGTTGCAAGAACTCAATGGGCCGAGTTATAGGGAGACGTTGGGCAGGATAGAACTTTATTCTTTGGAGCACAGAAGACTGAGGGGTAACCTTATAGAGGTGTATGAAATCACGAAGGGCATATATAGGGTGAATGCGCTCAGTTTCTTTTCCCATGGTTGGGGAATCAAAAACTGCAGGGGAAAGGTTTAAAGTGAGAGCGAAAAGATTTAAAAGGGACCTGAGGGGCAATGCCTTTACGCAGAGGGTGGCGTGTATGTGGAATGAACTGCCAGATAAAGTGGTTGAGGCAGGTACAATAACAACATTTGAAAGACACTTGTACAGGTACATGGGTAGAAAAGGTTCAGAGGGATATGGGCTAAAAACGGGCAAATGGGACTAGTTCAGATGGGCACCTTGGTCGGCATGGACGAGTTGGGCCAAAGGGCCTGCTTTCATGCTGTATTACTCTATGACTATGACTCTATGTTGCCTGACAGCTGAGTGTTTCCAGCCAATGTGGATGTTCTCGGAACCTCTTCCTCCCATTCACCACTTAATTATCTGCCACCATTCACGATCAAATGTAACAGGGCTACAGAGCTCTGATCTGGTCTGTTGGTGGTGAAACTGCTTGGCTCTATCTACCACTTGCTCCTTTCTCCTGCTTTGCATGCATGTAGATCTGCTTGAAGCTCACTATTAGGTGTGCTTGGTGTTTCTCCCAGTGTAGCCTTCCCCTTCCAATCTATCATGACACAGTAAGGTAATTAATAATTGCAATAGAATATAACTCTGTCCCTGACGTTGCCACACAATGGCTCAGCAATGGCCAGATTAAAACTAGTGATCTGTCCCAATTCAATCCTATTAGTATTTTAATATTGGTAATTGGTTTATTATGGTCACATGTACCGAGATATGGTGAAAAGCTTTTGTTTGTATGCCATTAGACAGATCATTCCATACGTAAGTACATTGAGGTGGTAAAAAAGACAAAAAAACACAGAATGCAGAATATAGTGTTGCAGTTACCGACAAAGTGCAGTATAGGTAGACAAATAAAGTGCAAGGGCCATGATGAGGTAAATTGAGAGATCAAGAGTTCATCTTTATCATACAAAAGGTCTGTCCAAAAGTCTTATGTCAATGGGATAGAAGCAGTCCTTGAGCCTGGTGGTACATGTTTTCACACTTTTATTCCTTCTGCCAGATGGAAGGGGGAAGAAGAGATAATGACCAGGGTGGGAGGGATCCTTGATCATGTTGGCTGCTTTGCAGAGACAGCTGGAAGTGTAGCCAGAGTCAATGGAGGGGAGGCTGATTTTCGTGATAGACTGGGCTGCATTTTCAAATCTCTGCAATTTCTTGCAGTCTTGGGCAAAGCAGTTGCCATACCAAACTGTGATGCATCTGGATAGGATGATTTCTATGGTGCATATGTAAAAATTGGAGGTTCACTGGGGACATGCCATATTTCCTTAGCTTTCCGAGGGAGTTGCAAGTGAGCTTACTTCACCATAGTGCCGCACAATCCAATGGAGGATGTCATCACTGTGGTGTTTTGTTTCACAACAGTTCAGTAGTTTAATGACCACCAATCATGGAGATAGCTTTTAAATTCCAAGTGATAGAATTAGATAAATTTAACTCCCTTAGCAAAATCAAATTTCCACACCTTTACTGCCGGAGTCTGGATTTCTGGCTTAATATGATACCCTATGATACCCATCAGGCAGGATTAACATTGCATTTTATCTGGTGAATCAGATCAGACTCGAAGCCATCTCGCTAAGAATGCCTGTCTGCTCAGAATGACAGACAAGATTTTATTTATTTATGAAAACATATCCACTGAAGGAGTGCCATGAAGGGAGATTTAACTGAGGTTCATAAAACTTGAAGAACTAAAAAAAGCAAACAAGAAAACCCATTTCTCTGCGCAGCATTTAGGGCATGTAGATTTAAATTAACTGGTAGAAGCATACATAGCAGGTAAGTTGAGAAGAAATATTTTCACTCAGTGAGAGATGTGGGCAAAACAATCTGTGTGAAAGAACAAAAGAACATGAAGTAAGAGCAGGAGTGCATCATTCTGCACCTTGAGCCCAATGTACCAGTCGACAGGATCATAGTTGATTTTTTACCACAGTCCATTTCCCTTAATATCCAGAAACCCATCAGTCTCTGATTTGAATGAATAGATTCTGCTCTAACTCCATCTACAAGTTTGCAGATGATACCACCGTAGTAGGCTGTATCTCAAATAACAATGAGTTGGAGTACAGGAAGTAGATAGAGAGCTCAGTTACGTGGTGTCATGACAACAACCTTTTCCTGAATGTCAGCAAAACAAAAGAGCTGGTCATTGACTTCAGGAAAGGAGGTGGTGTACATGCACCTATCTACATCAATGGTGCTGAGGTCAAGAGGGTTCAGAGCTTCAAGTTCCTTGGAGTGAATATCACCAATAGCCTGTCCTGGTCCAACCACATAGAAGCCATGGCGAAGAAAGCTCACCAGCACCTCTACTTCCTCAGGAGGCTAAAGAAATTTAGCGTGGCCCCTTTGACACTCACCAACTTTTATCGATGCACCATAGAAAGCATCCTATCTGGATGCATTACGACTTGGTACGGCAACTGCTCTGCCCAGGACCGCAAGAAACTGCAAAGTGTAGTGGGCACAGCCCAGCACATCACGGACACCAGCCTCCCCTCCTTGGACTCTGTTTTTACCTCTCGTTTTCTTGGTGAAGCAGTCAGCATAATCCAAGAACCCACCCACCCGGGTCATTCTCTCTTCTCTCCTCTGCCATCACGTAGAAGATACAGGAGCCTGAGGGCATGTACCACCAGACTTAAGGACAGCTTCTACCCCACTGTGATAAGACTATTGAATGGTTCCCTTATACGATTAGATGGACTATGACCTCACAATCTACCTTGTGGTGACCTTGCACCTTATTGCACTGCACTTTCTCTGTAGCTATGACACTTTTCTCTGTACTGTTATTGTTTTTTCCTGAACTACCTCAATGCACTCTGTACTAACCCAATGTAACTGCGCAGTGTAATGAATTGATCTGTACGATCGATATGCAAGACAAGTTTTTCACTGTACCTTGATACAAGTGAAAATAATAAACCAAATACCAATACCAAAATACCAATACACATCACGGAAACTAACCTCCCCTCCATGGACTCCCCTCTTCTCTCCTCTCCCATCAGGAAGGACCCTGAGGGCACATACCACCAGGCTCAAGGACAGCTTCTATCCCATGGTAATAAGATGATTGAATAGTTCCCTTATATGATGAGATGGACTCTTGACCTCACAATCTACCTTGTTATGACTTTGCACCTTATTGTCTACCTCCAATGCACTTCCCTGTAGCTGTGACACTTTACTCTGTATTCTGTTATTAGTTTCACTCTGTACTACGTCAATGCACTGTGCAATGAATTGATCTGTACGAACGGTTTTCAAGACAAGTTCTTCACTGTACCTTGGTACAAGTAACAATGATAAACCAAACCAACCAAACCAGAACAACCAATGGCTGAGCATCCCCAACACTCTAGGCGAGAGATTTCCAAAGAATCCCCACCCTCTGCGTGGTTTGTGGTGACAGAATCCCTCCTCACATTTAAACAGCCCTTGTTAGCACTTGAAAAACCATAACCTGCAGGGCCCTGGTTCTATCCTGTCACAGTACAGCTTCTATCCCACTATTATAAGATTATTGAACAGTCCCCTCATACAATAAGATGGACTCTTAACCTCACAATCTACCTCATTATGACCTTGCACCTTATAACTCAATGCTGTTCACTTTTGTTTACAAGGTACATGGTCCTGGCAAAAAAAAATGCAAAAAATGTTCGGAATTAAAACACTGGCTCTCCAGTCTTTGGACATACGGGTTAGGAAGTTATGGGCATGCTATGTTGGCGCCAGAAGCGTGGCGACACTTGTGGGCTGCCCCCAGAACACTCTATGCAAAAGATGCATTTCACTGTGTGTTTCAATGTACATGTGACTAATAAAGATCTATCTATCTATCTATCTATCTATCTATCTATCTATCTATCTATCTATCTATCTATCTATCTATCTATCTATCTATCTATCTATCTATCTATCTATCTATCTATCTATCTATCTATCTATCTATCTATCTATCTATCTATCTATCTATCTATCTATCTATCTATCTATCTATCTATCTATCTATCTATCTATTGTCTGCCTGCACTGCACTTTCTCTGTAGCTGTGTAACACTTGCTTTCTCTTGTACTGCCTCAATGCACTTTGGAATGTGCTTGATCTGTATGGATGGTTGTAAGTTTTTCATGGTACCTCGGTACATGTTACAATAATACTAATGATAATAATAATGAAAAAACAATTTACCAATTTACACGGACAAGGGTCGGGATACAGGATTAACAAAAGTTTATTTTTGGTGGGCATAGACATGATGGGCCAAATGCCCTTCTTTTAAGTGTCTGTAATTCTACATCTGTGGAGGAAGTGTTGGTTTTCTTGGTTGCTAAGTTCAGAGTTCTTAGAGAGCTTCTGTGACCAGTAGAATTGCAATCTTCAGGTACAGGTCGCTTCTGGCATTGTTTGACATTGATATTGACTCATCATTCTTTTAAAGCAATACAGAATTGAATTCAGCTATATCCAGAAATCCAACTGTTGATTCTTGGATTATGTGATAATTAGTTTGCAACAATTTTTTCATGTGTTCTGAGTATTAGCGAATATTTTTGAATTTCAAAGACGTCTATAATTGGAATTGGTTTATCATTGTCACATGTACCGAGGTACAGTGAAAAACATTGTGTGCCATCCATACAGATCATCTCAAAACATCAGTATATTGAGGTAGTACAAAGGAAAAAGCAATAACAGAATGCAGAATATAGTGTTACAGTTACAGAGAAAGTGCAGTGCAGGTGAACAATAGAGTGCAAGGGCCATGATGAGGTAGATTGTGAGATCAAGAGTTCATCCTTATTGTACAAGAAATCCTTTCAAAAATCTTATAACGTTGGGACAGAAACTGTCCTTGAGCCTGGTGGTGTGTGCTTTCAAACTTCTGTATCTTCTGCCCAATGGGAGGGGCGAGAAAAGAGAATGTCCAAGGTGGGAGGGCTCTTTGATTATGTTGGCTGTGAGATGTGTAGACAAAGTCCATGGAGGGGAGGCTGGTTTCCATGATGGACTGAGATGTGCCCACAACTCTCTGCAATTTCTTGCGGAACATTCAATGACCCTGATTATATTGACAGCCTCGACAGCCAGACTCTGGGGTAGGAGGGAGGAAGCTGGGGTTGGGGGTGGGGGTGTTGGTGGTGGTTGGTTTGAGGGTCAGGGCTCACCAACTCTTAGTGTTGCTCTATGGGTGCAGCAGGTCAGCTACACTGGTGCTGGCTGACACTGCACTGAGGACCACCAATGCTGGCAGAACACTTTTGTCCATGCTGGAACGAACAGCAACAGGATTCCAATGATCCTGGTGTACTGGAAGATCTGGCTATTAAGAATGCTCAGTGAGTTCATTAGCACTAGGCGGAATGCTGACATATTGCCTTGGGTGATTATTGAGTTCTTGCCAAAACACTACCCCATCAATCTTTTAATACTTACCTATTTTGCATTCCTATAATTACTTTTAGTAATGAAATAAGTTAATACATGTTCTACTGACATTACTGGTTTGTAAAATGTCATAACACCTTCCACGTAAATGTTTTCAAATTGCTCAATTCTGTACAACCTGTGTCTGACAGTTCAATTCCATTGCTCTACCTTCAGCAACTTTTATTGGATGGGCACCAGATATTTTTTTCTACAATTTCTCTTGCCAAGTGGTTGAGCGTGAGCATTGATCTCACAGCGATGAGATGAATTCCATCTAAACATGTTAACCATTCACACATTACAATCAATTTTAGAAAAAGGTAGTGCGTATCAGGTATGGGCAGTGTGATGGATACTCACTTTCCAGGCCCCAAAAAGGCTTATTGCTAACCTCGGCTTTTTAGCACAGCAGCATGAACTGTCCAAAGGTCAAGAAGTGGTTGCCCATTAAGCTAAAATCCCTTTTGCAAAAACAGCAGAATTGTCCAAGGCTCAAGATGTTTCTTGTTTGCTAAGTTAAACTTCTAACCAATATTCCCTGCTCAGCCTCTCAACATAAACAAGAGAACAATAGGATCCACGTTTACTTAATTGAACACTCCAGTTACCTGGCCTGAAAATGTGGTTGAAAAAACACCACATGCCAATGATTTCAACTTAGTGGAAAAACTGTATGAATGTTAGAAAGCAGTCAGGGTTGGCGGGAATGACAGAGAGAAGGGGTTACGGAAAGAAGACCTAGAATTCATTCCTCAGCCTTTGGTTTTTGTGACAGATGACTTGTTCATCCACAACTTGTTGGTATGACTTTTCAGCTTGTAAGAATCGTACTTGTGTTCGGAAATCCTTTGTAAGTTACAAGTCGTTGTTTAGAATTACTTATTGGAATTAAACGTGTCTCACTTGAAATAAAATAAACTGTGTTTAAACTGCTTCATTAGCTGGAAGTATCTTCTTCTTGGTTGGGAGGAGGGACCCACTGCTTGAAACAGTGATTATTGACAGCTAGACTTTTGCATGGAGACTAAAGTAGTGAAGTAAATTAGTCCTTGCAGTGTAGGTTGACACAGTATAATCTCCCTATAGTGAGGTTACTTGTAGATACTTATGCCAGATAGAACTTAAAGTCTTGACTTAAGTTTAGAGCTCACGGATGGTACACTCAATATCATCACAGCAGTTAGGATCAAATGAGGTGCTTGAGGAGTATAAGAAATGCAAGAGAACACTTAAGAGAGAAATCAGGAGGGCAAAAAGAGGACAAGAGGTTGCTCTGGCAGACAAGGTGAAAGAGAATCCCAAGGGTTTCTATAGCTATATTAAGAGCAAAAGGCGAGCAGACAAAATTGGTCCTCTTGAAGATCAGTGTGGTCATCTATGCATGGAGCTGAAAGAGATGTGGGAGATATTAAATGACTTTTTTGAATCCATATTTACTCTGGAGACAGACACAGAGATTATAGAACTGAGGCAAAAGAGTAGTGAGGTCATAGACCGTATCCAGATTACGAAGAGGAGGTGCTGGCTGTCTTGAGGCGAATTAAAGTGGATAAATCCCTAGGGCCTGATAAAGTGTCCCCTCAGACCTTGTGGGAGGCCCATGCAGAAATTGCAGGGACCCTGGCAGAGATATTTAAAACATCCTTAGCCATGGGTGAGGTACCGGAGGACTGGAGGATAGCTAATGTTGTTCTGTTGTTCAAGAAAGGCTCTAAGAATAAGCCGGGAAATTATAGGCTGGTGAGCCTGATGTCAGTCGTGGGAAAGTTATTGGAAGGTAGACTGCGTACTAGGGAAGGGAATGAACGTTTATGGTGGAGGTACCAGTCAGCTTCGCTCATTTGTTCTGGATTTGTGTCAAATGATAACATTTGCAGGAATGTGGTAAATCAAAGTGTGGAGATGTAGCCAGAGAGATAACACAGAGTCATAGAGTTATACGGCATGGAACCAGCCCCTCTGGCCCAACTTGTCCATGCTGACCAAGTTACCTAATGGAGCGAGTCCCATTTGCCTGTGTTTGGCCCATATCCCTGTAAACTTTTCCTATCATGTACCTGTCCAAATGTCTTTTAAAAGTCGTAAATTGTCCCACCTCTACCACTTCCTCTGGCAGCTTGTTCCATTTACTCACCGCCCTCTGTGTGAAAATATTGTCCCTCAGGTCCCCTTTAAATCTTTCCCCTCTCACTTTAAACCTATGCCCTCTAGTTTTGGACATGGGAAGAGGAAACATAACAGGAAGGGATAGAGAGTACACAGCTCACTATAAATCAGCAGATAAGGAGAGAGGTTTCAAAACTAATACAAGGGCAAAACTAAAAGCCCTGTATCTGGAAGCCTGTCACAATCAAGACAAAGCAGATGAACTGAAATTCAAATAGAAATAAAAATGATCTGATAACCATTACAGAGGCAAGACAATGCATGTCAATAAGAAGAGGCAGGAAGCTGGGAAAAGTTGAAGGAGTGGCTGTTAATTAATGACAGTCTTTACACAATGGAGGGGAGAAGGGGGAGATGGGGGTTGACCTAAACTTGGGAGATGAGGATGTGGAAGCAGCTTGGGTTGAAATAAAAAAGTTACAAAGCAAGAAGTTATGTGGGAGTTGCATAGGTCCCCTCAGGGTAATCACCTGCAAGGATAGTTTATTGAGAGTGGTGTCACAGGTAGACGGGGTGATGTTAAAGGTGCTTAGCATGCTGGCCTTCATCAGACAGGGCACTGAGTACAGGAGTTGGGACATTATGTTGCAGTTATATAAGATGTTAGTGAGGCCACACTTGAGTACTGTGAACAGTTTTGGTCACCCTATTATAGGAAAGACGTGGTTAAACTGGAAAGAGTACAGAGAAGATTTACAAGGATGTTACCAGGACTAGAGGGCCTGAGTTATAGGGAGAGATTGGCCAGGCTTGGTCTTTATTCCTTGGGGCATAGGAGAATGAGGGGTGATCTTACAGAATTTTATAAAATCATGAGGGGCATAGATTAGGTGGATGGTAGCGTCTTTTCCCCAGGGTAGGGGAGTCCAAAACTAGGGGGCATAGATTTAGGGTGAGAGGGGAAAGATTTAAAAAGGACCTGAGGGTCAACCTTTTCATGCAGAAGGTGTTGAGTAAATGGAATATACTCACCAGAGGAAGTTGTTGAGGCAGGTACAATTGTATCATTTAAGAAGCACTTGGATAGGTACATCAGACCAGGGCCTCAGAGGGATATGGGCAGAAAGCAGGAAATTGGGACTAGATGTGTGGGCACTGTGGTTGGCATGGGCTGGTTGCGCCAAAGGGCCTGTATCTGTGCTGTATTGCTCTATGACTCTATCATACTCTATCATAGAGTAAAAGGAGGAATTAATGGCAGCTTGTAAAGCAATAATCATGGAGGATTTTAATCTTCATATAGACTGGGAAAAAGTAGCCTAGATGAAGAGTTCAAGGACATCTTTTGCAGAAAGTTTCTTAGAACAACATGTTCCACAGGTAACCAGATAGCAAGTTGGGTACTTGAGCTGCTTCTGTGCAATGGATACAGAATTCATTGAGGACTTTATCGTGAGGGGCCCTGAGGCAACTGCGTCATAATTCAATGTTCATTTATTATGGCATGAAAGCAAAGCTAGCTGAAGTGAACTAGCAAATTAGCTTAAAGGATCAGTCAATCAAGATGAAGTGGCAGATCTTTGGAGAATGAGGTAAAGCTAGTCAAAAAATGTAAAACAGAGAGCAAGAATTTACTTAAGCAAGTAGAAAATTAACAAAGGTCCCCAAGGAAGTGAGTCTGGGGAATTACAAATAGAATCATAGAGTCATAGAGCTCTACAGCATAGAAATGGGCCCTTTGGCACAACTCGTCCATGCCGACCATGATGCCTATCTATGCTAATCACATTTGCCTGCAGTAAGATATCTTTATTAGTCACATGTACATCGAAACACACAGTGAAATGCATCTTTTGCGTAGAGTGTTCTGGGGGCAGCCCACAAATGTTGCCACGCTTCTGGCGCCAGCATAGAATGCCAACAACTTCCTAACCCGTACATCTTTGGAATGTGGGAGGAAACCGGAGCACCCGGAGGAAAGCCACGCAGATACACGGGGAGAACGTACAAACTCCTTACAGACAGTGGCCAGAATTGAACCCGGGTCGCTGGCGTTGTAATAACATTACACAGGCCTGTATCCCTCCACTTCTTTCCTCTCCAAGTCCCTGTCCAAATGCCTTTAAAATGTTATAATTGTATCTCCCTCCACCACCTCCTATTGACAGGCTTGTTCCAGATAACCACCTCTCATTTTGTGAAAAACCTGCCCCCTCAGATCTCCTTTAAGTTTCTCCCCCTGCCTTAAATCTAAGCCCTCTAGTTTTAGAGTACCTTACACTGGGAAAAACACTGTGACTATCTCTACAAGGTCACTCCTCAGTCTCCCGTGCTCCAGTGAGAACAAACCAACTTACCCAATATCTCCTTGTAACTAAAGCCCTCCATTCCAAGCAACAGGACTGAGACAGGGTCTTGACTCGAAACAGTGACAACTCCTTCCCATCCACAGATGCTGTTCCACCAGCTGAGTTCCTCCAGCAAGTTTTCTGTTGCTCCAGAATCCAGCATCTGCAGTCTCTTCTGTCTCCATCTATGTAAATTAATTCTCAGCTGGCTGAAAAAAGTGAAACAAGTGTTCTCTGCGAACTGCAACAATGCTGGTTCATCACAGATATTGGAAAATAGTACTATGATTCGCATTTAATGGATTAAAATACTGATCAAGTCTCTCTTAATCCTTAGCATTACAACGCCAGTGACCCAGTTAAAATACTGATCAAGTCTCTCTTAGTCCTTAGCATAATGATATTACAACGCCAGAAACCCAGGTTCAATTCCAGCCGCTGTCTGTAAGGAGCTTGTACGTTCTCCCCGTGTCTGCGTGGGTTTCCTCCGGGTGCTCCAGTTTCCTCCCACATGCCAAAGGCGTACGGGTTAGGAAGTTGTGGGCATGCTATGTTGGTACCGGAAGTGTGGCGACACTTGCGGGCTGCCCCCAGAACACTCTACGCGAAGATGCATTTCACTGTGTGTTTCAATGTACATGTGACTAATAAAGATATCTTGTCTTATCTTTAAAATACTGATCAAGTTCTCTATCAGCTCTGCCACTTTAAAATGATAGAGGTTGGTTATGGGCCATTTTGCTTAGTTTTGGATGGATGACAGTCCCACGCCAGCCTGTGAGTTATTTTGAAGTCAAACACCGACTAGCCTAAAGAGATGGGCTGAATGGCCTCTTCCCCTGTTGTCATCGCGCTGCCAGCAGCCGCACCGCTGCAGCGCACAGCCTGTCGGGAGTTGTAGTCTCCTCCGCCCGTCTCGCCAGCCATCCGGGCGGAAGTACGGCACCGGAAAAACTACAAGTCCCAGGAGCCCGCACAAAGGAAGCCGCCGTCAGCCTGGGTGGTTTCCATGACGACGCGGCGACAACAACATGGCGTGGCTGCCCGGGTGAGCGAGTTGGCGGCGTCCCTTCCCGCCGGCGCGGCAGCGGCGAGGCTCGGAGGGGGAGAGGGGGCTGCGGGCGGTCGGGGATGGACGAGGAGAGCCTGCAGGAGCTGTACTCGTGGGTGGACACCCTGCAGCTGTCCAGGGCCAAGCGCAACCTCGCCCGGGACTTCAGCGACGGAGGTGAACCGGCTCCCTCGACCCCTGACCCAGGCTCCTCCACCCCAAAACACCTCTGCTTCCCCCCTTGACCTCAACCCCTGACCCAGGCTCCTGAACCCCAAAACACCTCTGTCCCCCTTTGACTTCGACCCCTGATCCAGGCTCCTGCACCCCAAAACACCTGTCCCCCTTGACCTCGACCCCTGACCCAGGATCCTGAACCCCAAAACACCTGTCCCCCTTTGACTTCGACCCCTGATCCAGGCTCCTGCACCCCAAAACACCTCTGTCCCCCTTGACCTCGACCCCTGACCCAGGATCCTGCACCCCAAAACACCTGTCCCCCTTGACCTGGACCCCTGACCCAGGTTCCTGCACCCCAAACACCCTCTGAACCCTGCTCCTCAACCCTTGAATTAGGACCCCACACCCTCTGTCCCTTGATCGCGAACCCTGACTCAAGTTCCTGCACCCCAAAACACCTTCTGCTCCTTGACCTGGCTCCTGGAGCCCTAACCCAGGCACTGGCACCTCACATAACCTTTGTCCCTTGATTCGGCTCCCACACCCCCACATATCCTCTCCCCTCTGACCCAGGATCCTTGACCCCTGACCCAGGCTCCCGCAGCCCCACACACCCTTTGCCGTGACCCAGCTTTTGCATCCCCACATACCATCTGCCACTTGACCTGTCCCTATACCCCCCTGTACCCTATGCCCCCTGGCCCATGATCCTTTACTCCTGACCAAGGTCTGGTCCAGGCTTCTGCACACTCTATCCTATACTATCTTCCCCCACATCCCTTCATCCCAAAACACACTCACATACCCTCTGCCCCTTGATCTAGACCCCTCGATCCCTTAACCAGGCTCCTACAACCACCAGTGCCCCCCCCCCCCCCCCCCCACACACACACACACACACACACTCCCTCTGCCCCTTGATCCATATACTTCAACTGCTGATCCCGGTTCCCACACCCGCCCCCTCCACCACCCATCAGACTCTCTGCCTCTTAATCCAGCTCCTGCATCCTCACAAATATTCTATGCCCCTGACCCAGGCTCCTCGACCCCTGACCAAGGTCCTGGCCCAGGCTCCTGCATTCTCCCCCATACCTCCTACCCCAACTTCCCTGCATTTCCTCACAACCACAGGTTTCCCTTTAATCTATGATGGTTTTTACATATTCCCACCCCTCTTGGTGTTCTCTAAAAATATTTCAGCTTTCCCCCCCCACCACCACTTTGTTGGAATTGTAGATATAGATCAATTCGAGGTATGGGCGAGGAAGTTGCATATGGAATTTAATCCAGACAAGTGTGACATGTTGCACTTTGGGAAGTCAAGTGTAAGGGGAATGAATACAGTAAATGGCAGGACCCTTAGGTGCATTGATATACAGAAGGATCTTGGGGTGCAACACACAAAGGACTGGAGGAACTCAGTGGGTCAGGCAGCATCTATGGAGGGAAATGTAGAGTTGATGTTTTGGGTTACCACTGAGTTCCTCCAGTCCTTTGTGTGTTTCTCCAGATTTCTAGCATCTGCAGTCTCTTGTGTCTCCATCTTGGAGTGCCTGTTCATAGGTCCCTGAAAGCAGCAACACAAGTAGATAGGGCGGTAAAGAAGGTGTACGACATACCTGCCTTCATCAGTTGGAGTATTGAGTATGAAAGTTGGCAAGTCATGTTGCAGCTCTATAAAACTTGGAGTGACAGAGGCAAAGGGGCAACCTGATAGAAGTATATAAAATGATGAGAGGCATGGACAGGGTAGATAGAGTCTTTTTCCCAGGGTGGTAATGTCAAATACCAGACGGCATAGGTTTAAGGTGCGAGGAAGAAAGTTTGAAGGGGATTTACCTGGAAAGTTTTTTACACAGAGAAAGGTTGCCTGGGGCACGCTGCCAGGGGAACTGGTGGAAGCAGATACAACAACAACATTGATGAGGCATTTAGACAGGCACATGAATAGACAGGGAATGGAGGAATAGGGATCATGTGCAAGCAGAAGGGATTAGTTTAATGTTGTATCACGGTCAGCACAAACATAGTGGGCCGAAGGGCCTGTTCCTGTGCTGTACTGTTCTGTGTTCTATGTCCTTTTTTCTCCAGGCTGTTTTCACAATGTTTGTGTTATTGGTGATGAGATATAATTTCAATGGTGACAATGGGTTACCCCACTTCAGTATTTTGGATGCGAAAGAATGGTTCTATTGAAATATACCATTGATAATAGGAGCACACTTTAAGTGACAGAATAACTTTGAAATTTTATTCACCTTTGTTGAAACAAGCTCATTCACATCAATATTTTAAAAACTTCTGAGGGAAAAACTTGGACTGACATGACAGTATTGTTAAGGGTAGCTCTCTAAATACACAAACCCCAGCTGACTTGACTGCACTCCTCACTATAACCCATCTGTTTCTCAGGCTGTAGCTTGAATTGAGAGGCTTACATAAGTGCCATAAAGTTTATATGATATAAGATTAGATCAAACTATATGACTATTATTCTCCTTTGTCGGTGCAATTTGTTGCAAAAGTTCAAATTCAAGTTTATTGTTGTCATAGGTACAGTATACATACATGTGGTAGAACAGTACATTACAAGACGAGGACAAACATAAGTTAATATAAATTTAAATTAACAGATTACACGTAACTTACTCATGTACAAAGTAAACAACAAAATAAACGTACGACACGAGGGCAAGATTGAGAGAGAGATATAGCCTGAAGTAGTGTTAAGGTTTTTCAGGTCCGTTCCAGAACCTAATGGCAGTGGGGAAGAACCTGTTGTTGAACCTTGAAGTGTGGGTCTTCAGGCTCCTGCACCTCCTGTCTGATGACAGCATCAAGAAGAGGGCACGGCCCGGCTGGTGGGGGCTCATGATGATGGATGCTGCCAACCTGAGACGTTGCCTCTTGTAGATGGCCTTGATAGTGGGGGGAGAGCTGTACCCATGTGCAGTCTGACCTAGACTTGCAGGCCAGACCATACAAATGAATGGAAAAGGAAAACAAAATAGCAACCAAAAATGGAGACACAAAAAATTCTGCAGATTGGTATTGGTATTGGTTTATTATAGTCACTTGTACCGAGGTACATAGAAAAACATGTCTTACAAACTGATCGTACAGGTCAATTCATTACACAGTGCAGTTACGTTGAGTTAGTACAGAGTACATTGACGTAGTACAGGTAAAAACAGTAACAGTACAGAGTAAAGTGTCACAGCTACAGAGAAAGTGCAGTGCAATAAGGTGCAAGGTCACAACAAGGTAGATCGTGAGGTCATAGTCCATCTCATTGTATAAGGGAACCGTTCAATAGTCTTATCACAGTGGGGTAGAAGCTGTCCTTAAGTCTGGTGGTACGTGCCCTCAGGGTCCTGTATCTTCTACGTGATGGAAGAGGAGAGGAGAGAGAATGTCCCGGGTGGGTGGGGTCTTTGATTATGCTGGCTGCTTCACCAAGACAACGAGAAGTAAAGACAGAGTCCAAGGACGGGAGGCTGGTGTCTGTGATGCACTGGGCTGTGTCCACAACTCTCTGCAGCTTCTTGCTGTCCTGGGCAGAGCAGTTGCCATACCAAGCCGTGGTACATCCAGATAGGATGCTTTCTATGGTGCATTGGTAAAAGTTGGTGAGAGTCAAAGGGGACAAACCAAATTTCTTTAGCCTCCTGAGGAAGTAGAGGCGCTGGTGAGCTTTCTTGGCCATGGCATCTACGTGATTTGACCAGGACAGGCTGTTGGTGATGTTCACTCCCAGGAACTTGAAGCTCTCAACCCTCTCGACCTCAGCACCATTGATGTAGACAGGTGCATGTACACCGCCTCCCTTTCCTGAAGTTAATGAGCAACTCTTTTGTTTTGCTGACATTGAGGGAAAGGTTGTTGTCATGACACCATTCCACTAAGCTCTCTATCTCCTTCTTGTACCCCGACATCATTATTTGAGATATGGCCTACTACGGTAGTATCATCTGCAAACTTGTAGATGGAGTTGGGGCAGAATCTGGCCACATAGTCATGAGTATATAAGGAGTAGAGTAGATGGCTGAGGACGCAGTCTTGTGGGGCACTAGTGTTGAGGATAATCATGCTGGAAGAGGAGGAATGTCCTTTGTGCAGGAGTGTAATGGAGACCACCAGGTCATTAGTAAACCAGTTCAATTCAGTTCAGGTGAACAGCTAGGTGCTCCTAGCCGAAGATTGCTAGGGCAGTCTCTGTAAGGAAAAATACTACATGACTGCTGCCTCTGAATGTCTGCACTCATGGAAGCCTGTGGTGTAGGCAAAAGTTTGTACAAGATCTGCCTGCTCCTATGAGCTGAAGGAAAGGTGGATGAGGTCTTTTTTTGTAAAAAGGGTTTGGGTGCAGTGAACAGCGATGTGGCGAAAATTGGTAAAAACTTCCTCAAATGATTCCTGAGGATGGGAAGCTACGATTGATTTTGTCCTTCATGGACAAACCAGAATGAGGCTGCATCTGAGATGATGGATTTCACTGAGGACAAAGAATACAACTTGAGTGTTAGCCCTTTCAGTAGTTTGGTTTCAAGGGTTAAACAATGGTCAGTTTCATATCAGTGAGGGTGAAAATCAGGATTGAGATTAATTTATCATTTGGAGCAGTTTTGGGCCAGGAGAAAAAGGTATTAGCAGAAATAAAAGTGCTGTCAAAAAGTTAGCTGTCAAATTTCCTGATGAGCTCTGAGAAGCCTAGAAGTGGGCATATTATTGTTGTATTGTGAGTTAAGCCAATTTTGAACTGTACCTCATCTCTTTTTTTTGAAAATGTACAAAGAAATTTCTCAGTCATAACATCTAGAATTCATTGGTTGAATAGGTTATGGAAGAAGATTCAGTGATGGCTTTCAAATTTTCCCTGGATGCACACTTGAAAGTAAAAAGCTTGCAGGGCTGTGGGAAAGAGAAAAGGAATGATTAGAGTTCTTTCTAAGTGCCAGCGCAAGAATGATGGGCTAAAAGATCTTTTGTGTGGGATGGTTCTGTGATCCTGTTGCTCCAACTGTGCAAAACAGTGTGAAAGTGTGTGAACAATCATAGAAAGCTTTGGGTGGAAGATTGTAACTAAGATTTAGTCTCAGCAATGATGAAAGACCAGCATGGTATTTCCAAATCAGGTTGGTATTTGACCTGGAGAGAACCTATTGATAGTGTTATTCCAATGTATCTGTTGCCCTTGTCCACCTTGGTGATAGAGGAATTTGGAGGTGCTTTCAGTATAGTCTGGATGAGTAACTGCATGCATTTTACAGATGATACACAGTACAGCCATTGTGTACCAGTGTGGAGCTAATGAATGTTCAGAGTGGTAGATGGGACTATTTTATCCTGGATATTAAAATAAGGCAGAAGGAAGTCCTAGGGCCAACCATCCTCAACTGCTTCGTCAATGACCTTCCTTCCTTCAAAAGACCTGGGCTGATAGGTGGTAAGTAATATTCAGACCACACATGCCAAGCAATGATGATATCCAAGAGAAAATACAGCTATCATCCCCTGACATTCAATGACATTATCATCACTGAATCCCCCACTATCAATACCCTGGGTATTACCATTGACCAGAAATTGAACTGGAGTAGCCTTATACAAATGTGACTACAAGATCAAGTCACAGGTTAGGAACCCTGAGGCGAGTAACTCGCCTCCTGACTCCCCAAACCCTGTCCACCATCTACAAGGCTCAAGCCAGGAGTGTGATGGAACACTCTCCACTTGCCTGGATGAGTGCAACTTCAACAACACTCAAGATGCTCAACACCATCAGGACATCGAGGCCCATTTAATAAGCACCCCCTCCACAACCTTTCACTCACTCTACCACCAATGCACAATAGCAGCAGTTTCTTCCATCTTGGTGCAGCAACTCACTGAGCACCTTCTAAACCCATGGTCTTGATCAGCCAGAAGGATGGGAACACCATCACCTAGAAGTTGCCCTCCAAACCACACACCACTCTGACTTGGAAATATATCGCCGTTACTTCACCGTCACTGGGTCAAAATCCTGTAACTCCCTCCCTAACAGCACTCTTGGGTGTACCCACACCTCAAGGACTGCAGCGGTTCAAGAAGGCAGCTCACCACCACCTTCTCAAGGGCAGCTCAGGATAGGCGTTTAAATGCTGGCTCAACCTGCGAAGCTCACATCCCGTGAATGAATGAAAAGAATCAGATTTGTGTGTCGCATTGAATCACAAAATGATACAGCTGAGAACAGGGCATTCAGCCCATTGTACATGTACCTTATGTGACATATGAAGTCTACATTCTGACAGTAGTACAATTGCTGTCATAGCTGTCACTGTTGGATGTTGTGTCAAGGTTTAAAGATCGTACGGATAACATGAGATGCTTTAATTATACATTATGGGTGAGTTCAGGTGAAATAAGAATTTCTTACATTCGTGTACTATTACTCCATAGAAGGAAGCCATTTGGAACACCATGTCCATACTGGCTGATTGTCATTCATCCATACCATCCTATCCGCCCACAAGTTGCCCACAGCCTGCAACTTAAGTCCTCATCCAATGTTCTTTTGAAACTCCAAACTGACTTGTCCTCCAGCCTTATCGGTAGTGAATTCCAGATCATAATTACTCTGTACAATAAAACAACATTATATCCCACTGTGCCTTCTCTCCACTTTTAAATCTGTGTTCTTCTTGAACCACCTCAGTACTTGAGTTGTGGGTACACCCAAAAGTGCTGTTAGGAAGGGAGTTATAGGATTTTGACCCAGTGACGGTGAAGGAACGGCGATATATTTCCAAGTCAGAGTGGTGTGTGGCTCGGAGGGCAACTTCTAGGTGGTGGTGTTCCCATGCTTTTGCTGCCCTTGTCCTTCTGGCTGATAAAGGTCATGGGTTTAGAAGGTGCTTGATGAGTTGCTACAGTGCACCCCGTAGATGGTAGGTTTGTTTTTACACGGAGAGTGGTGGGTACCTGGAATGCACTGCCAGGGGTTATGGTAGAGGCTGATACAATACCAACATTTAAAAGACTCTTAAATGGAGTTAAAAAATGTAGGGTTATGGGCTGTGTAGGACGGAAGGGTTAGATTGAACGTGGGGTAGGTTTATTTAGGTCGGCACAACATCTTGGGCCGAAGGGCCCATACTGTGCTGTACTGTTCCATTTTCTGTGTTCTATGTTCTTGAACAATCTGTTGATGAAAACATCTTCACTCTATTTATATTGCACACCTCGATAAAATCTCCCATCAACCTTCTTTGCTCCTAGGAACATAAGGACACATGAAAATAGGAGCAGGAGAACGCCATGTAGCCCCTCAGGCCTACCCTGGCCTTCAATGTGTTCATGCTGATCTGCCCAAGGCCTCATCTCCTATTCCAATTTCCCATTACTCTCAATTCCCCGTGATCTTTCAAAAAATATATCTACTTCCTTTCAGTTACCCCCAGTGATCTGGCTTCCATAATCCTCCAGGGCAGAGAATTCCAGAGATTCACCACCCTCTGTGAGAAGTAGATCCTACACATTTCAGTTTTAAATAACCACCCCATAATCTTGTAACTGTACCCCTCGTTCAAAATTCTCAGTCCTAGAGAGATACAGCACACCCCACCGGGTCCACACGGACCATCAAGCACCCATCTTTTTGTTACACTAATCCTACCCTAACTCATTTTATTCTCCCCATATTTCCATCAACCGTCTTTACATCTACCCTGTCTGGTTCCCTCAGGATCCTATATAAAATCACCCCTCATTCTTCTAAACATTAAGGAATATAGATCTCATTTCTTTTAGCTGTGCTCATAGGACAACCTCTCATCCCAGAAATTAGCCCAGTGAATTTGGTGGGCCGAAGGGCCTGTTTTGTGCTGTATGGTTCTATGGAATCTTTTTTGGATTGTCTCCAATGCCAGTGTATCCTTTTTTAAATAAGGGGACCAAACTGTGCAATTTACGCCATGTGTGGTCTCACCAGTAACCTGTACAGTTGTAACAGTACTTCCCTATTTCTAAACTCAAACCCACTTGCAATAACAGCCAATATTCCATTTGCCCTTCAAACCACTTGCTGCACCTCCCTATGAACCTTTTGCGATTCTTGCACACCTAGATCTCTTGTACTTCGCTCATCTACAATCTCTCTCCATTTAGATAATAGTCTGCCTTTAGATTCCCCTTAACAAAGCACATGATGTCAGCGTTTCCCACGTGAAACTCCATTTGACAGGTTTTTACCCAATCACTCAACCTATCTATTCTCATCACAACATGCCCTCCCAACTGTTTTTGTGTCTTTCACAAACTTGGATAGCCTCCAGATCAGTAATATAAACCAGGAATAATTTAGGGCCAAGAACTAATCCTCTGTGAACTCCAAGAGTTATACCCTTCCAGCTTGACAAATACCTGTTTATGCCAACTGTCTTCAATGCGATAACTAAACTTCAATCCATGCTAACACTAATGAATCAGAAACAGAAGCAGGTTTATTATCACTGAAATATATGTTGTGAGATTTGTTGTTTTGCGGCAGCAGTACAGTGCAAAGACATAAAATTACTATAAATTACAAAATAAGTAAATAGTGCAAAGAAAGGAATAATGAAGTAGTGTTCATGGACCGTTCAGAAATCTGACTGTGGAGGGGAAGAAGCTGTTCTGAAAACATTGAGTGTGGGGCTTCAGGCTCCTGTACCTCCTCCCCAATTGTAGTAATGAAAAGAGGCATGTCCTGGATGGTGAAGGTCTTAAAAAATGATGGATGCTGCCTTCTTGAGGCACCACCTCTTGAAGATGTCCTCGAAGGTTGGGAGGGTTGTGCCCACGATGGAGCTGACTGAGTCTACAACCCTCTGCAGCCTCTTGGGATCCTGTGCATTGGAGCCTCCATACCAGGCTGTGATGCAACCAGTCAGAATGCTCTGCACCGTACATCTATAGAAATTTGCAAGTGAATAATTGGACAAAACAGCAGATGGATCACCATATCTATGAAAGCGCAGCCTGGTTTATGAATGAAAGACTTTGGGAGGGCAGGAAATAAAATTATAATTTCAGTATGTCTTCTGTGTTGTGTATCTAGAGGAACAAGTGGGTTTTGTGCTGGTGATAGGAATTTGTTAGCACCGTGGAGGTATTTTTCTATCTTCATCCTGAAATTCTTTTTGCTTTGATTCCAGTCTTAATTGCTGAAGTGGTGAAATTTCATTTTCCTAAGATGGTTGAAATGCACAACTATACTCCAGCCAGCTCAACACAGCAGAAGTTAAGCAACTGGGCTCATCTGAACAGGTAACATGTTAATGCCACCAAGTAATGCACAAGATATAGTGCCTCCAGTGGGAATAGTTTAATAGAGCAGTTGGTATGTGTTATTTTATCCCCTTTTCAACCCCACCTCCATGTCTCATTAAACCTTGCTGAGTTTACAGTCTTGATTTATTTTATCGATAGGTGAGTTAAGTCAAAGTGGAGCTTATTGTCATATGCACAAGTACATGTGTGCACAGGTGCAATGAAAAACTTAGTTGCAGCAGCATCACAGGTACATAACATCAGATAAGCAGCATTCACAAGAAAAACATAAAGTTAACATAAATTATACAAAATTTTTACAACACAATTAGAACAAAAAATGTCTATTTAAGTGCAAAGTGACCAAAATGGTCATGGTGTTGCTAAACTGGCATGATTAGGGTTTTGCTGGTTGGTTCAAGACCAGAGTGGTTGAAGGGAAGTAGCTGTTCTTGAATCTGGTGGTGTGGGACTTCAGGCTTCTGTACCCCCTGCCCGATGGTAGCTGTGAGAAGATGGCATGGCCCGGATGGTGGGGATCTTTGATGGTGGATGTTGCCTTCTTGATGCAGCGCCTCCTGTAGATACTATCGATGGTGGGGAGGGATGTGCCCGTGATGTATTGGGCAGAGACCACTACTCTCTGCAGTTTCTTATCATAACCCCATTTTTAAAAAATTCATTCGAGGAATCTGTGCCAGAATTGAATTGCCTATCCCTAATTGCCTTGAGAAGATGGTGGCGAGTTGCTTTCTTGAACTGCTGCAGTCCTTAATGACTTTCAAGTTCCTCTCAAAGCCACATACTGTCCTGACTTGCATGCATATACTGTCTCTTAATCATTGCTGTGTTAATTTTGTTCACTTCTTTACTAAACCTTGTTACAAGAATGTCATAACCATCAAGCCTGCAGGAGTTCAAAAATAATGATCTGGCCTCCACCACTCTTGGCAGCAGGGGAGTCCAGAGATTTACTACCTTCTGAGAGAAGAAATTTCTGCACAGCTCAGTTTTAAATGACTGGCCCCTTATTTTGTAGCTCGGTTCCTCGGTTGTGACTGTCAACAGCTACTGTGCCAAGTTCCCTTATGATCTTATATGTTTGAATAAGGTCACCTCTCATTCTTCTAAACTCAGGGGATTACAGACCCAAACTGTCTAGCCTCTCTTGGTAGGACAACTCACTCATCCCAGGAACTAGCCTGGTGAATCTCCTTTGGACTGTCTGCAATGCTGCTATTTTCCATTCTAAAAAAGGGACCCATCCTGGGAAATCAAAGGAGGTAATTGGGATTGAAATTAATGATCAGCCATCTGTATTGAATGGCAGGGCTGATTCAAAGGAGTACATAGCTTATTCCCACACCATTTTCTTATTCTTCTATTGATGTTTTATTTTATCTGAGTTGAACTAGTACTTACTTTGCCTACTTATTTTAACAAATTCCTTATCCTCTTTACCTTGTACAATCTGTTCTGCGGACCTTAAGAAAATAGAGAGTAGGGGATTGCAGTTCATGAAGAGAATCTGGGAATTCAGAAAACTGTAGCCCTTCCTGGGGCTAGACATAGAATAGCAACAGTGCACCAAGAATTCTGTCAGGCACCAGGGTAAGATGTACACAGTGAACGGCAGGGCACTGAGAAGTGTTGTGGAACAGAGGGACCTCGGAGTACAAACGCATAGTTCATTGAAAGCGGTGTCACAGGTAGACAGGGTGGGGGAAAAGGCGTTTAGCACTCTGACCTTCATCAGTCAGGGTACTGAGTAGAGGAGTTGGGACATTATGTTCAAGTTGTACAAGTTGTTGGTGAGGCCGCACTTGGAGTACTGTTGACAGTTCTGGTCACCCTCTTATAGGAAAGACGTGATTAAACTGGAAAGAGTGCAGAAAAGATTTATGAGGCTGTTGCCAGGACTAGAGGGGCTGAGTTAGAGGGAGAGGTTGGCCAGGCTAGCTTTTTATTCCTTGGAATGCAGGAGAATGAAGGGTGATCTTATAGAAGTTTATAAAATTGTGAGGGGCATAGATAAGGTGGATGGTAACAGTCTTTTCCCCAGGGTAGGGGAGTCCAAAACTAGGGGGCATAGATTTAGGG
The DNA here is from genome assembly GCF_009764475.1 of Pristis pectinata. Lineage (NCBI taxonomy): Eukaryota > Metazoa > Chordata > Chondrichthyes > Rhinopristiformes > Pristidae > Pristis > Pristis pectinata. Next base: position 10,373,547 of record NC_067406.1, on the reverse strand, counting down.
TGAGAGGGGAAAGATTTAAAAAGGACCTAAGCGTCAACTTTTTCATGCAGAAGGTGGGACCACTTTGATCACTTCGCACTAAAATGGACCTTGTTTTTTTTTGTTCTAATTGTGTTCTTTCTTGTAAGAGTTGTGTATAATTTATGGTTAATTTATGTTTTTCTTGTGACTGCTGCTTATCTGATGCCATGTGCCTGTGATGCTGCTGCAAGTAAATTTTTCATTGCACTTGTCATGTGACAATAAACTCAACTTTGACTTTGATTTGAGTTCATGAATGGATCAAAGGTCCAGAATTCCTGCTGCTATTCCAGTAACTCAGCCATTATAACTGTGTGCCAAGCCAAGTCGAATTTATTTTCATGTGCACAAGTATGGTGAGATACAGATACAGGTACAATGAAAAACTTGCTTGCAGCAGCATCACAGGCATGTAGGTACAGACAACACACAGAGTATAAATTATACATAAATTGCACAAGGCAGTGCAAAGCAACAAAAAAAAACAAGACCTCAATGCAAAACAAAAGACACAATTGGAGACAAGTCTATGGTAGTGCAAGAGGTGGTCCAGTGTGTTCCATTGCTGAGGTAGGGTTAGGGTTGTGTATGTCAGTTCAAGAACCTTGTGGTTGAAGAGAAGTATCTGTTCCTGAACCTGGTGGTGCGGGATTTCAGGCTTCTGTACTTCCTGCCTGACAGTAGCATTGAGATGAGGGCATGATAAGAAGCACGAAGCATTTTTGGTGTTTATTTTGGAGACACAAGAGACCACAGATGCTGGAATCTGGAGCAACAAACAATTGGAGGAACTCAGCGATTTGAGCAGCATCTGTAGGGGAAAAGGAATTGTCCTGGTGCAGGGTCTCAACCTGAAACTGAGTCCCTCCAGCAGATTGTTGGTTCTATTTCTTTTAAGGCCTGCACCATTGACCATAGGACCATAGGACAAAGGAGCAGAAGTCGGCCATTCAGGCCATCGTCTGCCTCACCATTCTATCATGAGCTGATCCATTCTCCCATTTAGCCCCACTCCCCCGCCTTTGATGCCCTGGCTACTCAGATACCTATCAATCTCTGCCTTGAATACACCCAATGACTTTGCCTCCACAGCCGCCCGTGGCAACAAATTCCACAGATTCACCACTCTCTGGCTAAAGAAATTTCTCCGCTTCTCTGTTCTGAATGGGCGCCCTTCAATCCTGAAGTCGTGCCCTCTTGTACTAGACTCCCCTGCCATGGGAAACAACATTGCCACATCTACTCTGTCCAGGCCTTTTAACATTCGAAATGTTTTTAGAAGGTCCCCCCTCATTCTTCTGAACTCCAAGGAGTACAGCCCAAGAGCCATCAAACGTTCCTCTCATTCCTGGAATCATTCTAGTGAATCCTCTCTGAACCCTCTCCAATGTCAGCACATGCTTTCTTAAATAAGGAGCCCAAAACTGCACACGGTACTCCAAGTGAGGTCTTACCAATGCCTTATAGAGCCTCAACATCACATCCCTGCTCTTATATTCCTCTAGAAATGAATGCCAACATTGCACTCGCCTTCTTCACCACCGACTCAACCTGGAGGTTAACTTTTAGGGTATCCTGCACGAGGACTCCCAAGTCCCTTTGCATCTCTGAATTTTGAATTTTCTCCCCATTTAAATAATAGTCTGCCCATTTATTTGACATTAATAGCAATTAGGCCCTAAGCCCCAGAATTTGCTTCTTAAACCTCTGTGCTTTCATGTGTCTTTCTTCCTCAATTCCTACCTGTTTTAGCAAACCTTTGATCACCTGCCCTAATTGCTCCATATTTGTCATATTTTCATATGACACAGAAAAGGGCTATTCTGCCCATCAAATCTATTCTGGCTCTCAGAACATTCACATCAAACTCCACAGAGACAGCTCCCTTGGTCATATTTGAATATGGTCACTGGAGCTGTGTGGCAGCAGCACTAACTGCTGCACCATAGTGTTGCCCTTTTGTGGCATGGTATTAATTTCTATTCAATAAAACAACTTCATAGTACACTAAAGACACTATACAAGTGCATATTGGTCTGGTAGATAAGCCAAGACCTGTCCCTTGTTGTGAGGACAGATTGGCCTGCCTCTTGTTCGTACATTCATATAGTGAGGATTCTTGAATGAATTAACAATGTTAGAGCAGAGAGCTGGAAATCATTATCACAGCTACACAGTAGAGCTCTCTTACTGTTGAAAATCTCTCAAATGAACACTAACATTTGCCAATTTATTGTTTGTTTACCTCTAGACTGAGCAACCCCTACAATTATACATAGAACAGTTCAGCACAGGAACAGACCTTTCATCCCATGTCTTTGTACTGAACTACTCAAACTAGTAATTAAATGCCTAATTAAACTAATCCCTTCTGCCTACTCATTGTCCATATCCCTTCATTCTCTGCATATTCATATGTCTATCTAAGAGCCTCTTAAAGGCCTCTATTGTACTTGCCTCCACTACCACCCCTGGCAGCACATTCCAGGCACCCACCACTCTCAGTGTAAAAAGAACTTACCCTGCACATCTCCTTTGAATTTACCGCCTCTCACCTTAAATGCATGCCCTCTGGTATTAGGCATTTCGACCCTGGGGAAAAGATACCAGCTGTCTACTCATCTATGCCTCTCATAATTTTATAAACTTCTATCAGGTCTCCCTTCAGATATATATATATCCAGATATTTATTTATTAGTTACATGTACATCGAAACACACAGTGAAATGCATCTTTTTGTGTTATTAAGAAATGTGCTGGGAGCAGCCCGCAAGTGTCGCCACTTTTCCGGCGGGGGCAGCCTCCACCGCTCCAAAGAAAACAACCCCCCTCATAGCACATTCCCTCTAATCCAGGCAGCATCCTGGTGAACCTCTTCTGCATCCTCTCCAAGGCCTCCATATCCTTCCTATTAATGAGGCGACCAGAACTGAATGCAATACTCCAGATGCAACCTAACCAGACTTTTAATAAGCTGCAACGTAACTTCCTGACTCTTGAACTCAATGCCTCGACTAATAAAGGCAAGAAGGCCATATACCTTTTTTTTATCATCTTATCACCCTGTGCAGCCATTTATAGGGAGCTACGGACTTGTACCCTAAGATCCCTCCATACAGTAACACTGTTTATGGTCTTCCCGTTAAAGTGTACTGTCCCTTTACATTTGATCTCCCAAAATTCAACACCTGACACTTGGCTGGATTAAACTCCACCTGCTATTTCTCTGTCATATCTGCAACTGATTTATATCCCTTGGCAATCTTCTACACTATCCACAACGCCACCAATCTTTGTATCATCTGCAAATTTGCTAATCCACCCATCTACATTTTCAATCAGGTCATTTATATATATGACAAACGGCAAAGGTCCCAGTATGGATCACTGCAGAACACCACTGGACACGGACCTCCAACCAGAATAAGTCCCATAGACCCTCTGTCTTTTATGGGCAAACCAGTCAAACCAGTTCTAAATCCAAACGTCAAGTCACCGTGGATCCCATGCATCTTAATCTTCTGGAGCAGCCTACAATGAGGGACTTTATCAAATGCCTTATGAAAATCCACATACACAACATCCACACTTCTACATTCAGTAATCACCTCTGTCACCTCGTCAAAAAACTCAATCAAGTTAGTATTGGTATTGGTTTATTATTGTCACTTGTACTGAGGTACAGTGAAAAACTTGTCTTGCATACCCTTCGTACAAATCAATTCATTACACAGTGCATTGAGGTAGTACAGGGTAAAAACAATAACAGAATACAGAGTAAAGTGTCATGGCTACAAGGAAGTGCATTGCAGGTAGACAATAATGTGCAAGGTCAAACAAGGTAGATTGTGAAATCAAGAGTCCATCTTATCGTACAAGGGAACCGTTCAATAATCTTATAACAGCGGGATAGAAGCTGTCCTTGAGTCTTTTAAACAACCAGTGATGAAATTTTCCTTCCTCTGGGCCTTTTGCATCTTTTATTTCCAGTAATTTTTAATAAACAGTGTGCTGTTTTAGTTAACCATCAATATTTGGTCATTAGTAATTGGCAATCGGTTTATTATTGTCACATACCGAGATACAGTGAAAAACTTTGTTTTGAATGCCATCCAGACAGATCATTCCAAACAAGGTAGATTGTGAGGTCAAGAATCCATCTCATCGTATAAGGGAACCGCTCAGTAGTCTTACCACCGTGGTATAGAAGCTGTCCTTGAGCCTGGTGGTATGTACCCTCAGGGTCCTGCATCTTCTGCCTGATGGGAGGGGAGAGAAGAGAGAATGACCCGGGTGGGTGGGGTCTTTGATTATGTTCGCTGCTTCACCAAGGCAGCGAGGGGTATAGACATGGAGGGGAGGCTGGTTTCCGTGATGTGCTGGGCTGTGTCCACAACTCTCTGCAGTTTCTTGCAGTCCCAAGGCAGAACAGTTGCCATACCAAGCCATGATGCATCCAGATAGGATGCTTTCAATAAAAGTTGGTGAGTTGGGGACATGCCAAATTTATTTAGCCTCCTGAGGAAGTAGCAGTGCTGGTGAGCTTTCTTGGCTGTGGTGTCTATGTGGTTGGACCAGGACAGGCTATTGGAAGTGTATAAAATTATGAGGGACATAGATAGGGTGGACAAGCAATATCTTTTTCCCATTATTGAGCAATCCAATACCAGAGGTCATGCATTTAAGGTGAGAGGGGTAGGTTCAGAACAGACGTGAGAGGTAAGTTTTTTACTGAGTGGTGAATGCCTGGAATGTGTTACCTGATAGGGTGGAGGAGGCAAATTCATTGGGGCCTTTTAAGAGGGGCTTGGATGGGCACATGAATGAGAGGAAAGTAAAGGGATATGGACATTCTGTACATAGGAGGGATTAGCTATGTCGGTACAACATTGTGGGCCAAAGGGCCTATTCTGTACTGTACTGTTCTATGTTCTCTCACCTCTCTCAATAACCTGCGGTATATCCTATCATGCCTGGGAATTTATCCACCTTAATCCACCTTGTACCTAATTGTCTAGAATTCTGTTTCCTAGCCTCAGTGACACGGTTTGAATGTTTCAACATACCCTTTGTGGTCTCTATCCCTTCATCATATCCTTACCCTACATTTTCAAGTAACAGACTTTATTATCATGGTGGATTTACTATACTTGTCCTGTCCCAGGTTATCTGTTGGCTTCAAATGACACCACCGTCTACATTGGTGGCCTGACTTTCACATTCTGTGAGTTTAAGTATAATTGGGTTTCAGCACATTCTTTGCAGTTAGCATCATTTTTCACTTAATTGATCATCTTGCTTTACCTCTCAACCTCTATGCAATTTTATGTCTTATTTGCTTTCACAATCTTTACATTTCTGTTGCATTACAAGCCACTTCAGAAGCATTTTAAATAGGCTTATATATTTGAACATTTTTATAGTTTTTAAGCTGCCTTCTACATACCAGAGTTGTTAGGAATTGATGAAGTTGCCAGCACATTCTGCCCATGTTCGTTCAATGACCTTGTGTTTTACTGTCTCAGACATACTGGAGAGTAAACTGAGAACTCACGACAGAGAGACACACTTTAGAGAAATAAAATTAAGCGATTTTATTAACCCCCAACAAATGTATTTAACAGAATAACCTCATTAGTGATGATAAATTATTTTAACAACATAAATGTTAATAGCCTCATTAACCTTTTTTACTTTTACACATCACATAGTGAGTGAAGTACACTTGTGTTTGGGCTGTTTTGTTTCAGTATTAATGAGGATTTATTGATTAACATTTAATTTGGCAGCCTATTAAGGGATGATGATTGGGCACAATGGGGAAATTCCCTTTAGGTGCTGCATGATTGGGCTTTCAAACAATTTCAGTATGACATGCTTATTAGGGAGAAATGCAGAAAATGCCCATTGATTCAACCAATTGAAAGGAAAAATTGGGAGAAATTTGAGAAACCAGTGATATTCTTATTGTAGACATAAAGCTTTTATCATGTTGTAAATACCTTTTAAATTAACAGTGAAGTCAACATGTACTCTATATCTGAGCAGTTAAGAATACTGCTTCATCAATGTATATCATCATTTTATGTTTGCATCTGTTCAGTAGGAGAGATTTATCTTGGCCATATTTTATCTGCATTCATTCTATTTTGCTTACAATAAGATATTTTTCCAAGAAAACCTGCAGTAAATCAATCAACATTCTATTAACAATTAAAATGAAACAAACCCATAGGCCTTGACTTGCATATGTCATGTCTTATCAACAGATCAGGTGTCATCTTTCCAAAACATCTTGAAGTAAACACAAATAAACACTCCCACTGTTATTGATAGTGCCCTCACTCGCACCTCCTCCATGTCCTGCCATTACCCTATTCCCCTCCCCAGACAGAACAGAAATAGAGATCCCCTGGTCTTCACCTATCACCCCACCAGCCTATCATCCTTCACAACTTCCGCCAGCTACAACAGGCCATCACCACTAACTACATCTTTCCCTCCCCTTTCCATTTTCTGCAGGGAACACTCACCCTATGATTCCCTGGTCCCCTCCCTCCCCACTGTAACCACAAGAGATGTAACATGTGTCCCTACACCTCCTCACCACCATCCAGGGCCCGAAACAGCCCTTCTAGGTGAGGAAGTCTTTCACATGCATGTTTCCTGGAGTTACTTATTGCATCCGGTGCTCCCGTTGTGGCCTCCTCTACATCGGTGAGACCTGATGTAAACTGGGCAACCACTTGACTGAGCACCTTCACTCCATCTGCCGTGGCCGTCTGGATCTCCCAGCCACTTTAATTCTCCTCCCCATTCCCATCCTGAGGGCACTTACCAGCAGGCTTAAGGACAGCTTCTACCCCACTATGATAAGACTGTTCAATGGTTCCCTTATACGATGAGATGGACTCTGACCTCACAATCTACCTTGTTGTGACCTTGCACCTTATTGCACTGCACTTTCTCTGTAGCTGTGACACTTTACTCTGTACTGTTATTGTTCCAGCATCTGCAGTCTTTCTAAGATAAGATATCTTTATTAGTCACACAGTGAAACATATCTTTTTGTGGAGAGTGTTCTGGGGATAGCCTGCAAGTGTCGCCACACTTCCAGCGCCAACATAGCATGCCCACAACTTCCTAACCTGTACGTCTTTGGAATGTGGGAGGAAACCGGAGCACCTGGAGGAAACCCACGCAGACACGGGGAGAACGTACAAACTCCTTACAGGCAGTGGCGGGAATTGAACCCAGGTCGCTAGCACTGTAAAGCATTACGCTAACCACTACACTACCGTGTTTTCTTATGTCTTCTTTGTGACTGTGTGGGTTTCTTCAGCTGTTCCAGTTTTGTCCCACAACCCAAAAGTGTGCAAATTGTAAATTGCCTCTAATGTGCATTTGAATGGTAGGATCATGTGAAGCTCAAAAGAGTAAAATGGGATGAGTGTAGGATTAGTGTAAATGGGTGCTAGATAGGTGGGCCAAAGGGCCTGTTTCTGTGCTGTATCTCTTGATGACTCTACCAATCAGGAAGGCTGCAATGCACCCAGATGAAAATGAGGTATTGTTCCTTAAGCTTATGTTAGGCCTCATTATGTTGTGACCTTGCACCTTATTGCACTGCACTTTCTCTGTAGCTGTGACACTTTACAGAGTACACTGTTATTGTTTTTACCTGTACTACGTCAATGCATGTTGTTCTAACTCAATGTAACTGCACTGTGTAATGAATTGACCTGTATGATCAGTTTGTAAGACAAGCTTTTCACTGTACCTCAGTACAAGTGACAATAATAAACCAATACCAATTATACAGTGCAAGAGGGCATAGGCAGATCATTCAGAGTTGGAGTGGGTAGCAATGAAGGTCCTTGACCTGAAACGTTACATCTGTTTCTCTTTCCATAGACACTGCCTGATCTAGATAGAGGTTATTGGCCCTTCAGGCCATGCCATCTCTTTCCATTCTCCATTTATTTCTCTGTAGTCTGTTCTCTCTTATATTCCCATCAACTTCCCCCAGATTCTACCACTCACTTAACCAACGGGGACAATGTACATTGACCAATTAACCTACCAACCTGCACACCTTTGGAATGTGGGAGAAGACCAAGAGCACACAAGGGAAACCCACATGGTCACAGGGAGAATTCTGATGAAGGGTCCCAGACCTGAATCATTAACTCTTGTTTTTCTTTCACAGATGTTGCCTGACCTGCTGAGTGTTATTGGCATTTTCTGTTTTTATTACCCTAGCATACCCTTTTGGTCTTTGAAAACTCACCACTAGTAAAGGGTTTTGAAACTATTTTTTGATGTTTTTGATAGTCATACATTTAAGAAGATCAAATAGATTTAAATAATTTTTAAAAATGAAGTACTCCACTTTAAAATCCTGGCAAATAAATAAAAGTTAGTTAAAAATAAACTTTTTTTTTAACAGGCTGGCAATCCCATTCAACTGAATGGGATTGTGGTTTTTATGGCAGGTGTAAAGCTGATGGACTTGAGATGAAGTGCATGTAGTGCCTCTCCTCAGCCTGTCAGTGCTCTGCTGTGGATTCAACCATCAACAGCAGAACTGATGATGCATGGAAGTCTGAGATATGCTAAACTACAGCACTGCAAGTAGCTGACAGTTCTCTACGAACCACCAGATCCAGGCCGTTGTTGCTTCCACCTGACCGATACTGTCTGTTGAGACTGTGCTGACTGTTGGATGGTCTCTGGTTGAGTTCTTGGTCTGGTGTGCTCCTACAACATCAATTTTCTCTACATCAGCTGGAACTTTTCACTGTACTCTTCTAGTTCTTGCTGGTAATCATCCAGTTTCTAGATTCTGTTCCCTGCTGCTTATGATTAGTTTCTCATTACTTTCCTTAAGCTTTCCATTGCCACTGACGTCTCACATGGTTCAGAACCTCATTAGTGCACAGATACACTCTACCCCTGAATGGGGTGCACCAGCAGTGATGTAACATGGCTAACGAAGTCTATGCCAATCTTGGCATGACATTCTGAGGCAGTTGTAGCACGTGTTCTCTGTGGTACATGTTCTACTTGTTTATTAAGTAGCCGGTGGCTCAGGTGTAGAGTTTTAGAGCTTGATTAATGACATGTTCTTGGAAAACAAGACTTTAGGCAAGTTGCATCATGCCTACAGAGGAGGGCAACTATTGTCATCTACCTTTGCCTATCAACTTGCAATGTGTCTTTATTTTGCAATACCATTTTCTAACAATGAAGGCATTTTTTTTTAACTGTCATGTATTGCCAACAGCTTATGGAGGAGCAATTTAATTTTACTTTGTTACTTTACTCTCTACTTCAGAAGATAATCTAAGAGGTAGAATAAGATGTGGTAAAATAATAATTGCAGAGGAACCACCACAAAGTTCATCTCCAGAAAAAACTTGTCAGACACAGGGTAATAAATACATTCCTGCACTATAAATGCCAGCTCTTAAAAGAAGCTGTGCACCAATTATGATTCCAATGTTTTCTTTATTTAGCGAGATTAAAAATGAATGTCCAAAATTATCTTCAGTTGGAACATACAACAGTAGAGCGCAGGAAAAGGCCCTTCAGCCCACAATGTCTGTGCCGACCATGATGCCTAATTAACTAATCCTATCTGCCTGCACATGGTCTGTTTCCCTCCATTGCCTGCCTGTTCATGTGCCTGTCTAAATACCTCAATATTGCTGTCATATCTGCTTCCACCACCTCCCTTGGCAGCGCATTCCAGGCACCTACCACTCTCTGTGTAAAGAAACTTGCCTCATGAATCACCTTTAAACCTTCCCCTCTCACCTTAAAGCTATGTATTTGATATTTCCACCCTGAGATAAAGACCAGCCGTCAGTTGTGGCAGGGCTCACATGCTATAACGGCCTACAAAACAAAGTCAGGCAGCACCGCCAACAACAGTGCATTCTTTCCCGATGAGCTTAATGCATTCAATGCACATTTTGAACAGAAGGGGATTGATGTGTCACCACCCATCCTGACAGCCTCCAATACACCTGAACCCATGGTCACCGTTGAGGACATAAGAGTAAACCCACGGAAAGCATCTGGCCCAGATGGTGTCCCTGGCCATGTCCTCAGATCCTGTGCAGATCAGCTGACAGGGGTATTTGCAGACATTTTTAACCTCTCCCTACTTCAATCTGAGGTTCCCATCTGCTTTAAGAAGACAGCAATCATCCTGGTACCTAAGAAAAACAAGGTAACATGCCTTAATGACCACCGCCCGATGGCTCTGACATTCACCGCTATAAAGTGCTTCAAGAGGCTGGTCATGGCACGCATTAGCTCCAGCCTCCCAGACAGCCTCGACCCACTGCAATCCGTCTACCGTGGAAACAGGTCTATGGCGGGCGCCATCTGTCTGACTCTATATTCATCTCTGGAGCATCTGGACAGTAAAGACACCTACGTTAGACTATTGTTTATTAACTACAGCTCCACCTTTAATACCATAATTCCAAGCAAACTCATCACCAAACTCCAAGACCTGGGACTTAACACCTACACCCTTATGGCTGTGTGGCCAGATTCTGCTCTAACTCCATCCACAAGTTTGCAGATGATACCACCATAGTGGGGCGTATCTCAAATAACGACGAGTCGAAGTACAGGGAGGAGATAGAGAGCTTTGTAACATGGTGTCATGACAACAACCTTTCCCTTAATATCAGCAAAACAAAAAGGCTGGTCATTGACTTCAAGAAGGGGAGTGGTGCACATGCTCCTGTTTACATCAATGGCGCTGAGGTCAAGAGGGTTGAGAGCTTGAAGTTCCCAGGAGTGAACAACACCAGAGAAACGAGGGACTGCAGATGCTGGAATCAAGATGAAAAACAAGATGATGCTGGAGCAGGCCAGACAGCATCTGTGGAGAAAAGTCAGTCAACATTTCAGGTCAGGACCCTTCTTCAACACTGAAGACAGGAAAAGGGGAAGCCCAATATATAGGAAGGAAAAGCAGAGCAGTGATAGGTGGACAAAAGAGGGGAGCAGGGTGGGCACAGGGTGGTGATAGGTAGATGCTGGTAAGAGATAGTGATAGGCAGGTGCGGGGGAGGCGGGGAGAGCAGATCCACCAGGGGATGGGTCAAAAGTAAGGAGAGAAAGGAAAAAAATGAGGGTAAAAAAAGAGAGAGACTAGGAAAGGGAAGAAGAGAAGAAGCATTGGGGGGGGGGTGGTTGTGGGGAAGGCGGGTGGGGATTAGTTAAAGTAGGAAAATTCAATGTTCATGGCAGTGACCCCCAAGGGACACCTGCGCTGTTTGAATTTGTTGTCCTGGAGCCAGAAACCATCCTCCCAAAATGTGTAAGCATGCCAGAGCTGGCAGCTGTATCGGGCTGAGGGAATCGGGATTTAAGTGCCATTTAGCTAATTGCATTAACAGAGCATCATGTTTGAGTCTGTTTTGGAATGCTTGACAAGGTGAAGCAGTTACTAAGACAAAGCTTTGGTTAGGCTGCACTTAAGAGTATTGCGTGCAGTTCTGGTCGCCCCATTGCAGGAAGGATGCAGAAGCTTTGGAGAGGGTCCAGAAGAATTTCACCAAGATGCTCCCTGGATTAGAGTGTATTAGAGTGTATTAGCTATAAGGAGAGATTGGACAAACTTGGGTTCTAATCTCTGGAGCATCAGAAACTGAGGGGAGACCAAGTAGAAGTTTATGAGAGGCAGACATATGGTGGACAGCCAGAATCTTTCTGCAAGGGTAGAAATGTTGAGTACTAGAGGATGTAACTTTAAGGTGAGAGGGGGAAAGTTTAAAGGGGAGATGCGGGGCAAGTTTTTTTACACAGAGTAGTAGTAGGTGCCTAGAAGATGCTGCAGGGGTGGTAGTGGAGGCAGATACGACAGTGGCGTCCAAGAGACTTTTAGATAGGCACATGAATATGCAGGGAATGGAGGGATATGGATCAGGTGCAGGGAAAAGGGATTAGTTTTATCTGGCAACATGCTCAGCACAGACCCCGTGGGCCGAAGGGCCTGTTCTTCTGCTGTACTGTCTTATGTAAACATCTGAATTGGCAAGGCATAGAAGGCTACAGACTGTTAAAAGGCTACTGATAAATGTAATTAGTATAGATGGCGATTTCATGATTGGCATGTACATGTGGTTCTGTGTTGTATGACTCTTTGAAGACAATAGTAACCCTGCCAACAAGTAGGACTGACTTCCAGATATTGAGAAAAGATGCTCAGAATCAGAATCAGGTTTATTATCACTGACATATGGCATGAAATTTGTTGTTTTGCGGCAGCAGTACAGTGCAGGACATAAAAATTAATATGTCACAAAAATAAATAAATAATGCAAAAGAGGAATAACGAGGTAGTGTTCATGGGTTCATGGACCATTCAGAAATCTGATGGCAGAAGGGAAGAAGCTGTTCCTGAAACATTGTGTGGGTCTTCAAGCTCCTGTACCTCCTCCCCGATGGTAGGAACGAGAAGCGGGCAGTCCTGGATGGTGAGGGACTTAATGATGGATGCCGCCTTCTTGAGGCATCGCCTCTTGAAGATATCCTCAATGATGGAGGGGGTTGTGCCTGTGATGGAGCTGGCTGAGTCTACAACCCTCTGCAGCCTCTTACAATCCTGTGCATTGGAGCATCCATACCAGGCGGTGATACAATCAGTCAGAATGCTCTCCACCGTATGTCTGTAGAAATTTGCAAGTCTTTGGTGACATACCAAATCTCCTCAAACTCCTAATGAAGTAGAGCTGCTGCATGCCTTCTTTGTGATTGCATCAACATGTTGGGCCCAAGGTAGATCCTCTGAGATGTTAACACTCAGGAACTTGAAGCTGCTCACCCTTTCCACCACTGACCCCCTAATGAGGACAGGTGAATGTTCACCCAAGCCCCCCTTCCTGAAGTCCACAATTTAGATAAAATAAGATAAGATATCTCTATTAGTCACATGTACATCGAAACACACAGTGAAATACATCTTTTGCGTAGAGTGTTCTGGGGGCAGCCCGCAAGTGTCGCCATGCTTCCGGCGCCAATGTAGCATGCCCACAACTTCCTAACCTGTTTGCCTTTGGAATGTGGGAGGAAACCGGAGCACCCGGAGGAAACCCACACAGACACGGAGAGAACATACAAACTCCTTACAGACAGTGGCTGGAATTGAACCCGGGTCGCTGGCGCTGTAAAACATTACGCTAACCACTACACTACCGTGCCTGCCCTAATTCCTTGGTCTTACTGACATTGAGTGTGAGGTTGTTGTTGTGATACCACTCAACCAGCCAATCTATCTCACTCCTCTATGCCTCCTCCGCCATTGAGATTCTGTCAACAACAGTGGTGTAGTTGGTGAATTTATGGATGATATTTGAGCCTAGCCACAGAGTGCAGAGTGTAGAGCAGTGGTCTAAGCATGCATTCTTGAGATGTGCCTGTGTTGATTGTCAGCGAGGAGATATTACTACCAATCCGCACTGACTGTGGTCTCCACTGTAAACTGGTTAAGTCTCTTTGAAGATAAAATGACATCAGGTCAGTGGAAAGTCTTCAGGAAAAAACTTAACGCAATACAGAATGAACTTACTTCAGGGCTGAAACTTAAATTTCTCACCTGTACAATTTAACCCATTTGCACTGATTGCATTGACCATTTTCTTACCAGCTATTCATATCTGCCCCTGCTAGCTTACTTTCATCTTTGGTTTCTACCCACAAGATATAAAATACCTGTAAATGGATGGATATTATACTCCAACATTCTTTTATGTGCTATACAATTCAATTTCAATGAGAAGAACTGAGGAAAATTGTGGAATTATTACAAGATCCATGAAGTCTGCAATTTTCCTTCAGTGTAGAAGGGAACACCACAGATTGAAACACATTGCACAATTCTTTCTTCAGATTTCTAGTTATGATGAAGAGTCATTCACTACCTCAATGCACTGTGTAATGAATTGATCTATACGAACGGTATGCAAGACAAGTTTTTCACTGTACCTCATGTTACAGACTCGGTTACTATTGGTGAATATCCCTTTAAAATAGAGTAGTGTGTGTGTGTGTGTTTGTGTGTGGGGCGTGATGACGACAACAGAAGATAAGGACGTAATGACAGTTTTGGAGGAGATAGTCGGAGTCAGTCACAGGAGGAGAGAGAAAGAGAAAGAGAGAGAGAGAGAGAGACACACACACCAGCCTGCTAGTCTCTATCGATGGATGAAAAACAATAACTGTGCCTGACACTGCAATCCACGGATGGATTTTTGGAATAATCCAGTGGAGTCCACTTTGTCGTTAACCTGTAGCGGGAAACAGGTACTTGTGTGGACGGCCATGACTCGAGTGCCTTTCGGGGTGGCAGGTGCTTCAGAACAAAGCAGTGGAGTAGTCACTGCTGAGTAGACACTGAGGTGTCGTATGGGTTCCATCGTGGAACATTTGGATTTTGTAATTACTCTCTATTTTTTCTCTACATTTTCTCTTCAGTCAACGGTGGTTTTGCAAAAGCCTTTGCTCACGTTTCACCTTACCGCTTGCTGATCTGAACTTTGAGAACTATTCCTGGACTTGGAGTTTGGGAATTTGTCACACACACTTTGAGTTTAGTTTTTGGGGTTAATGTTTAAGATCTAACATTTTTACTTCTAACATTATAACATTTTTACTTTTATTTTTCTTATTATCATAAGTAATCATTAATAAAATAGTTTTTAACACTTATACATGACTCGGTGTGTTTCCTTTGTTGCTGGTACATGACACTCAGTACAAGTGACAATAAATACCAATACCTAAAATGTCAACCCTGTTTCTGTGTACACAGATGCTGCCTAACCTCCCAAGTGTTTCCAGCATCTTCAGTTTTTGTTTGCAATCCCCCAATGTTTATCCAAGTTCACACTGGGAGGATGATTGAAAGTATGAGTCCAGTCTTTATTGACTGGAATTGGAATTGGTTTATTATTGTCACTTGTACCGAGGTACAGTGAAAAACTCGTCTTGCATTCTGTTCATACAGATCAATTCATTGCACAGTGCACTGAGGTCGTACAAGGTAAAACAATAGGTTAATGAGGCTCTGTGGGGCACTGGTGAGACCTCATTTGCAGTACTATGTGCAGTTTTAGGCCCCTTAGGAAGGATGTACTGATGTTGGAGAAGGTTCAGAGAAGATTTATGAGGATGATTCCTGGAATGAAAGGGCTTACATACGACGAGCGATTGTCGGCTCTTGGACTGTACTCATTGGAGAGGGGACCTCATAGAAACATTTCAAATGTTGAAAGGACTGGACAGAGTAGATGTGGCTAAGTTGTTCCCCCTGGTGGGTGAGTCCAGGATTAGAGGGCACAATCTTAGAATTAGAGGGTCTGGTTTAAAACAGAAATGGAGAGGAATTTCTTTAGCCAGAGGGTAGTAAATTTATGGAATTCTTTGCCACATACAGCTGTGGAGGCCCGATCATTGGGGGCATTTAAGGAGGAGATTGATAGGTATCAAGGGATATGGGGATAAGGCCGGAAATTGGGGCTAGATAGGAATAGTATTAGTTTAGCTCATGGAGCAGACTCGATGGGCCGAATGGCCTACTTCTACTCCTTTGTCATGTGATCTAATAGGTCAGGGTATCAAGGGATATGGAGAAAGGGCTGGGAATTGGGGCTAGATGGGAATAGTTTAGCTGATGGTGAGGTAGCAGAGCAAACTCGATGGGCTGAATGGCCTACTTCTGCTCCTTTTGTCTTGTCTTGTGATCAATACAGAATGCACAGCTATAGAGAAAGGGCATTGCAGGTAGACAATAAGGTCATAATGAGGTAGATTGTGAGGTCAAGAGTCCATCTTATTGTACTAGGGAACTGTTCAATCATTTTATAACAGCGGGATAGAAGCTGTTCTTGAGCCTAGTGGAACGTGCTTTCAGGCTTTTGTATCTTCTGCCTGATGGGATAGGGGAGAAGGGAGAATGTCCTGGGTGGGTGGGGTCTTTGATTCTACTGCCTGCTTTACTGAGGCAGTGAGAAGTATAGACAGGTACCGGACAGATGTATAGATTAGAGACTCCCAGTCATTTTATATCATCCATGTAGGCATCACGTGAATGTGATTGAATCTGGCAACACAGAAGGAACCAACCCATTTGGGAAAATTGTCCCTTCATAGCTGTTTGTAGGACCTAGGTAATCAGTACATTCTTCTACTCATTCCGCACAACCTTGCAGTTTTTTCCCTATTCATATATTGATCTACTTACATTTTCCATGTTATCACGAAATCTGCCTCCATAATTTATTTGCAGATTGTTACAGATAATAACTGGTGGTATGCTAATACAATAGTTAGTCCTGCTGTCTCATGGCTCCGGGGACCCAGGTTCAACCCTGACCTCCATTGCTGACTGCGCAAGGTCACACATTCTCCCTGTGACTACGTGGGTTTCCCTGGATGCTCCAGTTTCTTCCAACATTCCAAAAACATGTTGGAAGGTTAATTGGCTAATGTAAATTACTTACAAAAGAACCAAAGGGGAGATTATAAAAAGTGTATAAAATTATGATAGGCATAGTATATAGGGCAGATGGTCAGAGTTGTTTTCCCAAGGTGGGAATGTCAAGTACCAGAGGGCATAGCTTTAAGGTAAGAGGGGGAAAGTTTGAAAGAGATTTACACGGCAAGTTTTTTTTTTACAGGGTGGTAGGTGCCTGGAATGTGCTGCCAAGTGAAGTGGTGGAAGCAGATGCAATAACAAAGTTTAAGAGGCATTTAGACAGACATATGAACAGACAGGGAATGGAGGGATATGGACCATGTGCAGGCAGATGGGATTAGTTTAATGTGGCATCATGGCCAGCACAGACATTGTGGGCCGAAGGGCCTGTTCCTCTGCTGTCCTGTTCTACATGGCATGTAGTGTAGCGGTTAGCTATTACAGTGCCAGCGACCCAGGTTCGATTACGCTGCTGTCTGTAAGGAGTTTGTACGTTCTCCCTGTGTCTGCGTGGGTTTCCTCCGGGTGCTCCAGTTTCCTCCCACATTCCAAAGACATACGGGTTAGGAGCTGTGGGCATGCTATGTTGGCACCGGAAGCGTGACAACACTTGTGGGCTGCCCCCAGCACATTCTCAGTAATGCAAAAAGACGCATTTCACTGTGTGTTTCGATCTACATGTGAATAACAAATAAATATCTTATATCGTATCACGGGGATGTGAGAGGGAATGAGTTGCTTTGCCAGTGACTCCACATTACATGCACAAACAGACAAACAAATAAATAAGAAGATAAATAGATAGATAAATAAATAAATGTTCTTGCTTATTCCTAAGACCCATATGAAACTGCAGCATTTGAACCACACGGCGCTTAAACGTTGATATCATATCAGCTTCCACCACCTCACTTGGCAGCATGTTCTAGGCACCTACCACTCTGTGAAAAAACTTGCCGTGGAAATCTCCTTTAACATCTCACATTAATCACAAAAATGAGTTGACCTAACCCTAGACTCCATGGAGATGGGGATATAATTTTCGGATCCTATATCATCTCAAGCTATGAAAGCAGGAAATCGGGAATAGATGGGTGGGCACTGTGGTCAGCATGGACTGGTTGGGCTGAAAGGCCTGTATCTGTGCTGTCTCGCTCTATGACTATGACTCTATGACAATTACATATTTGAAAGCTTAAAGTTTTAAAAAATATATTCTTAATGCAGGAAGGTGTTCAACAGGCTCAACTTCTACGTACCCGATGACGTGGTCCGCAAGGTGGTCCAGTGCTCACCTGGAGTTGTGGAGTTTGTGCTGAGCACCTTGAGGCTAAAGATAGGAGAGAAGCTAAAGCAGAAACACAACAAGATGGCTGCATCACCACAGGTATGGAGAAATATCAGGAAGTTCAACAATCAGTCTTATAGTTGATTTTGTGGCATGAGTAGAAAGGCTTCTTTAAATCCAAGTTATTGTTGGCATACTGTTATAGAAACATAGAAAACCTACAGCACGATACAGGCCCTTCGGCCCAGAAAGTTGTGCCAAACATGTCCCTACCTTAGAAATTATTAGGCTTACCCATAACCCTCTATTTTTCTCAGCTCCATGTACCTATCCAAAAGTCTCTCAGAAGACCCTATCATATCCGCCTCCACCACCGTTGCCGGCAGCCCATTCCACGCACTCACCACTCTCTGGGTAAAAAACTTACCCCTGACATCTCCTCTGTACCTACCCACAGCACCTTAAACCTGTGTCCTCTTGTGGCAACCATTTCAGCGCTGGGGAAAAGGCTCTGACTATCCACACGATCAATGCCTCTCATCATCTTATACACCTCCATCCAGTCCCCCCTCATCCTTGTATTGAGTCATAGTGTCAGACAGCACGGAAACAGGCCTTTCAGCCCAACATCCATGTCAACTAAGTTGCTCAGCGAGCTAGTCCCATCTGCCCACTTTTGGCCTGTAGCCTGCTAAATCTCTTCTATCCGTGTACTTAGCCAGATGGCTTTTAAACGTTGCTGATGTGCCCGCCTCAACCACTATTTCTGGCAGCTCATTCCAAGTACGCACCTGCCCCTGATGTCCCTCTTAAATCTCTTGCCTCTGATCTTGAACCTATGCCCTCTTTTAGCATCCCCTCCTTGGGAAAAAGACTATGTACTTTCACCCTGTCTATGCCCCTCATGATTGCATATACCTCTATCAGGTCACCCCTCAATCTCCTACATTCCAGGGAATAAAGTTCCAGTCGATGTAACCTCTCCTTGTAACTCAGGCCCCTGAGTCCAGGCAACATCCTGGTAAATCTTTCATTGTTTTCTTCCAATCAACCACAGCCAACTCCTCTCATTCTTTCATACCTTCAGGAATTTCTCAGTTATTGCTTAATCAGGTGTCAAATGATGATTCACTTATACATGAAACCTGATTGAGAAGTAGAACATTACAGCACAGTACAGGGCCTTCGGCCCACAATGTTGTGTCAACATTTTATCCTGCTCTAAGATCAATCTATCCATTCCCTCCCACATACCGTTATTGTTTTTACCTGTACTACATCAATGCACTGTACTAACCTAATGTAACTGCACTGTGTAATGAATTGATCTGTACGATCGGTATGCAAGACAAGTTTTTCACTGTACTTCAGTACAAGTGACAATAATAAACCAATACCAAGACCAATACTCCTCCTTTTTTCTAGCATCCACGTGCCTATCTAAGAGTCTCTTAAATGTCCCTAATGTATCTGCTTCTACCACCACCTCCGTCAGTACATTCCATGCACCCACCACTCACAGAAAAAACTTTACCTTTGATATTCTCCCCAGTACTTTCCTCCAATCACCTTAAAATTATGCCCCCTCATGTTCACCATTCTGACCCTAGGAAAAAGTCCCTGGATGTCCACTTGATCTATGCCTCTTATCATCTTGTACACCTCTATCAGGTCTCATCCTCTTTCGCTCCAATGAGAAAAGCCCTAGCTCGCTCAACCTATACTGATAAGACATGCTCTCCAATCCAGGCAGCATCCTGGTAAATCTCCTCTGCACCCTCTCTAAAGCTTCCACACCCTTCCTATAGTGAGGCAACCAGAATATTCTAAGTGTGGTCTAACCAGGGTTTTATAGAGCTGCAGCATTATCTCACGGCTCTTGAACTCAATCCCCTGACTAATGAAGGCCAACTTCTTAGCCCAGCTTTGCATCCTATCAATGTCCTGTTGTAACCCTCAACGACCTTCTATACTATCCACAACACCACCAACCTTCGTGTCATCTGCAAACTTACTAGCCCACCCACCCACTTCCTCATCCAAGTCATTCATAAAAATCACAAAGAGCAGGGGTCCCAGAACAGATCCCTTCAGAACACCACTGGTCACTGACCTCCAAGCAGAATACGCTCCATCTACAACCACCCTTCTATGTGGAAGCCAATTCAGAATCCACACAGCCAAGTTTCACTGGATCCCATGCCTCCCGACCTTCTGAATGAGCCTATCATGGGGAACCTTATCAAACGCCTTACTAAAGTCCATATACATCACATCCACTGCTCTACCCTCATCAATGTGTTTTGTCACATCCTCAAAGAATTCAATCAGGCTCATGAGGCACGACCTGCCCCTCACAAAGCCATGCTGACTATCCCAAATCAGACTGTGCTTCTCCAAGTGCTCATAAATCCTCTCCCTAAGAATCCTTTTTCAATAATTTGCCCACCACTGAAGTAAGATTCACTGGTCTATAATTCCCAGGGTTAACCCTACTCCTTTTCTTGAACAAAGGAACAACATTTGCCACCCTCTAATCATCTGGTACTACTCCTGTGACCAGTGAGGACCCAAAGGTCATCGCCAAGGATTCAGATATCTCTTCCCTCCGGGTGCTCTGATTTATGATGTATCCTGGGATATATCCCGTCCAGCCCCGGGGATTTATGTATACTAATGTCTTTCAAAAACTCCAGCACATCCTCCATCTTAACATCAACATGTTCTAGCTTATCAGCCTATTTAATGCTGTCCTCACAAATGTAAAGGTCTCCCTCACAGTTGAAATCTGAAGCAAAGGATTCATTAAGGACCTCCCCTACCTCCTCCAACTTCAGGCACATGTTTCCTCCTTTATCCCCAATTGGTCCTCCCTTCACTCTAGTCATCCTCTTGTTCTTCACATACGAGTAGGTGGGAGTAATCTGAAGCAGATTACACCCAGGCAGGTTGTGACTTTTTTCACTGGAGTGCAGGAGAATGAGGGTGATCTTATAGAGGTGTATAAAATAATGAGGAGCACAGATAGGGTGAGTGTGCACAGTCCTTTTCCCAGGGTTGGGGAATCAAGAACGAAGATATTTATTTTTTAGTCACATGTACATCGAAACACATAGTGAAATGCATCTTTTTGCACTACTGAGAGTGTTCTGGGGGCAGTCTGCAAGTGTCGCCACTCTTCCAGCTCCAACATAGCATGCCCACAGCTCCTAACCCGTACGCCTTTGGAATGTGGGAGGATATCAGAGCACCCGGAGGAAACCCACGCAGACACAGGGAGAACGTACAAACTACTTACAGACAGCGGCGGAATTGAACCTGGGTCACTGGTGCTGTAATAGTGTTACGCTAACCACTACACTACCGTGCTGCCCTACTCTACCAGAGGGCATTGGTTTAAGGTGAGATTGGAGAGATTTAAGAGGAACCTGAGGGGCAACTTTTTCTACCCAGAGGGTGGTCAGTATATGACTGGGGAAGTAGTTGAGGCAGGTACATTAACAACATTTAAAAGGTACTTGGATATGTACATGGATAGAAAACATTTTGAGTGATATGGGTCAAACGCAGGCAAATAGAACTAGCTTAGATGGGAATCATAGTCGGCATGGACCAGTCGGGCCGAAGGGCCTGTTTCCGTGCTGTATGACTCTATGACTCTGTGACCAGGACCATGGGTCTCGGATGAGTGTCTGCCGGGGCTGTAGAGGCAGGTTCAAACTATAATGGTAGGAAAGTGGGAACCCATGCTGGAAGATGAAGGTAAAACTAGGATACAAATAAAGAACAGGAATTAGGAAAACAACATTTGAACTTGGAGAAATCAAGGGTGAAAAATAAATTGTACCATGCTGTAA
This sequence comes from Pristis pectinata, assembly GCF_009764475.1. Lineage (NCBI taxonomy): Eukaryota > Metazoa > Chordata > Chondrichthyes > Rhinopristiformes > Pristidae > Pristis > Pristis pectinata. Next base: position 10,351,879 of record NC_067406.1, on the reverse strand, counting down.
AATAATGCCAAAAGGACTAAGAATTTTAAAAGGATGAGCTCAAAGGCTTTGTGTTCATTTATGCACAGAGCATTCTCAATTAATTAATCATGCAAATAGATGTAAATGGACATGATATCATTGGGATCAGGCAGATAGGTCTGGAGGGTGATTAAGGATGGGAACTGAATGCCCAAGAGTATTAAAAGATATTTAAGAAGGACAGGCAAAAGGAAAACAAAAAGAGGTGGGTGGAATTAGGTGCAGCACACAAGATACTGGAGGAACTCAGTGGGTCAGGCAGCAGCTATGGAAGGAAATGGACAGTTGACATTTCAGATCGAAACCCTTCATCTGGTGAGAGGATATTTAAGTTGGCCTCAAAAAGTGGGGAACCTGAGGACCGGGATCAGCTTAAGTCATCTTCATTCAGAAGGGTAGAGTATGAGAGTCGTCATCGTCGTGGCTATCCCTCGAGGTCGAGGATGATGGTCTTCGTTCCATTGATTTATTTATGGGCTCTCAAGTGGCTTATGAGTCCAATCTAGGCTCTGAAAAAGTAGCCCACACAGCGAAGACACCTGTGCATGTATTTGTTTAGTGTACTTGATGTTGCACGCAAAAAGCACATGATAATTCACAAATCAACCAACTGATTCCAATGGCATGGAAACCACGACGATTGAAGCTGATGGATTTGTTGCAGCCTTCACAGCCATTGAGTTTGAATTAACTTTGTCCGCCTGTTCCACCACTGAGGTCTTGATTGGATTGTTCTTTGTCAGGGACCCCACCATCGACCTTACCGCCATGGGTGACCCTACCAGGAGCATAGCTCCAGATGGCATTGCTCTCGGGATCTCAGGACCACACAAGCTTCTCCACCACGACAAGGTGACAGTCCACAGAGAAGTATGAGAGTAAACTTGCAGCAAACATAAAAACTGAATGTAAAGGCTTCAAAAGCAATGTGAAGATAAAAAGATTGGAGAAGACAAGTGTAGGCCTATCACTGTCTGAGACAGGGGAATTTATAACCAGGGGAACAAGAAATGGCAGAGCAACTGAACTAATACTTTGGATGTTTCTTTACAGAAAAGAGTACAAATAACCTCCCAGAACAGTTAGGGAACCTATAGTCTTGTGAGAGGGAGGAACTAAAGGAAATCAGAATGAGTCGTGAAATGGTGTTCAGGGAATTGATGGGACAAAAGGCTATTAAACCCCCAGGGCCCAATAGTCTGCATCCCAGAGTACTTTCAGAAGTAGCCCTGGACACGTGGATTCATTGGTGGTCATTTTTCAACATTCTTTAGACTGTAGATCAGTTCTTATACAATAGGGGAGCTATTATAACACCACTATTTAAAAAGATAGGGAGAGAGAAAATGGAATTACAAACGGGTTACCTAAATTCACTTGTGGGCAAAGTGCTCGAGTTCATTATTAGAGCATTTGGAAAACAGTGACAGGATCAGTCAAAGTCAGCATGGATTTACAAAAGGGTGATCACTCTTGGTAAATTTCCTGGAATTTTGTAACTATAGAGTGGGTGGGGGAGACCAATAGACGTGTATCTTGACTTTCAAGTGGCTATTGATAAGGTTCCAGATAAGAGATTAATGGGCTGAATTGAAGTATGTGGCTGGCACAGATTGAGACCTGCTTATCGAACAGGAAACAAAAAGTAGGAGTGAACAGGTAATTTTCCAAGTGACAGGAGGTGATTAATGGGTTAGCACAGAGTTCACTGCTTGGACCCCAACTATTCACAATGTCTATTCATGATTTAGATGAAATTAAATGTGATATTTCCAAAAGGAGCCTGATAAAGTTCTGATATGACTGGGCAGAATAGATGAAGGGAGGGTGTTCCTGGTGGTGTGGAATTTCACAACCAAGGGTCACAGTCTAGAGATGCAGTGCAGGCTGTTTAGGTCTGAGCTGAGGAGAAACTTCTTTACCTAGAGAGTGGTGAAGCTGTGGAATTCATCAGAGGGAGTAGTTGAGGAAAACAAGATCATCAAATATATTGAAGAAGGAGTTAGATAAACTACTAAGGGCTAAAGTGATCAAGGGATCTGAGGAAAGAGCAAGAACTGAGTACTGAACAGAGATGAGGAGGAATTTCTTTAGCCAGAGGGTGGTGAATCTGTGGAACTCATTGCCACAGACGGCTGTGGAGGCCAAGTCATTGGGTGTATTTGAAGCGGAGGTTGACGGGCTCTTGATTAGTAAAGGTGTCAAAGGTTATGGGGAGAAGGTAGGGGAATGGAGTTGAAAGGGAAACATAAATCAGCCATGATCGAATGGCGGAGCAGACTCGATGGGCCGAATGGCCAAATTCTGCTCCTATGTCTTATGGGCTTACTGTTTAATTTAGATGATCAACCTCAGCAGAGCAGGCTCTGACAGCTAAGTGGCCTGCCCCTGCTCCTAATATCCACATTTCTATTTTTCTGTGGTATTATGCTGAATTTTTCTGTTATCTAAGTGATCATATTGAGTTCTATGGAAATGAGACACTGATCAGCTAGTATCTAGTTCTAGATGACTGGTGAGAGTTGGCTGCTTTTATGTTGTGATTATCTGTTCTCTGTTTCAAGCACTAACTCCAGCAGTGCATTTAACAGTTTCACTGCCTTTTTAAACAAACAATTTTTCTGGTTCCACTTTTAAAGATAATGCGTCAAGTCGATGATCTCTCATCTATAGTCAGTTCCCTCTCCACCCTTCATAATCATACACCAGAATCAAACCATTTTCACTGTGGTCTTGGAACGTTTTAGTCCTGATTTAACAACTTGCCTTAAACGCTGATTGTGGATCTCGGATCTTGAGATCATTGAGCATCAAAGCCGAGAGGAAGGCATGAGGAGGTGTCTGAGAACTGAATTAAATGTAATATTTCCAGGTTTGACAACAATACAAAGGGAGTGTGAGGTGTGAGGAGGCTGCAGAAAGGATGCATGTTGATTCGGACAGGTTGACTGAGTGAGAAATGCATGTCAGATGGAGTGCAACGTGGAGAAATGTGAGGTTATCCACTTAGGTGCCAAAAACAGGAAGGCAGGTTACTATCTAAACAGCAAGAGGTTTGAAAAGAGGTGTGGGTGCAATGAGACCTGAGTATCCTTGTACATGAATGTGCAGCAGGAGGTTAAGAAGGGCAGGCACAGTAGTGTAGTGGTTAGCATAACACTATTACAGCGCCAGTGACCCGGATTCAATTTCAGCTACTGTTTGTATGGAGTTTGTACATTCTCCCTGTGTCTGCGTGGGTTTCCTCCGGGTGCTCCAGTTTCCTCCCACATTCCAAAGACGTACCAGTTAGGAAGTTGTGGGCATGCTATGTCGGCGCCGGAAGCGTGGCGAAACTTGCAGGCTGCCCCCAGAACACTCTATGCAAAAGTTGTATTTCATTGTGTGTTTCAATGTATATGTGACTAATAAAGATATCTTATCTTATAAATGGTATCTTGGCCTAGGTAGTGAAATAAATTGAGTACTGGAGCAGGGATGACTTGATGGAATTCTACAGTGCCTTGGTGAGACTAAACCTTGAGCATTGTAGTTAGTTTTGGTCTCTTGTCTGACGAAGCATGTTTTGCTATATAAAGAGTGCAGCAAAGGTTCACCAGACTGATTGCTGGGATGGCAGGGTAGTTGGGCTTATTCTTTATAGTTCAGAATACTGAGAGAGGACCTGATAAAATCCTGATAGGACTGGGCAGACTCGAGACCAGAAGGATATCCCTGATAGTTTGGAATTTCTGAACCAAGCGTCAGAATCAGAATCTGACTCAGATGACATGAAATTTGTTGCTTTGCAGCAACAGTACAGTGCAAAGACATAAATTAAGACTATAAATTGCAATATAAATAACAGTGCAAACAAAAAGGAATGTCAAGGTATTGTTCATGAGTTCATGGACCATTCAGAACTCTGGTTAGGCCCCATTTAGAGTATTGCGTGCATTTCTGGTCACCTCACTATAGGAAGGATGTCGAGGCTTTAGAGAGGATGCAGAGGAGGTTTACAAGGGTGCCGCCTGGATTAGAGGGCATGTACTATCAGGAGAGTCTGGACAAACTTGGGCTCTTTTCTCTGGAGCAGCGGATGCTGAGGGGTGATCTGTTGGAGGTGTATAAAATTATGAGGGGCATAGATAGGGTGAACAAGCAATATCTTTTCCCCATTATTGAGTGATCCAATACCAGAGGGCATGCATTTAAGGTGAGACAAGAGTAGGTTCAGAAGAGATGTGAGGGGTATGTTTTTCACTGAGAGAGTGGTGGGTGCCTGGAATGTGTTGCCTGGTAGGGTGGTGGAGGCAAATTCACTGGGGGCTTTTAAGAGGGGCCTGGATGGGCACATGAATGAGAGGAAAATGGGGGGGTATGGGCATTCTGTAGGCAGGAGGGGTTAGCTATGTTGGCACAACATTGTGGGCCGAAGAGCGTGTTCTGTGCTGTACTATTCTATGTTCTATGTTCTATGATGGTGAAGAGGAAGAAGCTGTTTCTGAATCATTGAGTGTGGGTCTTCAAGCTCCTGTACCTCTTCCCCAATGGTGGTTGGAAAAAGAGGGCATGTCCCAGATGGTGAAGGCCCTTAGTGATGGATGCTGCCTTCTTGAGGCACCACCTCTTGTAAACGTCCTCAATGGTGGGTAGGGTTGTGTCCGTGACGGAGCTGGCTGAGTCTACAACCCTCTGCAGCATCTTGCAATCCTGCACATTGGAGCCTCCATACCAGGCTGTGATGTAACCAGTCAGAATGCTTTCCACCGTACATCTGTAGAAATTTGCAAGAGTCTTTGCTGACATACTGAATTCCCTCAGACTCCTGTTGTTTGTTTTTACCCTTGACAACAATGATCACGTAAGCACAGGGAGAATCTGTACTAACTAACAATTACCTTTATTGGTTCAGTTAACAACAAACATACAATTCATACAGTTTGGTTAAAACCAAGCGTGCAATTCATACAAGACTAAATACCTATGTGCACACTCACTAGGTTTCTCAGACATTCCCTGAATAGTCAAAGAATAGAAAAGGTAATACCCAGGAATAGGAGTTTATGCTGGGCAGGCGTTCCTCTCGGTCCCGATGTAATCTGCACATTTCTGACATGGGGTCATTCATTTCCATGACGGTTGGTCTCCACAGTTTTCGCAGCTTCTCCTCCCAAAACCCTCCATTCTTATCATCTTTCTTGTCAGATCGAACTGTTGTATTTTGATTTTGTTGGCTCAGGCTTATCTGCCGAGCCTGTGTCAGCTTCTCATTGGATTTGGCCCAAGTCTACAAGCAGTATTACTGTAGTGCTCCTCCACCAGACTCGTGCCTCGTCACTTTCTTTGTTCTCGCCGGGTGTCAGGCCAATTCAAACCAATCAGCCAAACACTGGGCTTGGGTTACTTCAGGTGACAGGCTGTTCTTTCCATAAGCCTGCCATTTCTACCTAACCAAATAAATAGTTCATAAACAGCTTCTTATTTGAAAATGATCTCTGGTTTAGCAGTTTGTCAGTAGGGACCTCATTGTGTTCACTTATAATTGTTCTGATCAAGCCATCACTGAGCAAGAACCAGTTCATAAAATGGTGGGCACAAGAACTTTTGCACAAAATGGCAGCCTCCATTCCTTTAAGCACATGGCAAGAACAAAGACATTTGGTTTGTTTGCTTCCACTACCCTTGACTTATTCCAGTTAGCTGTTTTGCAAATTTTAATTCCTTTCTGGCCAACACTCCAAACAAAATAAAACCATTGGCATGCCTTCTTCATGATTGCATCAATGTGTTGGGCCCAGGATAGATCCTCCAAGATGTTGGCGCCCAGAAACTTGAAGCTGCTCACTCTTTCCACCACTGACCCCTCAATGAGGACCGGTGTGTGTTCTCCCGACTTCCCCTTCCTGGTCCACGATTAATTTCTTGGTCTTGCTGACGTTGAGTGTGAGGTTGTCGTTGTGACACCACTCAACCTGCCGAGCTATCTCACTCCTGTATGCCTTGTCGTCGGTGTCTGAGATACTACCAACAACAATGGTGTCATCGGTGAATTTGTAGATGGCGTTTGAGCTATGCTTAGTCACACAGTGGTGAGCATAGAGAGAGCAGTGGGTTAAACACACATCCTTGAGGTACGCCTGTCTAGGTGGTCACAGTCTAGAGATGTGGTGTAGGTCATTTAGGACTGAACTGAGGAGAAATTTCTTTAACCAGAGAGTGGTAAAACTGTGGAATTCATCAGAGGGAGCAATTGAGGAAAAAAAATAAATATATTGGAGAAGGAGTTAGATATACAACTGAGGGCTAAAGAGGTCAAGGGATATGGGGAGAGAGCAGGAACTGAGAACTGAATTTTGATGATCAAACTCGGCAGAAGCTAAACAGCCTACCCCTGCTCTTAATTTCCAGGTTTCTATTTTTGTTTGGTATTCTGCCAAATTTTTCTCAGTTACCAATGTGATCATATTGAGTTCTATGGAAATGAGATGCTAATCAGACATTACCTAAATCTAGAACATGCTCAATAGCATTTGGATGCTTTTATGTTATTATTATGTGTTCTCTGTTTCAAGCACATACTCCAGCAGGGCATTTAACAGCTTTGCTGCCTTTTTAAAGAAATAATTTTTCTCGTACCTGATTTAAAAATAACATTTCAAATCAATGACCTCGTATCTATGTTCATTTCCCTATGCATTCTCCTTAATCAAACCATTTTCACTGTGGTCTTGGAATGTTTCAGCAATGCCTCTTGAACTCTGTGGATCTCAGGTAGGTAGGGATCACTGAGTACCAAGCCCAGAGGAAGGCATGAGGAGGTGTCTGAGAGCTGATGTTCAGTTTGCCATGCCACAACAGCATTGCTGTTTTTGGCAAGATTTATGATAACATTGGGGTTTACCCTTAGTGAGAAGAGTGCTAGTAGCTCAGAGAACTATAGGTTAGAGTGAGGGCAATATTGCTTTGGCAGTTAATAATAGAACATAGAACATAAAACACTACAGCACAGTACAGGCCCTTTGGCCCACAATGTTGTGCCAACATTTTAACCTGATATAAGATCTATTTAACCCTTCCCTCCCACATAGCCCCCTATTTTTCTATCATTCATGTGTCTATCTAAGAGTATCTTAAATGACCCTAATGTATCTGCCCTCACAACCTCTTCAGGCAGTGCATTCCATGCACCCACCACTCTCCATGTAAAAAGCTTACCCCTGACATCCCCCTTATACCTTCCTCCAATCGCCTTAAAATTATGTCCCCTCGTGTTAGCCATTGTCGCCCTGGGAAAAATTCTCTGACTGTCCACTCGATCTATGCCTCTTATCATCTTGTACACCTCTATCAAGTCACCTCTCATCCTCCTTCTCTCCAAAGAGAAAAGCCCTAGCTCACTCAACCTATCCTCATAAGACATGCTCTCCAATCCAGGCAACGTTCTGGTAAATCTCCTCTGCATGCTCTCTAAAGCTTCCACATCCTTCCTATAATGAGGCGATCAGAATTGAACATGTATCCAGAGATGGCAAAAGGCCAGAGAGAACCAGCTGGATTGGGAATTCTGGAGATGAGAGAAGAGGTCTGCAATCTGGACGAAGAAGCAGGCACAGTGGTGAAGGTGTTAGAAGAAAAGCTCAACATCGTGTCGAGCTCAAATGGAGAGGTAGAGGGATGAAGCTGAGGCTTTTACTGGTGGCTGACTGCGCAGAAGATCAGAAGAGAGAGTGAAAACATGGCAAGGATGAGGTTGAGATGGGATTTGGATGCAAGTGTAGGGGGAGAATGATCTGGAGGAGCACTAGAATTCAAGAAACATTGAAATACCTTACCTATGATGTCTGAAAGCAAGGAGAAAACACCAAATGTGATGAAGGATAAAGAGAGACCAGGAAAGCTTGTGATAGATTAAGTTGATGCTTTTGCAGAGAGAGGTCAAGGGCATGCATTTACTGAGGCGTGGCATTAAGCATGGATCTCCAGGTACAAAGAACACAGTGATTTGAGCCACACTGGACAGTTTGAACATGTTTGTGATCATGGGTGGATCCGAACTGTGAAGGGTAGAATTCTGTTTGGAATTCTCGTGGAATAGATTGGAGAAACTTGCAAAGGAAGGAGACGTCTGTGGAAGCAAGTTTTGGTCAATGCCTTGTCACAAACAAAAAGGAAAACAGAAGCCATTAATGGTGAACACCGTAAAAGAAATAGGAAATAATCCCAAAGGGGTGGAGCAGATTTTCTTCAAACTGTCAGTGAATTGCATAGTAATTGAAGCAAAAAACTGCAGACCTTTGAGGTTAAAAACAGCAAGAAATAAAAGACACTGGTAGAGCAGTATGTAGACCTTCAAACAGTAGCCACACATTAGGAGAGGGTATAAACCAATAAATAATGGGGGCATCTAAAGAGAGTTGTGCAATAGTTATGAGCAACATGCAGCTTCGGTTCATCAAGTTGGAGAGGGTAGCTATGCAAATGAATTTATCAAGTCCACTCAGGATAATTTCTGAGAGCAATACATTATGGAGACAACCAGTGAACAGACTATCTCGGATCTGGTCATGGGTAATGAGGCAGGTTTAATAAATGATTGAAGAGTAAAAGATCCTCTAAGATGCATGAATCACAGTGTGATTTTATACCATTTGAGAGGGAGAAACTTTGGTCAAAAACATCTATGTTTAATAACGAAAATTGCAGTAAAATTGAGATAGGGCTGGCTAAAATGGACTGAGCCAATATATTAGCAGGAAAGACAGTGGTATACTTTTAAGGAGATGATTCTTGACACAAAAAAATGTTTGGAAGAAAGGTTCTAAAGGAGGGATGTTCCAGCCATGGCTAACCAAAGAAGCTAATGAAGGTACTAAGTTGAAAAATCAACATTTGCAGTCTCTCGTGTCTCTTTTAAGTTGAAAAAGTCAACATATAAGGAGACAAAAGTTGATGATAGACCCAAAGACTGGGATAAATTCAGAATCCAAGAAAGGAAAACAAGAGGGAAAATAAAGTAAAAATAAACTATGATGACAAATGAGCGAAGAATATAAACACAGCCAGTAAGAGCTTCTTTAAGTATATAAAAAGGAAGAAAGAGAGGTCCAAGCAAACTTTGGCTCCCTAGACAATGAAGGTGGGAAACAAGGAAATGGATAAGAATTAAACAAATATTTTCTATCAGTTTTTAAGAGTAGAAGATACTACTAACATCCCATTAATACTAAATAATGTTGGGCAGGAATTAAATATCATCAGTCTCAATAAAGAATTGGTAATAGGCAATTAATGGGGCGAAAAGACTGTAAGTCTCCTGGCCTAGGTGGTTTGCCTCCTAGGATCCTAAAAGAATTGGCTACTGACAGTGGATGCATTAGATAATCTTTCACAAATCCTTAAATTCTGGAGAAGTGCCAGAGGATTGGAAAACTGCAAATGTAACACCTCTACTCAAAAAAGGGGGAAGGCAAATGATGGGTAACTAAAGGCCAACTAGCCTAACTTCTATTGTTGTAAAAATGGTATTGGTATTGGTCTATTATTGTCACTTGTACCGAGGTACAGTGAAAAACTTGTCTTGCATACCGTTCGTACAGATCAATTCATTACACAGTGCAGATACATTGAGTTAGTACAGAGTGCATTGAGGTGGTACAGGTAAAAACAATAACAGTACAGAGTAAAGTGTCACAGCTACAGGGAAGTACATTGCAAGGTCACAACATGGTAGATTGTGAAGCCAAGAGTCCATCTCAACGTACAAGGGAACCATTCAATAGTCATCACCATGGGATAAAAGCTGCCCTTGAGCCTGGTGGTACGTGCCCTCAGGCTCCTGTATCTTCTGCCTGATGGGAGAGGAGAGAAGAGAGAATGACCTGGGTGGGTGGGGTCTTTGATTATGCTGGCTGCTTCACCAAGGCAGCGAGAAGTATAGACAGAGTCCATGGAAGGGAGGCTGGTTTCCGTGACATGCTGGGCTCTGTCCACAGCTCTCTGCAGTTTCTTGCAGTCCTGCGCAGAGGCTTGGTACGATCAATGATCAAGGAAGTAATAGCAACACATTTGGAAAATCATAATCTGATCAAGCAGCAAAAGTATGCCTTCATGAAGAGGAAGTTATGTCTGACAAATTTATTATTGAGGAAGTCCGACCAGAGTGGAAGGGAGGAACTAGTAGCTGTATTGTGTTTAGACTTGCAGAAGATGTTCGACAAGGTGCCTCACAAAGGTTAAGTCACAAGATGCTCATTGTTATGAAGAGAACATACTGGTGAACACAGAGAGGCAATTATCTAACAGGCAGGAAGCAATGAGTGGGGATAAGGGGGTCATTTTCACGTTGGCAACCTGTATCCAGTGGGATACCACAGAGATCAGTGCTGGGACTGCAACTGTTTACAATATACATTAATGACACAGAGGAAGGAGACAAATGTACGGTGGCCAAATTTGTGGACAACTCAAAAATAGGTGCGTGAAAAAGTTGCAAGGAGGATATAAACAGTTTACAGAGAGATTTTGAATGGGTAAAAAGTTGACAAATGGAGTATAGAGTTGGAAAATGTAAAGTTGTTCATTTTGGAAGGAAAAACAAAAGAACAGTGTCATTTAAATGGAAAGGTGCAATAGAAAGGGATTTGGGCATCCTTGTGAATAATACTCACAGAAAGCTTTCACACAAGTGCAGCAGATAAAACAGGAAAGTCTAATGGACTATTGGCTCTTACTTCAAGGGAGTTAGAGTATAAAAGTAGAGAAGTTTACTGTAACCATGTAAGGCACTAGTGAGAACAAATCAAGAGTACTGCAAACAATCTTGGACACAAGTATTTTGGACCCCTATTTAATGGACCATTTCTGAATGGTCCATGAACCCATGAACACCACCTCGTTATTCCTTCTTTTTGCACTATTTATTTATTTTTTGTAATTTATAGTAAGATTATGTCTCTGCACTGTGCTGCTGCCACAAAACAACAAATTTCTCATCATTTAGTTCAGTGATAATGAATCTGATTCTGATTCTGGAGTTGTTTAAGAGCAGGTTCACTCGAATGATCCCAGGTATAGAGGGATTGTCCCACAAGTTTTGTCTACCATTGCAGTACGGATCAATAGGGAGCCATTTTATTGAAATATAGATGATTCTTAGGGGTCTGAACAGGGTAGACGCTGAGACTATGTTTCCTCTCCTGGAACATTGCAAAGGTCTCAGAATAAGGGGGTGCCCATTTAAGACTAAGAGGAGGAAGAGTTTCTTTTAGTCATAGAGTCATAGAGCAATACAGCATGGATACAGGCCCTTTGGCCTAACGAGTCCATGATGACTATGGTGCCCACCCATCTAGTCCCAATTTCCTGCGTTCAGCCCATATCCCTCTAAGCCCCACCCCTGCATGCACCTATCCGAGTTCTTCTTAAGTAATACTATTGTACCTGCCTGAACCACTTCCTCCGGCAGCTCATTCCATATAGTCACCACTCTCTGTGTGAAAAAGTTGCCACTCAAGTCCCTTTTAAATCTTTCCCCTCTCACCCTAAATCTATGCCCCCTAGTTTTGGACTCCCCTACCCTGGGGAAAATACTGCTACCATCCACCTTATCTATGCCCCTCATGATTTTATAAACCTCTATAAGGTCACCCTCATTCTCCTACACTCCACAGAATAAAGACCTAGCCTAGCCAATCTCTCCTTACAACTCAGGCCCTCTAGTCCTGGCAACATCCTTGTAAATCTTTTCTGCACTCTTTCCAGTTTAACCACATCTTTCCTATAACCAAAACTGTACACAGTACTCCAACTGTGGCCTCATCAACAACTTATAGAACTGCAACATAATGTCCCAACTCCTATACTCAATGCCCTGACTGATGAGGAACCCTTTTCTTAGAGGGTTATGAGTCTTTGGAACTCATTACCTTAGAGAGCTGTAGGGGCAGAGTCTTTGTATATATTGAAGGCTGAGGTAGATTAATTTCTAATCTGTGAGGGAATCAGGGGTTGTAGAGCAAAGGCAGGAAAATGGAGGAATGTCAGATCAGCCAAGAATGCAGACCAGGCTCAAGTTGCTGAGCAGCCCACTCCTGTTCCTCCCTCCTGTGGTCTAATACAAAAACATAAAATGCTGGAAGAACTCAGCAGATTCGACAACATCCATGGAGAGAGGAGAGTCAACGGTTCTAGTTAACGCTCCCTCATCAAAACTGGAAAAGAACATGTTTATAATTGCAGAAAGGGATAAAATCTCTCAGCCCTGAATCATTTTACTAAATCTTTTCTGCACCCTCTAATTGTATTCTTTCTTGTAAAAATTGTGTACAATTTATGTTTAGTTTATGTTTTTTTGTGAATGCTGCTTACATGATGTATGTGCCTGTGATGCTGTTGCAAGTCTTACATTGCACTTGTGAATTCATATAAGTGCATATGACAATAAACTCGACTTTGAGTTTAGAACTTCTCTAAAATGCAACACCCAAATTTGGACACAATATTCTTGTGGTTGAACCAGTGTTTTAGAGAGGTTCATCATGACAATACTCTTTATTCAGAGTAAGTTTAAATCTTGAGTTAGAACCATCTTAATCCATAATTAGGTTTAGATTTAAACCTCCAATTTAAACATCTGTTTTAACATAGCGTATAGAATTGAAAGAGTTTTTGCAATAATTCCTTTTGTCACTTTTCTTGCAGGACCTCGAGTATTACAGCACAACAGTGGAACAGGATTTGGGTAAGAGTTTATTTCAAATTTAGCTAATTTTTTCAAAGATACAAAATATTACCTAGTATTTGAGTAAATGTTTCCCAGTGCATTCAGTGCTATATGTTTCTCAACCTACTTAACAGCAAGGAAGATTTAGAGGAGGGCAAAGCATTATTAGAGATAAAAATGCTTTCAGTGTAGAGAACTTGCTCGCTCCTGTCAGAGGGCATTACCTTGGAATGTTTTAATGCTTTAGAGAAATTATGGTTTTCATCAAATAGATAAGATGGATGGTAACAGTATTTTTCCCAGGGTAAGGGAGTCCAAGGGTGAGAGCAAAAGATTTAAAAGGGACCTGAGGGGCAACTTTTTCACTCAGAGGGTGGTGAGTACATGGAATGAGCTGCCAGAGGAAGTGGTTGAGGCAGGTACAAGTGAGACCCTGTTTCACTGCTCCCCTTCCGTGTTCTCAGCCGCTCTCCAGCTCTTCGCCTTTGCCTGCGTGTACTCCTCCCTCGTCCCCCCACCTTCTTATTCTGGCTTCTGCCCTCTTCCGTTCCAGTCCTGATGAAGGGTCTCAGCCAGAAATGTTGACTGTTTATTTCCCCCTATGGATGCTGCCTGACCTGCTAAGTTCCTCCAGCACTTTTTGTGTATTGATCATTTAAGAAGCACTTGGACAGGTACATGGAGGGGTGGAGTTTTGAGGGATATGAGCTGAACGCAAGAAGTTGGGACTAGTTGGGTGGGCACCTGGTCGGCATGGACACGTTGGGCCGAAGGGTCTGTATCCGTGTTGTATTTCTCTATGACTCTAAATAAATGAAAGTCAAAAAATTATCAGATGCTGGCAATCTAAAATTAAAAACAAATAATGCTGGAAATACTCAGCAGGTTGGTATTCATCAAGGAGAAGGACATGGAGGACAGTAACACACAAACATGGAATATAGAACATACTGTAGATGCTGTCTGACCCACTGAGTTCCTCGGGAGCTTTGTGTGTTAATCCAAATTCCAGCATCTGCAGTCTCTTGTGTTTCTATGGAGGACTAAGTTCAGGAGGGATACGTTGATAGTCTGGGACATGTCTGTACTAAGAAGGTGAAAGTGTTCGATGTTTTGGAACACATAATGGTGGATAAGTCCCCAGAGATGGATGGGATCTATCCGAGAACATTATTGGAAACAAGGGAGGAGATTGCTAGAGTCCTGACAAAGAGTTTTGTGTCATTGTCAGCCATAGGCAAGGTACCAAAGGACTGGACATAGCTAAAGTTATGCCTTTATTTAAGAAGGCCAGCAGGGGTAAGCCAGGTAATTACAGGCCAGTGAGCCTTATGTTAGTGATCAGGAAATTATTGGAGAAAATTCTAATGGATAGGATTTAGAAAGGCAGGGGCTGGCTAGGGATAGTCAACATGGATTTGCGCAGCTCTCAAATGTTTGTGATATTTAAAAGCTATTAAAATAGCTGGAGCTTCACAGGTCCAATGACCCGAGTTCAATCCTCATCTGCAGTACTGTGCGTTTGCATCTTCTCCCTGTGACTGTGTGGGTTTCCTCCGGGTGTTCCAGTTTCCTCCCATATTCCAAAGACATGCAGGTTAATTGGTCACTGTAAGTTGCCCCTGGTGTAAGTGGATGGTAGAACCTAGGGTGGGGGAGTGTGGTGGGGGGGGGGGGTCGGGATGATGGGTAATGGGATTGGTGGGAGAATAAAATGGGGTCAGTGTAGTATTAGTGTAAATGGATGCTTGATCGTCAGCACAGACGATATAAATATGACTAATCTCTCATTAAAATTACTCTACATGATTGAAAAACAGAATAATTTATTTAGAACTGGGACCAACTTTCCCTATGGCACGTGCACAATTAACTTCTAACCACATAAACAAGCAACCATTTAATTTCTAATTGATACTAATCTTACACCATCCAAATCCCGGTTAGCGCTGAAGCTTCTGGTAAGGTGTTGCGAGGCCTCAGCAGTAACTGGGATTTTGATGGCGTACCACTGAGATCCTGGCCCCTGTCCAATCTGATGATCTTTGACATGGGGCAGGGCTCGAGGCTGTATAAAATGATGAGAGGCAGTGTTAGGGTAGATTGTCAAAGTCTTTTTCCCAGGGTGGAAATGTTAAATACTAGAGGGCATTGGTTTAAGGTGAAAAGGGGAAAGTTTAAAGGAGATTTGCGAGGCAAGGTTTTTTCACACAGAGAATGGTGGGTGCCTGGACCATGCTACCAGGAGAGGTGGTAGAAGCAGATACAATAGCAATGTTTAAGAAGCATTTAGACAGGCACATGAACATGAATGGAGGGCAGGCAGACCACATGTAGGTAGGTGGGATTAGTTAGGTTGACATCATCATTAAAAAGAGAATAATTTACTTGGAGTGACTTACCCCATGGCACAACTGCGCAATTAAGTTCAAACCACATAAACAAGCAGTCATTTCCCTCGCCATCAGATTTCTAAACGGTCCATGAACCCATGAACACTACCTCATTATTCCTTTTTTTTGCACTATTTATTTATTGTGTTCAGTGAGGTCGCTTCACTATAGAAAGGATGTGGAAGCTTTAGAGAGGGGTGCGGAGGATACTTACCAGGATGTTGCCTGGATTGGAGAGCATGTCTTATGAAGATAGGTTGAGTGAGCTAGGGCTTTTCTCTTTGGAGAGAAGGAGGATGAGAGGTGACTTGATAGAGGTGTACAAGGTGATGAGAGGCATAGATCGAGTGGACAGTCAGAGACTTTTTCCCAGGGCGACAATGGCTAACACGAGGGGACATAATTTTAAGGTGATTGGAGGAAGGTATAAGGGGGATGTCAGGGGTAAGTTTTTGACACAGAGAGTGGTGGGTGTGTGGAACACACTGTCAGCAGAGGTTGTGAGGGCAGATACATTAGGGACATTTAAGAGACTCTTAGATAGACACATGAATGATAGAGAAATGGAGGGCTGTGTGGGAGGGAAGGGTTAGATAGATCTTAGAGCAGGATAAAATGTCGGCACAACATTGTGGGCCGAAGGGCCTGTACTGTGCTGTAATGTTCTATGTTCTATGTAATTTATATTAATTGTACCGTATGTCTTTGCACTATACTACTGTCACAAAACAACAAATTTCATGTCATATAAGTCAGTGATAATAAATCTGATTCTGATTCTAAATTTGATTCTGATTCTGATCATGGTCGGCACAGATGTGCTGGGCTGAAGGGCCTGTCCCTGTGCTGTACTGTTCTATGTTCCATCATGGTCATGTGAGGAAGAATGAGTTGCTTTGCCAGTGACTCCACTTACCATAAATGAATCAATAAGAAGATAAGAAGATAAGATCTCTTTATTAGTCATGTGTACATCAAAACACACAGTGAAATGCATCTTTTTGCGTAGAGTGTTCTGGAGGCAGCCCGCAAGTGTCGCCACACTTCCAGTGCCAACATAGCATGCACACAACTTCCTAACCCGTACATCTTTGGAACGTGGGAGGAAACCGGAGCACCCGGAGGAAACCCACGCAGACATGGGGAGAACGTACAAACTCCTTACAGACAGTGGCCAGATTTGAAATCAGGTCGCTGGCGCTGTAAAGCATTACGCTAACTGCTACACTACCGTGTTTTGGTGATAAAAACATATTCTATGTTGAGAACACTAAAAAGACTAATGAATGCCATCACAATTTGGCCTATTTGTTTGAATTCTGCTTTCTGACTGAAAATAGTGTGCTTCTATATTGTTTCAAGACCATTTGTTTAAAAACTCTTCTTGAAAGCCTGCCAGTATAATGACATTTCATTTTCATTTCATATCTTAAGGTCAGTATCCAGCATCACCGTGGTCAAAGGGAAACCAGCACTGCACTCAATTACAAGCTGACCACTTCACAAGGTACCGTCATTTCATAAAGGGCGTGTGAAGGAATGGAGAGCACCTCCAAGTTAGCCACCAAGCTGTCTGGCTCATTGACCATACAAGGGAAAGGAAGGCTTCAAAAGAGTATTGATAGATTGGCTGAGTGGGCAGAACTGTAGCAGATGGAGTTCAATTAGGGAAGGTATGAGATTCAAAGTAATTTCTAACTAGTGAGAAGCTAGCATGGGAGTTTCAGACACAGTTTTTGAAATCGTCATAAGCTTGTGAGCAACAGAAAAATAAATCAACTGATGAAATGTTGACCGTTATCTCAAATAGTGTAGAGTACGAAGGAAGCTATGCTACAGTCTTATAATAGAAAATGAAAAAAACTGCAGATGCTGGAAATCTGAAATAAAATCAAGGTGCTGGGAACACTCTGCAGGTAAGCAGCAGCTGTGGAAATAGTTAATGTTTGACAATAATTTTTCACCTCTCATCAGAAATGGACATGAGGAAACAAGTTGCAGAGAGGGTTGGGTTGGCGATGGATAGGTCAAAGAGAATATCTCTGATAAGTTCAAGTTCAACTTTATTGTCATTCACCTATATGCTGTAAAACACATGGAGGAACGAAATGTCATTTCCCGCAGACTGACACAACAGAGGACATATATAGAACAGAGGACAAACAGTAAACGCAGACAGAAAAATTGTGCAAGCACAAATAGTGCAAAAAATGGTATATACACGATACAAAATTAGTGCAAGGTTAGTGCAAAACCAAGCTGGACAAAAAAAATACAGAACTCAGTGTATTGCATTAAGTGTATAAATATGTTCAGCAGCAGCCAAAGTTCTTATGCGCCATTGTGCAAACTTTTGACGTGACATTTGTCTGAGACTGCTCCAGGGTATTCAGGAGCCTGACAGCCTGGGGGAAAAAACTGTTGTACCGTCAAGTAGTTCTGGCCCGGATGCTCCGGTACCGCTTGCCAGACGGCAGTGGGACAAATGGGTCGTGGGAGGGATGAGAGGGGTCATCTATGATTCTGCAGGCCTTGTGTGTGCATCGTGTGTTGTAGATGTCCAGGATAAAGGGAAGAGGTACTCCAATGATCTTTCCAGCTGTGCTCGCAATTCTCTGCAGAGTCTTGCAGTCTGAGGTGTTAAGTTACCGTACCAAGCAGAGATGCAGCTGGTCAGGACGTTGCTGTTGTGATACCCTGTTTATGAAGACATCCAGTTGATAGATTAACAAGGGAAGTTAGATGAGAAGACAAATGAAGAGGGATAGAAAAGCTATAATGCAGGTCAGAGTTGTTGATGAGAAGTGAAATGTGAAGTAGAATGCTAGAAACGTCCAGGAGATCAGGCAGGGACTGTGGAAAGAAAAATGGTCCATACGACTAACCTTACAGCAGAAACAGTTAGTTTTGATACAAGCAGAGAAAATGAGTTAACTGAAATTGTTGATTTCAACATTGCGTCGTGAAGGCTGCAACAGACGGAAGGTGAGGTGGTGCTCCAAAGTTTATTTTGGGTCTTGTCAGAACAATGCAAGAGGTCACAGGGACAAGAGCCTGTTGCGATGGCTGAAAGGGCCTCAGAAGTAGCCTTAGTGGCAACTTTTAAAAGGGAATTTGATATACACTTCAAAACGAAATGTTTGCAGTGTTTGAGGTAAGGGGCAGGCAATAGCTGATAGGACAGCATTCAAAGGACTGAACTTGGCCCAGAGACTAAATATAAAAGAGTTTATTTTGAATTTAGCTAATTTTGCAACGATATGTCACCTAGTATTTGAGTAAATGTTTCCCAGTACATTCGATGTTATACAGTATGTTTCTTAAGCAACTTACAGTAGAGAAGACTTAGAGGAGAGGGGCGACCATTATTATAGATAAAAATGCTTTCAATGTACTTTCAGAACTTTCTCCCATCAGAGGTAATTTCCTTGGAATGTTTTAATGCTTCAGAAAAATTATAGTTTTCCTCAAATGAAAATCAAAAGTTAGGTTTTCCAGAAGAGAAGGCCTCCTGCCGATGTCCACCAGCAAACACATCTTCCTCTCCCCTTAGTGGAGGTGCAATACCTTTTCTTTTACCTCATCATGCCATCAGGACCTAAACAGTCTTTCCAGAGAAAAGATTGGACCCCAGGGCCGAAGGACTTGTATCAATGCTGTATTGCTCTATGACTAGAGCAAGCGGTGGTTCAGTTGTACTTCTTCCAATCTAATGTACTGCATTCGGTCTTCTCCACACTGGAGAAACCCAGCACAGATGGGCGATTGGTTTGTGGAGCACCTGCATTCAGTCCGCAGTCATGTCTCTCAGCTTCCAGTTCCAATTAATTTCCCATCCCACTCCCATTGTGACCTCTCTGTCCGTGGCCTCCTGTAATATTACAACGAAGTCCAGTGCAAGCTTGAGGAACAATACCTCACCTTCCATTTGGGTACATTGCAGCCTTCCAGACTCAATATCAGATTCTCCAACTGCAGGTAACTTGCTTTCTCTGTCTATATCAGAACTATGTTATCCGCCTTCTTTGGAAGAGGGATAAAGTAGCTGTGGTAGCATGTGATACAGGGAATGAAGTGGCACTGAGATAAAGCATATGACAAGGTTCCATATGTCTGCATATTTTGAAGTAACTTCTGGGAAAGTTGCTGGAATCAAGGATAGAGGCATTTATTAACAGGACCCACATGAGATTGCTGCTATTTGATCGGAGGAGATTTTCAATCATGAAGGGCATGACAACATTTAGGAAGTATTTAGCTGAGTCCTAAATCACCAACAAATAAAAGGCTGCAGACCAAGTGCTCATAAATGGAGTTAGTAGTCTTGGTCAGCATGGACATGGAGGGCCGAAGGGCCTGTTTCTGTGCAGAATGGCTCTCTGGCTCCATAATTATATGACTCTAAATGTGAGTGAATGGTATCACTGCTCAGCTGTGGATCAGTTGATAGTCATCGTGACTTTGAGCCGGATGCTTCTGGGTTCATTCTGAATGTGTCATAGAATGTGTAATAGATCCACATCGCACAGAAACAGCCCTTTGGTCTACCAGGTCCGTACAGACCCTCAAGCACCAACTACACTGATCCTACTTTTTTCTCTTCGCATTCCCATCCACTCACCTCCCAGATTATACTACACACCTCCACACTTGAGACAATTTAGTCATCAGTTAACCTACCAACCTGTACATCTTTGGGATATGGGAGGAAACAGACAGATCATACATAAGTATGTCAAGGAAGTACAAAGGTGTCACGAACCAGCAACAAAAGAAACACACTGAGCATGATTCATTGTTAAAAACTATTTTATTAATCACTACTTATGATAATACGTAAAATAAAAGTAAAAATGTTAGTATGTTAGAATTCAAAAATGTTAAACCTCAAACGTTAACCCCAAAACTAAACTCGTCGTGTGTGGGTGTGACAAAGACCCAAACTCCAAGTTCCAGAATGGTTCTTAAAGTTCAGTTCCGCAAGTCATAAGGTGAAACATGAGCAAGGGCTTCTTCAACAACCACCGTTGTCTGAAGATAAGACGTAGACGTAGAGAACATAGGGAGAGTAAATACGAAATCCAAATGTTCCACGATGGAACCCAAACGACACTCCAGTGTTTACTCGGTAGTGACTTCCTCACCCCGAAAAGCATCCGAATCGTGGTCGTCCACACACAAATACCTGTTTCCTTCTACAGGTCAGCAACAAAGTGAACTCCACCGGATTACTTCCAACTTCCATACATGGATTTCAGTGGCAAACACAGTTATTGTTTCTCATCCATCGATAGAGAAAACAAGCAGGCTGGTGTCTCTCTCCCTTCTCTCTCTCTCTCTCTCTCTCCTTTTTCTTCTTCTAACTTCTTCAACAACGTCATTACGTCCTTTATCTTCTATTGACGTAAGCACGCCCCACACACACATACACACACATACACACACACTCTCTATCTTAAAGGGACTTTCACTGAGTCCGTAACAGTACCATCTTTTATAGGGCTGTAGCGGGGTGGAGCCCGCTCAGGTGAAGCAAGCCAATGATTCAGCGTCAAGAACAAAGGTGGGTTATGAGCCAATCCTCAGGTGTGCTCTTTAATGGGTGGGGCGGAGCCGAACCCTTGATTGACAGTGGTATAGCTTCCGACCTGATAGGCAATGCTATCATCCGACCATGGGGGTCAGTAGTTTTGTCACTGTCATCTGACCCCTGGCCTTTCATACTTCAGAAGGGTCTTTGATTATGTTTGCTGCTTTTCTGAGGCAGTGGAGGTGTAGACAGAGTCCACAGAGGGGAGGCTGGTTTTCATGATGGAGCCATATTCACAACTCTCTGCACTCTTCGGCAGATCAGTCAGATAAGATAAGATATCTTTATTAGTCACGTACATCAAAACACACAGTGAAATGCGTCTTTTGCATAGAGTGTTCTGGGGTCAGCCCACAAGTGTCGCCACGCTTCCAGTGCCAACATAGCATGCCCACAACTTTCTAACCCACACGTCTTTGGAATGTGGGAAGAAACCAGAGCACCCAGAGGAAACCCACACAGATACAGGGAGAACGTACAAACTCCTTACAGACAGTGGCCGGAATTGAACCTGGGTCACTGGCGCTGTAATAGCGTTACGCTAACCACTACACTACTGTGCCTGCCATACCAAGCTGTGATGCACCCAGATAGGATGTTTTCTATGATGCATCTGTAAAAATTAGTGGGGGTCATCAAGGACATGCCAAATTTCCTTAGCCTTCTGAGGAAGTAGAGACGCTGGTGTGCTTTCTTGGCCATAGTGTCTATGTGGTTGGGTCAGGACAAGCTATTGGTGTCTCTTGCAGTCTCTTTTGTGTTCATACTTCATGTGTTATTTATTTGCAGTAAATTGCTTTGAGACATCCTGAAAAAGAGTCAGAAAAACAGAAAGGCAAACAAAACGTGTCTCTGAATTTCATTGCTTGTTGCTTTATCCCATGGTTTCAAATGATGTAACCATGGAAAAGATATAAATGACAATGGAGCATTTACAGTAATATAGGATCGATAGAGTGACAGGAAAGACTTAAACCACAAAAGCTTTGGACTGTAGGAAATGTCTGAGAATGCAAAGCTGGCAGACAATACATCTGGAATTGCAGATGGTTGAGTAAGGCCAATGAACCACTCCCTTGACGTGTTAATGTTAGCACTTAGTTCTGCAGTTGTAAACTTAATTCACATTAATTGACGGGTGAAGTAATTAGAGTCATAGCGTCAGAATCATAGGGTTATACAGCACAGAAATGAGTCTTTCAGCACACCATGTCTCTGCTAACCTTTTTCCCATCTACACTAATCACATTTGCCTGCATTAGGACTATTTCATAGAACATAGAACAGTACAGCACAGAACAAGCCCGTCAGCCCACAATGTTGTGCCAACATAGCTATTCCCTCCTACCTACAGAATGCCCTTATCCCTCTATTTTCCTCTCATTCATGTGCCCATCCAAGCCACTGTTAAAAGCCCCCAATGAATTTGCCTCCACCACCCTATCAGGCATCCACCACTCTCTGAGTAAAAAATGTACCCCTCACATCTGTTCTGAACCTACCCCCCCTCACCTTAAATGCATGCACTCTGGTATTGGATCACCCAGTAACCGGAAAAAGATATTGCTTGTCCACCCTATCTATGCCCCTCATAATTTTATACACTTCCAACAGATCACCCCTCAGTCTCCACCGCTCCAGAGAAAAGAGCCCAAGTTTGTCCAGCCTCTCCTAATAGTACATGCCCTCTAATCCAGGCAGCATCCTAGTAAACCTCCTCTGCACTGTCTCTAAAGCCTTGACATCCTTCCTATAGTGAGGTGCCCACAATTACACACAATACCCTAAATGCGGCCTAACCAGAGTTCTTTTTATGCCGTGTCTCTTTCAGTGTCTAAATACCTCTTCAATATAAATGTCTCTTAAAATTGTTTTAAAAAAACGAAGAGTGTACGTAGAACTTAGAACAGTACAGCTCAGGAACAGCAAAATGGAGACACAAGAGACTGCAGATGCTGGAATCTGGAACAACATGAAAAGCACTGGATGGACTCAGTGGGTCTGGCAGCATCTATGAAGGCAAATGGACAGTCGACATTTTGGGTTGAGACCCTTCATCTGGACTGGAAAGAAAGAGGGGAGAGAGCCAGTCTAAAAAGGTGGAGGGAAGGGGTGGAGCAAGAGCTGGCAGGTGATTGGTGGATCCAGGTGAGAGGGGTAATAGGCAGATAGGGGCAGGAATGATGTCAGAAGCTGGGAGGTGACAGGTGGAGGTGACAAAGGGCTGAAGATGATGGAATCTGACAGGAGAGGAAGGTGGGGCATGGAATAGAGGAAGGGAGGTGGGGAGGGGAACCGGTGGGAGGCGTGTGTGGGTGATGGGCAGATGGACAGGGAGAGAGAGGTGGAGAGGAAAGACATAGGTTGATGAGGGCCAGTTGAATTAAGAGGAGACAAAAAAAAGAAAAAGAAGGAAAAAAGGACAGAGGGGGAGCAGTTGTTTTGATGTTCATGCCGCCAGGTTGGAAACTGCCCAGGCGGAATATGAGGTGCCGTTCCTCTAATTTTCATTTGACCGTGACCTGGCAGTGGAGGAGGCCGTGGACAGACATGTCGGGGTGGGAACGGGAAGTGGAATTGAGATGGTTGGCCACCGGGAGATCACGGCTGGCACAAGAGTGCAGAATGAAGGTGCTCGACGAAGCAATGCCCCCAGTCTGCATCTGGTCTCACCGATGTAGAGGAGGCTGCATCGGGAGCACTGGATGCAATAAATAACACCGATGGATTCCGATGCGAAAGACTGCCTCACCTGGAAGGGCTATTTTGGGCACAGGACGGTGGTGAGGGAGGTGGTGGAGGGGCACTTGTAACACTTTGCGTGGTTACAGGGCCGAGTGCCTGGGGAGGGAGGGGGATCAGCGGGGAGGGATGAGCAGATGAGAGAGTCTCAGGGAGAGTGATCCCTGCGGAAAGCAGAGAGAGGGGAGGAGAAGATGTTGTAGGGTGCCATCGTAGGTGGAAGAAGTTCAAATGAATGATATGTTGGATGCGTAGGCTGGTGGGGTGGTAGCTGAGGACAAGCGGAACTCTATCCCTGTTCTGCCTGGGGTGGGTGTGCAGGGAATGAGATGAGGGCAGAAGTGCAAGAAATAAAGGAAATGCAGGTGAGGCTCCATCAATAGCGGTGGGGGGATCCCCTTTTTCAGAAAAATGAGGACATCTCAGATGTCCTAGAATGGAAAGCCTCATCAGGAGAACAGATGCAGCAGAGTGAATGGCATCCTTGCAAGTTGACAGGGTGAGAGGAGGTGTAGTCGAGGTAGCTGTGGAAGTCAGGGGGTTTGTCGTAAATATCAGTGGTTAATCTGTCTCCTGAGATGGAGACAGAGAGATCAAGAAGGGGGAGAAGGGTGTTAGAGATGGACCAAGTGAATTTGAGAGTGAGGAGAAAGTTGGAAGCAAAGTTGATACAATTGATGAGCTCTGCACGGGTGCAGGAAGCGGCACCAATACTGTTCTCAGTGTAGCGGAGAAAGAGCTGGGAAGCGTTGCCAGGGTAGGTTTGGAACATGGATTGCTCCACATAATGGACAAAAAGGCAGACATAACTGGGGCCATGCAAGTGTCCTTGGCTTTTCCTTTGCTCTAGAGAAAGTGGAAGGAACCAAAAGAGAAGTTGTTAAGGGTGAACACAGGTTCTGTCAGTTGGAGGAGGGTGGAAGAGATTGCGGAGCCTCTGACGATGATCTTTTCACCGTCGATGGAGATGGGAGAGGTTCCAGAAGATTGGAGGGTTGCGGATGTTGTTCCCTTAATCAAGAAAGGGAGTAGGGATAGCCCAGGGAATTATAGACCAGTGAGTCTCACCTCAGTGCTTGGTAAGCTAATGGAGAAGATCCTGAGAGGCAGGATTTACAAACATTTGGAGAGGTATATTATGATTAGGAATAGTCAGCATGGCTTTGTCAAGGGCAGGTCCTGCCTTACGAGTCTGACTGAATTTTTTGAGGATGTGACTAAACACATCGATGAAGGGAGAGTAGTAGATGTAGTGTATATAGATTTCAGCAAAGCATTTGATAAGATACCCCATGCAAGGCTTATTGAGAAAGTAAGGAGACATGGGATCCAAGGGGCCACTGCAGTGTGGATCCAGAACTGGCTGGCCCACAGAAGGCAAAGAGTGGTCGCTGAAGGATCATATTCTGAGTGGAGGTCAGTGACCAGTGGTGTACCTCAGGGATCTGTACTGGGACCCTTGCTCTTTGTGATTTTTATAAACGACCTGGATGAGGAAGTGGAGGGGTGGATTAGTAAGTTTGCGGATGACACAAAGGTTGGGGGTGTTGTGGATAGTTTGGGGGGCTGTCAGAAGTTACAGAGGGATATAGATAGGATGCAAAGTTGGGCGGAGAAGTGGCAGATGCAGTTCAACCCAGATGAGTGTGAAGTGGTTCATTTTGGTAGGTTAAATATAATAGCAGAATATAGTCTTAATGGTAGGACTCTTGGCAGTGTGGAGGATCAGAGGGATCTTGAGGTCCAAGTCCATAGGATGCTCAAAGCGGCTGCGCAGGTTGACTCTGTGGTTAAGAAGGCATATGGTGTATTGTCCTTCATCAATCGGGGAATTGAATTTAGGAGCCAAGAGGTATTGTAACAGCTATATAGGTCCCTGGTCAGACCCCACTTGGAGTACTGTGCTCAGTTCTGGTCACCTCACTACAGGAAGGATGTGGAATCCATAGAAAGTGTGCAGAGGAGATTTACTAAGATGCTGCCTGGAATGCGGAGCATGCCTTATGAAAGTAGGATGAGGGAACTTTTCTCCTTGGAGCGACGGAGGATGGGGGGGACCTGATAGAGGTATATAAAATGATGAGAGGCATTGATCGGGTAGATAGAGGCTTTTCCCCAGGGCTGAAATGGTGGCCATAAGAGGACGTAGGTTTAAGGTGCTAGGTACAGAGGAGATGTCAAGGGTAAGTTTTTTACTCAGAGAGTGGTGAGTGTGTGGAATGGGCTGCCGGCAACGGTGGTGGAGGCTGATACGATAGGGTCTTTTAAGAGACTGTTGGATAGGCACATGGAGCTGAGAAAAATAGAGGGCTATGCATAAGCCTAGTAATTTCTTGGGTAGGGACATGTTTGGCACAGCTTTGTGGGCCAAAGGGCCTGAATTGTGCTGTAGTTTTTCTATGTTCTATGTTCTATGTATAAATGTTGGGTGGTATAACACGCAGGAACAGGCCCTTTAGTCGACAATGTCAGCACCAACCATGATGCCAATCTAAACTAATCCCTACTGCCTGCACATGCTCTGTATCCCTCTATTCCTTCCCTGTTCATATGTCTATTTAAATGCCTCTTAAATGTTGCTTTTGTATCAGCTTTTACAATGTCCCAGGCATCTACCACTCTCCGTGTGAAAAACAAAATTGCCTTGCATATCTTCTTTAAATTTTCCCCCTCTCATGCTAAATCTATGCCCTCTGGTATTTGACATTTCCACCCTGGGAAAAAGGCTCTGGCTAAATACCCTATTTATGCTTCCCATAATTTTATATTCTCTCTGGTCACCCCTCAGCCTCTGGTGTCCAGAGTAAACAATCCAAGTTTGTCCAACATCCTGTCCTGATGCAGGGTTACGACCCAAAACGTCGACAATTCCTTCCCCCCCACAGATGCTGTTCGACTTGCTGAGTTCCCCTAGCGCATTGTATGTTTGTCCAGCCTCTCCTTATAGCAAATGGTCTCTAATCCAGGCCACATCCTGTGAACCTCTTTTGCGCCCTCTCCAAAGCCTCCACATCCTTCCTGTCATGGGACAATCAGAACTGCACACGATATTCCAAATGTGGCCTAACATAAGTTTTATACAGCTGCAACACAACTTGCCAACCTTTATATTCAGTACTAAGAATGATAAAGGCAAGAATGCCACACGCCTTCTTTCCCACCCTGTCCACTTGTGTTGCCACTTTCAGAGAGCTATGGACCTGCACCCAAAGATCCCTCTCTAGATCAATTCTCCTTCCGGTCCTGCCTTACTCTTTTTGCTTGCATTTGTCCTCCCAAAGTGCATCACCCCTCACTTGTTTGGATTAAACTCCATCTGCCATTTCTCCATCCAAATTTCCAGTTGATCTATATTGGTTGACAACCTTCCTCACTATCTACAACTCTGCTAATTTTTATGTCATCTGCAAAACTTACTGCTCAGCCCACCAGTGTTTTGATCCAGGTCATTTATATATATTACAAACAACAGAGGTCCCAGCACTGGTCAAAGACCTCCAATCAGAAAAAACACCCCTCCACCACTAAACTCTATCTTCTATGACCAAGCCAATTTTCTTTCCAATTTACCAAGTCACCATGGATTCCATGTGACTCAATCTTCTGTCTGGACCAGCACACAATGGGTGAACAATTGGGTAGTGCGCCAATGCTTCCTTTTTTCAAGTTTATTACTACTAGAATAGATCAGCAGCACATGGATCGGAGGGAAAGTTGGGCAGAGCATGGACAGATGGAATTTAATCCTGATTTGGGAGGTCAATAAGGGTTGGACCCATACAGTAAATGGTAGGGTGCTAAGGAATGTTGATGAATAAAGAGGTCTAGCGGTCTGAGTCCATGGTTCCCTGAAAGTGGCAACACAAGTTGAGAAGATGCAGAAGGTTTCGGGCATGCTTGCCTTCATAGGGCATAGAATAAAATAGTTGGGAAATTATGTTGTATCTCCTATGAGTACAGAGGAGATTCACCAGGAGACACAAGAGACTGCAGATGCTGAAACCTGGAGCAACAAGCAATGTGCTGGAGGAACTCAGCAGGTCATGCAGCATCTGTGGAGGGAAAGGAATTGTTGACATTATGGGTCGAAACCCTGCATTGGAGGACTTTAGTTATGGGAGAGGTTGGAAAGACTGGGCTTATTTACCATGGAGCAAAGGAGGCGGAGGGGTGACCTGATGAGGTATATAGAATTGTAAGATGTGTAGCTAGGCTAGATAGTAAATATCTTTTTTTGCCCCATGGTTTCAGAAACGAGAGCAGAGGTTTAAAGTGGGATGAAGAGGTGAGGTGTACCTGACGGGTGAGTCTTTCACACAGAGGGTGGTTAATGTCTGGAGCACACTTCCAGAGAAGGTGGTGGAATCAAATACAATTATGATGTTTAAGAGGCATTTAGACAGACAAACAAGAGACACAAGAGATGGCAGATGCTGGAACCTGGAGCAACAAACAATCTGCTGGAATTCCTTTCCCCCCCAACAGACGCTACTTGATCCACTGAGTTCCTCCAGCAGATTGTTTGCTGTTGAGGCAGTTAAATAAGCAAAGCTTAGAAGGGTACCCATTTAGAACAGAAATGAGAAGAAGTTTCTTTAGCCAGAGGGTCATGGATTTATGGAATTCATTGCCACATACAGCTGTGGAGGCCCAGTCATTGGGAGTTTTTAAGGAGGAGATTGACAGGTATCTAATTAGTCAGGGTATCAAGGGATATGGGGATAAGACTGGAAATTGGAGCTAGATAGGAATAGTTTAGCTCATGGTGAGGTAGCGGAGCAGACTCGATAGGCTGAACGGCCTACTTCTGCTCCTTTGTCTTGTGATCTTGTGATGTGGTCCTAATGCAGGAAAATAAGATTGGCGTAGATGGGCAAAAAGTTCAGCGAGAACGTGGTGTGGCCGAAGGACCCATTTATAGGACATAGACCATAGAACATTACAGCACAGTACAGGCCCTTCGGCCCACGATGTTGTGCCAACATTTTATCCTGCTCTAAGATCTATCTAACCCTTGCCTCCCACATAGCCCCCCATTTCTCTGTGACTCTATGATTCTATGAATCTGATACTTTGCGGATAGACTAGCTATCTGACATTACCATAGAAAAGTCAAAACTTACTCCACATAAACATTTAGGTGATTGGAGCCAATTATTCGAGCTTTATCTAAAACTTTACCACTTTACCATTCATTCTCATACTGTTCCCTAATTGCTCAAGGCGCAGGGTGTAAGATACCTAGTAAGCATTCAACCTCTGCCCTTAAGTGCAAATCATCTAAAACTCTGCTATATTCTCATCCTACCCAGCACCAAATCCCAGTTACCTTGATCTTCATTTCGTTAACACATGTCCAGTGCCTATCCTTAAGGAGATTCAATTTAAAACACAGACAATAGATTGCAAGTGCAGTCATTTATCTGGAATGTTTTGCTTACTTGACACTTTATTTCTTTGTCCCTGTATTTTCTTATTATAATTTAAACTTATTCCAGGTTGTCATTCTCTCTAAGGGCCTGATCCCAAATTGCTGTCACTATTTGTTCTGATCTCTCTTGTTTACCTTACTATCTTTGCTCTACATCTACAGATCCACTGCTCATTTTAGACCCATAATCCTGAAAGCTTGAAAAAATGACAAGCTATTGCTCCATTCCACTCTTACAGATGACTCCCAACCCTATGATCATAGAGTCAGACAGTTTATTTACATGTCTCTGAAATACTTTGGGGTTTTCGTATGTGACATGTCTATTATTGTGTCAGTAATCATCAGTTTTGTGGTTGAGTAGTTTGCATTCCAGAAATTTCAGTAAAATTAATTTCCTAGATGATTAAAATCATCATATGAAGGAAATCTTGCTCAGTCACATACCTCATTTTAAACACTCTTTATCTGCCAGAAAAAAACAATCTAAATACAATATAAAAACATTAATTTCCAGAAACAATAATTTTGTTTTGAGTAATATTTGCCACCTCCTTCTTGAGCTTCTAAACGTAGCTTGCTTAAGTTATTATCTATTTTAATGATCTTCTCATTGAATTCTGAGAATTTTTGTTGCATAACTCTGAGAACGCAGAATTCTGTCATGCAGTACATTAGGTTAAGATAAGATAAGGTATCTTTATTTTATTTTTTTTCTTGTTTCTTGTTCTGGAATCAGACAGTCGTAAAGCACGGCCCACTAAGTCCACGGCGACCATCTGGCCATCAACTTCCCCAATCCTACACCGATCCCATTCTATTCTCCTCACATTCCCATCAACTCCCCTCAGACTTTACCACTCACCTGCACACAAGGGACAATTTACAGCAGCCGACTAATCTATCAACCCCTTTGGGATATGGGTGAATGTGCAAGCTCCGCTCAGAGGGCACCGGAGGTCAGGATCAAACCTGGGTCGCTGGAGCTGTAAGGTGGCAGCTCGATGAGGTGCATCATATCATCCTGTTCTGTGCAGTATAACATAACTCCTCCAACCAGCAGCGTCAAGGGAGCATGGCATTATTGTGTAACAGCCAATATGCATCTTTTATTTTAAAAATAAGCTTTATTCAAGTTCAAGTTCAAGTTACTTTATTGTCATTCACCTATATGCTGTAAAACACATGGAGGAACAAAATGCCATTTCCCTCAGACTCACACAACAGAGGACATACGTACATAGGACAGAGGACATACAATAAATGCAGACAGAAAAAATGTGCAAGCACAAATAGTGCAAAAAATGGTATATACACGATACAAAATTAGTGCAAGGTTAGTGCAAACCCGAGTTGGACAAAGTACAGAACTCAGTGTATTGCACTAAATGTATAAACATGATCAGCAGCAGCCAAACTTCTTATGCACTGTTGTGCAAACCAGGACTTTTGACGTGGCATTTGTCTGAGACTGTCTCCAGGTATTCAGGAGCCTGAGAAACATCGTTCTCCACATTCATTATACCATCAATTCAGTCTAACAATGTGTCAATGCCACTCATGATTCCTTCTTAAACACTGCACCCATGAAGCATTTGAGAGGCTGTTACATAGGGCCCAGACCCTCTGTGTCCAGTGGTGGAAGAACCCTACACTGTGGATGCACTGGGCAATATTCCAATCAACAGCTTTTGTCTGCATACACTTCCTTGTGCTGGAAGACCAAGTTGGTAATTAGATTATTATGGTTGCATGTACCAAAATACAGCGAAAAGCTTTGTTTTGCATGCCATTCATGCAGATCAAAACATAAGTACAAGTACAAGGGAAAAGCAATAACAGAGTGATCAAAGATCACCTTTCACAGACACAATGATCTTCCAACAACAGTTGATGTTTTTCTCAATATGCATCCTTGGGAACAGCTCCTACATCACAGAGTCCCTTGTTATGCAACTGCTCAGGGTGAACCTCCATAAGGACTATTGCATCCTTTTCTGGAACATCTGGGCCAATGTAGAGTCTACGAGGAGGTGAGCATCTCACCCACACCACAGCCATTTTGAGGGCAGCATGCAACAAGAGTAAGACATCAGCTATGCAGTAACAATCTGACAGGGTGGGGCTCTATCATTGCCAGCCAAGCAAGTTCTTGGTGCTTGTTTGTGAGCTCTGGTGTTGAGACATTCTGCCAAATGTCTGAACAAACCAGTCCAAATGAATGGAGTCAAGAAGTCAGAAGTGGGAATGGTTGCTCAATGTTCAATTCCATTTGCAACTCCTCAGTAAACAAAATAGCCCATGCTATCACGCAGCAAGGTCCACGCCACACCCAAGCGTTGGCTGGTAAATCCCAAATAATATTCACACAAGGAAAAACAATAGCAGGATGTCGAATGCAGTGTTACAGAGAAAGTGTAGTGCAGATAGTCAAATAAGGTGTAAGGACCATGACGAGGTAGATTGAGAGATTAGGAGTTCATCTTTATCGTACAAGAGGTTCATTCAACATTCTTATAACAGTGGGATAGAAGCTGTCCTTGAGCCTAGTGGTACATGTTCTCAAGCTTTTGTATCTTCTGCCCAATCGAAATGGGGAGAAGAGAGAATGACCAGGACGGGAGGGTCTTTGATTATGTTGGCTGCTTTCCCAAGGCATCGGGAAGTGTAGCCGGAGTCAATGGAGGAGAGGCTGTTTTTTTTTTGGTGGACTGGGCTGTGTCCACAACTCTCTGTAATTTCTTGCAGTCTTGGACAAAGCAGTTGCTGTACCAAGCTGTGGATTTACCGTGACAATGACTTGCCTTCTTAACACCTCAAAGCCTTTCCACCATCTACAGGGCACAATCAGGAGTGTGGTAGAACACTCTTCACTTGCATAGATGAATGCAGCTCCATCAAGCATCAAGAAGCTTCAACAAGCTAGATCAAAACAGCTTGATCATCACCCCATCCAGTACCCTAAGCATTCGCATCCTCCTTCACCAACTCCTGAATATTGTTAAACAGACAAACGGTGGCTAGCCATGGCTGCAATACAGTTACTTGTCTAGCCTATTCCAACAGCATTTACCAACCCCAGAAGTTATGGGGAGAGACTGGATAGGCTTCCTTGGAATGCAGGAGGCTAAAGAGAGACCTGATAGGTGAATACAGATGATGATGGGGTGGATAGTGAGAGACTGTTCCCCATAATGGCGATGTCCCATAAATCATGGCGAGGAGTGAGAGGATTAGAAGAGATCTAAGGGTGTTTTTTTCACCAGGAGGGTGGTTGCAATCTGGAATGCACTGCCTGAAAAGATGATGGAGGCTTGTACTCTTACAACATTTAAAAAAGTATCTAGATGAGTATTTGAAACATCATAGAAGGTGGAGACAGAAGAGCCTGCAGATGCTGAAATCTGGAGCCAAAAACAAACTACTGGAGGAACTCAGCAGGTCAGGCAGCATCTGTGGAGGGAAAGGGACAGTCAACATTCCGGGTCGAGACCCTTCGTCTGGACTCTGGTATAGAAGTGCTAGTAAATCGGATTACTACCAGCATCAGAATCAGGTTTATTATCACAGTTTTATATGATGTGAAATTTGTTGTTCTGCAGCAGCAGTACAGTGCAGAAATATAACAATCACCATAAATTACAAAATAAATAAATAGTGCAAAAAAAATGAGGTAGTGTTCATGGGTTCATTGACCGTTCAGAAATCTGATGGCGGAGGGGAAGAAGCTGTTCCTGAATCAGTGAGTGTGGGTCTTCAGGCTCCTGTACCACCTTCCTGATGGTAGTAATGAGAAGAGGGCATGTCCCAGATGGTGTGAGGGTCCTTAATGAGGGATGCCACCTTCTTGAGGCACCACCTCTTGAAGATGTCCTCAATAGCCAGGAGAGTTGTGTCCATGATGGAGCTGGCTGAGTCTACAACCCTCTGCATCCTCTTGCAATCCTGTGCATTGGAGCCTTCATACCAGGCAATGATGCAACCAGTCAGAATGGTCTGCACTGTACATATATAGAAATTTGCAAGAGTCTTTGGTGATGTACCGAATCTCCTCAAACTCCTTTTTGTATTGATGGGTGCTTGTTGGTCAGTGTAGAAACAGTGGGCTGAAGATCCTGTTTCTGTGCTGTTATGATTCTTTAACTACCACCAAGCAGGACAAGCGCTTCAGGTGTATGGGAACACCACTCCCTGCAGTTTCCTCTCTGAGTCTCCCATCTGTTGCAAGGTTTTGATCCAAAACATCAACAATTCCTTTCCCCTCATAGATAGTGTTCAACCTACTGAGTTCCTCCAGCAGATTGTTTGTTGCTCCAGATTCCAGCATCTGCAGTCTCTTGTGTCATCCACTCTGAATCCTGGAAGTCCTTGTGTGAGCACGTTCATCACTTAGTTCTGCTACTGCACGCTCCGACAATTTGGCTTCAGTTCTGACCTCTGGGGTTGCCTGTGTGGTGCTTGCATGTTCTGCCTGTGACTGCGAGGGTTTCCCTCGTGTACTGCACTTTCCTCCCACATCCAAAAGACATGCTGTTAGGTTAATTGGCCACTGTAAATTGCCCCTTAGTGTAGCTGGGTGTCAGGAGAATTGGGAAGTTGATGGGTCTCAGAAAGAGAGTAGGTTACAGTGAAATAAATGGGAAAATGGGACTTAAGAGAATGCTTTGAGAGCGTGCATAAACTTGATGGGTCACCTGGCCTCCTTCTGTGTCATAATGAATGGTGAGAATCAGAATCAGAAGGACTGCAGCAGTGCCCACATCCTAAAGTCATAGAGTTATACAGCATGGAAACAGGCCCTTCAGCCCAACTTGTCCGCACCAAGCAAGGTGTTTATTTGAGCTAGTCCCATTTACCTGTGTTTGGCCCATATCCCTCTAAACCTAGAAAATTAACTTTAATAAAGACTGACATTAGAATTCCATTCAAAAACATTTTTTTTACTATTTAATGGTGAGGAACTATTTTGGTTTAATCATTTTCTGGCTTGTAGAAGTGTTGGTATTGGTTTATTATTGTCACTTGTACCGAGGTACAGTGAAAAACTTGTCTTGCATACCGATTGTACAGGTCAATTTATTACACAGTGCAGTTACTTTGAGTTAGTGCATTGAGGTAGTACAGGTAAAAACAATAACACTATAGAGAAAAGTGTCACAGCTACAGAGGAAGTGCAGTGCAGGTAGACAGTAAGGTGCAAGGTCACAGCAAGGTAGATTGTGAGGTTGGAGTCCATCTCATCGTATAAGGGAACCATTCAATAGTCTTATCACAGTGGGATAGAAGCTGTCCTTGAGCCTGGTGGTACGTGCCCTCAGGCTCCTGTATCTTCTACCTGATGGGAGAGGAGAGAAAAGAGAATGACCCGGATAGGTGGGATCTTTGATTATGCTGTCTGCTTCACCAAGCCAGCAAGAGGTAAAGACCATGGAAGGGGAGGCTGGTTTCCATGACATGCTGGGCTGTGTCCACAACTCTGTGCAGTTTCTTGCGGTCCCGAGCAGAGCAGTTGCCGTACCAAGCCGTGATGCATCCAGATAGGATGCTTTCTATGGTGCATCAATAAAAGTTGGTGAGTGTCAAAGGGGACATACCAAATTTCCTTAGCCTCCTGAGGAAGTAGAGGCGCTGGTGAGCTTTCTTGGCCGTGGCATCAACGCGATTGGACCAGGACAGGCTATTGGTGATGTATATGCAGCACAGATAGATTTAACCTTGCAAATCTGTCTCCCCACTATCACAACACAAGATGTCAACTCCACGCCAACTGGAGATCAAGGATGGCACCTTCTCATCTGAAACCTATAACCTACAAACAGTAACTGAAAGCAAATTTCCTTCTTCTAGCATGTAGTGCATTGATTGAACTGGGTTTCAGCACCATACCCTACCTCTTCCTTGTTACCCAGTAAAACTAAAGCAAAAGGTTAATATCAAGACACAGTAGTATCTCAGTCTGTCTTTCCCTTTAAATAAATAATTTTAAACCTGGATTTGACCTGTCTTTTACATTTTCAAATCAATTCACCTGCAGAATTTTAATATGCAGTCAATATGGTGAAATAGGTAAACTGTGAATATGGTGTGATAATTGTTGTTTTACTGGATTCACAATCCAGGGGCTTGCACCAGGTGTCCACAAGTAGTGCAACATGACAGCTGGAGAAGTTGGGAGGAGATGTGATGGTGTTGAAGATCATAACTCATTTGGATAGAGAGAAGCTATTACCATTTATGGATTGCTTCAGGACCAAGGGCCACAGGTTCAAAATGAGATAAGATGATAAGATACCTTTATTAGTCACATGTGCATCGAAACACACAGTGAAATACATCTTTTAACGTAGTGTTCTGGGGGCAGCCCGCAAGTGCCACCACGCTTCTGGCGCCAAAGTTGCTCACAACTTCCTAACCTGTACGTCTTTGGAATGTGGGAGGAAACCGGAGAACCCAGAGGAAACCCACACAGACACGGGGAGAACGTACAAACTCCTTACAGACAGCAGCGGGAATTGAACCCGGGTCGCTGGCGCTGTAAAGTGTTACGCTAACCGCTACACTACCGTACCTGCCCAGTAGTGTAAATGAACCAGTGAATTAAATTTAAACTGGAATGACAAAGCTAGTATCAGTTTGGGTGACCATGATATGACTATTTTGCTTTTAAAAGTCCATCAGGTTTACATGTTTCATTCAGTGACTGAAATCTGAAGCCTATACCTGCTTTGTTTCACCGTAGACCCACATCAACCTGATTAACTTGTAACTGAAAGAGCCCAGCAAACCAGTCAGTTCAAGAGCGATTAGAAATATTAATTACATCCTGTCTTGCTGGTGATCAACACATGCTGTGAATAAATAAATGCAATTATGGTAATTTATGCAGTGAGATCCCATAAACAACAAATGATAAAACATACAACAGTACAGCTCAAGACAGGCACTTTGACCCACAATGTTGTGCCAAACTAATTAAGCCAATTACTCTAATTAATCTAATCCTTCTTCCCCACACATTGACCATATCCTTCCCTTCTCTGCATACGCTGATCAAAAAGTCTCTTAAACACTCCTGTGCTGTCTGCTTCTACCACCACCCCTGACAGTGCATTCCAGGCCCCACCACTCTCTGTGGAAAACTTGCCCCACACTTCTCCCTTGTACTTTCCCCCTCGCACCTTCAGGACCAAAGGCCGCAGGTTCAGGATGCATGTTCTCTAGTACTAGACATTACAATCCTGGGAAAAAAGAAAAAAATTTATCAGAAGAAACATAGCAAAGACCTGATAAACTTTCATCCTTGTTTTCCTGTTGGTTTGACAAACTTGTGAACAAGGGTTAAAAAAATAAGTTTTGTTTGAGAAATCTGGCTTCTGTTCAGTGATTACAGATTTAAGGAGGTTGGTAAAATAACCACAACTTACAAGTCATCTTACTTGGCACGTTGGAACATTCCTGAAGAGCTGCTAGATCAAAATACCCATTGCAGTTTTGGCCCTTGGTGAAAAGGTTTATTGACTGACTTTATTAAGAAAACTTATGTTACTAAGAAAAATGCTTTTTTTTCTCTGTTCTTATTGTAATTTAATTGTTATATGATATTGATTCTACCACTTTGCTATGTGCCGGTGATGTTGCTGCAAGTAGTTTTTCATTGCACCTGTGCATACGACAATAAGCTCAACTTTGACTTTGGCTATAAATATAACTCAGACTGGTTTCTCTGCAACCTTGGAATTCTCCCAATTTTGGGTTGGTGTGACTTGGTACAATGAAAGCAAAGCCCACATGCAAATTCTCCAATTAACTTGTGAAATATCTAACAAATTAACATCACAGAATGGGAGAATCAAGATCTGGAAGTCAACCAGTAAGAAAGAAATGCTCAGTAAAATTAATTTGTTACTGATCAGGTAAATGGAACAGGAAGATAGAACTGGCCCAAGAAATTAAATTTTAAGGAAGGTCATATAGGAGAAGATGACGAAGAGCTACTGGAGTATAAAGATGCCTGCAGATGACTGAACACCTAAAGTTACTCAAACGATCAAAATTGGAAGAGCACAGAGATCAGTGTCAATGTGCCACCAGGGAGGCAAGTCTTCCTCAGTCCTGAAGGAACAACAAACAATCTGCTAAAGGAACTCAGCGGGTCGAGCAACATCTATCCTATCTGGATGTATCACGGCTTGGTACGGCAACTGCTCTGCCCAGGACCGCAAGAAACTGCAGAGAGTTGTAGACACAGCCCAGCGCGTCACGGACACCAGCCTCCCCTCCTTGCCTTGGTGAAGCAGCCAGCATTATCAAAGACCCCACCAACCCGGGTCATTCTCTCTTCTTCCATCAGGTAGAAGATACAGGAGTCTGAGGGCACATACCAACAAGCTTAAGGACAGCTTCTATCCCACTTTGATAAAACTATTGAACAGTTCCCTTTTACGATGAGATGGACTCTGACCTCACAATCTACTTTGTTGTGACCTTGCACCTTATTGCACTGCACTTTCTCTGTAGCTGTGACACTTTACCTGTAGCTGTGACACTTTACTCTGTACTGTTATTGTTTATACCTGTACTACCTCAATGCACTCTGTACTAACTCAGTATAACTTCTCGTTGTCTTGGTGAAGCAGCCAGCATAATCAAAGACCCCACCCACCCAGGTCATTCTCTCTTCTCTCCTCTTCCATCAGGTAGAAGATACAGGAGCCTGAGGGCACGTACCACCAGACTTAAGGACAGCTTCTACCCCACTGTGATAAGGCTATTGAACGCTTCCCTTATATAATGAGATGGACTATGACCTCACGATCTACCTTGTTGTGACCTTGCACCCTTTTGCACTGCACTTTCTCTGTAGCGGTGACACTTTACTCTGTACTGTTATTGTTTTTACCTGTACTACCTCAATGCACTCTGTACTAACTCAATGTAACTGCACTGTGTAATGAATTGACCTGTACGATCGGTATGCAAGACAAGTTTTTCACTGTACCTCAGTACAAGTGACAATAATAAACCAATACCAATACCAATATGGGGGGAAAGGAATTGTTGACATTTTAAGTCAAAACCCTACATCAGGACTGAGAGTGCAGGGTTTCAACCCGAAATGTTGACAATTCCTTTGCCCCATAGATGCTCCTTGACTCGCTGAGTTCCTCCAGCAGATTGTTTATTGCTCCAGATTCCAGCATCTGCAGTCTCTTGTGTCTCAATCCGGAGGGACTGCCTTATGAGAAGGAAAAAGAAAATGGGACAGTGGAAGTCAGGAAACATGCAGTGAAGTTTTCAGACTTAGAGAACATCTTATTTAGTCTTTAGGTGGGATGAAATTAATTGCCATGCTGGGCTCCATCAAGAAATAAAATACCTTTGTCTCACATCTTTCACATCCTCAGATCATCCTGAAGCCAATGTAATAGTGTTAGAAATATACTCACTGTTGTGATGGCGACGTGAATTTTTTTTCATGGGATGAGCACATTGTCCATTCCTGCTTCCCTACAAATTGAGGAAGCAGTTAAGAATCACATTGGTGAATCTGTAGTCAGGAAAGGTCAGCAGATTTGCAGATTTCTTTCTCTGAAGGGCATTGTGAATTTCGTAGGTTTTTGAAACAATCCAGTAGTTATCGAGACTGTCTTTTTAATCCCAGATTTATTTAGTTACTCGAAGGTATATTCCCCAGCTTTCATAATAAGATTGAAGCCCACATCTTGGATCAATGGTCCACATCTCCAGCTGCTCGTTCAGTATCTTAAACCCTGTTTGTGAACTGCAGTACCCCACAAACTGCAATGAATCAGGATCAGATTCAGGTTTATTATCACTGACGTATGTTGTGAAATTTGTTGTTTTGGCGGCAGCAGTACATTGCAGACATAAAATTAATATGTTACAAAAATAATAGAATAGTGCAAAAGAAAATAATGAGGCAGTGTTCATGGGTTCATGGACCATTCAGAAATCTGATGGCAGAGGGAAAGGAGCTGTTTCTGAATCATTGAGTGTGGGTCTTCAGGCTCCTGTACCTCCTCCCCGATGGTAGCAATGTGAAGAGGGCATGTCCCGGATGGTGAGGGTCCTTAATGATGGACGCTGCCTTCTTGAGGCACCGCCTCTTAAAGGTGTCCTCGATAGTCGGGAGGGTTGTGCCCGTGATGGAGCTGGCTGAGTCTACAACTCCTCCAGCCTCTTTCAATCCTGCGCATTGGAGCCTCCATCCCAGGTGGTGATGCAACCAGTCAGAATGCTCTCCACCGTACTTCTATAGAGATCTGCAAGTCTTTGGTGACATACCAAATCTCCTCAAACTGCTAATGAAGTAGAGCCACTGGTGTGCCTCCTTCATGATTGCATCAATGTGCTGGGCCCAAGATAGATCCTCTGAGATGTGACACCTAGGGAACTTGAAGCTGCTCACCCTTTCCAATTAGTGAAAGGATCAATCAACTAAATCTTCTGCAAGTGAGAATCAATCTACTGGAGGAACTCAGCGGATTGAACAGCATCTGTGGGAGAAAAAGAATTGTCAACCCTGAATCAGGACATCAGATCTCCTCAAATGGTGCTGTTGGATCTTTATATCCATCTGAACAGGCAATTAACATCTCGTCAGATGAGAATGCTGACAAGACTACAGTCTATCCACACTGCAGGATCAAACTAAATAAATCTAGAGTCATAGAATCATACAGCACAGAACCAGGCTCTTCAGCCCACCATGTTCATTCTAACCATCAAGTACCTATCTATACAATCCCATTTACTTGCATTTGTTCCCTTCTACGCCTTGGCAATTCCAGTTCTTCTGAAGCCTATAAACCACAACCAGCAGCTGGAAGTAAATTTCCCTCCTCCGGCATTCAGGGTACTAATTGAACTGGGTTTCAGTGGCACACTGGATAACAAGGAAGAAATAGGGTAACAAGGAAGAGAGAGGGTAACCCAGCCTATCCAGACTCTCCTCGTAAATGGAAAGCACCATCCCAGACAACATCTCTGCATCCTCTTGAGTGCAATCGTGTCCTTTGTTTCATGTGGCAACCAGAATTGACTACAAAAAGTAATCAATTATTGTGAAATGGCTTAACGTGATCTGACTTTGCCCGTCTCACGCCATTGCAAGTGGCGTTTTTCTCCAAATGGTTTGGAAATTGTTAAAAAGGGTTTTGGACACCACAATTTTCTCTGCCCCTACTGTCCATTCCCAGCATTTCTGTTTTGATATGTATATTTTCCAAACTGTGCTCCAATGTGCATTTTTTCAAAACTTGAAAAACATACTGAAAATTGAAATTCTTTTTTTAATGCCAAGATTAACAGCTATTGAGTCCCACCTGGCACAGTTGCTTAATAAACTTTTAACTAAGCTCTTTTGTGCATGTTTCACCCCAGCTATGTATGCTGTTATCCCTAGGCAAGAGGATGCTATTTACATTGATAGTATTGATTGAAAATTCCTAACCCTTAAATGCTGACAATAATAACAAATTACTTCCCAAAATTCATATTGCCATCCAGAAATTGGTAAATAGATGTGAGCCTGTTTAAATCTTGTTTAATTTTCATAACAGGTTCTTTGCTTTGTCTTGATTCATGCTTTTGTTCTTATTCTCAGTCCAACAAAGGCACAGCCTGGATGTTCACAGCTAAACCCAGAGGTAAGGATCTTGATGGAGGAGAAAGAACAGGCTCTGCTGGCTCTTCGGGAAACCATCCAGGTAGGAACAAAAGAAAGAGGAGTGTTTCATTCGAGCTTGGTTGTCATAGAACATAGAACAGTACAGCACTGTACAGGCCCTTCAGCCCACAATGTTGTGCCGACCTTTCAACCTTACTTAAGACTATCTAACCCCTTCCTCCCACATAGCCCTCTATTTTAAATTCCTCCATATGCTTATCTAGTAATCTCTTGAATTTGACCAATGTACCTGCCTCCACCGCCACCCCAGGCAGTGCATTCCATGCCCCAACCACTCTCTGGGTAAAAAACCTTCCTCTGACATCTCCCTTGAACTTCCTACCCATTACTTTAAAGCCATGCCCTCTTGTATTGAGCATTGGTGCCCTGGGAAAGAGGCGCTGGCTGTCTACTCTATCTATTCCTCTCAATATTTTGTACACCTCTATCATGTCTCCTCTCTCTCCTTCTCTCCAAAGAGTAAAGCCCTAGCTCCCTTAGTCTATCCTCATAATGCATGCTCTCGAAACCAGGCAGCATCCTGGTAAATCTCCTCTGCACCCTTTCCAACGCTTCCACATCCTTCCTATAATGAGGCGACCAGAACTGGACACAGTGTGGTCTAACCAGAGTTTTCCATTCAACTCAGTCACATTTACCTTAACGCAATACGGTCATCTTGTTTTTGTAATCCCCAAAATGCTCTCTTGACTAAAATCTATCACCTCAGTTGTTTTATCTCTGTGAGTACAATCCTTTTTTATGAGTGAGCCAGGTGGCTTAGCTCGATCCATGTATCCTCTCTCCAGTTCTCCCCAGTGAACATAAATTCAGGTGGCTAGGTCTTTCTTCATCACTTAGAACGAAAGGACTATTATTTGACCGGCATCCCCAGCAGGTCCTTAAGCTCTTTGCAGAGAATTTAAGAAGTTTTGAGGTGTATGGTTTCCTCGAGATTCTTCTGCTTCCCCCCTACGTTCCAAGGATGCGCCAGTTGGTTGCTGAATTAACCACTGTAAATTGGTAAGCAGTAGAACCTGTGGAGGGAGGGATGTGGTACGAATAGGTCACAGGAAAAATTAGTGGGGTAATTTGATGGGCTGAATGGCCTTCTTCTATGTGGTAAGGAAAATGTTATATTGAAATGGGGAAATTTTTTTTACAGAGAGTGGTAGATGCCTGGAACACACTGCCAGAGGTGGTAGTGGAACCAGATACAATAGTGGCATTCAAAAGGCTTTTGGATAGGTGCGTGAATATGCAGGGAATGGAAGGATATGGATGATCCACAGGCAGAAGGGATTAGTTTTAATTTGGCATCATGGTCAGCACAGACATCATGGGCCAAAGGGCCTGTTCCTGTGTATATTCTATGGTAAATATGATGCTGTTATAACTGAGCACCTGAGGCATGATCTCAATGATGTGATTTTCAATGTAACCTGAATATTATGTTTCAGATCCTTCAGGTGAAAATCCGCCGTCTTGAGCATCTTCTGTACCTGAAAGATGTCCGAATTGATGACCTCACTCGCCGCCTGCAGCAAGCTGAACAGAAATAAAAGGCCTTCGTCTTCCCTTTCACTGCAAGCATGACATGATCACCCCGTCAAAGTTTTCTTTTACAGATATGTTTGAAAAAATAATAATGAAAGTTAAAAAAAGTCTCCAATACTTAGCAGCCTGTCAAAAAATATGTGGCAGACACTCCAAAATAAAACACAAAATGCTGGAGATACTCAACAGTTCAGGC
The DNA here is from genome assembly GCF_009764475.1 of Pristis pectinata. Lineage (NCBI taxonomy): Eukaryota > Metazoa > Chordata > Chondrichthyes > Rhinopristiformes > Pristidae > Pristis > Pristis pectinata. The sequence goes on along the minus strand of NC_067406.1, from coordinate 10,309,557 downwards.
AGCATCCATGGAGAGAGAAGAATAGGGTTAGAATTACAGACTGATGGCTTTTCATTAGAACTGGCCATAACAGGTAGGAAGATGAAGTGGTGTTTCTCAGTCTTGCATTGGGTTTGGTCTCATTGGAACAGTGTAGGAGGCCAGTAGAGAGAGAAGCAGAGGAGACACGAGAGACTACAGATGCTGGAATCTGGAGCAACAGACAATCCGCAGTAGGAACCCAGTCCCGATGTAGGGTTTCGACCCGAAACGTCCAGAATGCTTTTCTCCCACAGATGCTGCTCGACCCGCTGAGTTCCTCCAGCAGATTGTTTACGAGGAGAGCAAAGCAGAGTTAACATTTCAGCCTTCTGTAGGTTTTCTTACCTTTTCTGTGAAAAGGGCTGCGCTTGATGTGCCAGTCAAGGCTGCAGTACAGCCGAGGGGCCTGATATGAAGTGCACCTGGCCCCTCTCTCAAGGCATTACAGAGCACCCCTGGGCTCTATGCTGGGGCAAGGCTGAGCAAGACGTCAGCTACACCCATGTCTGATCTCCAATCCTTTCTGTATCAGAGTGAACAAGGACATAGAATGCAACAGACCTAATGCAGATATATAGAACAGCACAGCACAGAACAGGCCCTTTGGCCCACAATGTTGTGCTGACACTGCTATTCCCTCCTACCCACAGGATGCCAATATCCTTCTATTTTTCTCTCATTCATGTGCCCATCCAAGCCTCTCTTAAAAGCCCCCGATGAATTTGCCTCCATCCTATCAGGCAACGCATTACAGGCATCCACCACTCTCTCAGTAAAAAACGTACCCCTCACGTCTGTTCTGAACCTACCCCCCTCACCTTAAATGCATGACCTCTGGTATTAGATCGCTCAATAATGGGAAAAAGATATCGCTTGTCCACCCTATCTATGCCCCTCATAATTTTATACACTTCCAACAGATCACCCCTCAGCCTCTGCTGCTCCAGAGAAAAGAGCCCAAGTTTGGCCAGCCTCTCCTGATAGCACATGCCCTCTAATCTAGGCAGCATCCTAGTAAACCTCCTCTGCACCCTCTCTAAAGCCTTGACATCCTTCTTATAGTGAGGTGACCAGAACTGCACGCAATACTCTAAATGCAGCCTAACCAGAGTTCTATAGAGATGCATCATAACTTCTACAGCAGATAAATGGGATTTGTTTAGATAGGTACAATGAACAACATCAACATAGTGGGCTGGAGGGCCTGTTTCTGTGCTGTAGAATTCTATGGTAGTTGCAGATGCCCAGGTACATTACAACTCAAAGTTCTCAAAGGAAGTACTGGCTAGCCATCAGCTCAGTCCAACATATTAACCCTGTTTCTCTCTCTTCAGATGCAGACTGGCCTTCTGAATAATCTAGCAATCTCTGCCTTCTTTCACATCGAATCGATTTTGTTTTTGGATTATGACAGATACTCAGTGGGAATTATAAACTTCTCCTCAATAGCAGCTGCTGATTTAACAGCTGGTTACATCACAAGCAAGTCCGAACCTATCATAAGGCTTAAGCATCCTGTGTTTTGGATAACTTGATGATGACAAGGATTTTATAAAGTCATAGGAACATGGTATGTTAATTGACCTTCTTATTCAAGTACCTGTCCAGATCCTTCTTAAATGTTGTTTAGAGCAGCAAGGCTGGTTCGATAGGAGAGACCTCAGCAATGTTCACAGCTCCAGACCTAACTGCAGTTCCAACCAGGCTGTTCCAGTACATTGCAACACTGTCATCGCCCAGCAATATGGAAAATGGCCCAGGAATGTCCTTTTCATTAAAAGCAGGACGAATCCAATCTGACTAACAACTGCCCAATCAATCTGCTTTCAGTTGTAAATAAAGATATAAAATATCATGAACAGTGCCATAAAGCAGCTCTTATTCACCAGATCCCCCACCATCAATATCCTGAGGAAGTCACCATTGACTTGAAACTCTACTAGACCAGCCACAAAAGTAGTGTTGTTATAAAGGCTGGGTAACTCACCTCCTCATGCTCCAACGCCTTGCTACTATTGACAAGGCACAAGTCAGGAGTGTGATGTAGCCTAGAAATTCCTTCTAAAATGAACAATGCTGTGGAGTTGAGGCGAGTAGAGTAAAACTGAACCAAATTCTGGATGTTAGTCCCTAGTGGAAAACTTCCCCCAACTATCCATCAAGTGTTTTGTGAACACTCGATGTAGGCTTCTGGTGTAAAACTCCTCCAGATGATATCAATAATAGCCCAATGCCAAATACTTGTTTCCAGTGTGCTTTTCACTTGTCTGAAAAATTATAATTCTAGTTTAACTGAGAGAAAACAGCTTCTACTGTTGTTTTCAGGCTGCTCCACAGCACTCTTCAGCCTCATTGCTTTTCTCAACACATGTACTAAAGACTGAGCCTTCCTTGCATCTTTGTTGACTTGTTGGACTCCATATTGACCTCCAGTGAGTGTAAATCTGACACTTCTCTTTCTGGATAGCCTGGAGCTTGACCATTGGCATCATTTATTGGAAATGCAGAGAAGGACTCATTCCCTGAGATCTCATCCACCCAGTGTTTACAGGGATCCATGCTCATTGCTGGACTTCCTTGTAGAGAAACGTCTACGTAGGCTAGAGTTTACCATGACAATTCTGATTGAGTTCTCTAATGTCCTGTGACCTCAAGTATAGACTTACTTATATGTCCACTCTATTTTGCCAGTTAAAATCAATAACGTGGTCACTCTCAGTTTCCTAGCTTCAGGATCATTCCATTCTGCAGCCACTTATCTCCATCTCATCTCTGCTACCCAGAGCTGAATTAGGAAGGTCACCTAAACTCCACACTAAAGCAGAGGAGACACCATTGACTTTTCCTTTAGCCAATGAAAATATGCAGAGTGGGCTTGGGGGTTTGCTTTGTATTAAAGGCTTCCCTAAAGTGCAGGCATTACACTCAAGTAGTGTTATTCCTTCGGGAGAAAGGGAGACCTATTGGCAATCTCCCACCAGGAGCACCGAGGTCCTGGAGGGTCTCACTGGCAGCCTTACCCAAAGAATATGCTTAATATGTTCTCCACCTGCCTATGAGGGCCAACCTGTCACCCCTGCCCCACCAAAGCCCCTCTTTGGGAGCTCTCTGCTTCTCCTTTCCTATCATTGGAGGATTCATTATTGAAGCAGCAACACTCTCCAGTAACTAGAAGAGTGTTTCTTGCATTGAATATACATGTCTCTGTAAAGACTGGTTCCCAAGATTGCAACAATCCAGTACTTGCAATTGATAACTACACAACTGTGTCCATTCCAGCACACCTTCATATTTACCAATTGCAAAACTTGAAGATGCTGCATTCTTGGGAGCCAATCTTCAGAGAGACATGTGCTCAATACGAGAAGCACTCTTCTGGTTACTGGAGAGTGATGCTGCTTTAAGAATGGTAGGACATAAGGAGACCTGAAAATGCTGTTCTGGATACCATGTATTGGAAGATCATAATCTCCATGGGACTTTTACAGTGTTAACATGACACATAATGCTATTTTAGTGCTGGGTAAAAATAGAGTAATTTCTAGGTTGTGATGTTCAGTTGAATAGGAACTGGCCCATTGGTTTAATGACTTTGGTTTGAACTGTAATTATTAGGAATCATTTTATCAGTATCCAATAATTTACATTTGCAAAGATAGGACTTACAGTTGTACATACAAAATTAGATTAATGTCATTTCATGTACTTGATTTAGAACTGGTTATTATTTTGCATAACTGATTTCGAACTATTTGCCAATGTTTTAATAAAGATGGTTTTGTTATAAAATAACTGTAACCATATTGTAAACTAAATACTTCAAATAAATATGCTTGCTAAAAGTCAAGTATAATTCTTCAATCACAATTTAAGACTGATAATCCTGGCAATGTTTCTGCTCTTCAGGTTAATGCCATGAAATAAACTATGATATTTCTCCATCAGTCATCCTGTGAGCTTTTCGTGAGATTGATGAAATAAACAGTTTTGCTTTGTACATCGAAGCTTATCAGGAACTGCTTCAAACTCAAATTGCATGAATGCTTACAAACAGAAGACAAAGACAACTTTCAGACTTTCAACTGCAGTTTTTTTGATGTTCGTGATAAGACAAGATAAGATTTCTTTATTAGTCACATGTACATCAAAACACACAGTGAAATGCATCTTCTGCATAGAGTGTTCTGGGGGCAGCCCGCAAGTGTCACTATACTTCCAGCGCCAATATAGCATGCGCACGATTTCCTAACCTGTAAGTCTTTGGAATGTGGGAGGAAACCGGAGCACCCGGAGCAAACCCATGCAGTCACGGGGAGAACATACAAACTCCTTGCAGACAGTGGCTGGAATTGAACCTGGGTCACTGGCGCTGTAAAGTGTTACACTAACTGCTACACTACTGTGGCTGCCCTTCACTGCCATTTCTTTTCCAGGAATGCCAAACTTGAAGAAGTTCTTCTCTGCTGTCTGATGGGGCTTCCATTTGTACCTTTTGCCATGTTCACCCTCAGTGGTTTCTGTCTTCCTTCTTGTCATCGATAAGGGTTTGATCAAGACTCGGATTTCACAGGAATATTTCTTTCCTCAGCTCCAACTCATCCCACCTGGATTTCTACTCAAATTACACCCTTCAAAATTTGGACCTAGACAGCATCACAAGTATATTAAAACTACCCAGTGTTTCTCAAGACAGTGTCCTCATTGCATCCTGACATCCACACTTTAGATAAGATAAGATATCTTTATTCGTCACATGTACATCGAAATACACAGTGAAATGCATCTTTTTTGTGTGGAGTGTTCTGGGCGCAGCCCGCAAGTGTCGCCACTCTTCCGGCACCAACAGAGCATGCCCACAACTTCCTAACCTTTATGTCTTTGGAATGTGGGAGGAAGCCGGAGCACCCGGAGGAAACCCATGCAGAACGTACAAACTCCTTGCAGACAGCAGCCAGAATCGAACCCGGGTCGCTGGCGCTGTAATAGCGTAATGCTAACCACTACACTACCGCGCCTGCCATGCATCAGCACATGCTCTTGACCTCCCTCTACAACACTGACTCGCTCAGCCTCAAAACTGACATGTTCCACAGTCCCACTTCATTCAGTGCTGCAACAGATAACTACTTGGCATCCTTACTGATTCAAAAGATCACATTTCTTAAATGTTGACTAAGCGGCTATGTGCCGTCAGCATTTTCTGTTTTTATTCTAGATTTCCAGCATCCAGCATCATGGTCCAACCACGTGGACGCCACGGCCAAGAAAGCTCACGAGCGCCTCTACTTCCTCAGGATGCTAAAGAAATTTGGCATGTCCCCTTTGAACCTCACCAATTTTTATCGATGCACAGGAGAAAGCATCTTATCTGGACGTCACAGTTTAGTACAACAACTACTCTGCCTGGGACCGCAAGAAACTGTAGAGAGTTGTGGACACAGCTCAGCACATCATGGAAACCAGCCTCCCCTCCATATGGCCTCTTGTCTACATTTCTCACTGCCTTGGTAAAGCAGCCAGTATAATCAAAGACCCCACCCACCCTGGACATTCATCTTTTCCCTCCCATCAGGCAGAAGATACCATAAGACCATAAGACAAAGGAGCAGAAGTCGGCCATTCGACCCATCGAGTCTGCTCCGCCATTCTATCATGAGTTGATCCATTCCCCCATTTAGCCGCACTCCCCCGCCTTCTCACCATAACTTTTGATGCTCTGGCTACTCAGATACCTATCAATCTCTGCCTTGAATACACCCAATGACTTTGCCTCCACAGCCGCCCGTGACAACAAATTCCACAGATTCACCACTCTCTGGCTAAAGAAATTTCTCTGCATCTCTGTTCTGAATGGGCTCCCTTCAATCCTGAAGTCGTGCCCTCTTGTACTAGACTCCGCTGCCATGGGAAACAACTTTATCACATCTACTCTGTCCAGGCCTTTTAACATTCGAAATGTTTCTTTGAGGTCCCCCCTCATTCTTGTGAACTCCAAGGAGTACAGCCCAAGAGCCGGCAAACATTCCTCATATGATAACCCTCTCATTCCTGGAATCATTCTAGTGAATCTTCTCCGAACCCTCTCCAACGTCAGCACATGCTTTCTTAAATAAGGAGCCCAAAACTGCACACTGTACTCCAAGTGAGGTCTTACCAATGCCTTATAGAGCCTCAACATCACATCCCTGCTCTTCTATTCCTCTAGAAATGATGCCAACATTGCATTTGCCTTCATCACCACCGACTCAACCTGGAGGTCAACTTTTAGGGTATCCTGCACGAGGACTCCCAAGTCCCTTTGCATCTCTGAATTTTGAATTTTCTCCCCATTTAAATAATAGTCTGCCCATCTATTTCTTCTACCAAAGTGCATGACCATACACTTTCCAACATTGTATTTCATTTGCCACCTTTGCCCATTCTCCTAGTCTATCCAAGTCTCTCTACAGAGTCTCTGTTTCCTCAACACAACCCGCCCCTCCACCTACCTTTGTATCATCAGCAAACTTAGCCACAAAGCCATTTATTCCATAATCCAAATCGTTGATATACAACGTAAAAAGAAGCGGCCCCAACACGGACCCCTGAGGAACACCACTGGTAACCGGCAGCCAGCCAGAATGGGATCCCTTTATTTCCACTCTCTGTTTCCTACCAATCAGCCATTGCTCTATCCATGCTCGTAACTTTCCTGTAATTCCATGGGCTCTTGTCTTGATTAGCAGCTTCATGTGCGGCACCTTATCAAAGGCCTTCTGAAAGTCTAAATACACAACATCCACTGCATCTCCTTTGTCTAGCCTGCTTGTAATTTCCTCAAAAAGTTGCAATACGTTTGTCAGGCAGGATTTTCCTTTAAGGAAACCATGCTGAGTTCGGCCTATGTTTGGTCATGTGCCTCCAGGTACTCCGTAACCTCATCCTTGACAATCGACTCCAACAACTTGCCAACCACCGATGTCAGGCTAACAGGTCTATAATTTCCTTTTTGCTGCCTTGCACCCTTCTTAAATAGCAGAGTGACATTTGCAATTTTCCAGTCCTCCGGAACCATGCCAGAATCTATTGATTCTTGAAAGGTCATTACTAAAGCCTTCGCAATCTCCACAGCTACTTCCTTCAGAACGTGAGGGTGCATTCCATCTGGTCCGGGAGATTTATCTACCCTTAGACCATTCAGCTTCCTGAGTATCTTCTCTGTTGTAATTGTGGCTGCACCCACTTCTCTGCCCTGACACCCTTAAGTGTCCGGTATACCGCTGATGTCTTCCTCAGTGAAGACTGATGCAAAATACTCATTCAGTTCCTCTGCCATCTCCTTGTCTCCCATTACAATTTACCCAGCGTCATTTTCCATCGGCCCTATATCTACTCTCGCCTGTCTTTTACTCTTTATATACTTGAAAAAGCTTTTAGTATCCTCTGTGATATTATTTGCTCGCTTCCTTTCATAGTTCATCTTTTCCTTCCTAATGACCTTCTTAGTTGCCTTTTGTAAGTTTTTAAAAGCTTCCCAATCCTCTATCTTCCCACTAACTTTTGCTTCCTTGTGTGCCCTCTCCTTTGCTTTTACTTTGGCTATGACTTCTCTTGTCAGCCACGGTTGTGTCCTTTTTCCATTCGAAAATGTCTTCTGTTACGGACTCAGTGAAAGTCCCTTTAAGATAGAGAGTGTGTGTGTATGTGTGTGTGGGGCGTGCTTACGTCAATAGAAGATAAAGGATGTAATGACGTTGCTGAAGAAGTTAGAAGAAGAGGAAAGAGGAAGAGAAGAGAGAGAGAAGGGAGAGAGGCACCAGCCTGCTTGTTTTCTCTATCGATGGATGAGAAACAATAACTGTGTCTGCCACTGAAATCCATGTATGGAAGTTGGAAGTAATCCGGTGGAGTTCACTTTGTTGCTGACCTGTAGAAGGAAACAGGTATTTGTGTGTGGACGACCACAATTCGGATGCTTTTCGGGGTGAGGAAGTCACTACCGAGTAAACACTGAAGTGTCGTTTGGGTTCCATCGTGGAACATTTGGATTTCGTATGTACTCTCTCTATGTTTCTCTACGTCTACGTCTTATCTTAAGACAACAGTGGTTGTTGAAGAAGCCCTTGCTCATGTTTCACCTTATGGCTTGCGGAACTGAACTTTAAGAACCATTCCTGAACTGGGAGTTTTGGACTTTGTCACACACACACATGACGAGTTTAGTTTTGGGGTTAACGTTCAAGGTTTAACATTTTTGAATTCTAACATACTAACATTTTTACTTTTATTTTACGTATTATCATAAGTGGTGATTAATAAAATAGTTTTTAACACTGAATCATGCTCAGTGTGTTTCTTTTGTTGCTGGTTCGTGACACTTCTTTTTTGGAATATATCTGTCTTGCACTTTCCTCACTTCTCGCAGGAACTCCAGCCGTTTCTGCTCTGCCATCCTTGCTGCTAGTGTCCCTTTCCTGTCAACATTAGCCAGTTCCTCTCTCATGCCACTGTAATTTCCTTTATTCCACTGAAATACCGACACATCGGATTTCGGCTTCTCCTTCTCAAATTTCAAAGTGAACTCAATCATGTTGTGATCACTGCCTCCTAAGGGTTCCTTCACCTTAAGCCCTCTAATCACGTCTGGTTCAGTACACAGTACCCAATCCAGTACAGCTGATCCCCTAGTGGGCTCAACAACAAGCTGTTCTAAAAAGCCATCTCGTAGACATTCTACAAATTCTCTATGTTGAGATCCAGTACCAACCTGATTTTCTCAATTCACTGGCATGTTAAAATCCCTCACGATTATCATAACATTGCCCTTCTGACGAGTCTTTTCTATTTCCTGTTGTAATTTGTAGTCCACATCACGGCAGCTGTTTGGAGGCCTGTATATAACTGCCATCAGGGTCCTTTTACCCTTGCGATTTCTTAACTCAACCCATAAAGATTCTACACCTTCTGATCCTATGTCACCCCTTTCTAGCGATTTAATATTATTTCTTACCAGCAAAGCCACACCACCCCCTCTGCCTATCTGCCTATCTGCCTATCCTTCTGATACACCACGTATCGTTGGATGTTCAGCTCCCAAAGACATCCGTCCTTTAGCCATGTCTCAGTGATGGTCACAACATCATACCTGCCAATCTGTAGCTGTATTTCAAGATCATCCACCTTATTTCTTATACTTAAATGCATTTAAGTATAATACTTTCAGTCAAGTATTTGGTATGTTTTGCTTTGATTGCACTGCAACTCTATTGCACTACAGCTCATCCCACTGGTTGCAAATTTTCCCCATGTCCTTCCTGTCATCTTTACTGCGTGGTCTTTGATTTATTACTGTTTTCCCCTTCCTAAGCCCTATCACTCCGGTTCCCATCCCCCTGCCAAATTAGTTTAAACCCTCCCTAACAGCTCTATTAAACCTGCCCGTTAGGATATTGGTCCCCTTCGGGTTCAGGTGTAACCCGTCCTTTTTGTACAGGTCATACTTCCCTCAGAAGAGATCCCAGTGATCCAAGAATCTGAAGCCCTTCCCCCCGCACGTCTCTCAGCCACGCATTTATCTGCCTGATCCTGCTATTCGCCCTTGCTAGCACGTGGCACAGGCAGCAATCCTGAGATTACTACCCTGGAGGCCCTGCTTCTCAGCTTCCTTCCTAACTCCCTGTATTCTCTCTTCAGGACCTCCTCCCTATTTCTACTTATGTCATTGATACCAACATGTACCAAGACTTCTAGCTGCTTGCCCTCTCCCTTCAGAATACTCCGGACCCGATCAGAGACATCCCGTACCCTGGCACCTGGGAGGCAACACACCATGCTGGTGTCTCTATCAGGCCCACAGAATCTCCTGTCCGTTCCCCTCACTATGGAATCCCCTATGACTACCGTGTTCCTCTTCTCCCTCCTTCCCTTCTGCGCAACAGAGCCAGGCTCAGTGCCAGAGACCCGGTCACCGTGGCCGTCCTCTGTCAGGTCATCCTCCTCAACATCATCTAAAACGATATACTGATTGCTGAGGGGGACAGCTACAGGGGTGCTCTCCACTATCTGGAGAGGCATTTCCCTTCCCTCTCCTGACAGTCACCCAGTTATCTGACTCCTGTAACCTAGGGATGACTACCCCCCTGTAGCTCCTGTCTATAACCTCCTCACTTTCCCTAACAAGGTGCAGGTCATCAAGCTGCAGCTCCATTTCCCTAAAATGGTCTTTAAGGAGCTGCAGCTCAGCGCACCTGCGCAGATATGGCCATCGGGGAAGCTGGAAGTCTCCCAGGATTCCCACATCTGACACCCTGAACAAAGCCACCTAATTCTACAAAGAATGTAACAAGGAAAAAGAAGTCAACTTACCCACTGACCTCGCCCCTTGCCTGTTCTCACTGAAGCCTGTTGAGCCAAAGCCTTACCACTCTGACTCGGACCACTCCGACACTGGCCGCTCCACAATGGCCGCTCCACAACAGCCTCTCTGCTTTACACGACCTCCTTTTTATTGGCCCTTCTTAATTCTGCAAGAAAAAAAAGCCTGCGAAAACACACGAAACACAGGAGCTTATTAATCAGTTAGCCCATACCTGTGAGGGACCCGCTGCTCCTCCATCTCTCCGGGCCAATTCTGCAGATTGACTGGGTGATGGAGTACTTAAAAAAGCTATGCTCTCACTTGAAGAAAGACGGTAAACCAATGACAAAATAAGATTTCTTTATTAGTCACGTGTACATCGAAATACACAGTGAAATACATCTTTTTGCGTAGAGTGTTCTGGGGGGCAGCCCACAAGCGTCACCGCACTTCTGGCACCAACATAGCATGCCCACAACTTCCTAACCCGTACATCTTTGGAATGTGGGAGGAAACCAGAGCACCCGGAGGAAACCCACGCAGACACGGGGAGGATGTACAAACTCCTTACAGACAGCAGCCAGAATTGAACCCAGGTCGCTGGCGCTGTAATAGTGTTACGCTAACCACTACACTACCGTGCCTGCTCATGCAGCACAGAAACAGATTAGGTTGGATTATGGGGACACGAGACTGCAGATACTGGAATCTGGAGCAATAAATAATCCGCTGGTGGAACTCAGCGGGTCGAGCAACATCTGCGGGAGGAAAGGAATCGTTGAAGTTTCAGGTCAAAACCCTGCATCAGGAGAGAGAGTGGAGAGGGGAGATGGCTGGTATAAAGAGGAGATGGGGAGTGGGGGGACAGGATTATGGGCTGGTTTCTTCTTCTAATCTGAATACACTTTGTCGATGGTGCACACTGCGGTCACAGGGAGAATGTGCAATCTCTGCACATGGAGCACCCGAGGTCAGGATTGAAACCATGTATCTGGCACTGTAAGGTAGCAGCTCTACTACTGGTATTGGTATTGGTATTGGTTTATTATTGTCACTTGTACCGTGGTACAGTGAAAAACTTGTCTTACAAACCGATCGTACAGGTCAATTCATTACACAGTGCAGTTACAATGAGTTAGTACAGAGTGCATTGAGGTAGTACAGGTAAAAACAATAACAGTACAGAGTAAAGTGTCACAGCTACAGAGAAAGTGCAGTGCAATAAGGTGCAAGGTCACAACAAGGTAGATCATGAGGTCATAGTCCACCTCAATGTATAAGGGAACCGTTCAATAGTCTTATCACAGTGGGGTAGAAGCTGTCCTTAAGTCTGGTGGAACGTGCCCTCAGGCTCCTACCGAATGGAAGAGGAGAGAAGAGAAAATGATCCGGGTGGGTGGGGTCTTTGATTATGAGCATAATATGACATCAGGTGACAGTAAATGTCAACAGTGAATTGAACAATAGACAATAGACAATAGGAGCAGAAGTAGACCATTCGGCCCTTCGAGTCTGCACCGCCATTTTGAGATCATGGCTGATCCTCAACAATCAATATCCTGTTCCTGCCTTGTCCCCATATCCCTTGATTCCCCTATCTATAAGAAACCTATCGAGCTCCTTCTTGAAAGTGCCCAGAGAATTGGCCTCCACTGCCCTCTGAGGCAGTGCATTCCACAAATTCACAACCCTCTGGGAGAAGAAGTTTTTCCTCACCTCTGTCCTAAATGGCCTAGCCCTTATTCTTAAATCATGCCCCCTGGTCCTGGACTTCCCCAACATCTGGAACATATTTCCTGTCTCTATCTTGTCCAATCCCTTAGTAATCCTGTATGTTTCAATCAGATCCCCTCTCAATCTTCTCAATTCCAGCGTGTACAATCCCAGTCTCTCCAACCTCTCAGCATAAGACAGTCCCGACATCCCCGGAATTAACCTCGTAAACCTACGCTGCACGCCCTCTATAGCCAGGATATCCTTCCTTAACCCTGGAGACCAAAACTGTACACAATACTCCAGGAGTGGTCTCACCAGGGCCCTGTACAAATGCAAAAGAATCTCTTTGTTTTTGTACTCAATTCCCCTTGTAATACAGGCCAACATTCCATTAGCCTTCATCACTGCCTGCTGCACTTGCTCATTCACTTTCAGTGACTGATGAACAAGGACTCCTAGATCCCTTTGTATTTCCCCCTTACCTAACTCCACACCATTCAGATAATAATCCGCCTTCCTGTTCCTGCTCCCAAAGTGGAGAACCTCACACTTATCCACATTAAACTTCATCTGCCAAGTATCTGCCCACTTACCCAACCTATCCAAATCACCTTGAATTCTCCTAACTTCCCCTACACATGTCGCACTGCCACCCAACTTTGTATCATCAGCAAACTTGCTAATGTTATTCCCAATGCCTTCATCTAAATCATCAACATAGATCATAATGGCAAATTATAGTCTCAAGTTTCAGCTCAGAGAGGCACACTGTATGTCCTCAGAGATTGACGTACTGAGGGAGGTAAAGGTGGTGTGGACGGAGAGATTGATTTCAGCAACCTAACCAATTAAACATAGATATCCCAATGACCTTTCTCCCGATCCGCTGCTGGAATCGTCAGTAAAGACCTTCAGAAGTGGAGTCACCAAGTCATATGGCATAGAAATAGGAACTTTGACCCACCAAGACCGCAAAGACCATCAACCACCCATTTACACTTAAACCTACTTTGCTTTCCCCTCATTTGCATCAACTCCTCATCAAAATGCAGCCACTCACCCACACCCTGCGGGCAATTTACAGTGGTCAATTCACCCACCAACCCTTTGGGATGTGAGAGGAAACTGGAGCACCTGGGGGAAACCCACATGGTCACAGGGAGAACGTGCAAACTCCAGACAGGCAGCAGCCGAGGTCAGGATAGAACCTTTGTTGCCGGAGCTGAGAGGCAGCTGCACTACCTGCTGCACCACTGCTACATACGTCGAGCAACCACAACCTATGTTTGCTACCCATTGTGGTAGAATGAAAGGGGACATGGATCCAAAGGGATTGTCATGTGTGTGTGTGTGTGTGTGTGGGAGAGAAAGGATATGTTAAGTACTTGAAGTATTTCACTATCAGTTTGATGCATAGAGAAATTCAGTTCATTTAGAAGTGTGCTTGAATGTTTGGCCAGTCAATTTTCCGTGTGAGAACACAGAACATAGAACAATACAACACAGAACAGGCCCTTCGACTCACAATGTTGTGCCAACACAGCTAATCCCTCCTGCCTACAGAATGGCCATATGTCTGCATTTTCCTCTCATTCATGTGACCATCCAAGCCCCTCTTAAAAGCCCACAGTGAATTTGCCTCCACCCCCCTATCAGGTAACACATTCCAGACATTCACCACTCTCTCAGTAAAAAATGTACCCCTCACATCTCTTCTGAATCTACCCCTCTCAACTTAAAGGCATGCCCTCTGGTATTCGATCGCTCAATAATGGGAAAAAGATATTGTTTGTCCACCCTACCTATGGCCCTCATAATTTTATACACTTCCAACAGATCACCTCTCAGCCTCCACCACTCCAGAGAAAAGAGCCCAAGTTTGTCCACCTGATAGCACATGCCCTCTAATCCAGGCAGCATCCTAGTAAACCTCCTCTGCACCCTCTCTAAAGCCTCAACATCCTTCCTGTAGTGAGGTGACTAAATTGCATGCAACACTCTAAATGCAGCCTAACCAGAGTTCTATAGAGATGCATCATGACTCCTGTACTTAATACCTCGATAAATGAAAGTAAGCATTCCATAAGCCTCCTTAACCACCCTGTCTAACTGTGTAGCCACTTTCAATGAGCCATGGACATGTACCCCAAGGTCTCTCTGCTCTTCGACACTGTTAAGGGTCTTGCTCTTAAGAGTGTACTGCCTCTTGACATCAGTCCCACCAAGGTGCAACACCTCACATTTATCCGGGTTAAACTCCATCTGCCATTTCTCTGCCCACATCTGCAGCTGAGCTACATCACGCTGTACCCGTCGCCAGTCTTCTACACTATTCACAACTCCACCAATCTTGGTATCGTCTGCAAACTTACTAACCTACCCATCAACATGGCCTAATTCTGCTCCTGTACCTTATGGTCTTCAGGGAAAACAGAAAGAGAGCATGTTGCAAGCGTGATTCCTTTCTATTACAAAAAGGGGTTGAGGGTTTGAGGGAAACCAGAATAGTTTGAAAATTTGGGAATAAATGTTAATACTCATCACTAGTTGGGCCCAAAGACCATGTTGGTCATATTACAAATAGTAGTGTCTATTCTGTGAGTAACGTGCATGGTGTGCAAGGCAGAAGATAAGGGAAGTAGAAAATGGTTAAAGAACAGGCCAAGTATGGAGTTATTATAATAGGAAATTAATAAATAATGGAAGTTAGATGGGTATAGTACTGTAATCAATAATCTGTTAATTCATTGATATCAATCATATCAAGAGAATAAATAATACAATTAGATGATCCTATGCACTGAATATGCTTTATATTTAACCCTGACTGGTTCAAGGAAGAAGTAAGAACGTTTAACAAAAACCATGGTTTGAATCAAGAGACTGCAGACATTGGAATATGGAGCAACACACAAAATGCTGGAGGGACTCCACAGGTCAGGGAAATGGACAGGCACTGTTTCAGTTCAAGACTCTTTCATCTAAATCTTGTAGGAATAAGAAATCAGTGAATTAAAATGAAAAGGAAGAGTAAAACAGGGACGTGTCAATAATCTGGGAGTTTGAGGCAAATTCCAATATTGCTTCACCCTACGTTGCAGGAAATCACTAGCTAATTCTCAAGGTCCAGTCGTGGACTACAGCAGAAATCATGGGTAATGAATTACAGGAAGGAAAGTGGGGGTGAGATCAACCATGAATATATTGAATGGCAAAATAAGCACCAGGAGCCTATTCCTGCTCCTCTTTCTTAAATTCTAACATTTCTGACTACAAGCCAGGCTCTGCTGAGATCCTGATTGTAGAATGGCATGTCCCCTTTGACACTCACCAACTTTTATCGATGCACCATAGAAAGCATCCTAACTGGATGCATCACGGCTTGGTATGGCAACTGCTCTGGCTGGGACCTCAAGAAACTGCAGAGAGTTGTGGACACAGCCCAGCACATCACGGAAACCAGCCTCCCCTCCTTGGACTCTGTCTTTACCTCTCGCTGTCTTGGTGAAGCAGCCAGCATAATCAAAGACCCCACCCACTTGGGACATTCTCTCTTCCCTCCTCTTCCATCAGGCAGAAAATACAGGAGCCTGAGGGCACATACCACCAGGCTCAAGGACAGCTTCTATCCTACTGTGATAAGACTATTGAACAGTTCCCTTACACAATGAGATGGACTCTTGACCTCACAATCTCCCTTGTTATGACTTTGCACCTTACTGTCTACCTGCAATGCACTTCCCTGTAGCTGTGACACTTTACTCTGTATTCTGTTATTGTTTTTACCCTGTACTATCTCAATGCACTGTGTAATGAATTGATCTGTACGAACGGTATGCAAGACAAGTTTTTCACTGTACCTCGGTACAAGTGACAATAATAAACCAATACCAATATAAATACCAGTAGAACTTTTCACTTGCATCCAATCGATCGTAATTTGCCTTGGACCATCGCCAGAAGGAAACCATCACTAACATTCAAATATTGTTTAATCATCAGTACAGTTACAGACACAAAAAGTCTCTTTATAAAGATTGCCTGGTGACATTTCTATTTGCAGTTGAACCAAATCTTATGTCACTCCCACCACTACTTGGAACTTCTATCATTAGGGAACCTGGCAACAATTTTAATTGCAATAAGATCCAACAACAACTACAATACAGCAAATAGTTGGCTGATTATTTCTGGTGATGCAGGGAGGAAAGAAATTTGACCAGCCTAAATGAAGAAACGTTCCTCAACTTAAGAATTTTTGACCTTTCTGTTTGGGAGTGAGTCAACTGGAAGGAGCATGACGCCTCCTGTATTTTGCAGCTGACAGATTGTTAGAAACGGCTCCCACATGTTTCACAAAGTTTACTCCAGCTGTCACAGCCTGAAGTAAAATAACATCACTCCACTGCTATTTATTGCAAGGCTTTCTCACTTTCCCAGTTCAACCTGAAACATTACTTGTGTTTCTCTCTCCACAGATGCTGCCTGACCTGCTGAGTGTTTCCAGCATTTTTATTTCAGATTTCAAGCACATACTGTTGAACTCACAGCAACTTCTCTTCCAGGAATGCCAGCCTTGAAGAAGTGCTGCTTCTCTCTCTGACAGGACTCTGTCTGTCCTTTTTCCCTTTGTCATCACTGTGTGTTGCTGTTTTACTTCTTGTCCTCAATAAGCTTTTGACCAAAACTCTCTTTCAAGCAGAAGTATTCCCTTTGTGTTTCACCTCCCTCCCTTACCCTCTCTGCACCTTAAAACAAATTTGTTTATTGTCTTCCAATGAAAGGTCTCAGACCTGAAACATTAACCCTGTTTCTCTCTCCACAGATGCTGCTTGAACTGCTGAGTGTTTCCAGCATTTTCTGTTTTTATTTCAGATTTACAGCATCTGCCTCACAGCACCAGAGACCCAGTCCAATCCTGACCTCAGGTGCTACCTGTGTGGAGTTTGCACGCTCTCCCTGCGACTGCCTGGGTTTCTTTCAGGTCATCTGGTTTCCTCGTATAGTCCAAAGACGCCTGGGTTGGTAGATCAGTTGGTCACTGTAAATTGCCCCTGGTGTGAAGGTGAGGGGGGAAAATCTGAGGGGAGTTGATGGAAATGTGGGATGAATAAACCGGGTTAGAGTCGGATTAGCGTATAGGGTGCTTGATGGTCAGTATGGATTTGATGGGCCAAAGGGTCTGTTTCGGTGCTGTATCTTTCTAAGATACTGCAGTGCCTAGGACTGATGTGACCAACACAGTTCAGATAGAATCAAAGAGTCACAGAGTCATATAGCATAGAAACAGGCCCTTTAGCCCAACTAGTCCATGCTGACCAAGGTGCCCATTTAAGCTCGTCCCAATTGCCAGCATTTGACTCATATCCCTCTAAACCTTTCCTATCCATGTACCTGTCCAAATGTCTTTTAAATGTTGTTATTGTACCTGCCTCAAGCACTTTCTCTGTTCCACATATGCGTCAGCCTCTGTGTGAAGAAGTTGACCCTCAGGTCCTTTTTAAATTTTTCCCCTCTCACCTTAAACCTATGCCCTTTAGTTTTTGATTCCCTTTCCCTGGGAAAAAGGCAGTGCGCATTCACCCTATCTGTGCCCCTTATGATTTTATACACTCTGTGAGGTCACTCCTCAATCTCCAACACTCCAAGAAAATAAGTCCTAGACTGTCCAATCTCTCCCTATAAATCAGGCCCTTGAGTCCTGGCAACATTCTTGTAAATCCTCTGCATTCTTTCCAGCTTAAAAATGTCTTTCCGAAAACAGGGTAACCAAAACGGAGCACAATACTCCAAGTGCGGCCTCACCAACGTCTTGTACAACTTCAACATAACATCCCAACTTCTATACTCAGTGCCCTGTCAGATGAAGGCCAGTGTGTCAAAACCTTCTTCACCACCCTGTCTCACTGCGACGCCACTTTCAGGGAACTATGTACTTGTACTCCTAGGTCCCTCTGTTCTACAACATTTCCTGGAGTCCCTACTATTCACTGTGAAAATCTTATCCTGGTTTGACTTCCTAAACTGCAACACCTCGCACTAATCTGAAGTGAACACCATTTGCCATTCCTCGACCCACTTACCTAGCTGACCAAGATCTGTGGGCTGCCCCCAGAACACTCTACGCAAAAGATGCATTTCACTCTGTGTTTCGATGTACATGTGACTAATAAAGATATCTTAATCTTAAACTTAATTTTTGATAACCTTCTTTTGATAAGTGTCTACGATACCATCTACTTTAGTGTCACCTGCAAACTTGCGGACATGCCTTGTACATTCTCATCCAAATCATTGATATAAATGAACAACAGTGGGCCCAGCACCAATCCCTCTGGCACACCACTTGTCACAGGTCTCCACTCCAAGAAACAATCTTCCACATTACTCCCTGCTTCCTACCCTCGCCAATTATGTATCCACTTGGCTTGCTCTCCCTGGATCCCATGGGATCGATGCAGAATGCACTGCAGAAGGTCAGCAACTCACCAAACTTAGGAAAAGGGTCACTTCAAAGTCATCGAATTTATTGTCATGTGCACAAGTACAGGTATGCACAGGTGCAATGAAAAACTTCCTTGCAGCAGCATCACAGGCACATAGATCAGACATTCACAAAAACAAACATAAATTATGCAAAATTCTACAAGAACAGAACTAGAACAAAAAAAACATACAAAGTCCATTGTAGTGCAAAGTGGCAAATTGCTCATCACGTTGCTATACTGAGCTGGTGATTAGCATTGTGCAGATTGGTTCAAGAACCAAATGGTTGAAGGGAAGTAGTTGTTCTTGAACCTGGTGGTGTGGGACTTCAGGCTTCTGTACCTCCTGCCCGATGGTAGCTCTGAGAAGTTGGCCTGGCCTGGATGCTGGGGACATTTGATGATTGATATTGCCTTCTTGAAGCAGCACCTCATGTAGATACTACCAGTGGTGGGGATGGATGTGCCCCTGATGTTTTGGGCTGAGTCCACAGGACTTGCTGTGCACTGGAGATTGGGTGAGTGGGGAGCAACAGTCCATGACAGACAAACTGATCGCACACTGACCAGCTTGTAAGTAATGTTCTGTCTCTGTCTGTGCAATCTTAGAATGGCATTATATTGGATGAAGCTAGGTAAGAGAACTTGGTATTGGAATTGGTATTGCTTTATTATTGTCACTTGTACAGAGGTACAGTGAAATGAGCTCAATGCCTTTTAGGCCCATTTTGAGCAGACAAACCAAGTTCCACCAAGGCACATCCACCCCCCATCTCCCGCTGGCTCTGTCCCTTACATCTCGGTGGCAGAAGTAAGATCTGCTCTCACAAGAGTAAACTCTCGGAAAGTAACCGACTCAGTTGGAATCCCTAGACGGGTTCTGAAATCGTGCGCCAATCAATTGCCCACTGATTTCACTGACATCTTCAGCCTCAGTCTTCAGGCCCTGTCTGCTTCAAGGAAACCTCCATTATTCTAGTCCCCAAGAAAAGTCGTGTCCTATCTCAGTAGCTACCAACTAGTAGCTCAACCATTATGAAGTGTTTTGAAAGACTGGTAGTGGCCCACATCAGTGCAGTCTCCCAGACAACTGAGAGCCCCTACAATATGCATACAGGAAAAGTAAGTCTAGAAACATAGAAACATAGAAAAACTACAGCACAATTCAGGCCCTCCGGCCCACAAAGCTGTGCCGAACATGTCCCTACCCTAGAAATTACTAGGCTTACCCATAGCCCTCTATCTTACTCAGCTCCCATATACCTATCTAACAGTCTCTTGAAAGACCCTGCCGTATCCGCCTCCACCACCATTTCCGGCAGCCCATTCCATGCACTCACCACTCTCTGAGTAAAAAACTTACCCCTGACATCTCCTCTATATCTACTCCCTAGCACCTTAAACCTATGTCCTCTTGTGGCCACCAATTCAGCCCTGGGGAAAAGCCTCTGACTATCTACCCTATCAATACCTCTCATCATCTTATACACCTCTATCAGGTCCCCCCTCATCCTCTGTCTCTCCAAGGAGAAAAGGCCAAGTTCCCTCAACCTGCTTTCATAAGGCATGCTCCGCATTCCAGGCAGCATCATTGTAAATCTCCTCTGCACCCTCTCTATGGCTTCCACATCTTTCCTGTAGTGAGGCGACCAGAACTGAGCACAATACTCCAAGTGGGTCAAGTTGGTCTACAGAGGACACCATCTCCCTTGCACTACATTCAGCTCTGGGTCACCTTGACAATAAGAATATATAAGTCAGGACACTATTCATTGACTGTAACTCAGCCTTCAACACCATAAAGCTCATCTCTAACCTCCTGGACCTTGGCCTTGGGGCCCCATCTGCAACAGGCTTTTAAACAAAACTGGAAGACCCACTTAGGGTCCCCATTCTCATTTGCTACCTCATCCCACCAGGTCTGTCTGTCATCACCTTTTCCCGAATTACCGTGTCTGCTGGTGACCCCAGAGGCATCAGAGGATCTCCTACCTTCTGCCGATCTTTCTTCGCAGTTTTCATCAGTTTCTCCATTTTTTTAACTTACTTTCAAGGCCCCTTGCGATCTTGCTTGTCGGGGCGGGGCCTCAGGAGCAGCAGAAGCTGCTCGACTGCTGACACTTCCCATTGTCTGAAAAAGAACACAGTTATGTCGCACGCTCAATTATTTCCCCCAAAAGCTTATCTACATCACTCACCGGTGTTTAGAGTTTCCTCAGCAGTCCCTCCATTCCTTTATTACTCGGCTGTCCCCCTTTCAGCTAGGATGCCAACTCTCCGAACTTGGAGAGTACCTTTCTTCGCTTGGGTTCTTTTCAGAGATCCTGCTAAAGTGTCCATCCAGTAGTTCCTTCCCAACTTGGAAGGTGTTAGGACACTAAGAGGATCCCATCCTCGTCACCAATCTGTCACGGGCAGCATCTATGGAGGGAAATGGACAGTCCACGTTTTGGGCTGAAACCCTTCATCAGGACTGAACAATAGTCCGAGGTAGTTTTCGGGTTTTTCAGGTCAGTTCAAGAACCTGATGGCAGTGGGGAAGAAGCTGTTGTTGAACCTTGAGGTGTGGGTCTTCAGGCTCCTGTACCTCCTGCCTGATGGCAGCATCGAGAAGAGGGCATGGCCCGGATGGTGTGGGTCCCTGATGACTGATGCCACCTTCCTGAGACATCGCCTCTTGTAGATGTCCTCGATGGTGAGGAGAGCTGTACCCGTGATGGAACTGGTTGAGTCCACCACTCTCTGTAGCTATGAGATGAAGCTATCTAGACCTTCCCACTTCTCCTGAAGGTCCTGAAGAAGGGTCCTGACCTGAAGCGTTGACCACCTGTTTTTCTCCACGGATACTGCCTGGTCTGCTGAGTTCCTCCAGCGTCATTGTGTTTTTCATCTAGATTCCAGCATCTGCAGCCTTTTGTTTCTCTTCCCACTTCTCAGCTCTTCGTTGTGGCCTGACACAGGTGTGAGAGACACTAGATTGAGGACCATACTTCTGGAAGCCTCAGAATAAATACATTGAGCAAGAGAATCCAGCCACACGTCCTCCCAGGCTTTGGAGGTGCCCCGTTATGGCTGTTGCAACCTCCCTCACAGTCACTGGGTAAAAATCCAAGGGCTCATAACCCAAAATCATCGGGGAAGTTCCTTCACCACATGGACTTCAAAGAAGTATCATGCAAAGGAGTATCGGCATGCACGAGTTGGACCAAAGGATCTGTTTCCATGCTGTAAGACTCTATGAAATGTAGTGAGCTCCTCTGTCTCCGGAGACAGTTGAGACAGTTCTAGTCCGCTGCCACCCTCTGCATGAAAACATTTTTGTACTTAGATTCATAAACTGATACAGCACGGAAACAGGCCCTTTGGCCCAACACATCCATGATGACCAAGATTCTCATATCTCATTTGCCCACATTTGGCCCATATCCCTCTAAACCTTCCCTATCCATGTACCTGTCCAAATGACTTTTAAATGCTGCAACTGCACCTGCCTCTACCACTTCCTCTGGCAGCTCATTCCATATACCTACCACCTTCTGTGTGAAAAAATTACCCCTCAGATCCCCTTTAACTCTTTCCCCTTTCACCTTAAACTATGCCCTCCAGTTCTAGACTTCCCCTACCCTGAAAAATAGATCACACCTAGAAGGCATATGGTGTATTGTCCTTCATTAATTGGGCAATTGAATTTAGGAGCCACGAGGTATTGTTGCAGCTATATAGGTCCCTGGTCAAACCCCACTTGGAATATTGTGCTCAGTTCTTGTCGCCTCACTACAGGAAAGATGTGGAAGCCATAGAGAGGGTGCAGAGAAGATTTACAAGGATGTTGCCTGGAATGCGGAGCATGCCTTATGAAAGCAGGTTGAGGGAACTCGGCCTTTTCTCCTTGCAGAGACGGAGCATGAGGGGGGACCTGATAGAGGTGTATAAGATGATGAGAGGTATTGATCGGGTAGATAGTCAGAGGCTTTTCCCAGGGCTGAAATGGTTGCCACAAGAGGACATAGGTTTAAGTTGCTGGGGAGTAGATATAGAGGAGATGTCAGGGGTAAGTTTTTTACTCAGAGAGTGGTGAGTGCATGGAATGGGCTGCCAGAAATGGTGGTGGAGGCAGATACGATAGGGTCTTTCAAGAGACTGTTAGGTAGGTACATGGAGCTGAGTAAAATAGAGGGCTATGGGTAAACCTAGTAATTTCTTGTGTAGGGACATGATTGGCACAGCTTTGTGGGCCGAAGGCCTGAATTGTGCTGTAGTTTTTCTATGTTCTATGTTCTATGTTCTACCCCATCAATGCCCCCAATGATTTTCTATAACTCTATGAGGTCACCCCTCAGTCTCCTTCGCTCCAGCAAAAACAGTCCCAGCCTGTCCAGCCTCTCTTTATCACTCAAGCCCTCAAGTCCCAGCAACATCCTTGTGAATCTTTCCTGCATCCTCCCTTACTTAAACACATCCTTCCTATAGCAAGGTAACCAGAACTGCACACAATTCTCCAAATGTGGTCTACCAACATATCGTACAGCTGTCACATGACGTCCCAACTCTTGTACTCAATGCTATGGCCGATGAAAGGCAGGCATGCCAAACGCCTTCTTCACTATCATGTCCACCTGTGTCACCACTTCCAGAGAACTATGCACATGTATCCCTCACTCTCTCTGTTCTATAGCACTCTCCAGGGCCCTGCCATTCACTGTGTAAGCTCTGCCCTGACTTAACTTCCCAAAATGCATCAGTTCACACTTGTCTGAGTTAAATTCCACCTGCCGTTCCTCCGCCAACTTTCCCAGTCAGCCAATATCCTGTCGTAACCTTATACAACCTTTGGCGCTGGAGGCACAAGAGGCAGCAGATGCCAGAATCTGGAGCAACAAACAATCTGCTGAAGGGACTCAGCGGGTCGAGCTGCATCTATGGGGGGAGAGGAACTGTCGGCCTTTTGGGGCTGGACCCTGCATCAGGCTTGAGAGTGGAGAGGCAGGAGCCAGAGGTGATTGGTGGACTGAGGAGTGGGGGAGGATGACGAGCAAGCAACGGGCAGTGGTGCAGCTGGTAGTGCCGCTGCCTGACAGTTCCAGACACCCTGGTTCAATCCTGACCCCAGGAGCTGTCTGTGTGGTGTTTGCCATTCTCCCTATGATCACTTGTGTTTCCTCTGGGTACTTGAGTATTCTCCTACATCCAAGGAGGCGTGGGGTGGTAGGTTAATTGACCACTGTAAATTACCCCTGTTGTGTAGGGGAATGGGAGAGTCTGGGGGGGAGCTGATGTGAAAGTGGAGAGAAAACAAAAAAAAAGATTAATGTAGGATTGGTGTAAGTGGGTGGTTGAGGGTTGACACGGACTCAATGGGCAGAAGGACCTGTTTCCCCGATATATCTCTCTACCATTGATGGATGACATTCAGCGGAAATGGCCAGTTGTGATACAGACAGAGAAAGTGAATGACTTGAAATCAGAATATTTGATACTGTGTCCGGAAGGGTCCAACCTGCTCAGACAGAAGGTGAGGTTCTGCTCCTCAAGCTTGCATTGGACCTTGTCGTAACAGTGCCAGAGGCCACGGACAGAAGGGTCAGAGGGGAGTGAGTGACCAAGCAAACCCTGATATTGGTATTGGTATTGGTATTGGTTTATTATTGTCACTTGTACCGAGGTACAGTGAAAAATGTGTCTTGCATACCGATCGTACAGGTCAATTCATTACACAGTGCAGTTACATTGAGTTACTACAGAGTGCATTGAGGTAGTACAGGTAAAAACAATAACAGTACAGCATAAAGTGTCACAGCTACAGAGAAAGTGCAGTGCAATAAGGTGTAAGGTCATAACAAGATAGATCGTGAGGTCAGTGTCCATCTCATCATATAAGGGAATCGTTCAATAGTTTTATCATGGGGGGGGGTAGAAGCTGTACTTAAACCTGGTGGTACGTGCCCTCAGGCACCTGTATCTTCTACCTGATGGGAGAGGAGAGAAGAGAGAATGACCCAGGTGGGTGTGGTCTTTGATTATGCTGGCTGCTTCACCAAGGCAGCGAGAGGTAAAGACAGAATCCAAGGAGGGGAGGCTGGTGTCCGTGATGCACTGGGCTGTGTCCACAACTCTCTGCAGTTTCTTGGGGTCCTGGGCAGAGCAGTTGCTATACCAAGCCGTGATGCATCCATATAGGATGCTTTCTATGGTGCATCAATAAAAGTTGGTGAGTGTCAGAGGGGACATGCTAAATTTCCTTAGCCTCCTGAGGAAGTAGAGGTGCTGGTGAGCTTTCTTGGCCATGGTGTCTGCGTGGTCCATGGAGGGGAGGCTGGTTTCTGTGATGCACTGGGCTGTGTCCACAACTCTCTGCAGTTTCTTGCGGTCCTTGGCCGAGCAGTTGCTGTACCAAACCGTGATGTGTCCAGATAGGATGCTTTCTATGGTGCATTGATAAAAGTTGGTGAGTGTCAAAGGGGACATATTGGCCTCAGTTTCTTTCTTCTCAATTGGTACACCCTGCCCTGCAGGACATGTCCCATTAACAACACATTACGCAGACAAAGACACATAATCACCCTCCAATTGCCCCA
Source organism: Pristis pectinata (assembly GCF_009764475.1). Taxonomy (NCBI): domain Eukaryota; kingdom Metazoa; phylum Chordata; class Chondrichthyes; order Rhinopristiformes; family Pristidae; genus Pristis; species Pristis pectinata. The sequence continues at coordinate 10,284,424 of NC_067406.1, read as the reverse complement.
TTGATCTGGTCACCTTATCACCAAAATTCCCTTGGCCTTTTACCTTCTCTCCAACTTAAAACGTCCTTCTTTATCTCAAGATTCAAGTTACTTTATTGTCATTCATCTATGCTCTAAAAACACGTGGCAGAACAAAATGTCGTTTCCTCAGACTCACACAACAGGGGACATACAAAGAACAGGAAGACGTACAATAAACACAAACAAAAAACAAAAAAAAGCAAAAAAAATTGTTCAAATACAAATAGTGCAAAAGAACGGTATATACAAAATACAAATTTAGTGCAGAGTCAGTGCAAAAAGTGCAGAGTTGGTGCCTTTCCCAGTGCTGATGAAGTGCCTTGAACTGAAACATTCACTCTATTCCTCTGTTTTTCTCTCTCCACAGATGCTGCCTGGCCTGATGAGTGTTTCCAGCATTTTCTGTCTTTATTTCAGATTTTGAGCATCTGCGGTTCCTTTGAATTTGAGTTTTTCCTTTATTCCCTTTCTTAAAATTCTTTAAATTAAAATTGTTCAGCTTCTGCCACAAGAGGGAGCTTCCAGATTCTGACAGCTCACTGAGTGAGAGTCATAGAGTCACGGAGTACAGAAACAGGCCCTTCAGCCCAACCGGTCCATGCCGACCAAGATTCCCATCTAAGCTAGTCCCATTTGCCTGCAGTTCTCACCTGAGATCCTTGGCGGGCACAGTAAGGTATGTGAGCTCAGAGGCTTCTAAACCTCCAATTGTGAAGTGCACAGACTGATACACATGAGGAGCTCGAAGTTTGTGTCAGCTATTCAGTCTGCTTCCGGAACATTCCATACTCATTGTAACAGCCCAGAGAGCAGATTTTTTAAAATCAAAATAAACTTTATTCATAATAAAAGACAAACGATATACAATTATAAAACAGTGCAAGCCTTTACATTCTTGTACAGATCATTCATTAGTGTTATCTTTTTACATAAGAAACAGCATTGATGCCACACGTGTGGCTCCCTGGGGGCTACCCAGTCCCGTATTTACAATATTTAGGGCCTTTCTCACCTGCTCCTGCCCCTCCCTCTCCAGTTGCAGAACGAGCAGATGGTCTCAGCACACAATCCTTAAATGGGTGACCACTTTAAACTTCTTACTGCTTACCTTAAACCTATGCCCTTCAGTTATAGCCACTTTACATTAATGTTAACTCTGTATTTCTCTAATTCTGACAAGCGCACAGGGAGAAAGACGTTACATACAAATTCTGAGGTGAATGAAAGGCAATTTTGCTGATGTAAGATAAGATATCTTTATTAGTCACATGTACATCGAAACACACAGTGAAATGCACCTTTTGCATAGAATGTTCTTTGGGCAGCCCGCAAGTGTCGCCATGCTTCCAGTGCCAACATAGCATGCCCACAACTTCCTAACCCGTACGTCTTTGGAACGTGGGAGGAAACCGGAACACCCGGAGGAAACTCACGTAGACACGGGGAGAACGTACAAACTCCTTACAAACAGCGGCCGGAATTGAACCCAGGTTGCTAGCGCTGTATAAGCGTTACGCTAACCGCTACACAGACCAACAACCAAAATGGCCATTGGGCCCCTGCATTCCCTTCTCTCCCTCTCCCAGAATAAGTTCACTGGGTGCTGCACTAACTGTTTGTAAGTAAAACTATTTGTTAGAACCATCACTCTCTTCCTTTTTCTCAACCAGGGTTTCAACAGGAACTCTTGACGTCTGGAGAACACAGTCCCAGTTTATTCAGGAGCCACAAACAATCTGTTGGAGGAACTCAGTGAGTCGAGCAACATCTGTTGGGGGGGGGAGGGGAAGGAATTGTCAACGGTTGGCACCAGTTCACAATTCCTTTCCCTCCACAGATGCTGCTCAACCCACTGAGTTCCTCCAGCAGATTGTTTGTGGCTCCAGACTCCAGCATCTGCAGTCTCTTGTGTTTTTTCAGTATCCCCTCATACAGCAAACCCAACATCTCAGGAACCATAGAGTCTTACAGCATGGAAACAGGCCCTTCACCCCAACTCATCCATGCTGAATAAGTTGTCTAAGTGAGCTAGTCCCACTTGCCTACCTTTGGCCCATCCCTAAGGTCATCTGTCAGCCTCCAATGTTCCAGGGAACAAAGTCCTAACCCAATCCCGGGAACATCCTCGTAAATCTTTTCTCCACCCTGTCCACTTTAATGACACCCTTCCTACAGCAGGGTGATCAGAACTGTCACGGGCAGGGTAGTGTAGCAGTTAGCATAACGTCTTACAGCACCAGCAACCCAGGTTCAATTCCCGCCGCTGTCTGTAAGGTGTTTGTACGTTCTCCCCGTGTCTGCGTGGGTTTCCTCCGGATGCTCCGGTTTCCTCCCACATTCCAAAGATGTACGGGTTAGGAAGTTGTGGGCATGCTATGTTGGCGTTGGAAGCGTGGCGACACTTGCGGGCTGCCCCCAGAACACTCTACACAAAAGGTGCATTTCACTGTGTGTCTCGATGTACATGTGACTAATAAAGGTATCTTAAATGTGGCCTTCTCAATATCTTGTCCGGCTAGAACATGATGTCCCAACTCCTGTATTGAATATCCTGACCAATGAAAGCAAGCTTTCATTACCACCCTGTCCACCTGTGTCACCACAACCAGTCTGATGAATCTTCATTATATCCCCTCTCTGATGAGTTTATCCATGTTTAGGTAATAAGACCAAATTGTACGTAATACTGAAGGAGTGGTCTCACCAAGATCGTTTATAATTTCAGTGAGATATCTGTACCCCGAGAGTCAATCACCTTGACATGAAGGCCAACGTACCAATTGCCTTTCTATTTGCTTGCTGCAATACATTCTGTTTCTTCTCACAGAGCAGATAGTTTATTGCCATATACACCAGGGTGCCCTGAAATTCCTTGCTTGCGGATATAACGTACAGGTTAGGAAGTTGTGGGCATGCTATGTTGGCGCCGGAAGCGTGGCGACACTTGCGGGCTGTCCCCAGAACACTGTATGCAAAAGATGCATTTCACTGTGTGCTTCGATGTACATGTGACTAATACATGAGGGGGCCGATAACTCCACCCTGAAGGTCAGTGGTGAAGACCCTCAACAGCAGCTTGTGAAGCCAGCGAGGACCACAGTCAGTGGAGGCCAACTCTGAGGGCTCCAACCATGGCTCCAGCAGCATCTGAGGCTGATGCAGCATCTGCAGCATCATGAAGAACAAAGAACCCTGGCCTCTGGGAGCCCAGCAAAGACAACTGTGATCAGCCCCAAACATAACGGATAGTTAGAGCCCAAGTTAGTCATTGTATGAGATATGCGATATCTTTATTAGTCACATGTACATCAAAACACACAGTGAAATGCATCTTTTGCATACAGTGTTCTGGGGCAGCCCGCAAGTGTCGCCACGCTTCCGGCACCAACGTAGCATGCCCACGACTTCCTAACCCGTACGTCTTTGGAATGTGGGAGGAAACCGGATCACCTGGAGGAAACCCACGCAGACATGGGGAGAACGTATAAACTCCTTACAGACAGCGGCGGGAATTGAACCTGGGTTGCTGGCGCTGTAATATCGTTACACTAACTGCTACACAGACCAACAACCAAAATGGCCATTGGGCCCCTGCATTCCTCTGTGTGTGTGTGTGTGTGTGTGTGTGTGTGTGTGTGTGTGTGTGTGTGTGTGTGTGTGTGTGTGTGTGTGTGTGTGCGCGCGCGCGCGCGCGCGTGTGTGTGAGAAGTGAATAAAATTGCATTTACACCGGAATCTGACTTGTATTTTTTTTGTTTGCCTCAAAGGCATAAAGCACCTGGGTAAAACACACTTAAAGGGATATTGGTCGAAGAGCTCAGAAAGAGCAGGAGCAACAGAGGTGAGAAGAGAAATAATGTCTCAGGTCAAATTCTTTTGTCAGAAAGATCCTGTAATTGGTATTGGTATTGGTTTATTATTGTGTCGTGTACCAAGTTCCAGCTAAAAACTTATGTTTGCATGCCATTCAGACAGATCATTCCATGCGTGATTACATCAAGGTAGTACAAAAGGAAAACAGAATGCAGAATATAGTGTTACAGTTACAGATAAGGTGCAGTGCAGGTAGACAGACAAAGTACAAAGGCCATGACGAGGTAGATTGGGAGGTTAAGAGTTCATCTTTTAGCGTATGAGAGGTCCATTCAATGGTCTGATAACAGTGGGATAGAAACTGTCTTTGAGTCTGGTGGTACATGCTCTCAAGCTTTTGTAACTTCTGCCTGATGGGAGAGGGGAGAAGAGAAAATGACCGGGGGGTGGGGGGGGGGGGGGGGGAGGAGGGAGGGATCCTCGATTATCTTGGCTGCTTTCCTGGGTCAGTGGGAATTGTAGGTGGAGTCAATGGAGGGGAGGTTGGTTTACATGTTGGACTGGGCTGCTTCTCTCTTTCTCAGCTCTGGTGAAAGGTGTTTGACCTGAAACATTAACTGTTTCTCTTCCTACAGATGCTGTCTGACCAATTGAGTTCTGTTCCCAGTTGCTTCTGTTTTTATTCCAGCATCTGTGTTTTTTTTTATTCTCAACCTAGTGTTGACTGATGATGGAGAGGAGTCTTGCCAAGGCACCTGGCAGCCAGGGGAACATGGGGAGTGCTGCGCTGAGGTTTAATTTACCCCTGCTCTTCATTCCAAAGCTAGACTAAAATTATCTATTATAAGATAAGATAAAATATCTTCATTAGTCACATGTACATCGAAACACACAGTGAAGTGCATCTTTTGCGTAGAGTGTTCTGGGGGCAGCCCACAAGTGTCGCCACGCTTCCGGCACCAACATAGCATGCCCACAATTTCCTAACCCGTACGTCTTTGGAATGTGGGAGGAAACCGGAGCACCCGGAGGAAACCCACACAGATACGGGGAGAACGTACAAACTCCTTACAGACAGCAGCCGGAATTGAACCCAGGTCGCTGGCGCTGTAATAGCGTTACACTAACCACTACACACACTACCGTGCCTGCCTTTGTTGTCCCTGACAACAGATCTTTGTGAATTGGAGCTGTTATTATAAGTAACTGGTTGCTCACTAAGCATGAAATATGACTGATTTTCTGTCATGTTGACTGTACTTATATTCAAGCATTGTTTAATCAGGTGTATGTACTGTTTCTGCAGTTTCTGCTGCTAATTATGTGGTCACAAGTGATTGATACCTTTTACAGCCAATTTCCTGATGCTTTAACAGTACAGGATCGACGTAGTTAATGACCGACACGGTTAATGGTATAAAGCACTAGTTAGATCACATCTGGTACACCGCATGCAGTTCTGGTCACTGTGGACATAATTGTATGAGAGAACACACAGAGGACACTTACGGGAACGTTGCCAGGGATGGGGCACCGTTGCTATGAGGAAATAAAAACTGGTTTTGTTTCCTGTTGAGCAGAGGAAGCTGAGGGGAGGTTAAATCAAAGTGTATGAAGTTATGCAGGTGGTTAGAAAAATTCTCTTTAGATGGACATGGTGGAACAAAGGGCCCATTTTCTTCAACCTGGTCACTCATTATCAGATGGAATCATAACCATCTCACACAGATTTAGCTGATCGGTGATAAGGTCAGAGGGGAGTTGAGGGAAACTTGTTTTATCCAGTTGAGGGTTACGAGGAACTGGCACAGAAGGGGAGTGGAGGCCAGCAGAGATCAGCCATGGTCATGTTCAACGACAGGGAAGGCTTGAGGGCCAAGTGGCCTACTCCTGCTCCTATTTCAAACCAAGGAGCTAGTCATTGACTTTAGGAAGCAGCGTGAAGCACACGGCCCTGGCACTGAGGTGGAGATGGTTGAGAGCTTCAAGTTTCTCGGTGTAAATATCACCAACAACTTGTCCTGGTCCAGTAACATAGGCACTACCGGCAAGACCTGTTACGACCTTTTTACCTGTACTACCTCAATGTACTCTGTACTAACTCAATGTAACTGCACTGTGTAATGAATTGACCTGTATGATCAGTATGCAAGACAATACCAATACCAATAGCAAGAAGGTAGACCAATGCCTCTACTTCCTCAGAAGGCTAAAGAAATTTGGCATTTCCCTGATGACTCTTACCAATTTTTATAGATGCATCTTAGAAAGCATCCTTTCCGGATGCATCACAGCTTGGAATAGCAGCTGCTCTGCCCGTGACCGCAAGAAATTGCAGAGAGTTGTACAGACCAGTCTCCCTTCTACTGACTCTGTCTACACTTCCCGCTGCTTCGGGAATGCAGCCAACAGAATCAAGGACCCCCACCCACCCCGGACATTCTCTCTTCTCCCCTCTCCCTTCGAGCAGAAGATACAAAAGCTTGAGAGCACACACCATCAGGCTCAAGGACAGTTTCTGTTTCACTGTTATCAGACTGATGAAGAGACCTCCCATATGCTAAAAGCTGAACTCTTGGATCTCCCAAACCACTTCATCATGGCCCTTGCACTTTATTTTGCCTACCTGCACTGCATTTTCTCTGTAACTGCAACACTATGTTCTTGCTTCTGCTTTTGCTTTTCCCTTGTACTACCTCGATGTACTGATGTATGGAATGATCTGTCTGGATGGCACACAAAACAAAAGCTTTTCACTGTATCTTGTTACATGCAATAATAAACCAATACCAATGTGGGACAGGGATCTGAGCCAACTGCCTGAAAGGATAGTAAAGGCAGAAACCTTTAGGACATATAAAATATCCATTGATGACTGCTGAATACAAAGCTACAGGTCAAGAACTGGGAGTTGGCTCTGTTTTAACCATTGTGGGTCACTCTGCCAAGAATGCTGTGTGAGCAGATCTCAGCTGGAACAACAGAGGGAGCTCTACACCTGCTATGCCTGACCTCAGTTGACTTGAGGTTCACATTGACAGAAGTAACTGCACAATCTATTCTACAACAGTCCCCATCAGGCACAGAGGGTGTGCTGCACTCCAAAACAAAACCGGACTGAATGGGAAAAGCAGTGTATTGTACACAGTGCAAGCGCCACACCTCTCCCAGAACGTGAGAATCATACGAGATTAAATTCAGTAGGACAACTAAAATTTTCAAAGTTGGGATTGGTATATATTTCATTAGGGACCATGGAGCTAAATTAGTTGGATGGAGCTATATAAGTCAGGAGTAATATAACTGAATCACATGACTCTTGCAAATTTCTGTAGATGTACAGTGGAGAGCATTCTGACTGGTTGCATCACAGCCTGGGACGGAGGCTCCAATGCACAGGAGGCTGCAGAGGGTTGTAGACTCAGCCAGCTCCATCACAGGCACAACCCTCCCCATCACTGAGGACTTCTTCAAGAGGTGGTGCCTCCTTCGAGGTATCCATCACTAAGGACCCTCACCATCTGGGACGTGCCCTGTTCTCGTTACTACCATCGGGGAGGAGGTACAGAAGCCTGAAGACCCACACTCAATGATTTAGGAACAGCTTTGTGTTATTATGTGTTATTATGTAGTTATAGTACAGAACTACAGTTCCCAGTAGGCAATGCAAGGAGTCACATGGGGGAACAGGATGTGGCTGTAAAAAGAGAGGGAAAGCAAGCCAGTCTGGGGTTGGTTAATAAAGTGTTCAGATGTTAAACCCACACAAAGTTTGTCTCTTGATGAAGAACAAACATAACAGCCAAGACTAGAGGGGCTGAGTTACAGGGAGAGGTTGGCCAGGTTAGGTCTTCATTCCTTGGAACGGAGGAGAATGAGGTGCGACCTTAAAGAAATGTTTAAAATTATGAGAGGCGTAGATAAGGTGCAAAGTAACAGTCCTTTCCCCAGGGCAGGGGAAGTCCAAAGTAAGGGGGCATAGATTTAGTGTGAGAGAGGAAAGATTAAAAGGGGACCTGAGGGGCAACTTTTTCACGCAGAGGCTGATGAGTATATGGAACGAGCTGCCAGAGGAAGTGGGTGAGGCAGGTACAAGAGTATCGTTGAAGAAGCACTTGGATAGGTACATGCAGGGGCGGGGCTTAGAGGGATATGGGCCGAAGGCAGGAAATTGGGACTATCTGGGTGGGCACTGTGGTCAGCATGGACTGATTGGGCCGAAGGGCCTGTATCAGCACTGTGTTGCTCTATAACTCGATGACTTTATGACCCTGCCTATATCCAGGATTTAGACTTGCTCACATAGACTCCCAAAATAATTGATGCCCCATTCATTGTTTCACAGGACAAGGGGTTCCTTGGCACAACTGGGACTTCTCCAAGTCACTGCTCTTACCAAGCATTACCTACAAAGCAATGCAGTGCAATGGTTATGTTGCTGTAGGACAATGACTTGAGCCTCGAATTCTACGGTGAATTCATATCTGTAATGCTATTACAGCACCAGCGACCCGAGTTCAATTCCGGCCGCTGTCTGTAAGGACGTTTGTACATTCTCCCCGTGTCTGCATGGGTTTCCTCTGGGTGCTCCGGTTTCCTCCCACATTCCAAAGACGTACAGGTTAGGAAGTTGTGGGCATGCTACGTTGGCGCCGGAAGCGTGGCAACACTTGTGGGCTGCCCCCAGAACACTGTATGCAAAAGATGCATTTCACTGTGTGTTTCGATGTACATGTGACTAATAAAGATATCTTATCCAATAAAGATGGACAATAACTGCACCCATCGTGCCCAAATGGGCGGCAATTGTCAATAAGAATGCATCATAAAGCATAGCAGTGAGAAGGTGGCAGGGTGGGTGGGGAAAGCTGTTTGTAAAGTAAGAGAATGTGATTGCTCAAGCATAACTCAGATGTCAGAAAGTTGTTGAATGACTTGAAGATTGCCAAGGATTATGATTGTGTTTAATGAGGCTTGAGAGAGCAGCCAAGCATGAAAGCTCAGGTTTGAAGAAAATGCACCTCCTCCGATAGTTCAGTCATCAGCACGGACTGGATCTGAATCCCAGCCTTTGTTGAGTTCAGTGAAAACAAAAGAAACAAAAATATTGGAGAGACTTACTACTTTTCAAGTAGAAATGAAAGCCAGGCCAACTTAGCCAGCTTCAGCAAGAACTTGCAAACATATTGAAAGCACACACATTTTCAGGACATCACTTCCAAAGTGTTTTCATTTATTCATTTGTTGCCTGCAAGGTCACTGTTCCACAGAAAGATCCCACATGGAAAACAATGAGCAGCCAAGATCTTCTGACGTACTCCCTCAGGGTTGACTGGCTTTCACTAGCTCAGAGAAATTCAGCAGTTCCCCACCCCATCAGTCACCTAGGGGGCATGACAGCTGACACCGGGACGTCACAGAGTAAGGTCTTGATCCAATGGTAAGGGAGTCCAGGATGATTGGATGAGGATCCCCTGCCCATGTGCTGCAGACATACAAGGACACACTCTAAGCACGCACAGGTTCAGTCCACACGCACACAATCCTGCCCATGTTCTTCTCCTCACACCCGTCAAACAGCATCAGCAGAAGCAAAAGGAGAGTCGACATTGCCAATCAAAACCCCGCATCAGGATGGAAGCTGGACTGTTAGCCCAGTGACCTCATACCCTGTGCCAACACGGAGAGGTCACAGCCAGGAAAGCTCACCGGCGCCTCTACTTCCCCAGGAGGCTAAAGAAATTTGGCATGTCCCCTTTGACACTCACCAACTTTTATCGATGCCCCATAGAAAGCATCCTAGCCGGATGCATCACGGCTTGGTATGGCAACTGCTCTTTCCAGGACTGCAAGAAACTGCAGAGAGTTGTGGACACAGCCCAGCACATTATGGAAACCAGCCTCCCCTCCATGGACTCTGTCTACACTTCTCACTACCTTGGTAAAGCAGCCAGCATAATCAAAGACCCCATCCACCACGGACATTCTCTCTTCTCCCCCCTCCCATTGGGCAGAAGATACAAAAGCCTGAAAGCACGTACCACCAGACTCAAGGACAGCTTCTGTCCCGCTGTTGAATGGTCCCTTAATACGATAAGATGGACTCTTGACCTCACAATCTACCTCTTAATAGCCTTGCACCTTATTGTTTACCTGCACTGCACTTTCTCTGTAACTGGAACACTTTACTCTGCATTCTGTTTTCCCTTGTACTACCTCAATGCACTGTTGTAATGAAATGACCTGTATGGACAGCATGCAAGACAAGTTTTTCACTGTACATCAGTATATGTGACAAAAATAGACCAATTTACCAATATCATAGCCATAATGGTTGGATGTACTTTCTACTGCCAGGAACAGATGCACTTGTAACAGGAAGGTTGGTGAGGACAAGTCATTTTATTCCTTATGTTGGTTCATACCTCCTGTTACAGTCTGAGACTGGATACAAACCTGTGGCTGCTGATTTCTTCAAGCCACAGAATGTTGACAGTGGCCCTTAATCCTGGAACCCACCTCCTCCTCACCACAAACAGCGCACCAGTTTTACCCTGTACACCCTATTAGTGGAGATTTATGAGGATTGGTATTGGTTTATTATTGTCACTTGTACCAAGGTACAGTGAAAAACTTGTCTTGCATACTGTTCATACAGATCAATTCATTACACAGTGCATTGAGGTAGTGCAGCGTAAAACAATAACAGAATACAGAGTAAAGTGTCACAGCTACAGGGAAGTGCAGTGCAGGTAGACAATAAGGTGCAAGGTCATAACAAGGTAGATTGTGAGGTCAAGAGTCCATCTCATTGTATAAGGGAACCATTCAATAGTCTTATAACAGTGGGATAGAAGCTGTCCTTGAGCCTGGTGGTACGTGCCCTCAGGCTCCTGTATCTTCTGTCTGATGGGAGAGGGGAGAAGAGAGAATGACCCGGGTGGGTGGGGTCTTTGATTATGCTGGCTGCTTCACCAAGGCAGCGAGAGGTATAGACAGAGTAGGCAGCGAGAGGTATAGACAGAGTCCATGGAGGGGAGGCTGGTTTCCGTGATGTGCTGAGCTGTGTCCACAACTCTCTGCAGTTTCTTGAGGTCCCGGGCAGAGCAGTTGCTGTACCAAGCCGTGATGCATCCATATAGGATGCTTTCTATGGTGCATCAATAAAAGTTGGTGAGTGTCAAAGGGGACATGCTAAATTTCCTTAGCCTCCTGAGGAAGTAGAGGTGCTGGTGAGCTTTCTTGGCCATGGCGTCTATGTGGTTGTACCAGGACAGGCTATTGGTGATGTTCACTCCCAGGAATTTGAACCTTTCAACCCTGTTGACCTCAGCACCATTGATGTAGACAGGTGCATGTACACCACCCCCTTTCCTGAAGTCAATGACCAGCTCTTTTGATTTGCTGACATTGAGGGACAGGTTGTTGTCATGACACCGTGTCTCATGATGTTGCCGGGTCTCAAGGACTGAGGTCTGGAGAGAGGTTGAGCAGGTTGGGATATTTTTTCATTGGAGTACAGGAGAATGGGGGATGATCTTATACAGCAGAGGTGTACAAAATCCAGGGGTGTAGATTGGGTGAATGCGCACAGTCATTTTCCCAGGGTTGGGGAATCAAGAACTGGAGGGCAAAGGTTTAAGGTGAGAGGGGAGAGATTTAATAGGAGCCCCTAGGAACCTGAGCGACAACTTTTTCACCCAGAGGGTGGTCAGTATATGGAATGAGCTGCCAGAGAATCTGGTTGAGGCAGATGCAATAACAACATTTAAAAGGTTCATGGACAGGTACATGCATGGGAAAGGTTTAGCGGGATATGGGCCAAACACAGGCAAATGGGATCTTGGTCGGCATGGACCAGTTGGGACGAAGGGCCTGTTTCCATGCTATTTGACTCTATGACTTAACATTGTGTAAGCCTTAAATCAATCATCGTTTAACCCAAAGTATCATTATGGTCAATACATCCTTCCTAAGGTGTGATTCGCAGACTCCCTGAGTTTTAAGACCTCTGACTAGAGGAAATCTACGTTCTCTAGATTTAGACTCCTCTACCCTGGGAAAAAGACTGACCATCCATCTTATATGCACCCCTCATGATTCTATAAACCTGTACAAGGTCAGCCTTCAACCTCCTACACTCCAAGGAAAAAACAGTCCCAGCCTATCCAACCTATCCTTATAACCCAAGCCCTCCACTCCCAGTAACATCCTTGAGAGTTTTGTCTGCAGCTTAATGACATCTTTCCTATAGCTGGGTGACCAGATCTGTGCACAATATTCCAAGTGTGGTATCACCAACAACTTGTACAGTTGCAACATGACATCCCAACTCCTGCACTCAATGCCCTGACCAATGATATTTATTTTTTTATAAGTTTATTTATTTTTGTAACTTACAGTAATTTTTATGTCTTGCACTGTACTGCTGCCGAGAAACAACAAATTTCACGACATATGTCAGTGATAATAAACCTGATTCTGAAGGTAGGCATGTCTAGTGGCTTCTTCACCACCCTGTCTAACTGTGTCTCCACTTTCAAGGAACTATGTACCTGTCCCCCTCGGTCTCTCTGTTCTACAACCCTCTCCAGGTCCCTACTGTTTACTGTGCAAGTCCTGCCCTGATTTAACTGACCAAAATGCAACACCTTCCACTTGTCCGAGTTCAATTCAATCTGCCATTCCTTTCCCAGTTCATCCAGACCCTGTTGTAACCACTGTCACTGTTGTAACCACTTCACTGTCTACTGCATGATCAGTTTTGGTGGACGAGTACTCTCGAGGCTAGTGTCATGAGTTCAAATCACATCAAAGCAGCTATTAAGTGATCTGGAATTTGTTTTTTAAAAAAATAATATTGATTATGAAACTACTGGATTTTTGAAAAGAACCCTCTGGTTCACCAAGGTCATCTGAGAAAGTCATCGGTCTGCCAGTCTGGTCCATTTGTGGTCTGGAACTACAGCCATGTGGCTCACTCTTAAGTTCCGTCTACCATGATCTTGTTGCATCAAACCACTGTATTAAAGCAGAATAAGAATACAAGAACTCGAACCACCCATCATTGACCCAGGCACTCTGATGAGCAAAGGGACTTTAGTTCAATCAACCCGGTAAATTCATTCCTATAAGCATACAGTGACAATTTTAGTGAAAATCTGAGGATGCAAAGCTCTGAGATACGGAGAGATCTGGGTGTCATCGTTAATGATTTTTAAAGGCTAGTGCAGGTGTAGCAAATAATTGGGAAAGCTAAAAGAATATTATTCTTTATTGGAGGGAAGAGTTAGATTGATCATGAACTAGGTGTTCATATAGGTCGGCACAACAATGTGGGCCAAAGGGCGCACACTGTGCTGTACTGTTCTATGTTCTAGGGAAACTGAATACATAAGAAGGGAAATTATGCTTCCAGTATATGGGACATTGGTGAGACTACATCTGGAGTACTGTGTACAGTCCTGGTCTTACTTGAGGAAAGATATTAATGCATTGGAAGCAGTTCAGAGCAGGTTTACTTGACTCACACCTATAAGGGGCAGGTTGTAGTGTAGTGGTTAGTGTAACGCTATTACAGCGTCAGCGACCCGGGTTCAATTCCAGCCACTGTCTGTAAGGAGTTTGTACATTCTCCCCGTCTCCACTTGGGTTTCCTCTGGGTGCTCCGGTTTCCTCCCACATGCCAAAGACGTGCGGGTCAGGAGTTGTGGACATGCTATGTTGGCGGCAGAAGCGTGGCAACACTTGCGGGCTGCCCCCATAACACTCTACGCAAAAGGATATATTTCACTGTGTGTTTTGATGTACATGTGATGAATAAAGATATCATCTTATGAGGAAAGGTTCAAGATGCAAAAGCCTGAAAGCACATATCACCAAGCTCAAGGACAACTTCTATCCCACTGTGATAAGACTATTGAATGGTCCCCTAGTATGGTAAAACCTCAATCTACCTCGTTATAGCCTTGCACTTTATTATCTGCCTACACTGCTCTTTCAGTAACTGTAACACTTTATTCTGCACTCTGTAATTGGTTTCCTTTATACTACCTCAATGCACTGATGTGATGAATTGATCTGTATCGACGGCACACAAAGCAAAGTTTTTCACTGTAGGTGGGGACATGTGACAATAATAAACCAATTTGAATTTACCAATTTAAAGTTAGGCTTTCATCAGTTGGAATCTAGAAGAGAAGGAGGGGACTTGATTGAACATATAAACTCCAGGAGGGTGTTAACTGTTAGAATATGAAGAGAATGTTTTCTTGTTGGATTTTTTAGAATTAGGAGTCACCGTTTAAAAATAAGGAGTGATCCATTTAAGACAGAGGTGAGGCACAATTCTTTCTCTCAGATGTTCATGCGTCTTTGGAACTCCCTAAGCACAATGGAAACAGAGGATTTTCAAGGCAAAGGTCAGCTGATACTTGACAAGCAAGGGAGCAAAGGGTTACCATGAGTGAATGGGAATCAGAATTGCAGTAACTGTTGGATCATCCATGATCTTATTAAAAGGCTGAGTAAGTGGAAGGAGATGAGGGCCTGGACCTGCTCACAATATGTACATTCGTACGTTCACACAGGGCAGTCAGTTTAACTTTGGTCATGAGCAAATCATTGGAATCCATTCTAAGAGAGGGTACAAAGCTTCACCTGGAAAGGCAGAGTGTAATCAGGACACTCATCATGGACTTAAGGGGAAGGTTGGGTTTGACGACATTGATGAACTTTTTTTGAGGGAGGTAACAAGGGATGGGGGCAGAGCATTTGACGTAATTGACTCGAACTTTAACAATACTTTAGAGAAGTTGGTTGCAAAAGCAAACACTGGTGGAATACATGGGAGAGTGGCAGATTGGACCCAAACTGGCTCAGTGTCAGGAAGCAAAGGGTAGGGCTTAATTAACATGGCTGGAAGGCCATTTCCAGGGTGGTTCCACGGGGCTTAAGACTTGGTCCATTTCTTTTTTGGACCTAATATTAGCATTGTTGACTGAAATATCGTAGGGATGATAAAGGCATTTACAGCTGGTTGTACGGTTGACGGTGAGGGGGAAAGCTTTAGGAGGACAGAGATGGACTGGTTAGTCGGCAGAACAATGGCAAAGTGGAGTTTAATTCAGAGAAGTGTGAGGTAATGCATCTGGGGAGGAGCAGCAAGACAAGAGATCGTACATAAATGGGAGGGTACTGAGTGGTGAGGAGAAACAGACAGAGCTTTGAATGTACATCCACAGGTCCATAAAGGAAACAAGACAGGCCAGTAATGTGGCTAAACAGGTACATGGGATTCTTTTCTTCATTAGTCGAGACTTAGAATATAGGAGCTGGCAGTTTCAATAACTCAATGACAATCTGTGAGGAGATTACATTTCTGCTCTTTGGCCGTGGGTTTCCTCTCACATCCCAAAGCTGGGCTACTGTAAATTGCCACTTTGTGTAGCTAATGGGAAAACCAAAGGCGAGATGAGGGGTAAGCGAGTGAGAATAACTCTATGGATGCAGGGATAAGATATCTTTATTAGTCACATGTGCATTGAAACACACAGTGAAATGCATCTTTTGTGTAGAGTGTTCTGGGGGCAGCCCACAAGTGTCGCCACACTTCTGGTGCCAACATAGCATACCTACAACCTCCTAACCCGTAGGTCTTTAGAATGTGGGAGGAAACCGGAGCACCCGGAGGAAACCCACACAGACACGGGGAGAACATACAAACTCCTTACAGACAGCAGCCGGAATTGAACCCGGGTCGCTGGTGCTGTAATAGCGTTACACTAATCATTACACTACCAAGGAGAATGAGACTAATGGGATTTCTCCCCAGAACCTAGCATGGAATGTAACTGCACCATGTAATGAATTGACCTGTACGATGGGTTTGCAAGACAAGTTTTTCACTGTACCTCGGTACAAGTGACAATAATAAACCAATACCAATACCAAACAGTGCAGCGCAGGAACAGGCCCTTCAGCTCACAATGTCTGTGCTGACCATGATGCCAATGTAATCTGATCCCATCTGCCTGCACAAGGTCTGTATCCCTCCACTCCTGCCTGTTCATGTGCCTGGTGAACTCCTGCTGACCATGCATTACTGATCAGACTTTGCTGACTCCTGCACGGCAAAAGGACTCTGGACATTTCTGCTTAAAATTGTTCCACCAAGATCAACAGTTAATTGGATCTGGTTATGAAAGGTTCTGTACGTTGGTCTGTTAGAATACCTGCCGTGATGTGTAGTCCTTACAAAATAAAACAAACTCAGAAAAGCTGGAACAAGAAGTCGTCAAGCCCACCTCCAACAGTGACGGACGTGCGGACGAGCCCACCCCTCTCTCATATGATTGGCGGAACACTAATAATTTTACATATCTATGAAGAACTTCCATTGAAAAGGGGATAAATGCAATATCTGTCAACTAAAATAAGAAATAGTACAAAATCAATGAAAAAGCATAAAAACTAATGTGGTATTAGGTCTTTGCAAGCCATCAGCCTGATATAAAAGAGTGAGGGTAAACAAGATTTGGAAGTGTCATGGGATTTGAGGTATTGCTTCTCGGCCTCTTGGCTTAGATCAAGTGTAGTTTCTGTTCTTATCAGTTTAATATCTGGTATGTCCCTCACATGGGGACTGTGTATTAAATTGATTTTTGAAACAGGGAGCTGGACCAAGAGCTCGCTCTGTCCACTCTGAGCATCAACCCAGTATTGCAGTGTCTCTGGGAATGGTGCACTTCCCCTTTTGGGGAATTTATGTAATTCAAAAAAAAAGAATTTTGTATGTTGCTGAGATTAGGTTTAAAATCTGTGTGTTTGCGGGATAATGGGATGTGGTGGTAGAAGCTGCTGCAATACTAGTGTTTAGAAAGCATTCATTTAGACAGCCACGTCAAGGAATATTTGGTCTTGGTGTTTCAATGTATATGTGACTAATACATAAATATCTTATTGTCACGTGTGTGTGTTATTATGTGTTATTTTGTAGTTATAATACAGAACTACCGTTCCCAGTAGGCAAGGCAAGGGGTCACATGGAGAACAGGAAGTGGCTGTAAAAAGAGAGGGAAAGCAAGCCAGTCTGGTGTTGGTTAGTGAAAATAACAAGCTTCTTCCCCTCTGACATCAGATTTCTGAACGGCCCATGGACCCACAAACACTACCTCATTGTTCCTTTTTTATTCGCACTATTTATCTATTTTTGTAACTTTATAGTAATTTTAAATCTTGGCACTGTACTGCTGCTACAAAACAACAAAATTCATACAAGTCAGTGATAATGATTCTGAATCACTTGAACCCATCAGCATTGAATGTCCTAGAGTTCTTTTCATCCATTGCTCCCATTTTAATTTAGAGTCATAAAGCATGGAAGTAGCCCCTTTGGCCACTGAGTCTGTGCTGACCATCAAGCACCCCACCAACACTAGTCCTGCACTGGTCTCATTTTATTCTCCCCACATTCCCATCAACTCTTTTTTCTTATTTCATTCATTCAAGGGACGTGGTCTTCACAGGCTGACTGCCCATCTCTAATTGTCCTTGAGAAGGTGGTGGTGAGCTGCCTTCTTGAACTGCTGCAGTCCTTGAGGTTTGGGGTACACCCACATCGCTGTTAGGGAGGGAGTTCCAAGATTTCGACCCAGCGACGGTGAAGGAACAGTGATATACCAAGTCAGGATGGTGTGCGGCTCGGAGGGAAACTTTGAGCTGGTGGTGTTCTCCATGCTTCTGCTGCCCTTGTCTATCCAGTCAAGGGTTGGGAAGGTGCTGCCTAAGATGCATTGGTGAGTTGCTGCAGTGCATCCTGTAGATGGTACAAACTGCTGCCACTGTGTGTCAGTGGTGGAGTGAGTGAATGGATGTGAATGGGGTGCCTGTCAAGTGGGCTGCTATGTCCTGTATGGTGTCGAGCTTCTTGAGTGTTGAGGTTGCACTCAGCCAACTCTCCCCTGATTTTACCACTCATGAGTCGAGTCCTCGAGTCCATCATGCTTAGGGCGGCACGTTAGCGTAGCGGTTAGCACAACGCTATTACAGATCCAGCGATTGGGGTTCGATTCCCATCGCTGTCTGTAAGGAGTTTGTATGTTCTCCCCGTGTCTGCGTGGGTTTCCTCCGGGTGCTCCGGTTTCCTCCCACGTTCTAAAGACATACGGGTAGGTTAATTTGGGGGTTTAAAATGGCCGGCGCGGACACCTTTTTTTTATCAAAATAAACTTTATTCATAATAAAAGAAACTACATACAATAATAAAACTGTTCAAACCTTTACATTCGTGTACAGTTCCATTCTTAGTGTTACCTTTTTATATATAAAAAACACAGCACCGATGCCACTCATGTGGCTCCCTGGGGGGATACCCCAATCCCATATTTACAACGTTTGAGGGGCTTCCTCTCCTGACCCCAACCCTCCTTCTCCTGTGGCAGAAGAACCCTAAACTGTTGTCCTTCCCCACCGAGCCCTCGCGCTGGCTGCACCCAGCTTCAGTGTGTCCCTCAGCACGTACTCCTGCAGCCTGGAATGTGCCAGTCAGCAACATTCCCCTACGGACATCTCGCAGTGCTGGGAGACCAACAATTTTCAGGCAGACCAAAGGGCGTCTTTCACCGAGTTGATGACCTTCCAGCAGCAGTTGATGTCCGTCTCTGTGTGTATCCCCGGGAACAGCCCGTAGATCAGCGAATCCTCTGTTACGCAGCTGCTGGGGATGAAACGTGACAAGGACCCTTGCATCTTTCTCCACACCCTCCTCACAAACCCACAGCCCGCAAAGAGGTGGGCCACCGTCTCGTCCCCAGCGCAGTCCTCCCGGGGGTGCACTGGGGGTGATACCCCAAGGGCCTGTTACCACATTGTAAATAAAATTTAAAAACAAACGGCAGTGCAACAGAGTGGCACACACTGCTGCCCCCTCACACTGCCAATGACCCAGGTTCAAAGAACTCTCCCACCCCAGACTTTCTCTATTCAACCCCCACCCATCAGGCAGAAGATACAAAAGCCTGAAAGCACGTACCACCAGGCTCAAGGACAGCTTCTATCCTGCTGTTATAAGACTATTGAATGAACCTCTTGCACAATAAGGTGGACTCTTGACCTCACAATCTACCTCATCGTGGCCTTGCAGCTTATTGTCTGCCTGCACTGCATTTCCTCTGTAACACTAAATTCTAAATGAGGTGGAGGTGGTTGACAGCTTCAAGTTCCTTGGTGTAAACATCACTTGTCTTGGTCCAACTGCATAGAGACTATATATTCACAGCCAAGAAAACTCAGCCAAGAAAGCTCACCAGCACCTCTACTTCCTCAGGAGGCTAAAGAAATTTGGCATGTCCTCTTTGATCATCACCAATTCCTATTGATGCACCATAGAAAGCATCCAATCCGGATGCATCACGGCTTGGTATGGCAACTGCTCTGCCTGTGACTGCAAGAAACTGCAGAGAGTTGTGGACACAGCCCATCACATCACGGAAACCAGCCTCCCCTCCATGGACTGTGTCTGCACTCCTTGCTGTCTCGGTAAAGCAGTCAACATAATTAAAGTATCCTGCTGTTATTAGACTATTGAACAGTCCCCTAGTACAATAAAATGGAGTCTTGACCTCACAATCTACCTTGTCATGGTCTCGCACCTTATTGTCTGCCTGCACTGCACTTTCTCTGTAACTGTAACAATTTATTCTGCATTCTGTTATGTTTTCCCTTGTACTACCTCAATGCACCGTTGTTATGAAATGATCTGTATGGGTGGCATGCAAAACAAAGTTTTTCACTGTACCTCGGTACATGTGACAATAATAAACCAATTTACCAATTCCTCATAAGGATAAGGAAATTTGGCATGTCCCCATGACCCTCACCAATTTTTACAGATGCATCCTATCTGAATGCATCACATCTTGGTATGGCAACTGCTCTGCACAAGACCAGAAGAAATTACAAAGAGTTGTGGACACAGCCCAGTCTATCATGAAAACAAGCCTCCCCTCCACTGACTCTACCTATACTTCCTACTGCCTTGTGAAAGCAGATAACATCATAAAAGACCCCTTCCACCCCAGTCACTCTCTCTTCTCCCCTCTCCTGTTGGGCAGAAGATACAAAAGCCTGAAAACACGCACCATCAGGCTCAAGAACTGCTTCTATCCCACTATCATAAGAATCTTGAATGGACATCTTGTACGATAAAGATGAACTCTTGACCTCTCAATATACCTCGTAATGGCCCTTGCACCTTATTTGTCTACCTGCACTGCACTTTCTCTGAAACAAACACAATATTCTGGATTCTATATTGCTTTTCCCTTTGTATTACCTCGATGTACTTATGTACGGAATAATCTGTCTGGATGGCATGCAAAGCAAAGCTTTTCACTGTATCTCAGCATATGTGACAATAATAAACCAATTACCAATCGGGGAGAATTGATGGGCAAGTGGGAAAGAATAGGCTTTAGGGAATTAAATGGGGAACCGAATGGGTCTGATAGGATGGCTCTGGGAGCTGGCATAGATTTCGTGGGCTGAATGGACTCCTTTCATGTCATATGAATAATACACTTGGCCCATCAATACCAATAATAGAAAAGGTGGGTTAATATATTTGGCAGCATTTTCCACATCATAACTAAAAGCTGAGGTGAGATCCCAAATTAATGTTCCCAGGAATGGAGTTCTCAGGGTTGGACAGTGGTACACCAATACACATTACCCACACCCTGTGGTCATCCAAGTCTAAACCTTTGACATTCAATCACAGTGAGCAAAGGACTCCTACATTCCTTCCAATTAATTGTTGCCAAGCTCCTCATCCTCAAATGTAAGTCCATCTCTTCTCTCTCTGGAGGAGACACAAGAGACAGCAGATGCTAGAATCTGGAGCAACAAACAATCTGCTGGAGGAACTCAGTGGGTCAGGCAGCATCTGTAGAGGGAAGCAGACATTCGACATTTTGAGTCGAGACCTTTCATCAGTCGTCTGTCCATTTCCCTCCATAGATGCTGCCTGACCCGCTGAGTTCCTCCAGCAGTTTGTTTTTGCTCCTCTATCTCTAGATCCACTGTGCGTCTTTGGCATTCGCTGCTTTTTCTTTGGATTTATAACATGTGTGGCTTTGTTTAGTTTTCATTGCTCACAGTAAAGGAGCTCTGGGAAGAATTTATTTGATGTGATTGTTCAGATTAATCTTTTCCCAAAGGGCAAAAGGAGGAATGTAGTCATATTATACAATCATAGAATTGTTACAGCACATAGGGGAGATGCAGCCCATTAATTTTACAATGGAAACACAGGAAATTGGTAATTGGTAATTTGTTTATTGTTTCACATGTACTGAGGTACAGTGAGAAACGTTGTTTTGCATGCCATCCATACAGATCATTTCATTACAACAGTGTATTGAGGTAGTACAAGGTAAAACAATAGCAGAATGCAGAATAAAGTGTTACAGTTACAGAGAAAGTGCAATGCAGGCAGACAATAAGGTGCAAGGCCATGACAAGGTAAATTGTGAGGTCAAGAGTCCATCTTATCATACAAGAGGTCCATTTAACAGTCTTCTAACAGCAGGATAGAAGCTGTCCTTGAGCCTGGTGATACGTGCTTTCAGGCTTTTGTATCTTCTGCCTGATGGGAGCTGGGAGAAGGGAGAACATCTGGGGTGGGAGGCAGGAGAAGACCATTCAGCCCTTCAAGCCTGCCATGCTATTCAATGCCAATCATGGCCAATTCAGTAATGATTCCAGTCTTCTCGCTTTATCCCTTGATCTCTTTAGTCACTTGCACCATAACCAACTCCTTCTTGGATATATTTGATGACTTGGCCTCAGCTTCTCTCTCCGGCAATGAATTCCACAGATTCTTCACCCTTTGTGTGAAGAATTTTCCCCTCATCTTAGTCCCAAATGGCCTACACCATGTCCTCTTTGATCTCTGGTTCTCCACGATTGGAACATCCTCCCTGCATCTAGTCTGTCCAGTCCTATAATGATTTTATAGGGTTCAATGAGGTCCCCTCTCATTCTTCTAAACTCTAGAGAATATCAAGCATCTGACGCTGCTCGACCCGCTGAGTTCCTCCAGCAGATTGTTGCTCCAGATTCCGGCATCTGCATTCACTAATGCCTCTCTAGAGAATATAAGCCTAGTTGTCCCAATCTCTCTTCATACGTCAGTCCTGCTATCGCAGCAATCTGTCTGGTGAACCTCTGCATGCCCTCTAGAGCAAGAACATTCTTCTTCAGATAAAGAGACCAAAACTGCACTCAGTACACAGGGTGTGGTCTCCCCAAAGCCCTGTGCAATTGTAATGGGACATCCTTGCTCCTGTACCCAATCCCGTTCCCAGTGAAGACCAACATACCAGTTGCTTTCTCAACAGCCTGCTGCACCTACATGCCTACTTTTATCGACCAGTGCATTAGGACACCCAGATCTTTCTGCAACTTTCTTTTTTCTGATCTCTTGTCATTCAGATAATAATCTGCCTTCCTGTGTCTGCCACCAGAGTTGATCTTCACATATCTCTTCACATCATACTGTATCTGGCACACTCTTCCTATGCACTCAGTCTGTCCAAATCACAATGGAGCCTCTCCTACAGTCATAAAGTCACACAGCATCATAACAGGCTATTCAGCCTACCAGTCCATACCGACCAATCGTTTCTGTTCTGTATGGCTCTGTGACTCTATGACACACAGACAGAGAGTCAATCTTAACTTGTGACAAGTCACCATATGGTGTTGGTGATGTGTTGTCCATAGACCAGTCTAGATAGACAAACACCTTGACCTTTACCATAGCCTTGGAGAGGGATAGGAGCAGACAATATGGGAAAGTATTTAACTGGGAGAGGGGAAATTATGATGCTATTAGGCAGGAACTTGGGAGTGTAAATTGGGAACAGATGTTCTTGGGGAAGTACACAGCGGAAATGTGGTGGAGGTTGTTTAAGGAATACTATCATGGGGCTCTGGATAAGTTTGTCTCATTAAGGCAGGGTAAGGATGGTAGAGTGATGGAACCGTAGTTGACAAGAGATGTAGAATATATTGTCAAGAGGAAGAAAGAAGCTTACCTGAGGTTTAGAAATCATGGATCACACTGGAGAGTTACAAGGTAGCCAGGAGGGAGCTTAAGAATGAACTTAGGAGAGCTAGAAGGGGGCATGAGAAGTCCTTGGCAAGTAGGATCAAGGAAAACCCCAAGGCGTTCTACACATATGTGAAGAATAAGAGGATGACTCGAGTGAGGGTAGAACCGATCAGGGATAAAAGAGGAAACATGTGCCTGGAGTCGGAAGAGGTGGGGGAGATCCTTAATGAATACTTTGCTTCAGTATTCACTAGAGAGAGAGACCTTGATGTTTGTGAGGATGGTGTACGACAGACTGATATGCCAGGGCATGTCGACGTGAGGAAAGAGGATGTGCTGGAAATATCGAAAGACATTAGGATAGATAAGTCACTGGGGCCGGATGGGATATATCCAAGGTTATTACAGGAAACTAGGGAAGAGATTGCTGTGCCTTTGGAGACAATCTTTGCGTCCTCACTAGCCACAGGAGTAGTGCCGGATGATTGGGGGGTTGCAAATATTGTTCCTTTGTTTAAGAAAGGAAGTAGGGATAACCCCGGGAATTACAGACCAGTGAATCTAACTTCAGTGGTGAGTAAATTACTGGAGAAGATTCTTAGAGACAGGATTTATGGGCATCTAGAGGAGAATAGGCTGATTAGGAACAATCAGCATGCCTTTGTGAGGGGCAGGTCATGCCTCATGAGCCTGATTGAATTCTTTGAGGATGTGACAAAGCAAAGGTTGGTGGTGTTGTGGATAGTGCAGAAGGTTGCTGTAGATTACAACAGGATATTGATAGAATGCAGAGCTGAGCTGTGAAGTGGCAGATGGAGTTCAACCCGGATAAGTGTGAATTCGGGAGATCGAATCCGAAGGCAGAATACAAGGTTAATGGCAGGACTCTTAGCAGTGTGGAGGAACAGAGGGATCTTGGGGTCCACGTCCATAGATCCCTCAAGGTTGCCACGCAGGTCGATACGGCTGTTAAGAAGGCGTATGGAGTATTGGCCTTCATTAGTCGGGGTATTGAGTTCAAGAGCCGTGAGGTGATGTTGCAGCTCTGTGGAACTCTGGTCAGACCACACTTGGGAGTATTGTGTTCAGTTCTGGTCGCCTCATTATAGAAAGGATGTGGAAGCTTTAGAGAGGGTGCAGTGGAGATTTACCAGGATGCTGCCTGGATTGGAGAGCATGCCTTTTGAGGATAGGTTGAGTGAGCTAGGGCTTTTCTCTTTGGAGAGAAGGTTGATGAGAGGTGACTTGATAGAGGTGTACAAGATGATAAGAGGCATAGATCGAGTGGACAGTCAGAAACTTTTTCCCAGGGCGACAATGGCTAACACAAGGGGACATAATTTTAAGGTGATTGGAGGAAGGTATAAGGGGGATGTCAGGGGTAAGTTTTTTTGCACAGAGAGTGGTGGGTGTGTGGAACGCACTGCCGGCAGAGGTTGTTGGGGCAGATACATTAGGGACATTTAAGAGACTCTTAGATAGACACATAAATAATAGAAAAATAGGGGACGATGTGGGAGGGAAGGGTTAGATAGATCTTAGAGCAGGATAAAATGTCGGCACAACATTGTGAGCTGAAGAGCCTGTACTGTGCTGTAGTGTTCTATGTTCTCTGTTCTATATTCTAGATCCCCACAGGACACATCCATCCCTTGCACTCAGCTCTATGTTCTTTGACTGGTAGGGTATAAACTGTGGTTCTAGGTCACCCTTCAATGACATGTCCATGAACCTGAGGCTGTATCGGATCTTTGACTGTCCAGATCTGACTTGCATGGTACTCATGGTGATTCACCATCAGCACTTGGCCCTGTATTTCTTCACCACCAGTTGTCTTTGACACTGGGTGATAACTGGGAGCATTTGGATTTTCATGGCGTTTTGCTGCTGTCAAAACAATAGTTTACTCAGACACAAGACACTGCAGATGCTGGAATCTGGAGCAACACACAAAATGCTGGAAGAACTCAGTGGGTCAGGCAGCATCTGTGGAGGGAAATGGACAGTCAATGTTTTGGGTTGAGACCCTTTATCAAGACTGGAAAGAGGGGAGAGAGCCAGCATAAAAAGGTGCACAATTTTGCTTCTGATCATTTAAGTCTGGCACATAAAGTAACTTGTAACAACAAATGATCCACTGGAGGAACTCAGGGGGTGAGCAGCATCTGTGGGAGGAAGGGAATTGTTGATGTTTCGGGTTGAAACCCTGCATCAGGACCAATTATTGCCAATGTCCTGATGCAGGGTTTTGACCCAAAACGTCGACAATTCCTTTCCCCCCACGGATGCTGCTCGACCCGCTGAGTTCCTCCAGCAGATTGTTAGTTGATCCAGATTCCAGCATCTGCAGTCTCTTGTGTCTCTAAAGTAACTTGTAGTAGGACCATTAGCCTAAATTTTAAGTAAAGGAATAGATTTTCTGCATAACATTAGCAACGTTAGGAAATACAAGAGTATTTTCATATTCTTACTTGTAATCTCTTGCTGATACAGCAGGCATGGTAGTGTAGTGGTTACCGTAATGCTATTACAGCACCAGTGACCTGGGTTCAATTCTGGCCACTGTCTGTAAGGAGTTTGTACGTTCTCCCCGTGTCTGCGTGGGTTTCCTCCGGGTGCTCCGGTTTCCTCCCACGTTCCAAAGACGTACGGGTTAGGAAGTTGTGGGCATGCTATGTTGGCGCCAGAAGCATGGCGACACTTGTGAGCTGCCCCCAGAACACTCTATGCAAAAAGAATCATTTCACTGTGTGTTTCGATGTACATGTCTGCACATCTAATTTTGTCGTGATTTTAAGTAAAGTATTTTTTCTTTGTCTCGAATGTTCCACGTGTTTGACTTCTGAATCTGTTGGATGGATAGTAAACTAAAACCATGCACTGGACATGGGGAAGAGTGAGCAGTCTGAATATCCTTTCTTGATTACCTTGGGCGAGAGATCGATGGCCACTTTCTGTCCTATAAATATCTGATTCCTTGATTCGAAACCTCAAGAATAGCTACCTGGGTGTGACTTCGAAACGCTGTAAGCAATAGGAACAATTCCAAAGATGTTAAAACCCGTCTGACTGAATCAGAATCAGATTGATTATCACTGACTTATTGTCACAAACCAGCAACAAAAGAAACACACTGAGCATGATTCAGTGTTAAAAACTATTTTATTAATCACTACTTATGATAATACGTAAAATAAAAGTTAAAAAAAATGTTAGTATGTTAGAATTCAAGAATGTTAAACCTCGAACGTTAACCCCAAAACTAAACTCTTCGTGTGTGTGTGTGACAAAGTCCAAAACTCCCAGTTCCTGAATGGTTCTT
The DNA here is from genome assembly GCF_009764475.1 of Pristis pectinata. Classification (NCBI taxonomy): domain Eukaryota; kingdom Metazoa; phylum Chordata; class Chondrichthyes; order Rhinopristiformes; family Pristidae; genus Pristis; species Pristis pectinata. The sequence continues at coordinate 10,258,154 of NC_067406.1, read as the reverse complement.
AAAGTTCAGTTCCGCAAGCCATAAGGTGAAACATGAGCAAGGGCTTCTTCAACAACCACCGTTGTCTGAAGATAAGATGTAGATGTAGAAAAACATAGAGAGAGTACATACGAAATCCAAATGTTCCACGATGGAACCCAAACGACACTTCAGTGTTTACTCGGTAGTGACTTCCTCACCCCGAAAAGCATCCGAACCGTGGTCGTCCACATACAAATACCTGTTTCCTTCTACAGGTCAGCAACAAAGTGAACTCCACCGGATTACTTCCAACTTCCATACATGGATTTCAGTGGCAAACACAGTTATTGTTTCTCATCCATCGATAGAGAAAACAAGCAGGCTGGTGTCTCTCTCCCTTCTCTCTCTCTCTTCTTCTTCTTCTTACTTCTTCAACAACGTCATTACGTCCTTTATCTTCTATTGACGTAAGCACGCCCCACACACACATACACACACACTCTCTATCTTAAAGGGACTTTCACTGAGTCCGTAACACCTCCCACCTAAAAAAAAATTTTCCCAAGAAAATTTTAACCGCGCATACAGTTAGTAATGTTAATAATTATCATGCTACACAACTACAGACTATCAGATTAGTACAGATACATGTTTCCCATTTAACATCGGGAAAGACAATCAGCAATCACATTATCTTTGCCTTTAATGTGAGTTATCATGAGATCAAACTCTTGCAAAATTAAACTCCAGTTTAACAGCCTTCTGTTCTTGTTTTTGACTCGGCTCAGAAACACCAGTGGGTTATGATCTGTATACACAGTCAATGGTTTCTGAGCGGTGCAAACATATACACTGAAATGTTGCAAGGCTAAAACAAGCGACAGTAATTCTTTCTCTATGGTGGAATAATTCTTTTGATGCTCATTAAATTTCTTTGAAAAGTAAGCTACAGGATGGTCAATATCATCAAGGTCACCCTTCTGCAACAACACAGCTCCTGCAGCTTCATCACTGGCATCTACTGCTAATGAAAATGGCTTTTCAAAGTCAGGTGTTCTGAGCACAGGATGGTAGCATAAAATGGCTTTCAGCTTCTCAAATGCTTCTTGACAGGAATCTGTCCAAACAAACTTTACTCCCTTCTTCAGAAGATTAGTTAGGGGAAGAGCAATATCAGCAAAATTTTTACAAAATTTTCGATAATATCCAACCATTCCCAAAAATCTTCTAACAGTCCTCGTACCTGTGGGAATAGGGAACTCAGATATTGCTTGAACTTTTGCCTGAACAGGAGCTTGCTTGCCTTGACCTACAACATAACCAAGATACGTCACAGTGGCATGGCCAAATTCACTTTTAGCCAAGTTAACTGTAAGGTTAGCCTTGGAAAGTCTTTCAAACAACCTTTCTAACGCAGAGATGTGATCTTCCCAAGTATCATTCCCAGTCACTAAGTCGTCAATGTAGGCATCTGTATGTTTTAACCCATGAATCACTGAATTAATCATTCTTTGAAATGTTGCCGGAGCATTTTTCATTCCAAATGGCAAAACATTGTATTCATACAATCCAGAAGGGGTTACAAAGGCTGAAATCTCCCGTCCTCTATCTGTTAATGGAACACACCAATACCCTTTTAATAGGTCAATCTTTGTAAGAAATTTTGCCTTTCCCACTCTGTCTATGCAATCATCCACTCTAGGAATAGGGTAAGCATCTGACTTTGTTACAGCATTCACTTTCCTGTAATCTGTGCAAAATCTAACAGTTCCATCAGGTTTAGGTACAATAACACAGGGCGAACTCCAATTTGAAGTAGAATGTCTAATAATATCATTTTCCAACATGTATTTGATTTCCTGATCAACAAGTTTACTTTTTTCCACATTCATTCGATATGGGTGTTGTTTGATTGGTTTTGCATCCCCAACATCAACATCATGGGTAATTATCGATGTTCTGTTTGGAACATCTGGGAACAGATTTTTAAATTTTAAAATTAATTCTCTCATCTGTTGTTTTTGTGAAACTTGTAAATGGTCCAACTTCGTTTCAAGGTTCTCCAGGATATTTTGGTTTTTTAGTTTCGATGGAACAATATTTGGTCTAAATTGGCCTTCCTCAACATCAACATCAGGCATTCTAGAAACAACCTTTTCACCATCCACCAAGGCCACAACTGAATCCCTCTCATAATAAGGTTTTAGCATGTTTACATGACAGAGTTGTGTTTTCTTGCGTCTATCTGGTGTTTTGATTATATATGTTAGATCAGTCACTCGAGATTCAATAACATAGGGTCCAGAAAAACGAGCTTGCAAGGGATTATTTTGGCTAGGGAAAAATACCAACACCTTTTGCCCCACTGCGAATGTCCTAGGCCGAGCACGTCTATCAAAATATGTCTTCATTCTTATCTGGCTTGTTTTCAGATTCTCTCTCGCTAGCTGGCAGACTCTCTCCAACCGAGTTTTAAATTTTTGGACATAGTCCAACAGACTCAAATGAACTTCCTCATTAACCCATTGCTCTCTTAACAACTCCAAAGGTCCTCTCACCCTATGTCCAAACACAAGCTCAAACGGACTAAATCCGATTGACTCCTGGATCGATTCTCTAACGGCAAACAAAAGTAAATGGATACCTTCGTCCCAATCCTTGGTGTTTTCAAAGCAATAAGTCTTCAGCATATTTTTGAGAGTAGAATGAAATCTCTCCAGAGCTCCTTGAGATTCTGGGTGATATGCAGATGATACAATCTGCTTTGCTCCCAGCTCATAGACTATTTGTTGAAAAATTTTTGACATAAAATTACTACCTTGATCAGATTGGATTTCTTTTGGCAAACCAAACAAGGTAAAAAATTTTACAAGAGCCTTTGACACCGTCTTGGCCTTAATATTTCTAAGGGGTATTGCCTCTGGAAATCTAGAAGTGGCACACATGATGGTTAACAAATACTGATTTCCAGTCTTAGACTTTGGTAAGGGGCCAACACAGTCCACAATCACCTTCGAAAAGGGTTCACCAAAAGCAGGAATTGGTTTCAAAGGAGCCACAGGGGGTTTTTGATTTGGTTTACCTACCATCTGACATGTGTGGCAGGTTCGACAAAACATCACCACATCTTTTCTCAAACCAGGCCAATAGAATTGTTTCAAGATCTTCCCTACAGTTTTATTCACACCAAAATGACCACCCAAAGGCATACTATGGGCCAGGTTTAAAATCTCATCCCTATAAACTTTTGGAACAACAACCTGATGAATAACTTCCCATTCCTCAGTAACAGGAACATGAGGAGGTCTCCATTTCCTCATTAACACTCCATTTTTGACATAGTATCCAGTTGGCACTTTCTCAATCTCCTCACATGAGAGAGCTTTTTCTTTCAATTCTGTCAACTCAGGGTCCTTTGTCTGTTCCACCATAAAATCCTTCCTCGACAAAGACAAATCTTTAAATTCAGGCTCACTGTAAGGATGTTGATCCTCCAGTGAAGACAGAAAAGTCTCAGATAAGGCATCAAAATTTTCTTCCTGTTTAGGACTGTCACAAGGAACTACATCAGACTGCACCGGACTGTCTGTCTTGGCTAATTCTCTAGCTCTAGCTCGAGTCACTGCACATGATGGGTAAACATCTGAATCATCCTCAGACTCATCAATCCTTGGTTTGGTTGTTAACCGTACCACAGGATCACTTTCTCCATTTGCAAGGTCATTTCCCAATAACAAAGAAACTCCTTCCACTGGCAAACTAGGTCTTATCCCTATCTCGACTGGTCCTTCTACGAACTTTGACTTTAAAATCACCCTGTGAAAAGGGACAGACATGGTCTCACCTGTAACGCCTCGTACTAGATTTACTTCACCAGTGTCACTTTCTTCACCAAAATTTAAAACACTGTCCAGCAAGAGAGATTGACTAGCCCCAGTATCTCTAAGAATTTTCACTGGCACCTGGGGTGACTCATCATTCAGTGAAACAAAACCCTCTGATACATACGAACGGAATTCTTTTCTCACCTCCTCCAACTTTTCCGCTTTTCCCTCTTGCAAGGACTGATCTTTAACAGCATCTCCTGAACCTTTTTGATTTTTAATTGCCTGAAAGCAAGCATTGGGCCCAGCTTCCTTCTTTTTCTTCAAAAGGGCACAATTAGATATCACGTGGCCAGGTTTCCTACAGTAATAACAAGTACGCTCAACAGGTTTCTCCAGCCCTGGCTTCTTTTCATCCTTTCCTTTTTGATTACCTCCCAATTTAATCTCCGGTTTACCTGGATTGTCTTTGTAACTCTTTTGAAAGGTTTTAGGTTGTCCCCATTTGGATTTATGGGTTAAAGCATAATCATCTGCCAACCTAGCAGTTTCTTGTAAAGTTTCCACTGCCTTTTCATTTAAATATGTTGTTAATTCAGCTGGAACACATCTTTTAAAGTCTTCCACCAGTATCAATTCTGTCAATTTATCGTAATCCCCATCTACATTTTTAGCCAGGCACCATCGTTCAAAACATATTCTCTTTCCATTGGCAAATTCCATATAAGTCTGATCTGCAGATTTCCTCAAGTCTCTGAATTTTTGTCTATAAGCCTCAGGGACCAATTCATAGGCCTTCAATATAGCTTGTTTTACCTTGGTATAATCAGCTGCATCCTCAACAGACAAAGCAGAATAAGCTTTTTGAGCTTTACCTTTAATCACACTCTGTACCATAAGAGCCCATCCTTTCCTTGGCCAGTTTGAACTCACAGCAACCTTTTCAAAATGTTGGAAATACTGATCAACCTGATCTTCTTCAAACGGAGGGACTAATCGAACCTCCCTGCTGGCTGAAAAACCATCATCAGAATCAGATTCCGAACTCCTACGCTTCATTTGTAACTCATGCTGCCTCTTTTTCTCCTCGTTATCCAGCTCCATCTTCTTCAATTCCATCTGCTTCATTGCTAGATCAGCCTCTATCTTCATCTGAGTTAGCTTTTGTTCAGTCTCTAATTTCTTTTGTTCGGCCTCTAATCTCTTTTCCTCTCGTTCAGCTTCTATCTTTAACTGGGTTTGCTCGCGTTCAGCTTCTATCTTTAACTGGGTTTGCTCTCGTTCGGCCTCTAATCTCTTTTGCTCTCGTTCAGCTTCTAATTTATTTTGTTCTCGTTCAGCCTCTATCTTTGCCAGCTGCACCTGTGCCTCAGAAATTGCTATTTCACTGCCAGGAAACTGTTTTAACACTTCCTTCTCAAACACTTTCTTTTCCACATAATGGCCAGCTATCAGTCTCTGAATATCTGCCTTTCTCATAGACTGCTTTACTTCTGTAAGGTTTAGCCTTGTAGCAATCTTTATCAAATCATCCTTTTTCGCCACCTCCAATCCCTTTTGGGTTGGTGACTCCAAAAATGCCTTAATATCCATTGCTGCTGGTTTCCACACACACAAGCCAATTAAAAAGAATTTATCAGACCTCCCTCAAAAATCTTTGGATTGAATCTCGAACAAATCTCGTCAATCTGGGGTACAATCCCAGACGACACTCGTTAACCTTGGGAACTATCCCGGACGAATCTCATTAACCTTGGGAACTATCCCGGACGAGCCCCCAATTTTGTCACAAACCAGCAACAAAAGAAACACACTGAGCATGATTCAGTGTTAAAAACTATTTTATTAATCACTACTTATGATAATACGTAAAATAAAAGTTAAAAAAAATGTTAGTATGTTAGAATTCAAGAATGTTAAACCTCGAACGTTAACCCCAAAACTAAACTCTTCGTGTGTGTGTGTGACAAAGTCCAAAACTCCCAGTTCCTGAATGGTTCTTAAAGTTCAGTTCCGCAAGCCATAAGGTGAAACATGAGCAAGGGCTTCTTCAACAACCACCGTTGTCTGAAGATAAGATGTAGATGTAGAAAAACATAGAGAGAGTACATACGAAATCCAAATGTTCCACGATGGAACCCAAACGACACTTCAGTGTTTACTCGGTAGTGACTTCCTCACCCCGAAAAGCATCCGAACCGTGGTCGTCCACACACATATACCTGTTTCCTTCTACAGGTCAGCAACAAAGTGAACTCCACCGGATTACTTCCAACTTCCATACATGGATTTCAGTGGCAAACACAGTTATTGTTTCTCATCCATCGATAGAGAAAACAAGCAGGCTGGTGTCTCTCTCCCTTCTCTCTCTCTCTTCTTCTTCTTCTTACTTCTTCAACAACGTCATTACGTCCTTTATCTTCTATTGACGTAAGCACGCCCCACACACACATACACACACACTCTCTATCTTAAAGGGACTTTCACTGAGTCCGTAACACTTATGATGTGAAATTTGTTGCTTTGCAGCAGCAGTACAGTGCAAAGACGTAAACATCTATAAATTACAAAAATAAATAAAAATGCAAAAAAAGGAGTAATGAGGTAGTGTTCATGGGTTCATGGACCATTCAGAAACCTGATGGCAGCGAGAAGAAGCTGTTCCTGAATCATTGGTTGATATCCAGGTGTTAACTGAGCTAGATGGGATATCGGGCTGCGTTTTGTCACCACCACCCGTCACCTCCCGGCCCCTGTTGCTATTTCCACCCTTCCACCCTTCCACCCTCCATCTGCCTCTCTCCCCTCCTCACCTGGATCCACCAGCTCTTGCTCCACCCCTTCCCCTCACCTCTTTATATTGGCCGTCTCCCCTCTACTCTTACAGTCCAGATGGTCTCAGTCCGAAACATTGACTGTCCATTTCCCTCCGCAGATGCTGCCTGACCCACTGAGTTCCTCCAGCAGTTTGTTTATGCTCCAGATTCCGGCATCTGCGTTCTCTTGTGTCTTCATTAGATTTCTTCTTTGTACAAGTAATGTACGTAGACATCTGTCAATTCCCATTTTGTTTTGGAATAAGGGAGATGAACTGAGAACTGAGAGCTTGGATAAGTACATGGGACTACGATATTGTGGCTATTACAGAGACATGGCTGACATCAGGGCAGGAATGGATATTGAATATTCCTGGTTTTCAGTGCTTAAAAGGGATAGGGAGGTGGGGAGAAGAGGAGGAGGGGTGGTGATACTGGTCAGGGACACTATTACAGCTGCAGAAAGGGTAGATAATGTAGAAGGATCCTCTCTAGAGTCAATATGGATGGAAGTTAGGAAAAAGAAAGGGGCAGTTACCCTCCTGGGAGTATTCTATAGGCCGCCCGGTAGCAGTAGGGATACTGAGGAGCAGATTGGGAGGCAGTTTTTGGAAAGATGCGAAAATAACAGGGTTATTATAATGGGAGACTTCAACCTTCCAAATATTGATTGGCACCTACGTAGTGCAAAGGGTTTAGACAGGGTGCAGTTTGTTAAGTGTGTCCAGGACACATTCCTGACACAGTATGTTGACAGGCCGACTAGAGGGAATGCTACATTAGATCTAGTTTTAGGTAATGAACCGGGACAGGTGACAGATCTATTGGTGGGTGAGCATCTGGGGGACAGTGACCATTGCTCCACAACCTTTAGAATTGTTATGGACAGGGATAGGAGCAAAGAGGACGGGAAGATATTTAATTGGGGAAAGGTGAATTATGAGGCTATAAGGTGAGAACTTGGGAGTGTAAATTGGGATGAAATTTTTGAAGGGAAATGTACGATGGAGATGTGGTCGATGTTCAGGGATCTTTTGCAGGATGTTAGGGATAAATTTGTCCCGGTGAGGCAGAGAAGGAATGGCAGGGTGAAGGAACCGTGGGTGACGAGAGAGGTGGAACAACTAGGTAGGAAAAAGAAGGCAGCATACATAAGGTGTAAGCAGCAAGGATCAGACAGGGCTCGTGAGGAATATAGAGTAGCAAGGAGGGAACTTAAGAAGGGGCTGAGGAGAGTGACATGAAAAGGCTTTGGCGAGTAGGATTAAGGAGAATCCCAAGGCTTTTTCTCGTACGTGAAGAGCAGAAAGATGACGAGAGTAAAGGTAGGTCCGATTAAAGACAAAGGTGGGAGGATGTGCCTGGAAGCTGTGGAAGTGGGTGAGGTTCTCAATGAATACTTCTCTTCAGTATTCACCAAGCAGAGGGGTCTTGATGATGCTGAGGACAGTGTTGGTAAGGGTAATGTTCTAGAGTATGTAGATATTAAGAGAGAGGATGTGTTGGTGTTGTTAGAAAATATTAGGACAGATAAGTCCCCGGGGGCTGATGGAATATTCCCCAGGCTGCTTCGTGAGGCAAGGGAGGAGATTGCTGAACTGTTGGTTAGGATCTTTGAGTCCCCATTGTCCACGGGGATGGTACCGGAGGATTGGAGGGTGGCAAATGTTGTCCCCTTATTCAAAAAAGGTAGTAGGGATAGTCCAGGGAATTACAGGCCGGTGAGCCTTATGTCTGTGGTGGGTAAGCTGTTAGAAAGGATTCTAAGAGATGGGATCTATGAACATTTAGAGAATCATGGACTGATTAGGGACAGCCAGCATGGCTTTGTGAAGGGAAGATCTTACCTCACAAGCCCGATAGGGTTCTTTGAGGAGGTGACCAGGAAGATTGATGAGGGTAGTGCAGTAGTGTGGTCTACATGGATTTTAGTAGGGCATTTGACAAGGTTCCACATGGTAGGATTCTTCAGAAGGTCAAAGGCCAAGGGATCCAGGGAGGCTTGGCCGTGTGGATTCAGAATTGGCTTGTCTGTAGAAAGCAGAGGGTTGTGGTGGAGGGAGTGCATTCGGATTGGAGGGCTGTGACTAGTGGTGTCCCACAGGGATCGGTTCTGGGACCTCTACTTTTTGTGATATTTATTAATGACTTAGATGAGGGGGTGGAAGGCTGGGTTAGCAAGTTTGCAGATGACACAAAGATCAGTGGTGTTGTGGATAGTGTGGAGGGCTGTCGAAGCTTACAAAGGGATATTGATAGGATGCAGAGCTGGGCTGACAAGTGGCAGATGGAGTTCAATCCAGAGAAGTGTGAGGTGGTACACTTTGGAAGGACAAACTCCAAGGCGGAGTACAAGGTTAATGGCAGGATTCTGGGTAGTGTGGAGGAGCAGAGGGATCTGGGGGTTCATATCCACAGATCACTGAAAGTCGCCTCACAGGTAGATAGGGTAGTTAAGAAAGCTTATTGGATGTTAGCTTTCATAAATCGTGGGATCGAGTTTAAGAGCCGCGAAGTGATGATGCAGCTTTACAAAACTCTGGTTAGACCACACTTAGAGTACTGTGTCCAGTTCTGGTTGCCTCATTATAGGAAGGATGTGGAGGTGTTGGAGAGGGTGCAGAGGAGATTTACCAGGATGCTGCTTGGATTAGAGAGTACGGATTATGAGGAGAGACTAAAGCAGCTGGGGCTTTACTCATTGGAGAGGAGGATGATGAGGGGAGACATGATAAAGGTATCCAAGATATTAAGAGGAATAGATAGAGTGGACAGCCAGCACCTCTTTCCCAGGGCACCAATGCTCAATACAAGAGGCCATGGCTTCAAGGTAATGGGTGGGAAGTTCAAGGGAGATGTCAGAGGGAGGTTTTTCACCCAGAGAGTGCTTGGTGCATGGAATGTACTGCCTGGGGTGGTGGTGGAGGCTGATACGGTGGTCAAGTTCAAGAGATTGTTAGATAAGCATATGGAGGAATTTAAGATAGAGGGATATGTGGGAGGAAGGGGTTAGATAGTCTTAGGTGTGGTTTGAAGGTTGGCACAACACGGTGGGCCGAAGGGCCTGTATTGTGCTGTACTGTTCTATGGTGTAGACACCTCCACAGCTTCCTCTGACATCTCCTTCCATATGCCAACTACAAAAACACCCAGTCCTTCTGAACATCAGTTTTTTCCCAATTATCAGCCAAGATCTTTGTGAACATAATTCTTGAATCCTAACCTAGAGCTTACACCTTCCGAGTGAATCTGCTTGCCAAAGACTCGCATTGCATTCGTGTACAAACATACAGGCCTGTGCACAATGCACACCTGCATTCATTTATGGAAGAGCGTTGAAACGTGCAAGAAAGTTAATACAAAACTTTCTGCACTGCACATTCTCATTTCTGAGCTGCACAGTGCAAAGGGAGGGAGGTGAGAGGTGGAGGACCTGTGGTCTACAGCCAATCAGCGTTGTTGGCGTCATGTCGTAAGGCAATGGAACTTGTCCCTGGACACGTCAATCAACGAGAATGCGGAAGTGTTGTTTCAGAGAGCTACACTCTCTGGTCAATCCTTCCGCACTGACTTCACGGGCAGAGCAGCGTATGTGAGTGTTTGAGATCCTTCAATGGCTCAGTAGCATGCAGTTTTTGGAAAGTGCGGTGTTGCCGTGCACAAGCCAGGGATGATTTGCAGTCACGTGAAACTGGAATGAATCATTTGAACTCCTTTATATTGCTGAAAAACTAAAGTGAGAGGTATTTGAAGTGTGCAGTATCTTTACAAGCCCAACATAATCAGGTGTATTATCACCGACATGTGTGGTGAAATTTGTGATTAGTAAAATCAAGGCAGAAGTAGCATGCTCTTAATTTCATTCCAGCATATTTTTGGTTAACAGTCTGATTTTGATAAGTCAGTTTTGGTTAACAGTTAACAAACCCAAAGACGTATGGGTAGGTTAATTTGGGTTTAAAATGGGCAGCGCGGACTCGTTGGGCCGGAAGGGCCTGTTACCACGCTGTAAATAAAATTTTAAAAATGTTTTAAATAAACTACAACAACAAAGTATGTTTTAGAAAAGCTCCATGTTTTGTTTCTGTTGAACCTCCTGGCCGTGCCAGTCCTGAACTGGTATTGAAATTGAATTTGCCTTTATCCAGTGGGAAATAGTGCCTCCTTCATACTTTCACAATATTCAGTTGTTACTTTCTTTAGGAAGTGCCTTATCATTTCACAACAGGCAGTCACAAGCTACTCTGTCAGCTTCTACATTCTTTTTAAAAATATTATTAGAAACTTTAGATTTATAGAGTTATACAGCACTGAAACAGGCCCTTCAGCCCAATTTGTCCGTACTGACCAAGATGCTTAGCTACACAAATCCCATTGCCTGCATTTGGTGCATATCCCTCTGAACCTCTCCTATCCATGTACCCGTCCATATGTCTTCAGAATCAGATTTATTATCACTGACTTGTATGATATGAAATTTGCCATTTTGCAGCAGCAGTACAGTGCAAAGACATAAAAGTTATATATTACAAAAATGTATAAATAGTGCAAAACAAAAAGGAATAATGAGGTAGTATTCATGGACTGTTCAGAAGTCTGACGGTGGAGGGGAAGAAGCTGTTCCTGAATTGTTTAGTGTGGGTCTTCAGGCTTTTAAGTATTGTAATTGTACCTGCCTGTCTTTTCTGCAGTGTGCTTGTATGTCTGGTGCCTTAGCTTGCCCTGACAGTGTGTGTGGAACAGCCAGACCTGGAGGTCACTGATCTGATTAGATAATCATGTCTCTGCACAATCAGGGTGTGTTTGCCCAGCCACTTACAATGTCACAGGATATCTGAAAGGACTTTATAACCAATGAAGACTAGTTTCTGTTAGGTGCAGTGGTGCGGTTACCAGATTTGTAACTCAGAGGCTTGATCTAAGCCGAGCTGTGGAATTTAAAATCATTTAATCATCCAGAGTTTTTCTTTTAAATTATGGTGACCACAAAACTCTTATAGTCTATCCCTTGACCTATGAAGGTAAGCATGCCCAAAGCTGCCTTCACTACCCTATGGAGCTGTGTTGTCACGTTCAGGGAACTCTGGACTCGGACCCCACTGTTCATCGACGTTCCTTACTGCCCTCCCATTTACTGTATAATGCACAGATTGGTCGTATCTTCAATGGATTGTTGTCTAAACTGTTTCACTGATGTCCTTCAGGGGAAGAAATCTGCACACCCTTACCCAATTTGGCCTGTAGGTGACTCCAGGCATACCAGGTTGGTTGACAAAAACATAGCCTGGCAACCCTGCCCACCCCCCCCCAGTTCTAAGGCAATTAGGTATGGGCAATAAATCCAGGCCTTAGCAGTAATACCCAGACCCTCAAGAATGAATATGTTTAAAAAAAACAGCCAAACTATGTACTATGCAGTAAATGGTAGGGCGCTAAGGAAGGTTGATGAACAGAGACCGAGGGGTCCATGTTCATAGTTGCCTAAACACGGGTCAATAAGATGGTGAAGAAGGCATATGGCCTGCTTGCCTTCGTAGGTTGGGCCGTGGAATATAAGAGTTGGGACGCTATGTTGCAACTTTACAAAACACTGGTTGGACCGTACTTGGAGTATTGTGTGCAGTTGTGGTTGCACACTATAGAAAGGGTGTGATTGTGCTGGAGAGCGGACAGAGGAGTTTCACCAGGATGTTGCCTGGACTGGAGAACTTCAGTTAAAAGAACATAGGACCTGTTCCTGTGCTGTACTGTTTGTCGACCCACGATATCTGTGCTGAACATGAAGCCATATCCTCTGCCTGCACGTGATCCATATCCTGCCATTCCTTGCATATTCATCTATCTAAAAGCCTCTTAAATATCACTATCACATCTGCTTCCACCACTGACCCTGGCAGCCCGTTGCATTCTTTGTGTGTAAAATAAAAAAGAAAAATTTGCCCTGCACATCTCCTTTAAGCTTTCCCCTTCTTGCCTTAAATGCACGTCCTGTAGTATTTGATATTTCTACCCTGGGGAGAAAAGATTCTGACTGTCTACCCTATCTGTGCCCCTCATAATTTATAGACCTACCAGGTCTCCCCTTGGCCTCCGATGCTCCAGGGAAAACAACCCATTTGTCCAACCTTTCCATATAGCTCATACCCTCTATTCCAGGCAGCATCCTTCTGCACCATCTCCAAAGCCTCCACATCCTTCATGTAATGGGGCGACCAGAACTGCACACAATACTCCAGATGCGGCCTAACCAAAGTTTTATACAGCTGCAACGTGACCTCCTGACTCTTGTACTCAATGCCCTAACCAATGAAGGCAAGTATGCCATACACTTTCTTTATTACCTTATCTACTTGCAAGGACCTATGAACCTGGACCCCAAGATCCCTCTGTATATGTCCCAGCCTATCCAGTCTCTCCTCATAACTGAAATGTTCCAATCCAAACAATGCTGTTAAGGCTCCTGGCATTAATTGTATACTTCCCCCTAACATTAGATCTCCCAAAGTGCAACACCTTGCACGTGCTGGGATTAAACTCCATCTGCCATTTCTCTGCCCATATCTGTAATTGATCTATATCTTGCTGTATACTTTGATAACACTCTTCACTCTCCACAACAATCGTTGCGTCATCTGCAAATATACTAATCCACCCATCTACATTTTCATCCAAGTCATTTATAGATATCACAAACAGCAAAGGTCTAAGCACGGATCACTGCAGGACCCCACTGGTCACAGACCTCTAGCTGGAATAACACCCTTCCAGCACTACCTCCTGTCTTCTATGGGCAAACCAATTATGAATCCAAAATACCAAGTCACCGTGGATCCCATGCATCTTGATCTTCTGGATCAGCCAACCATGAGGGACCTTGTCAAGTGCCTTATTAAAGTTGATGTAGATGACGTGAACTGCCTGACTCTCATCAATCACTTTTGTCATGTTCTCAAAAAAAAACTCAATCAAGTTTGTAAGACATGACCTGCCCTTCACAAAGCCTCTTCCCAATACAAGAGGGCATGGCTTTAAAGTAATGGGTGGAAAGTTCAAGGGAGATATCAGAGGAAGGTTTTTCACCCAGAGAGTGGTTGGGGCGTGGAATGCGCTGCCTGGGGTGGCTGTGGAGGCAGGTACACTGGTCAAATTTCAAGAGATTGTTAGATAAGCATATGGAGGAATTTAAAATAGAGAGATATGTGGGAGGAAGGGGTTAGATAGTCTTAAGCGAGGTTTAAAGGTCGAAACAACATGGTGGGCCGAAGGACCTGTATTGTACTGTATTGTTCTATGGTTCTAAGCCATGCTGGAAAGATTATGGAGAGAGATTGAATAGGCTGAGCTCTGATATTGAGGAAGAGCTGCACCAAAGTATTGACTGGCCTGATTGTGTGTCCCGAAGTCTGAGGTGGATCTGTTGATTATTGGACATATTGCATTGAAGGTGAGAGTGCCAAAGTTGAAACTCTGTCCTAGCAATGGTTGGCTGAGACTTCTAGCAATACAAATCTCCAGATACTTTGATTTTTTTGTTCAGAGGACATGGACGTCACTGACAGTGCTGGTTTTTGGTATTGGTTTATTATTGTCACGTGTACCATGATTCAATGAAAAGGCTTTGTTTGCGTGCCATCCAGACAGATCATGCCGTACGTGTTGGTATTGGTTTTGGTTTATTATTGTCACTTGTACCGAGGTACAGTGAAAAGCTTTTACAAACCGATTGTACAGGTCAATTCATTACAAAGTTACATTGATATATTGAGTCAGTACAGAGTGCATTGATGTAGTACAGGTAAAAACAATAACGGTACAGAGTAAAGTGTCACAGCTACAGAGAAAGTGCAGTTCAATAAGGTGCTAGGTCACAACAAGGTAGATCGTGAGGTCATAGTCCATCTCATTGTATAAGGGAACTGTTCAATAGTCTTATCACAGTGGGGTAGAAGCTGTCCTTAAGTCTGGTGATACGTGCCTTCAGGCTCCTGTATCTTCTACCTGAAGGAAGAGGAGGGGAGAGAAGAGAGAATGTCCTGGGTGGGTGGGATCTTTGATTATGCTGGCTGCTTCACCAAGACAGCGAGAAGTAAAGACAGAGTCCAAGGAGGGGAGGCTGGTGTCCATAATGTGCTGGGCTGTGTCCACAACTCTCTGCAGTTTCTTGCAGTCCTGGGCAGAGCAGTTGCCGTACCAAGCCGTGATACATCCCGATGGGATGCTTTCTATGGTGCATCTGTAAAAGTTGGTGAGAGTCCAAGGAGACAAACCAAATTTCTTTAGCCTCCTGAGGAAGTAGAGGTACTGGTGAGCTTTCTTGGCCGTGGCCAAGGTTTACAGGTTATACAAGTTCTACAGCACGGAAATAGGCCCTTCAGCCCAACGGGTCCATAAACATAGAACATAGAATGCTACAGCACAGTACAGGCCCTTCGGCCCACAATGTTGTGCCAAAATCTTATCCTGTTCTAAGATCTATCTAATCCTTCCCTCCCACATAGCCCCCTATTTTTCTATTATTCATGTGTCTAAGAGTCTCTTAAATGTCCCCAATGTACCTGCCCCCACAACCTCTGCCAGCAGTGCATTCCACGCACCCACTACTCTCTGTGTAAAAAAAAACTTATCCCTGACATGCCAACCAAGATGCTCCATCCAAGCTAGTCCCATTTGCCAGTATTTGGCCCATAACCACCTTAACCTTTCCTATCCATGTACCTGTCCAACTGCCTCTTAAAAGTTGTTAATGTACCTGCCTCGACCACTTCCTCTGGCAGCTCACTCCACGTCCGTACCACCCATTGAGTATATTAAAAAAAAAGTTGCCCCTCAGGTTCTTATTAAATCTTTCTCCACTCACCTTCAACCTATGCTCTCTGGTTCTTGATTCCCCAACCCTGGGGGAAAAAATCCTCCCCCACCTGGCACAACTTGCCTGTCGTCTTTTACCCCTCCTCAGTCCACTAATCACCTCACACTCCTGTCTCACCACTCCCCCTCTCCTCTTTATACTGCCCATCTCTCCTCTCCACTCTCAGACCTGATGCAGGGTTTCAACCCGAAAGGTCAACAGTCCCTTTCCCCTCACAGATGCTGCTCGACCCACTGAGTTTCTCCAGCAGATTATTTGCTGCTCCTCATAATCTTATGAACTTCTGTCAGGTCACCCCTCAGCCTCCTCTGCTCCAGGGAAAACAGTCTCAGCCTATCCCATCTTCTCCTTGTAACTGAAATGCTCCAATCCAAGCAATACTCTGGTGAAAAACACGATGATGCTGGAGGAACTCAGCAGGCCAGGCAGCATCCATGGAGAAAAGCAGGCAGTCAATGTTTCGGGTCAGGACCCTTCTTCAGGACTGAAGATAGGAAAAGGGGAAGCCCAATATATAGGAGGGAAAAGCAGAGCAGTGATAGGTGGACAAACGAGGGGAGGCGAGATGAGTTTTTCATCCAGATTCCAGCATCTGCAGTCCTTTGTTTCTCTATTACTCTGGTGAATCTCCTCTTCACCTTCTCCAACAGAATCACCTCCTCCCTATAGTGTGGTGACATTAATGCACACAGTCCTCCAGGTATGGCTTAACTAATGACTTATGCCATGGCTGATGAAGGCAAGTATCCCACATGCCTCCCTCGCCACCTCTCCACCTGCGCTACCACTTTCAAGGATCTATGGACGTACCCCAAGGTCCCTCTGTTCATCAGCACTCCCTGGGGCCCTGCCATGTTCTACCCTTGTCCTGCCCTCCCAAAGTTCATCACCTCACACTTGTCGGGGTTAAATGGTTCAGGCAGAAGGCGCATCCTACAGATGCAGGAGACAGCAGAGGCTGGAATCTGGAGCAACACACAAAACGCTGGAGGAACTCAGCGGGTCAGGCAGCGTCTATGGAGGGAAATGGACAGTTGACATATTGGGTCGAGACCATCTGAACTGAAAGGAGGTAGCCAGTATAAAGAGGCGCAGGGAAGGGGTGGAGACAAGGCAAGAGCTGGCGGGCGATAGGTGGATCCAGGTGAGGAGGGGTGATGGGCAGATGGGGGATAGGAGAGTGGGAATAGTACCAGGAGGTGATAGGTGGAGGCAAAGGGCATCTGATGGAAGAAGGAGCATGGTATCGAGGGAGGGAGGTGGGGAGGGCAGATGGGAGGGGGGGGAACCAGTGGGAGGAGTGTGTGGATGATGGGCAGAGAGAGGGTGGAAGGGAAAGGGGCAGGATGATGGCGATCAGGAGGAGAGAGAAAAGGGACAGAGGGCAAGCAGTTTACTGGAAGTTGGAGAATTCAATGTTCATACCATCGGATTGTAGACTACCCAGGTGGAATATGAGGTTCCTCCAGTTTGTGTTTAGCCTCACCTCAGCAGTGGAGAAGGCTGAGGATAGACATGTCGGTGTGTGAGTGGGGAGGGGGATTAAAATGGTTGACAATCGGGAGATCTTTTAAAAGTTGTCATTGTACCTGCCTCAACCACTTCCTCTGGCAGCTCATCCCACACCCGTCTCACCCTTGGTGTAAAAAAAGTTGCCCCTCAAGTTCCTATTAAATCTCTCCCCACTCATCTTAACCCTCTGCCCTCCAGTTCTTGATTCTCCAACCCTGGGAAAAAGACCGAGTGCATTCACCCTATCTATGCCCCTCATGATTTTATACATCTCCGTAAGATCACCACTCAGTCTCCTACACTCCTACAGATACGTTAGGGACGTTTAAGAGACTTAGATAAACATATGAATGATAGACAAATAGGGAGCTATGTGGGAGGGAAGGGTTAGATAGAGCAGGATAAAATGTCGGCACAACATTGTGGGCCGAAGGGCCTGTACTGTGCTGTACTGTGTTCTAGATCCAGACCGCCACGGTGGGCGGAGTGCAGGTGCTCGGCAAAGCGGACGCCCAGTCTGTGTCTGGCTCATTGATATCGAGAGAGAGAAGGCTCATCCTCCTTTTTGCAACAGCTGGGGACGTGAAATAACTCCAACCTTGACAGGGACACCAGTGATCCCAGAACAAACAAAAGGCCAGCTGTTCTATGCTGAGTTTAAAACATTAGGCAGAGGCTGTTTATAGATGGCTATATTTTTAGGATTTGTCTCGACTCTGTTAATTGTCCTGTCTATTTCCAGTATGGAAGATTCTGACAATTCGTCTGCTTGCTTCAGTCCTCAAAAATAACACACACCAGCTACCAAGCTGACTCTGTGCCATTTGCGAATGGGTCCTCTGATCAGTTATGTGCAAAGGAATCCAATAAAGGTCTAGGAGATCTGAGAGGTCAAGGTTGCTTGTCAGAGTATCTGAGGTGGGGGAGGGGAGGGAGTGGGGACTTATTTTGTTAAGATACTTACAATAAATGTCCTTAATATTACATGTTACATCTTCTTATGAGGATAGGTTGAGCGAGGTAGGGCTTTTCTCTTTGGAGAGAAGGAGGATGAGAGGGGACTTGATAGAGGTGTACAAGATGATAAGAGGCATAGATCGAGTACAGTCAGAGACTTTTTCCCAGGGCGACAATGGCTAACATGAGGGAGCAGAATTTTAAGGTGATTGGAGGAAGGTATAAGGGGGATGTCAGGGGTAAGTCTTCTACACAGAGAGTGGTGGGTGCATGGAACGCACTCCCTGCAGAGATTGTGAGGGCGGATACATTAGGGACATTTAAGAGACTCGTGAATGATAGAGAAATGGAGGGCTATGTGGGAGGGAAGGTTGAGATAGATCTTAGAGCAGGATAAAATGTCAGCACAGCATTGTGGGCCGAAGGGCCTGTACTGTGCTGTAGTGTTCTATGTACATGTTGCAGCTATATAAAACTTCGGTTAGGCTTCACTTTTGTGTGCAATTCTGGTCGGCCCATTACAGAAAGGAAGCAGAGGCTTTGGAAAGGGTGCAGAAGAATTTCGTCAGGATGCTGCCTGGATTTGAGGGTATGAGCTATAAGGAGAGATTGGACAAACTGGCATTGTTTTCGCTGGAGCATTGGAGGCTGAAGGAGACCTGATAGAAGTTTATAAAATTATGAGAGGAATAGATAGGGAAGACGGACAGAATCTTTTTGCCAGGGTAGAAATGTCGAATACTACAGGACATGCTTTTAAGGTGAGAGGGGAAAAGTTCAATGGAGATGTGTGGGGCAAGTTTTTTTTTACACAGAGTGGTAGATGCCAGGGGTCATGGTGGAGCCAGTGGCTGTTAGACACATGAATATGGAGGGATAGGGATCATTTAGAGGCAGAAGAGATTTAGTTTAATTTAGCATTGTGTTTGGCACAGACGTCATTGGCCAAAGGGCCTGTGCTGTACTGTTCTGTGTTGTATGTATGTTCTATGATCCCTGTGACCGGTAGGGTGAGAGGAGGGGAGAGCTTTGTAGAGTTCTTCCCCATTTTGAGGATAGAGACTAAATTGTTTGGCTGCATGCAGGGAGCACAAGTCTAGGGGCTATGGTAGACTGGGACATCACAAGGGTCCACCGTCTGCTATTTCCTGGGATCATAGAAGCAAAAAAAAGTTACAATAGAAGAAGGCTATTCGGCCCATCGTGTCGGTGCTGGCACTCTGTCAGAGCAATTCTCTCGTTCTGGCCCTTTCTCCATAGCCTTGCAATTTTGTCCTTGCCATGCACTTATCCAATTCCCTCCTGTCGGCCACAATGGAACCTACCTGCAACCTCACTGCTCCAGCAACCTGGGTTCGATTCTGACCTTGGGTACTGTCTATGTGGAGTTTGCATATTGTCTTTGTGACTGTGTGGTTTTCTGTTAGGTGCTTCCAAAGAAATGCTGATAGATGAATTGCTAAAGTACCCCATAGTGTAGATTAGTAGCAAAAAATTTACAGGGGACTTGATGGTATGTGTGAAAGAGAACATGTTGCAGAGGTAATTGGTTTATTATTGTCACATGTACCAAGATACAGTGGAAAAACTTTGTTTTGCATGCCATCCAGACAGGTCATTTCAAAACATAAGTACATTGAGGTGGTACAAAAGGAAAAGAATGCAGAATAGAGTGTTACAGTAACAGCAAAAGTGCAGTGCAGGTAGACAATAAGATGCAAGGACCATGACGAAGTAGACTGCATGGTCAAGAGTTCATCTTTATCATATAAGAGGTCCATTCAAGAGTTTTACAAGTGGGATAGAAGCTGTCCTTGAACCTGGTGGTATATGTTTTCAATCTTTTGTATCTTCTATCTGATGGGAGGGGGTGGGAGGGGTCTTTGATTATATTGGCTGCTTTCCCAAGGCAGTGGGAAGTGTAGAGGGAATCATTGGAGGGGAGGCTGGTTTTCATGATGGACTGAGCTATATCCACAACCCTCTCCAATTTCTTGTGGTCTTGGGCAGAGCAGTTGCAATACCACACCGTGATACATCAGGATAGGATGCTTTCTATGGTGCGTAGATAAAAATAGGTGAGGATCAACGGGGACATGCCAAATTTTGTTAGCCTTCTGAGAAAGTAGAGGTACTGGTGACCTTTCTTGGCCGTGGCATCTACGTAGTTTGACCAGGACAAGCTACAGAGCAATAATAAGAGGGGCTATTGGAATTGCTGTACTGAATGGCCTCCTGTGTGGTAATAAGTAAATAAGAACCATGTGCTGCATTTAAAATCAAAAGTTTTTGCTCACTCATTGCCTTGGGAATGGCTGGCACATAAGTAGTTGGTAGGCTGTTATTATGGTTGCCTTTTCACCAATATCTCCATTTGAATTGGCGTGAGGGTAGGATGTGGTGCATTGTTTGAACTGGGTTACTGCATCCACAGGCAGAGAAGGTTTGGTTTGCCTCTTGCTCAGTAAGAGACAACGTGTGTCCAATTTGGATCCTTCACAGCTGGTGAAACCCAGAGCCTTGTCATCGGGTCTTGAATGGGCTTTTTGTTCAAGGCAGTGTTTTCAATCCAGCCTTCATTCTGTTTGGCGTCATGTTGAAATTGACAAGACTTGGGTTGTGGGATTGGAAAGGGTACCTTGTAACCATTTAGTGTGTTGAGAAGTCGCAGTGGTTACAGGATCTAGATCAACTAGGAAAGTGGGCCAAGGAATGGCAGATGGAATTTAACTCCGACGCGTGTAAAGTGATGCATTTTGGGAAGATAAACCGTGGGTAGGACATACTCCACGAATGGCAGGAGAGACCTTGGGGCACAAGTCCCTGAAAGTGAACACAGGTATACAGGGTGGTGAGGAAGGCGTATGGCATTCTTGCCTTCATTGGCCGAGGCATTGAGTATAAGAGTTGGGACATCATGTTACAGTTGTACAAAACATTGATTGGGCTGTACTTTGGTATTGGTATTGGTTTATTATTGTCACTTGTACCGAGGTACAGTGAAAAACTTGTCTTACAAACCGATCTTACAGGTCAATTCATTACACAGTGCAGTTACATCAAGGTAGTACAGAGTGCATTGATGTAGTAGAGGTAAAAAAAAGGTAACAGTACAGAATAAAGTGTCACAGCTACAGAGAAAGTGCAGTGCAATAAGGTGCAAGGTCACAACAAGGTAGATCGTGAGGTCATAGTCCATCTCATTGTATAAGGGAACTGTTCAATAGTCTTATCACAGTGGGGTAGAAGCTGTCCTTAAGTCTGGTGGTACGTGCCCTCAGGCTCCTGTATCTTCTACCCGATGGAAGAGTAGAGAAGAAAGAATGACCCGGGTGAGTGGGGTCTTTGATTATGCTGACTGCTTCACCAAGACAACGAGAGGTAAAGACAGAGTCCAAGGAAGGGAGACTGGTGTCCGTGATGCGCTGGGCTGTGTCCACAACTCTCTGCAGCTTCTTGCGTTCCTGGGCAGGGCAGTTGCTGCACCAAGCCATGATGCATCCTGATAGGATGCTTTTTATGGTGCATCGGTAAAAGTTGGTGTCACAAACCAGCAACAAAAGAAACACACTGAGCATGATTCAGTGTTAAAAACTATTTTATTAATCACTACTTATGATAATACGTAAAATAAAAGTAAAAATGTTAGTATGTTAGAATTCAAAAATGTTAAACCTCGAACGTTAACCCCAAAACTAAACTCTTTGTGTGTGTGTGACAAAGTCCCAAACTCCAAGTTCAGGAATGGTTCTTAAAGTTCAGTTCTGCAAGCCATAAGGTGAAACATGAGCAAGGGCTTCTTCAACAACCACCGTTGTCTGAAGATAAGACGTAGACGTAGAGAAATATAGAGAGAGTAAATACGAAATCCAAATGTTCCACAATGGAACCCAAACGACACTTCAGTGTTTACTCGGTAGTGACTTCCTCACCCCGAAAAGCATCCGAATCGTGGTCGTCCACACACAAATACCTGTTTCCTTCTACAGGTCAGCAACAAAGTGAACTCCACCAGATTACTTCCAACTTCCATACATGGATTTCAGTGGCAGACACAGTTATTGTTTCTCATCCATCGATAGAGAAAACAAGCAGGCTGGTGTCTCTCTCCCTTCTCTCTCTCTCTCTCCTTCTTCTTACGCCTTCTTCAACAACGTCATTACGTCCTTTATCTTCTATTGACGTAAGCACGCCCCACACACACATACACACACACTCTCTATCTTAAAGGGACTTTCACTGAGTCCGTAACATTGGTGAGAGTTAAAGGGGACAAACCAAATTTCTTTAGCCTCCTGAGGAAGTAGAGACGCTGGTGAGCTTTCTTGGCCATGGCATCCACGTGGTTTGTCCAGGACAGGCTGTTGGTGATGTTCACTCCCAGGAACTTGAAGCTGTCAACCCTCTCGACCTCAGCGCCATTGATGTAGACTGGTGTATGTACACTGCCCCCTTTCCTGAAGTCAATGATCAGCTCTTTAGTTTTGTTGACATTGAGAGAAAGGTTGTTGTCATGACACCATTCCATTAAGCTCTCTATCTCCTTCCTGTACTCCGATTCATCACTGTTTGAGATACGGCCTACAATGGTAGTATCATCTACAATGGTAGTATCAATATTTGGAGTATTGTGTGCAATTCTGGTTGCCATATTATAGGAAAGCTGGAGAGGGTACAGAAAAGATTCACAAAGGCATTGCCTGGGTCGGAGGGCTTAAGTTATAAGGAGAGATTGGATGGGCTGGCTCTGTTTTCCTTGGAGCGAAGAAGGCGAGAGGTAACCTGATAGAGGTACAGTGGCATGCAAAAGTTTGGGCACCCCTGGTCAAAATTTCTGTTACTGTGAATAGCTAAGCGAGTAAAAGATGGCCTGATTTACAAAAGGTATAAAGTTAAAGATGACACATTGCTTTAATATTTTAAGCAAGATTACTTTTTTATTTCCATCCTTTACAGTTTCAAAATAACAAAAAAGGAAAAGGGCCTGAAGCAAAAGTTTGGGCACCCTGCATGGTCAGTACTTAGTAACACCCCCTTTGGCAAGTATCACAGCTTGTAAACGCTTTCTGTAGCCAGCTAAGAGTCTTTCAATTCTTGTTTGAGGGATTTTCGCCCATTCTTCCTTGCAAAAGGCTTCTAGTTCTGTGAGATTCTTGGGCTGTCTTGCATGTACTGCTCTTTTGAGGTCTATCCACAGATTTTCAATGATGTTTAGGTCGGGGGACTGTGAGGTCCATGGCACAACCTTCAGCTTGTACCTCTTGAGGTAGTCCATTGTGGATTTTGTGGTGTGTTTAGGATTGTTATCCTGTTGTAGAAGTCAGCCTCTTTTCATCTTCAGCTTTTTTTTTACTGCGTCCAAACTTCCAAACTTTCCTGCGTCCTCACCACAAAATTCAGCATCAGAAGTTTGCAAAGGAACATCTAAACAAGCCTGATGCATTTTGGAAATAAGTCCTGTGGACTGATGAAGTTAAAATAGAACTTTCTGGCCGCAATGAGCAAATGTATGTTTGGAGAAAAAAGGGTGCAGAATTTCATGAAAAGAACACCTCGCCAACTGTTAAGCACGGAGGTGGATCGATTATGCTTTGTGCTTGTGTTGCAGCCAGTGGCACGGGGAACATTCCACTGGTAGAGGGAAGAATGAATTCAATTAAATACCAGCAAATTCTGGAAGCAAACATCACACCGTCTGTAAAAAAAAAGCTGAGGATGAAAAGAGGATGGCTTCTACAACAGGATAACGATGCTAAACACACCTCAAAATCCACAGTGGACTACCTCAAGAGGCACAAGCTGAAGGTTTTGCCATGGACCTCACAGTCCCCTGACCTAAATTTTTAAAAAATTTTTATTTACAGCATGGTAACAGGCCCTTCCAACCCAACGAGTCCGCGCCGCCCATCTTAAACCCAAATTAACCTACCCTTACGTCTTTGGAATGTGGGAGGAAACCGGAGCACCTGCAGGAAACCCACGCAGACATGGAAGAATGTACAAACACCTTAGAGACAGCGACGGGAACAGAACCCCGATCGCTGGCGCTGTCATAGCATTGCACTAAACATCATTGAAAATCTGTGGATAGACCTCAAGAGAGCAGTGCATGCAAGACAGCTGAATAATCTCACAGAACAAGAAGCCTTTTGCATGGAAGAATGGGCGAAAATCCCCCAAACAAGAATTGAAAGACTCTTAGCTGGCTACAGAAAGCGTTTACAAGCTGTGATACTTGCCAAAGGGGGTGTTACGAGGTACTGACCATTCAGGGTGCCCAAACTTTTGCTTTGGGCCCTTTTCCTTTTTTGTTATTTTGAAACTGTAAAAGATGGAAATAAAAAAAGTAATCTTGCTTAAAATATTAAAGAAATGTGTCATCTTTAACTTTATACCTTTTGGAAATCAGGTCATCGCTTAGCTATTCACAGTAACAGAAATTTTGACCAGGGGTGCCCAAACTTTTTCATGCCACTGTATATAACATTATGTGAGGCATAAATAGGGTAGGTAGCCAGTGTCCGTTTCCCATGGTAGGGGTGTCTAAAACTAGAGGGCATTGTTTTAGGTGAGAGGGAGGTTTAAAGGGGATCTAAGGGGTAAATGTTTCATAGAGTATTTAGTATCTGGAGTGAGCTCCCAGAATAGGTGGTGGAGGCAGGAACACCAACAACATTTAAGAGGCATCTGGACAGGTACCTGACTGAGCAAGGCACAGAGGAATATGGAATTAATGCAGGCAAGTGGGAGTGGTATAGATAGGCATGATGGATGGCACAGACAAGATGGACTGAAGGGCCTGTTTCTACGCTGTTCACCTCTGAACCTAAATGCCTCTTGTCTGAGGGGAGTTGTGCGGTTGAGGAAGAAATTACAGGAAAATCCTTTCTTAATTGTATTTGCCTTTGCACCAGCTCAACCTTTCCAAACTGACTGCTGAGATGTTAAAAAGGAATGATCTGACTGGGTGGGGGTTGCTGGATAGGGCGGCATTCGTTGCCTGCCCCTTCTTGTCTCAGTGGGTGGTGGTGAGTCGCTGCCTTGACCTATTTGCAGGCTGTGTGGTGAAGGTGCTCCACAATGCTCTTCTGTGATTGTGTAAAAATGAGTCACTCTGCTGATCCGTAAGTGTTTTAGGAATCCTCAGTGCAGAATAATCTCCCTGCCTGACATTTCAAGTCGAGTCAAGTCAAGTTTATTGTCATGTGCACAAGTACAGTGAGGCACAGGTACAATGAAAAACTGGCTTGCAGCAGTATCATAGGCACGTAGACTCAGCACATAGAACATAGAACACCACAGCACAGTACAGGACCTTCGGCCCACAATGTTGTGCTGACATTTTATCTTGCTCTAAGGTCTATCTAACCCTTCCCTCCCACATAGCCCCCTATTTTTTGATCATTCATGTGTCTATCTAAGAATCTCTTAAATGTCCCTAATGTATATGTCCCCACAACCTCTGCCGGCAGTGTGTTCCACACACCCACCACTCTCTGTGTTTTTAAAAAAAACCTATCCCTGACATCCCCCTTATACCTTCCTCCAGTCACCTTAAAATTATGTCCCCCCATGTTAGCCATTGTCGCCCTGGGCAAAAAGTCTCTGACTGTCCATATAAATTGTACGTGAATTATACAAGGTGGTGAAGAGAAGTGCAAATGCAAAACACAATTAGAGACAAGTCCACGGCAGTGCAAGAGGTGGTCTGTAGTGTTCCGTTGCTGAGGTAGGGTTAGGGTTGTGCAGATCGGTTCAAGAACCTGATGGTTGTAGGGAAGTAGGTGTTCCTGAACCTGGTGGTGTGGGACTTCAGGCTTTTGGACCTCCTGCCTCTCGGTAGCAGCGAGACGATGGCCATAGCACGGGTGGTTGGGGTCCTTGGATGGTAGATGCCGCCGCCTTGAGGCAGTGCCTCCTGTAGATGCTGCAAATGGTGGGGAGGGCTGTGCCCGTGATGGACCAGGCTGTGTCCACTCCTCCCTGCAGCCTCTTGTGTTCCCGGGCATTGGTATTGCCGTACCAGGCCATGATGCAAGCTGTGGGATACTTTTCACAGTGCACCTGTGCAAGATTATCAGACTATTTGGTGACATTCCAAATTGCCTTAAGCTTCTAAGAAAACAGAGGCACTGGCATGCCTTCTTAGTAATTGTTCACTGCTTTCTGCCTGTCACTTTGACCATTCCTGACCTTGGAATCCTGGACCCTGTGTCCATTCTCTACCTGTGACCCCTGACAATAATGACAACCAGGTATCCCGCTGTGGGTCACAGAATCATAGAAATGTGGCATGGAAGGAGGCCATTCAGCCCATCTGTGTCCGTGCTAGTGGACAATCCTGCTGATGGAGGGGGCAGGGAAGGTGTCGAGGGAGGTGCCACACATGCAGTGGACCCAGGATATTGATACCATGGCGTCAGCCAATGAGCTAAGCTGGAAGTGGGAGTAGGCCACTCAGCCCTGTTTGCAGCGGTTAGTTTAACGCTTTACAGTGCCAGCAACCCCGGTTCAATTCCAGCCACTGTCTGTGAGGAGTTTGTACGTTCTCCCCGTGTCTGCATGGGTTTCCTCCGGGTGCTCCGGTTTCCTCCCACATTCCAAAGACGTACAGGTTAGGAAGTTGTGGGCGTGCTATGTCGGTGCCAGAAGCATGGCCACACTTGTGGGCTGCCCCCAGAACACTCTGCGCAAAAGATGCATTTCACTGTGTGTTTCGATGTACGTGTAATAAAGATATCTTAGATTGTGGCTAAATTGTACCCTAACCTCTGAAAATGTCTTTCACTATCCAGAGCAAACAAAAGTTTGTATGGTGTAGATTTGAGCTATCACCAATTGTTTTTTAAGCAGTCGAGAGTTTAAGATATTTAAGATATTTATTTATTGATCACATGTATGTCGAAACACACAGTGAAATGCATCTTTTTGCATTACTATGTTGGGGGCAGCCCGCAAGTGTCACCACTCTTCTGGCACCAATATAGCATAGTTTCACTTCACCACAGCCAATATTTTATTTATGTTCTTTAAGGACTGGTATGCTACCAGTAAGATCAGCCCTAGTTACTGCTGGGAAGGTGATGGTTAGCTACTGCCTTGAAACACTGCAGTCCTTCTCGTGAAGGTTCTTTTCATAAAGTAATCTCTCTCCTGCTTGATGATAAGGGTGTTGGTTTATTATTGTCACATTTACTGAGATAAAGTGAAAAGCTTCTGTTTACGTGCCATCCAGACAGGTCGTGCCTTACACAAGTACATTGAGGTAGTGAAAAGAAAAACAGAATAGAGAATATAGTGTTGCAGTTACACAGAAAGAGCATTGCAGGTAGACAAATAAAGTGTAAGGGCCACGATGAGGTAGATTAGGAGACTGGATAACAGCGGGATAGAAGCAGCCCTTGAGCCTGGTGACACGTCCTGTCAAGGTGGGCTTCTGATCTTAAAGATACCCTCCTTTGTACTGGACTGCCTTGCCTATGAAGAAGGGTTCCTTTCATCCACTCTATCAGTTCTCATCCACATCCCAAGATTCTCAATCAAATCATTCCCTTAATCCATAATCCATGGAATATCAGCCAAGTTTCTGCTAACTTTCTTCATAATTCTACACATGGAAACTTAGTTTCATTCTGTTGAATCTACGCTCCCTCAAAGGTTATACCCTCCATTTAGAGCAAAAGATTGGACTCCCGATATGGACTTTGATATAAATGGACTTTAAGGTTATCAAAATAAACATTATTTTTGTCACTTGAGGAGACATTAGATCAGGGAGATTTAAATATTGGTCAGAAAAGTAGGTTTACCTCAAGGTAGTAGAGGTGAAGGTGTGGAGAAGTTTTTGGAGGAATTCCAGAGCATGCACCCGCTACACCTGAAGGTGTGGCCTCCAGCGATGAAGCAATTAAAAGCTGGGAATCTCTAAACGGTCAAAGTTGGAGATATCATGGAGCATTTTAGGGCTGGAGAAGATAACAGGGGTAGGTAGAGGTGAGGGCATGGAGTTTAGAGTCTTCGAGAAAGATGTCACGGAACAGGCCCTTGGCCCACCAAGTCTGCACTGACCTCCCACTTGTACTAAACTACCTTAACCCTATTTTTTTATTCTCGATTCAAGATTACAGAGAAAAGTGATTTGTAAATAAGGATTTAAATTTGAAGGGTTGTTAGACTGGGAGTAAGTTAAGGTCAACAAAGCACAAGGGTAATGGATGACTTGAGTTTTCGCAAACGAACAGCAGACTCAGCAAACTGAGAACGGGAACTGGAGCTTCCTGAGTGCAGCTGGATTATTGCACCATCGAGATGTTGGGTGAAGGATAGCTATATGATCTAAGTGCGTTAAGTCAGTCTCAGGCCCCAGAGCAGCCTCACCTCAATAAAAGCAGGGAGACTTGTGCATACAGTTTTTAAAGCACTTTACACAGCCTAAGGTGTTCCAAGATCCCTGACAGCCACTGAAGTACTCATCATGATCGTAATGTTAGAAACCCAGCAGCCAATCTGAGCACAGCAAGCTCCCACAAACTGCAGTGATAAAAGATTGGGAAGTAGGTTAGTGAGCAACAAACAATCTGCTGGAGGAACTCAGCGGGTCGAGCAGCGTCTGTGTGGGGAGGGAAGGAATTGTCGGCGTTTTGGGTCAAAACCCTGCATCAGGACTGCAGTAGGTTTGTGATGTTGATTGACGTTGAGGCTTACTTGCCCCACAATAGTGCATTGGGACCTCTTGCATCCAACTGACACCAGGTCTTAGTTCAATGTCTCGGCTGAAGGAAGGCACTTCTTGTGTGGTGCTCTCTCAATACGGCACTGGGACATCAGGTGTGTTTCAGCCTCGTATCTCTGGACCGTGACTTGAACCCAGCCATCTTCAAGGTGAGAGTGAGATCAAGTGAGCCATGGCTTTCAGCCCCTCATTTACCTCTGTAACAAGTCACCTCAGCCACAGTAACTGGAAAGTCTGAGGTTGCCTGGCTTGTGTGTGGGTAGAGGAGGAATATTAACTAGTTAAAATGAATTATGTCTCCTGCAGACTGTAGTGAGCAGTGCAGAATACAAATGATGTGCTTAAAATCAATTCCGGTTGCTTGCAGCAACGCAGTGTGCAAGCATAATCGACAAATGAAATTAGGCAATCCCTTCCATTGTGGCTGGGGTGATTTCGGGTTTAGCACACTTATCAGGCATTTGGAAGACAGGTTGCTAGACCTGGAAGTGAGAAGATCTCTAAGACTCTAAGCAGACTACGTAAAGTCAGCTTGTCCCCAGTGACCCTCACCAATTTTTACAGATGCACCAGAGAAAGCATCCTATTCGGAATCATCACGGCTTGGTACGGCAACTGCTCTGCCCAAGACTGCAAGAAATTGGAGAGAGTTATGAGCATAGCCCAGTCTATCATGAAAACCAGCCTCCCTTCCATAGACTCTGTCTACATTTCCCACTGCCTTGGGAAAGCAGCCAACATAATAAAAGGCCCTTCCCACCCTGGTCATTCTCTTTTCTTCTCTTCCCCGTTGGGAAGAAGGTACGAAAGCTTGAAAACTCGCACCACCAGGCTCAATGACAGCTTCTACCCTGCTGTTATAAGATGCTTGAATGGACCTCTTGTACGGCAAAGATTGATCCCACAATCTACCTCATTGTGGCCCTTGCACCTTATCTGTCTACCTGCACTGTACTTTCTCTGTAACTGTAACACCATATTCTGCTGTATCTTGGTACATGTGACAATAATAAACCAATTACTAAGCAAACTAGTGAGGGTCATTAACCAGTAGCAGATGCTTGGGACCGGACAAGTGGGTGAGGAAGTAGGTTAAATGCTGACTGTTTTATTTCCGAGATAGGGGTCCACATTACAGCCAGCTCGGAGATCTGGAATGAAACTTCACCTGGGCAGCACTTGGAGTATTGTGTGCAGTTCTGGTCGCCCCATTACAGGAAGGATGTGGAGGAGGTTCACCAGGATGCTGCCTGGACTGGAGAGTATTAGCTACAGAAAGGTTGGACAAATTTGGATTATTTTCTCTGAAGCATCAGAGGCTGAGAGCCGACCTGATGGAAGTTTATAAAGTTATGAGAGGCATAGATAGGGGAGATAGGGTCTTTTTCCCAGGGTGGAGATGTCAAGTACTTGAGGACAAGGGTTTAAGGTGAGAGGGCAAAAGTTTGAAGAAGATGTGTGGGGCAAGCTTTATACACAGAGACCAGTAGGTGTCGAACACACTTCCTGGGGAGGTGGTGGAAGAAGATATGACAGCAATGTTTAAAAGGCATTTAGGCAAGGACACAGACCACGTGCAGGCAGATAGATGAGTTAGATTGGCATCATAGTCAGCGCAGACATAGTGGGTCTTGCACTCATCTGTTCTCTCATCCCTGGTCAATGTGGTGGTGGGGGGGGGGAGATGGGGGTGGGTGTTACTGAGAGGCAGGGAACAATACAGTTAAATACAGAAGAAAAACCCAGTCAGTTCAGTAGGCAGAGCATACATAGGTGTAATATGGCACATTAGGAGGAATACAAGGCTACTGCATCTGTTTGCGACTTGCGAACAATTTGGGTTATGAACAGTTCTCAGGAACGGTAACCTGGGGACAGCCAGTACATACATTTTTTGCGTTGGCTAATTATGCCCGACTGTAGTTCTGTTTTAGATGTTTATGAATGTGCCATGGAATCATTAAAAATGTAGCAATTGGAGTTCACTTATTCAGTTCTCTGAGATATCACTGGCTGGATGATTTTTTTGAAAGTTAGATTTATTTTTCTCCTCTCCCATTCCTCAGAATTTTTCCCTCCATTTTTCATACAAGCTTAAAGAACGAGAGAAGGAGCAAGCCATTATAATCCCTGGAGCCTACTCCAACATTCAGTGTGTTAATATCCGCTTTATCATTACGAATGGCAAAACGAGACTGAACGTGGTTCTCCAGACTATCTGTCCCCATGGGGGTAACCCATCCTCTGCCTTGTGGGAACTTAGTTCGCAGCTGCATTTCCGACTTGCGAACTGTTCTGGTTACGCACAGTTCTCAGGGACGGAACCCTGTCGTAACCTGGGGTGGACCTGTTAAAAGGAATGACGGGCATCACTGGCCAGTCCTAATGCTACTAATAATAAGATAAGATTTCTTTATTAGTCACATGTACATCGAAACACACAATGAAATACATCTTTTGCGTAGAATGTTCTGGGGGCAGCCCGCAAGTGTCGCCACGCTTCTGGTGCCAACATAGCATGCCCACAACTTCCTAACCTGTATGTCTTTTGGAATGTGGGAGGAAACCAGAGCACCCGGAGGAAACCCATGCAGACACGGGGAGAACGTACAAACTCCTTACAGACAGTGGCCGGAATTGAACCCAGGTCACTGGCGCTGTAGTAGCATTACACTAACTGCTACGCTACAAAGAAAGAGCTTGAGTTCAGGTGCTTGGGAACACTACTTGCACCTTCCCCTCCAGCCTGACTTGGTAATATATCTCCACTCTTTCCTCATAGCTGGGTCAGAATCCTGGAAATCTACCTTGCGGTATTATGGGAACACCTGTGTCATATGACTGCTTGAGAAGACCGCTCACCATCACCTGTTCAAGGGTTATTGAGGATGGGCAGTAGGCTTCTATGTGTCATAACTAAGCTTTTTGTTTTATTCATTTATGTTTAGTCCCTATCATGCTATTTTCTCTGCTTACGCTTTCCCAGAGTTTTTCTCCCCCCATTCCATTTCCTGGGACTTTTCCGTGTTCCTCCATTTCCCAACTTCTGTGTTCTGTTCCCAATCCTATCAAATCTCTCTGAAAGGAACTCCTTCCACACCTCTGCTTGACTGGCACTGCAGTATGAAGCAAATGCCCATGGTCCTGGAGATAAGGGGAAGAAATTAATATTTATTTTTTAAATGGCCAGTTCAACACTATAGATTTTCTGTTCTATCTTCTCTAGTGGTTTGTTTTTATCCTAGCTGAGCTTTCAGAGGCACTGTGAGGCTTGGTGGTATACTGGTTATATCACTGGGCTAGTACTAAGATGAGTTTGAGTCCCCCCACAGCCATTTGAGAATGAAATTCTGTTGCTATTTAAGAAAAAAATAACTTAGCCTTGGTAAATTTGACACTGAAGATGCTGGATTGTTGATTTAAAAACTTGACTGACTGATCCTATCTATACCGGGTACCATTACTTGACCTGAAGACACAGGAGACTGCAGAAGCTGGGATCTGGGGCAAAGTATGAACTGCTGGTGGAACTCAGCAGGTCAGGCAGCATCTGTGGAGGGAAATGAACAGTCGACATTTCGGGTTGAGACCCTTCATCCAAAACTTCGACTGTCCATTTCCCTCCATGGATGCTGCTGACCTGCTGAGTTCCACCAGCAATCTTTTTAGCTTTATTACATGATGTGATCTGTGGAACCGTAGACCCACAATGGTAACATTGTGTCCTCTGACATTATTGCATTAAATAGTTCAGAAAATAGCAAGTCTCCTGTTACTTTCTCAGGGCATCTAAGGATGGCCAATACATGCCTTGCCAACAATACCGGTATCTTCTGAGAATTAATTTTTTTTATCAAGTACAAGTTTATTGTCATGGGCATATATAGCCAGGGTATAAATGATATGAAAATTAGCTTTTTGCAGCACAGTACATTACAAACATAAATTACATAAACAAATTAACATAAATTATACATTATATGTTTAATAAACAAAGAATAGCAATGACATTAGTGCAAGTTGAGGGAAATATAATTTGAGGTAGAATCAGGGTCTTTCAGGTGGGTTCAAGAACCTGATGGCAGTGGGGAAGAGCTGTTGTTGAACCTTGAGGTGTGGGTCTTCAGGCTCCTGTACCTCCTGCCTGATGGCAGCATCGAGAAGAGGGCATGGCCCGGATGGTGGGGTCCCTGATGATGGATGTTGCCTTCCTGAAACATCACCTCTTGTAGATGTCCTCGATGGTGGGGAGAGCTGTACCCATGATGGAACTGGCTGAGTCCACTATTCTCTGTAGCCTTTTGCGTTTCTGTGCATTGGAGTTTCCATACCAGGCCATGATGCAACCAGTCAGAATGCTTTCCATTTCATCAAATGCACTGTGGACAATTGGAGGTGATGGTATCGTCAGCTTCCATTCCTGATTTTTAAAATCCTCTTTCAAATTCCTCCGTGGTCTTGACACTTCCCTTCCTTTGTGATCTCCTGAGGACCTTCAGTTCTCAAATGTCCATAGTCCTTTACCTCAGTTCTTTTAGGCCACAGGTTTCTGTGGAGCCTACACCATTGGAGACTGTACTTTCAACTGCCAAGGCAACCCTTTTCCCAGAGGACATGTATTTAATCTCAAATACTAGAGGACAAGCACTTAAGGTGAGAGGGGGAAAGTTTAAAGGAGAGTGGTACGTGCCTGGAACAGGCTGCCAGGGATAGGAGTGGAAGCAGATATAATAGTGGTGTTTGTGAGGCTGTTAGATAGACACATGAATATTCAAGGAATGGAGGGATATGGATCATGTTCGGCACAGACATTGTGGGCTGAAGGGCCTGTGCTGTACTGTTCTTTTGTGTTCTTATCTTCCCCGCCTTTCATACCTTTCTTGACGGGCTCCTTTGAGGCCTATCTGTTTGTTTAAGATTCTGATCAAGAGTTTTAACACATGGAGCAGTGCCATCTCTTTGATTAAATTCTCTTGCTCTTTAAGAACAAAAAACTTGGTTTGGGTAAACTTGACATTGAGAATGTAGGATTGTTAGAACATAGAACACTACAGCACAGTACAGGCCCTTCGGCCCACAATGTTGTGCTGACATTTTATCCTGCTCTAAGATCTATCTAACCCTTTCCTCCCATGTAGCCCCCTATTGTTGTTAAAAACTTGAGTGATTGAACCCACCTCATATCAGTTTACTTGACCTAGTCCGTGAAACCCCAAACCCACAATGGTGACATTGTACCCTCTGAATCCAGAACAGTCCTGATGCAGGGCCTTGATCAGAAACCTTGACAGTTCCTTTCCCCCCACCGATGCTTCTTGACCTACTGAGTTCCTCCAGCTGTTTGGGTTTTTTTGCTCCAGATTCCAGCGTCTGCAGTCTCCATCTGGAAAGGAAGACTGGAAGGAAAGGCAGAAGCCAGAATAAGAAGGTGCTTCTGGCCTCTTCCTTTCCAGTCCTGATGAAGGGTCTCAGCCTGAAACGTTGACTGTTTATTTCCCTCATGGATGCTGCCTGACCCGCTGAGTTCCTCCGGCACTTTTTGTGTATTGGTCCAGATCCCAGCATCTGCAGAATGTCTCGGAGTTAGGAAGGTGTTACCAGTCAAGCAACTGGTGGCCACAAGAAAAGTTTGGATATTAGTGTTTCTTTAATTGGAACAGAGGAATCTGAGGGAAGGCATAACTGAGCTGTAGGTGCCAAGACAGAGTAAACAGGAAGGAGCTGTTTCCTTTAGCAGAGCGGTCGCAAACCAGGTGGTGGAGTTGGCAGAAAGATTAAAGAGGAGATGAGGAAACATATTTACCCGGAGGATGGTAGGGGTTTGGAACTCGTTGTTTGAGAAGGCAGTGGAGGTAGAAACGCTCATCACTGTGAAATAGTTCTTGGATGTGGACTTAACACTGTGCCTTGCAGGGCTCCAGACTGGGTGTTGGAAGGTGGGATGAGGTTGGGAAGCTCTGCAGAGCAAACACAATGGGTTAACTAGTTTCATTCTGTGTTGTAAATCTTTCCCGGTTCCATTTAAACTACAGATGCTGGAAATCTGAAGCAAAAGCAGAAAGTACTGGAAACACTCAGCAAGTCAGGCAGCAGAGATCTGGTATCTCACCAAAGGCTCTTACAAATTTCTACAGATGTACAGTGGAGAGTATTCTGACTGGTAGTATCACCACCTGGTATGGAGGCTCCAATGCACAGGATCGCAAGGGGCTGCAGAGGGTTGTAGACTCAGCCAGCTCCATCACGGGCACAACCCTCCCCGCCATCGAGGACGTCTTCAAGAGCCAGTGCCTCAAGAAGGACCCGGGACATGCCCTCTTCTCATTACTGCCATCAGGGAGGAGGTACAGGAGGCTGAAGACCCACACTCAATGATTCAGGAACAGCTTCTTCCCCTATCATGGATTCTGAATGATCTATGAACCCATGAACACTACCTCATTATTCTTTATACTAATTTTTATGTCTTTATGTCTTTATGTCTTGCACTGTACCACTGCTACAAAACAACAAATTTCACATCATATGTCGGTGATAATAAATCTGATTCTGATTTTGTTGTTTCTTATATGACATAGGAGGCCATTCTATCCATTAAGTTTATTCTGGCTGTCAGAGCAATCCCAGCAGACCCATTCCCACCATGTCCCCACCTCACTTACTTCCCCATAACCTATTTTCTCTCATTAACTTCCACCCAGCATCATCCCCCCCCCCCCCCAATTCTCCTGCCCTCCACCCAGAGTACGGGCAGTTGACACTGGAATTTTGGGATGTGGGAGGAAATTGGATCACCCGGGAGAACACACCCTTCACAGGGAGAACCTGCAAACTCCACACAGGCAGCACCAGAGGTCAGGATTGGACCCAGGTCTCTGGAGCTGTGAGGCAGCATCTTTGAAAAGAGAAACAGTGAATGTTTCCAAAGACCCTTCAGCCCTCAAGCTGAAACATTAACTGTTCTTCTCTCTCTCTCCACAGATGCTGCCTGACCTGTCGAGTCTTTCCACATTTCCTAGTTCTATTTTTCTGGTTCTGTCATTGAGATAGAACATAGAATAGTAAAGCACAGAATAGGCCCTCCGGCCCACAATGTTGTGCCGGCATAGCTATTCCCTCCTACGTACAGAATGCCCATATCCCTCCATTTTCCTCTCATTCATGTGCCCATCCAAGCCCCTCTTAAAAGCCCCCAATGAGTTTGCCTCCACCACCCTATCAGGCAACGCATTCTAGGCATCCATCAATCTCTGAGTAAAAAAAGTACCCCTCACGTCTGTTCTGAACCTACCCCCTCTCACCTTAAATACATGCCCTCTGGTATTGGATCGCTCAATAATGGGAAAAAGATATTGTTTGTCCACCCTATCTCTGAGAAGATGAGGAGAAGGTTCTTCATGAAGGAATACTCTACCCCAGAGACTGGTGGGTTCTCCTTCACTGTATTCAAGGGCAGGACTGAGACTTTTGCCTGCTGTATCCAAGGATATGGGGATCTATCAGGGAAGCTGGTACGGTATCTGTCATGGTTTTATGAGTGGTCACTCAGCCTTGCCTTGGTTTGATTCCTCCCACTGAGTCCTCTTTCCCCAGTGTTCCCATCTGCCCACCCCATCTCCTTTTATTTGGTTCCTTGCTGCCCTATCAGATTCCATCATCTGCAGCCCCTTGTTGCCTCCACCCATCACCTCCCGGCCTCTGTCACTATTTCCACTCTCCCTCCTCCAACTGCCTATCAACCCTCCTCACCTGGATCCGCCTATCACCTGCCAGCTCTTGCTCCACCCCTTCCCCCTCACCTCTATGCTGGCCATCTCCCTTCCGTGTTTCAGTCCAGGGGAAGGGTCTCGATCCAAAACGTCGACTGTTCGTTTCCCCCCACGGATGCTGCCTGACCTGCTAAGTTCCTCCAGCAGTTTGTTTTTTTACTCCAGATTGCAGCATCTACAGGTTCTTGTGCCTCTTGGTTCGATTTCTTAATTTTTGTACTCCGATTTGATTAGGTTTAGGGTGAGAATTTTGGGGCTTTGGTGGCTGGTGACATGCTGCCAATGATACAGCAATGAAAATGGAGATTACTTGGAGATTTTTGGGTCTATTTATCTTCTTTTTAGGCAGTGTCTCAGGATTGAAGATGGCTTGCTTGCACTGCAGTTTTGTGGGTTCTGAGGTGGCTGATGAAATCCATGTGGAACCCACAGACTCCTCCATAGATGGAGCAGGAGATTGCTGGCAGGGTGGGTGTGTAGTTTGTGAGGTAGTGCACTATTTCTGCTGTTTACAGAGGGGTTTTGTGTGCTCTTAAGTTCTCAAACCGTCCCCCTCCATATGGTCCAGCAGTTCCCAAGAGTTGGTGAGGATGTTGCACTTCTTCAAGGAAGCTTTGAGCACATCCTGAATCCACATTCTCTGCTCACCTTGTGATCACCTCCCACAACAGAGCTTGGAGTGTCCATTTGGGGAACATGGTGTTGGGCGTGTGAGTGATATTACCTGTACAACGTTGCTGACCGGAGCCTCAAGACTCGGGATGCTGGCCTGGTGTAGGTCTGCATAACCTTGAGTGAATTTGGAGGGCCTTTTAACATAGCATTGGTAATATTTTTCCAGTGTCTTGAGATATCTGGTCTAACTAGTCCAGGTCTTAGAAGTACAGAGGAGGACAGGTTTACAGCTGCCTGGTAAGTCATGAGTTTTGTGCCAAGTTTGAGATAATGATCTTCAAACGCACTTTTCTGCATTCATCTAAATTCTGTACTGGTGCATTGAAGGCAGTGGTAAACTTCGTCACGAATGTCTGACTTCATTGAGAGGTGGTTCCTGCGATTTGGGAAGTGGTTCACTTTTGCATGATCTCACAGTGGTCCTTTATTGTGGGAGGGCAGTGTGGGGCAGGTTGGTAGACCTTGGTCTTGTGGATCACAAGATCAAGACAAAGGAGCAGAAGTAGGCCATTCGGCCCATTGAGTCTGTTCCACCACTTCACCATGAGCTAAACTATTCTTCCATCCAGCCCCAATTCCCGGCCTTTTCCCCATATACCTTGATACCTTGACTAATTAGATACCTATCAATCTCCTCCTTAAACACCCCCAATGATCGGACCTCCACAGCTGTATGTGGCAATGAATTCCTAAATGCACAACCCTCTGGCTAAAGAAATTTCTCCTCATCTCTGTTCTAAATGGGTACCATCTAATTCTAAGACTGTGCCCTCTTGTCCTGGACTCACCCATCAAGGCAAACAACTTAGCCACATCTACTCTATCCAGTCCTTTCAACATTCGAAATGTTTCTATGAGGTCCCCTCTCATTCTTCTGTACTCCAATGAGTACAGTCCAAGAGCTGACAAATGCTCCTCATATGTAAGCCCTTTCATTCAGGGAATCATCCGGGATGTCGTGTACAAGGCTCATTCTCTTGTAAGCTTCAGTGAATGAGTTCGGACTCAGAGTGCGTGCAAATGCAAGTGTCACCTGCATACTGCAGCTCAGCTACTGAGGTTTGGGTGACCTTGGTTCGGGACTGTGGTCACTGTAGGTTGGAGAAACAAAGGACTGCTGGTGCTGGAATCTAGATGAAAAACATGATAATGCTGGAGGAACTCAGCAGGCCAGGCAGCATCCATGGAGGGTTGAATAGTTTCCAACTAGTTCTGAAGGTTAGCTCAAGGTTGGGTGTCACATTTAAAGGGAGAATGTTATGACGATGACACATCCTTGTTTGAACATTAGAACTTAGAACAGAACAGTACAGCACAGGAACAGGCCCTTCACACCATGTTGTGCCAAACTAGTTAAGCTAATGACATCTCATCCCTTCTGCTTGCACATGATCCATATCCCTCCATTCTCCGA
Organism: Pristis pectinata; assembly: GCF_009764475.1. Taxonomy (NCBI): domain Eukaryota; kingdom Metazoa; phylum Chordata; class Chondrichthyes; order Rhinopristiformes; family Pristidae; genus Pristis; species Pristis pectinata. Next base: position 10,219,625 of record NC_067406.1, on the reverse strand, counting down.
ATATTCATATGTCTAAGAGCCTCTTAAATGCCTATATCTTATCTGCCTCCATCACCACCCTGGCAGTGCATTCCAGGCACCCACCACACTTTGTGTAAAAGAAAACACCCCCGGGGATCTCCTTTGAACTTGCCTCCTCTCACTTTTAAATGCATGCCCTCTAGTATTGGACATTTCGACCCTGGGAGAAAGATACCAGCAATCTATCTATGCCCCTCAGAGTTTTATGAACTACTATCAGGTTTTCCCTCAGCCTCTGCCACTCCGGAGAAAACAACCCAAGTTTGTCCAACCTCTCCTTATAACACATACCCTCTAATCCAGGCAGCATCCTGATGAATTTCTTCTGTACCCTCTCCAAAGCCTCCACATCCTTCCTATAATGGTCTTTGATGCTGGTCCTGTGTTCGTCTGTTGGTTATTATAATGTGTGCCATCATGGAGCAAACATGAGGTAGAGATGAATGTCTACGGCAGCCGAATTTGAAGATGACCTTCATGGAGTCAAAGGCTTTGGTGAAGTCCATGTCTAGTGGCTGGTGCTGCTCCTTGGTTTCTCAGGTGGTTGAAGGAGGGTCAGAAAGGGTTCAGATCTAATGATTACCATACAACGGTAACCTTGCACAACAAACAGGAACTCAGTGGGTTGAGCTGCTCGAGACTAAGGGCGAGACTATGGGAACTAGAGCTTTAGTCTTTGGAGAGAAGGAGGATGAGAGGAGACATGATAGAGGTGTACAAAATATAAAGAGGAATAGATAGAGTGGACAGCCAGCGCCGCTTTCCCCAAGGCACCAATGCTCAATACAAGAGGGCATGGCTTTAAAGTAATGGGTGGGAAGTTCAAGGGAGATATCAGAGGAAGGTTTTTTACCCAGGGAGTGGTTGGGGCGTGGAATGCGCTGCCTGGGGCGGTGGTGGAGGCAGGTACATTGGTCAAATTCAAGAGATTACTAGATAAGCATATGGAGGAATTTAAAATAGAGGGATATGTGGGAGGAAGGGGTTAGATAGTCTTAGGCGAGGTTTAAAGGTCAGCACAACATTGTGGGCTGAAGGGCCTGTATTGTGCTGTGCTGTTCTATTGTTTGTCGCTCCAGAGTCCAGCATCTGTAATCTCTTGCATCTCTATTGTGAAATCGGACAAGCCTGATAAAGTGAAGAATGGTTCTGTTTATTTACGTATGTTTGATGAGGAAAGATACAATGGACCGAATGGCCAGCTTTGTTTTTTTGTACATTTCCTATCAATAGACAATTTTTCCCATCGTATTAAGCAAACTCCAAGCCACTGTATTGCATTGTAACACCAGACATCCAGTTTCACGAAGCATTAACCATTGCTACACAAAGTAGATCAATTGTTGACCTGTGATTTGCGTTTTACCCAGTTGCAGTTGAATTGTAGAATAGAACATAGAACGTTACAGCACAGGAACAGGCCCTTCAGTCCACGATGTTGTGCCGAACCAGTTAAACTAATCCCACTGCCTGCACATGACCCATATCCCTCCATTCTCTGCATATTCACGAACACTACTTTGTTATTCCTTCTTTGTACACTATTTATTTATTTTGTAATTTGTAGTCATTTTATGTCGTTGCACTGTACCGCTACTGCAAAACAACACATTTCACAACATTGAAGTCAGTGATAATAAACCTGATTCTGATTCTATCGTATCTGCCTCCACCACCACCCCTGGCAGTGGATTCCAGGCACCCACCACTTTCGGTGTAACAAAACTTGCCTCGTACATCTCCTTTGAACTTGCCCCCTCTCACCTTAAATGCATGCCCTCTTGTATTCGACATTTTGACCCTGGGGAAAGAAATATACAGGCTGTCTGGTCTATCTATCCCTCTCATAATTTTATAAACTTCTATCAGGTGTCCCCTCAGCCTCTGCCAGAGAAAACAACCCGAGTTTGTCCAACATTCCCTTATAGCACATGCTATAATTTAAGAGAAGCTATGTGAGATGATTGTATCTGTTTCTGGGTGTGGGACAATTCTTTGATCATTTAGTACCACATTTGATGTGCCATTGTTTTTGCTTTACTACAAAGCTTGGACCACCTTTAAAACAAACTGTCTCGCTCATCATGTGATAATTGGGTGACATTTGAATCCTCGACTCGGATTACAATGTCGTGCAGTTCACTGCCGGTCATGCACAGGTTGGGTTCTACTCCTATGTAATTTTTGGAGAGTGCTGCTTAACTCACCAGGTTACCATGCTATCTAGGTTACTGGTGGTTACCCACCGGTTAGCCTACCGGTTAACAGTGCTGTGCAGTGCACTGCTCGGAACCCTCTCCCTGTTAATTAAAAAGCTGCAGATGCTGGAAGTCTGAAATAAAAGCAGAGTCTGTCAGACAGCATCTACGGAGAGAGAGGCAGAGTTGATGTTTAGGTTTCATGTGGAGAGAAGCAGAGTTGGTGTTTAGGTTGCAGAACCTTCATCAGTGTGCAGGCAGTCTGGCATGCACACAACTCCTTCAGAATCCAGGATGAATTATAGGGGGTTCTGAGGTGATCAGTGAGGCCAATGCAGGAACTGGAGATCCTTCCATAGATGGGGAAGGAGATGGCTGTCAGGGTGGACGGTTGGATAGTTTGGTGAAGTGGTCCGAAACAGTGTTAACGATAACCTTGTACTAGAAAATGTTGTGTAACCCGTGTCTCAGTGGTTTTACCTTGAAATTCGTATCTGATCAGTAGTGATAACTGAGCCCTGTTGAGTCCATTGAGACTGGACTTTGGACAAAGAGTGAATACACAGCCATTACTTTGTGCGGTCTGTTTTGCTGTTCTAGCCTTCGATGATTTTCAGGCAGAGCATGAATCAACATAGTTCTTCTCACAGAGGGTACGGAATCCCCAGAAGTCTCTTTTCCAGAGGGATGTTGGATCATTAGAGGTAGTGAGAGGAGGTAGATGCATTTGTGAGAGATCAGGGAATTGTGTGCTATGGGGAACTGGCACAGAAGAGGAGAAAAGGCCTGGGGCAGATCAGCCATGATCATATTGAAAGGTGGGGCAGGCTGGAGGGACCGACTGGCCTCCTCCTGCTGCTATTTCCTTACATTCTTGTGTTCACTACAATGCTGAGTAGGTACTCCATTACATGTTGGGGTTTATATAATGTGTGGCTTATTCATGGCCAAAAAAATATTTATATGCAGCAAGTTAGTGGTTTTCATTCTTGGATAAGAGCTGCTTATCACACTAACTGCGCTAACCACATTCTGTTTTGTTTGGCACCCAAGATGGAAATTTGAAGAATATTTTAAAATAAAAATGCTAACTGCAGTTTTTAATTTACTCTCCTTGATGTCTTAAATTTGTAGAATGTGAGGAATTGTGTGTTTGCACGTCCAATTTAGTTCATTAGTTTTATATCTAAACTTGCACAGAAGTTGATGTGTTGATGATATTTGTGACTCTGTAGCTTTGATGGTTGTCAAAGCCAGCTGTGAGCTATCAGAGGACCATCATTTTACAAGAGCAGTTAAACTTTTAACTCAATCTTTCCCTTCCCTGATTTTATATATTACATTATATATCTCCCTACAACCGTTGCTTTCTAGCGCTTTCTGATTTTATTTCAGATTGTCAGCATCTGCACTGTTTTGCTAGTAAACTATGCTATCCCCCATTCTTCAATCCTGTATTCTGGAACTCAAAAAAGTCTGCAAAGGGTTTTAATTTTTGGGATGCTAGCCTTTAATGCTTCTCCCTAATTGCCCTTGAGGTCCTTTCAGAGCGTAGTTAATAATCAGTCATGCTGGTGTGGGACTGGAGTCACAAGCAGGTTAGATTGGATAAGGAGAGTAAATTTCCTTTTGATGATCGCCTGTTAACAACTGATAGTAATTGATTCAATTAACTGAATTTGTATCTCCTGACTGCCATTGTGGGATCAGTAGTACAGGCCTCTGTAGAAATGGGAACAGCAGTAAAGGTGTACAAAATATTAAGAGGAATAGGTAGAGTGGACAGCCAGCGCCTCTCTCCCAGGGCACCAATGCTCAATACAAAAGGGCATGGCTTTAAAGTAATGGGTGGGAAGTTCAAGGCAGATATCAGAGGAAGGTTTTTCACTCAGGGAGTGGTTGGGGCATGGAATGCGCTGCCTGGGGTGGTGGTGGGGAGGCAGGTACGTTGGTCAAATTAAAGAGATTACTAGATAAGTATATGGAGGAGTTTAAAATAGAGGGATATGTGGGAGGAAGGGGTTAGATAGTCTTAGGCGAGGTTTAAAGGTTGGCACAACATTGTGGGCCGAAGGGCCTGTATTGTGTTGTACTGTTCTATGTTCTAGACTGCTAGGACCTTGAAGCCTGCTCCATCAATGAATCAGATCATAGCTGATCTATCATATTTTAATACAATATAGGGGGAGGCCATTTGACCCATCAAGTTTACGCCAGCTCTCAGATCAATTCCACTCAAGGTTGAGTTTATTGTTACATGTACAAGTACATGTATGCACAGGTGCAATGAAAAACTTACAGCAGCATCACAGGCACATAGCATCAGATAAGCAGCATTCACAAGAAAATCATAAATTAAACATAAATTATACACAATTTTTACAAGAAAGAACACAATTAGAACCAAAGATAAACAAAGTCCATTGTAGTGCAAAGTGATTAAAATGGTCAGAGTGTTGTTATACTGAGGTGGTGATTAGGGTTGTGCAGGTTGGTTCAGAAACCAAATGGTTGAAGGGAAGTAGCTGTTCTTGAACCTGGTGGTGTGGGACTTCAGGCTTCTGTACCTCCTGCCTGATGGTAGCTGCAAGAAGATGGCATGGCCCGGATGGTGGGGATCTTTCCTCTTTTCCACCCCCCCCCCCCCCCAATTCTCCCATCAGCCACCTACATTCAGGGTAGTTTATGATACTCAATTAACCTATCCACCAGCATTTTTGGCTTGTGGTCGGAAACCAGAGGTTCCCAGAACTATTGGGAAACCAGCAAAGACACAGGGAGAACCTTCAAACTCCATGCAGACAGCACCGGAGGTCAGAATCCAACCGGATCTGTGAGGCAGCAGCACCACCCACTGCACCACCATGCTTTGCTTGCTACTAATCTGATTTTGCCTTCGGACCCACGGTGCTGCCTGTTCCCCGTAATCCTTGATGTCCCCATGGACTAATCATCAATCTTAGTCTTAAATATCTTCAGCAAAATTTCTTCAGGGTAGAGCATTCTGAAGATTCATGATCCAATGTGTGACGAAATTCCTCCTGTGGGCAACCCCTACTTCTGAATCTATGCTTTGACTTCTAGATCACCCCATCAGGGGTAAACATCCTCCCAGCATTCAACCTTGTATATTCCAGTGGCTTAAGTAGAGCTTGTGCCAGAGGAAGTGGTAGAAGTGGATCCAGTTACAATGTTTAAAAGATATTTGGACAGGTTCACGGATGGGAAAGGTTCAGAGGGATATGGGCCAAATGTGGGCAAATGGGACTAGCTCAGATAGACACCTTGGTCAGCATGGATAAATTGGGCCGAAGGGCTTGTACCCATTGCTGTATAACTCTGACTCAAACCGTGGGAGGAACTCTGTGTCAGGCAGCATCTGTGGAGGGAAATGGACAGTTGAATTTTGGGTCGAGACCCTTCATCTGGACTGAAAGATGGAGGGGAAATAGTCAAGCATAAAGAGGGGAAGGGGTGGAGCAAGAGCTGGCAAGCCATGGGTGGATCAGGTGGGGGTAGGGGCGTGGGGGGGGGGTTGAGTCCTTGCTCCATCTTCCTTTCCTATCAGATGCCACTGTCTGCAGCCCTTTGCTGCCCCCACCAATTACCTCCCTGTCACTAGTTCCACTCTCTCCTCCTCCGTCTCCCAATCGCCCATCTCACTTGGATCCACCTATCACCTGCCAGCTCTTGCCCCGCCCCTTTATATCACCCTCTCAGTAGTGTCGTGGTTAGCGTAACGCTATTACAGCGCCAGCGACCCGGGTTCAATTCCCGCCGCTGTCTATAAGGAGTTTGTACGTTCTCCCCGTGTCTGCATATGTTTCCTCCATGTGCTACGGTTTCCTCCCACATTCCAGAGATGTACGGGTTAGGAAGTTGCGGGCGTGCTATGTTGGCGCCAGAAGCGTGGCGACACTTGCGGGCTGCCCCACAGAACACTCTACGCAAAAGATGCATCTCACTGTGTGTTTCGATGTGCACGTGACTAATAAAGATATCTTATCTTACTCTTTCAGGGTCTGGTCCCCAGTGTCCACCACCCCGCACATGCTTCCTGACCCACTGAATTCCTGCAGCAAGTTTGTGTGTTGCTCCAGTGCAGTCTCTTGTGTGTCTCCAACCCTTGTGACTCCCGAGTTCTGTTGAGCGCGCATCCGGCAGCACTAGGACCCAGAGGGAACCTCTCTCCTTTTGTCTCCTTCCCCTCGCAGGCTGGGCTGAGCGAGTGGCCCGTTGTCTGGGTTGCGCGCAGTTTGTGATCCAGGTGAATCCGTGCGGGCAGTTCGTCGCCGACATCCCCCCCCTCCTCCCGATGGCCACATGCTGAGTCCTAGCGGAACCTCCCGTTGCACACAGAGGACTGCAGCGACGATCGGATGGCTTCGACTTGGAAGGGTGAGTTAGCAGGGGAGGGCTGTCTGTGTTGTGTGTCTGTTTGCAGAAGAACAGTACAGGCTGCATCTCCCAGCCCGGGCGCCAGCATTTGCACCGACTCCTTTAAACCCTGCCAGCTCATTTTCAAAGGTAATTTCACCATTATTATTATGTGCAAGAAATGTGCACCGTGCTAGTTTATCCCATGAAACCAAATAGACGTGCACTTCTAAAGGGGCATTTTAAAACATGTTGCAACCAATTTTTGGAGTGCAGTCATTGGAAGGTATGGAACAGTCAAGTTGTACTCGGCAAGAGCGTGATAGATGGCCAGAGGTTGCTTGCTGGGTGTGTGTGCTGGTCTGGGCACTGGGGGTGGGGGACAACTGTGGTCTTCTCAAAATAGAATCTTCTGCGTTCATTCAGAGGAGGGCAGGTTCGACCTCTGGTCTGCATGACAGAAGCCCGGCCGGTGCACCGCTCCCCGCCGGAGTGTCAGCGAGCTGTGCTCCAGATCTCCAGTGCGGGACTGCCTGTTCCCGTTGATATGTCGGGCCGAAGGATGACTCTACGTATCTATACATTTAGCAAGTGGCAAAGGGCTGTTCAACTGCAATAGGCATCGGATGAGCCTGGTTGTACCCTCTCCCCAGTCGCATGGCAAGATTCTGGGCAGTGGGGGAGAGGGCAAGACCAGGAAGGTGAGTGATCGCTCTTCAAATTGACAGTAGGGACTGCTGGCATGACCAAGTCAGCACTTCCTCAATCGGACATTCTCTCTTCTCCAAAACTGAACACAGTATTCGAAAATGTACTACATCAATGCACTCTATATTGACTCAATGTAACTGCACTGTGTAATGAATTGACCTGTACGATCGGTATGTAAGACAAGTTTTTCACTGTACCTCGGTACAAGTGACAATAATAAATCAATACTAATGTCTTGTACAACTGCAACACAACATCCTAATAGCCAGCTTATATGTTGTACAGAAATGTGAGAAATACCTCCCATCAGGCAGAAGATACAAAAGCCCGAAAGCACGTACCACCAGGCTCAAGGACAGCTTCTATCCCACTGTTATAAGACTATTGAACGGGCCCCTAGCACTATGGAATGGACTCCTGATCTCACAATCT